>NW_027472583.1:2405000-4805000 GCF_030347505.1 Rhynchophorus ferrugineus | reverse complement strand
AATTCTAATAGCGCCATCTATGTGGCATGGGCCGGGGACTTTGCAATTGACCTGTTATTTCTCTAATAATACTAATTCGATGAAGCCATACTGTAGTACGTTTAAAAACGTAACAGTCCGTGGAACACTTTTAGATATACTCTCTTATAGTATCAACAATTACTGCGTTTTAAACATCGATAATCTGGAATGCAGTTGCTTTTATTAGTTCTCATGTGGGATACAAAACAAGGTAGAATGCAATATAGTAATGAAAGCCATAGAATACAAATAAAAATGAGCTACCTGCAAGGGTGAGATTTCAGAATGTTACATAAAATAAATAAATTTACTGATAAACTTATTATTATTATTCATATTACTTCTAATCTTACATAGATAATATTGACAAAACAAACAGAAAAAAAATATTGGTTAAGCAAGATATTTAATTTAATCCTAATTGCACAACTAATTCATTCACAATATTTTATAACATATGATATTAAATCGCAACAGCTCCAACATAGATATTTGATTGGTAGTTTAGTAGTTGTTGATATAAATTTCAATATACGGTAATATGAGAACCAGATACAATTGTACGATACAATATTGCTGGTTGCTAATGAGAATGTTCGGATGCTTGGTGTTTATTTACGTTTAATATTACTTAATATAGGCGCCATGTTATAGACGTATTGATTTTCGAATAATAAATGTGTTATTAGTGTTGTTGATCTTTTGATTATCTGGCCATAAAATATAAAAAACTGAAATACTCTTTCCTCAGCTCATTTTAATTTCTTTAAAAATGTGAAGGTTTTATTACTTATAGGCAATTTATTTAGCTTCATTAATAAGCTTTATAATATTATTTAAAACATATAGAATTTTATAGTTATTTAATTTTATCTACTGTAAATTTTATTGATTGAAGTTTAGTACTCTGTGTAGGAATTTCGTTAGTTTGTCGACAATACATATAAAGTATAAGCATTAATTCAATAATAGCAATGTTAGGGTTTAAACCAAATAAAAATTCATACATACTGAATAATATAGACTGCTACTCGATTATAGGGTAACCATTTTCCTGACTGAGTACGTAAAAACAGGCATCGGGAGACGATATTCTGGAATCTCACAAGGATTGGAATAATGTCTTTCGAGCGTCCTTCGAATACTTGAATGGAACTCGTGGGAAATTACGATGAAAAAATAAAAGGAAACTCAATAATAATATTAAATTTGTTGGCGTTTGAAACGAGTACAGACTAAGTAGAATTATTGTGTTCTATTATGCAGTGTTTGAGATAACTTCGTTAAATATTTGAAACAACCCTCAGAATAATATAAAATTGTTTCTTGACTTTATTATTCAACTTTTCCTTAAACATTTGTATTAGATTTAGTTTTTATGATATAGAAGAAATGACAGTTTTTCCAAATCCCAGATAAACAGGACGAACTATATTAAATGCTTGCATGTATTTTGATCAGCCACATTTATTGTTGATTTTTTTTTTAATATTACAACTAGTTATTAACCGCAACTAATGAGCAATTTTTGCTTCATCTTGTTATTATATTTAAGATTTCAGACCTAAACTTAATTAATATTTGATGTATGTACTTTCACTGGTTCACTCAACATTGTTATAAAACTTAACATCAGTTCAAATGGCATTTCTCTTTTTAAACATGCAGAGGTTAACTGTTGTCGAGCAATTTCTCTTGATGTTCCTTCGCTGGACATTGATAATCTTAGATCTTGGTAGGTGTCCTCATTTTCAATATGCCAAGGGGAATGGATTTCTTTGTGCACCCCCTTTTTTTTATAAAAGCTCATTTATCGCATTCACACCAACTGCGCTACACATGCACAACTCACACAACTACATTGTTTAGTTTCATTTCTTGCCATTCTCATTGCAAATGTGAGGAGAATAGGGCTAAGGTGATATGGTTAAACAAAGAAGCAAATAAATTATAAGGTTTCGTTCTTTTATGTTTTAATTCATCCAAGTTTATTAAATTGTAGCGACCGCTACGACCCTTTAGGCCACCACGCATTCACCTAAAGCAAGTTCAAAGGTTGGCAACGCTGGTGGATTGGTACCATGAGGTTCCCGCCTATAAAAGACCACCACGACGACGTCTCGCTATCTTTTCTATTCTCTAACCCCTTGTAACAATGCTACTTCCACAGCGCTACCGTATTTACTTTACTTAATCTAATATTATAAAAATCAATTAGGGAAAGAATTAAAGCCCAGGAAGTTAATTAAAAGCATGCTTTCTTAAAGCTTTTCGAGCTCTCTTCTACGTATCTCATTTTTATCTTACTGCAAGCACCAAAAACTATATAAGTGGTCATGTTGATGCGATTACACAATCGGCTATTGCATTTTTCGTAGGTTAAATTAATTAAGATTAAGAATAATAAAATCATTTTTGGGAAATAAATTTCCAAATTATATACATGTATAATTAATAGACATTTTTTCCATGGATTACTTACTTTACTTACATATTATTTACTTTTTATTTATTATGTTAAAGTTATAGATAACAGATAATTGCAAAGGAGAACCACAAAAAAATATTATTATAATTTCCAACGGTATAAAACACACATTGTGCTAAAATCTCAGAGTCTATTCCGTTTTTTTATGTCGTCTGTCTTCTATGAGACCTGAAATTCGAAATGTTCATAACAAGAAAAAATTGTTAGAACTTGGCGTTTCGAGAAGTGTGCTATAGCAACGAAATAACATTAACTCAAGTACCGTGCACTGACCTTTGTTTCCAGAGCCAGAAATTAAGATAATTAAGATTCATTACTATTACGCCAAGTAATTAAAATATACTAGAAGAAATTTACATGTTTGAGAAAATTAAAACAAACACCATTGCTTTTGCTATGTTGTTGAATATTTTTGTAAGTACATTTGGGTGAAAGCTCCATAACTCCATAAAATGTCATTATGTATTGTTGGAAATTAATTTTAGAAGCGGAGAAAGAAGTCTTGGTTAAGAAAGCTCAAGAACAATTAACTTACTCTCACATCCTCAACAGATATGTTTCTTCTTATCGTTATTACAATTAATATTAAATGAAATTCAACCATTTTTCAATTTACGAAATTGGATTTAAAATAAATGAACTTTCCTGGCAACCCTGTATTATATCGCCGGCCTAATCAATTTTATTAAGAAGTTTTTCTCATTCATTGGGTTGTCAAATTAAAACCCGGAGCTTTCCTTGTGTCTACATTTATTTTAATTTCGCCTAACGAAATTAATCTTCACTGCATTTAGATATCCGAATTTGGTTTTGAACCAAAACATATTCCACGAGGGGCGTGAATTAATTTTGAGGGATTCTTTTTCAATACAAGACTTCTTGTGAAATAAAAATATTATTTGTCTACTATTTATTCTAAATTTTTGATATATTGGCGTCAACAATATATCTGTCGGAGAAATATTTATATCTAAAATAAATCTAAAGCAAAATAAGAAGCAAACCTTATGAAACTGCACAAAAAACATATATGAATGAAAATATGAAACAAAATGTTATTTCTTATATGAATATGTTTAACAACACATTCAAGTTTGGAGTTACTAACAATTTTTACATCGTTAAGATCCAAGTATTTGTAGTCAAATCTAGTCCTTGGTCTCCAAATTTTTAGCCAGTATTCGATCTCCATTTCCTGAATTTCAAAGTCTTTTTAGCATGGATGTCTTTTTCTCGACAACAAATTGTTCCAGATAAGGTTGGATTTCTTTAACAAACATACTTCTACCCTTTTTTAAAACTCATGTCATTATAGTCAAACGATTTATAGACTAAGCCATTTTTAGTTTTCTCATGGTCATGTAAACGACATAGATGATCCATTTGCGAGCTTTGTTTACATGCATCAACTTCTTTATACCATCTTCTAAGCCACTTTCCCCACTTGATCTTAATTAATCTTAACCAGGATTAAACAGATTCCAGAAACGCTTTTACTGAAGACAATTCTGACAGACAACACAAAAATGTATAGTCCAAGTCTGAATTTTACCATCTGCTACTATTAACTCAAGATTAAAATATTTTGCCTGTTAATTTGAGCGTTAAACCTTAATAACCCTTTATTTTAATTTTAAAACAATATGCAACATACTTCTTCTTGTTTGTAGAATAATACTTCTTTATATTAATTGAAACCATATATGCAGCATATTTTGTCTGTACTATTGTAAAACTACATATGTATAATTGTGAAGACATTAAAGAACACGTGGGAATAGGGTAAAGCTTGAGTAAATGTTATCATATATTCGACAGTGGTGAAACAAACTTTGTTTAGATTTATGGAAAGTTCTGAATATGTATATTTTATCAACTACCATGTTATCTAAAAGTGTTTTTGCGTTGAAAACGGAGTTTATATCTTCTTCTGCCTTTTATTTGTATATGTACTCTATTTTAACATTATATTTAACTTAGTACTGATGTAATTTCCACGATTTATTTTTTTAATGCATGTAGGTAAACTTTTGTTAATATATTTTTGAAAATATTGTATGTTACCTATGCTAATGTAACAAAGATATTTAAATGCCAATAAATAAAATGAAATCAATATTTCAATAGCAGCAGGTATTTCAAACAAAAGTAATTACCAAATGGATTTTTACTGCTCAGTAAATATTTTTATAAAATAATAAAACTGAAAAATATATTTTTAATGGAAACCAAAGTAATCAACCTACATACTTCAATACAAACTAAATATATTGACATTTTTCTGATGTTAGGAAACAAATAATGTATTATTGCAAGTTTAAAATCATATAAATTGATAAATAAAACCACCATATTTGTTTAAAACAAAAGACGGGTTTCCTGAATTCGTCTATATTATATTTTGAGTACTTTTATCGTCCTATAAGCCTGTTACCTGTAATCTATAAAGTTTTAAAAAAACTATACATTAAGACACTCAAAATAATCACAGAAGAGAGAAATATTATTCCAGACCATCAATTTGGCGTTCGTAATAAAGACGGAATAACAGAACAAATACATGGATTAGTCAACCATAGTAACAAAAAATTAAACGATAAAATGTATTATGTAATATAAATTATTGCAATAAAAATACATATCCATTCCAGCGATGTTTTGCATCAAGAACGGAGTAATATGTGATTATGTGATATAAATTATTGCAATAAAAATATATACGTGTAAACAAAGAAATTAATTATCTTATATTATCAAGAATCAAAATCGTAAATAATAATAAAACAACGTTTCCAGCTTGATTAATTAGTATAATGCTATCAGATATTAATTAGTATAATACTATCTGATATCATCGGATATTAATTACTAAAACACTATCAGATATAATAATTATTATTTAGGTTCATATAAAATTAAAGCTATTTTATATATTAGACGTTTGTGTATGCCATGACCTTCTTTTCACTTTAGAAAGACTTTTATTAAGAACCATTGTATAACAATATATATTAATTGAGTATTTTCCATAATTTTTTAGAACTTCCTCTCATATTTCTCGAAACATGCATATACACGATTACAATTAACATACACGATTACAATCTATCTGAAGAAGTGGTGGTCGCTGAGGGCGTGAAGGTGGAGCAGAACTTCCCATTCGAACTGCAACTGTGTTTTGTTTTCACAACTCTTGCAACATGCATATATTATTGTTTATTACGTATGATTGCATTTTTGCCATAATACGTCATTCAATTTATTCAGTTAACTTTAACAGAAATCTGCAATAACATTTTCATTCAGTTATAGCATAATGCAATTACTACATCTTGCTTATTCCACCAGTTGAACAGCAAGGCTTAATAGGAAAAACATTTGATTTTCTGTATAAATCCAATTCTGTGTTACTGAGATTGAAGTAGTAGATCAGTCACAATACACCACAGTAAAATCTTCTTTTCTGTCTGGCAAGCAATGAAACCATGATTTTGAAACTGTTCTAAATGGCATTTTCAGTTAATGATTATTGTAGTCATCTTCTCTTTTGGGTCTATCTCATCGCATGTAAACCTCTGGAACCAGGTGATTCATCTTCTACTAAACTGCTTGAAAGGTCTTTAAAAGTTTGAGATAGGTTATTGTTCAATAAATCATTATTAAACGTTGTCGTTGTAACTAACATTACCATAAGTTTTCATCGCACAGGCATAATCGCACACGATGAGTGAGTGACTAAGAAGAGTGAAATATGTATTATCGAAAAGGCAAAGGTTACTGTTCTATGATTAACCTCTAAAAGGCATCTTTAGAATATAGCAGGTATATTATCCCGGTATCCGGTACCGTTATATAGTCATTACCGTTTTTTTTTTCGAAAAAATCTACATAATTTTCAACAAAATGGAAAAATTTATCTAAGTCCCATTGATGCGAAAAGTTGATATTCGAACGGGGCAAGGTCTGGAGATTACGGCGGGTGTGATAATGTGTCCCATCAATCATCGTTCTTTCAACCCCTCCTTGACCGGTTTTGCTTTATGAGAGCGCGCGTTATCCTGCTGTAAAATCACTTTATCGTATCTTCGGACCCATTCCGGATGTTTTTCGATCAATGCATAGTTTAAACTGATCATTTGTTGCCGGTAGCAATCACTATTAACTGTTTCTCCGAGTTTCAGTCTTCATCCAATAACCAGGGTTGAGTCTTCATCCAGTAACACTTATCGTATTTTCAAATTTGCTCGGTCTACGAGAACGTTATTTGTCTTGCACTTCGAAATCATCACTTTTGAATTTTAGAAACCCAGAATTCCATATTTTTGAGCATGGTCATGATAAGTTTCTACCAGCAAAAGATTTCGGCTAAAGGACTTTCGGCGTAAAGGAGTACGTGCCGTAAATAAGACAGGAAACTTGACATTTTCAAGGAGGTATAAATCTATGACAGTATTACTTTCGCCAAATATAATATATAAAGCTGTAAAGGTTAATATTAGTAGATTGAAATGACATACATGACAAATCATAACATTGCCTAGAGACATCTGTTAGAAAAATCGGTAATGACTTCAGTACACCCCGTAGTTTACAATGACAGTTCACAATTTCACCAAGAAATATTGTTGATACATGCAATATGTAGGAATGCTCGTCTGGTCGGTCGCTCGAAATGTATGCTGTTGATGCGATTGTTTGTCCGAATACTCACTACTATTTTTGGAAGGAATTTGCACGAGAACTAAAAACACTGGTTGAAGAAATACTTGTTTATTTTAACTTGAATGATACATGTGGTCGACGGGAGAATTGACAGGATATTAGGTTCGGTAAAGGAAGTACGGTAGCGCAGTGGAAGTGGTACTGTTACAGGGAGATGGAGAAAAGAAAAAAGAGCGAGACGTCGTCGAGACCGGCGTTGCTAATCTTTGAACTTGTTCTAGGTGAATGCGTGGTGGCCTAAAGGGTCGTGGCGCTTACCACAAATATACATGCAACCACATAATAAGTATCCACACATCATTCAATTGTCTTTCAAATCAATATTTTGTAACATGTGACTTAAATAAATAATCCTTTTCGTGATAAAAATACAATATGATGCGAAAATATACGGTAATGTCCATATGTATCTGATACGAACGGCTATATACAATTTCGATAACAGTAGATATTTATTGTCGCCATAATAAACCTCCTTACAGTGTAGACAAGGGATTAATAAATTAAACGCCGGCACTTCCGTATCCGAGAAGTTTGGTGTTGAATATCCGAATAAAGCCCTTCATAATAGCTATACATATATAACGGCTGCTCCGGTATCGTGACTTATTTTATCCGGTATATCTGACGATGAAACGCAAGATATCTGACCCCTAGGATCAGATAAAATACATTATATACAACCTAGTTTAACTAATATTTCCCAATGCCTAAAACGTTTTTGAAACAGCAACACAGTTAGTTAAATCAGGCAAAAATGAAGCGTTTTCTGTGGCGTATAATGAATTTTACGACAATCCCAAGCACAAAAAGTTTTATAGTTCTGGAGAGGCATCTACATTGACATCGAAGCTGAATATTTATGGTCTTGCTGTGAATATGATGAGACCAGCAGGGTCATGAGCTCAATTTTTTTAATTAATTACATCTTATATTAAATATGCTTACTGCCATCTTAATCTACAAATTAGCTTTTTACTACTGTTCTGTTGTACTTGCATATAAGTTCATGTGGTTTAGTTCGTTTCAATCCTCTGATTTCATGTGTATTG
The DNA here is from genome assembly GCF_030347505.1 of Rhynchophorus ferrugineus. Lineage (NCBI taxonomy): Eukaryota > Metazoa > Arthropoda > Insecta > Coleoptera > Curculionidae > Rhynchophorus > Rhynchophorus ferrugineus. The sequence continues at coordinate 4,796,717 of NW_027472583.1, read as the reverse complement.
TCCACTAGCTCTATTGTCTCCGGATTGAAATGATTTAGCAACCTTATTTCGTATTTTAAGTCGATATCTTGGATCACTTCGTATATCCATTTGATTTCGAGGTTATCGTGCAGAGCTTAATTGGTTACATAGCGATAAGATTGTTAATTTATCGTAGAACTTTGTTTTGGGTGCGTTAGATTATTAGTTGGTTTGATGTTTTGGTGCAATTACATATTTGCACGCCATAGGTTCAAATTAGCATTATGGTTGACTGATAAACCAATTTATTTGAATTTATTAGGTGACGTTGGAAGTATCTTTACACCAGTACAATTGCTTAACACGAGCTGAATAAAACCGTTATTACAGAGTTAGTTGAGCAAATTGGAGGATGTGCTGTTGTAAAAAGGACCGGCAATAGCGGGGGAGCTTTCATAATAACAAGAAGATTATACTTCCGCCAGTGTGCTCACAGGGAACAGACACAGCGTCATCTATTTAATACTTGTTCAGATCGATGATGCATAGCTTTGTTGGAACACTATTTCGAAATATTTAAGTGCGAAAATTAATCAACAATTGGATTGCTGCCATATTAACATCGTTCTTATGACACATTATCGCTATGGTGTAAACAGTTTTAGAAAGTTCTCAAATCTCAATAAATGTCCTTTTAAAGTAAAACATTTAACAGAATACATGCAACAACCTAAATCTGTAAAAAACTAGCGTTAAGAACTATCGACTGAAAATAGTCCAAACAGTCGACAGTCTCAAAACTGTAGAGTGTGCTAAAGTTTTGTCGCGTAATCTTAATTTATCAATTATTTTAAATTCATTAATTTGAATAAAATTTGATCAATATAATACATCAATTATAATAAACCAATATTAGAAGTTGATCTAATAGATGATGAGGTTAGTATTAATAGGAATTAAGATATATCCATCGAGTCAGCATAGTGAAAATTAAATAATTGTGACAATTTTATTTCAATCCAAAACGCACTTGTTCGAAAATATAATTATTTATCTTGGTTGACGTTTTAAATTTCAAATTTGGATCTCTGGCTGACGATAGCCATAATTCCAGACATCCTCCTTTGTTCGCGTTTAATAAAGACTGAAAAGCAGCGAAAGCAGTGCGCAGTATTTTTGTGCTACGTACAGCAAAAATGTCGTAAGTCAACAAAGGCAATTTCAACATTCGGGGCCAGACATATTTGTTGACCTTCAGAGTTTGATAAAAAGCCGGAATAAGCTTATTTATGGAAATGCGATTCAAACGAAAAGACAGAAGGGCCAGAGGGTAGCAGGACCATCATTTTGGAGTGATGGACATTGAACATTTATTAATTTTCTCCTTTTCTCTAAAAAAGTATTTAAAAAAATGTTATATCAATGTTTATCCATTAAATATTTTCTGAGTTTGTTGATTTGTTTTTAATCTGATTTTTACATTAAATTATTTAATAAATGAATAAGGTTTTTTAAAATTATATTACATTACCTGGTTGTGCACTTTTATCTGTCGGCCTATTAGAGTTAAAGGTTTTACAACAGATGATGTTAACTTCATGTTGAAGCCTCACTAACAGTCTTCACTTTGCAGTATGTGTAGTTTGGTCAGAGTGTGAACAAGACATTTTTCGGTGGTTTAAAAATGTTTGAATTTGTGACAAACGCGGCTTGGGGTTATCGAATACTGTGTGAAGCTTATGGCAACCGTGCTCCATCGATTTCAATATCTGAATACTGGTTTCGACGCTTTAAAAGTCGAAATAATTTGAAGTCGAACACTGCGCGAAAAATTGCCGGAATGTAAGCACAAACACAACAATGTTACTCTTCAGCATAACAACGCTCGACCACATGTTGCAAAACCCATGAAAATATTATCGAAAACATTAAAATTGGAAATGTTTTTCCACCCGCCGTAGTCTCCAAACTTTGCTCCTTCTTGCTACATCTTCGAACATTCAATAAGGTACCAAAAATGGGTTCATTTGTCGATTGCCTTAAAAGAAATTAAAAAGCGTTATTTCATGATGAAATCCGTGAATAAGTAACACATACATTAATAACATTTATCCAATCTTTTATCGAATAATACGTACTCCAATAACAGCTATTTTAAGTGAAACTGATTGTTATAGTAAGATTTTGTAAAATGCGAACTAATTTTGATATCTAATAATTAAAAATATTCTACTCTATATCTAGGGTTACGGAAAATGTTCCTTTTTGTCTAATATTTAACTTATACTGATACTTATTCTGTTAAACACATATAATACATTATAGATTTAGATTTAACAGGCGATTTAAAAACGTTAAAATTGTACAGTAGTAAAGGCGTTGCCTTCCATCACGACAACTCAAGACAACATACATATTTAGAGCTTGAAGTGTTAATGTATCCACTGTATAGTAAGGATCTTTCTCTAAAAAGCTCTCATAATTCTGTAACAGTTTAACTAAGATTTTACTATAAAAGTAACAATATGTCAGCAATATGATCATTGATTGCTATTTCAACTGTATACTTTATTGTAAAAACATAAACGAAATAACTTTTTCTCTAATCCAACCCAACAGTATACTTTTATCACTTATTTTTATACTGTTGCACTTGTAAGTATATATGCGACCACGAAAGAAATGAAAGAACAACTATTCGTAAAGCACTCCAATAAAATAACAATATAGTTTATATGGGGCGAGTTTGTACAACCAACGCTCCATTAAACTTTCATTTCCTAATTCCCAAAATGAACGTTTCACGACTAAGACAGGAACCTTATTACTGCAACTGTATTTTGTTCTTTTAATAGAAAATATAAGGTTAACGGAATATACGAGAGTAGCTGAACAAGTAAACAACTTAAAAGAAATAAAACACCATATTTATTTGTTAGTGTAACAGGTCAATTGAAAAGTTTCTTCCCAGCGAGCATTCTTTTGGGATCTATGAACAGGAAATAGTCGCTGGATTCCAGATCTGGGAAATACGGTGGATGAGGAAGTAATTCGAATCCCAATTCATGGATTTTTACCATCGTTTTCACTGACTTGTCTTGGTGAAGCAGCACCTTCTTGCGACCATTTTTCTTCGATTTCGCCCTTCAAACGGTCCAATTACGCTATGTAAAAGTCGCTTTTAGTAGTTCTTTCTTTTTCAAGGTAATCAATGAAAATTATTCGATGCGCTTCCCAAAATACAAGTGCCATAAACTTGCCAGCCGACTGTTGCGTTTTACCACTCTTTGGAGCGGGTTCATCGTGTTCATCGTGTGCACTCCAGTCCGATGACTGTGGATTGGACTTCGGAGTGAAATGATGGAGCCATGTTTCATCCATTGTCACATATCGATGCAAAAACTAGGATTTATTACGCTTATAACTCATCGTTGTTTTTGGTTAAAAGTGAGCTCGCGCGGCATCCACTTTGCACAGAGCTTTCTCATACCCAAATACTTGCCAATGATAAGATATACATGTTCAGTTGATATCTTTAGGGCGTCTGCTATTTCATTCAATACCAATTTACGGTCATTGAAAATGAGTTTGTGGATTTTTTAAATGTTTTCGTCGGTAACAACCTCTTTTTGGCGTTCACTGCGTTCACCGTCTTCGGTGCTCATTTCCCCACGTCTAAACTTAGCGTACCAATCCTTGATGGTTGATTTTCCTTTAGCAGTGTCCGAAAACTAGGCATCAAGTTTTTGCTTCAACTGTATTTTTTCCCTTCAAAAAGCAATATTTTATCAACACGCAAAATTATTTTTATCCATTTTTTTCACAAAAACAAAAGTTCACACAAAATGTTATTATTCACAAACTAGTAATCTGTCAATTTTCAAATTTATAAATGCATCTCTTGAGGGTTAGGCCTAACTAAAAAACATATGGATTTAATTCTAGTAGCGCCAACTATGTGTCAGGCCGGGGATTTTTTAATTTACCTGTTAATCCATTTTTCCAAGTCATATTCGATGGTCCGATGAGAATGAGAACAATCTTCATTGTTTGTTTGTTTCTAACGTGCTTCTTTCGCGTTTCAACCATCTTGAGACATTATTAATTTTAGGGTTTGTGGTTTCATTTCTTTTTAAGATAATTATGAATTAACTCAAATGAGTCTTTAAAAAGACTTAATAGATGTTTCTCAACGATCAAACGATTTCTTAACTATAGATGACATTTGACTATATCGAGTATGTAAACCCAGTATTTTATATTTTGGAGCCAGAATCTGGATAAAATGATCACCATCAATTCATAGCCCGAGTTCGAAAATTCTTCACTAAATCTCGCCACGGATATTCGGTCCTCCAACAAAATTATTCTTATATTTTTTGATATCTTGTTCCATGTCTTTTTCAAGGCTTTTCGGTGTGTCTTCCATTAAAAAGTTAGATTTATGTGAGGAATTCGTTCACATTTCACTTGACAAAGATGTCCAAACTATTATAATTTGAGTGTGACTGTCGCATCTTTAACGAATGATCTCATCTCTAATACTATCTCGTAAATTCATCAAGTTTTTAAAGCAGAATCTCTTTTTATGAGGTCCAAAATAGATTTTAGGCATAAATTATCTTCAAATCCATAAAAAATAAATTAATTAAACTCATTTTTAAAATATTTTGGACCAGTTGGAGACAAATAGTCGAAGGAGATACCGTGATAAAAAAATATATGTTGTTTTTTATATTTTATCGAGATTCAAAGTTATTTTTCTACAAAAATCAGTCACAATTATAAAGAAAATTAGAATATATAAATCAAACAAGGCTAATAATTTCTTATTAATACCTGCTATTAAGTTCTCTTATAAAAAAAGAGACAAGAATTCCACACAAACTTTTAATTAAAAGGAGGTATACTTAACATGATAAATATGAAACCTTTTATGCCTGTTAAATATTTAACTTTATATTTGCCGAAATTTAATAATAAATGTTAATTATTGCGAACGGTCTTAATCTGGAACCGCCTTTTTCTCTCCGTTGTGTATTAATCTGAATTTATAATTCACAATGGCCACAGTAAGCGGATTAATTGTAAACCACTTTATGATCATTGAAGAATATACAGGATATACAAATAAGATTTGAGGGTTTTATTCGTAATCTTAAAGCTTCGTTCATTGTACGTTTTACAATATATCACTGTTACATGTTTCCTTGATTGCCTTAGCACTCAAGCAATCCGCCCAATGAGCAATAAGTATGTTTATGTTATGCGATGGGTTTTGTGTTATAAAATGACATGTAGAAAATCGCTGTTATCTGTACGAACTTGTCACTTAATGAAGTCAGATGGTAGTAAACGATTTAGTTCCTCTTTTTTCACTTCTCTTGAAAACTTGAGAATGTTACACTGGTCCTTTAAATCACGTTGAATATAAGTTCTAGAATGATATATACGTAATGCAGGGTGTCAACGAGAGCACGTAACACTTTATTTTTCAACTTTTGAAGGGTTGTTATAATGGATTTGCTAGTAATACCCCACAGTTCGAAACCATACGTTCAAATAAGCCTAAGAATTACCTTATATAGCAATACCTGTATTAAAATAATTGATCTGTTTATGATCGGTACCAAACAAATAAAAAAAAAAAGTAAAAATAACAAATATTTAAAGCAGATTTAACTTCCCTCGCGTTCGATAACATTATTTATACGGGAAGGCATAAAAAAGCAACGAATCGAAAGATTCCTTTAAAAAAGCGAATGTTCAACGAACTGACCAATCTGCTACGACGAAACTCTCCGGAGATATCGTGGAAACGAAATTGATTTTTTATATTTCATGCAGCGGAAAGAAGTAAACGTTATCGTAAAGGCAAATGGCGTGGGAGGGTAGTTTGTTTTTATCCTCGCAGCGTCCACGGAGCACAGTATTATGCAGTTTCAGTTCTTCGTGCTTTTGTTGCGGTGAGTTTGTCTGGTCGTAAATATTCTTTTACTCAATTTCTCAATTTGTTTGAACAAAAAAAACAAACTATTCTTGTATATTTTTATTGAGATTACTATATCCATATATATATCGTCTAACCATTACAATGTTGCAAACCCGCTAAAAACATTTTCAATAAAATTGTAGGGACTTATATTATTTAATATTATCAATAATTACCTCTCTAACGGAATTTATAGGCAAAAGGAGGCCTCCGTTATCTCGTTCCTTTTCGAAATAACCTATTAAAGCCGCAATCAATTTGTGACCCTGAATATCTATTGTTTTCGGCATTTTCAAACAAAGTAATATGATATATGACTTAAAATTTACCAAAATAAAAGGCTAAAATAATGTTTACCGGTTTATATGTCAGACGTATGGAAAATTCTTGAAGGCAATGGTGATAAGTTTTAACTCTTACCTATAAATTATTGTGGCTGTATAATTAACTGTAGTTTTTAGATATAGTATAATATTAAGATTATTATTCCTAATCTTCATGTGTTTGTGTTTTACAAATGAAAAAAGTCTCATAAAGCAAAATCAGCTAAGGAATCATTGATAGTGCTTGGATGAGGCGTCGTACTCTCCCGACCTTGTCCCGTTCGACTATCAACTTTTCGCATCAATGGGACATGCGGTTGCAGATCAGCATATCGCCTATTTTGAAGAAGTAGAAAATAAGCTGTATAGAATCACAGAATGACCAATAATTTGAATTAATAAATATTTCGATTTTTGTGAAAATTAGGTAGTCTTTTCGAAAAAAATACGGTAATGTTTTCCGGTATACCTGGCAATCGATAGCAACATAATACGCGGTCTTTAATTTACTGCCAGCACAGTGCCGTAAAACAAAGTTGTTTTCGTGAAACTATACCTGGATTGATTTTCATCCCCTAGATACCGTCAGAAGTTGTACTTTTACTGCGTCAAGATCCCTGGTGTATTAGGGATCAATTACAGTTTCTTTTCCCGCTATATTTTTTTAGAGGTAACTTTTTCCGAAAAAGTCGCTCGATACGATATAATAAAATTAATGCTCTTTGTTATTTGCTCTGTCAGTCAATATATAGCTAACCGAATAACCGAATAAAACAGTCAATGCACGTCATCAAAATTTCTAACGTCAACAAATCAAAAATCGCAATCCAAATCACCAGCTCACGCATCAAGACAATGCACCGTGTCACAAGTCATAGAAAACTATGGCAAAAATTCATGAATTGGGCTTCGAATTTCTTCCTCATTCACCGTATTCCCTAGATCTGGCCGCCAGTGATTATTTCCTGCTTTCAGATCTCAAAAGAATGTTCGCTGGGACGAAATTTTCGTCGAATGAAGAGGTGATCGCCGAAACTGAGGCCTATTGTGAAGCAAAGGACAAATCGTACTACAAAAATGGTATCGAAAAGTTGGATGGTCGCTATAATCAGTGTATCGCCCTTGAAGGGAATTATGTTGAATAAAAAAAAACTAATTTTGCCAAAAATTGTGTTTTACTATGGTAGGCCGGGGACTTTTCAGTTGACCTGTTACACTCTATATTGCATACTTGAGCCTAGCGATATCCGTGAGAAAAACCGGTAAAGACTTTTCGAGTACACCTCGTATTTAGAAATTGTGTCCAATTTTAAGTAAGCCGGTGTTATTAAGGAGAATAACCTTGAAATTTGTTTATGTTTCAGGCTTTTAAAGAAGATGTCTAATCACATCCAATACATCAGCTGCCCTAATAGGGGGACATGTCCCTCGCCTACATCCACTCCGGAGGAATTGGAGCGGAGGGCCCTTATACAGCGGAATGATTTATTGCTGCACGAGGCGGTCATTAAAAATGACACTGACGGCGTGCGGAAGATCCTCAAAGAACCAGTCGACGTCAATTCGCGGAATAATGTGAGTGGATAGGGTGATAACATTAAAATAATAAAATACTGGATCGCTACAAGAAAGTAATGCTTCATTGAATAAGTAAATACTTATTCAATGAAGTTGTTCTATAACACCTTTGAAAGACAACGGTACATAAAACATTTTTGGTATAAAGATGAAGGAAAGTAATTAACTGTGGGTTAGTGCTTTAATATGGGCTAAAAACAATTCCCAATAAAAAACAATGGAAAGAAGTAACAAACGACAAACATCTTCTGTTGCATTCATTCGCTCTAAGATCTGAATCACTCTACCTCTTCAGTTCAGGGCGAGATACGGGTAGGACAAGACGTTGTCGTTTGTTTAACAATTTCGCAAGGTACTTAAAATAATTTTGTTTCTTAAACAAAATTAGGTCTAAACAATGTAACAGTATATTTCATTTATAGGATATATGTTTAATTTTATCTTTACATAACATGAGATCAGAAATACCAAATATAAAGAACACTACACATAGTAGTACTAAAGGTTTCTATTTTATCTGTTTTTAATTTTTTTGAATTATGGAGCTAAAAACCTGACTAAAATGATATCAAAATGACTTTGAAGGACTTACCATTGCGCTACTTTGAAAGTAGTGGACCACATTAGTCGATTTTTAAACATAGTGGACACATCTTCCATGTAACTCCAGAAGTCTGCCTGTTTCTGCTTTTCCATGAATAACAAAGACGAAAGACCGACACACTCTGCTATACCGTATACAAAACCCATTGCGAATTATGTTCACATATAAAATTTTGACCCTAATATCACCGGACTACATTAAACACAACTGAAATTTTGCGAGAGAGGACCTAATTAACCGTAAGTCAAATATCGACACAAACACTGACAACTACATCATTATGATAAATTATTGTCATTTCAACGAAATTGACAATAGCATGAATGATATCATAGTCAGGCATTTAAGGAAGGTTGGGAGAGACAGATCAGACAAAACATATAAAATAATTTTATGAAAAAAATATGAACCGACATAAAAAGTAAAAAATAATCAAACCTAGATTTTTAACACAAAGAAAAAATGTTTTAAAATAAAATATGTACATAATAATAGTTGTAATAACTAAATAAAAATAAACAAAAACCTTACTTAACCTATCTACTACAGTATTTTATATTCTACTATATACACACAGTTTAGCTTAATACCTACTTAACTAACTTAGTTAACTTGGCTAACTTTTGGTAATATGAGATTTACATGAGGTTGGCGCCATGTTTTCCTTTTCAAAATGGTAAAGGATCTGTGAATAATTTAAATTCAATGTACATAGACCATAATGAAAGACATCTAATTTAAATTGCTATTAGGAATTGCATTTTTATTAACAATTCTCCTCCATATCTAAGTCTATAATTATTCAGTTTGAAATGCAGGCCCTGAAATAAGGCCTTCCAAGGAATATCCTTCAGTTATTCCCTAAAATATCAACTTCCTACCAAAACACTTATATAATATAATATAAAATACAAATATTTTAATGTAATTTCTATAACTACTAAAGTTAATAAATACTACAAAATATCACAAAATTATAAACATAAACAGTCCCGAAGAAATCTTTTTAAGATCCTCTTCTAGGTGTAATTTTTCTATGAATGATACCTAAAACAGCTGACAGGTATATTGTCTGTAAACGTCTTCTATTTTTTTAAATTTTGATATCGACTTGATTGACTACTTTTGATTACTAAGATAATACATTTTAAAACATTTTTAATCGGAATTGTCTCGCATTATAAGCTCCCAAACTCTAGAGTTCCGGTCGCCAAATTGGTTTAATTAAAGCAGTCTGCAGCTGCAGGCCTTTTTGTTAAGACAGTAATTTTAAAACACTAACCACATTATCTCTAATGCAGCAATAATTATTAGGAATATTCTTTCAGGTTCATTACATACAATTTGTTGTTTTAATCAGATGAAGCCATAGTTAGATACCAAATATTCTTTTAACGCAGAACCTCTTATAGCGACAACACTTGCATTATAAGTTTAGGTTAGTTTAGGTAACTGCATAGCCTTTATAGAAGTTAAAATATGTTTAACATGACAGTTATTCGCTAAACAGCAATTGATAGACTTATTCATAAAAGATTTTAAAGATAGTACTATTAATGCTTGATACAGTTTCAGTTCATAGGAATTTAATACTTTTTGGATAACAAAATTAAGCAAATTAAAGAAGTATTTATAATATTGAATATAAAAAGCAATATATTTAAGAAGCATTTATAATATCAATTATAATATTAAGTAAATAATTGCGAAATAATAATTGGTTGTTAAATCCATGAATCTCATATATAAAATAAGTGGTCGGTTCCAGTATGTGATACTTTCAAAATATTTAGGCGATTTAGACATGATGATTTTTAGATGTATATAATGGGTTGTGAAAAATTTTGGAGGTGATAACTAGGTTTCAACAACAAAATTTTTCACACATTACAGTCATACGTTATTCACTAGTCTGTAATTATATTATATGTTTGGATGAGCAGAAATTCGGTAAATTAAATTTTTTACTGTTAATCCATTCGCACAATATCAATAACTTTCAATCAGCCTAGCGCTGTATTTTTCCTTTTTGTAAAAGTTAAAAAAGAACATGATGACAAAATTCTCCATTTTCCAAATGGTAATAATTTTTGACTAAGTTAATAAATGACGCTATGGACTTTTACTTCTAAAACCTGTTATACTTTGGCTTGATTGAAAACGTTTTACTAGATATATGTGACTTTAATAAGTCAGAGTAAGTGTTTATACAATTTTAATTCAAAAATTTAAATTAAATTTTCTGTCCCAATAGAAACAAACATATAATTCAATGTATTATGACTTTATTAATTGCAGCTATCTATTTTTGCGCTAGTTGTCATATATTTAGAAAGTTTTACGATAAAATATTAATCTGCTTAGACTGGACAGTTATATTCGCAACTATTTTCAGACGACCTATATACACAAAACTATACTCATATATTTTAGTTAAAATACACATAAATTTATCAGTATGCTTTAGATTTTATTATATTAACAGTGTATATATGTATAAATAAATTTAATAACTAAACAAAAAACACAGAACAAAATAAAAACCCTGAAATATGTTTGGCGACAAAACACATGTAGTGATGATAGCAATAAATGACAAAAAAACGTGTAATATTCACTATATTCACAATTCTTAATGTATTATGAAACATTATCTACTTTTCTCAAGCTCTTGTCTATCTTAGATTATTCCTTTCTGAACCAAGTCCAACTAATTTGATGTCATTTGCATGTCTGCTATTGCGTTTAAAGTCGATATACCATTCAACATTGTTATCAATAGAGAGGAACCCTAATAACTTACATCCATAAAATGGAGAAACATAGAGTGCGACGTAAAGTTGTAAAAAGTTTTTCGCGTCTGATTCACCAGAGCGCGCGCTAAGCAGGAAATGTTATAACAGGAAATTTAAAAAAAAGGATTTTAATAAAATATTTCGTATAAATATTGGTTCAATGAAACTGTAAATACATTAATGAAACATTTTCAAAGCACAGAAAACTTTTCGTTAACCCAGCAGTATAATTTTCAATGAGAATATCCTGATTTTTTTCTTTAACATACTAAATATAATGGGTATAGATCATATTCTCTTTATTCAGCATTAATTAATAATGTTCCATTTTTATAACTAATATGAAATTAGATATAAAATGCCAATTTGAAATTCTATTAATTGTCTTAGTTGTAATATCCTGTTGAGAATATTGCAGACAGTTAAATATATTTAAAAATACTAGTAATTTATGACATAAAATATGATTGACTATTAAGTTTTGTACATCATTTTGATGACTAATAAAAACATTGAGATATATTATTATTCACTAAATAATTAAAATATATTATTGGCACCGTTAAATCACATCTAGGTAACATAACATAATAACAATAACAGAATAATAAAGTTATATAAAATAACTATTGATTGCAATGTTAACAACTATACACTTAACATAGCGTATAGTTTATTAGGTGCTCGTCTCTTTCACTATAATCTGGGGAGAAACACTTGTTATAATTTTCAGTTCCAACCTCCCGTTTTACTTTCGTTGAAAAAAATGTTGAGACTAAAAATCTGCGAATAATTCACATATTATGTGTTTCAACGAAAGAAATGAAAGACTTACAATTAAGAAGTGCATCTTGGTTAAACAGTCCTTTTCGGCATTTCAGTCTATAATAGTTTGATTTGAAATGCAAAGATCAAACAAATTCTCCTGTTCTTGCTTGATGCTTGATGCAGAAGCTAGAAGACGAGAGTTTCCTTTAAGATTATCATTATTTACTCCCAAGAATTATATTTAGGCTATAGCAGGAAATAATTTGCTATATTTGAACCTTCAATCTTGTAGCATAACACTTTTTTATGTTTTCCAATCTAAACAATTCATTTATACCTTAAACAAACAGTAGATCAGACAAGAGTCATAATCAAACAACTGTATTGGTTAGTTAGAAGATACCCTCGAGTTGACTGAAATGAAAAAGATTGGTTTATCAGTCAATCATAAAATTAATTGGGACCTAGTAAACCAACACAGCCAAAATATAGTTCTACGATTTATTACTAACTCTTATCGCTGCGTAACAAACAAAGAGCTGCATGGTGATTAGAAAGTAAATTGATTTACGAAGTCATCCAAGATTTCGCCTTAAAATATGAAAAAAGGTTAGTAAATCATAGCAATAGGGGTACTGGATTACACGCAGGAAATCAGAAGATTGAAGCGAGCCAAACCGCATTAACTTGTATAGGATTAAGTTTTACTCTTGACTTTATCTTAAGTAGTTTAGTTTTATTTTAATTTCATAAATATGTACTGATGTATTAATCCCGTACTGGCCTTACTTGTGTATTAATACAAGTACAACAGAACAGTAATAATATATTATATATTTAGATATAGCATCTTAAAATAAAACTTAAACATACCAAACCCAAATAATAAGCACCCAGGGTTTACAGTAATTATTCCATTCATCTAAAGACAAATATAGTATTATTCTAGTTGCTTTAGTTTTGATACCTACGATTCTACTATAACAAAATTATAATGGAAGCGTTTAGGTTCAGTTAAAATTCACTCAACATGATACGCAATGCTCCAGGCGTCAGACACAACACAAGCAATGGATTCTAACCAACCGTACATCTTACTAACAAACCATTTTATCTGAAAATCCTTTAACGCCTGAAACTCGTGTCGAATAATGTGCGAGAGTTTCACAGAAACTGCTAATCAATTATACTATCCATATTGAAAGCAAACATTTTATTCGACGTGTCTTGTTTTTATTAATTGCGGTGATATATTTCTGTCTCCTTTTGATATTTATAGATGTTGTTCGAATAGAGTATATTTTGAATATCTAATTTTTGAAATGAATAATTACTGTTGATGAAAAGTGGAATGAAAAGTAGTGCAACAATAATGTGTTAAAAAGATCCGACTTGATGTCAATAAACGAATAAATGTGCTGGAAAATAATTGTTAAATATGAGGTAATGGATGCTGGTTACTGTATGTGACTTAAGAGCTAGCCATTAAGGAAAAATATCGTTATTTTCTATCACCATAACACCCATTGTATCTGATTCCACAATTCCTGGATAAAATTCCGTAATTTCCAGAATAAAAAAATAATATAGTCCCCACTAATGGAAAAATTCCTTATAATCAATGATGATCATAAGAAGTTCCTTCGAAAAATATGTAAGTGAATTTAGCTCGAAGGCAGACAAGGATTACTCGCTATGGAAAGCAACTTGGATATGTAAAAGACCATTTTATTAGAGTACTGTCTATTAAAAATAGAAATAAATAGCAATATAACTAATAGAAAAAAGAGGAAAACATTGTTGAAATTCAATATTTACCATCAAAATGTCAATTGCCAATATTTGCTGAAAAAAAAAAGCTGAAAGATGAGGGAAATGCTGCATCAACAAAAGTTCAAATTTAAATTTTATTCTCTTTGAAATGATTTTTTTTAGTCTTAGTTTTTTTTTCGGGTAGTGGAATCCTGTTACGGATACCTGGTCGGGAAGACCCGCAGGAATAAGCGAGTTGGACTGGTTATGTGGAGACTGCCTCTGGGCTACCCACTAAACCCCACCCTGTCAGCTGATCCAATGACCCTAACTGATACTTCTTACTGTTAGTAAGGAGGGTGCCTGTAACCGTTAAGAGGCACAAGGGCCAGGCAAGGACGTGGCGTCGTTATCACACCACGCAGCTTGGGGTACATGAGTTAATCGCTCGCCGGAGAAGGTCGAGACAATTTGGAGTTAGAGCACGACGGAGTAGTGTCGGCTGTGATAGAATAAGGCTACGAAGAGCCTGATGAGTTATTGGCCTATAATATCGGCCAGCTCGGTAATACATCTATTGTCCGAGAGACGAAGAGTGGAGAAGTATCTCGAGTAGACCTCGGATATAAAATCGTGAATTAGATTGTTCCTGACGAACCAGGAGGCATTGATTATTCTCCTGAGAATTTTGTTTTTGAAGACTTGAAGACGTTCTACCTGGCTAGGTAAGAGGTATTTTAGATAGACACTGGAGCCTTATAGAACGACTGATCGAACCAGCATCTTGTACAGGAGAGATTTTATAGAAAGAAGAAGCCTGCTGGCCCGGTTGAAATTAAGAATACCTTGACCTTTATGGAGGGACCTTTAAATGTGGGAATTCCACCTAAACTTGCAATCGAATACAAGACCGAGATAGGTGGCTTCTTCTGACCATGCCATTTCGGCGTTCTCGATTTTAAGACGCGAAAGATTCGGTGCAAAACGCTTCTTGTCGAAGAAGATAGCCTGGGTTTTCTGCAGGTTGACCTGCAACCTCCAGAAATGTAACCACTGGACCGTCTCATTGAGTTGTTTTTGGAGTCTGCTTCGGATGTGCGTCTCTTTGAAATGATATATCGTAACTATAGCGCCTATTTAAGCTATATGACTAATTGCGATTGCGAAATTCTTTATAACTGAAACCAACGCTAAGTTGCGGAAGAAGTAGCTTAACTGTACTAAACATTGGACCCTTGATCATCGTAATCATCAATAATTGGCCCCATAAATCATTGTTAGCATGGTTTTCCCAAATTCCTATGGTTCGCCCAAATCCCAAATTAAGCCTACGATCCAGACTTCCGGCTTCCTGCGGTCATGCAAGAGGAAAGTTCTGTAATGATTTGTAATTGATCATGTGATTTAAAATTAATGTAATATCAGCAATATCGTGGTATTCAACTGCTCTTGTCATTTACATCACCGGTTGGATTACGGCAAATGAAAATGTCGACCTCCTAAAACATCTCGCATACACAGCCAAGTATATTCAGTCTGTTGAGGAGTTTTTGTTTTATTTATATTTTTGAAAATATTCAGACGCTCTATGAATATATTCTGCGAAGAAATGCAACTTTCAATTTCAGCAATTCAATTAATTTAGCTACAATTAAGAAAATAAATATTATTTATATGTGAACTATTCATAGTGAACTATTCTCCTTGACAAAACTATGAAACACGAATAAACTAAATTATTAGCTTTTTTAAACTAGCTATAATTTAATAATTATAATAATCTTTAACTATTTTTGTTGGTATATAATTAGTGAACGGTAAAGAGAACTATAATATAACTTTTCGTTTTCCTTACTATTACTAATTGTTCGAATTATATATCCTTACAACTCGAAACCGTAGTAGAACTTTTTCGCCCAGCCATATATTTTCCAGCTGATCGCACACACTTCCAAATTGTAAAGGAATGAGGAAAAGTCGCCGTTAACCCGCAATATATTAAAATTTTATTGAAATATGTAAGTTTCCGAATTCCATTAAAACTTTTCGGTTTCTGTTCGAAGAAAATAAGAAAAAACTCCACTCCGAGCGATTTGTTTAGCTTAAATACCGATATAGAACGTTTATTTCCTAGTTTTAGAGGGAGACCAAAAGAAATAATAACATTCATAAGTATATAAAATACAAAATATAAAATAATTTCAAGTTATTTGTTTAGAATACAGTATTTTAATTAGTTTTATTTAAAATACAAATTACAAATTATAAACTACAGGCAGATTTCAGGCTATGTAAATATAATAGAACTAATCCAGCCCATGTTACTATCCCGTACTAGTAGAATTTTCTTTCATGAACACTAGATTTTCAAATATATTTTCAGACAAACAGCGTCTTATTGGAGTATGAATAAAACTTGCTAAAGAAAACAATGTTTCTACAGTTCCTGATGAGCGCAAATATGTGTTATATTGTACGTTTTATATTTGAATAGCGTTCAACTATGTACACTTTTTGTTTTTATTTACACTGTCCTTGTGCGCAACAAAAAAGAATTAGGAACTTCTTTACTAGTACTGCTGCTCCTGTAACTCCCAAGAATTGTTTCATATTTTTTATAATTTTCGCCTAAGGCATGAATTGTAAGAATTAGAATTATTTGCTTCCTATTTGTTGTAGAACTTTCCCGCAACCAACGATTTTATAACTAGGGTGGTAGCATGATGCCGATATAGCTTTATTTACTTCAGGTGACTGAGTTAAGAAAAACTTATTAAATGTGCTTTCTAAACTCTCTATTGTTGCAAACATAAACATAACAGAACACTGTCTCATATTGTCGTGTAGTTCGTACAGATATTAAAATAAGCAGATGTTTTCTATAGTAACAATTGTTGCCTAAATAAAGCTGAAGCAATTAGTTTCAATGATTCAACGAATTCCTCCAAGAATTCTAGTTCTATGACCGAGAAACTATTGAGCTTTTTCTGGGTCCGGTCGTTCAGAAGGCTGGATCTATTTCATTTTTCTATCACATATTTATTATTATTGATACGTATACGAATTGAAGACGAATAAGAACAACACATGTTTATCCAAGTTAATTTCCTGAAAGTTATTTTCTCTGATTTTTGTGACTAAATAGGTCGCAAGCTTCTCTTAAACTGCTTTGGAGTAATACCTAGGTTACACTATTCAGATATATATAAATATACAAATAATAAAGAAAGCATTGATATATTTTGAACGCATCTATTAAAAAGATGTATTTTAATTTTAATTGTAATTGTATTTTGAGGATGAAAATATTCGAAACATTAAATATATTTTTAAGATGTAATTGAAAATACAAGTGCAAAATACTTATTTGTATTTCATTTACAAGTAATTCAAATGCTGTCCAACACTGGTATTATGAAGTCATGTGGAAGTATTACTATGGGGTAGGACCAAAATAAGTAGACCAAGCATCTACAGAGCAAAATAACATTCAGACCATAGATACTAACTATATCGTTAAAACTTATTTAATATGAGAATGTTATTGGACATCTTTTCCCTTATCCGTTGTGAAATAGTCTTTCCATATTATTTTACAAGTTTTATGCTAAAAGGGCTATCGATATATATACATAAGATTAAATTATACTTCCATTATTAATTATGATACATATAATTTGTTTAGAATAATTTTATGGGACATTATAGCAAGTCAGAATAACCAACAGATTACTGTTCTTTATTGCCTGGTAAGCAATGAACCTGCCAGGTTGTTACTGTTTATCGTTTTATTTTCAACTAATTCTTGTGGTAGTCAATTTTCCTTCTTATGATCTTTCCAATTTCATGTAAACATCTGAAAACAGTTGACTTATCAACTGCTAAGAGGTCTAAGGTGTGTCTGTACAATAAGTTTTTAAAAGTATTTGATGAACTTTAGCAGTATATTTCTTGTATACTCTGAATAGCTCAATAATACCAAATGGAAAAATGTTATTTTATGTGGACAGACGTCAAAGCCGAATCTAACAGTAAAGTTAGATTGATTAACAATTGTTTATATTGATACTTCGCATTTTTACTTACAGATAACGCTATATACTAGCTTCTATTAAACACATTTTTTAAATGAAAATGTTGAATTAATTTCAACACTTAACGGTGATAATTATAGTGAATAATAAGTTTATTTCGTGTAATTCCAGAACGAACTAAAAGTTTAAAATGTTCATGTTTAAAAGAACAGTAAAAGAAGTTCTTAGCTACTGGAGAATTGGACTAATGCATTTCCAACCAAAGCCAGGATTATTACGATAGATAAGGACAGTCGGTGGGGAATTTTAAGCGTTACGAGATATCCTATTCGTTTGAAATAGTTCTCTGAATATTTCGAGGTTAAATTAAATCGAGCGGTACTGGTTCAAGCTAAGTTTTTCTCTGGATAACAACAACCCACAATTTTCTCGAAAAACTGTGACCATTAATAACTAAAATGTATTATTTATGTATATAAAAATGAATTTTTATTGTTTAATCTAGCTAAAACTCGAGAACTAGACTGACTGATGGCTAGACTGATGTCAGTAGACGCTGTCATCAATAATTTCACCGATATAAAGGATCGACATTTTTGTTGATAATCAAATACTTAGGGCTGTGCTCGCAAATAATTTATTTTATGTCTAAAAACGTGGAATACTGATTAAAACTACCAACCACTATTATCAAACCACGATTTTAGTGTAAAATATATTAAACATTGCAGATATCTTTTCAGCGGTTACCGTTTAATACTTTATGGGCGAACATCCCAAGTAGAAGAAAGTGGCAGTCATGCCAAGTGACTGAAAATGTCATTTCAAACCGTTTCAACGTTGGAGAGTGCGACCGCGTCGGGTATTTTGCAGCGTATCCTGATTGGCGTTGAGTACTGGATGTACTACTGCAATCCCAAATGAAAAAAGTGAAATGGGAGAAGAGGGGGGAATAGTTGTAGGAAACGATGTAAAATCATTGTATATTATACCATTATACCATATAATTATATATAAATTATATACCATAAATTATTCCTATATATAATCTATATATATTTAGAAAGACTATTATGAGTAAAAGAAATTATAATTTGAAACAAGATAGAATACAGGGTAGACGAAAACCATGTACACTTTCGTTGTTATCACGCCTTAAATGAATGGGAAATTCTAATTACTTCATCTTATTTAAATACAAGTTTCTATATAGATAACACAATGGAAGAAGTAGTTAATTAAACCATAGTCAACTATACGGGAGAATGATTATCCTTAGATTTTCTTTACTTTTTTTCATAATTTAATTTTTGTAATGTAAAAGTAGTTTCATAAAAATGTTTTAACTCATTTGATCAACTATATTTATTGAACAAAATATGAAGTATCTAGTCCTAAGTTTCTCTATTACAAGTGAAAGAAATTATAATTTAGGACTTGTACATTTATATCTAGTGTCCTGTATAGGCAAAAACATGTACATTTTCGCTGATATCACACCTGAAACAAAGCGTAGAATGGCATATTCTGATTACTGAATAGGTATTGTCTTATTTTATCCAACATAAAAGACTTATTCAAACACCTAATAATTAAGGCATAATAACAACCAAAATTTATAGTTGGGCATGTCCTCCGACGGTGACAAGTCTGGCGAATACAACAGAACGTATTTTTGTCGCCGAATTATAATATGCACGGTAAACAATTTAATAATAAAATAGAATTAGAACTGTGGGCGTTCGCATATCATTGAAAATAAAAATAATAATGTGCCGCATAAAAATAGAATTTATAAATTATCTTCTCTGTGGTAAGTTATTCGGCGTGAAGGTCAATACTTTATAAATATTTTTTGCGAGGATACGTTACCTCCTCGGTATATAATTATTTTAATATTATTTAATTAACGAGACTAAACGCAAATAATGTTATGGTCATTTTAATAGATCAATATTATACTAGGTGTGATGGATAATACATATTTTTCTGAGGAAGGGAATGTTCTGTTTGTAAGAAATATAAAAGTACTTGATATGAGTTGATATGATATGACTTGGTTGAGTATTTTTTATGAAAGAGCAAATGGTATACAAATGACAATTAGTTATTCACTATCTACAGTGAATGGCCAAATTATTAGAGAAAATATATTGAGATTATTTAATTTTCTAGTTTAATGGGATTTTTACTGCATATTTATGGATAAAAATATGGAAAATATATTATAGATTTGTAATTATTAATATTATTTTACTCCAATACGAATATATATTTTTATATCAATTACCTGAAATGTATAGATTAAATGGGCTTTTAATGTTTCCTATTTAAATATTTACAGTATGGACGCGCACCAATCCATTGGGCATCCGCGAGAGGCAATTTAGAAATTATGGAAATGCTATTGAACTCCCATTGTGATATAGAGGCCAGAGACAAAGTGAGTAACCTTTCCTGTTATAATTACCATCATCGTTACCAAGAATTACTGGCGTATAATGTTTAGATACATTTATTTGCACCTAATATTCCTTAATGATCTATTAGGAAAATGTATTTATAATGTTCTTTTTGTATCCAAAAAAAATTTTTATACGATATAGAAATAAAATTCGCGACCACCTATATCACTGTTATTTCTTTTTGTGTGGCTTCTAGCTTTTGTTGGCCCACTTGCTGCTTGAGGAGAGGCTAATGATGAAAAACAATATGTAACAATATATTAATTACAAAGGCCAATTGTCAAAGAATGTTTTCAATAATATTAACTAACTTGTATGTTATTTGGTGTGTTGATTTCGGAAATAATAATAAAAACCTTATATTATCGTTCATCAGGCAACTGCCTAATTACTATTACTTAACTAAGTTGAAAGAAGGAAATGTTTATCGATTTCAATGAAGAAGTTGTTTTATTTAGGCCTGATATTCAATTGATATTCGATTCCTTCATTCTAGCAACGATGAGAAAAAAATATATAAAAGGAGCCTTGGATATCATTTGAAAAAGTTGGGTTAAAAAACTAAGGGTTTGGGCAAAAAGCATCAATAATAAACTTATCATTGGTAATATGACGGACAATTAGTTGGTGAAACCTAAAGTTTTGCACACCCAACTTGGTTTTTTCTTGAAAATTTAGGCCATTTAAGTGAAAAGTAAAAAAGAAGGGCTCCACCAGGACAAAAAAAATATGGATAAATGATACCAGATACTATTGCTATAAGACAATGCTCTGCGTATGGTGGGACCAGGTTGATGTCCTATATTATGAACTTTTGAAACCTGGAGAAGCAGTTAACACTGATTGCTACCGACAGCAAATGATCAATTTGAACTGCGCATTGATCGAAAAATTCCCACAATACGCTTAAACACAAAATGACCTAATTTTGCAACATAATAACATCCTGTCCCATACAACCTGTCAAAGAAGTGTTCAAATTACTTGGATGGGGCACGTAATTGTAGAGCAGCATGTCGCCGATTTTGAAGAAGCTAAAAAATGGTTCGATAAATGTTTTAACTTAAAAAAGAAAGTGTTTTTTTATATTGGAATCGATAAAAAGCCCAAAACAAAGACAAAATATATAAAACTTAGCAAATACTTTGAATAAATATAATCTAACTATCTATTACAAGTAGAGTGTTTCGTAAGCGAAAAAAACGGAAAAGAATTACCGACATAACATTAGTTTGTAAAAAGCAATATTTCCTTGTTTGTACTTATTGTGTTCTGTTTTTTAAATATACTTTATAATAGAATATCAATTGAAAAGTCCTCGGTCTGACACATAGATGGCACGACTAGAATAAAATCCACCTGTTTTTTAGCTAGCCCTAACTCTCAAAAGATGGGAGTATAAATTTGACAGCTATCGGATCATTAGTTTGTGAATTATAACATTTTGAGTAAAATAATTTTTGTTATTGTGAAAATAATGGATAAAAAGGGATTTCGCGAGTTGATAAAATATTATTTTTTGAAGGGATAAATACAGTTGAAGCAAAAACTTGGCTTGATGCCGAGTTTCCGGATACTGCCCCAGGAAAATCAGCCATCAAGGATAGGTGTGCTTAGTTTAGACGTGGTGAAATGAGCACCGAAGTGGACGCCCAAAAGAGGTCGTTACCGATGAAAACATTTAAAAAATCCACAAAATGATTCTGAATGACCGTAAATTTAATTTAAATGAAATAGCAGACATTCCAAAGATATCAACTGAACGTGTACATCATATCATTTACGAATATTTGGGTATGAGAAAGCTCCATGCAAAGTGGATACCGCGCGAGCTCACTTTTGGCCAAAAACAACGACGAGTTGATGATTCGGAGCAGTCTTTGAAGATGATCAAGCGTAATAAACCCGAGTTTTTGCGTCGATATGTGACAGTGGATGAATCGACAGTCATCCGAGTGGAGTGAATACAATGAACCCGCTCCAAAGCGTGGGAAATGACAACAGTCGGCTGGCAAGGTTATGGCGCCTGTATTTTTGGATGCGCAAGGAATAATTTTCATTGACTACCTTGAAAAAGGAAGAACAATCAACAGCGACTATTGTATAACATTATTGGACAGTTTGAAGGACGAAATCGCCAAAAAACGGCCGCATTTGAAGAAAAAGAAAGTGCTGTTTCACCAAGACAATGCACCGTGTCACAAGTTAGTGAAAACGACGGCAAAAATCCATGAGTTGGGCTTGGAATTGCTTCCTCATCCACCGTATTATCCAGATTCCCAGCGACTATTTCCTATTCTTAGATCTCAAAAGAATGCTCGCTGGGAAGAAATTTTCGTCGAAAGAGGTGACAACCGAAACTGAGGCCTATTTTGAAGCAAAGGACAAATTGTACTACAAAAATCCTATCCAAAAGTTGGAGGATCGATATAATCAGTGTATCACCCTTGAAGTGAATTATGTTGATTAAAAAAAAGTAATTTTGCCAAAAAATATGTTTTACTATGGTAAGCCGTGGACTTTTCAATTGACCTGTTATATTACGTTTAAATGTGCCAATGTAAAAATAAGTTGTGATTTTCATTGAATATATCAGCTGCATCATATACCATTAAGCTTTATTATAACCCTATCGATTTTAGTACGGAATGAGACCCCTACACATGGCCGCCTGGCATGGACATCCGGAAGCCGTCGAGTTACTAATAAATTTAGGAGCTTGCACTAACACGGTTACTAAGGTACACATCCACTAATTAACATTAAACCCCGGCCCTTAATGAAGTCGAAGTACGTCCACAATTCCGCATCAATAGGCCGACAGTTGAAGGGATGCTTCGATTTCAATTAGCGGTAATTAGTTCGGAATTAATAAAAGTAATCCTTCAGTCGAATTTACGCCGTTTCGATGCTACAAATAGGAGGGGGTATTTAACCGAAGAATTAATTGCCGACAAACAAATTAAAGCAGGTTCGGTCGGGGATTTATCTTAGTTGTTTGTATAAAATATTTGTTCCCGTTAAAAATTATTCCATATTTAATAATAGAGTAGTAAATAGACTTGGATTCTATATATAACTAAAAATATATGTCAGTAACAAGAACAGTTAAAATATAATGACACTGAACCAATAAAAAAAGCAAATATCTGACAATCGTTTAGTGTAACATCAATATATACCCACCAGATACATCATAAAACATAGTCTTTGATCTCTTACGAATAGTGATCCCTATTGCTGGTCTTTTTGCATCAATAACAGTAACAGTTTTATTCGGTTTTAGCAGCTTGTAGTACACTACATCTTTCTCATCTCACCATATATAATACTCATAATGCGGAATATTCATGAACTTTATGGCCCTCCTGGACTAATTCATTGCTTTTGCACTTAACATTGTCGTAGTAGATCTACTTTTCATAGCTAGTCCCAATATGCCAGTGAAAATTCTTTCCACGCATCCAGAAATAATTTATTCATCAGTTACTAAGTTGCCTGAAAATTATCTGATAGTTTGAGCTGGGTCTTTATCCAGCTAGTCGTTGCATTGTCTTCGTACTTTTTTGAAATTTATAAGTATACTGTCAGCCATTTATATATATACTTCAACTTATTTTTTTCTTTACGAGATATCACTGAAAATAATTGAATAATAATGGAGAAAATTTACGTACATATAAATTGGTTTAAACAACAACCTTGTTATCTAATAAAATATTCTACTTGCATTTGAAAAGTCAATATGGTTGTGAAACCTAGGTGCTAGATCAAACATATTTTTAATGACCTATCAAAAATTGAGAGAAATTGCCTTGGATGTTTTGATGTACCCGCCGTATTGACCGGACTTTAGCCCATCTGACTACGATGTGTCCCCATTTCTACAAAAATCTCCTAATGATGTAAAGCTGTCTTCAAAATAAGCTTATGAAATTCACTTGGATTTGTTTTTCAATCAGAAATCTCAAAATTTCTATGGAGTTAGAATTATGGATTTGCCAGAAATATAATAAAAGGTCATTGAACAAGATGATCATATATCATTGATTATTGTCTGAATTGTAAATAAACTTCCCACCATTCCATTATATAAACGAAAAAAAATATTTTTACCTAATGAATACATTGTTTGCATTTTTCAAAAGGGTTCCGTGTATACTTACAATATTTTTTATCAGACAAATGCATTTTAATTAAAGCCTCACGACAGCCATTGTGGTACATGCAATGCTTTAAAGTACACCAATATAGGACTAATTATTTTTTGACGTAATGCTAATACACTTGAATTAAATAGTAATTACAAAAACTTCAGGTAATCTTTTTCAGAGGCTTTATTATTTTCAATAGGTTTATGAATTTGTTTTGCCTTTTATAACATAAATTAAATTACTAATATAATAGGTAGAATTTCTACAAATAAATATATATTTACTCGATCTATATAATAATTCATATATATGTATAGTACACTGCTTTAAAAGTAAACATCATGAGAATGAAAAAAATTATTGCATATTGAGAGAAATGTTTTAACAGTAACTATGTTGGAAAATTAATATACAATTTGAAGCTTAATAATTAAACTTTCCGTCCGATATTTCTATTTGTTTTTGCTACACAATCAATTTTACAAATAATAACTACCAAAACATGCATCGATCAAAATCTGACAAAGCCGATTTAAAATTTATATACCGACAAAGCCGATTTAAATTCAAAAACATGTATTTATTTATCGTTAAGAAACCTTTAAATATTTGCATATATATTATCTTTTTTGGGATTTAATATATTTGGGCAGCGAGATTATATTGTAGACTCTTTAATAAATTTTAAAAATATTTTAATCGATCTTCTGAGGCTTAGATAGATAGAATATTTTTACCGATACATCTAAGGATTACTTTTATAAAATTTTTCGAACTATAGGGTTAATTTATTTTATGATGGACATTCTGCGATAAAAGTAACGGGAATTAGTTAATAAAACACAAAAAATACTTTATCATCTTAGAAATTCGTTAACAAAGCGCTAGGAGCGAATGTCTACTTGTCAGCTAGTGTTTCTGTTGATGGTGCCAAAAGACTTCGAATATTCTTCACCGAATCCAATCACATTCTCTTCTCATTCATTCGTTCTTCCTAGCCTTCTCTTCTTCAGATCGCGATTTCTGCGATTTTGTTTTATGTCTTTTTTCTTCACATTTCTGTTCTCTGTCAACAGCAAGAAACTTGCACCAAAGTAGTAATTTGAAGTTTAGAAGGAGGAGGATGTCGTTCACAATCATATTAGGTGAATAAGTTGGTTATTCAGCAGTGTTTGTTACGTTTTCTGTTAATAATAACAGGCTTGAGGGATGGTGCAATCTCGTTATACAATATGCAAGACTTTTCTTCCAAAACACTGACCATTTCCTTCAGTTTCTCAAGGTTACCTTCAGTTTCGATGAGAGGACAGATCGAAACATAATTAAATGCATTATTAATTATTACAGGTATTGTAGGTATTTTAATAAAGCCTATTCATTGTCAACCCCTTCTGCAATATTTTTAACAACTCAGCAAAAGAAAAAGTCCCAAAAAAAAACACTTGAAGTAAGTTGACATAATCGAACACTTAAACACGAACTAAATGAGCGATGACGTTGAAACTCTCCCGTCAGTGTAGAAGACAGTTGTACCAACTTGGCAAAAAAATCATTTTGATGATTTGTAAGCGGGTTTTCCACATAACCAATTCCCGATACTTTTCAAAAGAATGTATGCGACTGGTATCAACAATGGGGAAACTTTTAAATAATTTAAAGTCCTATTATTACTTTTGCTATTAATTAATATACAAATGTCATTATTAAAAAAAACTGAACATAACAACAGCTTTATTTTTATTGCCTTGACATATTTTATCTAGCAAGGGAATCATATTTAATATTTTTGATTTAATTTATTTTCTGTGTGTTTTAAGTCCTATGGTAGCCACTTAAACACGAAACATTTTAGAGGACCCACAGCTTATAGCCTAGACCTTGCTCTGTGTGAGGGCAATACTATCTTAATGGTGTAAATGTAGCTTCAAAAGAGACTTGTGAAAATCACTTGTCTCAGTTTTTCATCTCAATAGATAAGAGGAATTTTCTTGACATTTTAGAGGGATTTCAAGCCTCTAGATGTTAAAATAACTCTATTTGTTCTCAAGTATCATTTGCTTGGTAATTTCAGTTTGATTTACAACCAAATTAAGGTTGCATTTAAGATGAAACGATAAATTTAACCCCCGGAATATTTCCTGACAAGCTTCAACATTTTAACACAATAACTATTATGATATTTTTGACACAAATACAAATAGGATTCTTATGTCAGCAAAAAAAACAACTACCATATTTTTCTTAATGGTAGGGTGACTACAATATACAGGGCGAATAAACAGCAAGGAATATATGAATCATTGAAAATAGATTATCTTGTTTTATATCTAATATTATTTTAAATATTTTAAAGTTTCTCCATATATGACCGGTACTTTATGTATATTTATGCATTAAGTGTAATACTAATATTTAATCTGCTTTAGGCTCGCTATACTCTGCTTATATGCGCTGCTAGAAATAACAGGGCCAACGTAATCGATTTTTTATTGGACACTTTGGAAGATGTCCATATCGATGCAATCGATGCAGATGGTCAGACTGCGCTGTTCCATGCCGCTGCTAACGGCCATGCTTGCATTGTGAAGAGACTAATAGAAATGGGTGCTAGCTTAGACAAGAAGAATAAGGTATACTAATTGTTCTTTTTCAGGTTATTGAAAGCTTTAATATTAGATGTTAATTTTGTACCATGTAACATATATCATCTGGCGTACTATTCTAGTAAGACGTTTTCACTAACGGCTAAAGTATTTTCAAGAGATATTTAACTTTTAAAATTTAAATCTTAAAAAAGTTATTATTTAAAAAATAATTATTTTAGTTATGGTTTAACAGAACTTTTCAAAAGTGCTAGATATTTTAAAAATAATGATTTGCCAGTCAAACTCTAATGACAAATTGTCATTTTTTGAGATTAGAAATTAATTTTTCGATAAGAAGTAATTAATAGAGTAAGAGTAAGAAAATTCGTGTTAAATACTTCAAGAATTATCTAGAACAGTTGTTGTTTCCCTCGACGATTGATGAGGTACATAAAATAGCAGATGTAATTGAAAAAGCCTATGAAGGTAAAGAGGTCTATGCAGCTATATTTTTAGATGTAGTTCCAGCCTTACTCTAAAATAAAAACGTATTCTACAATAAAAGAAGCTAAAGCACGTGTACCACAAGAAAGTGTATTTGGAGCAATTCTGCAGTTCACGTATAATAACACGACTCAACCATCAATAACAACAAATCATAATATTTTTCCATATAGCAAGAAATTTAAATATCTCGGAATGAAACTTGATGCAAAACTTTGCTAGAAAGAATATATAAAAATGAAAAAGAAAGAAATGAAGTTAAAATATAGTAAAATGTATTGATTAACTGGAGAAAATAATAATTAATCAGTACATAATGAAATGCTATTATATAAGTAAATATTGAAACCTATAGGGACATACGGAATACAATCATGAGGATGTTCCGCAAAAACTAATATAAATGCATTGCAAGTTTTCCAAAACAAAGCCTTAAGAAATATTATAGGTGCATCTGCATATAATATATACGAGGACTGATTACTTACATCTTCAGATACCGAATTCCAAGGGGACATGAGGCTTCATTCTGATGTTAATATCGAGACATTGTAAGTCTTGGATAATAACAGAATTAGACACAGACTGAATAGAATCAAACCATTTAATTTTGTGTGGTGTAGTGTAGTGAGGTGCATTTAATAGAAGAACTGTAATGTTAATACAAGATACAAAATAGTTCCTCCTAAATATGTACCTAGATTTAAGTTAATGTAAAGACGAATTGTAGGTTAGTCGTTAACGACTAGTAACAATGTAATAAATAAATTTGAAAAAATTGTGCTTCCTACAATCAAACTGTTTCTATACCAAAAAATATGAGTAACTAAGAATCCCATACAGTAAAAATACTAACTATTTTGAGATGAATCTTGTTTAAAAACTTTATAGGAAAGGGCATATCAAAAGAAATGGATTTAAAATATAGAAAAATGTATTGGTTATTTGGAAGAAAATCTAAATTATCCATACAAAATAAATTACTTCTGTCAAAGAAAATACTAAAACCTATATGGATGTATGGAATTCAGTTATGGGGTTGTTCTGCGAGAAGTAATATCAACGTAATACAAGTATGAGAGGTATTGTCGACACAATTCTAACATTTCGAGACCTGCAGAACTTTTTGTTAACACTCAACTAGGCCGCAGACTCAAAAGAACCAAACCGTGTGATAATATGGAGATGTGTTGTGAACTGCACTAAAGATGAATAACGAGAACAATATAAAGTGCTGCTAACTTTTATGTTATTAGAGATTAAGTAAAGGCCGATGAGTTATCTTAGATAAATTTCTTTGTAATATTTGCGTGAGTACCATAACTATCCATCTTTAATCATAGAATCTAACTGTTAAAAATGTATTTTTATTAAAGGATATGATGAAAAATGTTTAGTGTGCTAAAGTTTTGTCGTTGAGTTGAAAGTGACTCTTTGGTAATAGTCTAATGATCAATGAAACTTACTACAAATAAACTTAAGACTTATTGAACAACTCACGTAATATTTTAAGTAATACTGCATATGCTTACCTTCGTTCATCGTACTGTACGTTTATGTTGACGAATTTTTCACGTAACATTTTGATTCATTTTGATCAGTTAAAAACTACAACTAAAACTAACAGTCTAGGCGATATTTCTTCTATATTCTCTAGCTGTCGACGGCGTAGTTACACTGGATCATAAAAAAAACCATCCCAATCCGGAATTTATTATGAGATCCTCGATTGACCTTCCCAGAGAGAGAAAAAACTGTGTATTTCACCGGGGATATAAAAACATCGAAGCCTTTTAAATAAACTTATCCCTTTCTTCGAATAAACCAATCGAACAGGGCTTTGTGTTGAAACGCGGTTGATTTATTTATTAAGGCAGGGTTTATAATGGCCGGTTTTAATTAAATGGCCGTTTAAATTTAACCCAGACATGTCGAAATAGTTTTAATTAAGTTGCTTTTTCATTTGGAGGGATGTAGCTGAACTGTACTGATATCAATTTAAATTCAACGATATATTCGATATAACATACATTTTTACATAATATTTCAATATGCACGTAAAATTTCCACATACAAGGTGGGGCAAAAGTCCGGCTACCATTGACACAATTTCCGCTGAGTGGCAATAATGGAACGATTACAATAAATATTGTATATTGTGTATGTATATAATCAAAAAACACGTTTTGTACCACGTAGTAGTTTATTATCTATTCTTTCTTGCTCCATATATAAATTATTCTTATCTTCTTCTGTCTCTGATCAGTCTCCTTGCCTCGGCCAGTATTTTTTTTTGTTCTGACGTAAAACTAGGCGATGGAATGCATGA
This sequence comes from Rhynchophorus ferrugineus, assembly GCF_030347505.1. Classification (NCBI taxonomy): domain Eukaryota; kingdom Metazoa; phylum Arthropoda; class Insecta; order Coleoptera; family Curculionidae; genus Rhynchophorus; species Rhynchophorus ferrugineus. Next base: position 4,766,873 of record NW_027472583.1, on the reverse strand, counting down.
CTCATACCTGATGGCGGAGACTTGTCCTGGAGTGACAAGTTGGACCGGGTTTTCTGGGACTGCCTCTGGGCTTACCAATACACGAACTTGAGTTAACAAACGACTGGATGTTATTGTATAGGGACAAAAGTTATGACTGCCTACCAGCTCGCAAACAAGCGCGTTTTCAGAAGAACTTGAACTGAGTTGTTTTTTGGGGAAGGATTGAGATATGAAGTGCTTAAGTTTAAGTATCCTTGTGAATTTCATTATATATGACAAACCATGGAGCATTTAAGATGCTCCTGAGGAGCTTATTTTGGAAAACATGAAGCCGTTTCGCCTGTTTGGGTGTAACAAACTTGAAGTAGTCATTAGATCCGTAGAGGAGCACGGGCCGAATTAAGATCTTGTAAAATAAGCATTTGATGGAGATGGGAAGTCTGCTAGGAGAGCAGATTAGAGAAGACAGCAGGTTTACCATCCTCGAACCTTTCTGGATATATTTTTGCCTCTCTTCTGGAGTATTTTTCTCATATCAACTCCAGCAAGAAACAGCAAACGAACCAAAGCTGTCTCCTTTCTAAGTACTCTCCCATTGATTCAATAATGAAGTCTTAATTAATTATTTATCATCCTATGTTACACTCATCACCTTTATTATCATCATCTCATCATATATTTATTTTTGTTACACGTCATCCGATCTGATTATTGGACATATATAGACTTTGGAATAAGCTTTAAAATAAGACTAACTCGACATTGTTATGCTTTCCATATTTTCATACCCTATATGTAGTCATATTTTATCTATTTAACATTTCTTTTGTTGGGTTTTGAAGATATTTGATTTCATGTTATCTGTAATGATATCGTTGATATTTATCCTGTGTATTTCTTGAATTATTCTTCCTATTTTATTACTTACAGCTCTTGGTTCTAATATTGCCCTAGTGTTTTTCGGTCAAATACCATTTCCAACAAATCAATAAATGCATGGTATATATTTTTGTGTGGTTGAACTTTTTAATTTTTTTCACTATTTGTCTTGTATACTTTATATCTTCTTTAATTTTAATACTACAGAATAAACTTTTTTTGATTGTAGTTTATTTCACAGTCTCTGTTATTCCAGTTGGGTAGATTTATGCTATAATATATCCGTAAAGAATGACGTACATTGCATAGGATGAGATATACGACTGGTCAAAAAGAGATATCCGTACATGAGAATTTGCTATAAATTATAAATGATATTTCCGTCGGGTATTGAGTGTAAACAAATGTTATATAAATAAAAATGTAATAAAGTGATTTCCTAACATGAAAATAAGAAGGCTACACCTCAAAATTACAGGAAACTCGTGTAAATCTAGATTTAAATGCTTAAAAATAAATCCACCACCCTCTACTTCAATTGCCACAAGTTCTTCCAATCTGTTTCGAAGTTTGTACCAATATATCGACTCAAAGTTACAAGAAATAAACCAAAAAACTTTTTAAATTTTAGTATTTTAAAACGAATGATATTTATTGCCGACAATGTAACGTCAAACGGTGTTTTACAGGAGAATCGGTCAGCTCTTCACGAAGCCTGTCAGGGCGGACACGCGGAGGTGGCTCAATTTCTGTTAGCCAGGGAAGCTGACATGGAGGCGAGAGACAATCAGGAAAATACACCCCTTCACATAGCCGCCCAGCATCAACAGAACAAACTAGTTCAGATATTATTGGAAAATGGTGCCGATCCGGACAGCGAAAATCAGGTAGGAGGGATTAGGGACGTCGACATACAGGGTGTTCATTACATAAATTAAACAGCTCGTATTTTAACTTATTTATTTATTAGACTATTATTAATGGTTTTATTTTTAGAAAGGTTGTACTCCACTTCATATAGCCGCAAGTCTAGGAAGTAAGGGTATACTGGAGTGTCTATTACAGCATGGAGCTTCAATATCTAAGCAAAATCATGTAGGTATAAGATATTTGAATCTGTGTCCGATTTTATTTTAAATTGACTCAAACTATCACAAAATAGTAAACTTGTTAGATGGTTTAATATGTTCCTCGAACAGAATAATTTATAGTTTTAAAAATTAATTTAATTTCCACTATCAATTTCAATATTTTATTTTAACAGTGCTCCAACTTTTACGTCCCAAAAGTACTCACGCTAGCACTTTCTTGGACGGATTTTGAAGAGATTTTCAACATTTTAAAACTAAATGTAATTTAACTAAATAATTTTAGTTATCCTATTATAAAAATTCTGTCGAGTTTTTTAGTTTCTATTGTTGACAGAAAAAAAATACTATTCCAGGAACTTACTGAACAGTCTAGTATTCAGTAGTATAAAAGTGTTCAGATAATAAAATGGCACAGTCTGACATTCAATTAGTCCTGAATTATATTTAAAACTATTTTTTACAACCAATATTTTTTATTTGGATTTGTACCAATATTTACACATACTGCTTTTACAACATTTGAACGGTTTGTTATTAGTAATCCAAGCCGTTAGCATTACTAATTGATCCAGCACTCTTAAATTTTTCAATTACTGACCAGCAATTGATGACGATCATAATTTCAATGATATCTTATAAGAAATTTGGCTACCGTACCACAAAAATTTCACTGCTTTCAAAATATACGTATTATTCTATCGCAGAATATTCTAATTTACTAACCTTAAACTCTCAACTGTCAAAATGTCTGGTAAAAATATTTTAACAAACAAGCGCCAACAAATTCAGTACTACTAGGTATACTACAGTAAAGTTAAACAATAGTACCATATTTCCTAAATATTTATATCTAGGTATAAAACAGTGTTTTATTTTTTTAGTGTGGTAATACTGCCTTACACATGGCCTGTCAAGCAAACGTAGTTGACACTGTAGAAATTTTAATCACCAAAGGAGCTGACCTAAATTATCTCAATAAAGTAAGTAAAATAACAATTATTAATAAAGTTAGCTGAACCCGTCCACATTTTCCTTTATTATTTCAACCAAAATGATAGTGGAAAACTTGAAACTGGTAAATCTAAAATGTTCATGACTATGTGTATGGAAAAAATGTTAAAATTTTTAGCCATCAGGTACAGAATATATACAATTGCAATGCTTCAAATGCTTTATAAAATCTATGTTGAGACATGAACTAACTTATTAAATTCTGCTATGAATTCCTAAATTGGATCTCTGTTTATTTTATTTTGTCTATATATCTATGTATCTCTATATTTTATTTTACTTAACTCTAGTGACATTTGGGTTCATACGCTGTCTATATAGAAGTATTGTTGGACACATCTGTCTCTTGTAACACGCACAAACAAAGTCATCGTGCAGCTTTTGCAGAAATTTGTTTTTGATACATTGGATTACTAGTTGGTTTGGTGTCTTAATGCAAACAGAGTTCAAATAGACTTTATCATTGACTGATAAACCAATCTCTTTAATTTTAGGTCAGGTTAAAAATATCTTCCGACTAATCAGTACAGTTGCTTGACTACGAATCTATTCTGCTCTACTTTTTGTCTAACAAGGTTTTTCCAATTAAACCTACCACCGAGATATATGCCAAGGTATTTATCTGATTCTGCTTGAAGAATCCGGCATCCGTGAACTGATATAAATAGGTTTTTGTCATTTCACAGCAACGCAAAATTGACATGGATACATTTGGAGTTATTAAGCTATATTGCCCAGTTTGTTTTGATACATCTTGTTGACTGCTACTTATAATACTTCTACAGCCTTAGGCAACTCTGTCGTCGGCAAGTATCCCAAGTATTGTTCATTTTTTTGTTGGGATATCAGCAGTGTAGAGCATATACAGGAATGATCCCAAGACAATACCCTAAGGAACTCCAGCCGAAATAGGTTTAAGTGGTGATAATGGCTCTTTATGTGAGATCATACATTTTCTATAGAAAATATATGATTCCACTAGTCAACAGTACTTCCACCGCAACGGTCAAAAGCGTGTGAGGCAACCAGGAATATTGCAAGACAGTATTTCGTTTCTTCGAATGTCTCTTCAATAACCGCTATTAATCTGTGTACTTCGTCGATTACTCAGTGTTGATTTCAAAATCCGAAGTGGAAATCTTGTATTTCCATAAATGGTTTAATATATCATTTCGCGACTATACAATAGTACAGTGATGATATAAAGGGGACAGATATAAAGTGTATAGATAAAATAATAAATTAATAAATAAATAAAATTAATAACACAAACAGGGGGACTAAAAGTATAAATATTGTATATACAATTTAAAAATAAAGACAAATAGAGGACTACAAACACAACCATAACGAAGTAGAGGATCTATCCAGACAGCACACATCACCACCCATACCGAAGTGGTAATGTAATACGTATTAACAGCAGTTCTTCAAATAATTTTCAGGCTATAGGTAGCACTGAAATAGACCTGTAAATGCCAACTTGTTCTGCCGGTTTCCAGGTCCGTTAAGCAAAATTATTCGAGCAACTTTAAAACATTCCCGAACATGCTTCAGTCTTACACAGGCATTGAATATGTATGTCAATATGATGATTACAAAAATTACAACAGACAAGTGGCAATATAAATAATTGGACACAAGCTTGGAAAATAATAATTAATGAAAGTTAATCTGTACATGTGCAGTTCACCTATAAACAGAACTTACAAGCACCAATAACATTAAATAATACTATCATTCCATATAGCAACAACGCTAAATAAGTCGGAATGAATCTTGATGCAAAACTTCGGTGGAAGGAACATATAAAGAAGAAAAGAAAAGAACTGGAATTGAAATATAGGAAAATGTACTAGCTAATTGAAAGAAAATCACAATTATCAGTACATAATAAATTGCTATTATATAAGGAAATACTAAAACCTATATGGACATACGGAGTTCAATTATAGGGATGTTCTGCAAAGAGTAACATAAATAAAATACAATTTTTTCAGAACAAAGTCCCGAGAAGTATTGTGGGTGCACCAAAATACTATAGGACTGATTACCTACATCGAGACCTTCAGAAACCCACAGTCAGTCAAGAAATCAAGATAATTTCAAGGGGCATGAGGAAAGACTCCATTCTCATGAGAATATTGAAATATTGCAGCTTTTGGATATCACCAAAATAGGCCACAGACTCAAAAGAATCAAACCGTCTGATCTTGTGTAGTATTGTGTAGTGAGGTGCATATAATAAAAAATACAGCAGTGACATGTATAAACATTATTTCACTAGAGACTGAGATAAGGTCGATGGGTCCTACTAAGTATATACCTAGATTTAAGTTATCATAAAGACAAATTGTAGGTTAAACGGAAACGACTAGTAACAATGTATTAATTAAATAATAAAAAATATATGATTGTTTTTCGTGGCAGGATCTTCATAAAATAATTTTCCAAAATTAGTCATCATGCCCATTCCTGGTATATGTTTAATAGATATAGTACATAATTTCTATCTGTTGATTTAAAAAAATATATAAGGTGCAAACGAAGTTCTGGAAGAAAGACGAGAAAAACCCAGCTCGGTAATAAGATCATTCCGAACGCCCACAGCGGCTTATTTTAACATAAGCGATGTTTTAAATAACGGCTGAATTTGTTCAGAGCCGGATCGCATTATAGCGTGATAAAACATTGATTCTCTCGTTGAAAGTCGAATACGCGGTAACAGTACGGTCATGTTATCGGGCGTAAAGCTTTTACATCATTGACCGTAAAAAAGAAACTAATACGTGTTAAAACACGTTATTTATGCGACGGTCGTAAAATGTGTGTATTATCGCGAGGCCTAAATGTTTTGACGGGTTTCTTGGCTTCGTATTTGTACCCACCAGTGGTTCAACATGAACGGTCCAAGCAAACTGTTGATCTTGATTACACGTCCATTTGATTTCCATAGATACATTTTTAGTAACAATTAATAAACAAAATCAGTTCATTAAATGATCTTCTGTGTTAAGATTGCCTTAGTCTTATGCTAAATAAAATTTATAATAATATAATCACATCGGATGGTGTTTAACGTTGTAGTCTACGCACTTCACTATTACGACCGTATAGTTGGATTCCATATTCCATTAATAACCACATACACTTAAGTATTGCTTCGAATAGAAATATCTTGTAGTGATTCTAATCATAACTTGGACTTCTGACCGATAAGCCAATACATTACAACTTTTTTTATGCTATTATTGGATCTCTGTGAAATGTTAAGATGGCTGTGACGTCCACATATATCATCACAGTAGTGTATTTGTGGTCGGTAGATCGGCTAAATATAACAGATATAGTATCGAACCCAGTACACTGCCTACTAGAACTCCTGTATATATTAAACGTAATTCAGTAAATTTATCTCTATATCTGTATGCCATACTTTATCAAAAGCCTGAAATATCTCCAAGAGTAGAACCAAAAAATGCAAGTTTATGCACTTTTTCTATATTCCTGTGCTTATTATGAAACTCATATTGATATTCTGGGAAAAGGAAGTTACCTTTTTTCTATTATATTGTTAAGCCTCTTTATATATAACTAGCGACCCACCCCGGCTTCGCACGGGTGCAATGCTGATACTAAATTAAATACACTACAGAAAAAATATGAACGTTGTATATAAAAACACAGAGGCCCGCTCCGACTTTGCACGGGCATAAAATATATATGCCTATGTGCCACTCAATGAAAACATGATTAAAATCGATCCATCAGTATTTTTGGTTCATTCATTACTGCCCTTGGCCTGCACGCATTAAATTTGGAGTAAAACAATTCCTCTTCCCCTATACTTACTATGAAGATTTCCTGCTATCTTTGGAATATCTAAATTCATACAATTTTTATTACATTACACATTTTTAAACGCAAATTTTAAATTTGTAATATCTCCGAAAATATTTGTTTAATTTAAATGCTGTAAGGAACCATATTTATCTATATTAATTGCACACTGTATTTAAAGTACTTAATTCGGTAAGGATTAATGCCGTATTGCTTAAAATAGCTTCGTAAATAAGCCATTTTCTCACGTAAAAAGTAAACAATAAAAATGGTTAATGTGGGTTATCTCTAAAAGATAAACATATACCATCACGGACTTTTTTGTAGACCTTTTTATGGTGTACAATACTGTAGTACATTAATTTGATCTAACTCGTAGGGTTAAGCAGCGTTTTTGCTAATTGCTAAATAAGCCTAAAAAAATAGGTTAATTTACAACATCACGTTAGAAACTTCTAAAATTAGCAATGTTGCCTTAGTATATTATGCATGTATTATACATATAAACCTTCCTCTTGAATCACTCTATCTATTGAAAAAAACCGCATCAAAATCCGTTGCGTAGTTTTAAAGATTTAAGCGCACATAGGGATATAGGGACAGAAAAGGCGACTTTGTTTTATACTATGTAGTGATGATTGCGCAAAAACTTGGCGAGATCATCGGTAGGCACTAGCAGGAGGTGATATATTTCGATGCTTTTTCTGGTTTAAGAATCATTATCATTATCAGAATCAATTCATTCACAGTATTGCGTTAAATATAAATGTTAATACTTTTACAGTTTTCTCTGGTAGTTCTTGTAAAATATCTCCTGTTATGTAGTCTCCAGTATATAGCCGGTAGTTTTCTTTAAATTTACCTCTCTTGTTATAGTATGTTTACTTCATCTGACCCCATTTCAAAGTAGCTCAGACGGGAAAGGCTTAAATACATTTTTAAGTGATTTGAGAAAATGTCATTTTTCTCTTTACTGTTTCTAGCCCCAATCATTGTTAGTTTTTATTGATTGTTGCAGAGGACTTTTGAGATTTCTTGTAGCTTTCCATAATGAATAACCCTCCGAAGCCCCTTAGTTGACGTTAGATTTTAAGTATTCAAGATTTAGGTATTGACATATTTTTGAATTCCTTGGTTTTGTTCAATTTGGATCAACTCTTTCAGCACTTTTGTTGCTTTACTGAATTTTCTTTTATTTTCTGCAGTTTGTACTGTTAAATGAAAACTAGTTCGCTCGTCGTCGTTGGAGAGCTTCCTCGATAGCCTTCGTAATAAACTGCCTTTGGAACCTTTTTATTTGTTGGAATTGTTAGCACCAGCGATCTGACGCTAACTTCAATTTGCCTTGATTGTTCACAGTTGATAGTGATGTACTTAGATGTAAATTATAAAGCACTTACATATTATTATTAATTAACTATTTCTACACACCAACACATTCATCACATCAAATATTCTCAGTAAATACGAAATAACCCTGAGAAGTATTTTCCATGAATTAACTGGGATTCGTGGTACAGCAGCGGTGGTAAAAGATGTCCCAAAAAGGGTACTCTATACCCTAAATAACAATTGACAAGCGTGACCAAGAGTGGCCGTTCGTCAACTAAAACGCTCTCTAACACGTTCTCGTTTTCAATTCTTTTATATTTTCCTTTTATCTGTTATTTCTTCGCAAAAGAGGGGTGGAAGTTTAAATCCAACCTTCTTTTGAACTCTTTGATCAAATTTAGAGACATATTCTTACACCAAATAGTTATAACAGAACCCTCGTATATACAAAGTTAAAAAGCTTCACTTTATTCATTTTACGCTCTCGTATCCGCCATAAAATTGGACAATTTCATTATTTTTAAACTGGATTTTTCACGAAGACGATACGCTGTCGCGGGACGCGTTCCTTTGCATCCGTATAATTATGTCTTTGATGTAAGAAATTGAATGAAGAGCAAGCGAAACCTGCAGACGTTTGAGGGGGGAAATGGGTGTAGGACGCCGTTTTTCGGGTCATTTTTATGATTTTTTAAGTCAATTAAGAATACATTTAATTTTATTTATATTTTTGGAGCATATAGTAAATGTATTTAAGAGTGTGTAAATAAATTTTCGAAAGTTTTTTTAATAACACAATTAAGATATCAGCTGGTGCGCTTTTTAAAAAAATTAGTTTCTTTAAGCACATCATCTATGTGAACTAACATAAAAAAGGAAAACTTTTTCTGGATGTGAAAAGTGAAAATCAAGTGCGATTTTTGACCAATTTTGTATTTAATATAATAATAATAATAAAATTAAATATATATATATATATATATATATATAACATGTAATGTTGGAGGCAGTAATTAATTAATTTAAATAACATACTAATTAATCAGCTATCTCAGCATCATATTGGAACCCATTGTCAGCTTCATATGTATAATTTCGGCTTGCTCCTGTTCTTTTCGAGCTTCTTTACTGTCCAGATAGCTGCGTGGATTTTATCGGATTATGCGTCAATTATCAACTTTTTGGGGATAATTAAAGCTTCTGATACCAATGTTAATATTAAGCTCGTCAGAATGGTTAATATACTGGAAGATCCATTGTTAAATAGGCACGCAGCCAAATATGCCTAAATGAGTTTTAAACCAGAATAAAGATGCTTCGGAACCAATCGACAACTGTTGAATTCAAGCTTTCCTTTGAATGTTGAGTATGGCCGCCTAAGACATTGAGTAAATTACCTCTCGATAAATCTTAATATACTTTATGTACTCTTTCTTCTTTTATTCTTTTCTTTATTTTCTTCTGCTTTCGCCTTTTCTTCTTCTTCTTCATTTTCTCTAGTTAAAAGTTAATTAACTGTCTATTTTCATATCGATTTCCTTGGAATAATTCTTGGCTTAAACCACCATACTCATTTTTTAGATTTATGTCCAGAACCTCTGTTGCTAAAACTTGGTTCAAACTCTAGAGGTTGGAAATCAACCCCCTGTCTCACAACTTAAGATCGGAGATCGGCACCGCAATAATTCCATGGCTGGATAACGTCACGTACCCAGGTCTCCACTTCGACCGACCGTTCGGTTGGCATTTCCAAATCCAGAAAGTAATCCAAAAATGTTTGGGGATAGCAAACCTGCTATTTTCTCTACGGATCTAATGTCTACTTCAAGTTTGTTACTTAGAATCTTAAATGCTCCAGCAATCAAGAACTTCATATCTCGATCATTCCACAAACAACAACTCAGCTCAAGTTCTTCTGAAAAGGCACTTGACTCCACGACCAGGTATGCGTCATGCATTCCACCGCCTGGTTTTAGGACAAAACAAAAAAAATTTTGTTAAAACTAGCAAAGAATCCTTGCCCCGCACTACGTCACGCTCTCCACACATCAGACCGGAGGACGCTCACTAAAGACACTTATAACTATTGTATATTGTTGAATAGTTATACTACTTTGATTTATGAAACAAAAAAAAATTGATTTTTTGAAGACCCTTGAATAAAATTCCCTTTTTGCAGAGGCTCCAGTCGCCGATTCACATCTCCGCGGAAATGGGCCACGCCGAAATCTGCCGATTGCTGCTGGCGGCCGGAGCCGACATCGAACAGAGGGAACAGGGCGGCAGGACGCCGCTTTACATCGCCGCCAGAGGAAGCTTCACCGCTATCGTTGACATGATTATCAAGACAGCCCGATTGGATTACCCTGCTCACGTAAGTTAATTCGTGGCCCCGTCCTGGAAATTGTTTGACGGTTTGAACTTGGGGCATTATCTCGATGCGTCCGAATAAGAAGTGTTAATTGCCAGAATTTATTAAATACGTTGGTTATTTCAGAAATCTATACCATGCATATTAGAATTATGACATAATAAATAACTTAAAATATATTTAATATTTCTTAATATATATATATATATATATATATATATATATATATATATATATATATATATATATATATATATATATATAATCTATTCAAAGTTTTTTTACACATGTGTCATCAAGATGTTTAATGTATTGCCTGTCGCAATTTGTAAACTCGTTTCAGAATAAGACACTATTCTTCTTATTTTATTCTACTTAAAAAGAGATGCAATGCTTTCTGATTAGTTCGAACACGTAAACGAATGAGCCTGTCAAAGTCGTTCGGTTGTCAGACGTATGCGACATTCTTGAAAGCAATAGCAGGGGTGTGCAACTGCAATGGTAAGTAGTGGGGCAGAGTTTCGCTTAGTCCAATCATTGGCGGCGCTGACAACGCGAATTTGATTAGTTAGTTTAAAATAGTTATATAGAAACCTGTAAGGAAAATACTTTGCTTTGATTGGTCTGCCATTTCGCCTGATTATTTTGTGACGTCACATTTATTGGCCAATAGTATTTAAATAAAAATCAAATTTAAATTTTAAAATTAATTTATTAAAATAAAATCCTATACAAATATACATAAGTGTAAATAATATAAATATATATAAACAAAAAGCAAAAAAAAAACAATTATGAACTCTATTCTAGGCAATATTAAAATATCTATAATTCTTCTATAACGCCTTCCCATATATGTTTAGTGCCATCAATTTTATGGGATCTATTAGAGTTCTAACTTATCTTGATATATTGAAGGTAAACTTTAAATCCTTCCCTGTTGATATTGCATTAACTTCATTAAACCAAAAATACAGTCACACCTCATAATAACTCACTCATTAAAATTTGGTCTTGAAAATCATTATGGATTGGACAGTCGAAACACTAAAAATTTATGTGTTTTTTAAAAATATTTAGATTTTAGAGTATTTAATATGTGGAACTACTTAATATAGAATATAGACAAATATTGCATGTTGTCTCTTTTTCAGAAGTTTTGTTAAATAGCCTGAAATAAGACTAAAATACAATATTAGACTCTTGTTTTCCTCAGAGCAAAATTCTCTGGAACTGAAAATATAGACTCAACTGGTGATTTAACAACCTCAAGTGGTACTAGATCTCCCGTTAAAAAAGAATATAAGTTATCTAACATGTTCATCTTCTTCACAATTTTCTCCGGGAGAATGATGTGAAAAAATTGAAGTGATGAGCCCTTTTAAACATTTCTCGAACATACTAGGGGAAGGATGCTGTTTCTACCTCCATGACCTCTAATAGATCCAACAAAGATCTTTAAGCAATCTTGGTTAAGATTTGTTAAACAAATGTAGTTATTTGTAAATTTAGACAAAATAGATTTCTTTAAGGTAATAAATCCTCTAAAAGTAGCAATTAAATTTTTAATTGATGGCACCATAACAAATATTTTCTTAACAAGGCAATCAAATTTAAATATATAATTCCTCTACTATAAAATGATTGAACACTGATTGTTCTAAAAAGTTAAAGTATTGCAAATATTTTAGGGATATTTTACAATTAAAAGTAGTATTTATTACTACTAATTATCCAGTTATATTAATTGTTACCTTTTTTTAAGACTTCTTTATGTAGAGACATCACACTGACAGCATACGAGCAACTTGGTAGATTAATTGAAGCTTATTACTAAGATCTTCATAAGGTTTTGAATTTCTGTAAACAAACAATATATAAACAGACATGTAGTAGATAGATAATTTTATATGTACCTGATAAAACCAATGATGAATATGCATTTACCCAAATACCTGTTCGTGAAGGAAGGATAATTCTAAATTTTTCACTAAAATGTCCATAACAAACACCATGACGTTGATATATTTGCATTGTGGTTTATCCAGGTAACTTACTACTATTTACTTGATCAACCCATTTTTAGAAAGGAGCGAGATCATTCTTTGTGAAACGATGTCTAATTTCCGTAGTAGAATTTTACTCCGGTACACTACATCTTTTACTACACTGGCATTGTCATCAATTTTTATATTATTACTCCATAATAATTAATGTAAAACAGAAAATATGCACAACGTAAAACGAAAATTTCGTGATCTAAACATAAACCATAACCTACAAACAACAAACATAAAAATGGACGCCCATAGAAAATGCTGATTTCACACAATTTGATCGACCAATCACATTTCATGTTAGTGGCGGCACTAGAAATTTAAACTAGCCAATCACAATTTGCGATCGCAGCGCTACAGTTGATTGAACTAAACAAAACATTTCCCAAGGTCGCCGATACCGTGAAATTTCTATTTTTTCTATGAGCAATAGTGATAAGAGGTTATAACTCTAACCTATAAACTATTGTGGCTGTATAATTAACTGTAGTTTTTAGATGTACTATAATGTTAAAATAAATTATATTTGATTACATTTTTTTCAATTATTCTATTTATATTATAATTTTGTTGTATATCAAAGCCCACCGGAACTAAAACTCAGAGTTGATTCGACAACATTGCGATGTTTTGACGTCACAAATTTAGTTGACATATGTACAATATAACTTTTAATACACTATAAATACCTTTTTTGAGATTTTCCTCTCCTCCGGAAATATTTATCTGAAATATTCATCCCAGGGTTACTTAAATCTCACACTCCATCCTTGATTCCTGTATTCTCTTTATCTGTCTTATGTCCCAATGCTCTGTAGCTCTATGTTCTTACTGATCAATTTCTTAATCTCTTTACTTGTTGGAATTAAATCTGCCACAGTATCTGTATTTGTTCTTTTCTTGTTCTTTGTTTTTTAAATCTTTAAAGACATTACATTTTTGTTCGACCGATGCGTTCGAAAATGACAGTAAAGACATTTTCACAACAAGCATTTTCTCGCAGCGTTTTTAAGGCGAAACAGCTTTCCCAATTATCAGCGTGAAATAAACTCGCTACTCGTCGTCTCACTTTTGTGCTCTGTTATATAAGTTCAACTAGTGTAATGAGAATTATAACACAAGGAATCAATACTTCTATATATGTATATAGGAAAGTCATCATCGTTTTTCAAAGTATTTGGCCATCCTTTAGACGATTTATGAGCTTCTTCGAAATTAGCGAAGCCTTGCTCTGAGAGTGTGAGTCGTATTGATGTAAAAGATTGTCAGTTGGGCGAGCCAAGATCTGGAGAGTATGGCGAGTACCATAATATATCTCATTCAACTGCTTTCAACATTTCCTTCACCAGTTATCCTGCTACAAAATCACTTTACCATGCTTAGGACCCATTCTGGACGTTTTTCTATCAATGCATGGTTCAAATTGATCATTTGTTGGCAATATGGACGATCACTAATAACTGTTCCACCATGTTTCAATAGTTAGTAATACTCCGCGCCACTCTGGTCTCACCAAATATAGAGATTTGGCCTAGAACGGTGGATTCGGATTTGGATAGCCAATCCGCCGGCTTTGCCAGATACCCATGATTTTTTCCACTCTTCATCTCTCGTCACTATAACATGTAGAAATGACTTCCGAGCATACTATTTAAGAAGTATTTCAATGACAACTTTTCGATTTTCCATTTTTCTGTCATTCAAATGATACACCCATCTTTTGGATTTTCCCCATTACTCGTAATTGGTCACTAATCTTTTCGTGGGCCACATTTAACGCTTCTGCAAATTGCTTTTGAGTTTGGGTAGAGTCTTCATCCAATAAATCTTGCAGTTTTGCATCCCCAAGCTTCTTCGATCGACCGGAACGTTCCTTGTTGTCTTCAACATCGAATTTACAACTTCTGGATTTTTGAAACCATATATATATATATATATATATATATATATATATATATATATATATATATATATATATATATATATATATATATATATATATATATATATATATATATATATATATATATAAATTACAGAGATTGTAATGAATTTTACGTTGAATCAGACGGTAGCTTAATAATATTTATGAAAAATGTAGTTTTTAAGTTATACAGTAAAACATGTTTTTGCAAAAATTCAGTGAATGTTGATCTGAAAAGTAAAAAGTTTTAGAATCTAATCAATATATATATATATATATATATATATATATATATATATATACAACGTAAAATTCATTACAATCTCTGTAATTTTTATTAAAAATGCGTTTAATTGACGGAAAATCATTTTATATTATATAAATATTAATATATAGAAAACTTTTATAATATATTTTTAGTTAACTGTTATAATTTTTAAGATATTGGCGTCAGTGACCAAATACTAAACAATTAAATAGCCACTTCAGGCTGCCAACATAAATCGTTTTAAATTGGAAAGCCTTATATTTTCCTTGCTGCATGCGGCACCCTCCAAGTGAAATTAAATTTCCTGCAACCTGGCCGATTCGGTATATTATTTCAGCTGTGGATGCTACATTCTAATAATAACGAATACCTAATTAATAAAAATAATATTGTTAAAAGCACAATTAATAATTAATTTCTAGGGTGTGTTGTTTTAATTATATTTTAAAACGATTTCATTCATTTAAAAAGGTATTTAAGATTTCAACCGTAAAGAAAAGGTGTTCATTCATTATTTACCTTGCCCGATATTTGGAATCAACCCTTGTCTGTTTGTGTCGTTTTCCGGCCACCACAAACAATTTGATTTTATCGCTATCGATTGTGGAATTTACTTGATCTCGCTTGACGTAGGTGAAATAAAGAACATATGAATAGAAGACTCGTTTCTTTGATGAAACATTTGGCCTTTTAATACTATTGACGTTATTGCTCATTAGTCCACCTTATTTAAATGAATCCACCTTATTTAAAAAAGAATAGGCGATCGAATATTTCATTAAAAGAATCAAAAATTATAGGTTCAGCTAAACAAAAACTCCTTTTGATGAACGTATGAGCGGGTAATTAATTTCTCATCTCCGAATAACGTTATTTTGAATTAGTGGTCATCCATCTATCAGTTTTTAATTCAATTATTTTAAAAATAAATACTGTCTAAATATTGCTAAGGAAAAGGTGTAAACATAGAGTAATACTAAGGGATAACATTATAAGGAAACCATTAGGTGTCTTAGAAGAAAAGTTTCGCAATATCCAATATCCACATATACATGATAGACACTTCTAAAGAAAAGATTATGATGTGAATGTGAAGGCATTTGATTGGTTTTTAAACAAATTTTACATGCAAATCCGTTTCGTATCATCATGGGATCAAGTATAAGACGTAACATCACAAATTGTTTATTAATAAAATTAAAATAACAAACTAAAATTATTTACAAAAACATAAAAAGTTTACATAGGAACAATATACAAAGTTCAGTTCATATAACGAGAAAATTTATTGATTGACTTTGCGATATAAATCTTCTTGTATTGTGGTCACATTTATCTTCATATACATCTATTTCTTTACATCTATACTTATAAGAAAAGTATGCATTATAACGAACTAGTTCTGATTATAATTTAATCATAAAGACCCTAAAAGTAATGCTCTATAGTTGGACACGCAGAAAACGAAAAAAAATTGGATATATTAATGCATCTGTTAATATTTTATCTCCGAACAACATTATTCTAAATTAGTTTCTTTTTTTCTTTCTTATAAACATAGTAACTACTACTCAATATTTATAAATTAATAGATAATTTCAAAAGATAAATAGTGTTTTTCTATATTCCATATTATAATTTTTCACATTTATTAAAAAGAACATATACAGTTTCTAAAATGATTATCAATCGGTACATCAAAACATACATTACTACCAGCGACTATTATTAGTCGAAAATTATTACTGCATAATAATAATTAAAACACAATTTTGAAAGGCAGATGTATACAAGTCGTTAAAGTCGCCGAGGATAATGCTCAATATTGTCCGGATCCCCAACAATCAACACCAATACCCCCTCATCTCTCGAAACCTTAGATGCTTTTGATATTCATGATAAACTAAACCCCAGTTCTATGGACGAGTTTAATATAGATCTTTTGTTACGTTATGATTGAGAGTGATGGCGAAATCAGAAAAGAAAACCTATAGTTAAATCCTTGAATATTACATTATCTTGTTATATGTCTATATTATAATTATATTATATTAATTTTGTTACTCGTTGTTTAGGAATGCGATTTTTTAAGAAGAAGTATATTATGATCAGCGATGTAAGGCATCAATGCCTGCAATGTAAATGACGTAACATTTTAACATTTCTTTATATAAAATAAGATTACACCTTTTAGTGTTATTGGGATATTGAGTCAATACAGAAACTATTCCTGGGAAGCTCAAAATTACACTTTTGGCATTAATTATTTCTGTTGTTTGATTTAAAGGAAGCATTAGATTCTTTTTAGAATCAACTGTTCCAAGACATTTACATGTGTTAAGTAAATAATTAGTTCTCTCTTCGTCGTTGGAGAACTTCTTCAATAGCTCTCGTAGCGAACTGCTGTTGGAGCTCTTTTATTTGTTTATCATTGCTAATTCATTTTGAGCACTGATTGCTCACAACTGACTTAATTTGGGTCTTTCTATCTAGACTTCTACACGCTGACTCACAAATTATCATGAATTGTGAGCTTAGTGAATTCAAATGAAAGAGGATTAGAACACATCGGTTTGACCTATTTAATATGGCCTGTACGTCATGCCTAATATACTTAAATAGTATACTGTATTTGCCAATCACCTTCTCTTCTTGTCAATGGTCAATTTTAGAGGATTTTCCATATTCTACATAAGCTAGTGGTAATAAAACGTGATCATCTATTGACCGACAATATGTTGGAGAGATACTATAAAAGCGGTATTTTGGAAAATGGCTATTAGAATTTTATAAACATAATTAACAATTTTACCCATTTATCTCTCCGACATCTTCAACAACATACGATGAGAAAGATCCGAAAGGAGGAAAATGATTATCAGACAAATTGAATGCTATATTGAAATGAATACTATCCATACTATTATATTAATACACCTGTTACCATTCAATTCTCGAAAACTCGACAATATTTCTAAAAAGTCGGTATTGTTTTCCATCGCGTTATTTTTCTTCTCTGTGACGTTTTATTCTCGATAAAAGAGAATTCGGAGGAGATGGGCCGCAGATTGTAAAGATTAATACTGGCGGCGGTGGAGTGAGTTAAAAGAATCGAAGCCTCTCCCCTACGTAAGAAGTTCCAGGCGCGGTAATAATTGATACACGTTCGTATACCTAGGGAATAAACTAATTTCGCAAATCAGAAGATAAGCCTCGATAACTACATAATTGATTCGTTTAATTATGTTATGTAATTATCTTGAGCGCCTGAGGATCTAAATTTTCATTGAAGGGCTTGAATATTTTTGGAAATGATAAATGATTAAAAATCATTCCTTTATTATTACGTATTTTATAAGCGAATATTCAACAATTGATCAAGTAACATACATAGAATCACAGTCATTATTGAAAAAGTGTACAAAGAGCACAAGCTCTGGATAAAGTATAGCATAAACAATCTAGATAATAATATTTATCAATCTCCTAGAACGTCAACAATCTGCTTGGGCGATAAGTATTATTATATGATTTCAGTCGTATAACTATCCTGACATGTAGAAGATCACTTCAGTTAGTGATCTACTATACAAGTTATAATCTAAATATTATTCTAGATACTATACTAACTTATTTTAAAGTCTATTCTAGCTTATTCTAAAAACTATTCTAGCTTATTCTAGAGATTATGAAATCTCACTCTATGTGTCTGTTAATCAGTTCGTATGGTAGTTTGCGTTTGAGCCTACGTACTTCACTGTCATCGCGCACATTTAACTGTTTGGCGAGTGCATTGGGATGCACTAATAGCCTCTCAGAGTACCTCGCACTAACACTCCCAATCACACTCGTTATGGGTTCTATGGGGATATCGCGCTGAATCATTTTGTTGGATACGCAATATGGGGCATCGACGATGACTCGCAACACTTAACCCTAAGCCCTAATAAATAACATAAATTATATAAACAAGTAGATCCAGGCATGGAGCGTAAATGTCAACGAGAGTAAATGAGTGCATAATTCACCTACAACCAAACTGTCCATATACCAATAAATATGAATAATAGTATTATCTCATACAGTAGCAATGCTAAGTACCTTTGAAAAGGTATAAAAGTTGGAAGCCAATACACAAATGTATTGGTTATTTGAAAAAACATCTAAATTATCCGTACGTAATAAGCTGCTGCTATATAAGCAGATACCAGGACCTATATGTCATAGATAAAATTAAAAGATTCACAACAAGACATGAGGAGAGACTTCTTTCCTATGTAAATACCGAAGTGCTGCAACTCTTGAACAGTGAACTAGGACTCAGACTTTAAAGAACCAAACCGGATGATCTTGTTTAGTTGTATGGTGAAGTACACTAAATCGTAAATATACTGAAAGGTACTACTACTTTTATTTTACTAGAGACTAAAAGACCCATCGATCTTCCTGGATAAGTGCCTAGTTTTAAGTCACTGTAAAGACATATCGTAAATTCTCGATCAACGACTAGAATAATATTTTAATAAATAAAAAATTATTGCCTATCTTACCTATCATAATAACCTTTTCTATATTTAAAAAAAACATTTGTTAATAACAACAAGTGATACAGGTTGACGATATAAGTTTGGAGAGAGTTAATTGAGGTCAAATTTGACCAACATTAATGTCAAAATCAAGAGGAACTCATTGAATTCTTGATATAGACATCACAAGTGATTTCAAACTATCTCAAGAGTGTTGATATGATGTAATGATATATAGTAGTTCATATAAAGTATATTGTACCAATTTATCTGAAGAAAGTGTTAAAATTATCACAAAACCCTCAAATTAATGTAAAAAATGTTGATTGTTTTTTGGCTACATATATTTAGCTATATATATATATATATATATATATATATATATATATATATATATATATATATATATATATATATATATATATATATATATATATATATATATATATATTAGTTACTACTATCAAAAAACGTTTCACACAGCTTACCAGTTGATGAACCAACTGTTTCCGGACCTTTAAAGTTGAAAAGACATATATATTTAAAATTATGGAAAATGGTTACCACACGAATTGACTGAAATTACATCTCAAATCGTTTCAATATGCTGATTTCATTACTTGTCGGGTAAAAAATTAAAATATTTCCATGGCTTATTGTGACTGGTGATGAAAAGTGATCAACTATAACAATTACAAGTGCAAAATGTCATAGATTAGACCAAGAGAGCTTTTCCCATCGATACCGAAGCGAAAAAACATATTCAAGTCTTACTGTTTACATGGTGGGATCAGCAGACTGTAGTCTATTACAAGGTGCTGTAATCGAATGAAACTGTTATTGCAGATGTTTACCAAAGTCAAATGTTGTAAGAGCACGTCGGCTTCGAATTCCAAGAGTTTTGAAGGATACACTGTTGCAGCGTCCTCACCAGACAGGGCGCCTTCCGATTACCATTTAATCACTTTAATACACTCTAGCCTGGATGGCACATAGTTATAAAATACCAAAAATAATAGATCGATAATGGGACCATGGCCAATCCAATGCCGTTGTTTCATAAGGTATCATCATGTTGCCAGAAGAATTATTGAAAATATCTTTGATTTGATTAATACACATTATACGAAATTTTCTCGATAAATACCTTATTGAAGTGAAGAAAATGATCACAATACATGCATTTCTTTGTCAATTTGCAAATTAGTGAAATTATTATACAGGTATACTTTCTTTATAACATAACATAGTCTTATATAGCAATACTTATTGACCCAGACGGTGTATCTCGCCAATCATTTATTACGTTATTTTGTTTTTCGAATTTCGAAAACTTTTCTCCCCCTATACTCCTCCAGATCTTGAATTGTTTATGCTCGAACCGCCAGCATTAATCTTAAGGTATGCATCCTCGGTCTTACCCGAAATTTTCCTCTTTATATAAATAATATAGTATGTCTGTGCGGATCTCGATCTTTCGTTAAACAAAACTTACTTCCGATTTATTTTTTTACATATTTAAATATATGAATATTTTATAATATGTTAATGAAACATTTATATCTATTGTTTAATTACTTATTGTTCAGTATGCCACATATCTTTAATCTGTTCAACAAAATAATGTACTTACGTCATCTAAATTTATGACGTTGAAATGTCGCAGTGTTACCGCGTCAACTTTGACTCATAACAAAAATCTAAATAAAATAATGAAACAAAAATAATGTTAGTAAATCTAATTTATTTTAACATTATAGTACATCTAATGCATATATTATCGAAGGACTTAAACTACAATTAATTATACAGTCATTAGAGTTTGTGGGTTAGAGTTCTGTTTTACTTTTAAACCCTTCCACACCAGCTATGAGGTAGAGTTCTATATTCCTTTTTATTAAATAGTGGTATGCACTGGAGGCTTAAAATACCTAATTAAAAGTCGTATATCTAAGTAATATATTTTACTTTCATTAGAGAGTATATTTACGTTTAGTTCTTGTGTCCATTAGAGAAGTTTTTTCTTTGTGAAGTTATATTAATATCACTGAATATCACCTTAGTTTGTTCTGTTACTACCTGTAAACACCTGCCATGTCTGCAAAACAGTTATTATTATTTTTCCTATAATATATTTTAATCTAATTCTCACGTATATTTTAAACAATTACACACATATCTATACATATCTATATATATATATATATATATATATATATATATATATATATATATATATATATATATATATATATATATATATATATATATATATATATATATATATATATCATACTCTACAATAGGATATTATATACCTTATTTTGTTTCCACTCTCATCAGCCTGTCTTGGTAATTGTCAGCATTAAAGCATAATTCCACATTCAGAAAGTTTCAATCATTTCGGAATCGCTATTCAAGTAAATAACTAAGCTGTTAATTTCTTCTTCAGTGTGTCTGATCGAATTTATCCAAACCGAAGGTGTTATTGTAAACAATTCTTCTTTTCATATATCCACACATTTCTAGTTTCTATATCTCTTATTAACTAGAATAATATACAAGATACAGACATAGATATCCAACGAAAGTTTACAAATTCTAGAAGAAGGAAAACAAGCAAAGCTGATCGATTAAGAAAAATACTACAAATTAAGCCGATATGTTAACAAAAGTTATATAAATACAAAAGTTAGACAAAAGATACTGCTTGAATGGTATGACAACTTATACGGAATTTCAATGAGACGTGACCATCGGACATTGCATTAGACACTTGAGACTCAGCAGTATAATATACTTTGCTAACCACAACGTTCAAGAAGCGGATTGAACCTTCATAAAATCCTATAATAAGCATCTCGAACCATGGAGAGAGTTTTTCATGATTGGTAACCTTGGAAGTTAGTCTAGTCTAGTTCGATGGCACTCACAACTTTTCGAACTTATTTACCATTTCATGCTAATTTGTTTTTAAGATGATTCTTCTTGTCCAATATTATATCAGTGACATTTCATTCACATTGTTTTAGTTTTTTAAGTAATAGTGATAATTTTTGGATAGCCAGATTATGTAGGAATGTAAAATATGAGCATGATGAATAACCCCTTCAAAAGTATTTACTCAAGTTCGGCAGGATATATGTAAGCCATTGAAAATTGTAAAATTATTGTAACTTCCATAATACTCTTTTTATTTCAGCATCGACCCACTCTTATTGAAAACCCCTATATTTAAAATAAATGTTATGGAATAAAAATAAAAAAAGCACCAGGTTGAAATGTATCCTTAACAGGTCAATTGAAAAGTCCCCAGCCTGACACATAGATGGCACTACTAGATCCATATGTTACACGCATGTATAAATTTGACAGCTGTCGGATCATTAGTTTGTGAATTATAGCATTTTGAGTGAAGCAACTTTTGTTATTGTCAAATAAATGGATGTAAAGGAATTTCGCGGGTTGATAATATATTGCTTTTTGAAGGGAAAAAATACATTTGAAGCATAAACTTGACTTGATGCTGAGTTTCCGAATAATGCCCCAGGAAAATCAACCATCAAGAATTGGTATGCTAAGTTTAGACGTGGTGAAATCAGAACCGAAGAGGGTGAACGCAGGGGACACCCAAAAGAGGTTGTTACCGAGGAAAACATTTAAAAAATCCACAAAATGATTTTGAATAACCGTAAATTGAAATTGAATGAAATAGCAGAAGCTTTCTGCAAAGAGGATGCCACGCGAGCTCACTTTTGACCAAAAACAACGACGAGTTGATCATTCGGAGCAGTGTTTCAAGATGATCAAGCGTAATAAACCCGAGTTTTTGCGTCGATATGTGACAACAAATGAAACATGGCTCCATTATTTCACTCCAAAGTCCAATCGACATTCATCCGAGTGGACTGCCCACGATGAACCCGCTCCAAAGCGTGGGAAAAGGCAACAGTCGGCTGGCTAGGTGATGGCGTCTTTATTTTGGGATGCGCAGAGAATAATTTTCATTGACAACCTTGAAAAAGGAGTAACCATCGACAGCGACTATTACATAGCGTTATTGGACCGTTTGAAGGAAGAAATCGCCGAAAATCGACCGCATTTAAAGAAAAGTGCTATTTAACTAAGAGAATACACCTTGTCACAAGTCAGTGAAAACGATGGCAAATCCATGAATTTGGCTTCGAACTGCTTCCTCATCCACCGTATTCTCCAGATCTGGCTCCTAGCGACTATTTCCTCTTCTCAAATCTCAAAAGAATGCTTGCTGGGAAGAAATTTTCATCGAATAAAGAGGTAATCGCCGAAACTGAGGCCTATTTTGAAACAATGGCCAAATTGTACTATAATAATGGTATCGAAAAGTTGGAGGGTCGCTATAATCAGTGTATCACCCTTGAGGGGAATTATGTTGAATAAAGAAACTAATTTTGCTAAAAAAATGTGTTTTACTATGGTGAATTGAATACTATGGTATATGACAATTGACCTGTATCCCTTATATCCCCTTTTCGTTCTTAAATCCGTGTTTAATTAGTAGAAACATTAGAACTGTTAATTAAATATATGTTTTTATTAAAGAAAGGAAATTAATGCCGCACATTAGAAAATCACGTCGTTCGTTTTGTTTTACAGGAAAATCCGCCCGAAACCAGGAGAGACAGCTTGGCGGCCCTGAAGCCGAAACTAAGTCGAAAGTGGCGTTCCCAATCGAAAGACGAAGGTAAGATACGGGAATACGAGAGGCTCAAGGAAATTTTATACAAGTTGGCGTACAAACATTTGAGTCACGGCGAATGGAAACGACTAGCTTACCATTGGGCCTTCACAGAAGATCAAATTAAGGCTATAGAACATCAATATAACGGTAAATTAATAAATATATATAATATTATAGGCTTGTATGTATTCTAATCATGTTTATTATCTCTAAATGTTCACTGTTTCAATTTTTTTTATACATAAAATCATTTTCTACAATTAATTTTCCCATCTTTCTGGTGACATGGCGATAAAATGTAGAAGGAACTATGTCCCATGAACCATTAATAAATGATAACCAAAAAGCACTATATGTGATGGGTACCATCAATGCTGCAGAAATTCCCATTCGATCTTCAAGAGTGTATACTTCACAACTCTTTCAATGTCGTTACTCATAACAGTTTCATTTGACTTAGTAACTCGTAATACACGATATTTTGCTTTCTTTTTTTCATAGTAATCTTCTTTTCATCGCTAGCCACAATATCAAACAATACAGCACACAACACAGTCAATATTCCTGACAAGCAATGAAACTGCGATATTGAAAAGTTCGAAATTACATTTTCAATCAATTCGCTAGTATATTCGCTCTTTTTCGATCTTTCTCATTGTATGTAAATGTCTAGAAACAGATTTTAGTCCAACAAGTATTATAATTCATTGTATTCGAACTTTTTGGTCCGACAAGACATTCTTTGTCATTGATATTAAAATCACTACTTTTAAATCATTGAAACCAATTGCAATATGATGGAACAGCAACGCCATAAACTTCCGAAAGTGTTTAGTGGACTGAGGTTTCTTAAAAACAGGCAAAAAAAGTAAAGAACATGCAGTTTTGAGCATTCCATGATTAGCACCTGTATTCACTGAATATCTCAATATGATGAAAATCCGTTATTTTATGTAGAGAAATGTCTAAAGCATCAAATTTAACAATTTAGTTAGGTTGTTTAATAGTTATTTACATTGCTAGTTTGCAATTTTCACTTCTAGATATCGATAATCACAATACATACAACATTCAGAAAGTATTTTTATCAAATCTTTTCATTTAATACATATTTTTCTAGAGCTATTCCTTGTTGTCATCAAAATAAACGTATCTCTTCGCTTATACCGCATATTTATTCTAATGCGACAATTTGATGAATCTATATCCAGTAGTATAGATAAAAATCATAGAAGAATGAAAAAATTAAAATATCATCCGTTGATAGGTTGTTTTTTTGATGACAGGACCCTGTTGTTTAGTTGTTTCGAAATGTGACGATGAAAATAATTGGGTTTGAAATCTGTTCTCTTAGATATAGATATTAATTTAAATATGCACATATGTTACCTATAGTCCTTCAAGCAGGGCAGCCAAGACGTTTCATAAATGACGTCGAATATACTGCCAAATGTAGTTTGTAAAAATGTTAAATTCGTTATAACCACAAAGCATAGTTTTCCTTCTCAGTTTTAGTTAAAAAATGACAGAATGCTGTCTGATGTATCAGTAACCATTATCTATAACCATTTTATCATCTATAACCATTAACCATTGTATAAGTCTATCAAATTTGGTTTGTGTTGATACTGATAAAGTCCGTTGTCAAATGTCTATAAAATTCTTCAAATCATTACTGATAATAATAAAAGATTACAAGCAAACGTAAACCGAAATTCTAAGTTCATGTGGCAACGTTACGACGTACTGACGACATAAATCTTGATGACGTGCATTGGTTGTTTCATTGGGTGGACTATAGGTAATAAACAACATTAAAAGGATACGTATTTGAATTTTGTCTCATTTTAAGTAATCTGAATGAAAGATTATTAACATTCCTAATTTCAGGTCCATCCAGTTATAAAGAGCACGGATTCCGGATGATGTTAATTTGGGCTCACGGTTTGGGTCATGATGTAAATCCAGTCAAAGAGCTTTACGAAAGCCTAGTAGCTATAGGAAAAAGACCCCTGGCAGGTTAGCATTATTCAAATTTGTACAATAACTTACTTTTCTGTTAAATAAAGAAAGTACATGATAAGGGATTGTAATAAATAATTTCTTGATTGGAAATAATTATTTAATTTTAACTTATAAAAATGCTTTAAAAGTAAATACAATCAAACTGTGATGAATTAGACCAATGTTGATGAAATATTGTAGGTATATTTTAATGGGCCTCAAAATGCTTTAGATTCACAACTTTGCGGTATGTGACGCTCCAGTGCTTTTCTGTTTTTTTTTTTTTTTAATTTTCGTATATAAAGACATCAAGCAATACAATATCAGATATTTAAGTGGGTCGCTAATTGTATGTCGTTATAGATTTTAATTGTGATTATCTCAGAGTACTTAATTTATTACCTAAATAAATCATTCCATCCAAACGAAGAATATACACTCCCTGCAAAACTCTCTTAATGGTGCAAAACTGGCTTTAAAAGACATTTGTGGGTGTAACTTTGTTCTATATTTCGCCCAGAAATTTTAGAATTTCCACAGTGCTTTGTCATAAATATCGGTCAATCATAAAGTCAATTAGAACCTATGGGTGTAAACATTGGGTCCCATTAAATAATCAAGTCAATTAGTAAATCATCGCCCCCAAACAAAGTTCTGTCAATGCTTATCGTTACGAAATCAATGAAGAGCTGCACGATGATCTTGAAGTCAAATGGATTTACGATATAAGATTTCGCCATAAAAAATTAAATAAGGTTCACTAAATCACAGCACCGTGGAAGTAATACAGCTACTGGACAACATGCAAGAATCCCATTTCAGCTTGATTGTGTATTAATGCAAGTACAACAAAACAATAGTAATAAATTAATTTATCAAATAAGATTGCACTAAGCATGTCTAATGTAGGATGCAATTAATTAAAAAATAATAACAATAGTTTGTAAGCATAAATAAAAAGCATAAATAAAAAACCGCAATTACTTTTTTCAGTCCAATATAATTACAGTACTTTTCTATATATGCTTCTGGCTTTACTCCTTTCTAATCAGTCCTCAGCTAAATGTAAATTAGTGATGATTAACTAACATTTGTGTCTTGTTTCAGATACCCTTAGAAGAAAAATCGACCAAGAAAATGAATCCAGACGAAGAGGACACAAAGAGAAATGCAACAAATGTAGTATATGTTAAAGCTCATCTTGTAAATACAACATCAGTTCGTGAAACTAGACAACATCCGCTTTCCATGACAATACTAGACTCATTCGTTAAATGAAAGTCGCGTACTCTTCGTACGACGACATGAAGACGACCTCCTCTCACTAGTCATAGGTGCCTTCCCCTATAACATCATAAGCATATCAAAAAAAAAATCCTACAATTCAATCGGACCAACCAGAAACTGTTCTAATTGATAAGGTTCAATTTTTTGCCTTTCTTATCGTAATATTCCTACCTTCGTAATGTATGTACATATCAAGATGTTTGACAGAAAGTTTTTAGTAGTTTTAATGTAGACCGGATCAATCTATAAGTTGCCAAAATGTTTCCTGTTTTATATATGTAGTACAAGTGACCGTAATAAATACAGGGTGTATAGGTAATTCCTTTCCTGTTAGTCCTTTGGCTAACTAAAATGCGTTATTTGGAATAGAGAGTTAAAATATATTTATTCAAAGTATTAATTTTATTCAATTTACTCATCTTTCAAGAAATATATGAATGCCATTCCAAAAGAACGGATTTGTGCCCCATCGGTGCGAAAAATTGATATTTGACTGGAGCCAGATCTGGAGAAAACGAATGGTGTGATAAAACTCCCAGTCCAAGTGATTTGATCACTTCTTCGACCGGTTTTGCTGTATGGGTACGTTGCCGAGTTGCAAAAGCCCTTCTGATGCCTTTGAATATATTGTAGACGTTTTTCGATCAAATCGATCATTTATTGTAAGCAACGACCAGTATAAACCGTTTCGAGCAGTTCTGGTGCCTCCAGACAGAGAACTTGGTCTTGTGACTTCACCAAAGCTTAGCTAGGTGATAACTTTCGAAATAAATCTATTTTTCACCACCCGTTGCTAATCAATGTAGAAATGGCTTCCTTTCACACATTTTAGGCAGTAATTCGCTGACGATTTTTCAATTTTCTAATATTCATTATTCAATTCTTGTAGAGAGTTTATAAATTACAACTCGGGTCACATTCGACTTTTCTGCCAATTATCTTTGAGGTTGTGTTAGATCTTCATCAATGGATCCCGGTAAATGTATCTTCAAACGTTTTCTGCCTTTACTCTGTCTTGAAAATATTGAACGCTCCTGATGTTGAAATCACCACATTTCAATGTCGAAACCACAGTTCACAGGTACTTATAGCTGGTGTATGTTCACCATAAGCCTCTAAAAGTAATACATGCCACAAATACACGTTTCGATTCACAAATCTCAACATTTTCAAGAAAATGTTTAATATATAACGCTATTATTTTAGAGGAACGTAACTTGTGTAGTTCTTACGTTAATATCAGTAGAGTGAAATGACATATGCATCAAATCATAATATTGTCTACTTATGGCTATTTAACATTGAAATATATTACAAAAGCACCGTAATAGTAGCATCATCAACCAAGCGGATCAAAATCAATGTAGAAACACTTATAATCGACGTTAAAGCAAATTGTTATTGCAAATTGTTTAACATTTACCAGGTTAACAAGTTTTAAAATTTCTTATAGTTATGTTGTTGCTCAATCCTTTTTCTAAAACATTTGAGATAATTTAATGCACACGAAATATTTACTAAATCATCTGCAACTCAGTCCCCTACAACTTTAACATATTAACAATTGTTCGATATATCTTTTCAGTCATAATTTGTCCAATTATGATTGTCATTTCCTTACCCTGGCTTCCATTATTTGATTGTTATTTCCTAGATATTGATTCAAATTTGTTTATACTATCTTTAATTTTTCATTTTGAATGCTTGTTTAATCTGGTTCCCTCATCACCATAACTTGAGTTTTGCTGTTGTTCAGTATAATCCCAAAGTCTCTTAGTGTTTTTTATAAGTGGTCTAAATAATCAGTAGGATCATATAATTTTATCTAAGATCGTATCAACAAAATTGGGCTTAAGATTCCGCCTTGTTTTGGTTCTGCTTAATTTTTGAAGGTGTTAAATTTTTTCTCTGAATATATAAGATTTGTATGTATTCTATATATTTTTTGAAATACTCTTATCATCTGATCTATTACTTATCTTAGTTCCAATATAACCCATTCATTTCTTATTATTTCTCCAAATACCTTTCCAAATGAATGCTAGGTATATCTGTTTTTTTTAGTTTGTTCTTTATCTTATATATGGTCTTATATTTTTTTGAAATTCCGTTTTGCGATTCTATTAGTACCTGATCTATTGCTGGCTTTGGACGAAGTTATAACCACACCTCGTACATAACAAGTTATTCATAGTTATTATTAAATAAGTCAGAAAATGTTAGGCAAAAACATTTACACAGAGCGTTCAAAAACTACTAAAAACTTTTTATTTTATACTACGGTAAATCATTTTATTGTAAATACATGTAATGTGAAATATTGTCCTAATAAACCATCCATTGTATTATTAAACACTATAACTAGTTATATAATATCATTAGTAATAACATAAATTAAATAAATTTGATCGCTACCTACAAGTATATTTTTCTTATGCCTCCATATTTATTTTCAGTTCTTAACCCTTTTCAGACTACAGGGTCTTAATTATTATATTTTGTTCTAACTTATAATTTCCCATTTATTTTTACAATTCTAATGATTCCACAATGATCAAATCAATCTAAAATAGTAAGACTTAATTTTAATAAGACAAAAATTATAATAATATACAAAAATATTTTTCAGCTTTCAAAATATTTATTCAATGCAAATTCATCGAAATTCTTACTGAATCAAAAATATTGTCAGCTGATTGGCAACAGGTGATAAAATGCATTTAAACCCACAATAAGGAATCGAAATTTTAAAGAAGCGTTGATGATGAATATATCTATAAGATAAAGTCTTATATATTGACAAATAAAATATTGTTTTTAAAGGTATTACATTAGATGAAGCTTAATAAAAATCATAAGAATAGTTCATACTACAAATTTGCTGGCCTGCATAAACACTTTAAAAAAATGATACAAAATGAATAAGTAAACAAATATGTTACTTGACTTACTATTAAACGAGAGTAGACTCATCTTGTTCATAAAGTTTTATCGTATGGATATGCTGTCCACTATGACGATTCATCATCAGTGATTGAGTAATAATGAATTATTCGAAACAGTAATTAATGGGATAGAATTCATTTTATTATTTAAAAGATTAAACTGTTTTGAAGACATTGTCAATATTTGTCAAAGTTATCTAAAGTCAGAAACAAGATGTAGTATACTAACGGATCTTGTTTGTACAATTTATTTTGACTATGTATCAGTAGTTATCAGAAACATAATTAATTTGAATAAATTGTAATCAAATTGGTTATTATTACAATTCAACATTTCCTCCATTATGCCCATTGGAAAAGCTTTAATATTTTGTTCGGTTATATATATATATATATATATATATATATATATATATATATATATATATATATATATATATATATATATATTGATAGGCGACATCTTTTGGCCAAAACGTGAAATATCATCGTAAACAACAGCGTTAAACAACCTAACATAACTATTAAATTCCATTATTTTATCATTTCTCTATACAAAATAATAGTTCTTCATTTATAATTATGTTATTATTATACGCTAATTATACAATTGCATTTTTATCATTTCATTTGTTGTCAGTTGTTTGATTTGAAAAAATATAGCGTCGAATCTGCTCCCAATTGACGGTTTTTATTTCAGTAAAGCAGTAATTTTGATCTCAATGATAGAGGACCAAAAATGTGCCAATGCAAGGAATTGCAAGACTTGTTGGACCAAAACCCAGCTCAAACTCTCAAAAACCATCAGAATAGCTTAGCAGTTTATGAATCAACTGTTTCCTTAACGTCACAGGATGAGCAAGACCTAGTATATTACGAGCTGATGAAACCATATTAAACTCTTCCTTCAGATACCTACCAACGTTAATTGAACATATTGTTACAAAAAAGACCAGCAATAGCGAGTAACAGACATATACCCATCCTTTTGCATAACAAGGTTCGGCCATATGTAGCAAAATAGTGAAGGATAAACTGTTACATCTCTAACATGAACTTATGCTGCAACTAGCAAAATCATCAGACATGACGTCGTTTCAAAAAACCTTGCCAAACCAACATCATTCTTTTGATACAATTTGTCTCTACAGTGACTTAAAACTAGGTATTTATCTAAGAAGAACAATTGGTCCTTACTTACCCTCTATATGGGAGAGGAGTTTTTCCTCATTTCTTGTTGCGAATCTATTAATTTCCTCTATGACAGTTGGAATCCAAAAGTCTCAGTATAAGTAATTATATCTGCATCTCGCATAATTGAATTCCATAGGCCCATTTAGGTTTTAATATCTGCTTGTAGAACAATAACTTATGTACGGATAATTCAGATTTTCTCCAAATAAATTTTTTTGTATCTTAATTCTTTTATTTTCTTTTTGATATGCCCTTCCAACAATGCTTTGTGTCAAGATTCATCTCCCAAGGTACAACCAAACATTGTTACTGTATGGGATAATAGTACTATTCATATCTATTGGTATATCAAGGATTTGGTTCTAGATGAATTCAATATGCAATAATTTACTCTTATTGGTTATTATTCTCCATGTCTGGGTCCACTTATTTATGTTATTACTTGCACGTGAAAGTTTTTTGGTTCCTTTTTTACAATTATCTCCATCATATCACAGTATCATCAGCAAATGTAGCCATAGTGACATCTATATACTGTATGTCACATGAATAGAGTAACGGACAGGACAAAAAAACGGCCATGCGCTACACCTGATTTTCTTTCTTTTATTCTTGAATAAGCTTGTTTCTTGTTTAACACCAAACATATTGGTTGATATGTAGAAGTTTAAGAGTTCAACGTATTGCATCGGTAATATTTTATAGAGTTTATACATACGTCCCTTATGTCAGATTGTATCTATATATTTGGTCAATTTTTGAACGCTTGTTCATGAAACCAAACTGAAGCGCAGGTATTTTTTCTATCTATGATTGGTGTTAATCTGTTCAACCGGACTTTTTCAAATACCTTGGATTTTAATGGTAGGAATGATATCGGTCGATAAGATTTTACTTCACTTGATAGTTTGATGACATTTGGTCAACATACGTGACATGTTTCAATCGTTTTCTTGATATACAACAAAATTCTAATCTAAATAAAATAATTGAACAAAAATGTTATCAAATATAAATTATTTTAACATTATAATGCATCTAAAAGCTACACTTAATTATACAGTCGCAATAGTTTAGAGTTATAACCTCTTGTCACTATTACATTGAAGAATTTTGCGTACGTCTGACAACAGGGCGACATTTGACAGGCACATTGGTTTACGTGTTCGATCTAATCAGACAGCATTATCTCTCGTTTTAACTAGAACAAAACCAATTTACAACCAATTAAACATCTTGATGAGGTGTGTAGAAAAACTTTGAATGGAATATATAAATTGTACTTTTGACATACGACAAGTATGATATTGATATATATATTGAATAATATATGTCACTGTACCACTTTTTCTCAATGAATTCATTTCAATTATATTATACTAGAATTTAATATGATATTAGTTATCTTGGCAACAGGAATGAATCCAGTTACCATCAAGCGTTAAGGATTATCTCGCAGCCAATGGAATGGCCAGCCAATTATCGATTCCACGGCAGACATACGACACTTTTGAAAAACACGGTTTTGTTTGGCTTAACA
Source organism: Rhynchophorus ferrugineus (assembly GCF_030347505.1). Classification (NCBI taxonomy): domain Eukaryota; kingdom Metazoa; phylum Arthropoda; class Insecta; order Coleoptera; family Curculionidae; genus Rhynchophorus; species Rhynchophorus ferrugineus. The sequence continues at coordinate 4,733,902 of NW_027472583.1, read as the reverse complement.
CCCACGTGACGGGCTTGCGACATTCGCCCATTGCAGAACAGCAGCACCTGTCAATTAGTGAATCCCATTGTCTTTGCCGTCAAAGCCTGGAAAACATCCCTTAATTCCCGCTCTAATCCCGCACGACGGCCGATTACTCCTGGAAAAGACGATATATTTTAATTACGTCGATAGTTAAATCTAGAACGAAGCAATGTCGCGGAATAGGCATCGATTTTTCTTACTCCAGAATAAATGCGAGAGAAAAAGAAACGTTGAGATTCATTAAACATCATTTGTAATTACCCACGTAGTCCGTGACAATATAGACGACTTTGGTTCCTTTAAAAATGGTAAAGTTATGAATCAAAACGTAAGATTATGTTGATGTTAATATGATACTTAGGCTTCAATAATTTTGTCCATGTACTAAGCACTGCTTAAACCTCCATTTACTCTCACATTAATATCACTACCAAATATACAATAGCTCTATGACAGCTAACCTAACTAAGCAAAGAAAACCCTCCTGGTATTATAAAGTTATATTGTTTTACTCATAACTTGTTGTAATATGATTATCGAACTAATTAAGTGAACACGTGATATAGCTTATGATTAGTATTAACACATAATGCGTTCTTAACATTGAGCTATTTTTGCTCAGTAAGTCTTGATAATGTTTTATTACAACTTTTATCATATTTTTGTTATTACCCTCAATACTTCAAAAATTTATCACCAAACCATGGTGTTACTGTGTATTCAATGGTATCAGCCTCAATTGATAAGCTTCTTATTTCAGTGAGTGTCTTTTCATCGAAATGTGAACAAATATTTTATCGATCGTTGAAAATGTCTGAAAAGTCATCGAATTCTGTACACACCTTATGGTAACCATGCTCTATCACCATGTGAATTTTGGTTTCAATGTTTTAATAAAGTGGCGATTCTCCAACAGAAGACAACAATGTTATTCTTCATGACACACTGTTCAGCATGACAACGCTCGATCATGTGTGTTGGAGCTTACTTTACACATGTTATGGCTACATTTGCTGATGATACTACGATGCTTGCTGTTGGAGACAACAGCGAAAAAGCCGCCAGAATATTACAATCCAAGTGCTACACTAAAAATAATAAGACTAAGACTTGGAGAATAAAAGTTAACCATAATAAATCTGTGCATAATGAATCTACTTATAACAACAATGAATATTACTGTCATCCCATATAGCAACAACGGCAAGTACCTTGGAATGGGCCTCGATTGGAATAAGTACATATAAAAGAACTAGATTTGAAATATTGAAATACTGTTGTACAGAAAATTCTAAAACCAATATGATCATACGGAATCCAATTCCAAGGATATTCTGCAGGAAGTATTATAAATAATATACAAATTTTACAGAACAAAGTCCTGAGAGGTGCAGTTAGATACTATAGAAATGAATACTTAACATACGCGTGTCTCATGAGAATATGTTATGAAGTTAGCTTTAAATAATAGGTCAAATATTTATAGGCCAGTTTTGTGAAGGAAATTACTTCCTCCGAATGACAAAACAGTAATTTCCGGTCTGAATAAAACGATGCTAGTCGATTTTTTGTTTCATATTTAACTTACAACAGGACAACGTTAAATATCCGTGAATGCATTTTGATCGGCGTTTGACATGGAACAAAAAAATCGTGAGAAAACTTTAAAAGCTTGGGCTTAAACTGAATCAAATGTATTGGCTGATAGGGCGTAAATATAATTATCATTAGATAACAAGATTTTACTGTATAAATCAATGCTTAGGCCCATTTAGACCTATGGTATTGAACTACAACTGGCAAATCTAACAGAGCTCTCCTCCAGAGCTTCCACTGTATGTGTCTCCAACAAATCGATTCAGTGCGATACCCCCTCAATAACGAACAAATAACGAGTGTGATTTTACGTGTTAGTGCGAAGAGTATTTCTCACTAACACTATTAAACCATTAGACCAATATATTACACCGCAAGATTATTAGTGTATCCCAATTCAGTCGACAAACAGTTAAATGTGCACGATGACAGTATAGTGCATAGGCTCAAACGCAAACTACCACTAGTAAGGACTGATTAATAGACAGGTAGAGTGAGATTTAACAATCTCTAGAATAAGTTAGAATAGTCTTTAGAATAAGTTAGGATATACCTTAATATAAGTTAGAATAGTATCTAGAGTAATACTTAGTTAAGTTTTGCAGCAGATCAGCTTCTGAGGCGATCTTCTACATGTCAGTAGAGTTATATAACGGAAATCATATTATAATACCTATTGCTCATGGGCAGATAGTTAAAGTTCTAAAAGATTAATTTTAAAACAACTTGTATTATTTATACTATTACTGATTACGTTTATTAAATGTAACAATTAATCATAGAGTAAATCTAATATGACGCTGACTTATCCGTTAGTATGAGGAGCTTATGACTATATGGAAAGTGCAACTGGAAACCATTTTAAATAAGAAATTAGGTCATGAAATTTTGAGTTAATTTATCCCTATTTAAAAAAAAATTAACGGTATGATCATGAAATGTCTAGAAATCAGAAAAACTTCGCATATATCTAGTAATATTTACTCAATGAAGTGATATTCTTTACAAATCTATACAAAATACAACATTTTCTATATAATTGATAATATATTGATATATTAATATATTAAATATTTCGTCAATTTTGGGATACCCTGTATATAGTTGTAGTTCGAGCTGTTCTTATACTTTAATTGAAAAATCAACAGCTCTGCGAACAGAAAATGGAAGTCAACTTTCGCATCTATTTAATTTTATTTTTAATAATTACAATATTTTTTGCATTCACTTAACATTATCACTTTTAGCATTTATTTTAAATACTTTCACAATAATTTTATTACACAAAAAGTGGTTATTGCAGTTATTTTTTCTTGATTTTACTATTTACCCAATATGAACTACTACTTTCAAATGCTAGTGCATAATCACAATTCAATAAGAAAAATTCCCACAACAGAAGTAAATTTATACCGATTTCAAGAAAGCCAGGCCGAAAACTTTCCACCCTATATGTTATATAAACTCTTCTATAAACTATTTTCTACTGAGTATATTGACCTCTGAAAAAATGTTACTTCAATTGTATTTTTAAATATAAATAGTAATGACCCTCATACCTTTATAAATTACATTTTCATTCACCTTTTCAACGTGCTGTGTTACTGGAAACACATTTTATTCGCGATCTACAAATATTGGTCTTTAAAGACTTCTTCAGAATGAAATAAATAAAAAAATCAAATAAAGTTTAAAAAAATTAAAAAACCTATCAAATCTAAATAAAAATAATGAGGATGAATAAAAATAATACAATTTGAAATATCATGTGAAAACTTTTATTGTAAAGTATATAGTAATATTTGTTTATATAAGATACATTTATAGTCTGTTCAAAGTTATTTTGTACATACGTCATTTAAATTTGTGACATCAAAACGTCGCAATTTTGCCGGATCAACTTTGGAGTTTTTGTTCAGTTTGGCTTTGACATACAACGAAATTCTAATCTAAATAAAATAATTGAACAAAAAATGTTATCAAATATAATTTATTTCAACATCATAGTACATCTAAAAACTACAGTTAATTGTACAGCCACAATAGTTTATATAGTCAATTCAAAATAGCAGTGACACGGGAAACGTCGCAATGTTGCCGCAGATACTCTGGGTTTTAGTATATTTGGGCTCTGACATATAACAAAATTTTAATATAAATAAAATAATTGAACAAATATTGTATTAAATATAATTTATTTTAACATTATAGTACATCATATGCATTTATTATCGAAGATCTTAAAACTTCAATTAATTTTACAGCCACAATAATTTATAGGTTATAGTTGTTTTATTATATATATATTGAGCTTTTTTCCACACTAGTATCGGTACGGTTTTAGATGCGTTTTTGTATGTAGGGGTATCACCCGAAGGCTTAATCCACTTAATTAACAATTGTATATCTGAGTAATGTATTTTACGTTCATTAGAGAGCATATTTATGTTTTTCGCTTAGTTCTTGTTTCTTTAGATGAAATGTATCTAAAGGAACTATATTATTGTCTGATTCTGAAACGAATTTACATATTGCGACAAGCATTAATATATTAAACGTCTTGATGACGTATGTATAAATAATCTTTGAATAGACTATATATATGATATCTTTGACTTTTCAACCGAATTAACAGGAAAACTCTCTTAACTGAAGAAATATAAAATCTTATCAATAATGGTAGTGATATTAGATCCGATATTTCAAAGAAATTGTAACGAAAATAATAGAAAATAGAATACAAAACGTAACAGAAACATAAATATTAAATCAAAGATGGCTTATTTGCTTTACAATTATAAAAGTAATCCCAAAGCAGCTACCACGTAAATAAATGAAAAAATTTACTCATTTAGTTAATGCTTCTTTTAGATTAAATGATAATCATGCCTAAACTCAGAAACCTCTCTTACAGTCTTTTCTTATTTTCAGTACTTTCCAAATTATCTGAAAAAATTTTACTTAAAAGACTGGAACTAACTAGAAAGTATAAGGACATAATCTCAGAAAATCAATTTCGCTTCAAGGAAAATCACTCAACTATAGATCAAATTTGTATAACTAAAAACATAATTGAAATATCCTATGATTAAAGGAAATTTTGTTCTGCTCTTTTTCTTGATGTGTCTTGAACTTAGACCTATATTTAGGGGCAGAGCTTATAGGGTTTAACATGATAAATAATAGTGGACAAGGAGCTATGCTAGAAAGATAATATAAACAAGGAAAAAAAACTGGATGTTATCGTTAAATAGCTGTTAAGAAATTCTACACTGTCAACATAGAACCTCAGTATAAGCTTAAAACAATATGAACATATAGCACCCGGATATGGGACTGTGTTAGTCAGCAATGGCTTGGTGGCGCAATTATTAAGGTAACAGGATGGTCCTCCTACTATTGGGATAGTCGCGGGTTCGAATCCTGCTGGGGCATGGGTGTACTTTATGTTTATAATTGTAATTGTAATTGTAAATGTCTTTAAAAGCAACAGTGGAAAATGCGTCAAAAAATAACAATCCCACTCAGACTAGTAACCAGGCTAGGTAAGACCGGATGCCTTCTGAGGTGATCTCTAAGTGAATGGTCAGTCGGTAGGTTTAATGTTGACAACCGTGGTTCGTAACTCACATTAGTCCTGTAGACAGTAGGACCAGTCAAGATAAACCCTCATTGATAAAAAGGAGACTTTAGGATATATAAATATGGACTTAAAGGTCAAAATATATTATTAAGTTGCAGTCCTAGACATATCTCAGACCTTTGATAAATTAAAGGAAGGACACGCAATATATTCAGGAGTTTCGTAAGGTCTGATGTACTGGGCCCAGTACACAGACCTTCTGTACTGTACACAGTATCTTCTGTAACATCTACCTACAACAAAAATAACCACTGTGGCAACATACGCAGACGACACATACACACCTAAATCAAATACAAATGTGTTTGAAAAGATGAAGTATATAAGCTAACGAAACAATATCCTATAACGCTCTATTTACGTTCCGTAGAAAAACATGTCCGCCAGTCTATATCAATAATTGCCAACTCCCGCAAGCAGAGGATGCTAAATATCTTGGTACGCAGCTAGATCGACGCCCAACTTGGAAGAAGCACAGACTAGTAACGGAAATTACTTGGACTTAAACTCTACCAAATGTATTGATTTATCGGGCGCAAATCCAAGTTATCATTAGATAACAAAATATTATTTTATAAGTCTATACTCAAGCCTATTTAGTCATATGGAATCCAAGCTAGCAAGTCTAATATATCGATCATACAACGGTTCCAAAATAAAGTGTTGCGTGCCATTGTCAATGCTCCGTACTATGTTTCAAATGAAGTGATAAAACGTCATATTACTCTAGAATCAATAACGAGTAAAATTCAACGTACTTGTGTGAAGTACTTCCAAAAAGTGTCAGTACATCCCAATGTACTCAATAATCCATATAAAAATGTGCGAAGTGATAGTGAATTGCGTAGACTATAACGTCTAAGACCATCCATTCTGATTATTTAATAAATATAGTCTTTAGAATAAGACTAACTAATTAAAGTACTATTAGAGGATATCACCTAATGAAGTGATTTTTACATGCCATGTATATATAATATAAACATAACAACTAATTATTGCCTGGGCAGATTGTGGAAGTACAAAGAGTAATAAAAAAAAGTTATAATAAAAAACAAATTGTAGATCAGTGGGCAACGACTAGTAACAATGTAATAACCATTGTTTTAAATAATACCTTGTACATACGAATCCAAGTACATTTAGTAAATTAAGTTGTATTATTTATACTATTACTGATTACGTTTATTAATGTAACAATTAATCATACAGTTAATCTAATATGACGCTGACTTATTCTTTAGTATGAGTAGCTAATGACTATATGGAAAGTATAACTGGAAACCATTTTAAATAAGAAATTAGGTCATGAAATTTTGAGTTAATTTATCCCTATTTTTAAAAAAAATAACGGTATGATCATGAAATATCTAGAAATCAGAAAAACTTCGCATATATCTAGTAATACTTACTTAATGAAGTGATATTCTTTACAAATCTATACAAAATACAACATTTTCTATATAATTGATAATATATTGATATATTAATATATAAAATATTTCGTCAATTTTGGAATACCCTGTATATAGTTGTAGTTCGAGCTGTTATTATACTTTAATTGAAAAATCAACAGCTCTGCGAACAGAAAATGGAAGTCAACTTTCGCATCTATTTTATTTTATTTTTAATAATTACATTAAGACCATCCATTCTGATTATTTAATAAATATAGTCTTTAGAATAAGACTAACTAATTAAAGTTCTATTAGAGGATATCACCTAATGAAGTGATTTTTACATGCCATGTATATATAATATAAACATAACAAATAATTATTGCCTGGGCAGATTGTGGAAGTACAAAGAGTAATAAAAAAAAGTTATATAAAAAAACAAATTGTAGATCAGTGGGCAACGACTAGTAACAATGTAATAACTATTGTTTTAAATAATACCTTGTACATACGAGTTCAAGTACATTTAGTAAATTAAGATTGATGATTGATTGATTGATTTAGTAAATTAAGAAGATAAAAATATGTTTCTTCAGTACTCCTCAACAAAACAACAGAACCAAACCAATAGAGTTTGCCGAAAATGACTCAATAAGAACAAAGACATCATCGAAAACCGGTAGCTTTATCAGATAGTTTAGCGTACGATGTAATTTCCATCATCCAATCGAATCCGGTAATCCGTGAGACATGGGAAACTCGCGCCGAACCTCGCGGATGCTTTTTGTCGTTATTTGTTTTCGATAGGTCCTCGAGCATCCGTCGTCAACCAGAAGAGACGGCTCGGGAAGCTTCCAGTTGTGAAATAGACCGCGCGAGACCGACAAGAACTCGGCCACGTCCATCCGATAAGGACGACGGCGAAAAAAAAATGGGAAAAAATATCGCGGTAGTGATCTCGTTCCTGATCGAGCTGATGATTCGGAATTCGGCCGGGAAAGAGTTGGTGGTGAGGGTCGACGGTGGGCCACTTGTTGCTGAACTGTTGGCCATCGAAACGGGACATATTTTTAAAGGACCGGTAAGTTTTTAACCGATTGTTTTCCTTCCTTCATCATTACAGTAGAAAGAATTTAACAACAAGGAATTATTTACATTGCAGTATCCAAAGCCGGACAAAACACATGATTTACTTGAATTAAAACAAACATTCCAAAATACTGCCATATATATATTTAAAATACAAAACAATGTAAGCCATGTATTTGAAATAATATGTAAATGCATTATTTCCGATGGTTCCGACCGTGACAGAGAAAACGTGATTTCTTTGTTAAAAATTGGCTTTATTAATCAACATAATCTCCATCAAGAGCCACACAATTATTCCAGCGCCGCTCTAACATTTCAATACCAATTTTCTAGAACGATTTATCTTTTATCTGAAAATAGGCCTATCACCAGTTGCTGTCCGCTCAGATGACTATGGTTTGGATTTCGGAGTGAGGTGATGGATCCATGTTTCACCAAACGCAACACTTTCTTTTTTTTGGTCAACCGTTAGCAAATGCGTCACCCACTTTGCATGTTCGCGTTCTTTTGATACCTTTACGATGTTAGCTAACTCACGCAACTTCACTTTTCCATTATTCAAAACGATATTGTGGATTTTTTTATGTTTCCTGGTGCTACCAACTCGTTTGAACGTCCACACCGTTCTACATCATCGGTTTCTCTACGATCACCTTTGAAGTTAGCAAACCAACGTTTTATTGTTATTTCTGATGGAGTGGAGTCTTTATAACAGTTTTCAAGCCATTTCTTCTCTTGAAGAGTACTTTTTTCCATCAAGAAACAGTGCAAAAGTAATGTCACTCTTAGCACAATAACTCACAAACTTATGAGTAGAATATCATGAAATTTTAACAGCTTTCTTTGAAGGCTAGTACGAATTGAAAAAGCTATATAACCGTGAATGCAATAAAACTAGCCTCATCTATGTGTTAGGCCCGCGACTCTTTAGCTCATATGTTATTTTCGTTTAAAATACAAAATACAGTCAGATACTAAGTTTTGTAAATTGACTACAATATCCGGCTCAGTCTATTAATCGGTAAAAAAACAATTTCTGCCCATAAAAACTAGACGTTTAAATTTACAACCAAGCAACAAGTTTCTTGTTGCAGAACGAATAAAACCTGCTAAAAAAACAATCCTTCTGCAGGCCTTGATGATCGCAAACTTGTCTCCAGTGCATTTGTAGATCTTGTTGAAATGTGCAGAGCAAATACAGGAGTAGTCCCAAGACACTACCTTGGAGAACTCCAACCGAAATAGGTTTAAACGTTGAGAATGCTCCTTTATGGGAGGCTATATTTTTTATCAAGTATTTCAGGGTAGTATTTATTTTCTTCGAATGCCTTTTCAACAATCGCTGTTACTCTGTGATTTCGAAATCCAAACTAGAAATGTATTTTTATAAATGATTTAAAACACTTTAACAACAGTTTCTCAAATAAAATTAATATAGCAGGTAGCAGCAAAATAAGCGGATCATGCCTATGGTCATGACATTATTTCATGATTTTTATAATTTGCCTCTAAGGCATTAACTACAAAATTTTAATTTTTTGCCTCTCATCTGTTGTGATGCTTTCTGGCAACCAACGCATTTTGTTACCAAGGTGGTAGCATGATCCTTCATGATCCTTCATCAGCATAAAGATAGCTTCATTTATTTCAGCATCATCCACCGTAGAACTCGTACTAACAAACTTAAACATCCATAAGTCGAAGCAAATACTTTGGGACCATTTAAGCATTTTTAGTTAAACTTTGGTAAGAGTATCCATTGCAAACGACCATATATACATATATATATATATATATATATATATATATATATATATATATATATATATATATATATATATATATATATATACTCTTACCTAAGTTTAACTAAGTTGATTTTGAAGTTTTAACTTATTTTTCTGACAACACTCATCCAGTTGTTTTAGTATAATGATTAGCATTAATTAAATACGTGCACAGAAGTAATTTAAGAGACACAGAAGTTTACTATAAAATATTTAAGTTGCAGAACAAGTTTATCCCAGAAATTCAATGTTAAGAAAAAAAGTAAACTGTAATTAAAGTCATTTTTATATTTACATACACTGTCGCGAAATAATTTCAACTAATTAACAGCAAATTGCTCTATTCATTAATGAAAACTGGTGCCTGAATTTACAATATACTATAGGTATAATTAGGTAGATTTAGCGAAAATCCTACATTCTCAAAATAAATAGCAAAATTATAAGGCAGGATAATAACATTTTAATTAATCCAACTATGTATCATAATCAATATTAAATTTAGTACAAAAATATTTCCCACTAACAAAATTTTATCTTTAAATATACAATAATAATAACAATAAACGTACACAATGGGCTAAGAAACAAAATATTTCCAGTTTTTCATGGTTTTCAGAACAAATTATTAGATATTTGCATATATTTTGATCAGCGATACAGCGTTTCTCATTTCTCTATATACAATAACAGTTTCCCTTTTAGTATAATTGATTCATTCAGTGAATCCAGACGATAATCCTGGTACGCTCAAACGCATTTCAACATTTATTATTTTTGTATGATTTGAAATAATCTGCTGTCAAGCCTTCCAAATACAATATAATATTATTATATTATACTCATATTTCCAAATGTTATACATATGGAATGAAAACCCAGCTCCAATTATCAGAGACCTTTGAGACAGCTTAATAGATTATAAAACAAACGGACAGAAAGCGGTTACTACATAAATTGATTCAAAATCCCAAACGCAAAATTCCATGGTTTTATCCTGGACAACTAGACATGAAGTCTTACATAGGCTAAGGACTATATATGATAGAATCAGCAGGGTGTAGTATTTGACATAGAGCCTTCTAGAACCATAACCAACAAACTAATTATAACACTAGTAATACCACATAATTTTCAAGAAAAAAAGAAACATTTTATGAAAATTATCCTTTGACTCAATGACTCAATAACGCTACCTTGATATTTAGAATATTCTATAAACTGTTACATTTCAAAATCGCTAAAGTATGGCTCCATTGAATAAGTGTACTGGAGATAGACGACTGTCAATCACCCTATTAGGAAAAATTGAAATTACTTTTTCCCAATATATACAGGTAATGGATACAATATTATGAACACCTAACATACACAAAATATTTATTTATTAATATTATGTTGAACCACAATTTGGCTTCCTCAAAGAGCACTTAACCGCCTTTCTCCTTGATCCTCCTCCGCCAGTTTCCTTATCTCTTCTTATAATCCACTTCTGTCGGAGACGTAACTATACCTGCGCCCATTCTTTCTCTCTCTTTATAAGACTCTAATGCCAAATATTGATCTTATAATGTTAATTGAGTAAGGAGTCATTTTCGAGAGTCGATTGTCCTGGAAGCATCACATCAACGATCTTAAAACTCGCTGTTCTAGAGACATGCAAATGCTGCGTTCGCTATCTAGCCTGTACACAGGGATAGACCAAGTAACCATGCTTAAAATATATTCCTCTATAATCCTTCCCAAGCTAGATTATGGCTCCCTCCTGTTCGCCGCTGCTACTTCAACCTACCTCAAATCCCTTGATGCTGTTCAAAATACTGCATTTAGAATATCGCTGGGTGCCTTCTGATCATTCCCTGTAATTGGCTTGTGGAGTCTTACATCCACCCTACCTCTTTCTTATGGTAAGGACTTTCTTTCACTGGAGTTTGCTGTGAAATCGCTTGCTCTGCCATCTTCCTTTAATCTGACCTCCACTTGGAGTAATCCAGCTGTCCTGGACCGTTTATCCCTAACTACTCCTCTCGTATCTCTCATGTAAATGCTGATCTTCTTGTCAAGGCTGTAGTTGGCTTATTGCATGAACAAGTCCAATTTTCCCACTTATTAGGTCCAAGTTCTGAGAGCTTCTTTACTCTTATCCTGACCGCAAACACATATAAACCAATAGCTCTAAACTGGCAGTGTATTTGTGGTGGACAATCGGGTATTCCGTTTCAAGCTCCCTGAACAAGATTCAATACTGACCGCAGAACTCTTTGAAATACTCAAAGTTTTATCCTACATTGCAATAGAATCTTTTAAAGAAAGGCTAGTCCTTACAGACTCCAGAAAATCCCACCCCCCTGAAGAATCCCTGAACCCTTCATCACTGTCAATCATCCGTAATTTCTATCTGAAGGGCCGCGAAAAAAATTAAAAAAAAAAGATCTGAAATGATCGCTCGGATAGTTATTTCGATAATCTATTTCATATTCCTAAGACTATTCTAACTTATTCTAGAGACTACTATATCTCACTCTGTGTGTATATTAATCAGCTCGTATGGTAATACGCATTTGAGCCTACAGTGAAATGTCATCGCGCACATTTAACTGTTTGGCGAGTGTATTCGAAAGCACCAACAATCTTTCAAAGTATTTTGCACTAACATTTTGAATCACACTCGTTATGGGTTGAAGGTTGAAGATATCCAAGGGGATATCGCGCTGAATTAGTTTGTTGGAGACGTAATATGGAGCATCGACGATGACTCGCAATACTTTATTCTGGGACCATCTTGGAATATAGCATCATTGAGGATGTCGAGATATTAATTCACAGTAATCCAGCCAGTGATGTGAATGAGATGACCGGCTGAATACTACGATGTTGCCGCCCAAATCAAGGAACTTCCCCAATGCTTAACTTGAGGAAGCAAGCAGTCCTGATCATAGGCTTCTTTAGAGCTTCACCTTACACAAACCTGGCCGTTTATAGGAGACAATGTAAACCATTATTCATCGGCCTATACCATATTCTTTACTATCATATTACTTACTCGAAAGCAGTATTCCCAACATGCATCAAGATGTAGTATATTGCACGGTGTTCATGTTATTTTGTCTGTCACTTGTAGCTTTCAGCTATGATGTTAAATAAGTAGAATATAGTTATGTGACATACTAAATTCACTACATATAGGTACAATAGAAAACAACATATATAGTATATTCAGTCATTTTGTACATACGTCATATAAATTTAAGATGTCAAAACGTTCCAGGAAGAGAGTTCTAGAGTTTCAGTTCAGTTTGGCTTTGACATACAACAAAATTCTAATCTAGATAAAGTAATTGAACAAAAATTTATATAATTTATTTTAACATTATAGTACTTCTAAAAACTACAGTTAATTATATAGCCACAATAGTTTATATGTTAGAGTTATAACCTCTTATCTCTATTGCTTTCAAGAATGTTGCATACGTTTGACAACCGGACGACTTTGACCAGCTCATTCGTTTACGTGTTCGAACTAATGAGACATCGTTGTGTCTCTTTTTAACTAGAATAAAATGAGAAAGAAAATATTGTCTGATTCTGAAACTAATTTATAAATTGCGGCAGGCAATACATTAAACATCTTGATAACGTATATAAAAAAAACTTTGAATAGACTTCAAGAAATAATACGGAAATCTTACAAAACAACGTTTATTAGTGCACCAACATAGTTCCCTTTGTTCCTGCGAAACATTTTCCCCGAATCTTTATCCCGTCCTATTTTTGTGTAATAATAAGATTGTAGACTACCGCCGCAGGATCTTTCTTATCCAATGTTTTTGAAATTACGTCTTTGAATGCTTCGCGAAGTAAACAATTAAGTCGGGTTTAAATAAAACTTACTGGCAGGAAATCGTTTGAACGTCACCGGAGTTCAGCGATTAATAATCGTTTTAAAATAAATTATATCGAAAAGGTAACTTCCGATATTTAGTTGGGAAGGAAGTACTTTCGGATTTTCCTAAGACTCGTTGATCAAATTCATAAACGTTACGATATATATCAACATATTTCATCTCGCGATATACTTACGAAACTAAACATCAACCATTAGACAGTTTCGAACCATTTACTTAAGATTGGATAAAAGAAGCTGGATACTTGGATTCCATATGAATTAACAGCGAAAAACTAAATGAAAACAAACGAATTGATTCGAAAACGGAAGATGATTGGAATAATATTGTGGGTATTATTTTTCATTAGTATATTAGTTTGATTGAGTCAGTTTATTGTCATATATAATTTAGATATAGATATAGTCATATCGTATATCAAATTTCCTTGTACCCTCCCGTTAGTACCTTTTCTTGAGTGCACCTCGTATCTCCTACGTGATTTAAGATATCGGAGAGAATCAACAAATTTAATAGTTGTACTGAGATTTTAATACTGAGAAAGTAGGCTACAAGCTGCTCGATCCTAGCCTAAACATTCATTCGACCATCTACTGTCCACAACTACTGTTTTTTTCATCGTTTTCTATCATGACAAAACAAGACCATACACCAGAGATAAGTTTTGAGGCATCCACCGTATTGTCCGGACCTTGCGCCGTTCGACTATTACACTGTGTGACATTCTTTTTTGTTCTATAACATTAAATGTTTGTTGTTTTGGATGTAAATGGATTTTTTGTAACTCGTACCACTTAAGACTTATGATAAATTCATGTTCTATAAATAAATAAAGACAGCATGAAAATTTTAAATCATATTTATCTATTTATATTATTAATTTTATAAAAAGAACCAGTAATATATAATTACAGACAATGAATCAAAATAGCTTAGGTTTAAGTGGTCAATAGAAAAAGGGAGCCATATATTCTGAAACAAAATGATGAAACTTTGCCTCTTGTAAACAGTAGAATTCTAATTGAAAATACGGAAGTCACTATGTAGTCAGACTAAGAAAAGGGAACTAAGAAACTAAAAAAAGTTGCGTCTCTAACATTATTTTTGTTTCATTTATTTTTATTTAGCATTTTGTTAAGCCAAAATTAAGTAAAACATAAATTTGATACCGCAACATTACGACATTTTGACTTCCCAAATTTAGATGACGTGAGTTCACTATTTCACTGAACAGACTTTAATTATTTAACAACTGTCGATAAGATTTATTCGATTATATCGAATATCAATATTTCGCTATAACCCCGACACTAATATTGTAAAAAAATGCTTAAAGATCAACCAGAATTTAATTAGTAATTGAATATTTAAAACTTGACAGAATGTTCTCTTCTTTTCGGGCGTTTTTTTTTTGGCCCCAGAACTTTTATAATGAATGTAAATGTAAACAAATTTCATTCGACTTTCCCTGAGTTATTCTCTTAATTTCGTGCAAGTGTAATTCGATACCTAAACAAAATTTAATTGGGATTTTTTCGGAGCCAAACAATTTTTTTTATATTTAAGGTTAAATTTAAAACAATGAGATCGAAACAAGGCATTTCAGTATATTAAAACTTGGCTCTATATCATAATAACTTTAGTAGAACAATAATCAAGTTACAGATATATCAACTAATAAAAATCACCGAAAATAAAGGGTCCTTAATCAAAGTTTAACCATTTAAATAACAAAACACATATTATTTCACTAATTATTGTTTGAAATTATTTTTAGATAGAAATAACTAACAAGTCAATTGAAAAGTCCCCAGTCTGACACATAGATGGCACTACTAGAATTAAATCCATATGTTTTTAGTTAGCCCTAACCCTCAAAAGATGCCTGTATAAATTTGACAGCTGTTGGATCATTAGTTTGTGAACTATAGCATTTTAAGTGAAGCAACTTTCGTTATTGTGAAAAAATTGATAAAAAGGAATTTCGCGTGTTGATAAAATATTGGTTTTTGAAGGGAAAAAATACAGTTAAAGCAGAAACTTGGGTTGATGCCGAGTTTCTAGACACTGCCCCAAGAAAATCAACCATCAAGGATTGTTATGCCAAGTTTAGACGTGGTTAAACGAGCACCGAAGACGGTAAACGCAGTGGACACCCAAAAGAGGTTGTTACGACAAAAACATTACAAGAATCCACAAAATGATTTTGAATAACCGTAAATTGAAATCGAAAATACTATTTCCTATTCTAAGGTCTCAAAAGAATGCTCGCAGGGAAGAAATTCTCGTCGAATGAAAAGGTGATCGCCGAAACTCAGGCCTATTTTGAAACAAAGGACAAATCGTACTGCAAAAATGGTATCGAAAATTTGGCGAGTCACTATAATCAGTGTATCACCCTTGGAGGGAATTATGTTGAATAAAAAAAAATAATTATGCCAAAAAAATGTGTTTTATTATGGTAGGCCGGGGACTTTTCAATATACCTGTTAGACGAGACTAAAGTCGAGTGAAATTATCTGTAAGGATCTCGAACATATTCTATGCATTTTAAACTATTAATATTTATAGAGATATCTGACGGTCATATAATGAATTATCAATATAAATTCTGCAACTAACTATGGTCTATCCAGTAAAACAACCAATGAACGTCAGCAATGTATAGGAGGTGAGCACATCACAATGATGCCGCATTAACTTAGAATTATAGTTTAGAACATTTACCAATTTAAAACCTCTAATTATTATCACTAACGTTTGAACAATTATGTAGACGTTTCACAACATTGTTGAGCAGTGTCAACAAAAATGAATTTTGAATTTTATTGACAGATTCGATTACATGTCCGACGCATCAGACAGCATTCTGTCTCTTTTTAACTTTCGTAAAATAAGAAGGAAAAATTCGAAACGAGTTTAAAACGAATTTTGTTTTTAGAAAATTACATTTATAGTCTATTCAAAGTTTATTTGTATATGCGTCATCAAGCTGTCTGTTTAGTTCGAACATGTAAACGAATGAGCCTATCAGTCGTCCAGTTGTCAGACGTATGCAAAATTCTTGAAAGTAATAGTGATAAGAGATTAGAACTCTAACCTACAAACTATTGTGGCTGTATAATTAACTGTAGTTTTTAGATGTACTATAATGTTAAAATAATTTATATTTGATAATAATTTTGTTCAATTATTTTATTCAGATTAAAATTTTGTTGTATATCAAAGACAAACTGAACTAAAACTCAGAGTTGGTGCGGCAGCATTGCGACGTTTTGACGTCACAAATTTCGAAATAAACTTTGAATAGGCTATACATAGTTTTCTGTTATTGGAAAGACTATATTAATATTTATAGACATCTGATGGTTATACTTTGAACTATCAATATAAATTCTGCAATTGACATAGTCGAACTTGAATGACGACGTATTAACGATACAAATATTTGAAGTAAAACGAAATTACTTTTCCCCAAGCTTATATAAAAGACAGCCATTGTACTAGATTATTTATTGTTATTAATGTTTGCATTAGATTATAATTTTATTTGTATAATTGGTAGCCTATCAGCATAGCTTTTTGAGATCTAATGCAATGTTTTATAGTACATTGTAGCTCACTATTATCATGTTCTGATATTTCACTAATTATTAGTAGATTAACGTTTACAATAAGTAAAGTAATACAAAGAATACAGTAAGTGTATATAAAATATTGACAAATATACTGAACTAGCAATTCAAACTTATTATATATGTGTAGACCAAGACTTTAAGACTCATTCATAACTTCATGAGACAATCAATTTAAAAAAATGATTCGATACATTTTTCATCCTACTCGTCGCGAAAAAGTATAATCGTTTTATTTCTTGTCAGTAATCCAGTCAAATAAAGAAATATCATCCACCTATCCAAGTTATGTAGTTGGAGACTCTCTGAGACTACTCTTGAAATGTTATTCATTTTATTTAAGTGCACCTGCGTTCAACTAGCCAATCATAAAAACTACCTTATTCATTTCCATGTAGTCTAAACTGTCTGTTCTACTAATACCAATATCATAAGAATACCTCCGCTATCAGGATATAATGCACTCTGTTAGAAAATATTTCACAATAAATGTTCGAGCAATTGAAAAACGATTGCCAATAAAACGTCAAGTAAATTGATTCCGTTTACTTAAGTCAATTCAATTTATTCGTTCTGACGAAAATCTAAAGTAATCAAAAAAAGAAAACAGCCTCATGATAAATCCTATTCTAATATAAAGAAAATCCTTATTATATATAAACAAATCACTCATCACATCATATCACAAGACACAGTTATTTTGTGTTAAAAAAACAAACACTAGTTAGATAAGATTTATAATAATTTATATTGTTTTAAAAACCAGATTGATTTTTTCAAATCAATATAGTAATTATTAAATTCTTTCCTAGTCTCTATCAGACCTCTCAGACAGATATCTATAAGCCCTTTACGAGCACTTTACGCTTTTGCAAATTGCTCATGTATTCACCGAAGATCTTCATACCACTACTTCCAGATGCCAGTAGTTTATAGTCTTGACAAGTTTTCTATTTTATATATAAATTAAACTTGCAAAATCTGTAAAAATTAATTCTATACCTAATATAAACTTAGTATTCCACAGAAATAACTTCCTTCAAAGCAGCTCTCTGCTCATTATTAGTCCTCGTAAAACTGACGTTAGAAAAATTGCGGGTGGGTTAATAAAACACCTTTACATTACAAGCGATAAATTGGCAGCGTACCATCGAGTATTCATATCACCTAGTAATTAAAATGCAAGTGCCTTATCGCTGAATTATAATATAGATTAGTCTTTTATCTTTGTCTCCTTAGCAGCCTCCAACCCGGCCGTGCTCCTTTATTGACATCCACGGACGCTGATTCTGGTTCATTAAAAGAAACGCTATGCCAGAACACTAATTTAGTACCATATGTCTCCCCTGTTTGCGCAACTTATCGCTAATGAATTCAATAAATTATTTATTGGCAGGTTTTTATTGATAGCTCACGATCTTTTGTTGCTGGTTATATATCCACTTCAGGTTATATATTTACGTAATTATTCCGATAAAAACGTTGTAGGTTGGCGTGTTTTCACTCACTTAATTTATTGTTTTTGGATTGTTGAAATTGCGATTGAGAGTATGAGTCAGAAGTGTTTCCAGATCCCAAGTTAATAACTGGAATGAATTAAGAACATAGGAAGTGGCTTACCTTTTTATATAACCAGCATTTTATTAATGAATTAAATTAAAGAACTATTGGCACCATGGGACCATAGCAGAACTTAAATAATTAAAATCCAAAAACCGTAGTTTACTTTATTACCCTTAGTGGTTCAAAAATCTACCCACTACATGACCTACAAGATACATGACAAGTAGAAAATCACTTCAGTAACCGATCTGTTCAAAAAATATCATTTTAACTCTTCCCTTAAATAAATCAGTTGGTAATAAAAGTTTTAGTTTTAGTCTATGCACTTACTCTGTCATTATTCACATTTAACTTAATGGAAAGTATATTGAGGTGCACTAACATTCTTTAAAAGAGTTTTTTTAACATTCTAAATGTTACTATAAGGGTACTATAAGGATATCATACATTTTCATTAGATATAGTATAGCAATGCTTTGTTTTGGACAGTTGAATGATCAAGATGAGAAAGCCTGCTAACAAACATCTTGAAAAGAACAATAACAAAGTTAAATCACCACCAATTCAGCAACATAACAAACATTCTCAAGTTACCAAACATGATAAATATGAATTAAATCATTTCAACTAGAGCATCACAGAACCAGATCGTGATTAAATCTTATACCAAAAAAGATAAGCCTCAAGTTTATAATGTTCAGAGTTAAGTATATTAGAAATGATGTAATTTAATATTTAGCAAACTAAGAGGAAAAATAATTGTGGACTCAGACATTGAACTGTTCATAAACTTATTAGGATATTTGGCATACAATTCCACTTATACAGAATTAAATACGACAAAATGAAATATTTCACAGTAGCATAGGAAATAGAGCTTCATTGTTATAAAAGTTTGTCGTCATGATATCAGAATAACGTTTACTGAGCGCTACTTGAATTGTAAATAGTAATGGCTTGAATTCATTCTTATTCTAAAACATTTGCTAAAGTTACATTTTTGCGAATAATTTTAACCCAACCTAAAAGCACAATTACTTTCTTAACAGTAAAATAATTCAAGTACACTTTGATATTTCATAATAATTTACATACTTTACTATTCAATGATATTCTGATTTTAATAAAACAATGACAAAGATTAATAATCATAAAAACCTCCATATATCTTTCAATTATTTAAAGACATGTCAATTGTTTGGACTGTTGTTAATAAAGAGACCATTACACCTGATATACAGCACCATTTATTGACTTAAAGTTGATAATGATTAATGTCTAAAAACTGTGAGATAGAAAACTAAGAATTCATAAAAAAAGTTATAGAACAACAATTAATATAACAGTTATGGTTTTACATAAAAAAATAATAGAATGAAGACATATATATATATATATATATATATATATATATATATATTGCATTAAAGACATGTTATATTCTAATCTATTTAATACAAACATTATTTCATATAGTCAAATGTTTTAAGTCAAATTCCTCACTAACAGTGCCAATTAATGTTGATTAAATTCCAAATAATCATGTATTTAATAATAGCTATTCGAATATAGGGTTTATACTTTATTCTACACAAAATATACATAAATTGATGAAATCTTGATAACTATATTGATATTAATAGTTCATAAATTAGAATAAAAAAATAAAACTTACTACTAATACTGATTGTTGAGAACACAAATAAGAGAAGGGTTCGTAATCTATTAGTCAAATTATATCCCATCTTAACATGTTTTATAACATGTCAAATCAAAAATTTTTCGTCAATTCCATTAATGAACAGCTATTTATATTCATGAAACAGAAAATATTTCTTCTTTCATTTCTTAGAAAGTTAAATAATTCACAAATACAAATTCTGTGTGAAATGAATGTGTGAATCTAGTATTTTTTAACTCCTGAATAATTGGGCATTGTACTTTAGTATCCTAAAAAATTAAATAATACTTCACCTTTATCGGCAAAATAATAACTGAAACTTACTACTATGTATTGGCTGTTGGAAACATCAGAAAAACATCCATCCGTGCATATAGTGTCCTCTAACCTCCCGATGAGAGACAACTAAATTTTAAGCCACTAGATATTAAAACATCTACTTTGCAGTTATATTATCCATCAGATTGTTATATTTTAATCTGAACTTCCCACAGATTGAAATAAGGTGAAATAGGAAAAAGATGCTTTAATTACCTACAATATAAAAAAATCAATAATAAAATCAAATAATATCAATACAAATAAAGATCTTAATAAGCTAAAAATAAAAACAAAAATGAACTTACCGCCAAAAGTGTTGTTAATGTCAGTGGGCTAAATTTCCCGATAGAGATATACAGCGGTTTCCGCATCCTTGTCATAGTCATTAACATCGACTTTTTGTACCTCTGACTACAACCAAACCAATCACTTTTATATAAAGCAAATGGAATTTCGGCTGCCTAAAAACAAAAATGTACACCATAAGTAATTGTTAATAATAGAAAAAAACCTGGATGACTTACAGCCAATGTTATCTGATTTCCAAACCAACAATAAACAGAAAATTGACACAGAACCGCTATAAAATACTGGAGTTGAGAGAAAAAGTTTGGTGAAGTTATCGGCTCCTAAAACATAAATTTTTATTTTATTATAGAAACCCTTTTTGATCACGTTAATTATTTAGTTATTGAAATATAAACTCTATATAATGAAACAAAAAAAATATTTTCCAGATGAAAATAATCCTTACCTTAACAACTGAATACAAACTGGAGGCAAATATGAAAAGTGATGATAGTGTTTGCATCAATGTGACGAAGGTGAACAAGTTCTCTATATCTGAGCCAACCCTAAAGTTTAAAAAAAAAATCGGTAAATATAGGTCAAAAACATAAATTATCGTTACTAAATCAAATGACTCATCAGATACTAAAAGTAACATTAACATTGTTACGAAAAAATTAAACATACAACATTTATACCACCGACAGGATGCCAAGGTGCCACTTACTCAACTAACGACTGCACATGTTTAGTGGAGTGAGTCAGATGTTGGTACATTTCTTTTTCTAACCGTGGATGAACCTGATCATATAAAACAGAAAAATTCCCTTCCAACCCTAATTTATTTAGACATCTTCCTCTGATGGTTTTTAAAGCATCTGTCAGAATAGTTAACTGGGTTTTTAACAAATGAAGTAGTGATACAAACACAGCATCCAGAGCTGAAACAAAAATTTAATAGCATATTATTAATTAACGATTTTGTATAACATACTTGCAATATAAAAGGCAAATATGACCAAACATACATCCATAAATATCAACGAGTAATAACATTTATCCTTCGTGCTGACATCAAATGGAAAATAAAATGAATAGGGCAAAAATGAAGCACAAGTAGTATTCATAATAAAGACCTCATTAATGGTGTTCTTCTTCACCAACATTACAGCTGATATATGGGCGATTATCCCGACAAATGAGTAAAAGCAAAAGAGGAAAGTACATAGAACGCCCGAGTTTTTTTTCTGTTCTTGTACCATTAATCCTGGCTGAAATTTGTCTGAAAATAAAACAGATAAGCCACAAAATTAAATCAATTGAAAATCTTACCAAACGGTTCATAATGAAAGGTCTTGTCTTGTAATTTGTCCTGTATTTTACCTATAGCCTCATGTCGAGTAGCCAAAACGAAAAATTTAAGCAGGCCTAGCAAATGCGTTAGCATCATACTGATTTGTCTCATAATCATCTGGCTTTCGCCGAAAAAATTGGTGAAAGCTATGATCTCCAACATTAAGAATATTAGAGCCAAAGAATATAGCAAAGTATTGTAGATTGAATACAGTATCTTCAAAATCTGAAATTAGTAATTTAACATAAGAGAGTTCTACTAAAATAAATTATTCAGTCAGGTAATTTTAATGCATTCGCCATTTTATCAACATTACTTAATAAGCATGACAATGCAAACTATATAGCTATAGAGTTGTATTAAATATATTATCAACTGTATTTTCTAATTTTATCGGTATCGCTTATATTTCACGATTCTGATTCTCTATTCCAAGAATTAAAATGGCAATGACCTTGATATATACAACAATAACTATTAATATCTTACCTATACTAGCACGACCTAACCGTACTTCTGGAGGTTTATATAAAAATATATAGAAATAATTTTCGTCTACATTTAAGAAATATTTTTCAGTGAATATAAATGATATAAATCAAACGACTAAGTTCGAAACGATAAAATAAAAGAACTAAGCGTTTAAAAAGTAGCTGAAAAACATTTTTAATGAAAATACCTATTAATGAGAATCATTTTACTTTACAATATTCCTTAATATAGTTGAAGTGATATTTAAATCTACTAAATTTATTTTATTTTTACGTAATGAATGAGTGAATTTATTTTAATTTTATATCACCGTAAATACATAAAGAAATATCTGATAAAGTTTGATAATACACCTCCAAAACCTGCCTAAATACAATGCAATGTTATTTATTTTATTAGTGTTAACTACTATATGACTACTATCTCATAATTTTGTTCAAATCATAGGGAATTCAATTCTATCTCGGTTTCCTAATTTGATAAGTTTGGTTATGTCAATTTGTGGTTAGAGAAATTAAATTATTTTATTTTGGGAAATAGATATAGAATATTGTCTAGGAAAGGCTTCAGTGTATAACATTGCAGTAATGTTTCTTGTATATTCTTAAATTTGTAGCAGTTTTATAACTTATGACGCATATGTTTGTTTACGAATATTGCTTGCATTTAAAAAAAATATATAAAAATAGATCCAAAAAAACTCCCTCCTACACATTATATATTTTAGTATCCTTGTCTTGATAATGATTATATTGCGCCATTGTATTATTTTATTCAGAAGACTTGAAATGTTTCTTCGACTTATAAACCATAATATTTGTAAAATTTCCTATCAAAAACGAATAATGATGGACTAGTAATAATAAGCAAAACAGTAACATTTGAAACTATTGTAGATTTGATGATAAAAAAATGCAGAAAAGGTGTGAATGACCCCTCGAAGTGACGCCAAGGCCGCCATTTTGTTGTTTTTGCGTAGAAAAGCACATGGTCCCTAAAAACATTCAGCACAAAAAAATTTTTCGATGCATTTTCAGTATTCTCAAACTTTAGGACTATGTTTCAAAAACTGAATAAAACTTTCTAACGTGGCAAGACATTGAAAAATATCTGTCGATAATAAAACACAACGTGTACTAGGTTTTATTCAATTTTATTTAAAAATACTGACAGTAGCTTAATTTGAGCTACTAAAATTCACTATTAAAATCGTATATAAATAATAAAAAAAACTATTTTAAGAGTATTATTTACCTTTCATATAAAGTCAGTCTTGTTGGGACTTAACAATATATAGACAGATACCATTGGGTTTTGCTTTAAAATATATCTTTCTCCTAAATATAAAGAGGTAGATTTGATCCTTTACATAATACTATGTAAGACTTATGAATGTATGAATAAGAAAAAAAGAATTGAAAAGTTTTTCGAGAGATTATTTATTAATTATAAATTATAAAGAGAATACCGGAGATTTCTTTTTGCATTTATAAAAATTGTGTTTAATCTAAGTTTGATGAACATTTATCAAGAATTTATATACGCCTCTGACTAAAACATAAAAAGTTCACATTCATTTTAAAAAGAATTATGCTTTTTAATCAATTTACTTTACAAAAATATTCTTAAATTCACTTAAGATTACTACATAAACAATACAAAAAAGGTATAGTATAAGATCCTGTCTTAAAATTAGAAAGTGTTGTGGAAGATGTATTTTACATGTCATTAGTTCGTGCATTCCCAATGCACATTCAGGTTCGCACACATTTTAACTTAAACCTATACACACACCAACTAGTAGGGTTGATGCCTTTGGCCTCCTCTGCCGCCGCCACGTCCACCTCTGCCGCCTCTACCTCCACTGTAGTTTCCAGAGCCGTAGCCTGAGTCCATTCCATAACCACCTCCATATCCTCCTCCTCCTCCATAGTAGTCATATCCGCCACCATATCCATTGTCATAACCAGCATAACCGTAATCGTTCCAACCTCCTTGGTTGTTCCAACCACCTCCCCATCCACCTTGGCCACCACGGCCACCTCGTCCTCCTCTACCACCCCAACCACCGCGGCCACCAACCATATTGTTTGGTTGGGTAGCGGCTTTTTTAACATCAACCTGCTTATCTTTGATAGTCTGCTTAGGTTTCTTCAATAATTCCTTAACGATAGCATCGTTCTCAAAGGTAATAAAGCAAAATCCCTTCCTCTGATTCTTTGTCTTGTCAAAAGGCATCTCAACTTGGATTATATTACCGAATTGAGAAAAATAGTTCTTGATATCATCGTCGCTGAGCTCGGTAGTGATACCGCCGACAAAGATTTTGCCGGCTTTCGCCTTAGCCTTCTTAGCGTCCACTTGTTTATTGTTAATGGTGTGATCTTTTTGAGCCAAGACCTGCTCGACAGTCTCCGGCGAGGAAAACACAACGAAAGCGAAGCCCTTAGACTTACCGGTTTGGGGATTCATTTTTAGAGTGACACTTTGAACGGGGCCGAATTTTACAAAGTAGTCTTGGATCTCCTTTTCAGTGGTTTCTAAGGTCAAACCACCTACAAAAAGCTTCTTATCTTCATCTAAACCTGGCTTTACGGCCGTGGATCCATTCTGTGTTTGTTCCATTTTTATTTACCACTATTTTTTTATTTAAACACTACACGAACACGCGGACGTCGTTTGCTAGGCTTCCGGCGTCACTGTCAAATGGCCGACCGCAAGCGCAAAAGAGAGCTAACCGGCTTGGGTTCGCTATCGCAGTCACACACCAAGCGTTTACGCGGGATTTCTGACACGTAGTGAAGCTTTGTCTACGGACGACTTAATACCGTACTGGTTAGGTCCGAAAATTGCGTACAGCACTCGAATGAGGGGTGGAGGGTGAAATTACAAGGGATACACGCACCCCCACCAAATTATTTCATTCGAATAACTGATGTTACCTCCTCGGTTATCGACTGAGTATAGAAGAAAACTGTAACTGTGCCGGTAAATGTATGCAACGGGCCTAAATGACGTTTGCTGATGGAGGAGGAGTCAGAACCGTATTATGAAATTTAAAACGCCTACTAAATAAAATAAAATTATTTTATGACTATACCTATATTTTTGATCCTTACATAGAATTAATTAAAATTAAAAGGGTAATTATCGGACAGAGTATAATAGCATTTAATTTATTTTGATCTGTTATTTGAAACAAGCAAATATTTTCAACTCTCCAACAGTAACGGATTAAGGAATAAATAATATTTTATTATTTATATTTTTAAATTGTCAATAAATATTAATATTTTCGGAAAAAGATCTGGTGGTTATTTCTGAAAAATTATCGAACTAATTAGTAATATAACTAATATAATTTATACTTTGCCTTTATTCCTATTCAAATACTGTTTTTTTATAAGAAATTGATTTGTCCTGTCATTATTATATTCATCTTAGAATAGATATTTGTATCCGATATTACCGAAAAATTATTTAATAATTCTGATTCATTTTGTATTTCTAACATGAAATAAATAATAAACTTAATAAAATAATAAAAATTAATTTTCATCACCATCTATAAAACAGGCATGGTGAATATATTTTAAGTTATATGCTACCTTTATAACGCGCGTTTATTGATATATCAGGAAAATATGACACTAAATGATATCTTTAGTTGCAGTTGTATGTTTATTTTAACCAATTAAATAATTTATAGAAAGTTGATGAGCAGAAGTATGTAAATATTAATTTGTAAATTTAATGATTCCCAGATATAGACAGACGGAAAGATTGTCAACAAAAACAACAGCGGTTGCTAAATTATTCTAATATAAGGCGCCTAAATGTGTATTAATTTTAATTTCAATCCAATAAAATTGATGCTCATTGCCGAACAAAAAGAAGTTTTCTTCACTTGTAAGTTAGTGAGAATGGCAAAGAAAGATAATTATTAGGGCTAGTTATTTTAATAAAGAATAATTGAAGAATTTATGTTTTAAAGAAAGTTGTTGTTATATTTATATTCTAAATTGTTGAAAATACCTATCAGATGGTTTGATCTATAAGGAATCAATTGGTGGATCATGTGATCACTGTAAATGTATTTGTTGCACTAATAATAACAGAATATTATTAAATTTAGAGAATTCAAAATATCGAATACATAGATATATGGATTTTTTAAAAATCGATATTAGCTTATATGTTAATATTTTTATTGACACATATATATTACAGTACATCCATGCGCAAGCAGGTTTTGAACCCTCGACTATCGCAACATTAGGAGGACCGTCCTGTCTCCTTGACCACTGCGCCAACCAAGCCGGCATATTTAGATTATTTAAAACGATTGTTTTTCGATCATTCCAACCATCAGCAGGACATTTTATATACAAACAATTTATTCCAACATATATGTTATTTATATAAAGCCTGCCAATATATGAGGTCTACTATTTTCGTGAGTGCAGCCATCAAGGAGATGGGATGATGATGAAAAGAGATGAAATTATTCTTGGCACACAAAGCTTGTTGATGTATAATGCGATTGAATAATCAAATATCCTATGTGTGTTTCAAATAATTTAATAAAATATATTTTCCCCTCGCCATGCCAATATCAGTCGCTATCAAAACAATTTTGTTTATATATTGTATTTCAGTATATCAATATGTCGCAGATGTGGAGCCAATACTAATTTTAGAACATTATGTGCAAGAAATTGGTGGATTACAAAAAGAACTCTTAATTTATAACTCTTCTAGAGTTATAAATATATTAATTGATTAAAACCGTAACCTTTTAGTTTAACAAGTCATAATCGATGTTAATTAGAATGTATCGATAAATATAATTGATATATCGAATATCGATATATCGATATTTTTTCAAACATTATTATATTTTTATACGTATATTTGGTCGATATTTTTTGAAGATATATCGATATTTTTCGATATTTAAAAAAATTAAATATATCTCTTTTAACAGCCATTAATTATTCTTATTAAACCTTTAAGATCAGTAATTAACAATGTTTAGTGCATTTTGGTACTTTTTAAAGGTGTGTTAAAAATATTGCTACTTTTTGTTATGAGAATATCGATTTTTTTATTGGGCCGATATATTAATATTTTTATTTTTTTTATTTTAAAAAGCAAAATATACAGAAATATCGACATATCGGTCAAAAAAATTTCAGCCAAAAATATCGGTAATTTTTTTGAAAAAATATGGATCGATAATTCGATATATCGATATTTTTTCGGCACTCCTAGTAGATATAGTAAGAGACGTAAAATCATTCTTTTGCATGACAACGCTGTCACATTTTGTCCACAAAGTCTATACATATTATCGATATATCGATAACGTAGACTTTAATAATAATCTCTTAATATATAGAAATAAGTCGATGTCGATATCTATGACACCGATATATTGATATTTTTTACATGTGAATAAACGCAAGATGTTATTTTAATTATATCTAAGAACTAGCGACCCGCCCCGGCTTCGCACTGGTGCAATGCTGATACTAAATTAAATACATAGCGACCCTCTCCGACTTTGCACGGGCATAAAATATATATGCCTATGTCACTCAATGAAAACATGATTAAAATCGATCCAGTATTTTTGGTTCATTCATTACTGCCCTTGGCCTGCACGCATTAAATTTGGAGTAAAACAATTCCTCTTCCCCTATACTTACTATGAAGATTTCCTGCTATCTTTGGAATATCTAAATTCATACAATTTTTATTACATTACACATTTTTAAACGCAAATTTTAAATTTGTAATATCTCCGAAAATATTTGTTTAATTTACATGCTGTAAGGAACCATATTGATCTATATTAATTGCACACTGTATTTAAAGTACTTAATTCGATAAGGATTAATGCCGTATTGCTTAAAATAGCTTCGTAAATAAGCCATTTTCTCACGTAAAAAGTAAACAATAAAATGGTTAAATCGCGGACTTTTTTGTAGACCTTTTTATGGTGTACAATACTGTAGTACATTAATTTGATCTAACTCGTAGGGTTAGGCAGCGTTTTTGCTAATTGCTAAATAAGCCTAAAAAAATAGGTTAATTTACGACATCACGTTAGAAACCTCTAAAATTAGCAATGTTGCCTTAGTATATTATGCATGTATTATACAAATAAACCTTCCTCTTGAATCACTCTATCTATTGAAAAAAACCGCATCAAAATCCGTTGCGTAGTTTTAAAGATTTAAGCGCACATAGGGATATAGGGACAGAAAAGGCGACTTTGTTTTATACTATGTAGTGAAGACCAATAAATAGTATTATAAAATTAAATCATAAATTTATGTTAAAAAACAAAAATTAGGACCAGTATTTTCTATCAGCTATAGAACTTAAAAACAATAATTTTGATAATATATTTCAATGTAGTCTGGTAAACACTTCTTGGTAAACGACTAATTGTCACTGAAAACAGATTGGGAAATACACCTTGCATCTCTTATCACGTTTCGAGAACAGATGCTTTTAGAGCGCTTACAGAAGGAGCAATATATCGAATAAGGTGGTGAACTTACGCTATTGTTTTTTTTATTATTATGTGAGCAAGAGATTTTTTATGTTTCCGGATGTTGAAGTCATCTTAATCTTCATGCTCTGAAATTAATTTTCAAATACTCGACATTTTATATACGCATCAAGTTTCTTGAAATTCAGGTTTGTGAAAGGAGTGTCCAGCAATGTCGATACTGCTAAAACCAAATTGTATTCAAGATGACTACAGCGCTTTTCTATTTCAACACTTATCTTCTAATCACTGGCAAAGCTAGAAGTAAGTAATTCAGGATAATTCGTTGTATTTGTTAATCTCATATATCGATTCGGAATATATATATATATATATATATATATATATATATATATATATATATATATATATATATATATATATATATCGATGGTAGATTAAATTGGAAACATCATGTTAGACAAAAGCAGAGCAGATTAGACACAAAGTCAAGCAACTGTACTGGTTAGTCAGAAGATACTCTGAACTTGATCTAAAATCAAAGAGATTCATTTATCAGTCAATCATAGAGCTTATTTGGACCTATAGGGTGCAAATATAGGGTGGCACTAAAACATCAAACCAACTAGTAACCAAAACAAAGTTCTACGATTAATTACCGAAGTTTATCCATCATTCGAATATTTGGGTATGAGAAAGCTCTGTACAAAGTGGATGCCACGAAAGCTCACTTTTGACCAAAAACAACGACGAGTTGATGATTCTGAGCAGTGCTTGAAGATGATCAAGCGTAGTAACTCCGAGTTTTTACGTCGATATGTGACAATGGATGAAACATGGCTCCATCATTTCACTCCGAAGTCCAATCGACAGTCATCCGAGTGGACTGCACACAATGAACCCGCTCCAAAGCGTGGGAAAACGCAACAGTCGGCTGGCAAGGTTATGGCCTCTGTATTTTGGGATGCGCATGGAATAATTTTCATTGAAAAAGGAAGGATCATCAACAGCGACTATTACATAGCGTTATTGGACCGTTTGAAGGATGAAATAGCCGAAAACGGCCGCATTTGAAGGAAAAGAGGGCGCTGCCTCCCCAAGACAATGCACCGTGTCACAGGTAAGTGAAAACGATGGCAAAAATCCATGAAAAGCTTCCTAGTGACTTATTTACTGTTCTCGGATCTCAAAAGAACGCTCGCGCTCGTCGGGTGAAGAAGTGATCGCCGAGAGTGAGGCCTATTTTGGAGCAAAGGACAAATAGTACTATAAAAATGGTATCGAAACGTTGGAGGGTCGCTATAATCAGTGTATCACCCTTGAAGGGAATTATGTTGAATAAAAAAAACTAATTTTGCCAAAAAATGTGTTTTACTATGGTAGGCCGGGGACGTTTCAATTGACCTGTTAGTTGTGGGTGGCACGAAGTTCGCTAGGTCGTCTAGTAGTAGTTATAATATCTCAAGACTGTAATATCAATAAGGATGTTGGTATTTAACTAAAATCCATCTGATTGGAAGCCAAAACTAATGCGGTATTAATTTTTCGAGGCCTTGACTTGGTTTTTGACGTAAGAATGTGTCGCGGACGATTTCGGTCGTACTCCATCGACTACTGCGGCCATATGGCCGTGACGTGCGCCAGTAAGGATAGCGGATAGCGCTATCGGTAAGCCGCTAACAATAGGGCCGAATGGCATGTGTTGGCAGCGTTAAAAATACGCGGGGGTTATTCGAATTGCAGTATTGATCTATTTTTGGGGTATACACGTGCCGTACGGCATAGAAAAATATATCGCACGTGCCTTATGCCATCCTGATATGAAGCGTCGGAAATTCGTCGAACAAAATCGCGCATATCGCGACGCCGTAGGGGAAAGCGTCGGCACGCGCGACGTCGGCGTCCCAACGCTTTCCCGATCGCCAATGTTTCGCGTGTACATCGTTTCGGTCTCCTATGTTCCTGAT
Organism: Rhynchophorus ferrugineus; assembly: GCF_030347505.1. Lineage (NCBI taxonomy): Eukaryota > Metazoa > Arthropoda > Insecta > Coleoptera > Curculionidae > Rhynchophorus > Rhynchophorus ferrugineus. Next base: position 4,702,634 of record NW_027472583.1, on the reverse strand, counting down.
AGAAAATGCCAAAATTTTCTAGGCGCTATCCAGCTGACGGAAACGCCGCCAGGTCTGACGTCAGGCGCCTGGAAAAGCGTCCCCGGCCACTGGCGTCTCCGCTAACTTTTGCGCCAGAGTCTAGAGCGTTAAACATTTTTTCAAACGTTAACAAATTTAATTTCATCTTACATTAGATATGCTCAGTACAATCTTAATTTACAAATTGATTTATTACTACTGTTCTGTTGTACTTGCATTAATAAACAAGCAAGGCGAGTACGGGATTAATACGTCAGTGATAAATAAAAACAACTGGACACATGCTTGGAAAATAAGAATTAAGCTATATGAACATACAGAGTTCAATTATGGGGATGTTCTGCAAAGAGTTACATAAATAAAATACGTAAAATACGTATAAAAGTTTTCAGAACAAAGTGCTGAGAGGTATTATGGACGCACTCAAATACTGTAGGACTGATTACCTACATCGAGGCCTTCAGATACCCACAGTCAGTTAAGAAGTCAAGAGAATTGCAAGGGTACATGAGGAAAGACCCCATTCTCATGAGAATATTGAAGTATTGCAGCTTTTGGATACCACCAGAACTGGACACAAACTCAAAAGAATCAAACCATCTGATCTTGTGTAGTGTTGTGTAGTGAGGTGCATATAACAAAAAATACAGCAGTGGCATGTATAAACATTATTTGACCAGATACTGAGATAGGGTAAAGTTATCATAAAGACAAATTGTAGGTTAGACAGAAACCACTAGTAACAATGTAATCAAACAATAATTTTAAAAAATCGTGTTTTTAGGCGAAATTTTGGATCATCTCTTGTACTCATTTGATTTCTAGGTCATCGTGCAGCTCTTCGTATCGTCAAAATATGCGTGTATAAATTTCACAGCTGTCGGATCATTAGTTTGTGAATTATAGCATTTTGAGTGAAGCAACTTTTGTCATTGTGAAAAAAGTGGATAAAAGGGAATTTCGCGTGTTGATAAAATATTTCTTTTTGAAGGGAAAAATACAGTCGAAGCAAAAACTTTTTTCTGGACACTGCTCCAGGAAAATCAACCATCAAGGATTGGTATGCTGAGTTTAGACGTGGTGAAATGAGCACCGAAGACGGTGAACGCAGTGGACGTCCAAAAGAGGTTGTTACCGACAAAAACATTAAATAAATCCACAAAAGGTGGGTCGCTATAATCAGTGTATCACCTTTGAAAAGAATTATGTTGAATAAAAAAACTAATTTTGGCGAAAAAATGCGTTTTACTATGGTAAGCCGGGGACTTTTCAGATGACCTTTCATATAAACCTTCTTTGAACTTTCGCAAAAATATCAATACCAAAACTAAACCAATCGTCTCCGTTCATTCACGAGTTTCAGCTAGAGTAACGAACCACAATTCAATTGTTGTTTATTGCCGGCTTGGTGGCGCAGTGGTAAAGGCGATGGGACGGTCCTCCTACTATCGCGATAGCCGCGCGTTCGAATCCTGCTGGGGCATGGTCGTGCATTTATGTTTGTGATTGTTTTAAATTTGTGAATGTTCTAAGCAAGAGTGTAAAATCCGACAAGGAATATGATCCCAGTCACGCCAGTAACCAGGCTGGGTAAGACCGGATGTCTTCTGAGATGATTTCTAAAGTTGGTCACTGGCCAGTCGGTAGGCTTAATGCTGAGGACCGTGGTTCGTAGCCCACGTTAAACTTTAGATCCAGTCCAGATAAACCCATAGTTGGTAAAAGGAGACTTTAAAATATGTATAACAAAATTGTTGTTTACAATATATAGATTATATCATTTTCCGATCCAAAGCATCAATATATTTTAGATAATTTTAGTCTTCTAGTTTAGTTAGGTGTTACCATTTTATATACCCATTCTAACGAACGTTTCCCAGCTTGTTTTGTTATCTCACCCTCCTTTTTTCTAACAAAAAGGGGCGCCAAAACGTGGGGGACGTCGACACACGCTCGGTATCGATTTAATCGCGATGCGGCCTCTCTATTGGCTGGTTCACGTGCCAGATGCTATTTCTCGGAACCCCTTGCGGTCTCTCTCGCTTCCCCCGCGCCAGAAAAAGATAACGGATCCGACTCCGATCGCTTTTTCCAGGAAAAAACGAAGCCAAAATCGGAAGTTCACTTCTTCGTTTCTCGTGTTCTCCTGCTCGTATTTGGCGGTTTCCGCGGCACGAAACTGACCGATGGCGGCGTCAGCGTTAATAAGATGGATGGACGCTCGTGGAAGTGGACGCCAGACGTCGGTCGCCGATCGCCGAAGCGGGAAATGGGAAATTTGATGATTTTTTTAAACCAACTCTTTAAACGGGATCGCTCCGACGATACGAGGAGCGATCGTCGAAAAATTGTCCGTGTACCAGGATTGATCAAAACCTCCTGTATATATACGTGTGTTGGTTATTTCTTATTTTGATAACTATTTCTTATATCAACGGTGTTGGATTACCTTTTGATTAATTTGCCGGTTCGCTCGACGTAACAGGTCAATTGAAAAGTTCCCGGCCTACCATAGTAAAACACACACACATTTTTTTTGGCAAAATTAGTTTTTTAATTCAACATAATTCCCTTCAAAGGTGATACACTGATTATAGCGACCCTCCAACTTTGCGGTACCATTTCAGTACGATTTGTCATTTGTTTCAAAATAGGCCTCAATTCCGGCGATCACCTCTTCATTCGACGAAAACTTCTTCCCAGAGAGCATTCTTTGTGATCTGAGAACAGTAAATAGTCACTAGGGGCCAGATCTGGACAATACGGTGGATGGGGAAGCAATTCGAAGCCAAATTCATGGATTTTTGACATCGTTTTCACTGACTTGTGATACAGTGTATTGCCTTGGTTAAGCAGCATTTTCTTTTTTTTCAAATGCGACCGTTTTTCGGCGATTTCGTCCTTCAAATGGTCCAATAACGCTATGTAATAGTCGCTATTGATGGTCCATCCTTTTTCAAGGTAGTCAATGAAAATTATTCCATGCGCATCCCAAACTACAGACGCCATAACCTTCATCGTTCATCGTGTGCAGTCCACTCAGATGACTGTCGCTTTTTAAAATAAAAATGTTAGTAGGATCTTTTATTTATAATATACTTTAACAACTGATTGTTTTTAACTGATTGTTTTAACAACTGAGTCCATAGTATTTAGAGAAAACCTTATATAGATGGATGCAATACGAAAGTTATGATTGTGGGAGAGCTAAAGGCAATAAACATCCAAATCGTTTATTTGGGAATAGAAGCTGAAGCCAGGAGAGGTAATTGGGGAGTAGACACCAAATATAACACCCTACGCGTGGTATAAAAGGTGCTTTTAATCAATAGTTTCTGAGAAATCTAATTATTAACCTTTGAATAACTTTAATCTTTTTAATGATGTCGGAGATGGTTTGATTTTATACGAAAATATGAAATTATTTAAGTTGTTTTTGAAGTACGCATCATTGACATCTTGCAGTGCTTTTTTGCAGTGTACTTAGGCTAAGGCTGAAATAATGGACATACTAATGAACTAAAACATGAGGGTTTTGGGTAATTAAATCCTAATATAGCTTGTTTTTAAACAATGTCAGTACAATTACATCCATTAATATTATTATTTTAAAAGTTTGTTTTATAAGTTCTAAAATATAGTACCGCTCGTACAGTAATAAAAGTATTTTTAAAATAAAAACATAAAACCGAAAATATATCAATTTCACAGGATGCAACTAATGACATAAATGTTCGAAGAACTCAAATATATTTTTAACTTGTCTATTTTAATATTTTAACATATATATATATTTCGAAACATTTTCTCCAAAGCTTGTTCAACATGTCCCTCGTTTATTAATAAAGTTTCAATTACGTCTAGATGCTAAACTAATCACCGTTTCCATTATTGTCATCAATAAGTGGTAAGATTTTTGAAATACATGAAAATGAAATGAATTTTAAGACTTTCTTTTATTCGGCCATGATTTTATCAATTTTGTTTGTCTAGCTGAATTAAACCAGGTAAGTAAAACGGTTTCCAATTTATTTTTATTAATTACATCTTACAATAGATATGCTTAGTGCTTTATAAAATTCATTTATTACTGTTGGTCAGTTGTACTTGCGTCAATATATAAGCAAGAAAAGTGTGTGATAAATGTATGAGTATGTATTTCTCAAATGAAGATTAAGTTAAACTACCTAAGTTAAGATTAAACTCTTATACAAAATACAATTTGATGTGGTTTGGTTCGCTTCAATATTTTAATTTCCGGTGTGTTGTCCAGAAACTATGTCGCTACTACGTTTGTATGAATTAAATCTTGGGATAACTTCCCAAATTCATTTAACTTCGAGGTCATTGCGTAGTTCTTTGTTGGTAACTAACAACAATTAATGGAAGAACTTTGTTTCGGCATCGTTGGATTACCAGTTGTTTTGTGAGATCTTTCGGTTAACCAATACAATACATTGATTTTAATTGTTATCTGCTTTTCCTTCAGTCTAACGTGATAGTGTCTCCGAATATTATTATTGAATTTTTGGAGAAGAATGCGTAAAGTATTAGTAGTGTTCTGACGGCGATAAAAGAAGCAAGATTTGACCTATTCATAATTCTGCATAACTTTACCAAAATAACTCATAACTCAATTTTATAAAGCAATTTGTAATGTACAATCGGGATTTTTATGTGGTTCCGTAGTACATTAATTAATTTTAAGTATACATAAGAATACGCACCCTGCTAGTGTCCGGTCCTAGTTTTCTTAAACCACATAGAGCTATGAAAGTATCATTCGCTGTAAAATAGTTCTCAGGATAATCATTTGAGCTGATCCTTGAATCGTTACTCTTCAGTATGTTCGTATCCATGTCGGGTTAAGTGTATTTTAAGATCATAAGATTCTAAGGTTCATAATAATACCATCGTATCGAATATCGTAATTTATTTGGTTTCACCGTTTCGTTTTAGTTCTTACTAATAAAGAGGCAGTGGCGTTGTTAAGGATGAGTTTCAAATATTATAAAAAATAGGTTTCTTTTTAATGTATACGAGTTAAATCGTATCGCTTAACTCGAGGCTTTTTCTTTTATTCAACGTAATATACTAAGTTGAAAAGAGAGTTTTAATCGGTCTGTGGTTTATTGGTAATTTGTTGATATAATCCAGATTATTTCATTAAGTTTATCTACGCTCCTGACCAAGTAAAAAATATTTAATAAATATAATTGCATGCAAGAAGAAAACGTTAATAAATCTGATCATTTTTATATTGTAGATAATTCGAGAGGACGAACTGAATATTTAATGCAGTAGGGCATAAATACACATACTAATAACGTCATTAAATATATTGGTCTAAAACGTTCCATTAAAATAAGAAATTGCCTTCATTATACACTTCATACAAGAACAATGAAGCTATTACATCAGGATCCAGCGAAGCTATTAGTTGATGTACTAGTAAATAACTGATTATATATCCAATAATATTATTTTTGGTCAAATACATGTTAAAAGATAACGGACATAATTTATTTAATTGTATCCTACATTCGAAATGCTTACAATGTCAGTTAGTAGTCAGTCTTAAGACTAAATATTTATAATACACTATACAAGTTCATGTGATTTGGCTCGCTTCACTATTATAGTTCTGCGAGTTTTCTAACAACTGTATTGCTTTTACGTTGCTGTGATTTAGTAATCTTGTTTCACTTAAATACCTCAGAATATATCTAGATGGTAAGTTAAATTGGAAGTATTACGTTAGACAAAAAGCAGAGCAGATTAGACTCAAAATCAAAAAAGTATACTGATTAATTGGATAATACTCCCAACTTAACTTAACAACTAGAAAGCCTCTTTTTACTCATGGCGGATTAGACTCACTAAAACATCAAACAAAACATCTACGATTAATTACCAATGCTTATTGCTACACAACCAACGAAGAACTGCACGATAACCTTAAAATCAAATGGACACACGAAGTGATCCAAGATTTCGGCTTAAAACATTAAATAAGCTTGCTAAGTCACAGCAACTTGAAAGCAATATAGTTAATGGACAACACGCATGAAATTAGAAGATTGAAGCGAATCAAACCACATGATCTTGTTCAGTGTATAAGTGTATTCATAATCTTAGCTTAAGTACTTTAGTTTTACTTTAATTTGGGAAATATATACTAACGTAATAATACACTATACAAGTTCATGTGATTTGGCTCGCTTCAGTATTATAGTCCTGCGAGTTTTCTAACAACTGTATTGCTTTTACGTTGCTGTGATTTAGTAATCTTGTTTCTCTTAAATACCTCAGAATATATCTATATGGTAAGTTAAATTGGAAGTATTACGTTAGACAAAAAGCAGAGCAGATTAGACTCAAAATCAAAAAAGTATACTGATTAATTGGATAATACTCCCAACTTAACTTAACAACTAGAAAGCCTCTTTTTACTCATGGCGGATTAGACTCACTAAAACATCAAACAAAACATCTACGATTAATTACCAATGCTTATCGCTACATAACCAACGAAGAACTGCACGATAACCTCAAAATCAAATGGACACACGAAGTGATCCAAGATTTCGGCTTAAAACATTAAATAAGTTTGCTAAGTCACAGCAACTTGGAAGCAATACAGCTAATGGACAACATGCAGGAAATTAGAAGATTGAAGTGAACCAAACCACATGATCTTGTTCAGTGTATAAGTGTATTCATAATCTTAGCTTAAGTACTTTAGTTTTAGATTAATGTGGGAAATATATACTAACGTAATAATATACTATACAAGTTCTTGTTTCACTTAAATACCTCAGAATACATCTAGATGGTAAGTTAAATTGGAAGCATTACGTTAGCCAAAAAGCAGAGCAGATTAGACTGAAAATCAAAAAAAGTATACTGATTAATTGGATAATACTCCCAACTTAACTTAACAACTAGAAAGCCTCTTTTTACTCATGGCGGATTAGACTCACTAAAACATCAAACAAAACATCTACGATTAATTACCAATGCTTATCGCTACATAACCAACGAAGAACTGCACGATAACCTCAAAATCAAATGGACACACGAAGTGATCCAAGATTTCGGCTTAAAACATTAAATAAGTTTGCTAAGTCACAGCAACTTGGAAGCAATACAGCTAATGGACAACATGCAGGAAATTAGAAGATTGAAGTGAACCAAACCACATGATCTTGTTCAGTGTATAAGTGTATTCATAATCTTAGCTTAAGTACTTTAGTTTTAGATTAATGTGGGAAATATATACTAACGTAATAATATACTATACAAGTTCTTGTTTCACTTAAATACCTCAGAATACATCTAGATGGTAAGTTAAATTGGAAGCATTACGTTAGCCAAAAAGCAGAGCAGATTAGACTGAAAATCAAAAAAAGTATACTGGTTAATTGGATAATACTCCCAACTTAACTTAAGAACTAGAAAGCCTCTTTTTACTCATGGCGGATTAGACTCACTAAAACATTAAACAAAACATCTACGATTAATTACCAATGCTTATCGCTACATAACCAACGAAGAACTGCACGATAACCTCGAAATCAAATGGACACACGAAGTGATCCAAGATTTCGGCTTAAAACATTAAATAAGCTTGCTAAGTCACAGCAACTTGAAAGCAATACAGTTAATGGACAACACGCAGGAACTTAGAAGATTGAAGCGAATCAAACCACATGATCTTGTTCAGTGTATAAGTGTAATCATAATCTTAGCTTAAGTACTTTAGTTTTACTTTAATTTGGGAAATATATACTAACGTAATAATACACTATACAAGTTCATGTGATTTGGCTCGCTTCAGTATTATAGTCCTGCGAGTTTTGTAACAACTGTATTGCTTTTACGTTGCTGTGATTTAGTAATCTTGTTTCACTTAAATACCTCAGAATATATCTATATGGTAAGTTAAATTGGAAGTATTACGTTAGACAAAAAGCAGAGCAGATTAGACTCAAAATCAAAAAAGTATACTGATTAATTGGATAATACTCCCAACTTAACTTAACAACTAGAAAGCCTCTTTTTACTCATGGCGGATTAGACTCACTAAAACATCAAACAAAACATCTACGATTAATTACCAATGCTTATCGCTACATAACCAACGAAGAACTGCACGATAACCTCAAAATCAAATGGACACACGAAGTGATCCAAGATTTCGGCTTAAAACATTAAATAAGCTTGCTAAGTCACAGCAACTTGAAAGCAATACAGTTAATGGACAACACGCAGGGAATTAGAAGATTGAAGCGAACCAAACCACATGATCTTGTTCAGTGTATGAGTGTGTTCATAATCTTAGTTTAAGTACTTTAGTTTTAGTTTAATTTGGGAAATATATACTAACGTAATAATACACTATACAAGTTCTTGTTTCACTTAAATACCTCAGAATACATCTAGATGGTAAGTTAAATTGGAAGCATTACGTTAGCCAAAATCAAAGCAGATTAGACTCAAAATCAAAAAGTATACTGATTAATTGGATAATACTCCCAATTAACTTAACAACTAGAAAGCCTCTTTTTACTCATGGCGGATTAGACGCACTAAAACATCAAACAAAACAAAGTTATACGATTAATTACTAATGCTTATCGCTACATAACCAACGAAGAACTGCACGATAACCTCAAAATCAAATGGACACACGAAGTGATCCAAGATTTCGGCTTAAAACATTAAATAAGCTTGCTAAGTCACAGCAACTTGAAAGCAATACAGCTAATGGACAACACGCAGGAAATTAGAAGATTGAAGCGAACCAAACCACATGATCTTGTTCAGTGTATAAGTGTATTCATAATCTTAGCTTAAGTACTTTAGTTTTACTTTAATTTGGGAAATATATACTAACGTATTAATCCCGTACTCGCCTTGCTTGTGTATTAATGCTAGTACAACAAAACAGTAGTAATACATTAATTTGTAAATTAAGATTGAATTTGGCATAACTTATCTAAAATCTAATTAATAAAAGAAAGTAGGATATATATTGAATAGATGTAATGTATATTTCAAAGAAAACTACATTTTAAGGAATTATGTCGTTGTTATTATTATTGTTGTGCTATTTTATATCGAATTGCTATCAAGCTCAAGTCTGATTTGATGATTCAATATTATATATCAAATAATTATCATATTCTGACCCCGTCTCCTAGCATATGTGTAAAAAAGCATTCATATGCTAATGGCCCACCAGCAGATGTGCGCTAAAACTTCCAAAACAAGTTATCTATTACATTATCAACTTTTTTAATCGTTCATTCACCCTGCTCTACACAAATATCATCCGCCCTTGTCTATCTCATAGCCGGCGGGCTAGACGGCCTCTCTGTCGCTCTCGGTCCCGGTATTGCCGACAAAATCTATTAATGAATTCACTGTACGAGCGATTTGATATAATTTTTCACACGCGGGTGGTATGTGCACTATTTATAGAGGGTGTTTACGTTTAGCCCGTGCCTAAAATGTGTTAACCTGGATGTTTTTATGTTCTCCTAATGTTAGGCGTCGATTTTCATCTGCTAACCATATGGAAAAATCAATGAAGGGAAGACGAAGAAGAAGTTAAATTCAGCGCCGTTCACCATTTTATTCGAAATTTGTATATGACGCTCTATCAGCTTAACTTGTAATACTTTCAATATTTTGATTATTCGATTATTTTGTAACCAATATGTTATAAAAATATTATTATCTATTTATTTCCATTTTTTTCGCTATTGAAGGTGATCATATCGCAGTTATTGCAGGATTTTATACAATAAATAAAATGGAAGAGATTTCTTGCAGTGATACAAAACCTCTTGATCATAAGTTGAAAACAGAATATTCTTGTTCTACTAAATATCTGAATATATTTTCTTATTATTTAATTATTACATTGTTACTAGTCGTTTTCGTTTAACCTACAATTTGTCTTTATGATAATTTAAATCTAGGTATATAACTAGGAGGACCCATCGGCCCTATCTCAGTCTCTGGTGAAAATAATGTTTATACATGTCACTGGTGTATTTTTTATTATATTCACCTCACTACACAAGGTCAGATGGTTGATTCTTTTGAGTGTGTGTCCTGTTCTGGTGGTATCCAAAAGTTGCAATATTTCAATATTCTCATAAGAATGGAGTCTTTCCTCATGCCCCCTTGCAATTCTCTTGATTTCTTGACTGACTATGATTACTGATACTGTGACACACTGACTGACTGTGTGACTGACTGTGACTGCTGATAATTGCGATTTTCTTCCAATTAGCCAGTACATTTTCCTATATTTCTTAGATTTATATTAGTAGTTAAGATATATATAGCAGGATTTTTTTTATTGATAGATATTTACGATCTGTTCTACATTGTAGACTATAGACTGATTTTCTTTAAACTTTTAATTTCTAGGTAGCGTGTAATTTTTAACAATAATGAGCAAAAATGATCTTTTCGCTGACATTGCTTTATCGCATAAATTAATTGTGTGAATTATGTGATAATATTGTTTGAATTTTAGAATTCCGGTGCTTCCATGTATTTATATCAGTGATATTTATCGGTGAAAATGTGAAGTGTCATTATAAACAACTGTTAAACAAATTAGCTTAACTGTTAAAATCCACTGTTTTGGCATTTTTCAATATCAATTTTTTTTTATTACTCTTCGTGAGTCCACAATCTGCCCTATTGGCAATAAGTATTTCTTCTGTTTATATTATATATACATGGCATGTAGAAAATCACTTCATTAAGCAATCTTCTATATAAAATATTATCTTAATTAATTAGTCTTATTCTAATGCTTATTCTAAACTCTACATATGTCCAGTAATCAGATCAGGTGGTGTTAAACGTTTTAGTCTACGCACTTCACTATCACGTCGCATATTTAGCTGATTAGCGACTACATTGGGATGCACTGACACTCTTTCGAAGTACTTCACACAAACACGTTGGATTACACTCGTTATAGGTTCTAGAGGAATATCGCGTTGTATCACTTTATTTGAAATATAGTACGGAGCATCAACAATGGCACGCAACACCTTATTTTCGAACCGTTGAATGATGGATATATTAGATTTGCTAGCGGTACCCCATAGTTGAATTCCATATGTCCAAATGGGCTTGAGTATAGACTCATACAGCAATACCTTGTTATCTAATCATAACTTGGATTTGCGCCCAATGAGCCAATACATTTGATATAATTTTAGTCCCAGTTGTTTCCGTTTAGAGAGTATGTGCTTCTTCCAGGTTAGGCGTCGATCTAAATGCATACCAAGGTATTTAACATGCTCTGCTTGGGGGAGTTGACGATGATTGATATGCACTGGTGGACATGTTCTTCTACGCAGGGTAAACGTTATATGCGTGGATTTTGATTCATTGGCTTTAATGCGTCATGTCTTCAACCATAATTGTATTTGCTCCAGGTGGGTTTGTAGGTTTATTGATGCTGTGACTGGATCTTCATGGGATGCTAAGATTGCTGTATCGTCTGCATATGTTGTCACAATAGTTATTTTTGTGGTGGGCATTTCAACATCAAATAAGAGATTTTCTATATAACGTTGTTAAGTTATTCAGTGTATACATATACCAATCAAGGAACGCTCAAAATTTCATTTATTTTTAACATTCATTACCTCTGTTGTTTGATTTGAAGAATGATGAATCAAACACTTTTATAAACTTGCTGTTCCATCAAATCGCAATTATCAGAATGATTTATAAGTGGTAATTTTTATATTAATGGCAAAGGACGGTCTGGAGAATCAAAAAAATTTGAAAACTGTGAATAGAAAGACCTATTCGTCGAAAATCAAACTCAAACTATAAAGGAATATTCATATAGCTTAGGAGTTGATGAGTCAACTGTTTCCAGACGAATACAGGCGATTGACAGAACCAAAAATAGAGGTGAAGATGAAAAAAATTACCAGAATACATGCTCTAGCATATGGAGATTCATTTATTTTTATCATGACGGATAGCAACATGAGATATTTAGTAATGCGCAACAAACAACAAATTTATCACCATATAAACGCAGGAACAATTTGTCCTCAGGAGAATATCCATATAAAGAGGAAACACACTTTGTTTTTGGAGGAAATGGTGCCTCATTATATTCGTATTAATATGTAAAAAACAAAAATAGAAACTTTGAGTAGAAAGTTTGGACATTTTCAGTAATAAAGAACTGGACGAAATGATTAGTGAGTATTCATGTCAAGGCCAAAACATTTTGTCAAGTAACAAAAACTCTGTTTTATCATTTACGACTGCTTTATATGTACTTTGGTATGTTGAAAACAAAAATATTATGGACAAAATTCCAGATCGTCACAATTATTTGAAATGTATTTAAGATCAAAAACGATACAACACATTTGCGTCGATTAAGTACCAATGCTCGTTACCAGGTAACCAACGAAGAGTTGCACGATGACCTCCAAATCAAATGGATATACGAAGTGATCCAAGATTTCGCCTTAAAACATGAAATAAGGTTACTAAATCATACCAACGTGGAAGCAATACAGAACTTTGGAAGGAATACTTTGTTTCCATATGAATTAATTTAAACGCCTTTATTAAAATTCTTAATTTTAATAATAAATAACAAGACGCCAATACGATCTTTTTGTTTCTCTTCGATACGCAGATCAATTTGAACCGATGCCGACGTAAATTTGCCGAAAAAAAGAATTAATTTCGTTCAACTACCCGTTATCTACCTGGGCGAACAATAATACAATTCGAGGCAGGCTGAATTCGATTTAGTCGGAACTCTAAGTTCAATCAACTCAATATCAACACTGCCGAGAAAGTCTAATATACTACAATAGAGCTATTGTGTCCGTTATCGTTACTGTGGCGCCGATAACTTCAACTGTCCAAATTTAAGACTTCATCGAAATGGTAACCAATTATTTTCGGCCAACAAAACTTTCTAAAATTGTTAAGGGGTATAATATTTGTATATTAATAAATAAGAAACATAAAATAGGGTTTTTGGTTACGTCCTAAATATACAATCAATGAATTTTATATAAAATTGCAGAAAAACATTTAGGAAAACATCATAAAATAAACAATGAACAATATTAGTTGTTCGCCGGGTTGGTAGCGCAGTTGTAAAGGCGATAGGACGGTCTTCCTACTGTTACGATAGCCGCGGGTTCGAATCCTGCTGGGCCATGGTCGTAAATTTATTTTTGTGTTTAAAATTTGTGATTGTTCTAGGCAAGAGTGTAAAATCCGACAAGGAAAATGATCCCAATCACGCCAGTAACCAGGCTGGGTAAGACCGGATGTCTTCTGGGATGATTTCTAAAGTAGGTCACTCGCCAGTTGGTAGGCGCTTAATGCTGAGGACCGTGGTTCGGAGCCCACGTTAAACAGTAGGTCCAGTCCAGATAAACCAATAGTTGGTAAAAGGAGACTTTAAAATGTATTGTGTTTCTATGGTGTAACGGTTAAAACGTTTAGGTCCCAAACGGAGGTCGCGGGTTCGATTCCCGAAGGGTACAATAACTTCTTGTTGTTGTTTAGTTAGTATATTCGTCAAATTACCTAGGCTAGGTAGCGGACCCCGGGCTACTAGTCCAAAGAATACAAAAATAATAATACAATCTTGTGACTTGCAAAAAATTTAATTATCAAAATAACAAATCTAAATTAATATAATTTTGGGTTCGGCACCGACTTCAAAGTAGTCAGTTGGTAGTTGTTATTATAATATTGTAAATAGATAAATAAATATAGTTAGGTAGGCATTAAGCTAAATTGTGTTTATATAGAACAATATATAATATAGAAATTTATATAGAATACAAAATACATGTAGTAGATAGGTTAAATAAGGTTTTTTTACTTAGTTATTACGATTATTATATACATATTTTGTTTAAAAAATTTTTTGTGTGTTAAAAATTTAAGTTTGATTATTTTTTAATTTTCAGTGGGTTCCTTATTTATTTTGTGAAAACGGTTCAATTTTTTGGTTAAAAATATTTTTATACCCCTACCATCGTACGTGGAAATAGTTCATTCATTAACTGCTAAGCTGCCTGGAAGTTCTTTAAGAGTTTGAGATGGATTTTTGTCCAATAATTTGCAATTAATTGTATTCCAAATTTTTGGTCTTCCAGGCAGTTCTTTTTTATTTAGAAACACCTACAATTGGGATATGACTGAGCAGCATTAACGAAAGTTTCACGATATCAAAGTATTGAATGTCGAAAATGCAATTTATAGCTTTCTATGATTAGCGTCGGTTTAAAATAAATAACTCAAGAATACTAAATGGAACACTATTAGACATTTTTGAAGACGAGGATTTAAAGGCATTACTCAATGAAACTATTAATGGGGATCGCTATCGACTACAATTGGCACGTTTGGTACTGTAATTTTATTCTGTAGAATGACGACGCTCGACCACATATTCCAGATGAAAACATACTTGGAAACCTTAAAATGGGAAGTTTTACCCCACCCGCCGTATTCTCCAGACCTTGTTCCTTCTGATTACTACTTGTCCAGATATATGAGTCGTGATCTGCCTGAAAAGCGCTTCACTTTTTATGAAGATACCAAGAAATGGGTCAATTCATGGATAGCCTCAGAAGATACATCGTTCTTTCGAGATGGAATCTGTAAATTGTCTAAACGATGTACATAGTACCGATTACAATAAAGCTTCAAATAAAAAAACCTTTAAAACTAGTTTATACACCACATAAGTGTTATTCATATCTTTCCCGAGGATATCAAACCCAGGAATTCCTATCATAAATTCCAACCCAACCGATATATTACACAATCAAGCGTATTGTACGAGATCAAGCATATTGGTTGATGTTTAAAGAATATAAATATTCACATGTTTAAAATCAGATAAATGAGTTGGCTAGTAAACGCAAAAGAAAACTCGATTATTATGTATACACGAACTCTTTACCTGATCAGTATGCAAAGGAAATAATACCACATACCACCAAAAGCTCACATACCCAATCTGTATGCAAAGCGTTGTCAGGAAACCAAGTGTTTTTGATATAAAAGCATATTATATCCTATATTTAGTCAACTGAATAAAGAGTTATATCTAGTAGTTTCCGAATTTTTTATTTTATTAATTAAAAAATATTTAATAATAATTACTTTATAAGTTTTAATAGTTTATTGTGTTGTTTTAATAACATTTCCTGTAGCTTATGAATAAGGCCGTCATGCAATATCTCATCGAAGGATGGTGCTTCAGTTTGGGTCAATTGTTGAATGCCTATTAATAAACTCAAGCAGATGCATCAAAGTCTTTTCTTTTTATAACTTCTTACAATACTAATGTGAATCTAGAGCACTAGAATATTTCTTTTCAGATTTTCTTCAGATCTACATCAATGAACTGTACTAGATGTTCTTAAACTCATAACATATTTTATTATGCGATATCGCGTCTAGCGTCATAGTGATGCAAAACGATGTTTTTCTTAGTGATTCGTCAGCTGTTTGCAACCAATTACTGAGCTTCTTTTGGTATCCGGTAAATAAGCAATTTAAACAATGCTGTCAGCAGCACTCTCGCAATTTTTGATCACACATTGATTGATGAGCCTAATTATTTTTCTTCTTCGGAAGTAAAGACAAATATGATAACATCTTTCAAACCTCTACGTCTACCTTTCAATCACGGTGTAGTATGGCTTCTATAAGAAAAATTGTTAGGAAAAACCGACTCTACGTTTATATTATATTATTGTTTGATAGTTTCTATACGAAAATGTTTATTCTTGGGTCGACACTATGGTGTTAAAAGCTTGATTACGATATCCAGAATTTTGCTCTGCTGTTTTCGATCACCATCAATGTATCCATCCGTTTTGCTTTTAATTTGTTTTGAAATAACTAATTTTTCCCTTAATGTGTCACATACGTTTCAGTTTCATATGAATTTATTTATATTATTGATAACATCATATATAGTGTTTGCTATGTAAATAAAAACATTTAGTGCGTAAGCTTAGATCAATATAATAGTTAATTATGCAATAAAAATATTTATTAGGTACTTATAGTTATACTAACAATAATTTCTGACTCACTGGTTCATAGAGCATTTATTAATAAAGATACCATTCTCGAAAATTATTATTTATATTATTGCCAATGTGGACAAGAAATATTGATAGTCGTTAACGTTCTAAATAAAAGAATAAACTTCGAAGATTCGAAACTAAGAAGATTCGATTAACGTTTGGAAAGGGGAATAAATAAAAAATAATTATTATAATGTAGCTAAGAGAAAAACTAATTTTTGACTTTACTAATTAATTGAAACAATCATGGACACACAAATGAAACAGTTAAGTCATTCATTGCATAGAAACTTCCTGGACAACTTGCGAAATATTATTATTACGCCAAATGTGGCATTAAAGGTGTTTTCGTGTTAGCCCATATAGCCCAACTAGATTAATAAGAAGAAGAGAAAGTAAAAGATCAAATGACATATATATGACAGATCAGGGTTTGAAATTAAAGGTTGCGTTGCTATAGCCTAACACTGGATGATGTCCACTATGCATGTTATAATTAAACAATTAAATAATTAAACAAAAATGTTATCAAATATAATTTATTTTAACATTATAGTACATCTAAAAACTACAGTTATTTATACAGCCACAATAGTTTACAGGTTAGAGTTATAACCTCTTATCACTATTTCTTTCAAGAATTTTGAATAAGTCTGACAACCGGGCAACTATGGCAGGCTGATTCGTGTACGTTTTCGAACTAAACAGACAGCATTTTGTCTCTTTCTAACTAGAATAAAATGAGAGGGAAAATATTCTCTGATTCTGAAACGAATTTACAAATTGCGACAGGCAATACATTAAACCTCTTGATGACGTATATACAAAAAAACTTTGAATAGATTATATATTTCGGCATTAACGTGCCTCTGTGGAGTATCTTCTCTGCTCATATCTACTATTTTGTGTATCATTTCAATAAAACCAAAAACATTGGATGTATAATGTATGATGTATAATAATTGTACTCCGAATACTTTAAACGTTGTTCAGTTTTCAACACAAAATGTTTTAAAAAAGCAATAGACCAAAACTGTCTCATATTATTATGTTGTAGGTACTAGGTTTCGAGAACACTTACATCTTCTTGACCACCGACAACCCAACATTGCTGCCAAACGAGCGAAAACGAGGTTCTTTCAGTAGAAATATCGATAATGATCAGAGAGTAAGTATATGGAAGTTATCAAACGTGTAGAGGCTGAAACAAAAGCCTTTAATTTACTTTAAAACTTGTTGAATCGAATGTACGAACGAAACGACATCATTAATTAGAAACAATTGAAAAAAGGGATTTACGTGCTCGTTTTTCTGTCTGGATCGCTTAGAGTTGTACTAAAATCGTTAGTGGGTATCGCCTGTACCTTCGTCCGCCAGTTTGTCTTCGACCATATTCTGAAATGCGCAAATTCCTATAGTAAACTCTGTATGGATTAGATTCCTAAATTTTGGTGCCTTCAAATTCCAACAATTTACAGCTGAGCTGATACAATCTGCTTTTGGTAAACGTACATACCGGCTTCTTCAAGCTTTTGGCCTAAATCTCAGTGTACTCGTTCAGTTCACAACAATTTCAGTCCACCTTTGATGGTCCACCAACTCCCTGAACTGCAATGAATGTACCAACAAACTAAACTTACTATCTCTGCCCTTACTTTCTTTGCTGTCTTATTGTATATATATATATATATATATATATATATATATATATATATATATATATATACATAAAAATGGCCCAAGAAGTGAGGGAAATATTCATTGTTTTATTGGGATGTCTCAGCAAAAAATCTTTTGCTTCTCTAATACAATTCTCACATTCTTCCTTGATATTTTACAAATTTATGATATATAGCACCATTATAATCGAATATATGATATAACTTTATTAATCTGATATAACTTTATTAATAATTATATGGTCACCAGCATTCAACATAGTTAAAAATCACAAGTATAAATTGACAAACTGAAGGGTAGAAGCTGACTTTGACCTACAATAGTGATATCATTATTTCTATGGTCCAATATTCAAACAATATCATCTGCATTCTAATACCTTTGCATTTCAACGATATTCTGTCACAATTAACAGAAAATTTCTCAGAGTCAATTCTTTTTCTGTTGACGTGTAAGTTATTTAAAAACTTCGTTAAACTTACAAATAATAGCTAATAACGATATCTCCATTTCAAACTTCTCCCATATTCATACTTTTCTTAGAATCATAGTGCTCTAGTGCTTCAATCGAACTTTATAAACTGACATGACAGATAAGAGACTACATTGTTCCACAAACACTCATTTGTTTTACAATGTTAACTATATTTTCCCATTATCAATGTTTTTGTTTCATTTAATTATGTTATATCAATTAATATGACCTTTTAACTGTTATTTAATAATGGTCTAGGTGTTATGGGCTGAGGAACAGTTCGGAAAATCACGACAAAAAAGAGATTTCCTTCCACTGGACCCGTCAGACGTACCAAAAGAAAGAGTCAAACGAATAGAATTGTTCGATGATCTTGACCAAACAAGACCATCGGAGAAGAATAAAACTCGCAGAAAACGTTTCGTATTGACGGCGGACAATGATCAAATTGATCACACTTTTAACGATGAACTGTGGAATCAGCAGTGGTACCTGGTAATTTGTTGTAAAATCACGTGAACTCTCAATACATCATTTTATTTGCTCATTACAGAAAGATACAAGAACAAGATTGGATATACCCAAGTTAGATTTAAATGTTCTTCCGGTGTATAAAGCCGGAATATCCGGGAAAGGTGTTCGAATCACGATCTTGGATGACGGTCTGGAGTACACCCATGATGATTTAAACAGTAACTATGTAAGTAAGTACTAACCTTTATTCTAGGTTAATTTTTTTTTCAGTGGTGAAGTAATGCTTGAGTTTTTCATAAAATTCTGATTCTAATTTAAAAAATCACGAAAAATGATAAATGAGAAACTTTTAAAGCACATCATATATGTAGAACAGAGAGATTTTTAAATTTATTTATTACGTTGTTACTAGTAGTTATCGACAAACCTACAATTTGTCTTTACAGTAACTTAAATATAACTAGGAGGACCCATCTGTCTTATATTAGTCTCTAGCGTTATAGTGTTTATGTGCTAACACTGTTACTTTTTTATTAAATGCGCCTCACTACACTGTACTACACATGATCAAGGGGTTTTATTCTTTTGAGTATGTGCCCTATTCTGGTGTTATCCAACTGAGTGACAGTCGGTATATGAAGTTCTTGGTGTAAGGCACCAGAGACTTACTCTTGTTTGATTCTAAACATCCTGACTGTAATGTAAAATTTAAATAGTTCAGTGTTTTTTCGTTAACATTTTCTGTAGCTTATGATTCGACTAACTATGATTGTGCTAACTCGCTAACCTATTTCAGTCTCAAAGCCATTTTACACCATTTAATTTGATTCTGCGAAATCCAGGACATGAATAGAAAATAGAATAAAATTATTTTTAATTTTAAAATCAACTAGTAGTAAACTACATAATAACAATCACAACCCCATAATTTAACCTATGTTGATTAGTAATTACGAAATGTTTTAATATATTTTTCACGAATTAAAAACCCTTCGATTGATAGCCTTCTGCCAATTTCTTTCATCAAACACCTCATTGGCATCACCTTCATGGGCTCGTTTGTGAAGTTTTTGCAGTATCTGTTCACTTATACCAGAATTATTGTCGCACTTTTCATCACTCTTAAATCATTTAAAAAATGGTTCAAATTAGTGAATTAGTTCATGTCAGTGAAGAATTCAATTTAAAGAATTCCATCGACTTTTTCATTAATTAACCTGTTACCTTCGGAAGTATAGTTTTATTACTAGAGATATGTGACTTTAAAACTATTTATTTTAAATAGAAACGAAATTAATTTTATCCTGAAGATATGTTAAGACATTCAAAGTGATTGAAATTTATTTTAGGATCCTGAAATTAGTTACAATTGCAACGAGGAAAATGACAATCCTTTGCCACGTTACGAAATTACCAAGTCAAATAGTCATGGGACAAGATGTGCTGGAGAAGTGGCCATGATAGCAAACAATAAGAAATGTGGAGTAGGAATAGCTTTTAATGCGAAAATAGGTAAAATAATTCATATTTTTAACCGACTTCGGAAAATGAGGAGGTTATATGTTCGGCTGTATAATTTTTATGTATGTTCACCGATTTTTCCATCAGTTGTGAGTCAATTTTCAAAAGTCTTTTTTTATTCGAAAGAGTACACTTTGTACACCGACGTGGTCCCTTTGGATTCAAAACAGGTTCTGTTGGTGGAAGGGGAGGGGGGATATCGAGGGAAACGCTCAAATTTCAATGTCACGTAACAAAGTTTTCACATATTTTTATTTAAAATAATCAGATATTTAGGGATAATATTATTTCTGAGCTGATGTGATGGAAAATCGGAAATCGTTCAGTACAAATGCCATTCAATTTGCTTTTTAAACACTAAATAGAGCATTGTTAAATCGTTTAGCACCCTAAAAGAGGTCACGGGATCGATTCCCGGCGGGGACAATAACTTTTTGTTATTTTTTAGTTAGAACATTTGTCAAATCTCTTAGGCTAGGTAGCGGACCCCGGAGCCTGAAGCGCTCCTTTATTGTTTTTTATTCCTATTTTTCCTCATACGGGCTGCATCTTTACTTGGCCTACCCTTTGAAATACTAAATAATATAACTGCGTAATTTGTTGAGTCTAACACTAAAAAGGAAACAATAAAATATTTTTAAGACAAAAATTGAACCGACTTCAAAAAATAAATAAGGAACTCACTAAAAATTAAACACAATTACAATATACACACAATTTAGCTTAATATCTATTTAAACCTATTTATCTATTTACAATATAAAGACAAATTTTAATTTTTTTGCTATGCATATATACAAATGTATTTGTTTATAACTCAATTTTTCTTCAGTTCGAGAAATTTTATGTTGAATTCGAATTAGATAAAATTTTAGTCTGTTCTTTATTATGTATCTTTATAGATATCTATAATGCAAAAAGAAAAATACATTTACTCTCTGTGAAATTAGCAATATTACCTATAATATCTGGGAGTCCTACCTACCATAAAGATAATTATGTATTTAGATTCCCAAAAATAACGTCCGAAAATATTTCTCAGAAATATATTATTTCACTGAATTATTTGAGGGGTGTTATCTCATATCGTAAACCAATATACAATATTACAAAAAATTGATTACATTTTAAGGTAATTCATTGGATTAAAACTGAATTTTGTTGAAGAAATTTTCTTTTTATATCATTAATTTTTCACTTATTGAACATTTATTTTTTATAAATCAATATAAATTATCCGAAGGTAATTAAATAAGGAGGCCTACAATTGTGAATTTTTTAATAAACAAGAGCTAACCAAAACAATTGTAAAAACTATTTTAATCAAATTTATCAAGATTGTATTACTTTTGGATGCTGAGACCGTATTTGAATAGTTTTCTATTTATACTTAAAAAATGTGATATTTAGATATTAAAGAATACATTTTTTATATTAATTTACATTTGTTTACTTACAATATACATAGTCGAATTGTTAAATACGATGGAAATTGGTTTATGACCTAAATTTATTATATGAACTAAAGAAACTTTAAGTAAATTAAAACACAGCCATCAACCATCAATTCATAACTTTATTGTATTACAAATTGGCTGAAAAAAAAAATATTAATGGTAAACCTAAAATACATTTTGTTTCTTCATGTTACGACTAATGTTAAAAGTCTGTTTATTCTCCATTACTTAGTTATGTCTATTTTTTGTAAAAACTGAAATTCTATTGAAGAGGCCAGAACTAAGAGCAATATTTCCTTTCCAGCTGAATGTTTTACGTTACATAAAAAGTGGTCTTTCGAATGATCAATACTTTAAAAAATTACAGCTTGACCTAAAATCAATAAAAGATTAATTTATCAGTCAATGATAATGAGAATTTGGATCTATAGGGTTGCAATGTTTGGTTGCAATTCAGCCAAAACAAAGTTCTAAGATTAATTACCAATGCTTATCGCTACGTAACTAATGAAGACCTGCAGGATGACCTCGAAATCGGAAACGGATTTACGAAGTGATCCAAGATTTTTCCTTAAAACATGAAATAAGGTTGCTAAATTACAGCAACGTGAAGCTGAATTGCTATTGGAAATCACTCGGAACACCAGAAGATTGTAGTGAACCAAACCACACGAACTTGTAAAGTGTATAAGTGCATACAAGGCAAATATTTTGAGCGCAAAAATCTTATAGAAGAAGATATATTTTAATTTTGATAGTTTTCTCTCTTTTGGTAAATGCTAAAACATATTTCTTTGTTTAAATGTCAATGTTTCTTCAATTCTACTATGTTCAATTCGAATAAGATAAAACCTTAGTCTATTCTCTATTATGTATCTTTATCGATATCTCTAATGCAAAAAGCAAATTATATTTACTGTCTGTGAAATTACCGATGTTACCTACCAAATTCAAATAATGTCTGGGTATCCTATCTAAACACGTTAATTAAATATTTAAACGTATTTAGATTCTAGAAAATAATGTCCGAAAATATTCCTTAGAAATATATTACTTCATTATATGGATTGGGGTGTGCTATCCTGTAAACCAATATACAATATTAAAAACAAATTAATTATATTTTAAGGTAATTGACTGAATTTTGTTGAAGTAATTTTACAATAAATCCTTATTTCTTTCAATCATTAATTTTGTCTTGTAAATCAACTATACAAAAGAAATAAAATAAGAAAGTCTACAATTGCGAATTACTTGACGAACAAGAGATAACCAAAAAAAGTGTAAAAACTATTCTAAACAAATTGTTGATGTATATTATTATATCAAGTATTTGATATCAATTTTTTTCGTTAACCAATGTGATATCGATTATCTATCTCAAAAAATGTAATTCATAGGAACTTTAAAGATATTGCAATTCTTTTATTAATTTACAATTTTTACTTACAGCGACATTAAATACTAAAATGAAAAAAAATCATTGTACCACAGCCGAATTGCTGAATACGATAAAAATTGATTACTCAAATAGTACAAATATACAGTCCATTTAAAATGTATTTTGTTTCTTAATGATTACAAATGGTATTAATGATTTGTTAATTCACCTCTTACTTATTTTTGTCTATTTTTTTTGCAAAAACTGAAGTTCTAACGAAGAGCTCAGAACTGGGATTAATATTTCTTTTCCAGCTAAATTCTTTATGTTGCATCGAAGATGGCGTTTCGAATGATCAATAGTCTAAAAATGTAAATATATATTTTATTAAAAAATTTCAGGTGGTGTCAAAATGTTGGACGGATTGGTTACGGATAGGATAGAAGGTACCGCATTGGGTTTTGCCCAACATTTGGTGGATATATACAGCGCTTCTTGGGGCCCAAACGATGACGGCAAGACCGTAGACGGTCCAGGTAGATTAGCCCGTGAGGCTATTGAAAGAGGCATCAGACTGGTAAGTAACGGTTATTAGTCTACCTAGGATTGTTTACTTTGGCGACTTCATGGAAAAAAGGTTTTGAGAATAATTGGCCCTATTGTTATGAATGTCTTGTAAAAGTTTTCTTCAATTTGCTTAGTTGTTCCAAAACATATATATTATAAAAATATGAAAAATATAAAAATTTAAACAAATATATGTTATTTTTCCTACATTAAAATACAAATTAGAGTTTTTTTGCGTATATAATTTTTTGTCTACTATAGGAACCTATAACTATAAACATTTTAATAAATAATAAAATAGTATATCATTTTAGTTTTCGCTACCAATTTCAGATATCAATTTTTGAACAAAAGTTTCACGAAATATTATTAGACAAATTATTAGAAGTGTGCCATGTGGCTCTGTCTTGTGGGACGCTTCTTTAGCGGAGTTTGAGAATTTAAGAAACATAATGTTAGTGAAAAAGTACTTTCGGTTACTTCCTAATAAATTATTTTCAAGTCTAGCCTATTTCTAGCAATACTTATTCGAGGAAGTCGCACTATAGTGAGTTCGAAAAGTAACTGTCCATAAATCATTCGAAATATAAAGGTAACGTCATTCCTTTGCTAAGTTAGCAGTTATTCCGATTTGGAAATAGAGATTTTTGAAAGTCATTTCGTCAGATTTTTTCAAAAAATTGACAGGTCTGCAACAAAAAAAACTGTTTATGTTTTCAAATGATATTTATGTATGTTGATATGCTAAAAACGAAAATATTATAGTCATTCCATGCACCTCAAAGATAATCATTCATTCTTTCTTCATTTCCTCTTCGACTACTTTCTGGAAAATTTAAGAGATTTGAGTGAGGAGCAATGTAAAAAACAAAAATAAAAATAGAAAATGAAATATGAAAAAGTTTCAATAATATCAGACTACTGTTGCACGGTTCAAAGAAACCTTTCAGATTCTTCACCCTTGACAGATTATTACCTTGAAATATTAAGAGATTCTTGAACCAAGCGAACTTAAAATTATACTTTTCTCTCCAAGTTTATAATTCAAAAATATTTTTAGAAATATCTATATATCTGAAAAAAAAATAACGGTTTCAGAGTTATGCGCATTTTAAAAAGACTTGATCATGTAAAGTCTTTACTTTTACAAATATTTATTATTAAGAGGCACCAAGTTGGTAAGACACGGTTATTAGTCTACCTAAAATTGTTGGCTTTGTCGACTTCATGGAAAAAAGGTTTTCACAGTAATTGGCCCTAATGGCTTATCTGTTGCTATTTGTATTCAATTTACTTAGTTGTTTCAAAAAATATATATTATAAAAATTTTAAAAATATAAAAATATAAACAAGCATATGTTGTTATATATATATGTATGATTATGAAATGGTTATATGAATAAATTCGTTTTGATTAAATTGATTAAATCGCTCGTTTAACTTGTTAAACTTGAGCTTTAACTTGTTAATTATTATTAAATTCAAAAAGCTATATCTAATACAAGACTATAATTTTGGTTATTGGTCCAACCTGTCATAAAATTTAAGAAATATAGAATAGAATTACTTTAGGGTTTTTATTACTTGAGTACTGTACTCGCTAGGGTTTGTAAATGACCTTCCTTTACCATCCGACCATTCCTTTTCTCTGTAAATAAATATTTATTTTTTCCTATGAAACGGTTATATTAGAACCAAATATAAACTTTTTAAAATTTACGTCGATAAGCTTAAAGAATATCAGACCGATAAATGTTTATCTGAGTAGCAAATAACGAGTTAACGAAATCTTAGAGAAAATATTTCTAAAGTAGATAACTATAACGAGATAATAAAGAATGATTGTTATCCGAATTCCTTAGGACCATTATCCAAGATAAAATTTAAGTTTATGTAAATATATAATTTATAAAAATAGCATCTTAATTGGCTATTAAGACCCCAAGTAGTAGATAATAACAACGAAATTATTAACGCTCAAATAAGAGAAAATTATATAACAATCTATAGGGTGGACCAGTTATAGTACCAGTGTAAATTATGATTATTGAATAAGAAAACAACGTCCGATTATTTATGAAAAACAGTTTGAGTAAAATGTTTTAACTAGATAAATTGTTTTAACCCAATTAACAGCAAAATATAGATTCTCTCTCCTTATATACTTTAAATATCTTGTAACAATATAGGGTATAATTCAAGTATTGAGGTTAGATTATTAACAGGTCAATTGAAAAGGCCCCGGTCTACCATAGTAAAACACATTATTTAGTACAATTAATTTTTTTTATTCAACATAATTCCTTCAGTGCCATTTTTGTAGTACTATTTGTCCTTTGCCTGAAAATAGGCCTCAGTTTCGGCGATCACCTCTTCATTCGACGAAAATTTCTTTCCAGTGAGCACTCTTTTGAGATCTGAGAACAGGAAATAGTCGCTGGGGGCCGGATCTGGAGAATTCGGTGGATGAGGAAGCAACTTGAAGCCCAATTCATGGATTTTTGCCATCGTTTTTACTGACTTGTGATACTATGCATTGCCTTGGTGAAGCAGAACTTTCTTTTTCTTCAATTGCTACCGTTTTCGGCGATTTCGTCCTTCAAACGGCCCAAAAACGCTATGTAATAGTTGTTGTTGATGGTCCTTCCTTTTTCAAGATAGTCAATGAAAATTATTCCATGTGCATTCCGAAATACAGACTCCATAACCTTGCCAGCCGACTGTTGCGTTTTTCCACGCTTTGGAGCGAGTTCATCATATGCAGTACACTCGGATGACTGTCGATTGGACTTCGGAGTGAAATGATGGAGCCATATTTCATCCATTGTCACATATCGACGCAAAAACTCGGTTTTATTACGCTTGATGATCTTCAAACACTGCTCCGAATCATCAACTTGTCGTTGTTTTTGGTCAAAAGTCAGCTAGCGCGGCAACCACTTCGCACAGAGCTTTCTCATACCCAAATATTCGTGAATGTCATGATGTACACTTTCAGTTGATATCTTTAGAGTGTCTGTTGTTTCACTCAGTTTCAATTTACGGTCATTCAAAATCATTTTGTGGATTTTTCAATGTTTTCGTCGGTAACGCTCTTTTCACCATGTCTAAACTTAGCCTAGCAATCCTTGATGGTTGATTTTCCTGGAGCAATGTCCGGAAACTCGGCATCAAGCCAAGTTTTTGCTTCAACTGTATTTTTTCCCTTCAAAAAGCAATATTTTATCAACACGCGAAATTCGTTTTTATCGATTTTTTTCACAATAACAAATGTTGCTTCACTCAAAATGCAATTCACAAACTAATGATCCGACAGCTGTCAAATTTACACCTTTTGAGGGTTAGGGCTAACTAAAAAACAAATGTATTTAATTCTAGTAGTGCCATCTTTGTTATGACTAAAATTCTTGAAAATTGATCAGGGAAAAGAGTTTTAATCTTGTGCTTTACAAACTCATACCAAACTTTATCAAAAGCTTGAAATGAGGAATCATCAGAATATAAGCAAGTACTTAATAAAACGTGTATATTTCAGGGTAGAAATGGAAAAGGCTCTATATACGTATGGGCCTCTGGTAATGGTGGAAGCAGAGGTGATAACTGTAATTGTGATGGTTACTTAGCCAGTCCCTACACGATCTCTATTGGCAGTGCCTCTCAGAAAGGCGAATTTCCATGGTACGGAGAAGCATGTGCTTCCACATTGGCTGTAACATACAGCAGCGGAGCATACAAGGACCAAATGATAGTGAGTACCTCCCGCAACATATCAGGTGCTTTCATGCATTTTGTTCCGCGATATCTATTGATGAAATTGTATAGGGTGGGGCGAAAGTCCCACTGCCATTTGGTGACGTTTAGCTCACTTTAGCTTCAACCATTGTGTTGTGTAGACGTCCAAGTTTTATTATGGATAAATATATGCTACAAGAACGAGCAGAAATAATGGCAATATTTATTGGAAATAATCGTTCCATTATTGCCACTCAGCGGAAATTGCGTCAATGGCAGCAAGACTTATGCCTCATCCTATGTTAAATCAAGACAACTTAACATAAGTCAACAAGACCAGAGACCAGAGAGTAATAAACACAAAAATCATCCCTCTACATGACAATTGTTGGCCACACGATGCAAAATTTATGCAGAAAAATGTAATTGTGATCCAAAAAAGGATACCCTATTGTATTGTATTTGATAAGGTATGGCATGACGGCCTTGTTCATAAGCTGCAGAAAATGTTACTGAACAATTAAAATCTTACATTACAGCGAAAATGTTTAGAGTCAAACAAGAGAAAGCCTCCCCTACAAAAAAGAAGCTAACGTACGTGTACATATGTGATATACCACAAATATTAGGATGCTACATTTACTGATGATACAGCGATTGTTGCTGTTGGAGCAACAATCGCTGCAACAATCTGCACATGCATATGTTTGTACAATATTTTTCAAAGACAGTTAAAAATATAGGAAAATCTTTCGTTAATTGGAAGATAATCACAAATATCAATACATAATAAATTGTTATTGTACAATCAAGTATTTAAACCCATATGATATGTTTTCAAGAATCAAATCCTGAGAATTATTATAGGTGCACCCATATTTTATATTCTATTATTATTATTTTATTATTATCATGTCAATATCAAAGCATTACAACTCTTAGATAACTCCAGAACAGGACACAGACACAAAAGTGTCTCAATATTGCTCTTTCGATAGGGAATCTCAGGGAATATAAGAATTTCTCAATGTTGTCAGAAAAATTGGAAGACGTAAAAATTATGGAAAATATACTTTTTAATGTATATGATGCCATCAAGTCTCAATAAATGCCTTTTTTAAGTAAGAAATGATCAGAATGCCAGCAAGCACCGAATATTTTCTTTATAAACAAAATTCTTTGTAAATAAATAATGTAATTCTAGGCCACAACAGACTTAAATAATAAATGTACCATTAAACACACTGGAACGTCAGCCTCAGCACCATTAGCTGCCGGCATCATTGCGCTGGCTTTAGAGATAAAGTGAGATATTTCCTTGGTCAGCTTCAGAACGATTAATTAATGACGAATGGCTTGTAGCCCATCCCTAACATGGAGAGACGTCCAACACCTGATAGTATGGACATCAGAATTGGCCCCTGTAGCTGACAACCCGGGCTGGCAGAAAAACGCTGCAGGTCTCTGGTTCAGCACGAAATTCGGCTTCGGCTTGATGAACGCCTTCGGATTGGTTTCTGCCGCAGCTAATTGGACTAATGTCCCCGAAAGCCGAACATGTGAGGTTATATTCGATGAGTGAGTAACTTTTATACGCAACGCTGTCTCAATTTATAGTAAAATCTCACTTGGAACCACTTTTATGCTACTTTCAGAGTGCTCAATTCCACAATATCCTATAAAAATCCTGCCAAACTGTTTGCAGTAACAACGGGCTGTGCTGATACCGAAAACCAAGTGATATTCTTGGAACATGTTGAGCTTAAAACGAGTATCAACTATACCGTTCGAGGAGCTTTAGAGATTCACTTAACATCGCCAGCAGGTCAGTTCTTTAGTTGTTATTATCGACTATAAGAAAGTAAGATCGATTTTTATTTGCGAAAAATATAATTTTGTTTCGAATTTTCTCGAAAAACGGCATTCTAGTAATACTTTCCAGTGTTTTACTTGTCTGGAAGTATATACACGTTGTGATACCTAACCATAAAGGATTTCTATCAGATATTTCAGAACAGCACTTATACCGTTTTCAAGATATCCTATCTATGTAACAAATATTCGTATTCCAACCTTTTTCGCATTATTTTTTTTATTAATCTCCTAGAACATCAACAATCTGCCCGTGGGCAATAAGTATTATTATATGATTTCAGTTATATAATGTATAATATAACCATCCTAGCATGTAGATCACATCAGTAAGTGACCTGCTGTACAACTTGTAATCTAAATCTTATTATAGATATTATCCTAACTTATTCTAAAAACTATTCTAGCTTATTCTAGAGATTATTATGTCTCACTCTATGTGTCTATTTATTAGTTCGTATGGTAGTTTGCGTTTGAATGTATGCACTATACTCTCATGGCGCACAATTAACTGTTTGGCGAGTGCATTGGGATGCACTAATAGTCTTTCAGAGTACTTCGCACTAACACTCCGAATCAGACTCGTTATGGGTTCAATGGGGATTTCGCACTGAATCAGTTTATTGGACACGGGTTTGTTTAATACAGGGCATTGACGATGACTCGCAACACTTCATTCTGGAACCTCTGGAGGATATCTATGTTAGATTTGCTAGTAGTACCCCACTGTTCAATATCATAGGTCCAAATGGGCCTAAGTATTGACTTATACATCAAAACCTTGTTTTCTAATGATAATTTAGATTTACGCGCTATCAGCCAATACATTTGGTTTAGTTTAACCCCCAGCAATTTGCGTTTTGTCACTATACGTTTTTTCCATGTCAAACGTCGATCTAAATGCATTCCCAGATATTTAACGTTGTCTGTTTGCGGAAGTTCATGATTATTCAATTTTGCTGAGGGACATGTTCTTCTACAAAGAGTGAATGTCACATGGGTAGATTTTGTCTCATTTGCTTTGATACGCCACGTTTTCAACCACAGTTTGACTTTATTAAGATGAAGTTGGAGGTTTCTTGTGGCTGATATTGGCTCCCCGTGTGATGATAAAACCGCTGTATCGTCAGCATATGTTACAACAGTAGTGTTTTTTGAAGTCGGTAGGTCAGCTGTATACAATAGATATAACAATGGGCCAAGAACACTGCCCTGCGGAACACCCTAATATATTGGGTGTAGGTCAGTGTATTCGGTGTTTGACAATAAAATGTCTGTCTGTGAGGTACGATTTAGGCAGTTGAAATTTATTCTTGGCATTATATATTTATTGCATTTTCCTGGGCATTATCCAGTCTTCTACGTTGTTTCGATTTAGTAACCTTATTTCATGTTTTAAAGTGAAATCTTGAATAACATCGTAAATTCATCTTCTATCTATTTCTTAAAATATACTACTTCTTCAGGAAATTAACCTATTCATCCGCTCTTAGACTGGTGTTTAACCAATCATTGGTGATTATATTCATTCCTTATTATTGAATTATCATTACATAAATAAATATAAAATGTAATGCATTTTTACAAATCCATGAATCCAGTTCTACGTAATAAATACAATATTGTTGTCACTATTGATTGATCATCATTCCAACTGCTTCAGAAGTCGTAGGGAAAATATTCAACGAAACTAAATAGCAAATATATATAAATATCCCCAATTTTTAAATTCGCCATCGCATTCGCCAATATTGACACCTCTCTCTAATAACAAACAATCCAAAATAAATGAAGACGGCTTATTCTACTTCAAACCTGTTGAACAATATAGCAATTATTGATTTAAACATTTAGGAACCACAGTACAACTATTAGCTCCCAGGAAACTAGACAAAAGTCCGCGAGGCTTCATTAATTGGACCTTTATGTCAGTGATGACGTGGGGCGAATTATCTACCGGTTTATGGACCCTAGTGATAGCTGATGATGTAAGTTTTAAAAAATATGATATCATTTTAAAACCCCTCGAACGAAAACAAAAACTCTATTTTTAGAAAGGACCAGAAGAGAATGTCGGCAATGTAGGTGAATCGGTTCTGATCCTGCGAGGTACCAAAAAACCGCCGGTACATATGATGAATGGGCCCAGAAATTACAACGAGGACTATAATCGCATCCACAACAGAATGGGCGATGTTAAATATCCAAATACAGTTTACAAGAGACAAGAACCTGTTCTGGATTATGATTATTATAATTATATCAATTGAAAATAAAATAATCAAGAATGTAACACTAATAAATTATGCAACCTAATATACATTATGTGGTATTATATTTGACTACATCATTAAAAAATATATGATAATAAAAGTAAATATATGATAATATAACAGTATTTTGTGAAAACATGATATACAGCACTAAAACATTAGATTCTCAAATGATATATATTGTATTATATAATGCAACTCTACATACTAAAATGTAATGCCTTATACCAAAATCTACATAATCTTTGAGTCGTGGTCTCTAAAGTCAGGTAACCGAACTGAAATAAATAAACAAAGTCCAAGCATATGTAAATATTAAAAATAAAACTGCAAAGACACTTTAATAGAGAAATAAAAAAACCATTAATTGTCACTGTAATAATACATATTTTTTTCTGAGTCAATAGTGCTCGTTACAATGGGCAGATGGCGCCATAAATATTTTTTTAGTTATCGATTTAATTTAAATAAGCACATTTATATAATCCAATGCTTTATTGTTGACAATAAATATCCCATTTAGTATATAGAAATAGTGTTATTAATTAAGTACTACAAGTCACAGCTGCTAAGAAGTAGTTATTAACAAATATCCAGAACAAGACACAAAACGCAAATTCCAATAAATGAGTATGTTGTGTGTTAGATGCATATTTTTTATTTCTAATTCTATTGATTAATTTTATTTCTTCAAATTTTCTAAAATAATTACCTTCTATAAGTACTGAACATAATACATTAAAAATAAATATTAAATCGACGACCGACATCAAGAAGTCAACCTAAAATGACTAGAATTAGCGGTTTCTATTGGAATTGTAATAAAAACACTTCTGTTAAATGCGATATTGTAAAATAATCTATCCACTATTTATATTAAAGAAAGACATTTTGTTCTTCCTCAAAATATTATACACTTTACGTTTAATTTATAATTCCTGTATAAACCCAAATAAACAAAATATCGAATTAATTTTAATTTAATCGTACACATCAAAATTACTGGTTACCATTTCAATTCTATTAAAAAGGACTTTGTTTACTAAATGTAGAAAACAGAAATTATCTAATTTTTTCCCTTAAAAAAAAGAATGCAAGAAAGAATATATCTCCGTCTTAATAACGCTACATCAAAGCATTTATTTTTTGATTTACGTGAATTAATAACTCATTGAAAATCTTTCTAAGTTCGCATCACAAAACAGATCGATATTTTTGTGACACGGAGTTAATCGCTCATTATTAACTTTATCAACCTCTACATGCTGAATATTTTTAATTTAAATTTTTAGATTACTAATTGTAATTTTGACAATGGTTCAACGAAAAAAGTAGACGTTTTAAGCAAAAACGTCGATATCACAAATAATTTACGTTATTTTGTTGCATGAATCTGGACTAACAACTTTTTTTATTCAATATTTAAACATTTTGCAGGTAATAAAAAATAAAATAAAATTTAGATTGGAAATTTAAGCAAAACAAAAAACACATGGAATGTAGAAAATAAATCAAATTAAATGTTAAAACTACCTCCTGTACAATATACGTACGACAAAGCAGTTTTGAAAAAAAATCGAAAGAATAAAGAAAACCCAATAGAAAAACTTATAAATGTATTTATTATAAAACACAAGATTAGTTTAACCCTGTTTCTGGGCCAATTCCTTGGCTTTCGCCCTCTCAAGTTTGGCGATGCGAGCAGCAGATTTGGAGCCCAACAGACCACCTCCCCAGTGTCTCCTGATTTCGTCGGCGCGATCATTGAAGTTAGTCTTGATGGTTTCAACCACCTTATTGAATGATGATCTATCACCAGACTCTACCTGGGTGATGGCGACGGCTGAGCAGGTCTTGCGTCTGACCAAAACACCTGTAAAAGAGAAATCGCTGTGGCATTAAGAGAATCATGAAGCATGATGTAAAGTGTTGATGTTCTTAGATTTTCAGAAACTATAATATCATCACATCTATTCAGACGGGAAAAGAAGACAAAAATTAGTAAACTCATCATGTTTATGAAAAATACAAATATTTGCGTTTTTGAAATCTTAACTCACCTAAACGAGCTTTGCCTTTAACAATACAGTATGGTACACCCATTTTTCTGCAGAGGGCTGGGAGGAAAAGTACTAACTGAAATAAAAAATTACTATTTAAAAAAAACAAGTTACAATACACCCAACTAAATAACTAAAATGTTTTTTTACTTCTCAGGGTCATTTATCTTCATATTTAAAAACATTTATATTTTGATTAAATTTCAGGTGAAGAAATTCAATAAGCATCATAGAAACATTCAGTTTTTGAAAGAATATCATTTCTCTCAAATATCTCCATAATCATAAAACATATCAAACTACTCACTTCAATTGGATCTACATCATGGGCAATAACAACTAATTGAGCCTTCTTTTGCTCAACCAATTTGGTAACGGTATTAGTGCCAGCACGAACAGTTATACGTTTCTTGGGAGCAGGAGTCTCTTTCTTAGCTGTTTTTGATTCAGCTTGTGCTAATAATCTGAAAAATACATTGTCTAATTTTTAGAAATTATAAACTTTGAAAACACATTAATCTACCTTACCTTTCCTTTTTCTGTCGGGGGCTTTCTGGCTTATATTTCTCCAACAATTTAAATAACTGTGTAGCTGCAATTAGACATTATATTTAGTTAGAGGCTACTAAACGACTATATCATAATATGATATATAGAACTTACATTGAACTAACCTGTTTGTTTATCCAAAGTTTGTGTGAATTGATTGATTGGTGGAGGAACCTTCAATCTCTTTTGCAAAACAGCCTTTTGCCTTTGAATTCTGATGTATTTTGGCCATTTTACAAATCGGGATAAGTCACGAGAGGGTTGGATATCCTGACCTTAAACAATTTAAGATTGGGCTATAGCAAACACTACAAAGAATAATGCACTAAAGCTATTGTTAAGCAAAATCAGAATTAAAAAGCTCGTATATTTGTCTTGTCAACAGAATATTTCTGTTAATAATAAAAGATCCATCATTCAAATTATTTACATTAGAATAAAATGAACAATAACTGAGCTCACCAATTCCAAAGTTCCTAGGTCTCTTTTCAAAAAGAGGGTTAGCCTCCTTTTTTGGTTCAACTTTCTTCACAACTAAAGGGGCAGCTGCTACTTTCTTTCCAACCTTCTTCTTGGGCTAATAAAGCATAATAAACATTAATATATTTTACTGGCAATATGATAATTAAGTGAAATACATCTTTAATAAACTCAGTGCAAAACTATTGGTGGTAGTTCAAGGATTCTTCAAGTTCCTTCAGATAGCAAATACAGTCATCATGTAATGTGCTGTTTAATTTAACATTCAGATGTAAAACTACAATAATTTCCACAATTTGACCATTAAATATGTGGTATATGTAACTGGAGGCCATATAAATTAGAAAAATGTGATCATGTTAAAACAAAAACAGTATAAGACAGTTTCTAACCTACCAAACATAAATGATATAAAAACAGGCATTTATTTAAAAACATTATAAAAATAAAGGTAATACATTATAAACTAGAGTACTTACTTTCTTTTGCACCATTTTTGTTTATGAAATTATTTAGGATGGCCTAAATAATTCTTGAAATAAACAACTGAAACTGAGCAGACGATCACCTAGCAAAGATCGTCTTAAAAAGAGGGCGCTTGAGTTGTGTCAAAGAGAATTGTCAATTCTATCCGGCTCTGCGGGTTGTATAAATTTTAGTTGTTTTTTTTTATTTAGCCACGGCAATATGTTTTATTAAATAATAATAATAAGTAAATTTATTTAGTAATAGGATGTATATATTTCAATGTACATTAAAACTATTAAAAAAATCTCTTTAAAATGTATAAATATATAGGCAACTGAACACGCAGTTTCCTAATATTTGACAAGAAAAATAAATTAATTGTAATTCTACATGACATTATGTGTTAATGTATTGTTATGTATATATATATATATATATATATATATATATATATATATATATATATATATATATATATATATATATATATTGACTTATTGTATAAAACATTTTTAAATGTTAACATAGCGATGTAATTTTAACATAGTGAATATTTTATATTTAAACTTTCTTCCTATTTCTTTACAATTTCCTACAAGTAACTAAACATCAAATTTAAAATAATACTATTAAAGGCTTACTAAAAATGTGTTGGACAATTAAACAATGTTTTAATGCTTGTTAGTTTATATTACTTCGATTAGCTAAAATGGGATTAAGCATAAGTTATTGTGTGTATGTAGAGTGTGCGAATCAGTTGGTTGTAGCTTGTAAGATTGAGAGGCACGTGTAGGACAATTTTAACCTCTGAAACCGAAATATATTTAACACCAAACAGTTTGAATCATACTCACTTACCGATATAGCCATATCAATACTCATCTCCCCGAAAGGGCCTATAGTCATAGTTAGTGGAATGTTACATCGCAGTAGCATCATACTTATAATATATTGACAATATTTATCATGAAGGTACCAGGGGCATTCAAATAATGCGCGATAAAAACCAATGGAACTCTAAAATAAACGATATTATAACATATTTTTTTCTATATATTAACTATAATAAATTTTACTCATATATATTCGCAATATATATAAATAAAACCTGGATGTAAGTACAATCTACAACACAAAAAACAATATGCGGTATATGATTGTTAATTGGTAATGTTATGGTTAAGTTTTTTGTATTAAGTTTTAAGTGTAATTTGTATTTGACAGCTATTGACAAAAGACAACTTTTTCAATTTTAACAAAAGTGGATGAAAGGGATGGCCGTGTGCTGTGAAAGACACCATCATCGAAATTAAGACAAGGCTTGATAAATAGAATGGCGACTCTGTATCATCAACTTAGATGGTTAAGCTCCCAGAAGAAGTAGTTATGCCAGAAATCGTCGATGAAACCGGTGGAATGGTTTTGCAGCATAATAAAGCGCCTTCTCGTATAGCAAAACCCGTCAAAGAAGTGTTGAAATCACTTGGATAGGAAGTTTTATTACACTCGCCATACTCTCCAGATCTAGTTCCGGGAGAAAGAATACCAGAAAGAAATTACCGACACAAATCATACTTCATTATCATACGAATTTATTACTGTTTCTATAAAAACTTACTTCAAGCAAAATTTCGTTAGCATTCCATGATAACGCCAATAATTGTAGGGAGCAATGAGTAAAGAACGCCAAATTAAAGATCAGCTTACTTCCCTAAAAATGGCAAACAATATTAATTATTTATTTTATTGTAAACTACTATAGAGGCAAAATATACCTGAACAATCTGTATTAACGTTGTGGCCAGCTGCAGCGAAGTTATGCAATACTCCAATAAAAATATTGTTTTGAAGCAATCGTTGAACATATTAACCCACCTAAAATTCAACAAATTCATATTTTAATACAGTATAATAAAAGAAATTAAAAAAAAATCAGTATTTGATATCAGCCTTTTTTTATCAGTCATAAAATCATTTCTCTATGTAAGAGTGCTTCTGAATTTTTTAAAACTTCATTTTTATATTATGGGACGAAACGATGTTGTAAATTAAATATAATTATTTTCTCCCTTCTTTGCGTAAACTAATGCAGAAAGATGAGTTTGTTTGTTTAAATGAATAATACAAAAATTCTGGTTCTGATTCTTAACACTTCGACTGTGTGCTGTACTGCTTTTCTTACTTCTTGCTTATCTTTTCTAGTTGAATCATTTGAGTAAATATTCTGTCTAATTTTGACTCTCTTGAGAGTTCTTGATTCTTACTCTTCGACTCTTCTGGGTAAACCTTGACTCTCTTAACTGTTTTGACTTTTCTTGATTCTCGACTTCCACTAGACTGTTTCTGATTCTTACTCTTGACCATGCATAAATAAAAAGGATAAACCTTATTTCTTTACTTCCAACTCTCTCTTAGTCTTCTACCTTTTTTGTTCTGTTTCTCACTCACGGACTAAATATTCTTGGTAAATCTTCTGAGTCAATCGTACTGCTACTCATTAACTAAATTTTTAATTCTTTGCCAACTTCTGTCATTCTGTTCTAACTATTCTTTTGCTAATTCTTTGGAAAATTATTTAATTCTAATTCTGATGAAAATCGAGTGATATATATATATATAGACTTTATGATAATTTTCTTTTTATTGAATTATTTATTTAAATTCGATTGGTCAAGGAAATGTGACGTCAGGGCAATTTATCAAATTTTATCAAAGAACCAATCAAATGTTTTCACAGCAAAATGTTTTCTTTACAGGTATCTATGACAGAGAATTAAACTAACGTATCAAATTACTTAAATGGGCGATTATAACCCCATCTGGATATTCGACTTAGCGAAACTTATCTCCAGAGGGCCCTATTGAGTTTTCTCTCTATGACTATTGTCTATTAATTTTTTTTTGTACATACGTCATCAAGATGTTTAATGTATTAGCAATATGTAAATTAGATTTAAAATGAGTCAATAGTTTCCTTCTCATTTTATTCTAGTTAAAAAGAGACACAATACTGTCTGATTAGTTCGAACGCGTAAACGAATGTGCCTGTCAAAGTCGTCCGGTTGTCAGACGTATGCAAAATTCTTGAAAGCAATAGTGATAAGGAGTTATAACTCTAACCTATAAACTATTGTGGCTGTATAATTAACTGTAGTTTTTAGATGTACTATAATGTTAAAATAAATTAGATTTGATAACATTTTTGTTCAATTATTTTGTTTAGATTAGAATTTTGTTCTATGTCAAAGCCAAACTGAACTAAAACTCAGAGTTGATGAGGCAACATTGCGACGTTTTGATGTCACAAATTTAAATGACATATGTACACAATAACTTTGAACAGACTATATATTACATGGTGTTCAAATTGTTTTGTCTCTCTTGTGTATTTCTGTTATTAGATAAGCTAATTAATATACGTACCTTATTATTTCCTGATGTTTGATGACCAGTCTACGTAGATTTTTTCTGGGATAGTCACCGTGCATATATTTCTGTTCATTCTCGCTCCAGTCGAACCATCTTATTTCATATTGTAACATCTTCAGTTGGGCTCTTATAAAAACCAAAACGGAATTCACCAAAGCCTGAATCGAACCGTTTATTAAGAGCGTCTGCAGGATATGACATATCTGATAGGAGACGGCAATGAAGTAGTGCTTGTCTCGATCGAATGGGTACCAAAATGGGATGGTATGGGGCTTCGGAATAGAACTGTTTCTGTTGGGTATACGTTTCCATTCGAAATATCTCATGAATCCTATTGAAATAAATGGTATTAATATTAACATAAAAATAAATGTTAATAAATTAAACTAGTAATGAAATCCTAAGGCTGTCTGGTGAAATTGAGGATTTTTCGTCTAAATTGATAGTCAGCGAAGTCAATGAAGACCATTTTCTTCTCAATGGCCACGTCAATAAACAGAAGAGTCGGTTTTGGGGAACACAAAATCCTCAATTAATTCATTGCATCTACTAAAAACAACTTTACGGTGTGGTATTCATGCTGGAAACATCATTGGCCCATTTTTTTTTTTGAAAATGACCAAGTTGTTGCAGTACTGTTGCTGATGAACGGTATCTAGACATAAAATTTTCTTGTGCATGAAATGGAGGAGCAAGGTCTAAAGGACACATGGTTTCAGCAAGATGGGGCCACTGCAGACACAGCTCGGTCAAATCAGATCTCCGGATTTAACAGCACCATACTTTTTCTAATGGGATTTTTTAAAATCAAAAATGTATGTGAATAAGTCCCAACCGATTCAACATCTTAAAGAAAATATTCGTCACAAAATTGAAGAAATTCAGCCTCAGATGTTGCAAGATGTCATGAAAAATGCCTGAAAGAGAGCCGAAAGTTGCATAGCGAATCGGGCTTACCATTTAGCCGATATAATTTTTTAATCATAACGAAAAAAAGACCCAGTCAACTTTTTATGAAAACCAAATTGACTTATCTTTTCTTTGAGAAAAGTTATAAGCAATCAAAATGGTAGGGGGACCTTTTACTCCACGTTGTACTTCACGTATTTTATATTATACTATATATACTCAATTTAGCTTAATACCTACCGAAACCTATTTATCTATTTACAATATTATTTTCACTATTACCATTTGAGCAGTTTGAAGTCGGTACCGACATAATTACACATACTGAAGAGTGAGGCTTCAGAATGACGTTAGTAACAAATGTACCTGATGCGATTTAAGATACAGCTACACCATCTCTTGTCAATCCTTTAAGATTAATTTATGGGCCTGATATTTTGTACCACTCAATACCTTTAGAGTCTAAAAAAATGATCACGATATGTGCAAGCATCCAATAGTAAGCTTAGCTTATAACAATTGCCCTGTACTATAATTAATACCAAAGCATTATTAAAAGTAATAAAAACGTAATTTTGATTTCAAACTATTATCTGGACGTGAATATTAATATTACCTTATGGACTAATTAGTAAACTGAACTAACAATAACGTACCCATCTCAATATTAATGAAACCCGCCGCATAAAGGAATATTAAAACAAAGAAAATGATGATCCAACAGTATCTAACGTGAAAGGTATAGATCTTCTTCAAGTTAGAATGAGCCTTCAAACAATTTTCTTCCTCGCGGGACAGCATCAATAAAATATCTCTCATCCGCTTGGACTGTATCAAGATCATCTTCGTAACAATCAGAATGACGTATGTCATCCGAGAAAATCCTTCCAGAACTGCAAAAAAGTTTTTTTATTTTCAGGTTGTAGAATAAGGTCACGGAAATGAAAAACGGATTTATATGTTGCTCAATCTAACTTTTGCCTTGTTAGCTATGTGGGCAATGGGTTATTTTTATGGAAGACACTTTTTCCGTCCATAAATCCTTGTTTTTGTTTAAATAAATTCTAAAATAACTTGAGTTTACCAATTTAAAAATATTTCACAGGTGCCTATTTACAGCACTTCTCCCCATTTTGTTTTGACTCAGAATCATTGTAATATCCAAGCTTCTTATAATAAGGAAATAACAGTATTTTAATTTCTGGAATGTGATTTTGCATCGTTGTTGGTTATACAGCTAGTTATGTCCTTGATTTTTTTAAAATTAATTACATAAATCTTACATTAGATATACTTGGTAAATCTTGATAGACAAACTAATTTATTTCTACTGCTCTGTTGCATTTTCATTACTAGATAAGCAAGTTTGATATTTTGTAACCCTATATCTGCAGCCCATAGATTCAAACTGGCTTTATGATTGACTGACAAATTGAGAGTATCTTCCGACTAACCAGTACAGTTGCTTGATTTTGAGTCTAATCTGCCCTGCTTTTTGTTTAACATGATGTTTCCAATTTTAAGTGCCATCGAGATGTATTTCGAGGTATTTAGCTGATTCTGCTTGAGGAATCGGGCTTGATAGATGATATAATTATCATGGACGAATTTGGAACCAATAAGTTTTATTTTCCAGTCTTTAGACTATTTACAAATCTCGTTGACTGTTATTTGTTCTTTTTCCACAACCTTAGGCGGAGGTATATATTTTGCTATGATCACTGTGTCATCGGAAAATGTTTCAAGCTGTGTTTCTTTTGTTGCTGAGGCATATATTGTGCAGCAGTCCCAAGGCACTACCCTGGCGAACTCCAGCCGAAATAGATTTAAGTGTTTAAGTTAAGTGTTGAGTTGATCCTTCACATCAGACTCTAAATATACTTTCGAAAATCTCCGAGTTGCTTTCCATAGCGAGTAATCTTTGTCTGCTTCAGGGCTTAATTCATTTACATATTTTTCGAAGCCACTCTGTTTATATTCTTTAATATTTTGATTTATTTAATTATTAAATCTGTTAAATATTTTTTGGCTACAGCATTTCCGGTTCTGTGCCATACTCTTCTAGCTTTTTGTCTTCTTTTTATCAATTCCATAATTTAAGAGGTGTAATTTGCCATATTCTGATTTCTCTCTCGATTTTGGGGTAGCCGCTTTTGCAGCTGATCGAATTTGTTCAATTATATTTCTAATTGGCTGGTCAAGATCGTCTATACATTTGAGTCAATTTGTTTAGACATTATAAGCCTAAATGTGCCCAGTTAGTAAATTTATTAGTGAGATTAGATTTTTTGTTTTTTTTTTTGGATTATTGCGCCTGGAGTGTGATCAGATGATAGTTCACATAAGTTCTCGATTTTTATTTGAGATAAGAGATGCCATTCGAAATATCTCCTCTAGATCCAATAGTTCTGTTTATTACAGTCGATGGGCCATATAGCTCCTATGACGTTTATTTCAGCACCGTTCTTTTCAATACTAGCTATCGCATGGAATCGTCATTTTTGTCTTTTTTATTCTCGTTTTGTTGGAAATGCTTTGGGAATTTTTTTTAGTGAAAAAAAAACGGGAAGGCACTTACTGACACACCTGGTATGTTCGAGTTACCAAGGTCATCGATCGCAAAAACTATTCTTACCTTGACCAATATCATCAAATCCTAGTAAATAAGCTGATACGCTGAAGAATACAACGCATTGAACATATATTATTTGACTTATAATTGAAAATACTTTATAAATAAAATGTTGTAATCTGGTGTTGTTCCCATATAATCCCATACCACACATAGACAACATAAATTTGCAACGTGGAAACAGACCATTATCGAAGAACATATTTGCTAGAACAGTTACGGGCAATTATTTCGATTATTTGAGCTTAAATACCGTTTTCCTATATGCAAAATAGATTTGCTTTTAGAACCTTATTACGTATCAGAAATTATCCGCAAAAACATTGGCGAAACTGAAAATTTATTTGAAATAATTATCCGTTATTTTTTGAGCGCGAGCTCACTCTTGACCAAAAACAACGATGAGTTGATGATTCGGAGCAGTGTTTGAAGATGATCAAGCGTAATACACCCGAGTTTTTTGCGACGATATGTGACAATGGATGAAACATGAAGGCATCATTTCACTCCGAACTCCAATCGACTGTCATCCGAGTGGACTACACACGATGAACCCACTCCAAAGCGTGGGAAAACGCAACAGTCGGCTGGCAAGGTTATGGCGTCTGTATTTTGGGATGCGCATAGAATAATTTTCATTGACTACCTTGAAAAAAGAAGGACCATTAACAGCGACTATT
The DNA here is from genome assembly GCF_030347505.1 of Rhynchophorus ferrugineus. NCBI lineage: Eukaryota > Metazoa > Arthropoda > Insecta > Coleoptera > Curculionidae > Rhynchophorus > Rhynchophorus ferrugineus. The sequence goes on along the minus strand of NW_027472583.1, from coordinate 4,659,826 downwards.
GCATAGTGTTATTAGACCGTTTGACGGACGAAATCGCCGAAGAACGGCCGAATTTGAAGAAAAAGAAAGTGCTGTTTCACCAAGGCAATGCACTGTGTCAAAACGATGGCAAAAATCCATGAATTGGGCTTCTAATTGCTTCCTCATCCACCTTATTCTCCAGATCTGGCTCCCTGCGATTATTTCCTGTTTTCAGATCTCAAAAGAATGCTCGCTGGGAATAAATTTTCATCGAATGAAGAGGTGATCGCCGAAACTTAGGCCTATATTGAAAATAGTAACTTGGATATACAAATGTTAATTAGGTGGATTAGGCCTCCAGGGTATACAACAACATAAAAAACGCGCATAGCACTTTAGCTCACAGGTTGTATGGAATAGAGTTCAATGTTAATATAATCAAACACAACCCTAACCTATAAAATAATATAACTGTGTACTTAATTACATTTGAAAACAGTATTTTTGTTTAATTATATTATTTAGTTTAGAATTTTGTTGTATGTTAAAGCCAAAGTGAACTACAACTCAAAGTTGATGCGGAAGCATTTCGACGTTTTGACGTCACAAATTTAGATGGCGTATGTACAAAATAACTTTGGATAGACTATAAGTTAAACTACGTCTATGGAATTCCATTCAAATATTAATTTTGTTTCTTTCTAATAGGCATTATTATCTTAATTGAGTCTACTTTGCCATGGAATATTATACGTTTTAATTTGAATTATTATTTTATTATTCATATCGACGAGGATAACACAATTGTAATCGATTAAGGAAATCACTATTGATATAATTTTTTAATTACATTTTACATTAGATCTGCTTAGTACAGTCTAATTTGTGAAATTAATTTTTCAAGCTAACATTTAATTAAACTACTTAAGTTAAAGATGAGAATAAACACTTATACAATGTACAAGTTCACGTGTTTTGGTTCGCTTCAATCTTCTGATTTCCTACGTGTTGTCCAGAAGCTATGTCCAGGTTGCTGTTATTTAGTAACCTTATGTCATTTTTTAAGGCGAAATCTTGTGCAAATTCGTGGAACCACTTGATTTCGAAATCATCATGAAGTTCTTCATTACCTTAGTTAGGTAGCGATAAGCGTTGATAATTAATCGAAGAACTTGGCAGCTGCTTTTTGATGTTTTGGTGCAGTCGATGTTATCAATTGACTGATAAACCAATGTGATGAACGATTTTGAATCTAATCTGCTCTGTTTTATGTCAAATATTATTTATTATTAGTAAATGCGTAATTATTGCATATGATATCAACGAAAAACTAGCGTTTTAAATCAATAAATTGATATATTAAACTTTTATATTGGGAAAAATATTTTCTAAATCGAATAGCATTTCGAATTTACTATGAACTATTACCTTTCAAATGCGCTATAATATAGTTTAAATAAATAAAGATTAAATATGGTGAGAAAAAGCAATTTTTTTGTTTTGGCCTAAAACCAGGCGGTGGAATGCATGACGCATACCTGGTCGCGGAGACTTGCCCTGATGTGGAAGTTGGACCGGGTTATGTGGGACTGCCTCTGGGATTACCAATACACTAAACCGAAATCGCCTTACAGTTGACTCGCTACTGCTACTGCATTAAATTTGGGGATATGTTACCCGCTGATCGGGCAGCCGTTAATGGGCACGAGGACCCGGCGACTCCATTGATTCGCGAACTTGAGTTAACACACGACTAGATACTGTCGTATGGGGGCAAAAGTTATGACTGCAGCGACGGATGAGGTCGTTTCAGCCTAGAAAAGAGGGAGGTTAGCGGTGACGCGGTGGTAAGCTCCCAACATGTCGACCAGCTAGTGAATAAGCGCGTTTTCGGAAGAACTTAAGCTGAGTTGTTGTTTGTGGAATGATTGAGATATGAAGTGCTTGATTTCTGGAGTGTCAGTTTTCCTATCAATTTGATTATTTCTGATAAACCATGGAGAGTTTAAAATTCTCCTGAGGAGCTTATTTTGGAAAACTTGAAGCCGTTTCACCTGGTTGGGTGTAACAAACTCGAAGTAGACATTACAGTACGAACCTAATTAGCATCTTGTAAAGTAAGCACTTGATGGAGATGAGTATTATAACTTGGACTATTTTAATTTTGTACGGGAACATTTTCAAATTAGTTCTCAAAATTCGCCTTAAAATGCTAATTTTACGTACTAAAAAAGATACAAATTATTTCAGTTAATGAATATTAATTGAATTCATTAAATTAGTTAGACTATATCCAATAAAACATCTAATGCACGGTATCAAAATTTATAACATCAGCACATCGCAATGTTGCCGCGTTAACTTTGCAGAATTTTGGTTAGTTAGAGGTTATAAACCGGCAAACGTTGTTATCCAAAAGTTTAAAATGATGCGGCAACTCTTCTATTTTAATGTACTAACTCGCTTAATATAGATATCTAAATTGGCAAGAAACATGTCATCCTATGACAAGAAGGAAGTCATTTTCGAATTCGGCACACTCAGGAACATAAAGATAGTCATGAAACTTAAACAGTTCTTAAGCGTTTTTACAGACTTGTTTTATTTGAAACATGTTATTAAAAATAATGTGTTACCTACCTTGGCAAAGTACTCCTTGTTTACTATAATCTTAAAAGTTATAGTTATACGAACAGGTCGCTGCATATTTGTCAATAACAGCAGGTATGACTTTTTATTTGGAGAATTCCAAACATGCCACGACGTGTTAGATAGTGAATTGTACAATTTTACAAACTACAATGAAGGAAGACTTTTTAAAATTATTGAAAAATATATTCCCTACGACATATGATTCAAAAAATCTCCAGTCTAATTATGAAAATTTTTAATTAATTCACGTCTTCTCCAATCTGCGCCTTCAATGTCAGGCAGACAGGAATCACAGAACTCAAGTATGATCCTTAAGCACCCTCTTACCAAAAAATTCGTTGGAAAGGGAAGCATTTTTTCTGTTAAATATTAATTTACTGCGGTTTTTTTGAAAATATTTTTAGCGCCACTGAAATATTTCATAAAATGAAAAACATAATCTATATAAATAAATAAATGCGAAGCGGGTGACGAATCAGCTTGATTAGATCAAGATCACTATCAGAGATCAAATGTATGAAATGTATAAAAACAGAGAGTAGTTTTTTTTCAATATAAGCATAATTGAATGAAATAATTTCAGAGAGAATTGTCAGTCTGAAAAGTATCGAAGAGGTCTAATGGAACTTCCTTTTAGACATTGCTTTTAAAATATACAATACAATTTTTAAAAGTATATAATAAAATCAAAAAACTTATTGTTTTTAAACTTATTATAATTAAATTTATTATAATTACACAATTAGTGTATTTAGATGAGACGTGGATGTTTCAGAACGGAACCAATATACCTCCTGGTCACTCATTGCAAAATGATAATAAAAATAGTGTTAATACATCTAAACTTGATAGAAAAAGGTAAACGTTGGAATAATAATTAATTAGGTTTTAATAGTTATAACATTTATTTTCTCCCTCTGTAGAAGAACATGTCCTTATATTAATTGATATATTTGAAATTTAATTGTTATATTTATTAAAAATATATTTTGACAACATTGTCAGTAAAAAAGGCCAAGGCATAACATTGGCCGATTACTAATACAAAATAAAGACATTCTAGGATTGCTTCTTGTTCTTTTTTTATACACATAAAGATATTTCCGGTTAAGGACAATTTACAATATTTAATAATTTATGAACATAGCTTATTGTTTTTAAAAGAAAATATAATTATGGTGAAAACTTAAGATAAATAAATACTAATGGCGTTTTTGGTTATGAGAATTTATAGCAGATGGAGCGTATGCCGTTGAAAGAAAAACTTGATGAAAATTTCTTATTTCATTATCCGAAGGCTTTTAGTCAGTTATTAATTCAGTAATCAGTTGGTAATGGTTAAAATAATATTGTAAATAGATAAGTAGGTTTAGGTAGGTATTAAGCTAAATTGTGTGTTTGTAGCAGAATATAAAATACGTGTAGTGGATAGGTTAAATAAAGTTTTTGATTTTTTTTATTTAGTTATTACAACGATTATTATGTACATATATTATTTTAAAATATTTTTTTGTGTTAAAAATCTAAGTTTGATTATTTTTAATTTTTAGTGAGTTCCTTATTTATTTTTTGAAGTCGGTTGAATTTTTTTGTTAAAAATACTTTATTAGTGAGTTCTTGATTTATTTCTCAGTCAGTTCAATTTTTTAAAAATATTTTATCTTGTTTTACACTCCTCTTAATTCTTCTAACGCCTCTTGTTCAGATCCTTCGCAGTTCTAATTCTTTGTGTTCTATGTATTACTCAAAACAAAACATAATTTCGGCGTTTTTTGGTAGTTTTCTATTTCTCAATTTTGCTAATTACAATATTACTATAATTGAAGCATGTTTGAATAATCATATGCTATGATTGTAGCTTTTCTGTATGGTGCTTGTTGACGCAATTACAGGACTGTGTTGGTGCCACCTGAAAATTGTATTACTATTATACATCATTAATCCTGTAATTTTTGTTCCTTAACAGATTTTGTAATTAAAATAACAGAATTTTAACACACAGTTACATTTTAGTACATACATTACATATTTTGATCTGTTAATATTTATTATCAGTAGTCCTCGACTGCTTGAATCTTGCAATTCTATTTTAATACATTAGTTTGGTATATAAATATTAGAACAGCATACGTCCATTTGAAATACTGAAACAAAACATATTATATTTGTATGAAAAAGGGTTCAATGTAAATATAATAAAACACAACACTAACTTACGAAATATTATGTAACTGTGTAAATGTAACTGTATAATGCATTAGGTGAACTATAATGTTACATTATATTTAAAAAGAGTAATTTTGTTAATAAATAATAATCTAGTACTCAGCGTTGATGTGGCAACACTGCGACGTTTTGACGTCATTCATTCATATGACCTGAGTTTACTGTTTTATTGAACGGATTATATGTTGCTCGGAAGTTACAGATAAGTTGGTTAGTTCAACCTAACGTGTAGCAATAATGTTTATTAAATAATTATTCAATCAAAAATAATGAGAATTTACTTCTAAAGCTACCTGGACAATAAAGAAACTATCGTTGATCAAATCGAAATAAATACAACGTGCGGCAGAAGTCGCGCTACCATTTTGATTACCTGTAACTATGCTCAAGAAAAAAAAGTTTATTTGGTCATTACATTTTTTTTCGTTATGATTGAAAAATTATATCGGCTAAATGGTGAGCGCGATTCGCTATGCAACTTTCGGCTCTTTTTAAGGCATTGGAAAATGACATCCTGCAGCAACTGGGGCTAATTCACATACACTTTTGATTTTAAAAAACCCCATAAGAAAAAGTCTGTAAATGGACACTTCGCGAAATTAGTCTTCATGGAAAAACGTCATTCAATAATTGAATTGGTGACCAAGTTGTGGTCTCATCTTGCTGAAACCACATGTCTTCTAGTCCTTGCTCTTCTATTTTAGGCACAATAAAATTTCGAATCATGTCTTGGTACCGTTCAGCAGTAACAGTAACTGCAACACCTTGGTTATCTTCAAAAAATTAAGGACCAATGACATTTCCAGCATGAATACCACGCCATACAGTTGTTTTTAGTGGATGCAATGATGTTTCATGAATTAATTGAGGATTCTGTGGTCCCCAAAACCGACTGTTCTGTTTATTGACGTGGCCACTAACAAGAAAATAGATATCGTCAGTCATTATCAATTTAGATGAAAAATCTTTAATTTCACCATACATCCTTAGGATTGCATTGCTGTACTCAACTCGTTGATTAGGATCTCTCGGTAGCAATTTTTCGACTAATTGAAATTTGTACAGGAACATTTTCAAGTCAGTTTTCAACCAACATTCGCCTTAAACTGCGTGCAGAAATGTGTAACTGGGAACCACGTCTCCGAGTGGTTTCTGGAACACTATCTGCAACACTATCACATCAGAGTCACATTTTCAGCGTTACGAGACATCCGTTTTCTTCCAGAACAAGGTCAGTCTGCTGTCGTACCGTACTGTCGAAAATTCGCATGTCGATAAATTGTGGTTTTGTTAGGCACTTGGACGATTAGGATATTTTTGACCCAATTTCTGCAGAGTGGCAATAATGAAATGGTGATTCTCAATAAATATTGTCACTATTTCTACTAGTTCTTATGGCGTATATTTATCCATAATAAAAAAAATGTAATAAATTTGTACGTCCACAGAACACAATGGTTGAAACGAAACTGAGCTAAATGTCACATAACCAAGATGGTGTTCAATCAAATTGGTAGCGGGACTTTTGGACCCTACTACCCTCTTACCTACCATTAATAAAAAGTTTCTATCAACATTCATATTCAGGCCAACTTTAGCAGACACGCTGTTCCTTATATTTAACAGCAGCAACATGTATGTCTTGGTGTTTGACTCATTCCAGGAATACCAAGACATATTTAGCACTGCTTCGAACATATCTGATTTCTTAAAATTGACAAAACGATTTAATGGTGCTCATTAATTACTCATAATAGTTACCTTATCCTCGATTTGTTGCCCGAAATTGAATAATCCGGAAGCGCAGAATAAATCAGCGTATGTTAAAGTTAATAATATTGTAATTTTTTGTGCCTAAAATGATCACCACTTGATGTTACTGCATTTTTCGCTAAAAACTTTCTTAAACTACTTAAGAAAAATATTCAAGAGTTCTTTTTGATTGAAATAAATAGTTGATTGTTGGTAGTTACTCTGCGTATAATTATTTGACATAAGGTTTTTCAATTTGACTGGGTCTTTGCTGGTAGAAGGTAACATCATGCATCATCATTTTTGGTGATGTTTGTTTAATCTATTGTTTATTATTCAGCTGTTAGTACCAATAATTATTATATCTACAGTTAATTACATTGTACAATGTAGTAGTACATCAAATAATAACATTTTTTGTTAAAACTACAACTGTGGCTGAAGACATTGCGTGTTAAAGCAAATCTAACAAAGTGTGACATTTACTCTGCGTAGAAAAACATGCCCATTAGTGAACATCAATAATTATCAACTTCCCCAAGTCGCCGAGCTAATGTCTGTGTATACATCTGGACCGACGCCTAACCTGGAAGAAGCACATTGTTGCTAAATGAAAACAACTTGGACTTAAATCATATAAATGTGTTTGCTTATCAGACGCAAATCAAAGTTATCATTAGATAACTAGGTATTGCTATACGAATCAATACTTAAGCCTCTTTGCTAGAAAGCCTAATATAGTCGTCAACGTTCTCAAAACAAAGTGTTGCGTGCTATTGTCCACGCACCAAATTATGTCTCTAATGAAGTGATACAACACGATATATTCCTCTAGAACCAATAACTAGTGTGATTTGGGAATAAGAACTAGAAGTAAAAGGTATTTATGCCCTCTAACGAAAGTAAAATATATAACTTGGATACAAAATTGTTAATTAGGTCTCCGGAGGAAACTACTACAAAAAAAATGCGGCTAGAACTTTAACTCATGAGTGATATGGAAAATAGTTTAATAATAAAACACAATCTTAACCTAGAAACTATTATACATGTGTTCTTAAATGTAGTTTTAAGTCTTTCGATAATACACGTATTAGATGTACTATAATGTTAAAAGAAATTATATTTGATAACGGTATTTTTGTTTAATAACTTTATTTAGATTAGAATTTTATTGTATGTAAAAGCCAACATGAATTAAAACGGAGTTAATGGGGCAACATTGCGACCTTTTGACGTCAGATGTCGGTTCAGATGTCGCCATTTCACTGTTTTATTGAACAGATTACACAATAACAAACATACTTTGGTTGTATGGATAACACCAACTTATACAAGTTTCACAGGTAGCAATGCAGACACAAAAAAGTATTGTTTTGAGCCAGCAATATCATTACATATAGAACTATGATTGCCACCTTCTTCCCGCCTATGCGATATGAATATGGAGGACATGTCGTTCAGGCAGGATGGCGTTAACTGTCATATACCCATTGTGGTCGTTCTATTAAATCGAACTATTTGATTTTTTCTTAGAAGATAATGTTGAGTGCGTTGGAAACTATTGAAAGAAAACGACTATCGACTGTTTAGTAATTGGCTACTTTTTACTATCGACTATTTCAGTCGTGACTATTTCATTCTGTAGATCTTTAATGTTTTGGTTTTGACGTCCTAATAACAAACTTAGAAATAATGTGCCTATTTTATACTTGTTTTGTAAATAAATGGCTTTATATTTTATTTGAAATATGACGATAAATAATGTAATAACATAGAAGCATTTAAGAACTCTATTTCTCAATACTATTTACCTATTTAATAAGGTAAAAGATATTTTGATTAATACATATTAAAATAATTTTGAAAGCATTTATATTATCTCAGCAACTATTAAATCTTTTTAAAACGTTTTTCATTTTCTAAATCTCATGCCAATTCAAAATTTCTTAAAATTTTCTTTCTATTCTTAAATTTCTTTAAAATTTCAACGAATGATGATATTAAAATATTCCTAATTAACAATAAATTTTTTTTATTACTCTTCGTGAGTCCACAATCTGCCCTATTGGCAATAAGTATTTCTTCTATTTATATTATATATACATGGCATGTAGAAAATCACTTCATTAAGCAATCTTCTGTATAAAATATTATCTTAATTAATTAGTCTTATTCTAATGCTTATTCTAAACTCTACGTATGTCCAGTAATCAGATCAGGTGGTGTTAAACGTTTTATTCTACGCACTTCACTATCACGTCGCATATTTAGCTGATTAGCGAGTACATTGGGATGCACTGATACTCTTTCGAAGTACTTCACACAAACACGTTGGATTACACTCGTTATAGGTTCTAGAGGAATATCGCGTTGTATCACTTTATTTGAAATATAGTACGGAGCATCAACAATGGCACGCAACACCTTATTTTGGAACCGTTGAATGATGGATATATTAGATTTGCTAGCGGTACCCCATAGTTGAATTCCATATGTCCAAATGGGCTTGAGTATAGACTCATACAGCAATACCTTGTTATCTAATGATAACTTGGATTTGCGCCCAATGAGCCAATACATTTGATATAATTTTAGTCCTAGTTGTTTCCGTTTAGAGAGTATGTGCTTCTTCCAGGTTAGGCGTCGATAACAATAAATAATTTCATTATTTTATTTAAAAGTTTGCGATATTTAAAAAGTTGATAAATATTGATCTATACTTTTCTTTCTCAAAAGAAGCTCGAAAACAAATATGTATATCTCCGTCTCATTTATGGCATGGTTAAAAATAATTGTAAGCCCATGTGGGAATGAAATGAAAATGAACCATTTTCTTAAATTATATAATGTTTTTGTTACTCTCCAACTATTAAATCAATCCTCTTTTATTGAAAAACCTTATAGTTAACCTTATATTAGATAGTTAATAAAATGAATAACACTCACTAAAGGAAATGTGTCCCCTACATATAGGAACAATGGTACTAGGCTGAGGCCAGCAAGTGCTAGAGCTCCCCCCAATAATCTAAATAACGTACATCCTAAATATGTCCTCGTGTGCCTGAAAAATAAAAAACTTTAAAGTAACTATAAACACATTATTTTAGCAAAATTAGTTTTTTTTATTCAACAAAATTCCCTTTAAAGGTGATACAGTGATTATTGCGATCCTCCGATGTTTTGATACCATTTTTGTAGTACGATTTGTCCTTTGCTTCAAAATAATATGATTGTTATTTTCCAGGAAGTAAAGGTTCAAATAAAATTGCCACATATCCAGGTAAAAATACAAGAATGATTATATACATTTTTATAATTCTGCTAGAATGTTATATTATCTAAATGTTATAATGTTATATTTAGGAATTACATTGGATATTTCACATTGAAATGCAATTTATAAGGGAATCACAAGAAATAGATTTTTACGGAATTGAAATAGAAATCCTGTATAATATAAGGTTATGATTGACAGAAAAGTTTCTGCAGAGGTAGATTATTAGCTTTGTATTTGATTTGTAACTATAAGGAATGTTAATATTTTTGAATAATTATATAAGTTATAAGTAATTATAATTACAATTGAGACAGTATTAGAAATATTTTAGATTCATGTAGAAATACTTACACTAAAATATCCAAGTGCGTCTTGTATATATGTTGCAAATCTTGAGCTACCATCCACTGATATGTATCATTGTGACGTAATTCTACCCAATTCGTATTTTCACTCAAATAAAGACGTTTGTTATTGCTTAGAACTGTTAACATTGAGTCCCACTAAAAATTATATACGTCATATTTACTGAATTAATTAAAATGATAATATTTCTCATAATTTCGTAGATTTGACATTTGGGATCAGGTCTAAGGCATAAATTGTTTTGTGAACTTTCGTAATTTCGAGTGTTGAATAAACACTGACTTTTTGAAAACAATAATTGGGTTTATAACTATTCTCGTGAAAACTGTAAGTAATAATCAGCGAATATCAGATCGTCAGTTTATAGTGTCATATTGAAAGTACTCCAGAAATTAAGAGTACAACTAAAGGAATTAATTATCCAAAAGAAGTGAAGGAAATGGTAACTGAAAAACGTAAATTAAGAAAAAAATGGTAACAAAACAAAACAGCTGAAAATAAAAATAGTTTAAACAATATAACCCAAAGACTGAAAAGGCAAATACTGAAAATTTAAAACCATAAATGACTATCTGAGAAATTAAGCAGATGATAAAGAAACTAATTACTCACTCTGGAAAACCACAATATATCTAAAGCGCTCATGTCTACACAGTCCACCTATAAGAGACCTATGTGGGAATTGGGCACGTGACAATCATCAAAAAGCAGAAGCATTTGCTGTGAATATCTAGAAAAAAACTTTCAAACCAAACTAAATTTATATTGAACATAATTTGTTGGACATAGAAGCTGAAAATCTGATGATTGAATTAGTCACGCCGAAAGAGCTAACCAAAGTTATTAAAACTGACATTAACCCCAGGAAATCAACAGGCTACGATTTAATAAAAGGAGAATTACTGCAAAAACTACCAAGAAAGGAAATTATAAAACTCACCAACTTGATCAACACAGCATACAGATTAAAACATATCCCAGTCATTTGGAAGATAGCAGAAATTCCAAAAGCTAGGAATTCACCAAACGAAATAAAAGCCTATAGACCTATATCACTGCTGCCAGTAATATTTAAGCCCCTGTTAAAAAGAATAAACCGATCATAGATTGAAAAATACCAACACACCAGTTTAGGTTTATTAACAAGCACTCAACAATCTATCAGGTCCACAGAATAACATATGTGATTGAAAAACCTTATGAAAGTAAAAAAGTATGCTCAGCTATATTCTTAGATGTCAACACAAGCCTTCGATAAAGTTTGGTATAAAGGCCTAGTCCATAAACTACAGAAAATGCTACCAAAACAATACACCGAATTATTAAAATCGTACATTACAACCAGAATGTTTAGAGTGAAACAAGAAGGAGCTTACCCTACAATAAAAGAAGCTAAAGCAGGTGTACCACAAGGAAGTGTACTGGAGCCAATGCTTTATCTACTCTACACTTGTGATATACTACAAATGGAGAATATTATGATGGCTACATTTGCTGATGATACTGCGATTATAGCCGACGGAGACAATAGTGAAGAAGCCTCACGAAACAACATTCAATTCACAATATAAATAATTGGACACAAGCTTGGAAAATAAGAATTAATGAATGTAAATCTGTACATGTGCAGTTCACCTATAAATAGATCATACAAGCACCAATAGCATTAAATAATACTATCATTCCATATAGCAACAACGCTAAATATCTCGGAATGAATCTAGATGCGAAACTTCGCTAGAACGAACATATAAAGAAGAATATAAAAGAACTGAAATTGAAATATAGGAAAATGTACTGGCTAATTGGAAGAAAATCCCAATTATCAGTACATAATAAATTGATGTTATATAAGCAAATACTGAAACCTATATGGACATACGGAGTTCAATTATGGAGATGTTCTGCAAAGAGTAACCTAAATAAAATACAAATTTTTTAGAACAATCTCCTGAGAGGTATTGTAGGCGCACCCAAATACTATAGGACTGATTACCTACATCGAGATCTTCAGTTATCATAAAGACAAATTGTAGGTTAGACGGGAAGGACTAGTAACGATATAATAATTAAATAATAAAAAAATATATTGAACGTCATATACATATACCATTCGAGTAGTTCCATCCCCTGCTATGTTGAAAAGAAACCCATTGATTGTAGATCAAACGAATTTGACAGATTATTTTGCTTATGCACACAGCTGATAGATTGAACCACCATAAGATATCTGTAGAAGTTTTTTAATTTAATGGATATGAAAAGCAGGTCGAAAATAAATGAAACTGACAAATCCATGAAAATATCTGACGGATTGAGAATATTAATATTATCTAAAAATACTGTAAAAATGTTCCAAATAAGGCAATGGTTTTAGCCCAACCACTAGCCGCTGGTTTTTCCCATCTTTTAAGCAATTTACGAATTCCATATCGAAAGAACGATTTGAGACTATCTATGAATTTTCATAAGCAGTGAAGCACTGCTCAGATAGATGACGACTCATATATAGTAGTCAGAAGGAGCAAGGTCTGGAAAATAAGGTGGGTGAGGTGGTACTTTCCATTTTAATATTTTCAAGTGTGCAACATAAGGTGGAGCATTCTCGTGCTGACTAGTAACATTGCTGCTCGTATTCTGGCCATTTTTGGCACAGTGCTCGACTCGCTCGAATATATATATATATATATATATATATATAAATATATATATAAATATATATATAAATATATATATAAATATATATATAAATATATTTATATAGATATATATATATATATATATATATATATATATATATATATATATATATCTAGGACACTCGTCATCACCACTTTTAAAACGTCAAAACCAATATTCACATATTGAGGTAAATGGAGCATAACCACCATCAGCTTCAAGTAACATTTAACGACTTTCAATAGGTAACATTTACCTCGAATGCGATTTACTTGGCACAAATTCAGACTTATACATAAATTATATACAATAAATTCATAAAATATGAACATATATAGTAGAACAAAATGACTCTCATATCTACGTAATACATATAAACATAAATACATAAATGAAACATAAAATATAACTAAAAATAGGCAGATTTTGATTCGCTATTAACTTGAATAAAGATCGATCGCAATTAAGAACACTATACATTTCTCAATATTTCTTAGGCTGAGGTCTCTAGATTATGAGCGGTTCTAGATTATTTTCAATGTTCAGCTGGTATCAAGTTGTTGGTATGCACTGTACTCGATTTGTGTATGTTTGAGTGTGAGCTTCTCACCACACCCTAAGCAGATATGAGGAAATTTCTCCTTTTAAAAGATGTTCATGAGTCAGCTTATAACGTCTACTACAGTGTCAAACAACTGAGCAACGATGATTTTGCTCTTGTGAAGTTAGAGATGTTCGTATTTTGGTAAAATACTTTCTTGTCATCGTTGATATATAGGTGTTGGGGTATTTGATCCAAAAATAATTCGGTTCTACCGTATATCCTATTCTAATGATCCTGATCATTCTCACAAAAACAACACAGTATATTATTTCAATAACACATATTCTTAGAAGTTGTGAAGAGTGCATATGTTCAATTTGCTTCAACGGGTTCATTGAATCCTTTGCGATGATATAAGGTCCGTTTTTATATATTGATCTTTAATACTCTTGACTCTCTTGTAGAAAAAAACTGCATTAACTAATAAATACACAATATTATTTTTTACCAACACAATGACAGATAAAATAATGATAATAAAGTCAATATTGAGTAATAAATTGTCATTATTCTACGAAATTATGAAGAAATTAACCGTATTAATATATGTACTTTTATAATTGTTGTCAACATAGCCAGAAATACAATTTGAACCGAAGCAATTGATAAAGTTATTGCGGTTTGCAACCAAAGCCAGTGGACGGCCAGTGTGACGTAATAAAATTGGGGAAAATTATTTTGGACGTAAAATAAAATTACGGTACGATTAGATCCATCTGAAAAATAATTAAAAAATTATTCATTTATTATTATAAAACGGTGAGTATTATTCACACTAATTTTTATAAAGAGAATAATTGAGAAATATTAATTAGTTGAGTGTTCTAAATACATACAATATACATGTAGAGATTACAATTACTCCTTAATAGTATCATGAATCAATATCACGTTGTCATGGGAGTTGTTACCACGATTTGTAATACTTGTCTAGTCTCCTTCAACGTGTCTCCTAGACTGTTTACTATTAAAAATTTAAGAAGAGGTAGTGCACCATTTAATGTTCTGCAATCACTTCTTGAATAAATAACTGACAGATTAGTTCGTGATCGTTCTTTATCAAATGTGTGATAAAAGGAACATACGCAAGTGAGTTTATCATCAGGAAATTTACCGCCATACTCTCGAAAGTATTTGTACAATTTATCATAACATCACATATATCTAAAGCAGAAATTCGGTGATCAAATTTACTGTAGCCTCATGACGACTATTTCCTGTTCTCAGATCTCAAAACAATGGTTGCTGGGAAGAAATTTCCGTCGAATGGAGAGGTGATCGCCGAAACTGAGGCCTATTTTGAAGCAAAGGACAAATCGTACTACAAAAATGGTATCGAGAAGTTGGATGGTCGCTATAATCAGTATATCACCCTTGAAGGGAATTATGAATAAAAAAACTAATTTTGCCAAAAAAATTTGTTTTACTATGGTAGGCCGGGGACTTTTCAATTGACCTGTTATTAAAGTTCCAACAGGTTGAAGCGCGGCAAGTAATCCTTATCTCCACATATTTCTAAAGCAGAAATTCGGTGATCAAATTTACTGTAACCTGGACGGTTGCGTTTATTTTCTGGTGGCTCATGACATATTATACCTGTTGCTTTACTAATGATGTTATCAATATTATTACGAATTTGAATACTAATGCGTTCAAAATTATCAATTTTTCTTTGTTGCAGTTGATTTAAAAGGCTATCTACGTCGGACATCACATGTTAAAAGTTAGCAAGACAGACTGTCTTAAGAAAGAATTGATCTTCTATTTCACCCATACACTCAATGAGATGGTTTTTATTTTCGTACACAAGCCACACGTGTGCACGTGTCACAAGTTAGTGAAAACGATGGTAAAAATCCCTGAATTGGGCTACGAATTGCTTCATCATCCACCGAATTCTCCAGATCTAGCCCCCCACGACTATTTCCTGTTCTCAGATCTCAAAACAGTGGTTGCTGGGAAGAAATTTCCGTCGAATGGAGAGGTGATCGCCGAAACTGAGGCCTATTTTGAAGCAAAGGACAAATCGTACTACAAAAATGGTATCGAGAAGTTGGATGGTCGCTATAATCAGTATATCACCCTTGAAGGGAATTATGTCGAATAAAAAATTTTGCCCAAAAAATGTGTTTTACTATGGTAGGCCGAGGGCTTTTCAATTAACCTGTTATTAAAGTGCCAACAGGTTGAAGCGCGGCAATTAATCCTTCTGTTCACAATTTTGTTCAACGATTCTACTCGTTGGGGTCAATTATTAAAAAAGCGACAAGGTTCTTGTAAATTGCCAAAAACACACGTACTTCCTTATTTGTGGAAGCAGTTTTAGACATAATCAAATTTAATTGGTGTGCATAACGCTTAATACTTGAACGCTTGTATGTTGGCCGCTCATCACAGCTTGGCGGGATCAGTTTGTTGGATGAACTTTGAATTCAAGGATCCAGAACGCTTAAAATTATCTCACTACGTGTTTTTGAATCTCATTTTTCAGAAATTAAGTAGTTCCAATAACGCTCAATTGGCTCATCATCGCGAATATATCTAAAAATAACTATCAGTTGAGATTGTAATATCAGTTGTTTCGTGAGCCATGATAGCCAGAAATAAAGAAATTTTGATTTTCTCAATTATTTGTTCATGACAAACCACAAGCATACACTGTAGTAGATCATTCTGTATTTCTTTGGAGGTAACTTTAAATACTGAAACATTCTTTAGATCGAATTTAGTACCACCAAAAAGTAAGCAGGGAAAACAGTACAACGCATTTTTTTCTTACATTCACAAATCCGTTCATTTTTTAAATAAATGTCTTTATTAAATTTACGGGTGTACTTTTCCCTCTACTTACACCAGATTTCTCAATAATAATAATATCTGGTAATGGTTTACCATTTCTTTTAAATTCCAACTTTTCTTCGTAAGAATATTCAAAAGAATTCTTCACATTGATTAAATTAAAGATCACTTTCATAATCACCGTTATTAATATTGTTATTATTAACAACTTATGGACGAACGTTATTATACAAGATGGTGACTTTCAGTTGGATACTCACTATAGTTGTTTTTTTAATACTACGTCAATTAACGTCAGAAGAATGACCGTTCTTGGCAATGTTTAGCAGCTTGTAATACATTATATCTTTCTAATCTCGCCATATACAAAGCAAGTATAATTATTAATAATTATGGTAGTTTAACTATCAAAATGTTTGACTCCTTCCCATCTCGAATAAAAGCTTGGAAACAGTTAATTAATCTACTGCTAAACTGTCTAAATTATTTAGAAGTTTGAACAGAATTTTCGTTCAATATAACTTGCAAACATCATTAGACATTTTTAGAAGTACGTGATGAGCTTGGAAAACAGATTTCTTTAAATAAAACAATAAAATAAATGAATGAGAATCTGTATACACTGAATAAATCAATACTACTAATCGAAAACTGTTTTTCGTGTAAATTTAATGGCTAGGTTAGGATATTTTAGAGTTGTTTACGCTGTAAAGTTTCTTAGTTTCACCACCAGTTTGCACAAAGACAGAATACAACTAATACAACATGTACCTCTTCTACACTTCAGCAATATGTTTTTTTATATATATTTCTTTCGTATATTTCACATCCACTACATTTTCGCACTTGTACGAGTTCCTAATTTATTTTAAAAAGTAACACCCTCAATATCACACTGTATCGGATACATATTTTTAATAACATATGTATATAATAAATATACCTTCAGAATGCCACAACAAGTTGTTAATTACTATAGCACAATAAAGCATGGCAAATGAAACAATTAATATGTTATCTTCACTGAATATTTCAAAGCGTTCCTTATTCTTTTGTTTTAGGAAGTCCAGGGAAATGTTTAGACTTAGTTTTTTAGTAGTTTTTTCATAAAATAACATACAAGTCAGTACGCACTCTGCCTAAAACATATAAAAAATATTAAGCGGTAACGTTTCTATTTACAATAATACTGAATAAAATTATTAATAAAAATAGATTTAATAATTAAGAGGTGTAAATCCAGCCCTTTGAATATAGTCAGTTATAGTCAAGAAGTCGACTAGAAAGATATTAGTTGAACCGAAATTAATATTGTAAACATTACGATCGATTGCCTGCAAGAGTTAATAGAAAAATCATCATGTTCGAAGAAGAAATATTCTCTCAAATATAAATGTTCACAACATGTAAAAAATGGATTTATAATAAAATAAGAAAATTAGTTACTGAGCTATTGTTTTGCATAATCGTTTAACAATAACTGTGTTCCTAAAAAGGATCGCAGGAAATACTTACAGCAGCTACACTGGACATGTATGGTAAAAATACTTTTACTTTTTCCATACTGAATATCATGTAAAGCTGTGTAGAAATAAGAATGCTACCACTAAATAAAATCATTTTAAATAACCACACATGCGATGATACAAATTGATTTATATAAACGGATGCGCTGAAAAATAAAAGCTCCTGCATATTTACGTCGGTATCGCAATAATAAAATAGCTGGATCCAAATCTGTGGTCTGTTATATAATGACATAGTTATACTTAATATTAAAACTAATGTCAATGTAAAACGATTCAAACTTGTTTACGAAAACTGGAAAATTAATGGTTATTAAGGGAATAATGAATTAAAATGTATGCAGTCATTGTTTTCCAATGATTGTCTTAGGGACCTGGGCTAATTGGAAACTGCCTTAATTGTATTTTTATTAATAAATCAAATAAATGCCTTGCATGCAGTAATTTCACTTTAAAATGCAAAAAGAAAAAAACAGAAAATTTAATTATAATAATTACATAAATTATATCTTACAGATACTTCACATATTATTAGTGAATGCAATCTTCAGTGTGCTGATTTAGTCATTTAGTCTATCCAAAGAGTAGTAAATCACGTTAACAAGATGTATTGTAGTATATTGCTTACTGCAGTTTGTAAATTCGTTTTAATACCAAAGCCTATTTTCTTTCTCATTTTATTTCAGTTAAAAAAAGATACAATGCTGTCTGATACGCTCGAATATATAACAGAATCAGCCTCCAAAAGTCGTTCGGTTGCCAAATGTCGGCAAAATTCTTCAAAGTGTTAGGGATAATAGGAGGTTATAAACAAAAAGATACTCAGCAGTTCAGATGTCTGAACAATATGGCCACAGAGGGTAACATATTTCTCCCTATTACTGTATATTCAATCAAATGGAACTGTTACGTCGATGTGGCAGAGAATAACCACAATAGACGTGCAGGTCGAGAAAAATTTATATGCAAGAACTGTTTGAATATGTGAAAAGGATTGTCTACAATAACACTCTTCGATCTGACCTTCGATCAATTTGACAAATGATGGAATTGTGAACTAATCTAGGATTATTTATTTGGCTTCTGCATTTTCAACCACCGCAATCACAAATATTTAACAGCGCTTTTCTTTTATTATTTAATTATTACATTGTTACTAATCGTTTCCGACTTACCTACAATTTGTCTTTATGATGTCTTGTCTTTTTGATAACTAAATCTACGTATATAACTAGAAGGATCCATCAGCCCTATCTCAGTCTCTGGTGAAATAATGTTTATACATGTCACTGCTGTATTTTTTTATTATATGCACCATTGTATATCACTACACAACACTACACAAGATCAGATGATTTGATTCTTTTGAGTCTGTCTTCTGCTCTGGTGGTATCCAAAAGTTGAAATACTTTTGTATAACACTTACCTCATGCACCCTTGCAATTCCTTGATTTCTTGGCTGACTGTGGGTATCTGAAGGTCTCGGTGTGGGTAGTCAGTCCTGTACTATTTTATTTATGTTACTCTTTGCAGAACATCCCCATAATTAAACTCCATATGTCCATATGCGTTTTAGTATTTGCTTATATAATAACAATTTATTATGTACTGATAATTGTGATTTTCTTCCAATTAGCCAGTACATTTTCCTATATTTCAATTTCAGTTCTTTTCTTTTCTATCACAAGTGTAGAGTAGATAAAGCATAGGCCCCAGTACACTTCCTTGTGGTACACCTGGCTCTTACACTTTTTTTATAGTAGAGTAAACTTCTTCTTGTTTAACTCTAAACATTCTGGCTTAATGTACGATTTTAGTAGTCCGGTGTGTCGTTTTGTTTTTTAAATTCGTAGGTTTGTAAAATTTTTTGTAGTTTATCAACAATGCTTTCATGCCAAACCTTATCGAAGGCTTGTGCTACATCTAAGAATATGGGTGAGCATACTTTTTTAGTTTTGTAGACAAACAGCGATTTAACTTATTTTTAGCGATTTTACTTATTAAGCAAGCAAAGTACCAGAACAACGCTTGCCGGTTTATACTATCTTAGTGTGGTATATAGTTCTGAAGAATTTTGCAGACATTTGACAAGCGATGTCTTTTAACTGCTATAAAATGAGAATGAAAATATTGATATTCTGGAGGTAAGTTGGTAGGATAGGATAGGAAAACTGTTTATATCAATAAAATCGATGAAAAAAGAGTTGAGAATCTGCGAGAGGATGCCAAAACATCAATGTGAATGACCCTAACCATCTAGTCAAAATCATGAATTAACATATCATTACTGTATAACGATATAAATTATTTAAAAAAATTAACTCGCGGTTATAAACTGTGTTAAAGGAATAAAGTTATATTCCATCCAATTAAAAATATAATAACATCTTTCTGGTTTTTAATATCACCGGAAATGATGGCGTTATCAAGTCCAGTGGAAGATATCCCAATCTAAACAGCACTAACATATTTAATTTAATATTATAGGACCTCATCAGAATGGTGTTTATTATAGTTACTAAAATTCATTGTAAAATCTACTTCACTAATCGCAAATTAAGAATATAATGTTACATAAATTAGACCTCAATATTGAATTAGTGGAAGGCAAGACAGGCAGACATCTGGGATAAATATATCAGAGAAATGCTTCAGAAGAAATGAAAAACCGAAGAAAGAAAGAAATAAAAAGGAAGAAGAAATAATCGAATAAACTATTACATAAGGAAAAAAATATTAATCATCACTTATAACACTCCTACACTATTATGTGTTACAATCAAAATGTATAAATAGCTATATTTTATTTTATACTGATACATATTTCCTGTAAACGAACAACATAAAGAATTAAAAACGTTATCCTGTTAAGTATTTATGGTAGTTTGTGTTCGATTCAGTGGAAGCTATACATTGCTACCATATATATCTTATAAATCAATCATTATCTATACAAAAAAAGCTAGCGTATAAAAGAGTCTTGAATGCGTTAAATATGAGGAATCAAATCGTTGTAATATTGCTATTGACCGCTCTCATAACAAACTCTCTATGCCAGGTATGTATATATTTTAGTTTTATATTTTACTCTTAAAGACTCCTATTGTACGATCATACTTTTAAATCCTTAAACTAATTTTCAAAGCATTTATTCCATTCCGAATGAGGTTTCTTCAAAACATGATTTTTGAACGCTTCAATAGCTTCTTCGGGCGATGGAAATCATTGACCACGCAGTTTATTCTTCACGGATGGGTATCAAGAAGAAGTTATTGGGTGCCAGATCAGGACTGTACGGCGGATGACCCATCAATTCGATGTTTTTGGTGCTCAAATAGTCTCTTGTTTGAGCCGATGTGTGAGAGCTTGCATTGTTATGATAAAGAACAATCCGGAGACTCTTGTTTGTTTTCTTATTTCACCGAAGGCTTCTGGGAAACAAATGGTTGTGTAACAACTAAAATTTACTACGATCCTCTAGAAGTACTGTTGCAATATGCCCAGTCTTCCCGAAGAAACAGGCAACCATTTTCTTTGAAGTGCGCGAACAACTTTTGTTGGATTTGGTTCATGTTAACACCTTTCATGTAACACCTAACCCAACATACAGTCGACTGTTGCTTACTTTCGGGCTCATACGAATATATCCATGATTCGTCACCTATCACGAATTTATAAACGTCTTTCGCAGCACCGCGATTGAATTTCTTAAACATTTCTTTGTACCAATCGACACGAGCCTTTTTTTGAGCGATTGTGAAATTGTGTGGGATCCAACGCGAATATAACTTTCGCACAGCTAAATGTCAAATCAAACGAATGCTTAAGGATGCCTAAATCTCACAATAGGTGACATGACGATCTTGCTTAATTATTTCGCAGACAGCATCGATGTTTTCTGGCATAGCAGCCGATTTTAAACGACCTTCACGAAACTCGTTGGATAGCGAACCACGACCACGATTGAATTCATTAAACCGGCGATAAACGATGGTTTTTGATTGAGCTTCATCGCCAAAAGTCAAATTAAGTTGATTGATGCACTCTTGTTGTGATAATCCACGCCGAAAATTGTAAAAAAGTAAATAGAATAATTAAATATTACTAAATGAAAACCTATTATTTTATATTATTATATAATATATACAATATAATTTTATAATAAAGTATATTGTTTATAATCAATATTATCAAGTTTAAGTATTAGGCTAGTATGTTTAACAGTTCTTTTCTTTGTATCGATGCTCGCTGATCGATGTATGTTAAATCCTTTAGATTCAATATTCACATATTGAAATGTTATAAGAGTATTCTTAACTTCCGCTTAAGTATATTAGGTTTTTGGGAAATACATACTGATGTATTAATGCCGTCCTCGCCTTGCTTGTGTATTGATGGAAGTACAACAGAACAGTAGTAATAAATTAATTTGTAAATTAAGATTGTACTAAGCATATCTAATGTAAAATATAATTATTTGATTCCAAAAGAGATGACTAATCACACCAAATATTTTAACTTCATATTGATCTTATTTCAATCTATATGTATTACAATTTATAGGTATGTACTGATGTGAAACGAGAACAATATCCATACCAGGCTTTTGTTGCAGTGGGTATTATTTGCAATGGAGCCTTAATAAGTAATCAACACGTGATAATTATCGCAAGTTGTGCACTTTGGTAAATACTATTGCTTATTCAATCTAAATCAAATCAGTTATTAGCTGAGTGCAAGTATTCGGGTTCTGATTTCACTTTAAAGGGTTATTTATTGATGAAAATAGATACAATATGTATTTAAAAAAATACATCACGTTTTACGTTTTTTCATCATTCTGGCAACATAACGATATCGCGTCGAAAATATTATGTTTGACATCGCGCCATTTTTACCTCTTATTGAACATTTTGAATCTAATAAACTAACACATGTTGTGGATATTATTTGTAACTAGCGACCCGCCCCGGCTTCGCACGGGTGCAATGCTGATACTAAATTAAATACACTACAGAAAAAATATGAACGTTGTATATAAAAACATAGCGGCCCGCTCCGACTTTGCACGGGCATAAAATATATATGCCTATGTCACTCAATGAAAACATGATTAAAATCGATCCAGTATTTTTGGTTCATTCATTACTGCCCTTGGCCTGCACGCATTAAATTTGGAGTAAAACAATTCCTCTTCCCCTATACTTACTATGAAGATTTCCTGCTATCTTTGGAATATCTAAATTCATACAATTTTTATTACATTACACATTTTTAAACGCAAATTTTAAATTTGTAATATCTCCGAAAATATTTGTTTAATTTACATGCTGTAAGGAACCATATTGATCTATATTAATTGCACACTGTATTTAAGGTACTTAATTCGATAAGGATTAATGCCGTATTGCTTAAAATAGCTTCGTAAATAAGCCATTTTCTCACGTAAAAAGTAAACAATAAAAATGGTTAATGTGGGTTATCCCTAAAAGATAAACATATACCATCGCGGACTTTTTTGTAGACCTTTTTATGGTGTACAATACTGTAGTACATTAATTTGATCTAACTCGTAGGGTTAGGCAGCGTTTTTGCTAATTGCTAAATAAGCCTAAAAAAATAGGTTAATTTACGACATCACGTTAGAAACCTCTAAAATTAGCAATGTTGCCTTAGTATATTATGCATGTATTATACATATAAACCTTCCTCTTGAATCACTCTATCTATTGAAAAAAACCGCATCAAAATCCGTTGCGTAGTTTTAAAGATTTAAGCGCACATAGGGATATAGGGACAGAAAAGGCGACTTTGTTTTATACTATGTAGTGATTTTTATAACATGTGGCCAAGCGTTAGCGAAAAGGTTCCAAATTTTGGGCGATTATAAACTTCAACTAGATGTTCAACAAAGAGCTTTGCTTTTTGTTTATTGTCTCTCGGCCATAAACAGTTGTTGATTCTTGCAGATGGTATATTTGTTAACTGCGTCTTAGTCTTCTTGATTGCTTTCCAAAGTGAGTAATCAGCCTCTTTATATGCTGATAGTTTTTGAATAGAGATGTTTATTAAATCTTCTTTTAATTTTTGGATTTCTTGCCCAAGATTTTGAGTTTTATTATTAAGTATTGTCTTATCTGTAGGATCGCTAGTTTGTTGTCACAATTTATTCGATTTATTTAAACAATAAAAATAGTTTTACATATATTTTACTTATCCATCCATACCTCGCTGGAATGCACCATATATCGAGACACAGTTTGTAAACCTAGTATGAATTTCACACCCCTTCCTCCTCTTAGACTACACTTATGGCGACAAGTCGATTACACAATTTTAAGATAAGAAGAAGATTTTATTCGTTGTTATAAGTCGTGATTTTTAAAAAAATTAGTCAATGTTCAAGAATAACGATTATTTTACATAGAGGAAGTTGAATGAATGAAATGAATGTTGAATATGAAAGAAACAAGGTTATATTTATGTTAAATAATGTGAATACAGAAGTTCTTTAAGTATTATAATATAGATTATAAATGCGCATGGGCACTCTTTAACACTTGCTTATATTGATACTTCACATTTTCATCAATAGATATCTCTGATCAGGCAAGCACCTAATATTTTATCGAAAAACGATACATTTGTTAAATTGGGTTTACTTCTTTTTAGGCCGAAAGATGCTACAGTTTATTTGGGATTCAGTAATACCGGAAACTTAAAGTCCAAAATCGAAGGTCAACACGTTATTATAGAGAAATCAAAAGAGATAATAATCCATGAAAACTTTGCGAAAATAAACCCTAATCGCTTTTCAAACAATATCGCCATCGTGGTACTAGCCAGGCCAGTCACGTACAATAATTTAATTCAACCTATTGCATTAAATAAAGACTTATTTGCTTTGAATGATATAAACATAACTAGCTGGCCCACCATAATTGGCGTAAATGTTAAGAGGTGCTATGGAAAAATCGTCGATAATAGTACTTGTGTCAAAAAAATAGGACCTACATTTCTACCGAACGAAGAGTTCTGTGTAAAAAGAGACAAAGATTTGGAAAATATTATTTTTCCATTTCAAACCATAGCGACAAGCAATAATAAGCTAATTGGTCTCCTCAGTTTAACTTCACTATGTTTATTTAATTGCCCTAAATATTCTGCCTTTTTAAACATATATCACTTTGTCGATTGGATTCAGAAGAATACAGAGATTACGTCAACGCAACATGCAGATTTGAGAAATATTTCAACAAAAATAGAGCAGTGCTGTGCCAACAAAATTACTTATGAAGAAGGAATATCAAAATTGAGAACACTAATAGAAGAGAATAATAAACAATTCAAGGAAGAATATCAAAAGAACAGCGTAAATAATACTAACCAACTAATAAGCATGTTTAATGTAAAAACAAATGAAACACAACAGGATATTATGTCTGTTAGGACCGAATCTCGTCAGTGTAAAGCGAATGTTGATAAATTAATGAAATCCATAGAAGATTACCCAAAAAATACTCATCAGAAATTACAGTACTTGAAAGGCAACTTGAGCCAGCAGTGGGAAGAAATATATCACAATATTACCTTTACCAATCTTGAATCGAAGAAGCATTTCGCAGATATTGAATTAAAAATGCAATTATTTGAAGTTTATCAACGAGATACCGATCAGAAGCTAGAACAAATTAACACCAACCTAGGCCAGTTAAAGCACGATATACAAGACGATGTTTCCCTATTAAAAACAGAAACCGAAAAACAAACAAACCTAAATAAAGTTTACCAAAAAGATATGGATCAGAAATTTAAATATTTCAACGAAAATATATCTGATATAAGAAATAAAATGAACGTATATGCTATACATATTAACATGGAAACTGATAAGCTTAGAAATAACCTTGAAAATCAAATAAAATCAGTTGAGAACTATCATAAGAGTGCCGATCAGAAATTACAACTTATGAATGATCGCTTGCAACAAGATCGTCTAGTGATTAATACCGAAATAAAAGATCTAAAAGGCAACTTGACTCAACAGAACAGTCAGTACCAGGGGGACATGAAACTAACTCAAACAGCATTAAATGAATTGCAAACAAAAATAGAAAAAGAAATGGAAATAATGAAACAGTCTCAAGGCACCGTAGACCAGAAATTACAATATTTAAGCCATGGTGGTCAGACAAATAGCGGTAGAGAATTGGAAATTAAAATGTTTGAACAATACAGATCAAGTGTGGAAAAACGAATCGATTCTATAGAGAACTATCAAAAAAATATCGACCAGAAACTTGACAGAATGCTGAAAATCACACACAAATTGGACGAAAAAACAGTGAAGGAAGATCTCGTGACCATCAACAGAAAAATAATTCAAGATGAACTGAAAAAGGAAACGCAATATATTATTAACGAACTTAGCCGTATTAATGGGACTATCCAAAATATATTACATAATATTTCAAAGGATTTAAGATATCCAGAACTTACGTAAAATTGTAATCAATATCATTAAAAAAGTTCAAACAACTTTTTCTAATATCATATCACAATAATATCGACTATGGTAAAAGATAATAAAATAATATAATATATTTTATTTAATAATTGTATGACTTTTATTAGCCTCACCAATTCATTATAAACTGCTTTAATTAATTATGTTTATTAAACATTAAACATTCTTTGACCCACCTGGTTGGTTAACCGGAATACTCGTATATTTACTAAAAGGATCTCCTTAATGATAAGTAATAATTTGGCCATAGAATAACAGATTATATGTAATAAATTTGATTACCCCTTCATTCGACGAAAATTTCTTCCTAACGAACATTCGTTTGAGATCTGAGAACAGGAAACAGTTGCTGGGTGCCAGATCTGAAGAATACGATAGATAAGGAAGCAATTCGAAGTCCAATTAATGGATTTTTGCCATCGTTTTCACTGACTTGTGACACAGTGGATTGTCTTCGTGAAGCTTCTTCTTCTTCAAATGCGGCTGTTTTTCAGCGATTTCGTCCTTCAAACGGTCCAATAACGCTATATAACAGTCGCTGTTGATGGTCCTTCCTCTTACAAGGTAGTCAATGAAAATTATCCATGTGCATCCCAAAATACAGACGCCATAATCTTGCCAGCCGACTGTTGCGTTTTCCCACACTTTGGAGCGATCATCGTGTGCAGTCCACTCGGATGACTGTGAATTAGACTTTGGAGTGAAATGATGGAGCCATGTTTCATCCATTGTCACATATCGGCGCCAAAACTCTGGTTTATTATGCTTGATCAACTTCAAACATTGCTCCGAATCATCAACTCGTCATTGCTTTTGGTCAAAAGTGAGCTCGCGCGGCACCCACTTTGTACAGAGCTTTCTCATACCCAAATATTCGTGAATAATACGATGTACACGTTCAGTCGATATCTTTAGAGTGTCTGCTATTTCATTCAATTTCAATTTACGGATATTCAAAATCATTTTGTGGATTTTTTAATGTTTTCGTCGGTAACAATCTCTTTTGGGCGTCCATTGAGTCACTGCCTTCGGTGCTCATTTCATCACGTCTAAACTTAGCATACCAATCCTTGATGGTTGATATTCCTAGGGTAGTGTCCGAGAACTCGGCATCAAGCCAAGTTTTTGCTTCAACTGTATTTTTTCTCTTCAAAAAACAATATTTTATCAACACGCGAAATTCCTTTTTATCAATTTTTTTCACCATAACAAAAGTTGCTTCATTCAAAATGCTATAACTCACAAACTAATGATCCGACAACTGTCAAATTTATACACGCATCTTTTGAAGGTTAGGGCTAACTAAAAAATATATATTTGTTTTTACTCTTTGTGATTCCACAATCTGCCCTATAGGCAATAAGTATTTCTTATGTCTATATTATATCTACATGGCATGTAGAAAATCACTTCATTAAGCGATCTCCTGTATAAAATATTATCTTAATTAATTAGACTTATTCTAAAGCTCATTCTAAAGTTTACATATGTCCAGTAATCATATCAGGTGGTGTTAAACGTTTTAGTCTACGCACTTCACTATCACGTCGCATATTTAGCTTACTAGCAAGTATATTAGGATGCACTGAAACTCTTTGGAAGTACTTCACACAAACACGTTGAATTATACTCGTTATAGGTTCTAGAGGAATATCGCGTTGTATCACTTTATTTAAAATATAGTACGGAGCATCAACAATGGCACGCAACACTTTATTTTGGAACCGTTGAATGATGGATATATTAGATTTGCTAGAGGTACCCCATAGTAGGATTCCATATGACCAAATAGGCTTGAGTATAGACTCATACCAAGATATTTAACTTGCTCTCCTTGGGGAGTTGACGATGATTGTTATTCACTGGTGGACATGTTCTTCTACGCAGGGTAAACGTTACATGGGTGGATTTTGTTTTACTGACTTTAATGCGCCATGTCTTCAACCATAAATGTGTTTGATCCAGGTGGCTTTGTAGGTTTATTGATGCTGTGACTGGGTCTTCATGGGATGTCAAGATTGCTGTGTCGTCTGCGTATGTTGCCACAGTAGTTATTTTTGTGGTGGGCAGATCGGCCGTATACAGAAGATACAGTACTGGACCCTTACACTACCTGACGGAACTCCTGAATATATGGGATTTAATTCGGTATGTTCATCGCCTTGATTTACAATAAAATGTCTATCAGTAAGATACGATTTTAGTAACTGATAGTCCGGATGAGGGAGAAATTTCTTTAGTTTAACCTGCAAGCCCGCATGCCATACTTTGTCAAAAGCCTGAGATATATCTAGAAAAGCAGCCGAACAATATATTTTGGCATTTAGGTCAGTGTTTATTTTGTTTACAAGTCTGTGCACTTGTTCTATAGTCCCATGCTTTTTGCGAAACCCAAACTGATATTCTGGAATAATTTTTCTTTTTTCTGTTATATAGTTTAGCTTCTTGATGTATAGTTTCTCGAAAACTTTCGAGATTATCTTATATAAACTTATAGGCCGGTAGGAGATCACATCTTCTGGTATTTTTACTGGTTTAAGAATCATTAGAATTTTAGCTACTTTCCAGATGCTAGGGAAGTATTTCATTCGTAGCATTACATTAAAAATAAATGTTAATAGTTTCATACCCTTTTCTAATAGTTCTTTTAAAATTTTACCAGTAATTAGGTCATATCCAGGAGCTTTTTTAATATTAATTTCTCTCATTATTGTTTAACTTTTTTGACCGTTAATTTCTCGTGCGGCTTTCTTGTTGCTTTCCACAACGAATAGTCTGTAGCCTCAGTTGGTGTCAAATTCTCTAGGTATTCTTGAATGCCTTGGTTTTGTTCATTTTGGATTAGTTCTTTCAGTTCTTTAATTGCCCTATTAAATTTTATTTTATTCTCTTCAGTACTTTGCTGTTGCCAATTCCGTCGTAACTTTCTTTTGTCTGCTATCTATATTGTACATGATATATGTGTATTTTGTCTTGGAAATGTTTCATTATTAGGTGTCGCGGAATATGCTGCCTCCTAAAAAATAAGTCAGGACGGGGACATTTCAATTGACCTATTATATCGAAGCTAAAATAAAGTAAAATGGGAAAAAGGCTATCGTAAAATTCGGAAACACTGCACCGTTTTGACGGCACAAATTAAAATGACGTGAAATCTTAACTATTTTGGATAGACTATACTAATTATCACGTGATACCGAATAAAATCCTGAAGCATTTCGGCCAAATATGTTTTTACAAGTGGCTGTAATAGCAATATAAACTAACCCATCGAATGCAGCGAAATTGCGATATCATTTTTGTATTATGTAAACACTTTATATACTCTATGGGAGACACTTTCCCAGAGCGCCGGCAATGGATTGATGATAAGATCTATCTATATTTAGACTATATATCTATATTTGAAACACTCCGTCCGTAATTTAACTGAATTGAACTGAATTTTATTTACGATATCACCTTATCGGCACCTTATCGTATTCGCACTCCACAAATTTAGTCCGAACACGTAATCGTTCAATTATTTAATTCTTCGAATTTAAGATATATATATATATATATATATATATATATATATATATATATATATATATATATATAAATTTGTAAAATGGTGTTAAATAAAAATTATTATTGTACTTAAAAACTGATTTATTCAAGAAAAGAGGTATCTGATTGAACAGCAATACAAAGCTACCCTGATGGTAAAAGAGACCAACACGTCTCACTCAAGTTAGGGATACATTGCTCAACAAATATTTTCAAAATGTCAAAATGATAAATATTCAAAAAATTGAAACTATTATAAGGCGGAAAATAATCAATTTTTTAAATAACACATTTTATAAAAAATTATTGAATTAAACGAAATAATAACTATATAATTACTATATGTCTAGCATTTTTATTTTTATAAGAACACCATATTTAACTTCATTTACATATTTGAACAATTAACATGAACTCCAAAAACTTTATACATATACCTTACCATAAACAAGACAAAGCACAATGTATAAAAATCTTTAAATAAGATCCCTACTACAATTTTTACTACTATTCTTGATCCACAAACCTCATTGATAAATTGAATACCTCGAGCTTTCGGTTAACATATTGTACATTTACTAGCCTAAAACGAGGGGACACCAGATTACTACTACACTAGGTTACTAGATGGGATAAGCCAATGGAGAGACGATTTTTATGTTTAAAGTATTATTGTAATTAAATTAAGTACATTTAAAAAATAAATTTAAGTCACGATATAAAAGATGGTAAGTGCTAAAAGATGATAACGTTATGCCAAAAGATTTTTTTAAAATGTGTTTTTCTTACCGTTGTGATTGGGATTGAAAGAAACTCAATCTGAATACTTTATTAGATTTCTATGAATTTAAAATTACTAAAGCACATATAACAGAGACACATTTTTCATATTTAATAAGTTATTGTAATTAAATTAAATACATTTATGCAATAAATTTAATTCATGGTAAAGAAGATGGTGTATGCTAAGAGAAAATAATGTTATACCAAAGGAATTTTTTTAAAATGTGATTTTCTTACCGTTGAATGAGGTTGAAAAAAACTCAATATATTAATACCTTACTAAAATTTTATATATTTGAAGTTACTGAAGCGCATATAACATAATCTGCGAAGGGACAGACCAGGGGAGATACGTTTTTCATGTTTAATGTATTATTGTAATTAAAGTAAGTACATTTATGCAATAATTTTAATTCATGGTAAAGAAGATGGTGTATACTAAGAGAAAATAATGTTATACCAAAGGAATTTTTTTAAAATGTGATTTTCTTACCGTTAATTGAGGTTGAAAAAACTCAATATATTAATACCTTACTAAAGTTTTATATATTTGAAGTTACTGAAGCGCATATAACATACAACAAGGGACAGACCAGGGGAGATACGTTTTTCATGTTTAATGTATTATTGTAACTAAAGTAAGTACATTTATGCAATAATTTTAATTCATGGTAAAGAAGATGGTGTATACTAAGAGAAAATAATGTTATACCAAAGGAGTTTTTTTAAAATGTGATATTCTTACCGTTGAATGAGGTTGAAAAAAACTCAATATATTAATACCTTACTAAAATTTTATATATTTGAAGTTACTGAAGCGCATATAACATAATCTGCGAAGGGACAGACCAGGAGAGATACGTTTTTCATGTTTAATGTATTGTTGTAATTAAAGTAAGTACATTTATGCAATAATTTTAATTCATGGTAAAGAAGATGGTGTATGCTAAGAGAAAATAATGCTATACCAAAGGAATTTTTTAAAAATGTGATTTTCTTACCGTTGATTGAGGTTGAAAAAACTCAATATATTAATACCTTACTAATATTTTATATATTTGAAGTTACTGAAGCGCATATAACATACAACAAGGGACAGACCAGGGGAGATACGTTTTTCATGTTTAATGTATTATTGTAACTAAAGTAAGTACATTTATGCAATAATTTTAATTCACGGTAAAGAAGATGGTGTATACTAAGAGAAAATAATGTTATACCAAAGGAATTTTTTAAAAATGTGATTTTCTTACCGTTGATTAAGGTTGAAAAAAACTCAATATATTAATACCTTACTAAAATTTTATATATTTGAAGTTACTGAAGCGCATATAACATAATCTGCGAAGGGACAGACCAGGGGAGATACGTTTTTCATGTTTAATGTATTATTGTAATTAAAGTAAGTACATTTATGCAATAATTTTAATTCACGGTAAAGAAGATGGTGTATACTAAGAGAAAATAATGTTATACCAAAGGAATTTTTTAAAAATGTGATTTTCTTACCGTTGATTAAGGTTGAAAAAAACTCAATATATTAATACCTTACTAAAATTTTATATATTTGAAGTTACTAAAGCGCATATAACATAATCTGCGAAGGGACAGACCAGGGGAGATACGTTTTTCATGTTTAATGTATTATTGTAATTAAAGTAAGTACATTTATGCAATAATTTTAATTCACGGTAAAGAAGATGGTGTATACTAAGAGAAAATAATGTTATACCAAAGGAATTTTTTAAAAATGTGATTTTCTTACCGTTGATTAAGGTTGAAAAAAACTCAATATATTAATACCTTACTAAAATTTTATATATTTGAAGTTACTGAAGCGCATATAACATAATCTGCGAAGGGGCAGACCAGGGGAGATACGTTTTTCATGTTTAATGTATTATTGTAATTAAAGTAAGTACATTTATGCAATAATTTTAATTCACGGTAAAGAAGATGGTGTATACTAAGAGAAAATAATGTTATACCAAAGGAATTTTTTAAAAATGTGATTTTCTTACCGTTGATTAAGGTTGAAAAAAACTCAATATATTAATACCTTACTAAAATTTTATATATTTGAAGTTACTGAAGCGCATATAACATAATCTGCGAAGGGACAGACCAGGGGAGATACGTTTTTCATGTTTAATGTATTATTGTAATTAATGTAAGTACATTTATGCAATAATTTTAATTCACGGTAAAGAAGATGGTGTATACTAAGAGAAAATAATGTTATACCAAAGGAATTTTTTAAAAATGTGATTTTCTTACCGTTGATTAAGGTTGAAAAAAACTCAATATATTAATACCTTACTAAAATTTTATATATTTGAAGTTACTGAAGCGCATATAACATAATCTGCGAAGGGGCAGACCAGGGGAGATACGTTTTTCATGTTTAATGTATTATTGTAATTAAAGTAAGTACATTTATGCAATAATTTTAATTCACGGTAAAGAAGATGGTGTATACTAAGAGAAAATAATGTCATACCAAAGGAATTTTTTAAAAATGTGATTTTCTTACCGTTGATTAAGGTTGAAAAAAACTCAATATATTAATACCTTACTAAAATTTTATATATTTGAAGTTACTGAAGCGCATATAACATAATCTGCGAAGGGGCAGACCAGGGGAGATACGTTTTTCATGTTTAATGTATTATTGTAATTAAAGTAAGTACATTTATGCAATAATTTTAATTCACGGTAAAGAAGATTGTGTATACTAAGAGAAAATAATGTTATACCAAAGGAATTTTTTAAAAATGTGATTTTCTTACCGTTGATTAAGGTTGAAAAAAACTCAATATATTAATACCTTACTAAAATTTTATATATTTGAAGTTACTGAAGCGCATATAACATAATCTGCGAAGGGACAGACCAGGGGAGATACGTTTTTCATGTTTAATGTATTATTGTAATTAAAGTAAGTACATTTATGCAATAATTTTAATTCATGGTAAAGAAGATGGTGTATACTAAGAGAAAATAATGTTATACCAAAGGATTTTTTAAAAATGTAATTTTCTTACCGTTGATTGAGGTTGAAAAAAACTCAATATATTAATACCTTACTAAAATTTTATATATTTGAAGTTACTGAAGCGCATATAACATAATCTGCGAAGGGACAGACCAGGGGAGATACGTTTTTCATGTTTAATGTATTATTGTAATTAAAGTAAGTACATTTATGCAATAATTTTAATTCACGGTAAAGAAGATGGTGTATACTAAGAGAAAATAATGTTATACCAAAGGAATTTTTTAAAAATGTGATTTTCTTACCGTTGATTAAGGTTGAAAAAAACTCAATATATTAATACCTTACTAAAATTTTATATATTTGAAGTTACTGAAGCGCATATAACATAATCTGCGAAGGGACAGACCAGGGGAGATACGTTTTTCATGTTTAATGTATTATTGTAATTAAAGTAAATACATTTATGCAATAATTTTAATTCACGGTAAAGAAGATGGTGTATACTAAGAGAAAATAATGTTATACCAAAGAATTTTTTAAAAATGTGATTTTCTTACCGTTGATTAAGGTTGAAAAAAACTCAATATATTAATACCTTACTAAAATTTTATATATTTGAAGTTACTGAAGCGCATATAACATAATCTGCGAAGGGACAGACCAGGGGAGATACGTTTTTCATGTTTAATGTATTATTGTAATTAAAGTAAGTACATTTATGCAATAATTTTAATTCATGGTAAAGAAGATGGTGTATACTAAGAGAAAATAATGTTATACCAAAGGAATTTTTTAAAAATGTGATATTCTTACCGTTGATTGATGTTGAAAAAAACTCAACATATTAATACCTTACTAAAATTTTATATATTTGAAGTTACTGAAGCGCATATAACATAATCTGCGAAGGGACAGGCCAAGGGAGATAAGTTTTTCATGTTTAATGTATAATTGTAATTAAATTAAGTACAATTAAGCAATAAGTTTAAGTCACGATAAAGAAGATAATAATGTTATACTAAAAAGTTTTTTTACAAATGTGATTGTCTTACCGTTGATTAAGGTTGAAAAAAACTCAATCTTAATACTTTATTTCTGTGTACTTGAAGTTACTGAAGCGCATATAACATAATCTGCGAAGGGACAGACCAGGGGAGATACGTTTTTCATGTTTAATGTATTATTGTAATTTAATTAAGTACATTTGAGCAATAAGTTTAAGTCCCGATAAAGAAGATGGTGTATGCTAAGAGAAAATAATGTTATACCAAGATAATTTTTTAAAAATGTCTTTTTTTATCGTTGGCTTTGAGAGTAACCCTTTACTTAGAATGGGCTAACCTCTTAATCAGATTATTGCGACAACGATTTGTAATATTTATTCCAACTCCAACTTTAATAACGCAATAAATTAAAATAAATATGTTCCGTCACTGTAAAAAATAACCACCTAACATGATAGCGATAATATTTAATATATAATATTATAGTATTTATTTTTCGAACCGCAGATATTCAGATAAATCTTTCAGCTCTCTTACAGAAAAAGTCATCAAAGTACTAATCAGAGATTGTTCTATTTAGAATTCGGTACTGATTTGGGTGCGGTCATATAATTACATTTTAAATCTCAGGAAAACATTAGGTACGTGAACAATATACATTTTAGATTATATTTTGTTCAGCTCACATTTGGCAACACTGTTGTCATGTGAGTTCATCTGACTGTTCCATCGTAAAGTTTGACATTTTTGACGATATATCTACTGAGAACATTTTGTCGCGCGGACGTTATTTGTTTATTGTATATTTAGTTGAAACTGAATCCTGAACATTTTTGTGCGATGATTTTTTACGATTTTCGACGTGGATTATCACAACAAGAGTGCATCAATCAACTTAATTTGACTTTAAGCGATGAATCTCCATCAAAAACCAGCGTGTATCGCTGGTTTAGTGAATTCAATCGTGGCTGTCCGACGAGTTTCGTGAAGGTCGGTCAAAATCGGCTGTTGTGCCAAAACACATAGATGCTATGTGCGAAATGAGTAAGCAAGATCGCCATGTCACCTATCGTGAGATTGAAGCATCCCTAAGCATTAATTCCACCACCATATATACGATTTTATATAGACACTTAGTTATGTTCGCGTTGGATTCCACACCATTTGACTCATATTTATATTGGAAAAAGGTTTAGTTGTTGATTGTTAACTGTCAAGGTTTCTTTACTTTTAATATGTTTACTTTTCGGCCTGAATAAATATAGTCCGTTCAATAAAACAATGATTTCTCGTCATCTGAATTGATGATCTCAAAACGTCGCATTGTTGCCGCAGGTCAATTGAAAAGTCCCCAGCCTACCATAGTAAAACACATTTTTCTTAACAAAATTAGTTTTTTTTTTCAACATAATTCCCTTCAAGGGTGATACACTGATTATAGCGACCCCCCAAATTTTCGATACCATTTTTGTAGTACGGTGGTCACTTCTTCATTCAACGAAAATTTCTTCCCATTTAAAGCATTCTAGAACAGAAAACAGTCGCTGCGGGCGAGATCTGAAGAATATGGTGGATGAGGAAACAATTCGCGGCCCAATTCATATGTTTTTGCCATCGTTTTCACTGACTTGTTACAGGGTGCATTTACACGGTGAAGCACCACTTTTTTTTTCTTCAAATGCAGCCGTTCGGCGATTTCGTCCTTCAAACGGTCCAATAACGCTATGTAATGGTCGTTGTTGATGGTCCTACCATTTTCAAGGTAGTTAATTAAAATTATTCCATGCGCATCCCAACATACAGACGCCATAATCTTGCCAGCACACTGTTGCGTTTTCCCACGCTTTAGAGCGGGTTCATCGTGTGCAGTCTACTCGTAGCATTAGACTTCGGAGTAAAATGATGGAGCCATGTTTTGTCATTCAAAATCATTTTGTAAATGTTTTAAAAGTTCTCGTCGATAACAACCTCTTTTGGGCGTCCACTGCGTTCATCGTTTTCGGTTCTTATTTCACCACGTCTAAACTTAGCATACCAATCTTTGATGGTTGATTTTCCTGGGGCAGTGTCCGAAAACTGGGCATCAAGCCAAGTTTTTACTTCAACTATATTTTTTCCCTTCAAAAAGCAATATTTTATCAACACTCCTTTTTATCCATTTATTTTTTCACAATAACAAAAGTTGTTTCACTCAAAATGCTATAATACACAAACTAATGATTCCATATAACTAAAAACATGTATTTAATCTAGTAGCGCAGTAGTTCACATATAGATCAGGCCGAGGACTTTTCAATTGACCTGTTATATTTGACGCTTAGTTCTTGTTTCCTTTGAAGCAATATTTTCTTCTTAAGTCATTTTTATATTACTGAATTTCTCCTTAGTTTATTCTGTCATTACCAATATACATCTCTGTTGATAAAATCAGATGCTCTCCCTTCTTTCAAATCGATTATTTTTGCAAAAATATAATTTATTCAAAGTACAGTTATCATAAAATATATTACAAAATAATATACATCTATTTTAACACTTATTATCGTTTTCAGATCACAATATGTACAAACGACGACAAAATGATCAAAGGGCCCAAAATCGTAAGAATCCTAAGTTCACACCTCCGAGCAAAGTAAGCTTCATCTTGGACATGTCACCAATTAAAGCTGCGTTGGATCAGCCAACAGCATCAAGCACATCAGCAGTGACTGATAAAATTCCACTGTACTCATCTGATGGTCTTAGAAAGACAATGCACGGCAACATCTTCCAACTGAGACTTCTAATGCTCTTTCTCGACAGAGCCCACCGTGTTTACGACGACTTCTATTTGGCCACCGAAATGAATAAAGCCGAAAAATTCGACGATGTCGTTTTGTTGTTTAAAAAAAAGGGATCGGGCCAATGGTTTTGGAGATTTCTGCAAGCCAAACATACATCAAACATGGACAGAAATAAAATCACTGAATCAGAGCTGTTAAAAAGTGATGAAAAAAAACCAATGGCCCTTGTCAAATATCTAAAGTCACTGATTTATATCAAAAGCTGTGGTACATTTAAGGATAGTTGTTTTGATACATTCGTTTTATGTGTAAACCACAATGTCGACAACGATGCCAAAACTCATCTAACGGAATGTAATGAACCTGATCCAATTTTAGATTTTAAACAACATCGCTGTAGGAAATATAGTCTGAACCCTATATCAAAGATGAGCAGCGTTTACAGAAACCGCCATAAAAATTGTAAAGAAACTTTTAGAGAAGAATTACTAAATGTTTACCGAACAGTGTATCCAAAGGAACCTGATCCGTGTCCGGATGACGTAGATGATTTCTTTGCAAAATTCCGTTTAATACCTCAATATCCTAATAAAGATAATCTCGTCAAGTTCATAAATAAAGAAATGGGAGAGCAAATGGAACTTCTAAACGCGGAACTAGCCACAAGCAGTTTTCAGGATAAAGTATTGGAATATATGGCGGAATTCGGTGAAGAAACAGGGGGACGTTACATGGTCGTGAAAGACGCAAGAAAATTTAAAGACAAACTAAAGTGTAATATCAACACTTTAATGATGGCGGGTTTGTCAAAAGCTCGTCCGGAGACTTTGCGAAATTATAAAATATCTTTTCGGACTATTCCACAAGAGTGGTTTAGTTTCTCCACATCAAGCACCCTAGACGTATTACTCATAATCACCGAGTCCGTTCTACTAACTGCTATTAAAGTAGCTCAGTTTTTGAAGTCGGACGATGAAAACATCAAGACAAAGTATGGGCCTCAAGACAGCTACATATTCCTGACTTTGGATATGTGTCTGATCGAGAACATTAAAGAATTAGCATGTTCATCATTTGATTCGGACACTACTCACAATTTATTCGTTCTTGAAGGTCTTACGGACGACTTATCGGTGCAAGATAACGACTTGTGTAATCGCTTAGAAAACACTCTCGATTATTTTAATTCACCCCAAAGTGTTACAAAACAACTCATAATAATAGCAAAATACGAAACCGATTCCCCCAAAACGGATAGATTTCAAAAAATACAGGATACCGTTGGTTTTAAGGAACTCAACGATCAATCTCAAGAATCTCTGTTGACCAGAAAAATCGAGTACCAGAACGAAATCTTAGCACTTCACCTGTTATTAAATGCTCGAGCTGCTCAACAAATATTTGATTTATGCACTATTGAGAGACTGCTGTTGGGTGAAGATATAGTAGTGGAAGCGGTAAGGACAAGCCCATATGACGGTTATGATAAAGATAACTACATCAATAGAACTTTGAGTCATCAAATAGTAAATCGCGAAATGCTGAAAGAAGAACCGCCAGAAAAATCCACAAAGGTACTTATCATTGGAACAGATTCAGACATACCTGAATTTGCAAATAAACGAGATAACATTGTCATCGTACCGGGCTATAAACATATGCAACATGAGCTGGATAAACACAAGAATAGTGCTAACATAATAGTTTTAGTACACAAAAATGACGAGTTACTTTGGGTAGATTTTAAAGGAGATCCCACTGCAATTTACAAATACTTGAAAGAGTTCGATGTTGAACTAACTTTGGACGAAATAAAGGAAGATGAGATTGCTTCAATAAAGACAAATAAAAAGAAAATCAATATTTTAGTAGATAATCCTGGAACAGGAAAGTCCTGTTTGTTGGTGAGCTTGGCTGGTAATTTGAAAGCGAAAGATCGCTTACTGTGGGTAGTGAAGGTGAATCTAAATGATCACGCATTTGATCCGAAAAGCCCTTTGAGTAAAGATATCAAATACAAATCGCTAAAAGATGTGGATTTTGAGAAAGGCGAAACCAACAAGGCTGTGAAGTTTTTGATGGAAATGGTATTTCCAGAAGCGGAAAAAAGGGACAAAAGTGGATTTCAGCGAGACTTTTTCATTCACTCTTTATGCTATGAGGATGACAAATGTTTATATCCCCAAGTGGCGATTCTCTTCGATGGATTCGATGAAATTAGCCCCATATATAGGGAACAAACGTTGAGACTACTGAGAGCTCTGAACACGAGTCGAGCTGCGTGTGTATGGGTGACATCGCGTTTGCAAGAAAAACACATCTTGGAAAAAGAATTGGGTAGTGTGGCGTATCACCTTAATCCGTTCACTAAAGAGCAACAGAAGCAGTATATGAAAAAAGTATGGAAAAGCAAACAAGCCGTTTTATCGGATTTCAATACGATTTTAAGTAAAGTCGAAGGTATTCAGAGAAGATTAATTAGCGCGATGCGTTCCGACTTTACGAACGTTCCTCTGCAGCTGAAGATGTTGGTCGATGTGGTGGTTGAGGAAAATAATAGATTACCCGAAGACTTCGGGCTTTATGACCTATACAGGAATTTTACCGAGTCCAAATTTAAAGTATATTATGAGGAGAAACGAGCGGTTGGTGCCACGGTGGCCGGAACGGATGTTATAGACAGAGACATCCAAATAATGACAACTAAGCACGGAAATATAGCGCTTGCGTTATTTTTCCCAGAACTATTCGACGATGAACTGCAAAACGAAATTGAAAACGAATTTTCAGCTCTAATTCGCATAGGACTCTTGATACCTGGAGGACAGTTAGTGCGTTTCGTCCATATGAGTTTTGCAGAATATTTCCTAGCAATTCACATAGCCGAAAAAGTAGGGAAAGACAACATACAAGATAAAATCATAAGGATTCTTTGCGATAACAATTTTAAGGTAACACGAAAATTTTTAAATAAAATTCCGAACTTCATAAATTGGATGGCGATGAATTCGAAGGATATAATCAATGCACTTGTAGAAAACTTTCAGGACATGGCAACTTTTATAAACATGCTCATTGAAGATGAACTCATAAACTTCATGGATATTTTAAACGAACCAATACTGGCAAACATAGCAAATCAAAACCTTTGAATGTTTGATGTCACTTATTAAAATTAACAGCGTTGGAAATTATAAAAGCATAATTAAAGTAAATCTACCCTTAAGTTTCACTCATATCCAACTTATTGGCAATTTGGCAAAACATAATTTCAATTATTATATTTACAAGAAAATTATGTTAATTTGGAAGATTGTCCAGTTCAATACGTTATTTGTTGATGCCGCAGGACTCTTAATATTCTTCACTAAATCTCGCCACAGTTGACCGATAATTGGCCCCTCTTGCTCTGGCCGCCTACAGATTGTTTTCTGTGATCTCGATCCATGTCGTTGATTGTTGTTGATCAGCGTTGATTGCTACCTCTTCCATACAAAACTCCATTTTGTCATGGAATTGATATAATACTTTCCAAAAACCAACAAAATGTATTTTAATTTTATATTTTTTATATTCATGTTCTTAGAAAAGTTAAAACATGTTAGCAGATAAAATAATATAAACGTTACCCAATAAGAACATTGTTTTATTAAATTGCTAAAGACACTTTTATTGTAATTACACATTTTATTACTGTCGAAGGAGAAGATTACTATAATTTATTACCTTCAAAATAAGAGTTTCATTTTGATTGATATATTTTTTATATTCCTTGCGTTTGACTTAATTGTAAAGAAGAATGGAGTAATGACCACTAAATATTTTTACCGTATATTCTAAATCAACCTTTATCAATTATTTAATTATCGCACCATTTTTAAATACAATAATAATTTTATCTATCATTAATAAGGAATATTTTAAGATTATTGTTTGTAGTAACCATATAAAAATGGTAGTAACTTGAATGAGTGAAATTGAACCTTCGAAAGGCTGGAACAAAAATCGAAGTTTTAAATGTTTTTGAATTTAAAAATATCGATATTGTAAATCGATATTTTTCAACATCCCTAGACTATCATATCTATATATATGCTTAATTTTCCTTAATCTATGCGTCAAAAATTGTCTATTTAAATTCCACTTTGAGGTTATGGATGCGTTAATTTTTGTTTGGGTTGATTAATCGGTTTATATTAGTCCCATAGTAATATCTAATATAATAAATTGCAGTATACTTTTAAAAATGTCATCTAGCGATTTAGACCAACATTTAATCAAATGTATTGGGCTATTGTACGAGAGCCGTAAGTTAAAAAAAGGTGATCCAGTACCCCTACAATATATTCTGGAAGAAGCCATATATCAAAGGTTTAGTGTAGTTAAGGATTACACTGATTTATTTCAGACTCTGTTACCGTCAAGGGATTCTGAAGAAGGCAGTTTACCAACTAGGGTTTATGACGATGAAGGTCTGTGTTTACAGTGTATATTAAATCATCGATTTTAACATTTACTATTCAATTTAGCGAACAATTCTGACAACGATTTGGAGTTGGACTTATTCAAAGATGACTTAATGTGTGTAATATGTAATAAAATGGACGTTGGTGCTAGAAACAGATTATTGGAATGTAGTGATTGCCATGCTCTTTATCATCAGGAATGTCACAGACCAACAGTTACTGATGAAGATGTTTTAGATACATGGACTTGTTCAAATTGCAAAAGGTATCAAGAGGTGTTTTAATTTTTTTAGTATATTATTATCACTTTCATCAATTTTGGTTATAGTGTTAAGAAACAAAAAGTTGAAAAAGAACATTCATCCTCTAAAAGCTCTAAATCCACGAGCAGTTCAAGCAGCAGTCATAAACATGGTAGTTCATCTCATAAGTCTTCTAGGTAATCATCAGAAAAAACACATTTTGTTGTTTATGACATTTTTTGTTTATGATCTTTTAGTGAGAAATATAAATCGAGTTCAAAATCCTCATCAAGCAGCTCAAAATCCAATAATGCTTCACCAAGCCATTCATCATCTAGGTAAGATTTTAGATATGTTCCTATACCCGTGATTTTTCATGATCTAGTTATTACCTATACCCATCACTTTCCAGATCAGATGATAAAAAATCATCAAGCAGCAAAAGCAGTAAAAGTTCAAAGTATTCAGAGAGGAGGAAGCATGATTGACCTTTAATATTAAAGAAATCAACTGATAATCAAACGATAAAGCTCAAAATTAAAATTCCAAATCGTAATTATGAAAACTAATGATAGAGCTGTAAATGATGTATATTCTTTGTAAAGTAAATATGGGTACATTTTAGGATGTTAAAGCTTCTTGTATTCTTTAACAATAAAATATAAAGAATTCCTGTTGATTCGTGGTACATCTTTCCAAAGGAAAATACTATCAGTGGTTTAAATATTTTCATTTATTGTAAGATATGATATAATTGTCTTTTTAAATATTACATTTTTGCAACCTATATACTAATTCATTCTGCTATGGTGTTCATCAATAACGGAAGACAACAAAAATTACCACTATTTATTCATGCTAGATGCTCACCTGTGTGTACTGATTAACTAAACTTAATTTAAAAAACAATATTCCATCAAATTCTGATATAAATAATTAATGATTAAATTCTAATCTATATCGAAAAATAAATCTTATGCTATGGCTATCGGTTCTAAGATTGGTTCCCTTTCTTCTGCCCATGTTGCCCAGTCCTGACTCTTTGAACCATATTGATCATCAATTTTCGATTCAATAAAATTATCAGGTTGGATGAATGGGGGAACCTAAATATACAAAAAAATAAAATTTAATTTTAACCTGAAAACAAATAGGCAACAATTAAACCTGTTAGTTACATAGTGAATGATAATAATTAAGTTGGACATAAATGAATAAGACACAAATTAGAAGTTCAACGTATACGTTAATATCGAAGTTGGAGTTAATAACAACATATAATAATTAATAAGTTACTCATCCGTCAGATGCAGTGGTTAATGGGAAATACGGAGATATTTACTTACATTCATTCTGCTGAAGACTTTAGCCTATTTTATCAGTCTAAAAGAAATTCTCTGGTCAATGCTAAACTCCAGTCAATTATTTTTGGAATATTTTGATCACTGAAATGTTCATAATATATAACATAATACTATAATATAGTCGCTTCTTGACACTATAATTTTTAATATCTGTCTTACAATAAGAATAACAATTTAAAGTTTTCACTTGTTATTATTAATATAGTTAAAATTGAATTGTTATTATTGAATAAATAAGTCTTATTAAAACTGTCAATTATGAACGCCTGTAAATTCTAAATTTATTTAATTCTGAAAATAAATATAAAATCTGTAAATGATAAATAATATAAA
Organism: Rhynchophorus ferrugineus; assembly: GCF_030347505.1. Taxonomy (NCBI): domain Eukaryota; kingdom Metazoa; phylum Arthropoda; class Insecta; order Coleoptera; family Curculionidae; genus Rhynchophorus; species Rhynchophorus ferrugineus. Next base: position 4,615,929 of record NW_027472583.1, on the reverse strand, counting down.
TTTAATATCCAGAAGCAATGTTATGCTACACGGTTCTAGGCAAATGAGTAACTTATAACTGAGATAATCGTTTTTATATTCCTGTTTATTATATATGATAAAAAACATTATTTTTATATGCAGTCTCTCCCTCCTTAAATGCAAGAGAAAGTTAATTAATTAATTTATGTAAGTATTATTATTTATGATTGAAAGTTGATTTTTCTAATGTAATAATAGTTTGTTAATATATTTACAATATTAAACATATCCACTACCTAAATTGTATTGTAATACCTACTTATATTTACTGGCCGAATAAATCTGCAAAGAAATCAAATATGCTTTGAAATATTTGGATTTAAAGGAATTGATTTCTGATCTTTGGAAACTTTGTTTGGTTTAGTGTACCTCAAAAATGTAACGAAGAAGAGATTTCGCATAGACAAAAATACTTACTGTAAGAGGCTTTAAAGCGAAATCAACTCGTTTGGCTTCGGTGAAGGCTGGATTAGTTACGGTCACTAGTTTGCTATGGGGCAAATATCCTTCTTTATATATAGTTACTTTGTATGAGCCTGGGGTTAATAATCGGTAGTAATCTCCGCTATATACTGCAATTAATATCATATCAGTTAATAAAGTATGGATAATATTTTTATTTATATACTTACCCGAAGTTATATCGTGTAGAATTTCATTGGATTGGCCAGAAGTAATGTTAGTCACGTGAACGATAGCCCCACTTAAGGGTTGTTTAGAATCAGCGTCATATATTATGCCTTTGATTCCAATATGACTCTAAAAATAAATTAGTTTTAATTATCTTTTCTCCAAATGTCATTAGGGTATTAAGTTGTTTAATTATCGATTTTCAAGCACGCATTGTCTGAGTACAGTAGAAACTACAGTGGTGAAATCATAGAGAAATACGTCGAGTTATTATTGGAATGATTTTTAATCTATAAGCTTATTTTTTTCTCACGACAACCGGTTAGAATAATGATATTAATGATTTAAGTAAATTGTATTTTTTAAATGTAAAAAAAAATCATGAAAGGCTTTGTTTGCTTAAAAAAAATTAATATAATTTTTATACTTAAAGAGTTTATATTATAAATTTAGCGGGGTTAAAAGGGGAATATAGGTATTAATACTATTGGTATCACGATCTAACCAATAATTATTGAAACAAAAACGTTTTGGGTATACAAAAGACATGATTATCCCTAATATTGAATTCCACTCACTTCTTTTGTCAAAATTTCACATAAAGAGTGATGTCGCGAAATTCTTTATTTATTTTTGCGTATTTATTCTTGCGTATAAAACTTATTTCTTTTTCTAATGAAAATTGGCTTGTTACATTTTCTCTAATTTCAGATTTAATTATCTAATTAATGTTTTGTAAAGAATTGGCTTGATTGATGACCTGATTTATTCGAAAGATATTTTGCTTATTAGGTGCTTGCATGTATTCTGATAATTTCACACTTTGAAAAAGCATATTTTGTGGTTTCTACAATAGCGTATACACTGAATAATAATAAATGGAAAATTCGAATCCAACAGGTTATATTGATACTCCTCATTTTTAGCAATAGATTGTACTGTTCTATATGATATTACCGTTCTAGATTAGTTGTTTGTACTGAACCGTCAGAAAAGTATAACAACAAAAATAGGTAGACAGATTCATATCTCAATCATTTAGATGATAAAAATGTTAACTGACCTATAAATATTCTGATTTTATTTAACGATAATTGATAGTTAACAAAATAGATTGAAATGAAGGAATATCAAAACAATTAGAAGTTAATACCTGCCATATGTAGGCTAATAACGCTTTCCTATTTCTTTCCCATTCTTGCTCCAATACATTGGCCGGTGGATATTTCTCACAGCCCAGCTCCAAAGTGATTTCAAAATCGTTACTGGAAAGATAATTAAAATCCTGCATGCCTAAAAATAAGTTCGTTCAATCAAGAGTGAAGAGGGACCGGTGGTAGTAATTACCTCCTTGAAGGCTATACCATTTGGCACCGTTGGTAATACCTCCCTGTTTGCCGAACTTTGAACTGTTTACGTCGCCGCAACCTTTTCTTTTCGGACTGGCCATGTCTTCGTGATTAGTTGAATATACCAAAGCCAGATGCCTGCAATTTATAACATAACAGGTGTAGAGGTTTTTTTATTATTTTTATTTTGTAGCATTCCACTATCTGTGATATGTAGAGGATCTCTTCAATAAATGATCTGTACAAACTTATTAACTAGTGTTATGTTTAAATTCATTACTATTCTCTGTTGTTCTAAAAATTATTCTCACGTGGGGGCGGCAACATCGGTGATGTCGGAAGAACACTTCAGGCTCCCAGTGTATTGAGGGCTAAACTGTTTGCCATGTATAGGGCCCTGATATTAGTACAAGATATGCAAGACAACCGATTAGTTATCGCCTCCGATTCAATGAGCTCCTTAAAGTGCCTCTAACCATATCTACCCCTATACTCGCTAGGAGTACTTATTCGTGAACTAACCTTTAAATCGGCAAAAATTCGGGAAAGGAACGGCAAAACTATCACCCTTATGTGGCTTCTCACTCTGGGATCATTGAAAATGAAAAAGCGCATAAGAGGTAGGGATTACTTACGGAAAATTTCCTCTTCTTGAAATATGAAGCACCACTCTTCCAATTCAGATGGGATCTAACAGAAAACAACTTTGGGAGGTGAAAAAAGAGTATTATCAGGGCCTTAACATCACTAACATCAGCAGGCGAAACTTAAGCTAATTCTCGCATCTCAGAATTGGTCACTGCAAACTGAACCATGAGTTTCTCATTAAGGAAAGAAGTCCACCACTGTGCGACGAATGTAGTTCCTTACTGTCTATCAAACACGTGCTAATCGAATGTTGAAGATACAACTCGAAAAGACGAGTGGTCAACCTGGGAGAGACGATGGGCTACTAGTAGAAATATAATAGTGTGCTTGAATATAATATCATGCATGTTCGTCTACATTTTTTGTATCTTGTATCTTTATCACTGTCATAGGTTGTGCGACACTGTAACATTCATATATTCATGCATCTGTATGATTTTACATGTTTTACTTGTCATCTTGCCATCTCGTCTCTTTATCCTACACATTTAACTCTAGACTTTATATTCCGACCATGTATTTATATTGTTTCTTGCATTTTATACTTGTAATAACATTATATACTTTAACTGATGTAAATATATTGTATATCAGTAAACAGGCATTTCAACATTTTCACATTACTATATTTGCTAGTCGTTAAATGAGTTCCCGGTACTTAAGGAAGTATTACCACTTCTTTTATTATTGTAGCATATGTTTGATTATTGCTTTTTAATTTCATAGGGCTAAATTCTCCATCGCGAAACGATATACAAAGAAATATATAGTCTATCCAAAGTTTTTGTACATACGTCATCAAGGCGTTTAATGTATTGCCTGTCACAATTTGTAAATTCGTTTCAGAATCAGACAGTGTTTTCCTTCTCATTTTGTTCTAGTTAAAAAGAGACATAATACTGTCTGATTCGATCGAACGCGTAAACGAATGAGCCTGTCAAAGTCGTCCGGTTGTCGAAAATTCTTGAAAGCAACAATGATAAGAGGTTATAACTCTAACCTATAAACTATTGTGACTGTATAATTAACTGTAGTTTTTAGATGTACCATAATGTTAAAATAAATTATTTGATAACATTTTTGTTGAATTATTTTATTTAGATTAGAATTTTGTTGTATGTCAAAGTCAAACTGAACTAAAACTAAGAGTTGATGCGGCAACATTGAGACGTTTTGACGTCACAAAGTTAGATGACGTATGTACAAGATAATTTTGAATAGACTATATATTAGACTACAATTTTCAACACCAGTTAGAATACAAAGGGTACGGTTGCGTAGAACTTACCAGAAGAGCGCTTGTTCCCTCATTAATTCAAATAAATGAAAATGCGCATGTGCCTAAGAAATTACATTTTGTGTACTGTATGCTTTCTCTGGGTCGTTCCAGGTAGTTTTTTAGTCAATCGTTCATAGTTATCGAATATGTAAAGAACGTTTTGGTGCACAATGCAACTTATTATAATTCTAAATTAGTTAGTGTTTGTGGTTGTTTGATACTTTTCTCAATTTATCGCCTACAATATAGTACCTGAAAGTATCGTCATCAGGAGTAGCAGTATATTCATCATTCTGACTACCGCTCTTGCTTTCGTCATACGGATAGTTCGCCACCAAATCACCGCCATGCAGGTTGGCAGACAGAACGAACGGGATTTGCATTATAAGCCGTATCACCGATCTAGTCTCTGGCTGAAGCTGAGGGAAAAGATCTCTATCATTATCCGCCACCAAACAAATGAGATTCACTTACCGCGTCATTAAGTCTAGTGACCTGCTCCAGCAGATGATTGTTCTTGGAGAAGTCGCTTTCCTCGTTTTCGAAGACTATCCGGTCTAGATCGGGGAAGTTTCGATTCAGATCGATGGAGTTGTTGTTGGTCCTTCCTATCAGATAGTCTTGCCCACCCTGTCGATCATTAACACATTATTAAATTAGTTTTGGATTTTTATTAATTACATCTTACATTAAATAAGCTTAGTACAATCTAAATTTACAAATTAATTGATTACTACTGTTCTGTTGTACTTATATAATATATTAATGCACAAGGCGAGTACGGGATTAATACATCCATATGTATTTCCCAAATTAACATATAACTAAACGACTTAAGCTAAAGTTAAGAAAATGCTTATGTACTAAACACTTTAGTATTATCCAATACCTGTATTCCTTCCACGTTGCTGTAATTTAGCAATCTAAATCGAAATCTTGAATCACTTCGTATATCTATTTGATTTTCTAGTCCCTTCGTTGGTTACATAGCGATAAGCATTAGTAATTAATCGCAGAGTTTTGTTTTGGGTGCATTGGATTACTAGTTGATTTCTTATTTAAATACAACCCCATATTTGTAAACTAGCGGTCCAAATTGGCTTTATGATTGACTGATAAACCAATCTCTTTGATTTTAAGTCAAGTTGAGAGTATCTTCTGACCAGCACAGTCGCTTGACTTTGAGTCTAATCTGCTCTGCATTTTATGATGTATGAGATGTATGTCGAGGTATTTAACTGGTTCTACTTGAGGAATACGGCATCCATCTAGTGATATAATTAAGTTTTTGTCGTTTCGTCGCAACGCAAAATTCACACAGACAGATTTGGAACTTTTAAGCTGTCTTTAGTCTAATTTCTAGTCTCCAGCCCATTTGTAGATCTTGTTGATTGTTACTTGTACTTTTTCTACAGCCTTAGTCAGAAATATATCTTTTGCCATGATAACTGTGTCGTTGGCAAATGTTCCAAGTACTGTTTCGTTTGTTGTTGGGATATCAGCAGTGTAGAGCAGATATAGGAGTGATCTCAAGACACTACCCTGTGGAACTCTAGTCGAAATTGGTTCAAGTATTGAGAATTCCTTCTTCATACGAGACTAAATTTTCTTTCTTAAAAGATGTAACTTCTGAATTCCGCGGTAACAATTTGCTCATTTTGTAAATGTAATTTTGTAAATTTGTTTTAATCCCAAATATCATATTCATTCAAAGCTTGTGAGATGTCTAGGAATAGTATAGATCAGTTTTTATTTTCTTCGAATGCCTTTTCAATAACCGCTGTTACTCCGTTCACTTGGTCGATTGTCGAGTGGTGATTTCCAAATCCAAACTGGAAATATGGTATTTTCATAAATGGTTCTGCCAGTTTGGCAGTTTTTTTATAGTTATTCGGCCAACTTTAAGATATTCCAAAAGATACTTCAGTCGAGCATCATGAGGACTGCTTTTTGTAGCAGCTCTTTCATTAACTCAGGTGAAACATTATTTATTACACGAGGAGATCAGCCACAAGAAACCTTCAACAAAGTCGAATTGTGGTTGAATACGTGGCTTATCAAAGCAAATGAGACAAAATCTACCCATGTGACATTTATCCTTTATAGAAGAACATGTCCCTCAGTAAAATTAAATAATAATAAACTTCCACAAGCAGACAACGTTAGATATGACGTTATATATGGGAATTTATTTTGATCGACGTTTGACTTGGAAAAAACATATAGGGACAAATCGCAAACAGCTTGCGCTTGAACAAAACAAAATATATGATAGGACGTAAATCTAAATTATCATTATATAATAAAGTTTTGCTGTATAACTCAATAATTAGGTCCATTTGGACCTATAGTATTGAACTGTGGGGTACTACTAGCAAATCTAACATTGATATCCCCAGGAGGTTCCAGAAATTCGTGAAATTCCAAATTACGTGTCCAACAAACTGATTCAGAGCGATATCCCCTTAGAACCCATAACGAGTGTGATTCGGAGTGTTAGTGCGAAATATTCTGAAAGGCTATTAGTGCATACTAATGCATTCACCAAATAGTTAAATGTGTGCGATGACAGTGTAGTTCGTAGGATCAAACGCAAGCTACCATACGAACTGATTGATAGACACATAGAGTGAGATTTAATAATCTCTAGAATAAGAAGTAAGGATAGACTTTAAAATAAGTTAGAATAGTATCTAGAATAAGATTTAGATTATAAGTTGTACAGCAGATCACTTAATGAAGTGATCTTCTACATGTCAGGATGGTTATATTATATAACGGAAATCATATAATAATACTTATTGCCCACGGGCAAATTGTTGAGATTAATTAATACAAGAAAATATTTTAATGTATCAGCAACGTTGTACTTACTGTATCAGTTGCTAGTTGCCACCCATCAGGATTCATGCTAGGCATCAAGTGTATCCTGGTTGTTTTTATGAGATTGGTTATCTCGGGATCTCCGTTCAGATATTCCTCGCACAGATAGTCCGCCAGCTTCAGCAGCAGTTCCCTGCCAAGCACCTCGTTTCCGTGCATATTTGCGATGTATTTAAATTCCGGCTTTACTAAAATATTTAATATGAATATTTATGTGGGTAACATCAAAAATAAACTTAAGACTAACTTGCTCTTAACAAATATTATTGATGTCTATGGTGCACATCGTAGAAGGCGTCTTTTATGAATAACTAGCGACCCGCCCCGGCTTCGCACGGGTGCAATGCTGATACTAAATTAAATACACTACAGAAAAAATATGAACGTTGTATATAAAAACATAGCGGCCCGCTCCGACTTTGCACGGGCATAAAATATATATGCCTATGTCACTCAATGAAAACATGATTAAAATCGATCCAGTATCTTTGGTTCATTCATTACTGCCCTTGGCCTGCACGCATTAAATTTGGAGTAAAACAATTCCTCTTCCCCTATACTTACTATGAAGATTTCCTGCTATCTTTGGAATATCTAAATTCATACAATTTTTATTACATTACACATTTTTAAACGCAAATTTTAAATTTGTAATATCTCCGAAAATATTTGTTTAATTTACATGCTGTAAGGAACCATATTGATCTATATTAATTGCACACTGTATTTAAGGTACTTAATTCGATAAGGATTAATGCCGTATTGCTTAAAATAGCTTCGTAAATAAGCCATTTTCTCACGTAAAAAGTAAACAATAAAAATGGTTAATGTGGGTTATCCCTAAAAGATAAACATATACCATCGCGGACTTTTTTGTAGACCTTTTTATGGTGTACAATACTGTAGTACATTAATTTAATCTAACTCGTAGGGTTAGGCAGCGTTTTTGCTAATTGCTAAATAAGCCTAAAAAAATAGGTTAATTTACGACATCACGTTAGAAACCTCTAAAATTAGCAATGTTGCCTTAGTATATTATGCATGTATTATACATATAAACCTTCCTCTTGAATCACTCTATCTATTGAAAAAAACCGCATCAAAATCCGTTGCGTAGTTTTAAAGATTTAAGCGCACATAGGGATATAGGGACAGAAAAGGCGACTTTGTTTTATACTATGTAGTGATGAAACTTCTACAGTTTTAACAGAGCAGAGCATGAATAAATCTTACTTGGAACAAACTAGTTTTCTAATGATAATCATAGAGAAATAGAGATTTAACTTTATAGGAAATTTTGGGGAAGTGTTTCGCGACGGCCAACATAACAAAGTAGATGTTGCTACTTTTAACATATTACTTGTTTTATTCGTTATGCTAAGAGCCGCTACGGGATCTGATTGGTTCACTTCGTTTTTTGATTTGTTTATTTATTTTGTACGTCATTTTCAATGTGCCTTATATATATATATATATATATATATATATATATATATATATATATATATATATATATATATACAAGTCGGTAGTTGAATAGTTGAATGCATTCACATTCTAGGAAATGTTGTGTGCTCGGATACATAGATAGTGAGAAAATGTATCATCGATTTCCGTTAAAAAAAAGTATTCGGCGATCTTTAAGAAATGGGTAGAAAACATTAAAAATCCTAAACTGGTTGGGTTAAACATGAAATAGATTTATGATCGTTACCGCGTGTGTCATAGACATTTTTGTGATACATTTAAACTTTCCTTTAAGTACTTATAAACAATTTAGTGATGGCGAATATAATACCTCGAGCCCAGAATATGTGCAAATCAAAAGTGAATCAGAATCAAAAATATATAGAAGGTAAATTGAAGGAGCAATTTACATTCCTGTTCATAATTGTTACCATTAATTTCTAAATTGTCTTACTATATTTGTGGTGCCTTCAGAAGGTAATGATAAAGTTTGTATTCATTCAGCCAGTACCCCCTTTTCTGCTCATTCTTATCGTTAATTACTTGACTCTATAACTTCAGTTCCATAAGAACACACAAAGTTTTACGTTGTACCGTAGTGTACATCTCAGGTTATTTAAAAACACTTTTGAAAAAAGGAATTAAGTGTGATTTCTGTTTCCATACAATTATGAATAAATCAGTGGACCCACAAATTGAGACTAATTTTATGGAAGCAAGACAATATCTTGTGCTTCAGACTCCAACAAAATTGTTTTCTTACTTTATACTGCCAGGGTATAGGATTTCAATATGTATCAGGGTTTTATTATACTGTAGTCTTTTGTATATATTTTATTTCATTCAGCGATTTTGCCACGTCGATAATATAACAAAATATTTGTCAAACGTTTACACCAACTCTTACACTGTAGGAAGCAGATAGCATATTACGGATCGTTGGCTCCTTTTGGTGTCTTCCATACCTAACCCGTTTTCCGGAAGAAGGAAACAATATAAACAATATTTCATCGGACTATGCCACATTCTTCCACTTCAGAATTTTCCATTCAAACTGCGAATTGATACTTGATATTTTCACCAATAGATATTGCTGATCGGGATATATAGGTACTAGGGAACAACCTAGCCCAAACAGTTATAACAAACATTTTCTTCAGGGATTGATAAAATATTGTTTAAAAGTTAAAATAATATTAGATGTTAACAGTGCTCTTTTATGAATTTTTAATATATTGATTTTTTTATACATTCATATTGAATATATGAACTTTTTATTGATTATTAAATATATATCTTAATATAAATAATACTGAAAAAGTCTGCGAACTATATTTATGTATGATATCATCTCTTGGTTTCTAATAACCATATCAATATAATGAGAATTCTAATATATAATGAAACTGATAACGCTCAACCACATTACGTAATATTGGGTTGATATTTGATGAATCTAAAAATGTACAATAAAGAATTAAAAATAATATACAATACCGGTAAATAAGGAAATTAACGACAATAATGGGTTGGAAAAAAATATATTCGCTTTGTCTGAATAGATGACAAGTGGGAGCCTACTCTAAAATAAAAGTATCTAAAGCAGGTGTGTAGTACATATGTAAAAGAGAAAAAAAATGAATGAAAATATAGTAAAATATATTGGTTAATTAGAAGAAAATCACAATTATCATTACATAATATATTGCTGTTATACAAGCAAGTATTGAAATCTATATGAACATACAGAAGTTATGGGAATGTTGCCCAAAAAGTAATAAAAATATAATACAATACAGTTATCCAGAAGTGTTGAGAATTATTGCAGGTGCACTGAGATACTACAGTACTGAGCACTTACAACGAAACCTTCAGACACCGACTGTCACTCAAGAAATCAAGAGAATTGCAAAGAGATAAGACGACAGACTCCATTCGTATATCAATATCGAAGTAACACAATTCTTGGGTAACACCAGAACACAGACTCAAAAGAATCTAACTATTTGATGAGTAGTGTAGTGTAATGAGGTGCCTTTAATAAAAAAAGAACAGTATTTTGCCCTTTTCTAAGTTTTTTTATTTTCGAACAATATATAGTACCAATTTTTGAGTAAACCTTCAATATTATAACAATAACCTTCACACCTTATTTATAGTTCATTCTCCTAACTCACTATTGCATATATATTGAGTCTAATAATGAAAATACAGCAATTTATTAATGAGTCAATTATTCCAAGTATCCATAATGATCAATGTACTTTTGAATGCGCTTGAATCAATATTCCTAACACTTTTTTCACTTTGTTTGAGGTACCTCCAAAGCATGGTATTTGCTAGCAAGAAAACGTTGACCATGTAATTTATTCTTTATATTCGGGAATAAAAAAGTCATTTGGTTGCAAATCAGTTCGATACGAAGTATGACCCATTAATTCGGCCTATTGGCCAGTCAGATAAATGGTCGTTTCAGTTGATATGAGATGCAAGATTCTTCACCTGTGTGTTATACAGGTGTATACAGTATATACCTGATGTTATACGCTGCATTTGATACACCGTGGTTGTATTTCTTCATTATTTATTTATATACGAGCTTTTGTTCAAATTATTAAGAGATCTAATTGAAACATATATTTTTCACAGCCAAACGTCCATGCAATATGTTATTGATGCTCATCATAATAATGCCCAAAGATGTATCGAACTTTTACTTGTAAAATAAAATATCGATATGAAGAACTTAGGATTTTTTATATCATTCAATTTAAATAAACAAACTCGTCTTTGTGCATTAATTTACGCAAAGAAGGGATGAAAATAAATTGCATTTTATTTACAGCATTGTTGTCTCTCCTTATTAACTCAACATATATCATTTTCAGAGAACTACCGATAGTTGTAAATGAATGTATCGAACTTTTACTTGTAAAATAAAATGTCGATATGATGAACTTAGGATTTTTATATCATTCATTTAAATAAACAAACCCGTCTTTGTGCATTAATTTACGCAAAGAAGGGATGAAAATAAATTGCATTTTATTTACAGCATTGTTGTCTCTCCTTATTAACTCAACATATATCATTTTCAGAGAACTACCGATAGTTGTAAATGAATGTATCGAACTTTTACTTGTAAAATAAAATATCGATATGATGAACTTAGGATTTTTTATATCATTCAATTTAAATAAACAAACTCGTCTTTGTGTATTAATTTACGCAAAGAAGGGATGAAAATAAATTGCATTTTATTTACAGCATTGTTGTCTCTCCTTATTAACTCAACATATATCATTTTCAGAGAACTACCGATAGTTGTAAATGAATGTATCGAACTTTTACTTGTAAAATAAAATATCGATATGATGAACTTAGGATTTTTTATATCATTCAATTTAAATAAACAAACTCGTCTTTGTGCATTAATTTACGCAAAGAAGGGATGAAAATAAATTGCATTTTATTTACAGCATTGTTGTCTCTCCTTATTAACTCAACATATATCATTTTCAGAGAACTACCGATAGTTGTAAATGAATGTATCGAACTTTTACTTGTAAAATAAAATGTCGATATGATGAACTTAGGATTTTTATATCATTCATTTAAATAAACAAACCCGTCTTTGTGCATTAATTTACGCAAAGAAGGGATGAAAATAAATTGCATTTTATTTACAGCATTGTTGTCTCTCCTTATTAACTCAACATATATCATTTTCAGAGAACTACCGATAGTTGTAAATGAATGTATCGAACTTTTACTTGTAAAATAAAATGTCGATATGATGAACTTAGGATTTTTATATCATTCATTTAAATAAACAAACTCGTCTTTGTGCATTAATTTACGCAAAGAAGAGACGAAAATAAATTGCATTTTATTTACAGCATTGTTGTCTCTCCTTATTAACTCAACATATATCATTTTCAGAGAACTACCGATAGTTGTAAATGAATGTATCGAACTTTTACTTGTAAAATAAAATGTCGATATGATGAACTTAGGATTTTTATATCATTCATTTAAATAAACAAACTCGTCTTTGTGCATTAATTTACGCAAAGAAGAGACGAAAATAAATTGCATTTTATTTACAGCATTGTTGTCTCTCCTTATTAACTCAACATATATCATTTTCAGAGAACTACCGATAGTTGTAAATGAATGTATCGAACTTTTACTTGTAAAATAAAATGTCGATATGATGAACTTAGGATTTTTATATCATTCATTTAAATAAACAAACTCGTCTTTGTGCATTAATTTACGCAAAGAAGAGACGAAAATAAATTGCATTTTATTTACAGCATTGTTGTCTCTCCTTATTAACTCAACATATATCATTTTCAGAGAACTACCGATAGTTGTAAATGAATGTATCGAACTTTTACTTGTAAAATAAAATGTCGATATGATGAACTTAGGATTTTTATATCATTCATTTAAATAAACAAACTCGTCTTTGTGCATTAATTTACGCAAAGAAGGGATGAAAATAAATTGCATTTTATTTACAGCATTGTTGTCTCTCCTTATTAACTCAACATATATCATTTTCAGAGAACTACCGATAGTTGTAAATGAATGTATCGAACTTTTACTTGTAAAATAAAATGTCGATATGATGAACTTAGGATTTTTATATCATTCATTTAAATAAACAAACCCGTCTTTGTGCATTAATTTACGCAAAGAAGGGATGAAAATAAATTGCATTTTATTTACAGCATTGTTGTCTCTCCTTATTAACTCAACATATATCATTTTCAGAGAACTACCGATAGTTGTAAATGAATGTATCGAACTTTTACTTGTAAAATAAAATGTCGATATGATGAACTTAGGATTTTTATATCATTCATTTAAATAAACAAACTCGTCTTTGTGCATTAATTTACGCAAAGAAGAGACGAAAATAAATTGCATTTTATTTACAGCATTGTTGTCTCTCCTTATTAACTCAACATATATCATTTTCAGAGAACTACCGATAGTTGTAAATGAATGTATCGAACTTTTACTTGTAAAATAAAATGTCGATATGATGAACTTAGGATTTTTATATCATTCATTTAAATAAACAAACTCGTCTTTGTGCATTAATTTACGCAAAGAAGAGACGAAAATAAATTGCATTTTATTTACAGCATTGTTGTCTCTCCTTATTAACTCAACATATATCATTTTCAGAGAACTACCGATAGTTGTAAATGAATGTATCGAACTTTTACTTGTAAAATAAAATGTCGATATGATGAACTTAGGATTTTTATATCATTCATTTAAATAAACAAACTCGTCTTTGCATGAATTAATTTACGCAAAGAAGAGACGAAAATAAATTACATGTTATTTACAGCATTGTTGTCTCTCCTTATTAACTCAACATATATCATTTTCAGAGAACTACCGATAGTTGTAAATGAATGTATCGAACTTTTACTTGTAAAATAAAATGTCGATATGATGAACTTAGGATTTTTATATCATTCATTTAAATAAACAAACCCGTCTTTGTGCATTAATTTACGCAAAGAAGGGATGAAAATAAATTGCATTTTATTTACAGCATTGTTGTCTCTCCTTATTAACTCAACATATATCATTTTCAGAGAACTACCGATAGTTGTAAATGAATGTATCGAACTTTTACTTGTAAAATAAAATATCGATATGATGAACTTAGGATTTTTATATCATTCATTTAAATAAACAAACCCGTCTTTGTGCATTAATTTACGCAAAGAAGAGACGAAAATAAATTGCATTTTATTTACAGCATTGTTGTCTCTCCTTATTAACTCAACATATATCATTTTCAGAGAACTACCGATAGTTGTAAATGAATGTATCGAACTTTTACTTGTAAAATAAAATGTCGATATGATGAACTTAGGATTTTTATATCATTCATTTAAATAAACAAACCCGTCTTTGTGCATTAATTTACGCAAAGAAGAGACGAAAATAAATTGCATTTTATTTACAGCATTGTTGTCTCTCCTTATTAACTCAACATATATCATTTTCAGAGAACTACCGATAGTTGTAAATGAATGTATCGAACTTTTACTTGTAAAATAAAATGTCGATATGATGAACTTAGGATTTTTATATCATTCATTTAAATAAACAAACCCGTCTTTGTGCATTAATTTACGCAAAGAAGAGACGAAAATAAATTGCATTTTATTTACAGCATTGTTGTCTCTCCTTATTAACTCAACATATATCATTTTCAGAGAACTACCGATAGTTGTAAATGAATGTATCGAACTTTTACTTGTAAAATAAAATGTCGATATGATGAACTTAGGATTTTTATATCATTCATTTAAATAAACAAACCCGTCTTTGTGCATTAATTTACGCAAAGAAGGGATGAAAATAAATTGCATTTTATTTACAGCATTGTTGTCTCTCCTTATTAACTCAACATATATCATTTTCAGAGAACTACCGATAGTTGTAAATGAATGTATCGAACTTTTACTTGTAAAATAAAATGTCGATATGATGAACTTAGGATTTTTATATCATTCATTTAAATAAACAAACCCGTCTTTGTGCATTAATTTACGCAAAGAAGGGATGAAAATAAATTGCATTTTATTTACAGCATTGTTGTCTCTCCTTATTAACTCAACATATATCATTTTCAGAGAACTACCGATAGTTGTAAATGAATGTATCGAACTTTTACTTGTAAAATAAAATGTCGATATGATGAACTTAGGATTTTTATATCATTCATTTAAATAAACAAACCCGTCTTTGTGCATTAATTTACGCAAAGAAGAGACGAAAATAAATTGCATTTTATTTACAGCATTGTTGTCTCTCCTTATTAACTCAACATATATCATTTTCAGAGAACTACCGATAGTTGTAAATGAATGTATCGAACTTTTACTTGTAAAATAAAATGTCGATATGATGAACTTAGGATTTTTATATCATTCATTTAAATAAACAAACCCGTCTTTGTGCATTAATTTACGCAAAGAAGAGACGAAAATAAATTGCATTTTATTTACAGCATTGTTGTCTCTCCTTATTAACTCAACATATATCATTTTCAGAGAACTACCGATAGTTGTAAATGAATGTATCGAACTTTTACTTGTAAAATAAAATGTCGATATGATGAACTTAGGATTTTTATATCATTCATTTAAATAAACAAACCCGTCTTTGTGCATTAATTTACGCAAAGAAGGGATGAAAATAAATTGCATTTTATTTACAGCATTGTTGTCTCTCCTTATTAACTCAACATATATCATTTTCAGAGAACTACCGATAGTTGTAAATGAATGTATCGAACTTTTACTTGTAAAATAAAATGTCGATATGATGAACTTAGGATTTTTATATCATTCATTTAAATAAACAAACCCGTCTTTGTGCATTAATTTACGCAAAGAAGGGATGAAAATAAATTGCATTTTATTTACAGCATTGTTGTCTCTCCTTATTAACTCAACATATATCATTTTCAGAGAACTACCGATAGTTGTAAATGAATGTATCGAACTTTTACTTGTAAAATAAAATGTCGATATGATGAACTTAGGATTTTTATATCATTCATTTAAATAAACAAACCCGTCTTTGTGCATTAATTTACGCAAAGAAGGGATGAAAATAAATTGCATTTTATTTACAGCATTGTTGTCTCTCCTTATTAACTCAACATATATCATTTTCAGAGAACTACCGATAGTTGTAAATGAATGTATCGAACTTTTACTTGTAAAATAAAATGTCGATATGATGAACTTAGGATTTTTATATCATTCATTTAAATAAACAAACCCGTCTTTGTGCATTAATTTACGCAAAGAAGGGATGAAAATAAATTGCATTTTATTTACAGCATTGTTGTCTCTCCTTATTAACTCAACATATATCATTTTCAGAGAACTACCGATAGTTGTAAATGAATGTATCGAACTTTTACTTGTAAAATAAAATGTCGATATGATGAACTTAGGATTTTTATATCATTCATTTAAATAAACAAACCCGTCTTTGTGCATTAATTTACGCAAAGAAGGGATGAAAATAAATTGCATTTTATTTACAGCATTGTTGTCTCTCCTTATTAACTCAACATATATCATTTTCAGAGAACTACCGATAGTTGTAAATGAATGTATCGAACTTTTACTTGTAAAATAAAATGTCGATATGATGAACTTAGGATTTTTATATCATTCATTTAAATAAACAAACCCGTCTTTGTGCATTAATTTACGCAAAGAAGGGATGAAAATAAATTGCATTTTATTTACAGCATTGTTGTCTCTCCTTATTAACTCAACATATATCATTTTCAGAGAACTACCGATAGTTGTAAATGAATGTATCGAACTTTTACTTGTAAAATAAAATGTCGATATGATGAACTTAGGATTTTTATATCATTCATTTAAATAAACAAACCCGTCTTTGTGCATTAATTTACGCAAAGAAGGGATGAAAATAAATTGCATTTTATTTACAGCATTGTTGTCTCTCCTTATTAACTCAACATATATCATTTTCAGAGAACTACCGATAGTTGTAAATGAATGTATCGAACTTTTACTTGTAAAATAAAATGTCGATATGATGAACTTAGGATTTTTATATCATTCATTTAAATAAACAAACCCGTCTTTGTGCATTAATTTACGCAAAGAAGGGATGAAAATAAATTGCATTTTATTTACAGCATTGTTGTCTCTCCTTATTAACTCAACATATATCATTTTCAGAGAACTACCGATAGTTGTAAATGAATGTATCGAACTTTTACTTGTAAAATAAAATGTCGATATGATGAACTTAGGATTTTTATATCATTCATTTAAATAAACAAACTCGTCTTTGTGCATTAATTTACGCAAAGAAGGGATGAAAATAAATTGCATTTTATTTACAGCATTGTTGTCTCTCCTTATTAACTCAACATATATCATTTTCAGAGAACTACCGATAGTTGTAAATGAATGTATCGAACTTTTACTTGTAAAATAAAATGTCGATATGATGAACTTAGGATTTTTATATCATTCATTTAAATAAACAAACCCGTCTTTGTGCATTAATTTACGCAAAGAAGAGACGAAAATAAATTGCATTTTATTTACAGCATTGTTGTCTCTCCTTATTAACTCAACATATATCATTTTCAGAGAACTACCGATAGTTGTAAATGAATGTATCGAACTTTTACTTGTAAAATAAAATGTCGATATGATGAACTTAGGATTTTTATATCATTCATTTAAATAAACAAACTCGTCTTTGTGCATTAATTTACGCAAAGAAGAGACGAAAATAAATTGCATTTTATTTACAGCATTGTTGTCTCTCCTTATTAACTCAACATATATCATTTTCAGAGAACTACCGATAGTTGTAAATGAATGTATCGAACTTTTACTTGTAAAATAAAATGTCGATATGATGAACTTAGGATTTTTATATCATTCATTTAAATAAACAAACTCGTCTTTGTGCATTAATTTACGCAAAGAAGAGACGAAAATAAATTGCATTTTATTTACAGCATTGTTGTCTCTCCTTATTAACTCAACATATATCATTTTCAGAGAACTACCGATAGTTGTAAATGAATGTATCGAACTTTTACTTGTAAAATAAAATGTCGATATGATGAACTTAGGATTTTTATATCATTCATTTAAATAAACAAACTCGTCTTTGTGCATTAATTTACGCAAAGAAGAGACGAAAATAAATTGCATTTTATTTACAGCATTGTTGTCTCTCCTTATTAACTCAACATATATCATTTTCAGAGAACTACCGATAGTTGTAAATGAATGTATCGAACTTTTACTTGTAAAATAAAATGTCGATATGATGAACTTAGGATTTTTATATCATTCATTTAAATAAACAAACTCGTCTTTGTGCATTAATTTACGCAAAGAAGAGACGAAAATAAATTGCATTTTATTTACAGCATTGTTGTCTCTCCTTATTAACTCAACATATATCATTTTCAGAGAACTACCGATAGTTGTAAATGAATGTATCGAACTTTTACTTGTAAAATAAAATGTCGATATGATGAACTTAGGATTTTTATATCATTCATTTAAATAAACAAACTCGTCTTTGTGCATTAATTTACGCAAAGAAGAGACGAAAATAAATTGCATTTTATTTACAGCATTGTTGTCTCTCCTTATTAACTCAACATATATCATTTTCAGAGAACTACCGATAGTTGTAAATGAATGTATCGAACTTTTACTTGTAAAATAAAATGTCGATATGATGAACTTAGGATTTTTATATCATTCATTTAAATAAACAAACTCGTCTTTGTGCATTAATTTACGCAAAGAAGGGATGAAAATAAATTGCATTTTATTTACAGCATTGTTGTCTCTCCTTATTAACTCAACATATATCATTTTCAGAGAACTACCGATAGTTGTAAATGAATGTATCGAACTTTTACTTGTAAAATAAAATGTCGATATGATGAACTTAGGATTTTTATATCATTCATTTAAATAAACAAACTCGTCTTTGTGCATTAATTTACGCAAAGAAGGGATGAAAATAAATTGCATTTTATTTACAGCATTGTTGTCTCTCCTTATTAACTCAACATATATCATTTTCAGAGAACTACCGATAGTTGTAAATGAATGTATCGAACTTTTACTTGTAAAATAAAATGTCGATATGATGAACTTAGGATTTTTATATCATTCATTTAAATAAACAAACCCGTCTTTGTGCATTAATTTACGCAAAGAAGGGATGAAAATAAATTGCATTTTATTTACAGCATTGTTGTCTCTCCTTATTAACTCAACATATATCATTTTCAGAGAACTACCGATAGTTGTAAATGAATGTATCGAACTTTTACTTGTAAAATAAAATATCGATATGATGAACTTAGGATTTTTATATCATTCATTTAAATAAACAAACCCGTCTTTGTGCATTAATTTACGCAAAGAAGAGACGAAAATAAATTGCATTTTATTTACAGCATTGTTGTCTCTCCTTATTAACTCAACATATATCATTTTCAGAGAACTACCGATAGTTGTAAATGAATGTATCGAACTTTTACTTGTAAAATAAAATGTCGATATGATGAACTTAGGATTTTTATATCATTCATTTAAATAAACAAACCCGTCTTTGTGCATTAATTTACGCAAAGAAGGGATGAAAATAAATTGCATTTTATTTACAGCATTGTTGTCTCTCCTTATTAACTCAACATATATCATTTTCAGAGAACTACCGATAGTTGTAAATGAATGTATCGAACTTTTACTTGTAAAATAAAATGTCGATATGATGAACTTAGGATTTTTATATCATTCATTTAAATAAACAAACCCGTCTTTGTGCATTAATTTACGCAAAGAAGAGACGAAAATAAATTGCATTTTATTTACAGCATTGTTGTCTCTCCTTATTAACTCAACATATATCATTTTCAGAGAACTACCGATAGTTGTAAATGAATGTATCGAACTTTTACTTGTAAAATAAAATGTCGATATGATGAACTTAGGATTTTTATATCATTCATTTAAATAAACAAACCCGTCTTTGTGCATTAATTTACGCAAAGAAGGGATGAAAATAAATTGCATTTTATTTACAGCATTGTTGTCTCTCCTTATTAACTCAACATATATCATTTTCAGAGAACTACCGATAGTTGTAAATGAATGTATCGAACTTTTACTTGTAAAATAAAATGTCGATATGATGAACTTAGGATTTTTATATCATTCATTTAAATAAACAAACTCGTCTTTGTGCATTAATTTACGCAAAGAAGGGATGAAAATAAATTGCATTTTATTTACAGCATTGTTGTCTCTCCTTATTAACTCAACATATATCATTTTCAGAGAACTACCGATAGTTGTAAATGAATGTATCGAACTTTTACTTGTAAAATAAAATGTCGATATGATGAACTTAGGATTTTTATATCATTCATTTAAATAAACAAACCCGTCTTTGTGCATTAATTTACGCAAAGAAGGGATGAAAATAAATTGCATTTTATTTACAGCATTGTTGTCTCTCCTTATTAACTCAACATATATCATTTTCAGAGAACTACCGATAGTTGTAAATGAATGTATCGAACTTTTACTTGTAAAATAAAATGTCGATATGATGAACTTAGGATTTTTATATCATTCATTTAAATAAACAAACCCGTCTTTGTGCATTAATTTACGCAAAGAAGGGATGAAAATAAATTGCATTTTATTTACAGCATTGTTGTCTCTCCTTATTAACTCAACATATATCATTTTCAGAGAACTACCGATAGTTGTAAATGAATGTATCGAACTTTTACTTGTAAAATAAAATATCGATATGATGAACTTAGGATTTTTATATCATTCATTTAAATAAACAAACTCGTCTTTGTGCATTAATTTACGCAAAGAAGGGATGAAAATAAATTGCATTTTATTTACAGCATTGTTGTCTCTCCTTATTAACTCAACATATATCATTTTCAGAGAACTACCGATAGTTGTAAATGAATGTATCGAACTTTTACTTGTAAAATAAAATATCGATATGATGAACTTAGGATTTTTATATCATTCATTTAAATAAACAAACCCGTCTTTGCATGAATTAATTTACGCAAAGAAGAGACGAAAATAAATTACATGTTATTTACAACTTTTTTGTCTCTCCTTATTAACTCAACAGTCATTCCAAAACATATTTTAGTAAGAATCCCGTTGGCATGTACGTCTTCAACTGTCAGACCTTATTATATTATGCAAATCAGTAGGTATTGCCTAGTGTATAACATCAAAATTAAATTACACTCTACTTACGGGCTTGATGTCGTCCAGGTCTTGTCGAGAACTCGATGACGTACAATGGGATGCCCAGAACGCTGGGCTCGCTCAACCCATACATCTTCGTGATGTTCTTGCATCGTGTGTTTACGTCTCTACGAAAATAAGTTCGCACAATCAAACTCTCGGATCGTCGTCTCGCCTTTACTCACCTCAGCGCGTGGAACAACTCTTGATTGTCGTGGTGTTTGAACTCGAAGCAGGCGGTGAATAGAAGCGACCAACTGAGCGTTGCGGCGACCAGAAAAAGAAACGTTAGCCCCATTGCCTCTCCGGTTGTTACTTAATGCTAAGAGATCGGTTCGAACCAGCGGAGTTTTAAGGAAACAGCTGTTTCATCGGACGCATACGCCGTGGCGCTATTGAGCACGGCGTTCCTGTTATCGGGGAGTGTTAGCCGGAGCGGAATTCTGTAACGGGAATACTGGGGATAAGAATTATGTAGTTTCCTGAGGCCTTCTGTAAGTTTTGTCTCGAAATAACAATTTTTGCATTAGGTCCTTGTATCTATTCACATCATTGAAAAAGTTTAATCTTTAACTTAAGTACAATAATTATGAACTAGATCTTAAACATGGTCTGAAAAGTCCCGGGCTTAACAAAGAAAAGGCGTTTTTTTGTTCAAAATTAGTTTTATTCATCAACGTAATCTCCATCAAGGGCCACAAAGTCATTCCAGCGCCGCTCTAACATAACACTGCTCAGAATCATCAATACGTTCTTGTTTTTGGACCACTTTGAACAGAGCTTCCTCACAGTCAACTATTCATGTAATATAAGACCAACACGTTCTTTTGGCATCATTACGATGTTAGCTAACTCACGCAACTTCACTTTTCGATCATTTAAAACAATTTTGTGCATTATTGTGATGTTTTCTGGTGTTACCACCTCATTTGGACGTCCACTGCGTTCTGCATCATCGGTGTCTCTACGACCACGTTTGAAGTCAGCAAACCAACGTTTTATTGTTGTAAATTGTAATGTAAATTGTTTACAATGATGCCTAGCATTTACACCAATAGATATTGCCGATCAAAATACATGCAAGCACCTAACATATTTGACGTCATTCAATAGAAGTATAGTAAAACAATTTACCACATATATACTACATATATTTTTAAGATAGCGTTATTTTTACTTACAAAATTATAATCAACTACTTCATATAGTAACAACAATGTTAGTTCAGGCTTAACTTCAAAAGACAAGTGTCAATATTTTCTGATATTCTTGACATCAGTCTAACAGTGACTTCGTTTTTGGAAAAATAATTTTAATATCTTTAGAACAACAATCCACCGTATTACGATGGATATATGGAACGATTTGCTTTGTCACCCTCCGTATAGTCCAGACCTGGTCACCAGTGACTATAGACCGCCTGCAGATCTAAAACAATCCTCCGAGGAAATAGGTTTGACTGAAATACTGAGATGATTACAGAAGCTGAAAAATATTTTGAAAGTAAAGACAAATCGTTCTTCTATAAAAGCATTAAAACTTTGTTTAATTCAATTAAGTAATCAATATGTCAACTAGACAGTATTCACGGTAATCACAGCATATTAGGCGATTAGGAGACCTTCTATCACGGAAGTCTAAGATAAAATGCGAAAGAAGTGATGCAATTTGATGCTAGGAAAAATGTGATATGGTCCAATAAATCACTGTTTATATTTTTTCCTTCAAAATGCCGGGTTTATGTATGGAAAACCCCAAAAGAAGCCTAAGATCCGGACTGCCTACTTGCTACAGTAAATAATGAGGAAGGTTCCGTTACGATTTGGGCGGCAATATCGTGGTATTCAATCCGTTCTCTCATTCATATCACTGGTGGGATTACTGAAAATGAATATATCGACACCCTCAATAATGAGGTTCTTACTTTGACTAGTATATTGCTGCCACACACTGCCATATTTCAAGATGATATTGCACCTATACATACAGTAAAATGGTTCAGTCTTCACTTGAGGAACATCAGAATATCATCAGACATATTCCCTGACCAGTACAGTTGCCAGACCTCAATAAAATTGAACCGTTATGGGGAGTCAAAGTTATGAAACAATTGGCGAATATCTTGGCACAAGAATGGGACAACATTTCGTTGGAAACTATTCAAATAATATTCCACGAAGAATTGTAGCTGTTTTAAAGTCAAAATAGTGACTCAGCACCTTACTAATAAATACAGATTGTCTATATGTGACGATAATGTTAATTAAAAAATGCCTAATTCACTACTAATACAAGTGAAATGAGTTTTCTGGATATAAAACGTAAAATGACAAAAAAAAATTTTTAAACATACCTATTTTAAACACGGCCAGGCGTTTCAGACCAATTTTACACTAAAAATATAACGATATACCATAACAGAGTTAACATACAATCGTTATAATATTTGAATAATGCCAATGAAACTATTTGAACATATACATATGTATTTATCGCGACTATATGACGAACCTTTAGAGAGTTCCAACCTTCGGAAGGCGTCGAGACGCAGGCGCCTACTATAGACGTCAGCGTCGTTATGGATTTTTATGCTAAATGAGTGAGTGGGTATATTGTGTTAATAATAATAATAATTTGGTATTAATCAATTTTTCCATTACGTATATGTTCAATCGTTTGATAAAAAAACGAATCTATAAAAACGATTAACTGTTATTCTTATGATATCTTCTCCACATCACATCATCATGCTAGAGTGATTTATAGATTTGAACTGAGAACCTGAAATGCATACTTATAGTAAATATAGGGTGTCCTAAAAACTCCATGAAATGTTTTAAGTAATAATTGTATTAAATCAAAACAAATTTAACTAAACAATGAATAATAATAATATGGATATTTAGTAATCTCTCTCCTCTCCGCCTCCTCCCTCTGACGACAATCAGACATATTATCGAGCGATTGCTTCAGCAACTCTAAACTTTTGTGACGTATAACATAGGTTTTGACCTTTAAAATGGACAACATATTGTAGTCCATCGGATTGAGATCCGGCGAGTAGGGAGGCAATTCTGCCGACGTGATGAAGTCCTGCGTTGCTTTTGCCTTATGGGCCGAAGTGGAGTCCTGTTGGAGCCTCCAGTTCGCATCGCCGAAGTGCTGCTGAGCCCGTAAAGAAAGGGGGAAGGGAAAAGCCCCGGGAAGTACGACAGTTTCGAGAATGTCGCGACGATACAGTTCTTGATTGATTTTGACCCCTTGCTGGCGCGAATTCTGCCACAGACCCTAACAGAATGTGGATTTTGGCGGTGTTGAATGATAACCGACGTGGTAGGAACCTCAGAGTACTGGCTCCTGTTATTTTCGTAGCTAGCACTCTATTATTCAAAGTGCACGCAGCAATGATGTGCTCAGTATCTTCCACACCACCACAAAATTCGCAATGTCCTCCACTTTCTCACAGCCTGAACCTCTGGATATATGCGGCCGTGTTCCCATGTAAACAACAAAGGGTTGTTAGTTCCACTGGATTTTTTGTCAGGTTCAGTCTGTCAAATCCGACCCTCTCACAAAATCCATAGGGTGTTCTGCTTTTACTGCTGTTGCTCCATGTCATCTGCCATCTCCTAGCTATCTCGTTCTTTATTTCGCGTTGCATCTGGCACTGGTTCCAGATCGAACCCTGATTCGGAAAGTCAATCTCTGCCCTCGAAGTCACGTCCCTAGCCAGTTTATCAACCCTCAACATTTCAAGTGTAAACAATCGCCTTACTCACTGAATGTTTATGTTGATTACCGAGTTGCTCATATCATTTAGCCTTAGCGTTAATTTTTCTAAGTGTTCATTTTTTCTTGGATATCCATGTTCAACCCACCATACCTACTGTTCTACTGTCGTTTCTGAAGATGTAGTTCCTTCTCTGTTGCCTTGAATACGAGGGTCACTATTTATATATCGGGAATTGGCAACACTTTTGTCATGTGAGTCCATCTGACGGTTCCATCGTAAATTTTGACATTTTTGACGATATACGTACTCAGAACATTTTGTCGCACGGACGCTATTTGTTTATTTTATGTTACGTCTCGGAAAAAAATGGAACTGAATCGTGAACATTTTCGTGCGATGATTTTTTACGATTTTCGTTCAACTTAATTTGACTTTTGACGATGAAGCTCCATCAAAAAACACCATGTATCGCTGGTTTAGTAAATTCAATCGTGATCGTAGTTCGCTGTCCGACGAGTTTCGTGAAGGTCGTCCGAAATCGGCTGTTGTGCCAGAAAGCATCGATGCTGTGTGCGAAATGATTAAGCAAGATCGTCATGTCACCTATTGTGAGATTGAGGCATCCTTAAGCATTAGTTCCACCAGCATATATGCGATTTTACATGAACACTTAACTATGTGAAAGTTATGTTCGCGTTGGATCCCACACACTTTGACAATTGCTCAAAAAGAGGCTCGTGTCGATTGGTGCAAAGAAATGCTTAAGAAATTTATTCGCAGATGACGAATCATGGATATATTCGTATGAGCCCGAAAGTAAGCAGCAGTCGACTGTATGAGTGTTCCAAGATGAATCAAATCCAAAAAAAGTTGTTCGGGCACGAAACACTTCAAAGAAAATAGTGGACTGTTTCTTAGGGAAAAATTCTGATTCGTACACAACCATTTGTTTGCCAGAAGTCTTCGGTGAAATAAGGAAAACAAACAAGAGACGCCGGATTGTTCATCATCATGACAATGCAAGCTCTCACACATCGGCTCAAACAACAGACTATTTGAACACTCAAAACATCGAATTGATGGGTCATCCGCCGTACAACCCTGATTTGGTACCCAATGACTTCTTTTTGTTCCCATCCGTGAAGAATAAACTGCGTGGTCAAGGATTTTCATCGCCCTAAGAAGCTATTGAACTCTTCAAAAATCATGTTTTGAAGATACCTTTTGAAGAATCATATTGAAGATTTTGAAGAATTTATACCATTCAGAATAGAGTAAATGCTTTGAAAATTGGTTTAAGCGCATGCAAAAGTGTATCGATCAGTACGAGTACTTTAAAAAACAATAAAAATATATTCGCAGCTTAACTATTTGTTTTTTTTTTCCTATTCCCGAAATATAAATAGTGACCCTCGTATATGTTGTTGACAGCAAGCACCAGTGCAGTCAATTCTGCCGTCCCTGCGTCAAGATCACTATCAAATTTTACCATAAAGATCTTTTCTCATTCCTGGTGTGTTCTTTCCAGCATACCCACTCGTACTCCGTCCGGTCCAACACTCGCGTCCACCCATTGAATTGACCATCTAGTCTATTAATAAATTCGCTTTGAACATCATGAAAAAAACCCAAATAGCTTTTTTCACAACGCATTAACCAGTGTCTTGTTCAATATTCACCGTTTCCAGTGTGACTTGTCGCCCCAACAACCAAATATGCCCCCAATGGTGAACGTGACCGTATGACCCGCTGCACCAAAGCGATTTTAGCAACTTCCGAGCGGACGCGGCAACGTCGCGTCTTGCCTGCACCTCTCGCTCGACTCCCCGCCTCCGCCGCCGCCGCCACCCCGCCGTATCCGCAGAATACGCCACTTTCGGCCCTCGTTCTCCTGCAACGGGAACAGTTCGAGGGGTGCAGTCAGAGGGGTAGGAAGCGTCAGCGCCGCTCCCCTTTTGCGACGAGCGCCACTACCCAAAGCGATCAATTTGAGCGCGTCTGCCTCAGCGGTATCGTCCGACTTGGTTCGTTTCGGTTCTTTTTCCTTCGCCAGGGCACCACGTTATTGGGGAGCGGCCTGCACAAGGGTCCAAGACTGCGACAAGGAACGAGCCGGCCACTTATCCGATCCCCGTGCCCCGTTGATTGTTCTGTGATAGAGAATCGTCCCTCGCTGGACGAGGTAAGCATTCGTTTTCATCACAAAGACGCTATCACGCCTCTAACGTCTATAACTTTGAGGTATCGGTATGTAATGCCGCGATACACTCAAAAAACGCGATGACACATAAAGTCCAACATTCACGATTTAATCTGAATTGTGTTACGTCTTTTTTTTGTATTCTTTACATTATTTTATTATTAAAACTTGCTGCATAATATTGATTATTACTAGTGATCGCCCTCAATATATTAAGTTAATCGTGTTTCCCTCATAACAGAATAAAAGGACTAATATAAAAATGATATGTTACTAAAACTTGTTTTCACGGTATTTTCCATATAAGATCAGAAATGTGTTTAAAATAATAAATGTCTGTACTATCGAAGCAAAATATCTCAAGAACTAACACTCACTAACATTTTTTAAGTTGCATTTAATTAAATCTAATTTCCATAAACTTCCAATAATCAACAAAGTATTAATAATAGTAAATTATTACGCCAGTGAACCTTATATCAAAGTATCATAAGTAAAATTATTTTCATAACTGTAACAACTCCAAAGTATCAACACTTAATTTACTTATTTTTAATAAACCCTATCCTTCATTTTGTTTTATAAACTTTTTGAAAAAACCTTTATCCCCAGCAAGCGTCAATCCTAGTATGTTGTTATCGGCGCGCTAAACTTTTAGTCGCACGGCTACCCGCTGGATTTGTTTATATGTCACCGATCTGACGGCTATTCCAGGTTGCTTGATTTGGGCGTCTTTCGTTTTATTTAAATATATTTCTTTATAGAGTGTATTACATAAAAATATTAGGCCTGAAAATTCTTCCTCGATATAAGCTTTAACCGTGCCAAATTGTACAACTTCAGGTGCCCCCGTTTTCTTTGAAAAGGGAAGCAAAATTGGCCGATTAATATATAGAAGATTGTGTTCAAAAATCGACCAAGAAAATACTAGCATTAGTTTTCTTAAAATGCAAAAGGAATTTTGTTCGTGTAATATCTCTAAACTGATTTACAATCGTATTTACAACTAAAACCAGTAAATTAAAATGCGAATTGTTTCAATAAAGAGTTTATCTGTCAGATTTAGCTTCCTGTAACTTCTTAATTGAGACAATTTTAGGTAATCATTCATATCTCTGCGGTATCAAGCTTGTATTTTTATTTTTCTGTAATTAATCAAAATTCTAACACTGTGTAAAATAGCAACGCTTTATCTTATCTAAAGATACTATGAGTGCTTCACAAGTTTGAGATTTTAAGTCAACATTGATTATTATGATAATACGAAATAAATTTTAAAAATTGTATAATATCTTTATTATCATTTTACAATCTTAATTATAAATTAATTTATTGCTACTTTTAATTTGTACATAGTTCAATTTGCAAGTTAAGACGAGCGCGAAATTAATACATCGGTATGTATTTTCCAAATTAGAATTAATTTAGACTATTTATGCGCGTTATCTAGTAGCTCTTATGCTTCCACGTTGCTGCGATTTAGTAACCTTTTTTGGTGGTTTGTGGATTTCCAGGTCACCGTGCAGTTCTTCGATGGTTACGTAGGGATAAGCTTTGTAAATAAACAAAGAGCTTTGTTTTGTTAACATTGGTTTGATGACAGTGCATCATAATTATTTTCCCATGTCACCGATATTACCAAAAAAAAAACAGTTAAATGTTAAATAAATTTATAAAACTATAAATTTTGTAAATTAAACAATTTACTTAAATATAAATAAATTTACCACATGATAAAAATCGGTTCAGTTTCTTTAAGATGCTAACAGAAAGATAGAGAATAGAGACACCACGCATTTACGGCCAAAATATGTCTCTGTATGTCTCTCTGATTAAAGGAGTTGAGACAAATCCAATTACTTCTGCTTTATAGGCGGACCTTTCTTGCCCTATGGAGGTTACACACGGCTTATTACACTATAATTTACCCAAGAAACTATACCCTAAGAAGAGACCTCATCGTTAAATAATGAACTTCAAGATGGAGTCCCGAAATTGCGGACATCATCCCATCAGATAAAGTGAAAGTTCGTAATTAAAAAACGATTTTATTGGTTTGAATGAATGAATCTTTTGGTTTGTCGTATATCTCAGTCCAATAAAGCCACCTGCAGTCAAATATTTTATTTGTATATGTTAGAAATAACAATGATGACTTGGGGAAAAATAATTTCGGTCACATTTTTCAAATCCAACTTATTCATATAAATATATATCCAGATCCAGATCTAAATCTAGATCTAGCAAACAATTTGTGACAATGGCATTTATTTAAGCACTAATCTATGGAAAAAAAAATATTAATAAAACCCAATTAATGCAGCTGGTGGATGTGTATATTACAAAATTATAATTTAAATTATTTGTACAAGTATGTGCTACTAGCACTGTCTGGTTATATTATTTTTACAGATATTACTTACAAGATGAGGACAGAATAAAAATGTGGACGCATTGCTCATTTGCTACGAAAAAACTCTGGAATCAACAACAAATACGGCAACACTGAATCCTTGAGCAATCTGCTAAATACAAATACACCAAAAAGGAATGTTAGAGTAACGCTAATAACTATCCATAGTCTTACAACATTAAGACAAATCAAAACGTCGCAATGTGACATACATTGTCACACAAAAAACTTCGAATCTAAATAAAATAATTTAACAAAAATGGTATCAAATATAATTTGATAGTACATCTAAAAACTACAGTTAGTTATACAGCCACAATAGTCTATAGGTTAGAGTTATAACCTCTTATCACTATCGCTTTCAAGAATTTTGCATATGCCTGACAACGGGACGACTTTGACAGGTTCATTCGTTTACGTGTTCGAACTAATCAGACAACATTGTGTCCCTTTTTAACTAGAATAAAATGAGAAGGAAATATGTCTGATTCTAAAAGGAATTTACAAGTTGCGGCGGATAATATATTTAACATGTTGATGACGCATGGACAAAAAAGCTTTGAATAGACTATAGATTACTTTTTTTGCTGTAAAATTTGTTATACGATATATAATTTCAATTTTTCCGAACTATTTATCTGCTCCAGAGTGTTAAAATATGTCTACTAGAGATATGAGACCAAAACCATCTATTAAGAACAACCGAAATTACTTTTTTCCCAATCTTATATTAATATTATGTATGTTTAAACACGACATATAATACCATGTAACGAATTGTGGAGGCAAAAACCGTACAAAAATAAACAAACCACATTTGTTATTTCATAAAACTTTCAATATATCATCCGGAAAAAAAAAACACGAAAAATTAAGGCTGTGGCAAATTTTAATGAAGTATTTTCAAAATTACGAGCCCATTTCCACGGCACAGCGACCTTGAACAGGAAACTGGCACAGAGCCAGAGGCTGTTAACAGACTGATTCATTTACCGAAGAAACAATGAAATAATAAATTAAAAGTTTACATAAAACTTGGATCATATTTCGTACCATTTTCGTAGTACGATTTGTCCTTTGCTTTAAAATAGGCCTCAGTTTCAGCGATCACCTCTTCATTCCACGAAAATTTCTCCCTAGCAAGCATTCTTTTGAGATCTGTCGAGTCCACTCGGATGACTGTCGATTGGACTTTGGAGTGAAATGATGGAGCCATGTTTCATCCATTGTCACATATCGACGTAAAAACTCGGGTTTATTACGCTTGATCATCTTCAAACACTGGTCCGAATCATCAATTCGTCATTGTTTTTGGTCAAAAGTGAGCTCGCGCGGCACCCACTTTACACAGAGCTTTCTCATACCCAAATATTCGTGAATGATATGATGTACACGTTCAATTTATATCTTTAGAGTATCTGCTATTTCATTCAATTTTAATTTACGGTCATTCAAAATCATTTTGTGGATTTTTTAAATGTTTTCGTCGGTAACAACCTCTTTTGGGCGTCCACTGCATTCACCGTCTTCGGTGTTCATTTCACCGAACACACGTCTAAACTTAGCATACCAATCCTTGATGTTGATTTTCCCGAGGCAATTTCCGGAAACTCGGCATCAAATGTATTTTTTGCCTTCAAAAAGCATTATTTTATCAACACGCGAAATTCCTTTTTATCCATTTTTTTCACAATAACAAAAGTTACTTCACTCAAAATGCTATAATTCACAAACTAATGATCCGACATCTGCCAAATTTATACACGCATCTTTTGAGGCTTAGGGCTAACTAAAAATACATATGGATTTAATTCTAGTAGCACCATCTATGTGTTAGGCCGGGGACTTTTCAATTGACATGTTAGTAACATTTGAATAAAACATTTTCAAAACACTTAAAAAAATTATATCTACTCTGACAACTGATAAGTTATTTTTAATTATACATTGTTATTGCCTTAACTATTGTAAAATAAAAAAAAATTAATATATTACTATTGTTTTGTTGTACTTGCATCAATACATAACTAAGACTACTGCGAGAAAAATATAGTATGTGTTTCCTGAGTTAAAATTAAAATACATTACTTAACCCTTGTACAAGTTCGTGTGGTTCCATTCGCTTCTGATTTTCTGTACGTTGTCCAGTAGCTGATTGCTTCCACGTTGCTGGATTTAGTGAACCTTTCATATTTTAAGACGATATCTTGAATAAATTCGTAGATGCATTACATTTCGAGGTCATCGTGCACTTCTTCGCTGATTACGTAGAGATAAGAATTGGTAATTTATCGAAGAACTTGGTAGCATTGGATTACTACTTGGTTTGAGTGTAACCCCATATGAGCAGTACATTAGTCCAAATATGCCTCATAATTTTCTAATAAAACATATTCTCAGCTTTCAGTGTATGCAAGAAAAATTAATGTTCTTATATTCCTAGACCTAGAATTCCCTTAACATTCCAATCTGCCCAATGAGCAATAAGAATTTGATGAAATTTGTGTTATGCGATGACATGCAGAAAATCGTTTCAATAAGCGATCTAATATAGAAATCTATAAACTAGTATTATATTTAATTTAATTACGATTCTATGTTATTCTAAAAGATAATTAACACCTAAATATGCTAAATGTAGTTTAGTGTAATCGTTGCCCTGTTTCACAAAATTTAAATATAAGCAAAGTTTACATGAACGTTTTGATCTTTCACTATTCCTTCACTAAATAATCCTAGCAAACTTAACAAGTAAATAGTAAGCTTGACATATTTGCCTTAATGACTACTTGTTCCTTATATTTCTTAATTAATTTCTTTTTCCCTTTTCTTTTCTGTTCTGTACCATAGTAAGCTATTTCAGATCAATAACCTACTGTTATCCATCTTCCAGACTGTTATTGTTTTTTTCTAATTGCTTTCTGTGAGATATGGCTTTAGTACCCCAAAATGCAGATGGGACCTTATTAAACGCTTGAGATATATCGGGAATGCAGTCGAGCAACATATTTTATCGTTTAAGCTTTCATTAATTGTATTGACCAATCTGTAAACTTACTCTAATGTTCCAGGTTTGTTATGAAAACCGAATTGATGCTGTGGCATAATATTTCTTTCTTTTGTAATTATTTTGAGCCTCTTGTTGTTTAGTCCCTGGAAAACCTTGGATATCACAAGCAATAGGCTTATAGGACGATAAGAGGAAACGTCTTCTAAATTTCCCTGATTTGGGAATCACAATGGTTTTAAGCCACTTTCCAAATGTCAGAAAAGAACCATACACGTAGCATAGCATTAAAAATACATGTTACTAACCTGAAGCACTTTTCTGACAGTTCTTGTAAAATTCTTCCAGTTATTAGATAAACAGGATTGGTCGTATTAACGAACAGTAAATTGTTCGTCTAGTAAATCCATTTGAAATGGAGTATTCAGAGAGTCAGTTAAAATGTTTTCCTCATCTACAGATATTTCGTATAGGAATGTACTAAATACGCTTCTTAGATGTTTAAAATAAAACATCGTCATGTGCTTTTTCTTTGGCATTCCTGGCCCAGGTATTATCACCATATTTAATGGGTGAATTGTGTTATTGGGGCCTTTTGATCTTGCAACCATGCTGCATCTTGTATGTTTTTTAATATAGTTATTGCTGCTGTTCCTGCATTTATTTTGGAGAAGGTGATCAGTTGATAAATCGAAACATGATTCAGTTATACACATATTAGTTACAATACTTTTTACGACCCAGAAATCTATAGTATCCGGAATTTTGTTTATATCTGACGGAAAATATGCTAACTCACAAGGTACTCCTTGAGCCTGAAAAGTTTTAACGGATTTCGTAGCACT
The DNA here is from genome assembly GCF_030347505.1 of Rhynchophorus ferrugineus. Classification (NCBI taxonomy): domain Eukaryota; kingdom Metazoa; phylum Arthropoda; class Insecta; order Coleoptera; family Curculionidae; genus Rhynchophorus; species Rhynchophorus ferrugineus. Next base: position 4,582,579 of record NW_027472583.1, on the reverse strand, counting down.
CAAACGAACAATTCAATATAGAATCTTACATATTCTCTGACGTACGAAATTTATGGAAAGAAAATTTGTACTGCACTTCTGACCTTGAACCATAAAGATTGGCATTCGGCCAACAGTTCGGCTTTCGCAAACTCCAGCTTGGCCGAGAAACAAAGAAAGAAAAATATCCGGCTCGGCCGCACTAAATCGGACTATAATATAGACCGAAGATATTTACGTGTTTTATTCTTTCCGTTTTCATATTTCCTTTCTTATTGTTGCAGCAATGGAAGAAGTTCTAACCGAAGGAAAAAATTTTCGATTGGTCGACGAATCCGAGCTTCCAGAAATTATTGATTTTCTCGCCGATTTTTTACCAGATTCGATAAAGGTAAGTGGTGATGGGTGCGATTGCTCTGCTATTCTATCCTTTCTTGAACCGAACTGATCTCTACGTAAAGCAAAATAGGTAGGTTTATCGAACGAATATTCACCCAAGGTCGGTTTATCAGATTATCATTATTTATCAGTTATTATTAATTACAACTTACATAATATATACTTAGTACACCTTAATATTGTTGTTCTTTTGTACTTGCAATAATACACAAGGAAGGCGAGTACGTGATTAATACATCAGCATGTATATCCCAAATTAAAATAAAACTAAACTACTTAAGCTAAAGTTTAGAATACACTTATACACTAAACATATTCCTGTAGTTTTCTTCGCTTCAATCTTCTGATTTCCATATTTGCACCTCTTAGGTCCAAATGATCTTTATGATTGACTGAAAAGCAATCTCTTTGTTTTTAGGTCAAGTTGAGAGTACCTTCCAACTAACCAGTACAGTTGCTTGACTTTGAGTTGGAAACAACCTGTATTTTGCAATCTCTAGTCTATTTGTGGATCTTGTTGATCGCTACTTATACTTTATTTACAGCTACAGCAAAAATTCAACTTTTTCCATAATAACTGTGGCGTCGATAAATGTTTCAAGTGCTGTTTCTTTTGTTGTTGGTCCCAACCGAAATAGATTTAAGTGTTGAGAATTCTTTTTTCCCTGTCCCTTCATGCGAGACTCCAAATTTTCTTTCGAAAATATATGACTCCAGCACTCCGCAGTAATTCCGCGGTAGCAATTTGCACATTATGTAGATTAATCCAAAATGCCATTCCTGGTCAAAAGCTTGTGAGATGTCCAGGAATATAGCAGAACGATATTTATTTTCTTCGAATACCTTTTCAAAAACCGCTGTTGTTCTGTACACTTGGTTTATTGTCAATGGTGATTTCGAAATCCAAACTGGAAACATGGTAATTCTATAAATGGTTTAATACGATTTAACAGCAGTTTTTCAAATAATTTTGATATCACAGGTAGCAGCGACATAGGCCTGTAAGATACAACCTGTTCTGCCAGGTTTTTTTAAACATAATTATTCGAGCAACCTTAAGATATTCCGGAACATACTTTAGCCCCACACAGGCATTGTGGCAGCTCTTTTAACAACCCAGGTGAAATATCATCAATTCCAAGAGCCTTTTTAGGATTGAGGTTTTTGTCAGTTTCTGTGGCAACTTCCATTGAAGAAATCAGATTTACAAATACATCGGACTGATAAACAGGATTTGTATATATTGTCGATTCTATATCACTCGGTTGGAATACGTAAATGTTCTGCGAATAAATTAGCTACTCCATCGTTGCGTCGAACCCATTCATTTCGGCCATAGCTAGTAATTTTTGTCTGCTTCCGGGATGAATCCACTTACATATTTTTCGAAGCAACTCTTTACCGCAGAATTTAGCAACAACTCTTTACAGCATTTCTGGTTCTGTCCCATACCCTTCTAGGTTTTTGTATTTATTTTATCAATTCTCTAACTGTGGTAAATTAGTGGAGAATAAAAAAACAGATTTCTGATGTTGATGTAGCCTTTTGAAATGGTTCATAGCTATAATTTTCGACCAATTCTAGACGGCCAGACATTAAAATGGCGTCATCTAATCTAATATCCTTTTTTTAAACTTATATGTTATGCAGGGCGCGCCAAATAAAGTGCAACAGTCTATCTTTCACAATTCCTACAACGTTTGATCCAGCGATGTCATGCAGAAGAATGACTTTGCGACAATACGTCATCCAATTTCTTCAAATGGTGTTGATATACTTCCACAGTAACCACAATAATTCTAATTTCTAAAATACCAAAAGCTTGATACTTGGCCAGATGTATATTGCTGATCAAAATCCATCAAATATAATGTAATTTGTAATCATTTATGTTTTAATAAATTTTAATTAAATAGTTTAGTGTTTTTATAATTTAGAGCATTAGGAATAACAGGATATAGTTCATTAGTATTAATAGGTTTACTACGGTTAGTTTTTGTGGAGCGAAAAAAATTAAATTAATTTAGTTTAAAATTATCTGCGTCTCTAAAATTATTATCATTTTATGTCGTACTTCAACAGGCTATATTGTACAGGCTAGGAAAAAATATTACAAAAATATACAATATATTAGGGAAAATACAGACTAATTCTGCAAAAATTAACATAACTGAAAAAAGTAACTAGATATTTCTATTTATAAGATTTAACTTTTTAACGTATAATTAATAATTATATTGTTGCTACACATTCATTGTTTAACACAGAAAATGGCTACCAAAAATTGTCCATTTTGAGACATAAGAAGTAGCAAAAGTGAAAGTTGATTGATCATGTGTAAAATACAGCTTCCGCGGCAAAATTGGCAAAGTTTTTTGCATCGTATTGTTACCGGTGATGAAAAACCGATCAATTACGATCATCCAAAGAAAAAAAACTCATGGGGACCTGGTCATGCAACAACATCAACGACAAAGCCGAATATCTATGGCTCTAAGCTAATGCTCTATATTTGTTGAGATCAGTTTGGCGTGGTATACGAAGAGTTGCTAAAACCTGATGAAGCCATCAATGGGAATCGCTATCGACTACAATTAATGCGTTTGAGCTGAACACTACGAAGCCAAATGAACGGAATACAAGGCAAAAACACAACAACGTTATGATTACTACTTGCTTTTGATAGGATCAATCAATATTTTTATTTACCGATATTTTTTCAAATATACCAAACTTGAGTACTAACATTTATTTATAAGAAACTTCTAATAACAGTAGTGTATTTTTCTTTGTAACAAAATTAGTACAATCCAATATCTGATTGAATGTACGAGGGTGGTTCAAACATAATGGAGACAAACGCTGTAGATGGCGCGCGTGTATGTTTTGAAGATCCTGGCTTAAATATGTGATAGCTGGGACCCTTACGAACAGTGCGGCATAGTTTTCGTCGAGAGTGCATGATTCACGCGCGTGCTACGACCATGAGTGAACGTCAAGTGCCGGCCGCCGTAGCGCAACGTATTTTCATTAGTTTTTCAGTGTGGGAAGGCGTTAATAAGACGGAAAATTTTCGACATTTGCAGAATTAGTTCGGTAGTAAACGCCTGAGTAGATCTGCCGTGTTTAAATGGGCCAAAGTATTCTAGGATAACCGCGAGCCGTCGAGAATAAGCCGCATGATCGTCAACTGCGAACGAGCATCACACCAGACAACATTCGCATTAGGCATCGCACATTCGAGATTAGTATTAGTAGTGTAAAGTCTACCATCCACGAACACCTTCAATATCGTAAAATAAGGGCGCGATACCAGGCGGAGGAGGATGGTTTTTAACGCGAATCTTTATTATAGATGAGACAGGGGTACACTATTACACTTCCGAAAGCAAGATGTAGTCTATAGAGTAGAGGAAGGGGCTATTATACCTTATAGTATTTTATTTTAAGGTCAAACAACGACCCGTTCGCGATATAACACGGCCTGTAATGTTTATTAGCGCCGATTACGGCAGGTCTACGTCGGGGTGATAAACCAAAATTGATTTGGCTCGAACCTGGGCAAAGTTCCAAATTTATATTACTTCAAACTATTCTCCGCTGTAAAATTCTAGAATAAAAATTCAAATACTAGTTTTATGTAAAAAAGTCATACAAATATATTTTACTAAAAAAAAATAATAAAGATAATTTGTGGTGATAAAACAGCAGGCGTACAGCAAAGTTATTTTCGAACAAAAAACTACATGATTTTCAAGAAAACGGAACAATGTATTTATTCAAAGTATTGGCCATTTGATTGTAAACTTCAAGATTATGATCTTGCCCCTCTTCCAGGCAATTTAAGAATTCCATCCCAAAAAAACTGTTTGTCTTTTTTTGTAAAACCAATCATGGAGCCATTTTCTAACTTCTTTGAAATTGCTGATATGCAAGCGCGTGACCCATTGATGCAAAATGATAGTCGGACGAGGCGAGGTCTGGAGAGTACGGCGAGTGCGATAATACATCCCATTCAAGTGATTCCAACGCTTCCTTGACTAATTTGATGTATGAAATGGCACATTATAGTGCAGTAAAATTACTTTGCCGTGTCTTCAGGACCTTTCTGGGCGTTTTTCGATCAATGCGTGGTTCAAATTAATCATTTGTTGTTGGTAGTAATCACTATTAACTGTTTCACCAGTTCGTAATACTCTACGCCTCTCTGGTCTTACCAAACATAGACGCGACCAAAACGATTTGGCATTGGAGTCGATCAACCGGCTTCCGTTGATGAGGTAAGGTCCTTGGAAAATAAAATATTCTCTCATAGCGATGTCGTATAGAGGGCTGTAAAAACAGAAACATGTGCTCATGCGCATTTATTCTAAGCCAACTTGACAGATTTCACAGCTAGGCGTTGTTGTCACAGATAAGATTTGTAGTTTATTAAAAGATATTTTTTAGGTTAATTTTATGTTAACAAAAGTTTGCTTAAATACTTAATAGTTAAAATCCCTAAAGAGGAATGTTAGGGTAACAGTTGGAAAACTGTTAGATCCGTTAGTTCACCTCGTGTTAAACTATGGAAAAGGATTTTGGATATTGCATGACCAATTACTATTAACTATCAAAACAGAATAATTATCCATAAAAAAACAGAACAATCAAGTGTGTGAAAACAGTTGTAAACCATTATATTCTAGAGAAGAGAATGGACACTAATGCCGTTGTAAATGATAATTAAAGCGCAAGATAAGGAAGAAATTAAAGGAATATTACAGGAAAAGTATACACAGGGAGTAGCGGAAGAAGCAAATGAGGAGAATGGTATTGGTAATAGAATATACAATATATATAACATTCTGAAATTAATGGATCAAGATTATCTAGACAATATACTTAAGAACACCTAGGTGATGCTTCAGGCATTTCAAAAAAAAATACTTAATAGCAAAACACAAGATGGAAACACAGCAATACTTTCCAACAATCAAATGTAGTAAGGTAAAATTGTTTTACCAAAAGCGCGATTAAATCATTAAAATCATAGTAAATCAGTTAAGACATTTAATGAAAACTTACAAAAGGCCTACAGGGGAAACCACCCTCGTAATTTATATATATATATATATATATATATATATATATATATATATATAAACAATAATTTACGACCATGTCCCAACAGAATTCAGTAGGAGAAACGTCCTGTAATGTTTACCACTGCGCCAACCAAGTTTGAGAACGTTACGAACTATTTCCATCACCTAATATTCTATTATTATCATGCCAATATATATTAAATTAATTTCTTGTTTTGTACGTAAAACTTTTCGATTTCCTGTTATTGTATTTCCGTCAACTATTAGATCAGGCGCCATCGAGTCGCCGACCATCCGTCTGACTTTTGAAAGGTTTCCGTGATGAGAAAAAAAACAGACGGCTTTCCGCGGCTTAATTAACCGTTTTACGAGTGATATTTGCCTCGAATTTTCCGCGTCATTTCGTCAGACGAACGGAGTAAACTTCCATAAAAGTGACATCACGCGAGACACAATTGCTTGACGGATAGCATGCCGTCTGCTTATTTCTCAATGAAATTAATATTAGATGGGCGAAAAAGTAATCAACGTTTTAACCGGCTTCAAAAAATGAGGACGTTCTTTGTTCGACCGTAGTAGTTTTGTTAACGTTTTTTCACCGATTTCTACGTCAATTATGGACCGATTTTCAATATCCTTTTTTTATTCGAAAGAGAGCACTTCCGAGGTGGTCCCATTGGGACCAAGTCAGGATCTATCTATCAGGATATTTGAGTAAATATCTGACATTAAAAAGAGAAAAATAAAATATTTTTAACAAAAAAATTGAACCGACCTCCAAAAATACCAATAAATAAGGAACTCGACCACATTTCGACGAAATGACACATACTGAAAAGTAAGGCTTCAACATGAACTTGGTTGGTAAATCCTTTAAAATTAATTTATAGTCCTGACAATTTGCTAAAACTATTCAAAAAGTAATTAAGTAGCAGATATATCCAAGAGTGGAGAACTGTACGAAGGTCCATAATCCATAAGGCAAGTATCCGGCAGACATAAGTGCTATTAGAACCGGAAAACTGAGAAGTGAAAGAAGACAAAAAGACGAAAAGTGGTCTATTAGCTGTGGAGAAAAAGGACAAAGAACATAGTGACGTACAACTTGGGCAAAATGATCTATATTCGCGCCGTTTTTATCACGAACAATGAGGATGCAAATAAGCGTATAATTTAGCCAATTTTCGACGTTATTTTAATAGTATAATATATAATATAACTATACATATTGTATACTGTATATATAATATATAATTCGGACTAAAATAGTGAATATTATCGTCTAGATAATATTCCATATCATTTCGAAAAGAAACCTCCAAAATATTCTTTGAAATAATTTTTATTACCAGAAACTGACAGCTTTTTTTTAATACCATCTTTATTAGATATGCTTTTTCTTTATCATTTTTTACTACATTTCATTTGTACTTGGATTAATTCACAAGCAAGACGATTGCGAGAAAATACATCAACATGTATTCCTCAGTTATAAAATTATAATAACTTACAGCTATAGTTTACACTAAAGGTATACACTTTATATAAATTCGTATGGTACTGCGCGTTGTCCAATAGTGGTATGGCTTCCACGTTAGTATGATTTCGTAATTTTCTTTCGTGATTTAGTACGAAATCTTGGATAACTTCGCAAATCCATTTGGTTACCAGGCTATCGTGCAGTTCTTTGTTGGTTACGTAGCGATGGACATTGGTAATTAATCGAAGAATTTTGTTTTGGCAGCGTTGGATGACTAGTTGATTTGAATTTTTAGCACCCTAGAGGTCCAAATTTGATTTATGATTTTCTGATAAATGAATCTCTTTGATTTTAGATCAAGTTGAGTGTAACTTCCGACTAACCAATATAGTTGTTTTATTTTGGTTCTAATGTGTTTTGCTTTTTGTCTAATATAATGCTTAATCTAACAACTGATAACTTATTTTCTAATCGTACATTATTATGGTCTTAAAAATTATCAAGTAAAAAACCATAAATTAAAAAATAATTTGTCTGAATACTTATAAATACAATATTTGCATTTACTAAATATGTGGCCAAGCAACATTTTCTATTTTTGCAATCCTAGTTTTTTTTTCATCTACCAAAATAAGCAATATCTAATTATTATTATTTTTCTTAAATAACATATTAGCAGAATCATAAAAATATATATAACAATTCTAGTTTTGAATATTACCACCTATTAGTTGTTATTCCTTTTGGTATTTTAATATCTGATCTTAACAGCATGAATTTGAAGGTGCGTATTCATCGATTTCGAAAGAATCTGCGGAGAAATATGTGTTATAATTTTCATTTCCATAAACCTCTTAATTTACTTACCTTTGAAAAAATATTATTTTTGTATTTACTTCTAATTCATTTTGAAAATTCTGATGTGGACTATTTAACTTGCAGCCATATAGAGCCATATTTTGTTGTCCTTTAAAAAGATGTTTGTAAAGTGTCATCAAAAACTTAATTATTTTGAAGGGATTCATTTACTTAAACAAATGTATTTTGGATAAGATACTTATGGCTTCTGACTCTCCATTCTAACGTATATCATACAATTTAACCTTTTTAATTCTCATATCCACAATTTTCACATTAAAATTTTATAACTTGCTATAATACATTTTTGTGTTGAACGAGCAAATAAAATATGAACAGACACAGACTTAGTGTGCTTTCAGTATGAGGGCACAAGATGAAAGAAACTTTAGTACATTTAAATTAAATTGATAGCACTAAAGAAATATGAAAAATGGAAAAGGCGACATACATAATTTTGACTGTCTTATATTTTTGTATTTTAATATTTTGTAATATTTATATTTATGTAGAATTTTATTTTAATATTTTTTTTGAGAAATTACACTTGTCATTACATTACATAGTCACGTGATGCGTATGAAATCCTCAACCAATACAATACCTTCCTAATAACATATTTTCCTTGCAGGTGCCTGTAATAGTAATTTAAAATAACCAATGAAATACAGCGAAATGACGTTCTCAAGGCCTTCTCTGCTAAGAGCACACAAAACAATTCTTAAATTACATGTATTAAGTTAACACTCTATATATTAATCTATGTAAATAATTTTTAACAGATATAAGATACATATAAGATAGAAAAAGATTAATGATATTTTATTTTTAATATTTTTTTTGGTAAAATAAATATACAACCAGAAATTTATGTTCCCCCTTCAAATATACACGTCAAAATATAGCCCGTAATAAAAGTAAATCAACCGACGTTAAATCAAAAGTCTGGTGGTAGACGTCAAACATCTGACGCTCGGGGAAAAGAAATAAAGTGACGGGAAGGTAAGTTAGGAAACTGTTGTTTCCGTGACCTAAAACAATATTCCGTGATACGGTAACCTGTTTTGTGTTCTGTCAGATTCTCTAAAAATCTTCCGTCGTACTTTATTAATTATCAAGGTTTCATTTAACACATTAAGGACAACTACCAATAAAAACCCCATACTGTAATAAATGTCCTTCGATATAATGGTTATTACTTATTGATTGCTTTATATTCTGTTTTTATGTTCGTACCATATTACACTATAAAAAATCGTATGATTTCTTCTGTTTTGTTTAGTTTATTGTTGTTACAATGGATTGAGGAAATATTAATATATAATTCTTCCAATAAAACAGCCATGTACGCCATCAAAATGTAAAATACAACGTTGCCTGGCCATATTTAAGTTTTCATTTATTTTATATCTGACAACAAAATATTAAAGTAAATAAAATAATGAAACAAAAATAACGTTATAAAATAAAATGTATTTTAACATTATAGTACATGAATATTTACAAAAGGACTTCAACTATAATTAATTAAACAGCCAAAATAATTTGTAGGTTAGAGTTGTTTTATAATATTTACAGTGACATATGACAACGATGTCGACTGGTACTAACACAAATAGAATTTTATATATCGATTTGATTTTTATGTTCCGACGCATCAGACTTTTTAACTAGAGTACTGCTAATTAGTAAAATGAGAAAGAAAAATGCGTCGAGTTTAAAAGAGATTTTACGTTCATTGAACTTTTTAGGGTTATTGTGGCTCAAGCCTTCAAGATCAAATTTAAGTCCTTCAATAAATATGCATTAGATATACTATAATGTTGAAATAAATTATATTCTATAACATTATTTTTATTTCATTATTATTATTTTGTTATCAGAGTCAAAATTAACGAATAATTTGGTGCAGCAACTTTGCACTATACATTTTGATGACGTATCATTGACTGTTTTATTGGAAGGACTAACAGATCAATTAAAAAGTCCCCGGCCTACCATAGTAAAACATATTTTTTTGGCAAAATTAGTTTTTTTTATTCAAAATAATTTCCTTCGAGGGTGATACACTGATTATAGCGACCCTCCAACTTTTCGATACCATTTTTATACTACGATTTGTCCTTTGATTCAAAATAAACCTCAGTTTCATTCAGACGAAAATTTCTTCCCAGCGAGCATTCTTTTGAGATCTGAGAACATGAAATAGTCGTTGGGGACCAGATCTGGAGAATACGGTAGTTGAGGAAGAAATTCTAAGCCCAATTCATGGATTTTTACTATCGTTTTCACTGACTTGTGAAAAGGTGTATTGTCTTGGTGAAGCAGCACTTTCTTTTTCTTCAAATGCGGCCCTTTTTCAGCGATTTCGTCCTTTAAACGGTCCAATAACGCTATGTAATAGTCGAGGTTGATGGTCCTTCCTTTTTCTAGGTAGTCAATGAAAATTATTCCATGCGCATCCTAAAATACAGACGGCATAACCTTGCCAGCCGACTGTTGCGTTTTCCCATGCATTGGAGCGAGTTTATCGTGTGCAGTCCACTCGAATGACTGTCGACTGGACTTCGGAGTGAAATGGAGCCATGTTTCATCCATTGTCACATATCGACGCAAAAACTCGAGTTTATTATGCTTAATCATCTTCAAACGCTGCTCCGAATCATCAACTCGTCGTTGTTTTTGGTCAAAAGTAACTCGCGCGGCACCCACTTCACGGCAAAATGTTAGAATATCTAATAAATTTATATGACAAAATGTGATTAAAGACAACAGTCGTACATATCGTTTATATATTTTTGTATATTCTATTTAATTAACAATAGATTGAGTTTAGACTGCTCGTCTCAGAAGAATAATCTTCGATGTCTTTCGAAGTAACTTACGTACACTTGATGAGTTTTCTGTTTATTTCAATGATAAAGGCTTAAATGATAAAGAATTATTTTAGTAAACTATTATATTTAGTCCTATACAATTTTGAACTATTAAACTAAACGAATCTACTATAAAACCTAAAGGAAAACACGCTTAACACTTTATTGACTTAATACTAACTTCACTCGATAATGAAATGGCTATTTTTATTTAAAAAAAAACATGACACTTAATTTTTGACATTTAATTTTTGATTTTAAAATAAAATTTCTTCAAATCTTTCAAGAAAAGACAATATACTTCAATAGTACTAAAGATAACAGACAGCGTTTATTCACTACTTACAAAAATATATAGGAATATAGGATAGGAAGTTCTGCTGCACACGGCATATTCACCAGACCTAGTTCCATTCGATTAGCGCTCATATTTACGTATCTATTATCAAAAATAATGAGAAAAGTTTTTTAAGTCATCCAAAAATGAGGTAATTAACCTCCAAATTTGTAGGATATTGTATATTTAGTTATATACAAGCGAATTTATACGTTTGTGACGGGTTTCCTTGTACTCTACGGAATTTGGTGGAAAGCTCGTATGAAATACGACACGCAAAATAGTTAATTATGTCGTGGAAAACAGTTTTCAGTCACGAAACCTTTCCCTCGCTTGTCCTTCAAGTTCCTGCTCTAGCGTCAGATATTTTCCGTCTTTGGACCCTTATTTTTGACCGTTAATTAATTTAGTTTTCCTGTCAATATCTCGCTTGACGTACAGAGAATACGAAGCATCGTAACTAAATTTATATATACTTTTACTTCAATACTTTTTCTTGTTTCTTTTGAAGTAGCCCATGAAAATTATAGTTAATTTTCAAGACATTCAAATTAGAGCGAATAGATGTCGCTGATAATAACTAATTCCTAACATAATGAAGTTAAAATGATAAATGATGATCAAAACGTCGTTAACTAACTCATGTTTCTCCTTTTAAATTAAATTTTGTGACAGGACTGTGTTTTCTCGCCACAATGTGATATCGAGAAGAAAACTAAATTAACTAGCGCAAAATTAAGGGTCCGAAAGACGCCAAATATCTAGTTTTCGAGTGGAACTCGGAAAGACAAAGACCGACGGTGATTTACGTGACCGAGCTCAGTTTTCCAGAATATAATTAACGGTTTTATATTGCGATATTTTATGGGGCGTTACACAAAGGAATTTCGTCGAAAAATTGAAATATTAAATATTGGATTAGTTCATACTTGTGTATTGGAAAGTTGTTGAAAACAAAATATTATTTATCCGAGATTGTTAGTTTATTTTATTGTACTGTATACGTTACTGTATCTTATTATTTTATTTCAATACTGTTGTGTTAGTTGGGTTACCTATGTTAAATAGTAAGGAACAATACAATTATTATATATAAACTGCCTAAAATGTACATAACCATAACAAATCAAATCATTTAAGTAATGTAAAATGGCTTGATACAAAATTTTCCAAGAAGAATTGATATTTATCAAAAACATAATCGTTTCTTCGTTCTAGTCCACGTATTAAGATGTTACAAAACAATAGCAGCATTATTCAAAAGTAAAACTGTCACTGTCAAATGCGGTAGTGTTGACAGTGTCAAAATAACTTTAAAAATATACCGCCAGAACAACTTGAGTTATTTCCTTAGCTAATGTAGTTTCTATTCTGCAATTTTAATTTAAGATATCCGATTTTGATTTGTAGTTTTTACACAAAATAACAGTGTAAGAATTTAAAAAGAAACAGTATAAGAAAACTATAGAAAGTACTACATTTATTATAATCCGTTGTTATATCCCCTAGAAACAGAAATAAACGTAACATGAACGAATTTCATAACATCATTTTTTATTCGCTGTCTCTTGTGTCATTTAAAATAAAAGGAATCATTATTTTTATTCATTTCGTCCGTCCAATACATAAAGTGATACGTACGGATTTTAAATGACATAACACAAATACCCACATATCCAACATGTTATAGAAGCTGAATTTTATCCAAAATTATATAGGTGGCGTCAAATCCGATGGGTGTGGAGGATATAACTACTTTGACTAACTTTTTTGTAAGTACGTATTGAGTTATAAATTCTAATTAATAACGGATTATTAATACTTTTATACTCTTAGATATAATAAGTGTAACAAATATGATGGGTCAAAGAATAAACTTCAAATGAAAGTCAAATGATGACACGTCAAATGTCAGTGACAAGTGATGTTGTCAGTTGTCTTGTCATTTCATTGTTAAATTATCATAGGAATATTAACGCCACAACAAACTTTAAGACTGTGAAATATAAGCTTAATAAATATTGAATTTGAAGTGTTAATGGTTAATTATATTGTTTCAGTTTCACCAAACGTTAAAAACCTACCTTAACGACAAAGTGTGGGATTTTCACTTCTACGTAACGAAAAATTGGCCAGAGCAAGCTGTGATATTGCACTTTCCAGGAATGACCAGAACGGTAAAATAATCACCAATTGTTCCCTCTTAAAATAAACAATCAACAAACCCTTTATAGCCCAACAACAAACTCTATGAAAGCTTCAGCGTTTTCTGCCCGTGCGATCAACTGGACAACTTGGAACTGCTAGAAACGGAAGATGTACTGATCGATTGGTCCCAGCCCATCTATTTGAATTTCACACACGCGAAAATCATGAACAAGATCGAAAACTTCTATGCCAACATCGGAACCGTGGAAAAACTGTACGGTGACGTATACGGCCTTATGGATCCACAAATCGAAGACACCCCAAGTGAAATGTAAGTACCAGTTTGTTCAGTAACATTTTCTTGACATATGAGAACAGTCAAAATTCAGAGGGAATTAAATCTGGCGAATAGGATAAATGTTAGAATTCGTACATTAATTATTGCGACGGTTTTTTGAGTGTTAATGGACTATGTCACGTCAGAACCTATCAAAACTTATGAGGTCAGCACGTGGCAATATTGCGGCATCATATTGGACTGTCGATTAACAACGTTTTCCAATTTATAACCTCTAATTATTATCACTGTTTTGAAAATTTTTGTAAACGTCTATCAACCGGGTCGACCAATACCAGAACAAATCCAGTTGTATATAGTCCGTTCAATAAAACAGCCATTGAACGTCATCAACGCCGTCGAACGTATTGGCAAAGTTAATAAAAACGTAAATTAAACTCGGACCATTTTTCTTTCTCATTTTACTAATTAGCATTACTCTAACTTAAAAAAAATAGAATGAAGTCTGATGTGTCCGAACATGTAACTAAATCAATCTATAAAAATAGATTTTTGTTGTGGTCGTTACCGTTGTCATATGTCAATGTAAATATAATAAAACAATTCTAACCTACAAACTATTGTGAATTGACTATTTTATTGGATAGACTATACATTTAATTAGCGTTAGGAACTATCGACTGAAAACAGACGAAAAAGTCGATAGTCAAAAAACTACCGACTGAAAATAGTAATTACTATTTTCAGTCGAATACATGGTTCGACTATTTTTTTTATTCGTGATGTCAGACGAAGATGTAGGAATCCTTTCCTGTATAAATTGTGAGAGAGGAAAGAACGGAGATAATTGCTTGGGGCAGTTAATTTTATATTTGGTTATATTTTCCAACGGTAGTATAAGCGAGACGGAGATGTATAAATTCCTTCACGAACTAACTTTAAAAAAAGGAAGCAAAACAATGATCACTGCGTACAATTATAATTATAATAATACATAACATGCAATTTATAATTTAATTTTAAACGAAGACGAAATGATTTTAAACGAATTTTAGACTTATATAGTTTTGTATTATTTTTATATTTGAATGTTCTGTGGATCTGTAAAAAGGAATAGAATTTTTCTATGGAATGGTGTAATACTCCACAAATGTTTTATTGTATTTTAATGTGTTAATTGCTATTTTAAATAATATACTATAATAAATATAGACAATAGAACTTAAATAAAACCTAAAAACTAAAGATGCACAATACTATATAGATGATGTCATAAATGCTATATAAAAATTAAACATATATACCATAGAAAAAAAAACTAATCCATGACATAATTAAAAATGATCAAAATGAAATGATTTAAATGCTTTATTTATTATTGAACGGAAATATATTTTAACAAAAATCGAGAGAGTAGTAAAATTTTTCCAATATACAAATAAGCTCTTAACTCTCTCTTTGTTATTGAACATTATATTCATTGTTGTAGGGTTATCGCCGAACAAGCCGAGATATGCCAACTGAAACCAGAACACGCTCAAATTATCCACGATCTGTATCCCGCCAATCAGATGGAGTGCATAGAAGTGTTCGAGAAGCTCATCGACAAATTACCATGTTTCGGTATATTTTCCGCACAAGGTGATTTATCTCACTTCGACAATCAAACGATGAAAGTAACATGTGTATTATCTGTGCAGGAGATTTAGCCGCGTGGATGGTTCAGTCGTATTACGGAGCAATGTTCTCCATGCAAACAAGGCCCGAATACAGGCGAAAAGGTTACGGGATCATCCTAGCTAAACATCTCACCAACTTGGTGGGTATGACGTAGTTGATGTCACGAATCACTTATGATTCGGGATGGGACGGAATTACTAACACCATATGGCTTTCGAACAAAAGATTTCTTCTTTTTTCTTATTCCAAGACGGCCAGCTAGAACCAAATGGTCTTTTGCTGAAGTTGCTTCGGGTTCGAAATAGTGAGTGTCCTGCGGGCGATAGAGACCCTGGGTTACGACTGGGATTGTCGTATTTGGTTTACTACCGAGGTTTGTGGGTTGGTAAGCATTTAATCAAGGCAGGTGAGTGTTGACGTTCCTCATAAACCATGGGGCATTGAGTAACGCATGGACTTTTTTGGATTGGAACACTTGGAGTAGTAGTTCAAGTTGTCTCTCAAAGACATACCTGTACCACACCTGTGCTCCGTAGAAGCAGACTGGGCGGACTAGCATTTTGTACAGAGTCGCTTTCTGGGGGATTGGAAGTTTATTTTTTCTCAAAGGAGTGGAAATAGTAGGTTATACACGCCATTGCCTTTGCAATTAGCATGCTGTATTTGAGCTGACCATTGGAATCAGCAGTCGAACTGGAGACCGAGGTATGAAACTTTCTGGAGCCAGGGGATAGGGATTTTATCAATTTGGAGGCGAAAATCCTTCTTGCGGTGGAACAGAATAGCTTGAATTTTACTCGGGTTTATCTGCAGCCGCCAGAATATGTACCACGCAACCGCCTGATTCAGCTAGTCTTGAAGTCTGTTGCGAATAGCGTCGGAACTATAACCGGTTGTGAAAAAATCGGTTTCATCTACATAAAATGCTGTGTGGGAATGTTTGTGGAGTGGGAAATCAGCCATATATAAGTTGAAGAGGGCTGGGGCTAGTGGAGCACCTTGCGAGACTCCTGCGGAAATGTGTTTACGAGAGGAGACTGCGTCACCGATCCCCACTTCACACCGTCCGTCCAAATATGAATCTATCAGGGAGATTAGGTCATTCGGTAAACCAAGCTGTTTTGCTTTGACTATTAGACCGTGATGCCATACTTGATCGAAAGCTTTGGAGATATCTAAAAGAATGGCTCCAGTTTTTCGACCTTTTCTTAACGCCTGGTGTATTGTTGCTGCGACGCTGGTAGTTTGATGAAGGCTTGAATGTTTGCCACGGAAACCGAATTGTTCATTCGGCATTATGTAGTATGCGTCTGTGAAGTTATTTAAAGCGTGTAATATCGCTTTTTCGGCAAGTTTGGAAAGTGGACTAATCAGGCTGATGCACCTGTAGTCAGATAAATTGCACTTGCCACAAGCGCATGTTTCCAGTTCTTTGGAAAATGCTTTAACTTCAGGATGGAGTTGATAATGTTAGCAGGTTCTGATGGTTGCTTGCTAGTCAGGTTTTTCAGATGGTTTGCTGTTATACCTTCTGGGCCTGAAGCTTTTTTAGAAGACAGACGCTTTATGGAGAACTGAAGGATTCTGGGAGGGAGTATGCTCTTCAGAAGATGAACTGACTGGAAGTCTTTCCTCTTTAGAGACGGGACAGTGTCATTTATAATGGACAATCTCTTTTGAGGTGGGCCAAGAGATGGATTGCATTTCATTTGGTTCCTGAATGAATTAGCGAGAACTCGGCTTTTTCCGGATTTGTAAAGGCGATGTCCGTGGAGGAATCGGCCTTCAGAGGGGGGATTGCGTTCGAATTTTTCCCCATTACGCTTATGGCGGCGCGCCAGAGCTCATGTGGGGCAGTGGGGTTGCCTAGATTTTGAAGAAATTATTCCGATTTATTCTCGTTCCAAGCTATAACCCTGTCCCTGACTTCTCTGATTGCGCACTATGCCACGCGTTTATCCTCAGGATCTAGTGTGGCGCGAGCTCTTCTCGCTAATCGGTTCTTGTACCTGATTAGATCTTTTATTTCTCTAAGGAGGTTAAATTGAAAAGGTTCAGGGCTGCTTGTTTTAGTAGCTCTGTCTGCGGCTTATTGAATATCTAAAGTTTAGAGACTGCTCTTTCTAGATCGTCTGAAGAATTTATACTTGGGAGAAACTTTATTTACATCGCTGGTCTTTGAACAGCCTCGATACAAATCACAGCGCCCTCTACTCATTGTTCTTCTTTCCTACATTAGCTCTTATATCGACATAAATCATATATTTAACAGTTGAGCCATTACTTTTCAGTATACATAAAAAAATACCGGCACTGGGGCAAAGGGATATCGGTCGCGGACAAAAATATCGATATATCGACGAACAAAAAAAACTGAATACTTACTTTTACCACTATCGATATTTCTTCACCCCAACCCTACTTTTCGACGTAAAATTCACATTATAATCGCGGAGACGAAATCTCAAAGCAAAAGGTCGATACTCTCCTTCAAAATCCCTATTTTTTTAAATATCCATATTTAACTTTGCTTTATAACTATCGATGCTTTCTTAAATTTTATCAAAAAATATCGATATATCAGCCAAAAAATTATCGATTTGTCTAGTATGGATATATCGACATAACTAGTTGCTTATATGGTCAGAGGTCCTCAAAACGCTTTTTATTTATACACGTTTCCAAGGAAACAACTTTTCTAGTATACTAATTATTTTCATAAATAAGCGCACTTGTATATTGTTGCTAAAATATCACCTTAAATATACAAGAACAAATAAACTATAAACAATTCATAACCTTGCAAAACAACTCCTACCAACGCCAGGTGCTTACCGAGTACGGTTGGGATTCTCCAGAACTAGACACTACTTGTTCAAAATAGTATGAAAGACTAACGATTTAAATAAAGTTTCTTCTTCCAAAGCCATAAGTGGTGTTATTAGTTCCGTCCCGTCCCGAATTATAAATGATTCGTAACAAGCAGCGTACTCATTTTTATTGAAATTTTGTAGGTCATGACACATATACATGAATCCGTTTTAGGTAACTGAACGTGGGTATTTGCCATTCGTGGTGATCCGCCCGGAGAACGACGCATCCAAAGGTCTCTACGCCAAGCTCGGTTTCAAAAAATACTTCGAGACGGTGAGGGCCATCCTGCGACCGTATGAGGAAACCGGCGACTCCCAAGGTGGAGGAGGAACAGAACATAGCGACTCAGAGGGGGTGGTTGCCGTTAACGGCGACGTAGAATTAAAGGGCGACCAGTAAACAAATTAATCTGTTACCTTGAAATGAACAAAAAGCTTGTATGATTAGTTTATAAGGAGTAAATGGTCTTTCTCTTGCTCACCCTCACCACACTAATGGAATACCTGACAACGAAAAATTGTCGTCTATCAGTACATCAAATCAAGCTAAGTCGAAGTTAGTTTAACCGATACGGGTCATTTCTCCTATTAAATTAATCAAAAGTACTGTTAGTAAAATATAAGTTATGGCGTTCCTTTCATTTAATTATCCTTGTCTGACCGCAAAACTAAACAGACGCGCGGTTAAATGAGAGGATCATCATCAACTGTTTAAATTAAAATAATTTTATTATCAAAGAGCCGACACACCTTTCCGTATTAACATTTCTTGCCGAACGCACTTAATTCGTTGAAATCACAGCAGAATTGCCTAGTTAAGGTTACAAGGCGGCTTTATATTCCGATTTTTTGGGCAGACGGTCAACACAAGTTTTCAGAGTACGAAATAGTTTATAAGCGAGTTTTTTATGCTACCTTGCTATTTTTTAACGATATTTTCTTTAGATCGTAGGCGGTATTATTATCGACAGATTTATCTATAACAGGATATTTTTAAGATTATTGAAGTTTTAGATTAGCGGGCTTAAAAGCAAGAGCTGTGATGGGAACTTTTCGACTTTAGGCCTTTCCAGAATTTTTAAATTTAGCCCGCCAATAGCTTGTCTATATATATACATCTAAATCCAACTTATGTTATAAATATATGGACTAGTATGATTTTTATTATTATTATTATATCATTTTAAAATCACTTATGTATATTTATTGTAGTTTTTAAAATGTAGCAAATCCTCTGCTCGTTCAGAATCAATTTTTTGTGCGTAGGGCTGTGAACAGATATAATATTTAAATGTTACGATTCCACCAATCTTGTCCGGAAACCGCGTGTGTGTACTGGGAAAATAATGTATCTGTACAGTTGCTCAATTTGTAAGTTACTGCATTCGCCAAATCATTTTCCCACTACATACTCTTCTATAAAAAAAAACAACCAAAACTTAATGGAAATTTTCTATATAGGACAAAACCGACCTTTTCGAAATGTTTAAAACAACAAAGACTGTGATAGCTAGCATATATAGCATGTAGAATGACAACAAATATTATTACAAAATTTTAAAAATTGATTCTGAAATCAACTTCAGCTCTCACTTTGTTTTGAAGAAGATAGAAAACAGTCCAATCAATTCTGAAAAGTAATATTTTATATTAAAGAATTTAAGAGGAAAAATATGTACATATTAAGTAAACTAGATATATATTGGAGTTTTACAGCTTTCTTAAGCAAAATTAACCTACAGGTTTACTTCCAATTAGTAGAACTTTCTCTGCTATTAAAACTTAATCTATCAACAAAAAAGAAAAAAAAAGGGTACCAATAGGTTTTAGTAGGAATTAGACATAGTTCAATCTCAAGTTATATCAAGCGTTCTAAATGCCAGAAAAATTATTAAATAAAAAACATAAAGATTCAGTATAAAGGCCTTATTTATTTATAAAATTATACTTAGAATAAATATTAACCTGCTAATGGGTTAGCATGGATAGTAACACTGTTAATTCTAGTATCATTAAGAGGTTTATAGTTTTTAGAATTAACTGGTAACTTTTCGAGTTCATCCAAGGTTTCTAATCCATCAATGACTCTAAAACAGTTTGTTTAAGAGGTAATATAAACAAATTATACTCTACCATACTTTCCAAAAACAGTATATTTTAAATCTAAATGAGGCTGAGGTCCATAAGATATAAAAAATTGGCTCCCATTAGTATTAGGTCCATTATTAGCCATTGATACTATTCCTCTGGCACTATGCTAGAATATTTAAATAATTTATATGGCATATAAAATATAAATTTAAAATACCTTTAACTGTTCCTTAAATTCATCTTCAAATTTGTCTCCCCAAATTGAAGTTCCACCCTTACCAGTTCCAGTAGGATCACCAGTTTGAACTATAAAACCTTTGATGTTCCGATGAAATAAACAACCATTATAATAATCACTAGCACACAACGCTAGAAAATTTTCACAAGCCTTAGGACAACTCTCACAAAAAAGTTCTATTTTAATTTTTCCCACGTCGGTATGAAGGGTAACAGACTAAAATATTATTTATATATATAAATAAAATACACATAAATTACATAAAAACAATAACCATTTTAAAAATAAATAAAGCAGCTAGGTTATATTGTTAATTGGGAATGTCATTTAATTATGAATTCCGTTATATCGGCAAAACAAAAATGTCGATTTTCAACAATATCGATATTTTTTCACTCCAACCCTACTTTTCGACGCAAAATACACTAGTTAAGCGGAGGGGGAAAATCTCAAAACAAAAGCTGGAAACTCTGATCAAAAACCCTAGATTATTAAGATCAATATTAATTTAGAACTAAAAGTTCGATAGATCCATTTACAAGTATCGATTCGTTTTTAAAAATATTCATTCGATTCGATTCGAATTTCGAACGGAGTGAAATTCCCTGTCCTGTCCGTAGAATACAGAAATATAGATCAGATATATTTATATGCCTCCATAACAAAATATTTCCTTTAGAGATGCCCGTAATAGTAATTTAAACTAATCAATCAAATGCAATTCCAGAGCCTCCTCTGCTAAGACCACACAAAATAAATTTGCAATAAAATATTAAGTTAACCCTGTATATAATATTCTATGTCAATCACATACTCTATGGTCGATCATTTGACAGTCTTATTACAATTGTCAGTTTGAGTTTTTAAGCTCTCCTTAAAAGTAGAGATGAATATTTAATTCATTTTGATTTTTTTAACTTTTTTTGGTTTCATTTAGTGAGATACAGTGTTAGTGATCTCTTAAGTGTAGTTTTCGTTATAAATCATGTTATAGAGAATAACAAAAATAGATTCCATCTGGTTCATACATATTTGTAAAACAAGGGATTTTTCTCATAAAGTAGGTCGTTTTAGTTTCAAGATATGGAAGACTCAACAAATAGACTATTACAAGCTGTTAGACATTATCAAGATAGTCTAGAAAAGCATACAAAGACTGGAAACACTGAAAAGGTAATTTTAATATACCCATATACTATTTTCTATAATTACAAAATGTAGCTTTATTTTATTTGCATTTTTGTAAATAGTTACTAACTGATTGTAACTCCAATAGATCCTTCATGCCATTGATAAGCTATCCAGATTACCAATTCAAGTATGTCATTTAGAGCAAACAGGTGTTGGTAAAACAGTTAATTCTCTAAAGAAAATTGAAGGTATAGCATTTATTAATTAACTAATTATCTATTAAACTAAACCTTTTAGGCAAAGTAAGTGAAAATGCAAGAAATTTGGTAGATAAATGGAAATCAATGGTAAAAGGTGAAGAAGAAAAAGCTAAGCAGGAAGCATTAAAGAATGAGAGAAAGGATGACTCAGATGATGATGACGATGATGAGGATAATGATAGTGACAATCATGGTAATTAGTTAAAGTTTTGTTATATTAACATATATTTATTTTGTATCCTAGCAGAAGCATCTCTACAAATATGTGAAGATGATTCACATAGTAGTACAGATAAAGAGAGTGACAGTGATGAATCCCACTCTCACAAAAGTTCTAAAGTAACTAATAAAAATAGTCAACGAAGTAGGAGTAAAGACCGACATAAAACACACTCCAAAAGATCCCATTCTTCAGATGAAGATAGTTCTGGCTCCACCAGCAGTGATTCTGAATCTAAATATAAATCAAAAAAACTTAAGTCTAGTGATTCAACCAAATCTAGTCGCAAGAAACTTAGTGAATCTAGTGAAAGTGGTAATAGTTCAGACAGTGATAAATCTGGTAGTGATAGAAAATCATCTCACAAGAAAACAAGAAAAAGTTCCTCAGACGCAAGCCTTAGTGAAGATTCTAATGATTCATCAGTTGATAGAAAACACAAAAAGTCTAACAAACATAAAAAACAAAATTCATCCAGTTCAGAAAATGAAAGTAAGAAAGAAAAGGTTAAAGTTCATTCACGAAAAGATAAGCCAGAGTCAACAAGTCATAAACATCGGAGTGACTATAATAGTGACAAAAAACATGTAAAATCTAAAGAAAGTAGTGATGATTCAAAGAAACATGATAGAAAACATCATGATCACCATAAATCATCTGGGAGTAGTAACAAATATAAAGATGTTAAAAAGGAAAATCATGATCGACACTCCAAAAAAGATAGCAGTATTAGGCATACCAATGAGAATGATAAAAAGTCTGAAAAAGAAAAGCATAAAACCAAAAGTGATTCAGATAACAGACACTCTCACACCAAATCAAAGGAAAAGTCTGATTCAAAAAATAGTAGTTCAAAGTCTGAGAAAGATCATAGAGAGAGTAAAACATCCGGTGATAGAAAAAGAGATAGAGAGTCTTCACCAACAGGGAACAGTAATAAAAAATATAAAGAATCCAAAGAAAGTTCCTCCAGTCACAGTTCTAAAACCAAAGAAAAGAAAGACAATGAATCTACTGATTGTAAACAAGAGAAAAAGGAAAGAACTGATTGTGATAAGAAAAATAAAGAAAGTAATGGCGGTGGTGGTGGTGGTAGTAACAATAGTAGTTCAAAACAAGATAAACCTAAAGTGAAAGCTCCCAAACCCATAGGGAAATTACTTAATGGAATTGATTCTGAATCAGGTACAAGTTTTGCTGATGCTTTAGGCATGTTAGAACCAACAGTATATGGGAAATCAAAAAAAAAATTAAATGGTTCATCATATGATAAAGTCAAAGTATCAATGGAAAAACCAACCAAGTCTATGGAGAAACCACAAAAAACAACTGACATTTCCAAACCTAGTACAAGCATCAGTTCATCCTCAAAAAAAGAGGACTTTTCAAATGTGAGTCTCATCGTAAAAAAATAAACAAATATTTTATATATACATTTACAGGATCTGAAGTTGCTAAAAGAGCAAAACTTGGAACCCCTAGATATTAATTTATCAAGTTTATTACCACCAATCACTCCTAACTATAAACCTATAGCCTTTCCATTAGATACTCAACCAAGGAAAATATTGTCTGAAGATGAGGCATTAACAAGAGTAATTACTGCAAAGCATCAAAGGTAAATCCATTATCTAAAATATCTTAAATCAGTATTGTAATATGGTTATGTTTTAGAACCAAAGTTTACTCTGGTAATAAGACTGGATTCACTAAAGTTCCTACTTTGTTTGATATGTGTAGCAGAATCTTGCAAGATAACATTGATGGTAACTATTTCAATCATAGTTAATTTATGAAATTATAATGATTTTTCTTATTTAGCCTTGGAATACACTGGTGGTGTCCCATACTCAATTTTAAAACCCATTTTGGAGAAAGCCACTCCAGACCAACTCTTTCAGCTCGAATTTCACAACCCCTACTTGATTGAAGATACTGATGAATTATGGACGTTGCATTGTCAAAAAGATTTCAGGAATAAGAAGCGGGAAGAAATGGAGACGGCCAGGGACATGTACATGCGATGTCTGGACGAACGGGAAGCCAAACTAAAGGCTCTCACCGCCAACATTAAGCAGGCGCAAGACAAATCACTTCCCGTCAGAACCACCAAGTTGGCTTATGTGGACAGTGTTGCCAAACCTCCGCGAAATGTCGCCAGAAAACAAGCCAAGAACGGTACTTTGGTGGATATTAAGAAACCATCACAGACTCCTTCGGAAAGACTGAATCAACTTGCCAAAACTGGAGAGGCGGGAAAAGTATCTGTTCCCAATCCAGGCCGTGCAGCGGCAGACAGAAGTAAGTAACAACTAATTAATCTAAAGTTTTAAATACTTTCTCATCACTTTGGGAAAACGTTTGAAACAAAAACAACCATTACCCAAGTTAACACAATATAAATAAGTTAAATAAATAACCTAAGTAATAGTATGGTTTTATATATTGTGCTAAGCTAGAGTTTCCGGAAAAATATCTATATTCTTGACCGTTATATCGATATTTTTCTAGTCGATATTTAAAAAAAAATAATTTCTATTATATATTCTATTTCGGTGCTTAATTTTAAAGGATTTGTTAAATGTCGTTATTGTAAAAAAATATCGATATTTTCTGGCCAGCCGACATACCTATGCTAAGCATTAAACTGAAATATGACCGTTTATGCCATCTCATTTAATTTTTCCGTTGCATGGCATTTGTTTTATCCATCTCCCTACTTTTCCTTAAACTACTATAATTATGGTCTTAGTCCAACAACTCACGACAACATTTCACATTTCGAATTGCTAACAAAATAAAGCAATGCAAATATTTACTGATAAGTTAATTAATTCCTTAAAATTAGTGGTTAATTAACTATAAATATAAATAGCCCATTCACAAGCCCAATCCTTTTTTGTTAGCTATAAAGTTAGAATTTACTTAAGTCTAGATCCAATAACGGTTATATGAAGAAGGAATCGTTTTTACAAATATTTATTTTTAGTTTTAAGTATTGGCAATGCAATTTTTTATATTCATACCTACTACCTGTTGATTTCAGTACTAAATCAGTGAGATTGAACAGAACCTAGATATCCAATAAGATTGAAATGAAAACGAGATGAGACCAAAATAATGATTTTATTTATAAAATTTGATGCATATAGGAATCTTTCTCGATTATCCAGTATTCTATAAAATATGTGGCATTATTTTAGCTTATTTTTTGTGTGAGCAATTAACCCTTCCTATTTATATGGTAATACAATAGTAACACCTTTTCTTATTTATAGGCAGCAGTCACAGTCATAGTCATAGTTCCAACCTGAAACCGAAAAAAGCACCCTTGATGGCTAAAACTTTATCTTTGCTGAAAAATTTCAGCCGTAGATAGTTAGAATGTTACATAGGTAAAGAAGTACTATTTATATTAATTAAAAAAAATCTAGCAACATATTTATTAATTATACTTTTTTTTTCTCATGCATTTTGTGGGACTTTTTAACTAAGGTTTATTTATATAATTGTATTGTTTATATATATGGTGCAAATGAAGAGATTTTTTTAAGGGAGAATTATCTATATATTGCAAGTATATAGTACAAATATTTCACAAAATGTATATAAGATAGCTCATTTCAATTACAATTTTTCCCATTTGAATTTTTATTGTATACAAAAATAGTCAATTGAATGCCTTACCATGGATTTTAATATTGTTTGTGACGTTTTTGTAAATATATTTGTAAATAACAATATTGTATAGCATGTTTTGATTTTCTTATTTTATCTTTTAAACAACATTGAGTTTCATTTATTCAGTATGAGATATAAATGTGAAATAACGGCTGTGGCATATGCTTCTCAACATACAGATACAATTTTGATTGTAATAGTTTTTTACTTTAAATAAAATATCAAACATGAAACCTGTTAGATCATTGCACATCTATTGTAGTATATATGAACAGTTAAATGAGAAAATAGCCTTCCATTATAGAGGAGTTCTATTAGTGCTACCTAACATTCATATCAATTGATACCATTTTTATTATATTAATGGGGTGTAATAGGTTTTTTGGTAAATTTTATCGCGCTATTTAATGGTACTACATCTTTTTTTTTTAACACGTGTAAAGTTTTTTGTATATTCAACGTGTCATCGAATATCTTTACTATATTTATATTTATATAAAATTCAAATTTTTGGAAGGTGTAGTACCAAGACAAATTAATGGATGATTGTTAAAAGTGCAAGTTAAATTAGAACAGTATGGAGTGTTAAGGGGTCTTTGAAAGAAACATCAACACTAGACCTGACAAATATATATACGATATGAGTTCGAAGGCGGAAGTTTTGGAAGAACAAGTGTTTTAAAGGTCAGAAAAATTATATTGAGTAATAAAATGTATTTCAAACCATAAAAACGTGTTTTCTTGTTAAACAACTTGACATAACTAGATAAATAACACTTTAAAATAATTTGCAAATTAAGTTTCTGTATAAGAGATTCGATGAAATGTGTATTTTAAACCATAATGAAAAGATATCACTGGAATCATCGTGTATCTTTCTTATTACCACCCGTTTCCCCAGCTTATTTTTATTCATATACATTTCAAACACTAATCGATGATATTGTGTCGGTTTTATCGACAATCTTTAACTCAGTATAAATGTGAAATAGTCATTATATCAGATTGTTTAAGAAA
This sequence comes from Rhynchophorus ferrugineus, assembly GCF_030347505.1. Lineage (NCBI taxonomy): Eukaryota > Metazoa > Arthropoda > Insecta > Coleoptera > Curculionidae > Rhynchophorus > Rhynchophorus ferrugineus. The sequence goes on along the minus strand of NW_027472583.1, from coordinate 4,555,926 downwards.
TTTTATCGTCCATCAGAGATGGCATTATTGGCGTCCAGGCAACAGTAAATTTGGTCACCGAATTTCTACTTTGGAGGTCTGTGATATTATAATGAAATAAAATTATATAAAAGATCGATTTCATTTAAAAAAAAACATCTAGTAGTTGCATCACTGTTCTTTTCGGAATACCTTGGTGAGTACTGTGGCAAATTTCACGAGGATAAACTCACTTCCTTATGTTTTTTTTTATCCCACACTTGATAAAGAACGATTACGAACTGAACTGTCAATTATTTATTCAAGAAGTGCTTGATGAACATTAAATGGTGCACTACCTCTTCCAAAATGTTAAATTGCAAACCATGTAGGAGACACGTTGAAGAAAACTAGATAATTATTAGAAATCGTGGTAACAACTCCCATGACATCAGAAGCCAAAAGGTGTTTTTCAACACTAAAAGGCATCAAAACATTTCTCGTATATTCAGTGGTCCAAGATCATTTAACAGCTCTTTTCATGCTGAAAAACAAATATCCGAAATAAGCAATTTTAATGAGAAAGTGATTTCCAATTTTGCAAACAGAAGTTAACGTAGGATGGACTTAATTGCAAATTGCAAAATACCTTAAAACTTCCAACAGTTGTCTAGTAACACTCTACAAGAAAAATTCTTTGTTCATAATTTGGCCAGACTGAAGAATTCTTAATGAACATCACTATATTTTGTATCACAGTATCACTTATAGTAGTATTATTGCGATTTACTCTTACAAGAAAAGTGTTAGAAAAAAGACCTTTTTTGATTTTTGCTTTTTTTTAAAATGATCCAATTGCAATACAATAATTAAAACCACCCAAATTTCGCATATGAACAATTATAATATATAGATGCTGAAATCGAAATTCTGAAGGTACCATTTTCCTAAAATGAAATTTGAATACCTTAAAACTAGCTTCGTGGGTTTGAAAATATATTTAAAAAGTAATACAACAAAACAGAAAATATTTCTTTATTAACATACCTTGAATTTCCCTCGAAATTAATTCACAGTACTCGTAATAAAAATATAAAAACATAAACAAAACAATTTTATTAGAATATCTCTTCAACATTCTATAAATATTAAAAATATATATGACTTCTAATGGATTCGAAAATATAGTAAAAAAAGTGATCCTACAAAACAAAACATATTTCTTTATTAATGTACAAAACTATCACTAAAAGAACTTAATACAAAACTCTAGATCTTTGTTGTCTTTCTTAAATAATCGAGTGTGGTTTTTCTAAGAAATCGATTAGGTCGTCTTTCTCGACTTCTACCAGAGTGGGCACAGAGCTTTTTGATTTCAAGGAACAGATCTCAACTAGGTAGTACCTCAGGACCTCATTGATAACTTGCACGCTACGGTTCAAATTCAGAATAGAAATATCCTGATTATCTTCCATTTGATCTGAAAAATTACAAATATCATTTGGTATATGAGCATACGAATTATAACGACCAGTTTTAATGAGTCATTTAATTTTACTGACATTAAGGATGGGTGATGGGGATCAATTAAATGACAGGCAAATGGAAAATCGAAAAATCGTCTGTGAAATGCTGCTTCAAAGGTATGATCATGAGTCATTTCTGTATCGAAAAATGACGGGCAATGAAAAGTGGATTTATATTGAAAGCCTTAGGTGCAAAAAATCATGGTTATCACCTGGCGAATACGGCCAAATCGTTTGGTCGCAAGAAAATGCTCTGTGTTTTGTTTTTTAGGACTAGAGTGGCGTGGTGTATTACGAAGTATTGAAAACCCTTTTGAGATAGTTAATAGTGATGGCTACCGACAACAATGATCAATTTGAACCATACACTGATCGAAAAGCGTTCAGAATAGACTCGAAGGCACAGTAAAGTGATTTTACAGCACGCGCCGTCTCTTAAAGCAAAACTAGTCAAGGAATCGTTGGAAACATTTGGATGAGTCATATTATTGTACCCGCGGTACTCTCCAGGCCTTGCCCCTTCGACTATCAACTTTTCGAAGAAATTAGAAGATGGCTCGATGAATGGTTTTGTTCAAAGGACAAACAGTTTTTTTTGGGATGGCATCCATACATTGCCTGCAAGATAGGAAAGATGTATAGAACTAAATGGTCAATATTTTTCCCATTTTATTGAAAATGATTTAATTTTTCTTTCAAAAAAAAACCGGTAGGGTCTTTCTGCTATACTTGGTAAAATTATCTGCGAAATCCACAATATAATTACAGATTTTTTTTACCGAAAGCCGCGACTGTCCGTTTCCTGACTAGTATAATCAAAATTGGAAAAATATATTTATTTCTGATCTTAACAATACCGATGAAAGAGTACTTATTGGAAGAAAATGGCGCTTTTCTTATAAGACGATAAGATTTAATAAACCTAGTGTTACTTACTTGGTAAGCCGATAATGAACTTGAGCGTCTCTGACCTAGGGGGTAAATTCTTCAATTGTTGCAACTTCATAAAATATTGTTGCAAGATAAGCTTGATTTCTTCGTCCAACATATTGGTTTTGACATGAACGGTATGTACTATCGCCTAAAAAGCAAATTACTAACGAGCTATAATACGACTAATTATTAATACTACCTCTGTGTTATCAAGATTCTGGTAAATACCGCGTTCAACGCACTTATTGAATAACTTATATGCGTCGTTCACGTTTATATATTTGAACGTAACTATCAGAAATGCCCGCATCGTATTTTTCGCTAAGTGCCTCCAAAACAAATCCATTTCGTGCAATATCTGTTTAAGCAATATCCATTGCTGCTTGTTTATTAGCACCACCATCATCTTGTTTATGAATGGCCTGACGTCTAGAAAAAAAACAAATAAAACAAAAAAGGCGACAATCAGTTATTAAACTCATGGTTTTGCAAATCGGATCTAGGTAAAAGTTCGTGGCTTGATTATATAAAGGTTGAAATTGGTGTAGCAGCTGGCAATAGGAGAAAAAATAAGATGTGTATGAACAATGTTGACTAAAGACTAAAATAACTGCATGCCAACAATGTCGATATTGGAGTGGAGCTAAGCAGTTACCACAAAACTGTTCAATATTTGGGAGCTGAGCACTCATGAGTTGAAACTGGATTATGCACGACTATGAAAAGCATCTAAGACCGTGGACAAAGGATGGTAAGACACAGGTATTTGCGAATCTAGGACTGATGCCGGAAAAGGCATGTGATGGAGCTAGAGAATCGTCCATCGTGAGCTATTTCCAATTGGCTCGACAATTGATTCTCAAGTCTAGTGTAGATAACTTGAAATATTTTAGAGTTTTGATGCATCCACCATATAATCCAAAAATAGCACCCTATGACTATCACTTGTCCCGATCTCTACAAAAGTTTCCTAAGAGAATTTAACTGCATTAGACCATTACAGTATTCACAGAAGTTCTTGGCTGCCTCATAGCTCCACCAAAAAGTAGCGAAATATTATCGATAATGAACCGAATATATGAAAAGCAACGCTTTTTTTCCTAGATCCAGCATAACCACACTATTAATGCAAAATTCATGGCAAAATTATGATAACATAAATAAAAAAGGTCTACCAAAATGACATATTCCAGTTTTGAGGGCGGTCTTATACAGTTGTATAACGACGATAATATTTAACAGGTACGATTTGGTAAAGAATATTGTTAAAATTGTATTTCTCAATTTCAAATCTGCTTGCGTGCCTCCATTCACGAGCGGATTCAAACTGCAAGGCCATCTGCCGCAATGTTCTAGTAGATGGAAATCTAAAAAAATCACGTGCAAATTATTAAGTATATTAAAATTTTAACAATTTTTTTATGGATCTATTGGATAAAGACACAACGTAAATGCAACAAGAACTTTCAGCCGAGTTAGGAGTCACCCAAACTATTGTCTCACGCGTGTTGACCGAACCTAATTTAGGTCAACATATAAACACTGGTGCCTTTCACTGATCATCCTGAAATTAAAAAATGACTTGGCTGAAGAAAACTATGACGGTTGAAAAAATGTATTTATTGCTAGAACCCCAAATGTAAAAAATTATGATGTGACACTGAACTGACACACACTCAACTGAATAAATGAGAAACTTGGCTAGAAGATACGGTCATTTGCTGGATCGAATGAAGTAGGCAAAATTAAAATTTTTTACTATTCAGAGTATTTTCCCATTAAATTTTTCGTATCTCATACCTAATTTTATTTTTCTACTCATTAATTTTCCATTTTATAGAATGTCTTTAGTTCCCTCTTTTATTTATATTTAATTATTGTTTTTTTAATTATCTTATTCCCTGTATATTCCCATATAAATTCTGATGATAATGGGTCTCCCCTCAATCCAAAGCAACTATTAAAACATCTTCTCTTAGCCATTGTTTATTTTTTGGACTGGGCTTCACCGAAATCGTTAACTTTAGCCCTTATTGAAACTATTTGTTCCTTTATTTCATTTATATTTTCTTCATGGTATTCTCTGTTTATCACCGCCCATATATATATAACTTCTGCAGAAATGCAGTTTTTTCCTGTGCATTGTTATTTAAATTTGGAAAGGCCTCTATTTCTAGACCCTAGGCCTCACTCTTTTTTATCCACTGATGTCCACTATTAGTGTACGTACAGATAATAAAAATCAAAAATGGAACTAATAAAACAGATTTAAAAAAAAAAATTCATTAGAAAAATGAATACTGAATATTTAATAAATACTAGACTTTATCTAGATAGGATAAGTATCAACCACTGTGGACTAAATAGTATATACATCTGAAGATGATCAAGAAGAAGGAAAACTCTAATCATGAGGATATTTCAAAATAAGTTTGGGCAGAATATAGTTAATGTATGACATCTCCAAGTGTTGTAAAGAATCTGTTGGAAGTTACAACATAAATTTTTTGTACATAAAAATCCTTCAAATCTTAAACTTGCTGCATGTACTTCATGATTTGTTGTTTTTTATCACATTATATACTTCATTATATACTTACTCTCGCAAATGAGAATTTCATATGTAAGTTCAGGTTTTGTGTGTAACATGAATTTGGCGATAAACAGATATCGTCCTATTAGAGTTACGGTTTTATTTATGAATAGCTGAAAATATAACTCTATTAGATCAAACACATTTAACTCCATTTAAAACAAAACTTACCCTCGACGATACTAAGGTATCCCAGTTTGAAAACATCAATAGCAGATGTGTGATAGCACTGTAAAGGTTTCTCTTGTCCAGTTCGAATAAAAAATTCATACTAATCACTTCTAGAATAACCCTGCTCTCTACCTGACCATAATAATGGGGATCACTTTGTTCTAAAATTTTTTATTTGATTAAACAACAAATGCACGTTCAATCAAATCATATGTGTTTAATAGCTCAGTAAGTTTTCATAATTTTCTATAATATTGATATTTTTTAAATACGAGCGAAACAGAAATCGCATAAAATTGAAAAGTGATTGAAATAAATTGTAATTAAGTCCATCATAACAAACATCTTGAACCAACAAATTAAGATATTAAACAAAGAAAAAACGTTATTTGTAAAATAATTTGGCGACTAACAAAAAATACATTAGTATATTTTCGAAACAGTTAAAAAATATTAATTTATCAATACCATAACTAAGTTTTTACCGTATGGTTTGAAATTAAGTTTATTATTTGATATAATCCGTTTTCGAACATAATAACATCGAAATTTTGATCAATGAATGAAACTTATTAAGAGACCTGTTTAATAGTTAATGGATATTTTGATTTGTACGATTTGCTCGTTAATTATAAACTATAACAAACCGAAAACCTATTACAAAATATTTAGCGCTGTAACAGTCCTAAGAGAAAGCCCCCAACTAAATGTTCATTCACTATTGATCAAACCATCACAATATTTACCAACGAGCATTACATTAAAAACCTTTAATACTTAAACTTAACTCTTACAAGCAGTAAAGGCAGTAAATGTTTCAAAACAAATCATCAGCGGAATGAGGATCATTGAAAATCCGCCTTATTTGCATTATTACAAAATCGCAAATGGAAAATCGAAATACCGTCTGTGAAATGCTGCTTTAAAAATATGATCGGAGGTCATTTCTGCATCGAACAGTGACGGGTGATGAAAAGTGGATTTATTTTAAAAACCTTAAGCTCAAAAAATCACGGTTGCAGCCGGTCGATCGACTCCAATGCCAAATCGTTTTGGTCGCTAGACAATGCTCCGTGTTTGGTGAGACCAGAGTGGCGTGGTGTATTAGGAACTGTTGAAATTTGATGAAAAAGTTAATAGTGATCACTACCGACAACAAGTGATCAATTTGAACTACGTGAACGTTCAGAATAAGCCCGAAGACGCGGTAAAGTGATTTTACAACATGATAACACGTTGTCTATCAACTTTTCACATCAAAGGGACCCGCGCATGCAGAGCAGCACTTTTCAATGCAACGCCAATTTCGAGGAAGTTAGAAAATGGCTGAATGAATGGTTTTGCTTAAAATATCCAGTGTCATATTATATACATATTAAAATATATAATCCTAAGGATAAAAATAGAGAATAAAATCGACTATGTAACACCCAAATTCTATTATATATACATCATAAAATATATCAGTTAGTATAATCAGTATCCTCGATTAAGTAATGCATAACAGAACAACACTATCAATACCCCAGTAGTAAATAGCTAAGCTTTTACATCAAAAATTAAACCTCAATATATATTATACTAACCTATACTCGCTAAAAGGTTGAAAAATATTTTAGCCATCATTTGATTAGTACCAATCAGGTGGGCCAATGTCATAGATATAAAGTTCTGTATAGTCATGGGTCCCTTGTACTTATGAAGTAAATTTAAAAATGATTGTCCATCAGAAAACTTGATACAATTGTTCAGTGCAATTATATCCTCCTTATCTAGGTCAATGTTGTCTATATCCTCAAGATACAGATTGTGGAGATTAACATTTAACTTATACCAACGATTAAATTCACTGAATTTACCAAAAAGCGGAAGTTCCGGGGGCTATAGAAACATGACATTAAGTTTAACCAACCAAGCGGATATGTTTTAATAAAAATGCTAACCTTATCGTTGTTTCGTGTGTGAAATGGTTCAATTTCGATAACCTTCCTACCCCCGACGAAGTGTATGTTTTTATAGTGATTCTCGTCCTCCACATAAGTATCCGACGTTTCGGATCCGGAATATCGGCCACTTATCAGGTTCGAATCGTGGTCCTCGTTACTCCTACCAAAATCGTTCAGAGTTACCATAATCTTAGATTTTTTAGGTACCGGAGTGTAATCAGTAGTGGGATCATAAAGCAATCCTTCTTTATTATAGTCCTTGACAACTTGGTAATTCGATGAACTCGCACACGAAGATGCTTGATCTACCGAAGCAGAGTCAAAAGGACCACACATTCTTAAATCAAGGTCATTAAAACTAAAAAAAAACAAATATTTATTAGATTATGTGACAACAGAACATGCAATTGGTATAGCAAAATGAAATCCGTTATTTTCGCATGTAAATGAAATACGCCGTTTTGTTGGATAACTTGTACCCTTTTGGAAGTAACTTCATTATGCCTCTCTCTATAAGCTCTTGTCCCTCGAATCCGAATCAACCATTCACAAAAATGACAAATACAATTCTTAGTACGAAATTTCAATTTTCTAATACTATAAAGTGATCGGACTTTTCTAGCTTTACTACACATATAGCTACTTTAGAGCTTGAATATTCAAGAACATTGTTAGAATAAAAGTTACTGGTCCCTCATGCTGAATGTCTTTGGACATATTGATATTTTTGGATTCCGAGAGATATAAGTAGATATTGGATATACCTCATCAATCTTATGGACTTTTGAGAAAGACCTAAAGAATCAGTATATAAATATCAGGTATAGACGTTAAATCTCTATATATGGAGTAAATACATCACTAATATGATCGAATATGAACGATAGGGTGTATACTTTGTATTATTAAAGTACTTCAAAAATAAACCCACAGAGTCAGGTCCAGTTTTTAAACTAGAAACCACAGAATTCTTTCAATGATGGCATCAATTGTCTACCATTACCATCGATATTAACGAATAACATTTAATTTAAATAAATTAATTGTAAAACTATAAGAAAATCAGTTGAATTTCATTTAAAAAAGTCACGAATTTCTCCACAGACTCGATGTTTAACTGTGTAAAAAATTATTTACTTTTTCATATTTTCACACCTAATATTACATCATAACTTACTTGAAGATTCCGTCCGTAGTCGATCCGCGTGTTTCATTCAAATTTATTCCCATCATCTTTTTGGCATCGATGAATGATCTCGAAGGATTCAAGTCAGGGTTGGCCTGACTCCAGATGAATGAATTTTGGTCGTTCTGACTAGAGGCAGGGGGCTCAAATTTGAGCTCCGTGAGATCTTGCTCATCTTCAAAATCAGTATCATATCCTTTGCTGTTGCTGCTATCTGTGTTAGTACTAAACAAAGATAATCATTTTTAATACACTTTATATAGCGATTGGTATAAAAAAATACACCTGTTGCTACGGGTTTTCTCGTCAAGAGACTTCGAAGTGGACGGTGAATGCACAGCTGCAACCGGAATTTGTGGAGAGGTTTGCTCGTTATAAAGTTGTATTCGAAGTCCTTCTGGTGACTTTGATACAGTGTATAAATTATTCGTCTTAGGTATGCTGCAAAAAAGGCAAAGAATCACCACAAATAAAATCGTTCAAGATTTTATTAAAATAATTTACCTCGGTTCATCTTCTACGCATAACTGCTGAAAAGTACTCATAACATCTGGAGCGACCTTGTCTGTATTGATGAAATTGTACTTTTGCAGTAACTTGTTCGCCTCTCTACATAATTGGAAATTAACAGGTGGCTTCATTAAATTAATTAGAAACTTGGCGCCCAACATCGGTAACATCCTTTCACCCATAAGAACCAGACGTCTTATGATTGGCCAGTAACGATTTACGTCTCCTTTATTGCAGATTATCTCGAAAATAATAGAGCCTGAAATATAGTTAAATACATACGTATGAGTAAGCTGGCGAGACCATCAGTCTTATGTGATTTTATAAAATCTGAAATTTGTTCTACAGCAGTACATAAAAGAATTGGCAATTATGTACAGTTGGTCGTAGTGGCTTTGGCAGTTAAGAGGTAGTAAATATCGAACCAAAAACTGTCATGTCATAGAGCATTTGATAAAATGCGGTTTTGATATTATATTATATAAGATTTTATGGTAATAGTTAAATGCTAGAAGTTTTGAATCATGGAAAAATTCCCGCCAGATATATTTTAAATATATTAAATATTATTGCTATTCTAGTTTATTAAATTGAAATTATGATTTACCATTACCTATTTTATAAGCGTTACAATTATTTGAACCTGCTTTTCAAGCACACAGATTCTAAACTGTAGCACCTTAGTATACATTTACGATAGCTGGCCTTTAACTATATCTGACAACGGATGGCGAAATATTCGACATTGTCTGACTGCCTAGAAACCAACTTTAAATAGTTGATCAAGCAACATATGAAATTCAAGATTTATTAAAAGGCCCAAATACAATTATAATTGCTTGAAAAATTACCACTATATAAAACATATTATCTAACAGCCACTAACTTTTGACTGACATAATCATTTCTCTTCTCTTGCAGTGATGTTCTTTCATAAAAGTTTTCTAGTGCTTACCTTTATTATTATGTTTATTGAATAACTGGATAAACGCGCCCGGTATACCCGTTACTAAGTGAGTGATAAATAAACCAGAAGTTTTCAATGGGCATATATAAGTTATAGTTTTAGACGAAAAGACGGACAATGATATAATTAAATATAAATGTGTGTTAGTCAATTAAGTTCCTTTCAAAACTCTACTATTCAAATTCTAGTGTTTTTGTCAATTAGTAAATTGACAAAAACAAAAAATACAACAACAAAGAAACCCTACATATATACATAGAAATAGAGATTCTTACCTAGCATGGGGTACTGTTTGATACTGATTCCCAAAAGTAAGAATTCAACAGAATCTTCAAATGTTCCTAAATCAGTTTCTGTCAAACTATCCAGAACATTAGTCACTCCCTCGGTCAGAGCAACATTACCATAGTTGTTATTGAAAAATATTTGAACAACATTAATTAGCTCATGCTTCATATCTATTATCACAATTTAAAAATTAAATAAATAATCATGACAAAATGTAATGCACATACCTCTTTTCGCAAATGCTTTTGTAAAACATTTGTATACAGTCTTGTAAAAAATTGGCTTTGACATGACAAAATTATGGGCCTCCTTTAAATCATCATCGCTAAGTTCATCTATTGTATTTATCTTACTTACAGGTCCATTTAAATCATGCGAATTATAACACTTGTTAGTATTCAGACAGCTATTGTAAAAAAAATGTTTATAACACAGCCCTCTAAAAATTCGTGGAACCTACAAGTTTAAAATAGCACTAAAAGTTAATGAAATAGTACTGATTATGGCAACTTTACACCACTGTTTTGTGAAAAGCTTTTAGTTCCCATATTTTGAGTGTTCAACCATTGTTCTACTTTATTTACCTCCTCGTTTGTATTGAGTTTGTTAGTTTCAAATTCATAACTAGATGTTAATGTATTATCTAGATCCTTTTCTACTATTGTAGTACTGAAAAATTAAGTAAATAATAACACAATAGTTTCATTAAAATATACATACCTTCCAATTAAAGATATAGCATCATCCAAAGGATGTATTTTATTCCCAGTTATTATACGTTCAATAGGTTTCAATTCAATTTCCCTTGACTTTAGTAATACAGGAAGGGGATTATTTCCAGTGAACTTCTTTCTACTAGGAGGCCTTTTTAATGGAAATTTAAACATTTTTTCTTCAGGTATATTTTGGGGCTCTTTACTGAAAATGAAAATATATTATTATATATTAATATTGATATTGAAAATACATTCATTATTAAAAACAGTAAACTGACCTAGATTTACTACATGTTATACTGTTACTAAAGATTTCTTTATTAACAACGAGCCTTAAAATATCCATAGAAGTTATTCTAATATCATCCTTTAGGACATCCTTCACCTTTGTAGACCAACTCCTCCGGGCCTTTTGTTTCTTTGGGCCAACTAGTGACCTATTATCTCCTGATACGGAGATTCTAAAATTCTTGGAAACTTTTTTTTCATCTGTAAGGAAAATATCTGAATAAATATCGGAGTAATTAAATAATCCATATTAGTTATAAACACCTGAAATATACAGTTTCTGAGTTGTCTTATTTAATATGCTTGTAACTTTACTATTTGAACTCTCAGTATATTCATCAGATACCTTATTTAAACTATTTACTTTCAAATTATCAGTCAAATCATAAGGTTCAATACTATCATCACATTTGCTTGTATTACTGGGCTTATCACATTTTTTCAAATCAATTTTATCACATTTAGGATCTATACTTTCATGACATAACTGAGAGATTTCTGGTTCTTCAACTAAAACTATAAAGTTGAAATATTACTTTATAACAAACAACTTAAACTATACCATAATCTGAACAATCAATTGTTTTCCCTCCACTTGCATTAAGCTTATTGTTTCCAAAATTACTATATCCATCCTGACTTATTTTATCTGACTTTTTACCCAACTTCATAGAGCGATTATGATTTTTAACTCTACCCCTAAAAAATAAATAACACATGAAACAGTTTAAAAATACAAGTATAAAAACATACCTGCTTTTTTTGGTAATGGTTAATTTCCCATGGTTTAATAAAGCCTCTTGTGGTTTCCTAAAATGTAAATATATTCATTGCTAGAATACCTTTGCAATCTTACTATAGTACCTTACGATGTTGTTTCTTTTAATTAAAAGATTATTTTGTGTGTTATCCAATGTTACTGATTCTTCATTTTCAGGTTCATAATCAAGATGATCCTCAATCTCCAACATATCTTTAAAAAATATTATTTTTTTTAACTGTAACTTTAGAACTATTTATACAAAAACATAACAAGACAGGCACAAGGATATATGTATTACCTTATTTTTATAAGGTCCTTAGTATTTTTAAACTCACAAGAATTATAAAAGTATGTAAATCTATATTAGTAAATTAATATTACCATTACTTAAAGTTGTACTATACTGTGTAATAACATTAGTGCCGCTGCTGTGAAAATTCTTCAAAACATTTTTAACAACTTCCGTTAAAGGAAGTTTAACAATTACAGAATTCCTTTCAGACTTTGATAATTTAAGAAAGTTCATTAATTATATATAGAATAACAATGTTACTTCTTAAATAAATATAACAGTAAGATACAATTTATTTACAAAACTCGAAACGAATAGAATCTTTTAAATATTACCTCAATTATTTAAGGTTATGTATACAACTAAATGCTTTAAGGAAAAGAAATGTTGTAATCGAAATATGACGATTACAGTGACAAAAATAAAAAAATAAATATTTTATTCAGGTTGATTATAACGTCACGCCAATGAATTTAGTTTTTTTGATATTTAAAAACATAGGATCAATAATTGAAATACTCAATTTTTCAAAGCGATTATATCGTATAAAATGATATAGATTTCATAAACAATCAATAAATTGATTGAAAAAAAAATATCGATATATAATTTTTATTCAACACACCTATTTATTTTTATATTTTAAAAATTGCCGTAAATTGGTTTATTATCGAGTTTGTATTAATATTGCAAAAACTATGTCTCTAAATAAAATAAAATAAATTCGTATAAAACCATATAGTTTTCAAGAAATATCGATATATTGAAATAAAAATACCGATATATTATTTTTTACAAGCCTAGTGTCAGAAAAGTTGTCATTAGAAAATACACATTTTTATTTTTAAAATTGCTATAAATTTGTTTACTATAGAGTTTGTATTAATATTGCGGAAATCATGTTTCTAAATCAAATAAAATAAATTTCAGCCAATTTATTTGTAAGTTTATATTTGATATTAAATAAGCACCATGGATATGAGTGTATATCATTCACAGGTAATATTTGTATATGTTTAAAATTCAAATGGGTCCGTAACAATTTATTTTAGTTGTTGGCAATTAATGAGATGATTGAACAGTGTGTTGATGGAACCGAGAAGGAAGAATTAATTGGTTTGAAACAAAATATTGAAGAATTACTTTCGTTAACTAATGACAATGATAATGACAGTGCTAGTGAAAAAGAAGGTACACAAATTGAAGACGAATATTCTTTATTCATGGTATATCATAAATGTAAAGTTACTTAAATGTTTACCATATATATTTGACGTCACAGGCTGAAATGGCGAAGGAAGGAGCTGTAGATTTACCCAGCAATTCAACAGAAAATGCAGGAACTAGTAAGCACAAGTCATATAAATATTTGGAGGGTAAAAAATTTAGAGCTCCTCATCAACATAACTGGGGTCAAATTGTTTACCACAATGCTATGATTTGTTCTGTACCAGATGAAACACCATCACATAACAATTTTGAAGTAACAATTTATGATTTAATTGCTGTTTTAAATTTGATTTCAAATTGAATTTTTAGGTGAAAATATTGTTTTTGAACCCCACTCATAAAGAAATGTTGCCTTGCCCATATTACTTTGATCTAGAAAGAGATTGCAGTTTTTCAGATGATAAGTGTCACTACTCACATGGGGAATTGGTACCATTTTCAAGCTTACAAGATTATGTTGAACCTAAATTTGAGTTGTTGACTGTGGGAAGTGCCGTATTGGTTAAAAAAACAGACAATTTGTGGTACAGGTAATTTTTTATGGTAATTACTGTTTTTTCATACATTTATTCCCATATATGTATTAGAGCAAAAATATTAAATATTTCTAAGAAAACTTGCCTGGTAAGATTTGATTCCAAAAATGTCAGCAAGGACTCTGAGGAAATAGCCTTTGAAAACTTACTGCCTTTAGAACATTCTGGTTCTGACCATTACAGTAGCAGTGAAAGTGAAGGTGAGAGTAGATATATCACGAACATTGTGAGAGCTGATTTTTAAGATAATTTTAGAGGATGATAATATACATGTAGAAAATGATCAGGAGGATGTTATAAATTTAAGTTTGATGAATGTTCCTGATGATCAAGTTCTTGGAGACTGGGAAAAATATACCAAGGTAAGATGTTGTGCATGAATATTGTGCCAGTAAAATTTTTACTACTTAATTTAGGGAATTGGTTCAAAGTTAATGCAAAAGATGGGCTATATTGTTGGGGCAGGTCTTGGTAAAAAAGGGACAGGCATAGTCAAACCAGTAACGGCTTTAATATTGCCACAAGGCAAATCATTAGGTAAATATTTGCAATAATTTAATAAGTTTTATCTAAAGATTTTGGTTTATAGACTATTGCATGAATCTTAAAGAGCAAACTAATAACCCAAATTTGTTCAGTGCCGAAAAAAAAGTTAAGGCATTGCAAAGAAAAATGGAGAGGAAACAGAAGAGATTAGAAAAAAAAACCTCAGAGAAAAAACCAAAGCTAAATGTTTGCGAATTTATAAATTCCACTATTGAAGTATCAAAGGTGAGGTTGTTTCATCACTATTATGAAGGAATGAATGTTGACTAATAATAAAAAATTTAGTCTAAAAAAACTAGGGAGCAAGAATTGAGTATCCAACAGTTAAAAGATACATTAAAAAATGGTTCCGATAAAGAAATACATCTTACGAGTTTTAGGATAGAAGAGAACATTAAAAAACAGAGGATGTAAGATAAAGTTAATGTCGACAATCATGATTTTTACATCTCCCTTTTTTTCAGCACAATTGAAAAGCTGAGACGAGTATTGTCCAATTTTTCTGATCAAACCAGCTCTCAGTATGAGAATATCCACCAAAAATTACAACAGAGTGAATGTGATATGAATAATCTGAAGAATGAGGCTCTATTAGTGAAAAATGAGATGAACAGAAGGAAAAACAACAAGGAAATGGCTATATTTTAGTTTATATGATCTATTTTGTATTTATACATAAGTTAATTCCTCTAATATTACCTTATTATCGAGTGAATAATAAATATTTGTTTTGTTAATAGCTCTTTTGCGGAAATCTACAGAATTCACAAAAAAGTACCTAAATCCTTTAAAAAAAGACATAATAATCTGGTTTGTGTATAAGAAGTTGTCTACCTACAAAATCTCAGTAAAATGTAATGATTGTGGTTTTGTATGCGTGTCTAAATTTTCGGCTTTTTCCCTAATTTTTTTCATACAATTAAATTAAAACTGACAAAATGACCCATTTAAGGGTACTCGTCTCTTTCCTGTTGGTGAGTTATCAAGCTCTCATTAACTTATCTTTTTTGCATCTATTTTATTTCTAACCTCAAAAACAACTTTGTTTTTTTTTTCAGGTAATAACATTTATATCTCGTGTAGAATTAGCAAAACAAAACGGTAAATACTTAATAGTCGACAATCTTAATGACCCAAAGGATCTCAAGAAATTGCTAAGGACCAAAACTAACGTTTTAGTTTGTTTCTATAACTCCTATAAAAAATCTCAAAGTGTATTGAATACACTTAATGATGTTGCCAAGAATATTAAAGGTGAAGGTGTTATTGCAACTATTAATTGTTCGGGGTGAGTTTTACTTCAGTTTGTGTTGAATTTAGATGAATTATGATTGAAATTGTAGTGAGGCAAAGAAGCTCTGTAAAAAACTTAAAATACCTGGAGATGAACCATTTGTTTTAAAGCACTATAAGGATGGGGAATTCAACAAGGACTATGATAGGAAGCACAATGAAAAGTCAATGACAAACTTTATGCGCGATCCCACAGGAGATCTTCCTTGGGAAGAAGATGATTCAGCTAAAGATGTCATCCACATATCAGATCCAAATGTAAGCATACTTGTTACCTTGTCATTGTTAGTAACTTTGACAAGATATTAGACAGATTCATTCATTTATCATTTCAATTATATAAATTTGCAGTTCATGATACATTACCATTTCAAAGCTAAACATTTTACAAAATGAAAAAAAAATTTCATGCATTTTTTCAGACCTTATCGAAGTTTTTAAAACGTGAACCTAGACCTATTATGATCATGTTCTATGCCCCATGGTGTGGATACTGTAAGAGTTTAAAACCTGAGTATGCACAAGCAGCTACTGATTTGAAAGATCATTCAATTTTGGCTGCTGTTGATGTAAACCGAGCTGAAAATGCAGTTTTACGAACTCAATATAATATTAGTGGTTTCCCAACACTCTTATATTTCGCGTAAGTAGTTCAAAAACATATTTTTAATATAGTTAAGGGCATCGGTTTTAGAAATGGTTCTATGAAATATTCATATGAAGGGGATAACAAAAGGGCAGCTATTGTATCTTTTATGCATAATCCGATTGCTCCACAAATTAAAGTTCAAGAACCAGAATGGTCAGAAAAAGATAACGAGATAGTTCATTTAACGTCAACCAGTTTTGATCCGGTGCTGAAAGAAGAATCGTCGGTTTTGGTTATGTTTTATGCTCCATGTAATTTATAACTTTTGTGATCTCGTGAATCTTTCGTTAGTAAAGCATATGCATATTTGCAGGGTGTGGTCATTGCAAGAAAATGAAACCAGAATATGAAAAAGCAGCATTACAAATGAAAAGTGAAGGAGTATGTATAATATCGTACGAAAGGGCTTGTCTAAATGTATGTTTTTATGGTTTTAGATTCTTGGTGTTTTAGCGGCTGTTGATGCGACCAAAGAACCTTCAATCGCCTCCAAATTTAATGTTAAAGGTTACCCGACAATTTTGTATTTCTCTTATGGCGATAAAATGTTTGACGTTAATGTTCGAGAAGCCACGAAAATTATCGATTTTATGAGGTTGGTAAAATAAATCTGATTATAGTTGCTCTGGCTCTCAGAAGTAAACACCTACAAAAATGAAATTTGAGCAATATTCGTACATAGCTATCACTGTGGTAACTGTTGCTATGATATTTTTAATGTCATGTTAACTTGATTGTGGGTCTGAATTGTTATAACAGCTTTTTCATATTCATTTTATATTATCCCAAAGGCACTAATATGCAGATATATTGGAATATTACATAGTAAAAAACAGTCAATTCCTAGACATTCGCTGGTCGATTTCATTCTTTGTATCCCAATGTGAATTAATATGTCTAGCTCAACATCGCCTTTATAGGGACCCCAAAGAACCTCCACCACCCCCACCTCCAGAGAGACCATGGAGTGAAGAAAAGAACGAGGTCGTACATTTAACGGAGGAAAGTTTCAAGCCATTTTTAAAAAAGAAGAAACACGTGCTGGTCATGTTTTACGCGCCCTGTGAGTGATTGTTTTCTTAATCAGTTAACGATAATTATTATAATCGTCTCCAGGGTGCGGCCATTGTAAGAGGGCCAAGCCGGAATTTAGCGATGCCGCTGCTAAATTTAAGGACGATCCCAAAGTGGAATTTGGCGCTGTTGACTGTACAATCGAGTCAGCGTTGTGTAGCGTGTTTGAGGTGAAGGGCTATCCGACGATAAAATATTTCAGCTATTATAACAAGGAAATCAAACCCTACAGCGGAGGAAGAACAGTGAGGACGCTTGTTTTACTCGATGGATCGTGGTTTATTTGTATTTACGTTTTTAGAGAGATGACTTTGTGCAGTTTATCTCCAATCCGATGGCGGCCAGTAACACACCGCCTCCAACTCCGAAACAAGAACAGTGGATTTTGGATCCGTCGATTATTAAACTCGATGAGAAGAATTTTAAGGATGAATTGAAACGTAACAATATTGTCCTGGTTATGTTTTACGCACCCTGTAAGTATTATTGATATCACCAATTATTAAAGGGGGAAATAGGAAGGATGGCGTATTTCGGGTCATTTTTGTGATTATTTTTATCCAGTTAATAAATTTATTTTACTTATATTTTGAGAACATGTTGTACATGTATTTAAGATTTTATAAACAAATTTTTAAGATTTTTTTAATCACACAATGAATATATAGTGTTGTGTGTCAGTTGTGAAAAACATATTTTCCAGAAAAACGCCTTTGAAAGTTAGAGTAGTAGTAGTTTATGGCAGCAATTAATTAATTTAAACAACTTACTAATTAATCAACTATCCCAGCATCATATTGCAGTTCATCAGCTGGATATGTGTCATTTTCGGCTTGTTGCTGTTCTTTTCGAACTTATTTACTGCCCTGAGAGCTGCATCAATTTTGCCAGATTATGCGTCAGTAATTGTCTTAATTCTTGGGCATAATTGAAACTTCTGCTACCAACGGTAATATCTCGCTCAGAATGGTTAAAATACTGAAAGTTAGAATTTATTTTAAAATGTAAATATCCTTGCTGGGTTACTAATATTTCTGTACATTTATATCCAAAATCTGTATTGTTAAAAGAAACAGAATCCTTCAAGATACTGTACTACGTCACGCGCTCCACCCATTAAACCGGAGGACCCTCACTAAAACGCTTATAACTATTAAATGATTTCGAATTTTACTTAGACATTTTCAGAGATTTTTATTCAATAATATATTGAATAGTTGTACTATCGATTTATAAAACAAAAAAAATTAATTTTTTGAAGCCTCTAACACCTATTTCCCCTTTAATATGTACACATTTTGACACTATGAATATTATTAAAGTATTTGATGTTAACGCATGTGACATTTATGCACATACAAGGTACATACTGCGCCACCTGTTAACGTTGGTTTGACTTGTTGACATATTCACTGACATTCTATTACAATAGGGCTGTTAGAGACAGTGGGTTTGTTGTGTTGGTGTAAAAATTTACCAACAATTTTTCAACCTATCATTTATATTTCACGGATGGTTATTTATCTCGTTGGGAATCACTTGAGTATCAAAATTTTTTCGGATTTATCTTAAATGACAGACATCCTATCTTGTCTTGTTTCTTTATGAGATCTTTGATATATTATTTGTATGACTTTTTTGTAAGATATGGAGTAACTAGACGTGAAACTTATGAATTTGTAACTAAATCATCATAAAGTCCTGTTTTTTTTTTGGAACAGGCCTTGTATCACTGTGAAATTTTAATGAATTTTCATGTATGGCTTGTATGGTAATTTCAAATTACCTGTATGTACCAGGCTTAGGCCTATACAAAAGTAACTTTTGTAATATTATACTAATATATTGTTACTAATCATTAGAAAGATCAACCTTAGAAAAAAGTTTAATAGGGCACAAATGCATAGACATGAGGCTGATACAACATATACAAGTAATCGGAAGGCAGACATGTCACTTATGTAGAAAAATGAATTTTATTCTAATATATATTTCCAATTTATTATTAAGGGTGTGGTCATTGCAAACGAATGAAACCTGACTATATGGCCGCTGCGAAACAGTTGCAGTCCGAAGGGATCGAAAAATGCATGGCTATGGTGGATTGTACCGAGAATCCAGAGCTGGCCGAGGAGTATGGAATACAAGGTTTTCCCACAATAAAATTGTTCAAAAACGGAAAATTCGTAACTGATTACGACGGGAAACGAACGATAGAGGACATTAAGCTATTTGTAAAGAAGTATTATCGGAAAAAGGATGAACTATAAGTTCTTTACTGGTCAATTCTCCATGTAACATCATACTTTTTTTTGTTGTTTCTAAAGAATTTTCTATTTGAGCCTAAATAAAGTATTCGCATTCCACTTTTTATTGAAAGAACTGAATTTAATGTGAACTTACTGATTTTTTACCTCTAGTAATAGGATACGTGTCTTGACATAATCTCATTTATATAATAACATTTTCTAATGTGATGTCTCTATGCCAAATTAGAGATCTCTACGTGTGCAAATGTTGTATGTCGTTTTTTTTGGGTATATTTATTTTTTTACTACACATGCATTTTTTAAATATTAATACTTGAACTCATGGTTGGTATATTTGTGATTTTATAACAGATTTCATATTCTTTATACTAAATGTCATATTTATTTTATATACATTTTGTTGGCTTTACTTGATGTGGATTTTTTAATAAAATTAATTTAACCTATTTGTTGAATTTCATTTCATTTTTCGATAATTAATAGTTATAATATCATTCGTAATAACTTGTTTCGTATAAGTCAGTATTGCTATCATAGAGAAATTACTCTATGATCCATTACTCTATCAATTCGAATATAAAAAATATGCAAAGGTTATGTTATGATTAAATGTCAAATCTCCTTTGATTTTAAATCAAACAATTTTCAATGAATGAAGTGGAAAAAATATCAAAAAAGGTCGATACTCCTACTACCGATGTTTTAATCAAAAAACTGACAAAAGAGGGGAGGTATGGAAATCTGAAATTCAAAGTAATCCTCATACTCAAACTAATTCCTTATACTTCATCTTAAAACTAACGATATTTTTTTTAATATCAGTCAACATAAATATCGATATATTGGTTAAATATTTTTATTCAAAAATCCTAATTTTAAAATAGATGCGAAACCAAAAAGTATGCGAACAAAAACATGGTTATTAGAGTTTAAGTGAAATAATTAGTAATTTTGAGTTCTTACTTTCGTTCTTGTTCGTTACAACTGTTTGGTGTTTATTTAAATCCTTACAGAACAAACTGTCATATAAATTGTTTCCTGGTAGAGCTCATTCTGTTTCTGATTTGTTATTCTAATTTTTGGTAGTCTAGTTGGTGTTTATCACTGGGTCTTTGTTGCTATTATCAGAATTCTTTTAGCATCAATATCTTATGCAGACTTCAAATATAGGAATTTAATTAAGCTAAAATATTTGTCCATATTTGTCATTTAATATATTTCTTGGACTGATGTGTATAGATCCATTTGCAAAAGTAGTGCTCAATTTGGTGAAATAAATAATCTAAACCACCAATGAGCCATCAACAATTACTTCAGGCCAATTATGATTGATATATACGATAAATGAGCAACAAAAAAAATGGCAGTGTTCATCCACAATGTTTTTTTTAAATCTCGGCACCCTTAGATCTTCTCTTTATTTTTTAAAAGCATATCCTTAGCCTTATACAACTTTTTGAAGGTAAAGTAATTAGTAAAATCACTTGATATAAGGATCCACGTTGCTACAAAGAAAAAATCCAGATGACTCAGTAATCATACTAGGCCATCAATAGGGGAGGGAGCTTTGAAATCTTGGACCACCAAAAAATTCTGTTAGGCCTGCCACTACACTGTTGCAATAAGAATAGTTTTCGAAATAAAACTACAGATTAGAAAAGTGCGTTAAGATGTCTCATACAGGTGTACTCAACATTATTATTATAATTATTAATACACAATTAACTTAAGAATAAACTATCACGAAACAAAAAAAAACTATGACCTATGTATCACTAGAACAAAATGGCTATAGCTTAGTTTATCAAGCCTCCCAAAGTCAGAGTAAGTTCGTGGTAATATATCATCTAGGTATTAATAAAATAAAAATCTTTCATTAATTCAAAACGGATTCGGTATCCTGTAACATTGCCGTAGAAATAAAATAAATCCCTTCCGTATCATAGGTAAACGAGAGAATTGTCGCGGTATTTGTTAATAACATGGGAATTTTTTCATTTCGATATTTGGATAATTCACAATCTTTATCCACGTATAGTTAGTATAGCCTCGACAAAGATAATAACGAAAACGAAGATTTAACATAAAATTTTGACGCCATGGAAAATATAGTCAGTAAGAAGAATCACAAATAAAGCTGCGGAAAATGGTTTCGGTTCAACGAATACCTCTAACACCGAGCTGGCCAATTGAGTATTCAAAATTACATGTGTTTCAGAGAAATCCGGCAAGCGACGTTCCCATCTGTGTAAGATCCTTACTCCTAAACATAGTCATGGAAAAATAAAATGCATCTCCGACAACGTCACGATACGGATCGCAACGCAGCACTAATTCTGAGTCTGTAAACTGCTACAGCTGTGCGAGTCCTTTATGACGGGTGCGGATTCTCGTCTGACGTCGTCCTTGAAAACGGCCGATTTCTCCTGACGCAACGGCACGCTCTCCCTCCTGTTGGTGTTGTTAATATGCGAGATGAAGGTTGCGTTGTTGGTCGTGGGCGTCGTTGTGGTGAACGAGGAGAAATCTTTCTTGTTGGCCACCTGAAACACGCAATATATCGTTGGCAACGATGGCAGGATGTAGAAACGATTTTCCCACCTCCTTTATTGAAGTCAGAGCTTTGCTCATCCAAGGGGGCCAGTTGTTTTTAGCTGTAGTGAGTTCCTGTTCGGTTGCTCTTAATTTATGAGTGAGGTTCTATAAATATAATGTATATTTAGCTATAAATCACAACTATTTTAATGTTCTAAATAAGATCATGTATGAATGGACCGAACTACAAAATCCACTTTTAAACATGTAATTTTGCACAAAACTAATTATAACATCTTCTATTTCTTTATAATACGTAAGTTGGAACAATAATTTTTAATTGATGAAAAATTATCTGACTGACGGAACAATTGAGCACCAATTATACTACTCTACGTTTTAATACAAACTGTGGCGACGTAATTACATTTATTTATATTTAAGAAAATTGTTTAATTTTAAGTTTACGACAATTATGTTTTTTCTTTTATATAGTTTAGTGGTCTAATTTATCAGATCATTTAACTGTTTTTGTAATATCTGTGACATGGAAAAATAGTTATGACTTAAGACAGTATAAAATATTGCATTGCATTGCATCGAATGTCTGGTGAAGCTGGGCCAAGATAAGAAAGGCACCGAGCAAACAGAAAACACGTGTCTAGCAAAAAGCATGTCTCATCGACTCGTTCTTGAGTGTTCTGGATAATGGGGGTTCAGGTACCGGGACTAGACGAAACGTGTTAGAAGTTAGATGTGATAAAGGATCCATTATAGCAACTACAACCATAAATTTTAAGAAAGTGTGAGATCGTAGAATTTTTGAGCATTCCTTAAGTCCGTAACGTAGATGTTTCATCGGCGTGAGAGGGTTCCATCTGCAAGAGTCTTCCCCTTCCCGAAATTCTTAACGAATCGGGAGATCAAAAAGGGTTTCTTGAACCAACCTTCTCAGTCACTGCCAAAAACTCGAGGGAGGAGCTTCGACGGTAAAACACGGTGCATCGAGAATGGGACGAATTAGTCCGAATGAAAGGGCTACAGGACTAAGACCAGAAACAGTAAAATAATTACAGAATTATAATTGTCAGCAGTTGGTTCGATGACGGAATTAATATTATCCAAAACTAGACAGACGATATAGTAAGTCATTTCCATCCAATTCATAATTATTTTGACCATTACGTATCAATTTTACATCTTTCATTTTATATATTTTTTACATAATTCATTTAAATAAACAAACTCGTCTTTGTGCACTCATTTACGCAAAGAACAGAGAAAATAAATTGTATTTTATTTACAACATTGTTTTCTCTGAACAGTATATTGTCACAATATACCCAATGAATACCGGAGTATGCTAGAAATAATAACTATTATAGGTCCGGAATATTCAAAGTATTATTCAGATTCATGAATTAAAAAAAAAATTATAAGCATAAGGAATTTTAGCGAAAATGTTTACTAAGACCCATTATCTGATAAGTGTATTAGTATACATACCTATCCAACACAGTCAGAAAGAGAAAACAAATTTGTTATTGCCTCCTTAAAAACTAAGTAATTTTTATTTTATTTTTTACCTCACCTGATTTCGACATTCTGCTTCGACCTGGGCCAACTTTGTCCTTGCTAGCTCAAGCTCTAACTCTCTAATCCTTTCGTCTCCGGAGGTATGGTCCCCGGAAGCAGTATTTTCTGAACTTTCATCTCTGGTAAATTTCGAACAGTCAGGACAGTTAGAAATTTTAGCCTAGAACATCATTTTCAAACTTCGACCTCTAAGTTTAAGTGCGATTTACCTTCAGACTTTCCAGTTCCTGTTTGGTAACGTGCAATTGCATATCTAGCCGTTGCCTGACGAGTTTATAGTCGTTTACCATCTGAGTATTACTCTTTTTCTCCTTCTCAGCGTTGTCAACCTAAAATATTATTCCAAATAGGATATAAATAATTTATCACGATCATCACTATTACCTCCCGTTTGAACATGTCCTTCAACTGAACTATTTCATCTTTCATTAGTTTTTTATCTTCTTCTAATCTCTGGACGGCAATTTTTAATTTTTCCACTTCGCTGGCCTCGCGCTCTTCCCGATATTGAGCCTCTGAATCCGAAGAAATTATTTCCCAACCGTCTAACAATTATCAATTAAAAGTATTTTCGCCATAGAGACCACCGGCATCCATGGAGAGTATATTTTTTGGCAAAAATCAAATATAACTTCAGAATATTTACCTCTAAGCACCGTATAAAATAAAGGTAGCATCATTACGTACACGCAGCAACCATATAATGTTTTGCCATAAAATATACATTAAAATTATTGTTTTTTCGGTTTGAAATCGTCCCGAGATAAGAGCATATTTTGATTTAAATTATGACGTAAAGCAATACGCGGCACGATCAGTATTATATATGACTGTGACAACGGTGTTTTATGAAATTTGGAATACGGTAAGGCAGAAGCGGACTAACCTTTAAGGGCGATAAAATCCGCTTCGTATTTTTTGAGTTTTTTCACTTTTATACTACACGCTAACTTAATGAGTTGTTTGGCTGCATCTTCGCTTCGGCATTTCTTCGGTAGAGAGACTCGGAAATATTTCAAGATACCTTCGAAGTCCTGCTGTAGAAGGTCTTTCTTACAGGCCATGAGCAAAGCGAGAGCCATTTGGAAGAGAGTGTCGATTCCTTTATATAGTTCGTGTTAGAATTGAATAAAAATGTTAGACAAATAAAACTTTTTTTTACCTTGTAACAAAAAAACGTCTATGATATTAAAAACGAAATATAGAGGAAATCTGGCAGTAAATAGAGTCAAAAACCACTGCGAAGCGAACATGTGAGTTTCCACGCGGTGCTCCATAAAATGATTCCATAACGGATTCAGTTGCTCTTCCATCAACCTAGGAAGATATAGTTGCAAATATATAACGATAAGGTACTAGCATATTCAAAATACCTGTTTAACTGATATAACCTTAAATATAAATTATCAAAACCATCCTTATACAGATCTCGCAACTTGTAATCGTACATAAGTTTAACCAACACACAAAATGCTTGTTCTTCGGGCATCTGAAATACATAACAACGTATCAACGGATAATTTAAGGAAGCGTTCTTGTAAAAATGACTTACATGTAATAGAAGGGTAGCAGCCAAGAAACTAAGCCCTTGGCAGTACCCAACTTCCGAATCATAAACGGCGTAAGCTTTACTGACTCTATACAAAGAATCCTGGCCTAGGCCACCTGCTTCTTTGAAAAAGTCGTGTGCCGGAAAAGTTCTAGCTATGTCGCGCTGGATTACATTCTCACAGCTGGATTCCTGAAGGTAAATGAAATTCCAGTTATAATTTTGTATTGAATTTGATGAATGCTGCAAACCTTGGTTATTAATACTCTGTAGTTATCCATCATTGATGTGTTCTCTTCAATTCCAGCCAGACGTTGCCAAACCTCCCCCCTTAAAGCCTCTGGTATACCCAATTTCACTAAACCTGCCAACTGAGAAAGAATCTTTGGTCAATTCTCGTGAACTAGCTTCTTAAAGAGATTATAATCATTTCATATTTTCATGGTTAATATCGACAAAAGCTTTCATAGCAATACATCTCAATAATAAATAAACAAATAGATTGTGGGCGGTCAAAAAACAAATAGATTGTGGGCGGTCAAAAAACTAGATTGAGTCTATGTTGCCACTTAGAGGCATTATAGAGAACAGGGTAGCTATAGAAAGACCTCCTCGCCCCTCGAAGGCGTCATTTTTGTAAGTTGAAAGATCAAAAACAAAAGCTTACCAAATGCTACAATTGATTTTCAAGGAGAATATTATGTGACACACACAAGTTTTCAAATGATTTGGACGTTTTAAACATCATGCATTGGAGACCATAAAGACCGTTGTTATTAACATGTCTTGAGTCCGCCGTTCATATTTACTAGGCTTAGCCCTGTATGCCTTTTTCTTGTTTACGAGAATGAACAAAAATCTAATAAAAAGGAAAAGTGTTGATGGTGTGGTAAGGAGCTTCGCAAAAAGTTCTGGGCTATATTAAAGTAGATGAGTTCTAGGGGAGCTTCAAACACATCCGAAAAAGGTTTGACAAGTTCATCGCATTTAATGGAGAGTAACTGAAAGTGGAGTACTTGAAGTTTTTGTAAAAGTCTGATAAACAAATGTAAAAAATGCCGATAAGTAACTAGGTGTGGAAATGTTCATACATATTACAAATTACAATAAATTATTATACCTTATATACAAGTGCTTGGAAATAAAATTAAAAAAAGATAAGTACTGATCAAATAAAATTAAAAAAAGATAAGTACTGATCAAACATCAATGATAGATGTTGAAACATGCAGGGATATGTGCAGATTCCGATCATTTTATGGTAATCACAGAGATCCAAAGATATAATTCAAAATAAGAAATGGGATATAGTAAGACTTAAGAGATGAAAAGATAAAAGAACTATATAAGGAGCAAATGAAGATATCTTATACAAACCTAAAAGCGGAGAAAGAGGAAAAATGTAAGAATAAAATCACAGGGTGCGTAACAGCAAGAAAAAGAAAACAAGGAAGACCACGATCAATGTGGTTAAACGAAGTTAAACATAATTTGTTGGATATAAAAAAAGAAGAGCATGAAATAAGAAAGTAAACAATAACAAGAGGTGTAACAAAGTGGGTGAAAGAATAAAATATGAACTTAACAGGCACTAATCCATAAAAAGGATCTATAAAGCTTTTTAAGAAGGGACAATACCCCTTCATGGGGCTTTAAACTAATAATTCGGCTAGGAACAACTTTGAATTCATATCAACATATGAAAAGCTAATGGAGAAACAATCAATGCAAGACCGGAGTAGCAAGAATAGAGATGAATATGAGTAGGAATATAAGTTAAAGAAGAATTAATGCAATACAATAATAAAATGATGGATAACAAGATGATGACAAAGCAATGGTCAAGTGAGTCAAGAAATAAAATAAGAACTGGACGGACAGTAATCCACACAAAGGGACGATACCCCTTCATGGTGCTTTAAATTCTAATCATTCGGCTAGGAACAACAACATTGTAGTCATATCATCATCATTAAAACCACACTCCACTATATATTCGTTATTTAACACTATTTATTAAAATATTAAAAAAAAAAATTGCGGTGATATCCAATCTATTTTTACATAATATTATCTCTGAATAATTAATTTAATTTATTTATATATAATAACAGAAAGATCCGAATAACCTTAATTAAATGACAATTTTTAAAGCATTAACTTTGGTTAGCCAAACGTAAATTATAGAAAACACTCGGATATATACCTGTTTGGGTCTCTGATGGGTTTGTTTCCATTTTATCAGTATCTCGGCCCACGATTCCAACACGTCCACGGAGCAATCCTTGGACACCGAGCCGGTTCCGCTTAGTAGCGGTTCGTCGCCATCTAAGAAAAAATCCCTCGACAAAATCGAACGTCTCCGACGACACTGCGCGCGTACCCTTACCTGAATGGTACTCCTCTTTCGGCGTCAGCGTGTCGATGGACGTTATGCTCGGGGACTGTATCAGGCCCGACAGCTTCAGATTGAGATTCAACAGGTTCCTGTCGATTTCGCCTGACGTCTCCATGTTCAGGACCTCGTACACCACCTCGTTATGATCGCCGACGATATTCTACGTTAACGAGACAAAATAGTTCTTTAATCTATAGTACTGACGTTCCGCTGACCATTTTCAAAGCACGTTCGCGCTAGAACAACGCTTGTTATTATTGATAAGAAAAACACATGTTCTGTCGTAAATTTAAAATTACAACCGATAAAAGCTTGTTTTTGTGTAGGAGTGGAATATATAGAGTAGCACAGAAGGAATCGATACGATGGTATATCTAATATAAATTGTTGTATAACAGCGGATAAAAGTATTGATCCAATAATACATATTTATTTTTTGACGTTTTGATATTACTAATGTTAATAACACAAATAATTATATCACAAGCCACAATAGGCATGACGACAGTAAACAACAATTTACAACAACAATAAATGTATTTACCTAATGAAATAGGATTAATTGATTTTTCATATTTAGGACAAGTTTGATAAAATTACGAAATACAGTAATCCTCCATCTCCATGGTATGTGAATGCCATGCTATGTAAACCATGATTTTATTATCTATATATCAAACTTTAAGCTTTTGCCAGAATGGAGCCGAGTTTAGTGATTAAATTTTACTGACTAAAGCCGACGTTTTTCGGTCGTTCGATATTTTCCATCAAAATATTGCCTTGTCGTGTGACTAGAACCTCGGCTTTATAGAACTAAATATCGTGGAGGGTAAACATGCAGTGTTCAACCAAATCTGATTAGACCCTGTGTCATCTCACACATCGTTGACGTTCTTTTGTCAGTGTACGTATCATCGTATCATCCTCTTTCCTACGTAGACTTTTCCATACCAACAAGGGACCTTGGCACACCCGTTATCTTTGAGGACCCCTTTTAGCTCTGGTATTAGAAAGCGCCTGAAAGAAATTCCTGTACTACTTTGAAGAAATATTAAGGGAAATTTATTTAGTCTTATCCTTTCCTTTTTCCCTTTTCATGGTAAATAAGCCTTCAATTGTATTGCTTTATTTAATGAACATGTTTCTTCCTCAAACTGTATCCATTTTGACGAAGAACATTCTTTAGCGATCTCGCTAAGATATAATGAGAATTAAGGAGTTCAGGATTAATTTTTTTTATTGATATTGCTTTTGATCACGTAAGTTCTCTTTAATCAACTTCAACGAAACCTTAACGAAGAACATGTTTAGATGTTAAGAGAAACTTAATTTTTTGCAAAGTAGTATTAAGTATTCCCTCATATAGACTAAATAAGCGACAGACAATGAACATAAGTATTCCCGTTATTAAGAGAGAATTTTAAGAAACTAGTGAATTCATTCAGGTGAATCAAAACATAATTCATAAAATTGTGAAGAACAAATACAAATGAGTTGCATTTTTATTTTAGCATATGTTAGTTTTTAAGACTAATTTAAAATCTGTAAATGTTATTGTTTAAACGACTCTGTACAGAAACATATTTACGTTAAAATTGTTCATGGCTGTACACAACAATGTCTTTATCAATTTTGGTTCGATTAGAAATTGAGAACAAAGAAATTGTTGATCGAGTCTAGTAACTAGACAGACAGCCTTTTTTAACACGGGTTTGTACAGGGCTAAACATGTGCTTTTTAGATTCTATTTTAAACGCCAATCTAGATAAGCAACCTACGTCATAGGGCTACTACGACAAACGACATCACTCACCTCTCTTAAATTAAGAAAAAATTGCTGAACTAAGGTCTTCCTTTGGAAATACCAAAAGTTTCTTTCGTTCTGTCCAAAAATCCTTACGGGAGTTTCTATTAAGAACCTGTAAGAAAAATAGCGATCTTAACTTACTTTGCCCTGAGTAATTTCAAATATCTCTAACTTTAGTGTCAACACGAATGATGATTTAAATTGAATTTCGTCATGTTTCATGTGATGATAGAATACTGTCTAGTATGTTTGACCCATTCACTGCATAGTTTTTGTCACTTTTAAGAACATCTCAAGAGTATATCACTGCGAATGCTGTTGTTTCTGTTTATGTTAAGGCCTAAGAAAAAGTTAATGGCGCTATTTCTGACGTTTCATCAAGAAAGTATATAGTTCTGCATTATGATGGTCAAGACTTCTGACCAGGTATGCAGTATCTTTTCCAGCCAACCCTGGTTTCGTGCGTTTTTAACGGCTCATCATCCCTTATCTACCATGTTTAATGCTTCCCAATGTTGTGCGTGATTTATATTTATCTCCAGTTACCATATACTTAAAAAATCACTGGATTTTATACTCATGTAAAAAATGTATATGGTGGAGGTATCGGTCGTCCAATCACCAAGATAAGCATATTAACAATGTCGATGTAGACAAAATGTTTTGTACTATTTACACAAAACTGCATACAATATTTTTTATGTATGGGTTCCTCACAAACTTGCCCTCAAAGCATCACAAACCGAATTAAATTTTACAACATTCTTCTCATTACAATAATATTGCAATTACTCAACCAATTTCGACGTTTATACACTCAGGCGCTTGAAATGTCACATTTCCCATCTAGTAGCCTCTGAGTTATTTGCAATCAACTCCACCTATCATATTTGATATTTATTATCATGGTAGGTATCATGGTAGTTTATTATCATGGTAATATATATTAACAATTTTTTTCTTGAATCATTTTTCTCAAATGCCGAGACGATGACAATTCTCGAAAATAGGCGAATTTGTTCCTAAACTATGAAGTAGATCCATTCTTTTTTACTGTTTTTGAACTAGTGCTGTGAATTTAAGTAAAAATAAAATGCTTAAATAATATTTTTCAATCGCAACTCGTGTATATTTTTACTTTCCCGCCCTCTTGCTACATTTTATAGTTTACATAGTTTTTGTCATTTTGAGTGATTACTTGTAAAATTGTTACATTGATAACTATTTTTATAACTATAAAACTATTTAACTATATGTTACTTAAAAATATTTCTTAGGTTCTTATATTTTAGTTATTTAATTTAATTTTTAATTATTCTGACTATCAGAAATATCACGTATAATGCATAATAGCTGCTATATATAGTCGTTGTTTTGAAAACTAACGTAAATATAATGCATGTACTTTTATTTTTAAGTCATAGAGATTAGTAAAAGCTAACAGATTTTTGCCATAACCTTGTAATATATTCAATCTGTACTTTTATTAAAGCTATTTGAATTAAAAATTCAAACTAACAATAACGTTAATTAAATATTGCCTGAATTCGTCATATTATACAGGGGCGACTAAAATATAGAAAATCGATATCGTTTGAAATTAGCACCACCGTCCCTGAAATTCTAATCAACGCTGAAGCGTTTTAATGGTGTTGCCATTTAATTATCATATTTAAATTACTGCTAATACTATCAGCATTTCGGGACGATTTGTACTATTTAAATTTCAATTATTTAATAAATAGTATAAATATTCGGTTATATAATACAAATATTATTAGACATATGCGATTTTAAAGGAATTCATTAGGAAAAACCGAAATTACGTTTTCCCCAGACATATAACATACTGTATTCCCCACATGTTAATGCTTTTCATATAATGTGGCAACATTGCGAAATACGACTTTTTGATACTTCGGCAGTTGCGCGACTCCGTCATATAGTTTGCATAACAGTTTAACAACTTAAATAACATCATAAACCGCCATAAACAAAGAATTGAAAACCTACCTTACTGGTTCTTGAATACCTCTTATCACTAGATCTATGGCTATAGTCATATATTGTTTTGAGTCCCTTGGGGTTTCAGCGTTGAGTGGCTCAAAGTTTTGTTCTGTTGGATCCCAGGTGGCCAGAATAACAGTACAGTTATCGTTCGAGTGACTCTTTTGCTCTTTCTATTGAAACGAACGGTGGACAAGAAGTGAAAGATATTTTATTTTACTCTGCACGTCTTACCATTTCTAACAGCTGCATGTCAGAGTGTCTGACATGTCTGCCAGCGGCAATAAGGACACCAAAGCATCGCTCAATCACTAACTGATTTCCGACGTCCGATACCTGTTTTATCGTAATAGACAATTGTTTGTCCATGTTTATTTTCAAACGGAAGCCATTCTTATCTTTACACACGGTGGAATAGGATCCCTGAAGTGTTTGTATATCCATAAGAAGGTGATTAACTAACGAATGATCGCGCGTTTACCTTGCCATCGTCTTCCTTTATTTCCAAATTAACCTCAAACACATGCATCAGTGTTCTAGCTTCAGGTAACGTAATGATGGAACCAGACATGATATCACCCGTGGATGTGACGCTACTGCTCATCGACCTCGGGACCCTTTGAAATGCTTTCGCGAAACAAGCTAAAAAATCGGGATTAAAACCGTGGGTGACGAAAGACGACGATTCGTACCTGATACTCGCGACACTGCCTCTACAATATCACACCGAAACACATGGCACTGAAATATCGCTGATTCCTGAGTATCTCCGTGGGACCAGGTGAATGCAAAGCAACTGGCTTCTTTGCTGTCCACCGAACCCCTCGCATAAAACAGGATTCGATGGATCTCGTATCGCGAAATGACCGAGTTTGTTAGGGCGTCGTAAAGCCTAGAGGGAATTATTTTTAAACCCGTGGCCACCAAAGTCAATGAGTCAGACTTACACCACAATCCCCTGGCTTGAAGATGGCACGGACACGGAAACTTTAATTCCTTGATCTAAGCTCTGCTCATTCAATATGGCCATGTTTCTGTGAATTTCCCCTTCTGATTTTGGAGCGTTAATTTGGGCAGCTCCTAAGTAAGTTACTCCAGCGAAAATTGTGCATTCTTGGTCAACATCTGAAACTTGGGTTGAAAACATATCGGGTATAAGACAGCAAATAAGCAAAATAAATAGAGAGCTTGTTTTTTACACATTAAGAATTGATTTTAATCTAATCTCGAAAATTTTGTTCAATAAAATCAATATTGTGTTTCTAAAAGCTGATGCTAGTTCACACAAATTAATGACCTCAAAACAATCCACTGCCCTACATACTGGTTACATCAGTTTCATTTATTTACTTTTATATTATCTTGGTGTATAACATAAAAACAATAAATCAATCCTTTATATGTCATTTTTAAGATAAAAACTATTTATAAACATAAAAGGAAAAAAAGCAATGTTGGCGGAGCTGTAAGCATTATATTTGGCACACAAATATTATTTAATTGGGTATAAAATAAATATTGATTACTTACTGCTGGTATCATCATCATCATTATCTGAACTATTGTCTGTTTTCATAGAATCCTGCTTTTCAGTAGGACTCAATTCATGATGAGCATCAAGGTTTAAAGGAGGTGCGTAAAATGTGGAATGCCCAACCTTATTATAGTCATGTCCATCCAATGCATCATTCATGCTGATATTACTTTCTGTCTCTTGCAATACCTGAAAAATATAATGCGTTCAAACATCTGAAGAAAAACTCTCATTAGTCTTGCAATTGAAAATATACTCACCTCTCTTAATGCGTCCCTAAGCTCATTTATGCCTCCACAGAAATCTAGTGTAGGGGTCTTACTAACACTAGGTTTATCCGACACAAAATCGAATTCTTCACTGATTGGTAACGATTCGTTAGATTTTTGACTTAGAGTATCCTCCATAATGAACACTAAAATTAACAATTAGTGTTCTTCAAAGTTAGTTTATGCGTTTAGAACCATAACAAAATATGAAATATCTCGTTATGAAATTATAAATAAACACTATACAATTTAATGACTGATTGAGCGCTTATAAAAACAAAATGTCAACAGCAAATACTCACTACAATGCTTTCAGAATTATATTTTAATATAGTTAATGAATCCACAAAATACTTCTACTAATACTTTCAAAAGAAATATATAAAAGCGCTTCTTTCAAGCATGTTTTTTTATTTACATTACTTGTGTATTTAAAAGTGATTTGTTTTTTTTTGCGAGTTATCACTAAACCTTTGATAAATACATGTCACAGATGACATTACTGAAGTGTGCCCACGGTGTTGCCGAAATATCAATTTATTTTACCTTCAGATAAATCAACACGTATGTTAACGCTATATTGCCATTATTTACATTAAGCATATTAGTTACCAAATAATGAGTGAAATCTAGCTGTAGGTATAAATCTAAAATATGAAAACAAAAATAGAGATATAATTTTAGCCAAATGTTTATGATTGTCTTATTTCACTGTCAAAATCATATGTGGTCGATCTGTCAAGTTTATCGAACCGTATACAAAAATTATAAACCAAAATGTGCATTTGAAAAAAATGTATTTTATCTAAGTTTTGTGAGTGAAAAACTTAAGGCATGGCTTGTTGCGAGGCCCAACTTAGGGCCCAACATCGCCTAGACTTAAAATGGCTCAAAACAAACATGGAAAATTTGTTTTATGGCAATGAAAATCTAGTAAATGTGTGGAATGGTTTGATATCAGATGGGGAAGTAACTGGAGATTTTTCTATTGGTTTATTAAATAGTGCTGGGGTAATAGCAAAAGAAGGCCAATTTGGAAAATATTACTGTGGTCAGAGGGTAAATATTTTATATATTTATTGTTATGCGTAAAAATACTATATTTGATTATTATCTTATTCTGTAAATACATTTAAATTCAAAACTGAAATGTCTTAATCTAAGCATGAGAATTGTTTTAGGTTTTAACATGCACTTGCTGTGATGGAATTTGTGGGCCCCAATCTGGATGTAACTGTACACCTTGTCAGAAATTGGATGCAGAAAAAGTTGTTCATACTCAGAATAAAAAAGAAAAAATACCTCTGATTGATACACTTTTGGAACAGTGGGCATGGGGACCTCAGCCTAGTATGTATTTAATGGCAATCTTGAGTTTTCATTGTGTTAAATTTTTTTCAGATCTAGATCAGCTGAAAGAGTGTATTTTGAGCTTGAACAATGAACAATCTCAATTATGCTCTGAGGCAGCCCATTCAACCTTATCATCTAACAGATTATATCACAGGCTATTTATTATGAAGAGATATTTCATAGCTTTGAACCGTATACCCCATACCGTTGATTTTGAACATGGTGTTTCAGGTCAAGGCGTTAAAATAGTAAACGATACTCAGGATAAATGTAGTACTAATGTCAATTCTCAACCACCTGCTCCAAGAAGTCGTAAGGTGGGCCACAAGATAGTTTTTCCCTTAAATATACCTATTTTTGATAATAAACTGGTGTTGAAGCATATATATTTGTTATTACTTTGTTTCTTTGGAGGTCACTAATTTTGTTGGATAATGAATTTGAAAAAATGTAAAAATATTAATACTTGTTAAATATTAAAACTGGTATTAAATTGTTAGAACTTACACTTACTATATATTAAAAATATTACTTATGCAACTACTACATTTATATTTTAATTATAATTTAACTTTAACTAAGAAAACTAACATAAAAATATATGTAATTGATAAAACATTGTTAGTAATGGTTTACTTATCACTTTATATATATAGGGATCGATTTAATCAGTAAATAATAAACAATTAGTTTTATCTACAATATTTAGTAAAATAAAATATTTAAATCATTCTACAGTGATTATGCAACTGAACATAAAATTTCTCATAGTAAAATAAATTAATTACTTTACCCATTTAAAAAGATTTTTTAAATCTATATGTAGTATTAATAACATCCGTACAGTTTTTAGAGTTTTTATCTATATATTATATTGTTTTCAGATTTCAACAATTGATCCAGCAATAGGTTTAGCTAGAGTCGGTTCTAGGGCAGCATTAAATTTTTCTTTTGCCTTTCTTAGACGAGCTTGGCGATTGGGTATAACGCGAATGAGACTTGAATATAAGAAACTTTTATTAACAGTACTTTGTACATTTGTTTAGGCGAAGATACAGACTTATGCAGTGAACTACTTACAGAATCTTTAGATGCTCTTCGTGTTCTTCCTGTCAGCACGCTTTACAATCAAAAGGACATATCACCAGTATGGTTAGAAGTGGTGGATAGATCGTCAAAGTTTTTAAGGGAAGTTGTTGAGGGGTACGATATTGTTTTGGTTGGTTTAATGATTTTAATAGCATTAACTTAAAAATATTACAGAGAAGTATCCAGTGGTAGACAAAACTGTCTAGTACCAATCGAAGACCAGCATACCTCATTAAATATTTTACTAGAATTTGCTTTACAGAAAGGAACGTTGAGCGGCATTCTTGATATTGTTTTATTGATGTTGAGACTATGGGATAAAAGAGTTCACTTAGCTGACAATCGGTAATCGGTCACATAGGCCACGATTTAAGGATTAGGTAATTTTTGTGTAT
Organism: Rhynchophorus ferrugineus; assembly: GCF_030347505.1. Taxonomy (NCBI): domain Eukaryota; kingdom Metazoa; phylum Arthropoda; class Insecta; order Coleoptera; family Curculionidae; genus Rhynchophorus; species Rhynchophorus ferrugineus. Next base: position 4,519,659 of record NW_027472583.1, on the reverse strand, counting down.
GTAGATCGTCGATGGATAACGCCAGCGCGCCACTGCTTCCGTTCCTGTACCGGTTCTCCGAGATTCCAGCCAATCAGAACACATCTTGCACGAAAGAGAAGACCGACGAGGAAAAGCCCAGCTGCACCAAATATTTTTTGGACTTCCTGGAACTACCGGACGAGGAGACTTTCGAGATTGATTTAAAACAGGCTTCAGTATTTATTATGTCAAGACTCGATTACTTGGCGGAACCACATATACCACCGTTATCCTTTAACAAGGTATATTGATGTTTTGTATAAGGTGTCTCAAGAGATTGTTTATATTTAGTGCATTGGTTAAAAAAATCTATGCCATGTATCGAGAAAATGTTGATTAATTATTAAAGTACACAATTTGGGAATTTATTTCTAATGGTGGGTACAGCATTAGTTATCAGTCTGAATATTCGGTTTGAGCGGATTTGGCGTGTTGATGAAAAAAAGGTAAAACGTACCCTAATTTTCTACATACGCATGTTTTCTGCACCTGCGCCGAATCAGCTCTTATCGAAATCTCAGGTTTGTACCCACCATTAAAAAAACATCCAAATGTAAACTCTAGCATGGTGTGAACTACTCTCAGCTCAGCAATAACACTCCGAAGTAAGATTAAAATCAACTTTAAATTCGAAATTAAAGTCGAAAACAAAATGTTGGTGGGCGTTGAGAAGCGTTCATAGTCTAACCTCGGATATACTGGGGCTTTCATTCTTGTACCAATTAGATTGTGTAGTAATGGGGTGTAGATACAAGCGTAACGATAGATTAAAATGAAATGCACTATCGTGCGCACACTGATTAGAAAAAAAATTATTTTGATACCGTGCTGATCTATTTACCTTTTTAACGGATGTTTAAATGATAAGGAGGCTTGACCCATAATTTAAATAGGGAAAACTTAATCGGTTTTGTAAAATTATCACAGTAGCAAAGCTTCATAGCGATTCTTAAGGCTTTTTTGCTTCAACGCAATTGTTTAAATAAATGTAAACTGTTTTTTGAGACAACTTGTATTATTTGTAAAAATAATTAAATGGAATAAATTTTGGTAAAATATTGAAATACATATCCAGTTTCCTTAAACAAAAAAAAAGACTGTGTTCAATCATATGGGACAGAATGGAAACATAAAGAACCTTCAGATTGAAAACTTGGAGAAGGCAAAATAAAACATAATAGTATTATTTTGTAGAACATATTACAACAGAATGTACAAAAGATGTGGGGTTGGGGATGGTTGAGTTGGACGAGTAGTCCGGGCCCACAACCATGCGATACCTTAGCTGAACTGAGCATCAAACAGATAAAATGCGCTGAAAGAGGTATGATAATTTTCACAGGAATGTTTATAGTATAAAAAATATTATAATCCTTATATTTTATCAAGGAGAGAAACTATTTTAGATGTCTGATTTTTATAAAGTTGTATCAGTATCTGAAGGTGTTGTAAATATACATTGTGCCTTTACAATACTTTTCAGGACTTTGTTATAGAAACTATGAATATAATATGATAACGGGCAACCATCATAATTTTTTATATCAGTTCACTGTGAATATTTATGCGGAATATCAAGCCATAATAAGTACTGAGATTTTTTTTTCAAAACGTTATTCAACTTAACTTTCATTCGCTCTTGGCAACTTCTGAATAGTGATCATAATAATTATTATAGACTATAATAGGAAGTGTTTTTGAGTTTCTGTCCATGATATAATCGTTATGTGTTTTACGCTGTATATGAAGGATGTATAATGCCAATAAAAACGAATAATCTAAAGTAGTTTCTCGGCTTAACATGATTGTAAACCTTTGAGATGATCTAATTTTTGGTAGGAGACTTTAAAACATCAAACTTTTGTAGGTCTGCTTCTTTTAACACACACTGGCGCTGTCTATTTTGCGTATTACACTTGTGATACCCAGTGCCCACAACAAATCGAAAAACTAAAGGATAGAGAAATACTCATGATAGCCGCGCACGTGGAAGGGAAACATTACATGGCGCTAGATAAAGATGGAATTGTTTATTCGTGGGGGACTGGAGATGGTGGCCGTCTGGGTAAACTTGAAGCGAAAGTGATTTTCTCTTTTTTTTTAATTTAACATATTTGCTTAGGCCATGGTGATACTCAAGCCAGGGACGAACCGTGCGAGATAGAGGCCTTGTGTGGACTAGACATCACACTCATTGAATGTGGGACAACCTACAGGTATACACAATTATGTTTTAATTACATCAGTTGCGTGGAAATTTAACCCACATTCATCGTTATTTTTGCTAATTTTCTTTGCTTCTAAAAATTAATATTTGTATTGTAGAAAAAGGATATATTTATTGAAAAATGTATCAGTCCTACAAATTAATTTTTTAAGGATTTGCAACAGATGATGTTACTATGTATTAAATCGTATCGAGTACATTTGTAAACAACTTTATGTTGAAGCCTCGTTTTTTAGTATCTCATTTCATTGAAGTGTGAATAAGAAAATTTTTCAGTATGTTAATAATGTCTGACTCTGTATCGAGTAAAACGCATTTGCGGGAAGTTTTACTTTTTTAATTCAATTTGGAGCAAAAAGCGGTTAAAGGTCATCGAATGGTGTGTAAAGCTTGTGCCAACCGTGTTTCGTCGATTTCAATATGTGAATATAAACAGCGAAAACAAACAGCGTCGAACACAACCAAAAAAAATTGAAGACAAGGATTTGAAAGCATTATGCGATGATTAAAAACGTAATAAGAAGAGTTGTTGGGAATAACACAAGTAACCATTTCCAATCGCTTGAAGAACATGGTAATCATCCAAAAGTTTGGTTATTTTGTGTCGTATGAAGTCAAGAGACATTGAAATGCTGCTTCAACGGCAAAATCGGAAATATTTTCTTGCAACGTATTGTTATTGATGATGAAAAGTGGATTTATTACGAGAAAGCTAATACATGGAGCTATTACAAAGCGGAATATCCAAGGCGTCTCGTCTAAAGTTCTGTATTTGGTGAGACCAGCATGATGTATATGAGCTGCTAAACCTAATCAAACTATAAATGGGAATCTCTATTGCCTACAATTGATGCGTTTGAGCCGAGCACTATGCGAAAAACGGGCAAAGACACAATAATATTATTCTTTAGCATAACAGCGCTCGACCACATGTAAAACCGGTGAAAACATAATTGGAAGCATTAAAATGGGAAGTGCTACCCCACCCCCGTATTATCCACACCTTGCTCCTTATCACTACTATTTGTTTCGACATATGAGTCGTGATCTGTCTGAGCAGCGCTTCACTTCTTATGAGATACCCAAAAAAAAAGTTAGATTCATGAATAGTCTCAAAAGATTGTTTTTTTTTTCGAGATGGAATCCGTAAATTACCGGAAAGATGGGCAACAGTAATGGCTATCGATGGACAATACTTTAAATAAAATACATTGTACTGATTTTTCGCAATAAAGCTTCAAATTTAAAAAAAATCGTTTAAAGCTAATTCCTAGGCTTAATATGTATTGTAATTGCACGCTAAAAACTTTAAATTACTTATTCATACACCTAAATGACCTAATTATCGCGTTTTTAGTGCGGCTATTTCATCGACGGGAACACTATATACTTGGGGTCGCGGTAACTACGGCCGATTAGGCCATGGAACATTCGACGACTGCCTCATACCCACCCCCGTTCTTGCGCTGGCCGGTCATCATGTCGTGGGGGTTTCCTTAGGATCGGGCGATGCCCATACGATCTGCGTCACGTCCAGAGGGCGAGTCTTTAGTTGGGGAGATGGTGACTATGGTAAATTAGGTAGAGGTGGCGCCGAAGGCAGTAAAGTACCGAGATTAGTGGAAAAATTGCAAGATGTAACGACAAAATATGGACTTGTTAAACTTTATATTAAAGTTTTCCGTATTTTAAGGTGGACATAGAGAACGTCTGGTGCGGAGCTCACTTCAGCTTGGCGCTTTCCCGAGATGGAAAGGTTTACAGCTGGGGCAAGGTATGCGGAACAGTTAAAGTTAATTTAAATTTGAATATAATGACGTTAATTATTTAGGGCGAAGGATGGAAACTTGGCCATCCTAGCGAAGAACATGTAAGGACTCCTGAGATAGTACAAGCGTTACAAGATAAAAAGGTGATTTCTTTATCCGTTGGAATTTCTCATTGTTTGGCTCTAACCGATAACGGAGAAGTGTGGGGTTGGGGGAAGAATGAAAATAGACGCATTGGTATTTCTATGATAAACATATTTTATTTTTTATTATGTGGCCTTATTCTTGTAGCTGATACCAGTGCTCCTTTTATTCGTGAACCATTGGTCGTAGAAAGCTTACTAGGGCATCGAATAACGTCAATTGCTTGTGGTCCTCTCCAAAGTTTCGCTTGGACAGATTTAGATAATTTCACTCCTCCAACGTCGATGCCATTCATTATCGATTTATCCGAACACACTTTCAAGTAAGTTCGTTATCGTAATTAAAATAATACTGAATAATGAAACACACACAAATATTCTAGATATTTAGACCAACTATTGGATATGGTCAGCCAGAGCCCGCCATCGACGCAAGACAAGGAATGTATCGCCGTCTCTACTTTAAATCTACTTCAGCTCCAGCTTCACAGCATGATCAGTCACAACATAGAACCCAAAACCCTCGGTTAGTAGTTGAATTATTTTGGTGTTCTCTGGCTAATGGCATCCAACTTGAAGGTCTAGGCGTCAGTTCAAAGTTACTAGCATCAATAAAATCCAGAGTGGTTAATCTGGCAAGTAGTTCAAACATATTGCCCACCGTACAAGGCGCAGCTCAAGCTGTATTACAAGCTGGCTGGTCGGTGTTGTTACCTACTGCCAATGGGCGGGCAAAAACTTTATCCTCATTATTGCTAAGTTCAGGTAAGCTTATTTAATGAATTATATTTCAATTTATAATAATTTTTTATTCATACTGCTGGTGTGGCACATTATACTGGTGTGGCAAGTCATTTACTAATCACAAATAAATTTAAAAATAGGTTTTATTACATTCCAATACATTTCCATTATTCTATCAATTTTAGATGGGGACACCAAAATGTGCAAATCGGGACACAGGTTCATGACAGATCTGTTGGTTTGGTCCCTCATGGCTGACGGTGGTTTAGAATTGGCCCTAAACGAGTCTTTAAATGTCGACTTTTCAGAAATGGCTTGCCCCGAAGACAATTACGAAATGGGTTCATCACCGATTACCATTCCACTATTGTATCTAGTTAGGCAGTTAATTAGGTAAAATGAAATGTTAATAGTACTACTTAGTTTTTACAGATCTTTCAGGTAAAATACGAATGTTGTCATGATAAAATCATCGACGGATTTTGTCACGTCATCCTATGTTTTAAACCCTTTATCCACTAATGCATTCCACAGGAACAAAAAACCAATCCCTGCATGCCCTGTCAAAAACTTTCCTCAAGTGGTTTAAGTTCAATTTTGACCTGTGTCTGTCCTGTGTTTTCAAACCTTAATTCCAAATCTTTCAAAACATATTTAACATATAAACGAAAATATTACTAGTTCTAGCTGAAAACTTGTAAAATTTAAGTACCACTTCTAATTTTTATCTAGGATTATTCAAGCTCACACATTATTTACCTTCCTTTCATTTTCAGAAATAGCAGCAATCTCACCCAAACATCCTTAAAAGATTACGGTTCCTATGGAAAGAACTCAACACAAAAATGCTTTGCTTCTCCCAGTTTAAAACTTCTTCAGAGATTCCAAAGATTGTTGATAGGTGCGCGTTCATTAAACCTCTCCTCTCCTGTTCTTCAATCTAGCTCTTTTTGATTTCTAGGTAAAATTTTTCAAAATCTAGAATGCCGCGATTCTGCGGAGACGCTGCTGTGGAAATATATAGAGTGTTTCTGCAGTAATATAACTATCACTCTAAACATAGCACATGATGTGTGTATATTGAACACAAAGAATCTTATTTATGCCATGCAGGTATTGAAAAACGATATTATAGGTAATTATCTTCCAACTTATATTTAATCGAAATTATAATGTTTTTTTTTATTGTTATATCAAAGGTATCTTATTACCCGAGCTATTAGTTAGTTTGATTCTACTAGAACAGGAGGTTAGCATGTTCTTAATAGGCATGGACTGGTTGAGGGTATTCAGAGAACCACTTAGATGCTTGGAAAAATTGTGTCGTTTAATTCCTGACATAGAAAATTTAGATTTGGACGATATTTCATGGCCAGGAATTTCACAGGTAAGTGCGGTTTGCTGTGTCGTTCAATAAGTTTTTATGGTTTTAAATACATTTCATATAAATTCTATTAATATTCAGTAAACGAAACATTTTTCAATAATTTTAGCTGATAAAATTCTTATAAATTTCTGATTAACTGAGTGTATTATTTTACCTATTTAGAAGTTACTTACAGACAGAATTTGTATTTTATTCCAAAAAATTGATATCAATGATGCCTTGTTCAAATCATCATACTAGCAAACCCACTCTAGCATTTTGTTTTAATACAGAAACACAGTGGTAAGACTCGAAAAGTCTCATCAATAACGATAAAATGACATAAAAAACAGTCACTAATGTGTTTTTGTTTTATTATTAACAAATGTGGTACATAGCTAACTCTAAATATTGCCCATTCAAAAATAAAGCAACGTACATTATAGCGCCATGTCCTATTGAACACAAAACTTATTGAATAACCTATTTTAACCAGTAAAAACGGATATTAAAGATTTAACGTTTCAGACTAGACCACCAAATGTATCACATAAACTGTATGACGATCTTCCTTTGATTCGAAAGGCCGATTTAGAAAACCATAACCTTGACGGTGGCCGGTATGTATTTAAAATATGCTATGACTATACCATACTATTATTAATTAATACTTTTAGATGGTTGGTCCTAAACAATCGAGTTTATGACGTTCAAGATTTTCGTAACGACAACTCTTCAATAACCGATATGCTGCAGAAATATACAGGCAAAGACGTCAGTCATATCATTAACACTTCATACTCGTACCTATTCCCCTTTATCGAACATTATCTGGTAGGAAATTACTGTCTTCCGGAACCAGAAAATCCCTCCGTCGCCAACTTCGATTACATGTACGTCTGCTGCATGTTGTTAGATGTGGAAAGAAATTTAGGATATCTTCTTGGTAAACGTTAAATATCACCACGATTAACAACTAATAATTCTGCCGAATCTATAGGTTTGCATTCATTCAATTTACGACAAAGTTTACCGCTAAAGGAAGAAGAAAATCAGTACAAACAGTGGATCGCGGCATCGTTTCTTAATGGCGGTTTACAGATCGACGAACCGCCTAATCCCTACGGGGAGGAAAAGGGCGAATCGAGAAGTACCAACTCTACTGCCGATAACACCCCAACCGAACCAAATAGGGGTAACATATCTCAGAAGCGACTGAAAAGTTTCCAACTGCCTATCGATCGCATTAATTCATTCATTAGTGCTTTGGCAGAAAGTAGACTATCGGTAAGTTTATTTTGCGGTTGTTCTGTTTCTATTAGATGATGTTCACTGCAGATGTATTTTGCCACAAGTTGTTTTACTTTATATGTACGGAAAGAAAGCGGGTATGGTAAAAATATTTTTTAAAATAGTTTTTACAGTATTTTTAGATATCTTTTTATACAAATCTTTGAATTATTAAGCAGTTGAATGGAAATAATTAGAATTTCATAAGTATCGATTATCAATGTTGTATTAGGAGTACAAATTGAAAACCGTACAAAAAAATGATTACCCAAAAACTAAGCGTGTAATAGTTCGACTCGCTCGGGGAAATACTGTCGACTACTTTCAATAAAATCCTTTCTTTTCATAAGGGTTTAATTCTTGAAACTCCCGGGACGCGACGTTGCCAGTTCTTGTAAATTATACTAATTAAAGAATATAATAATATAATAAATTATCTTAAATTTAATCTAAATAGGATAAAAAGATAAAACAAAACTGTCGCAATAACAAAAGAGTTCATAATTTTAATAAATAAATATTTAGTTGTTTCAATATTATCTGTACACACTTCATAATCTTCAAGGGAGTCTAACTTCATTATTTCTTATTCAATTTTAATGTTATGGAATTGTTTTACATGGAGTTACTCTTACCAGTGCCAGGGTCATAACAAAAACCGCTGCTGCAGTTCGTTGGATTATCTCAATCACTTGTAAATGACAACATCGCAAAATCAGCAAAGTTTATCTGATGCCCTCTAGGACCTAGATATATTTATCCACTTAATGTATCTGAAGTTGTGTCTAATTTGCAAATATAATGATGAGGAATTGTGTTTTGCGCCAATTTTAAGCTGGCATCATTTTTTTAAAACGGATTTTAATTTGTACTATATCTACAATTATTCTACTTACGATGATTATGGGAAATATACTAAAAAACTAATTGAATCTATAAACTTTTAAACAATTTTTTGTAATTATAATAAATATATACTAGATTACTGTTGTAAATGGCAATATTTTGTTCTGTCTTAGGATCAGTATGTTATAGCTTTCTTAGCGGTGGTAGAGCAACATTCGAAAGCAAATAACTACTTAACCAGGGTAGATTTTTCGTTTGAACATCCGGTAGAAGAGATAGGGCGAGTACTTTTCGCCGTACTACTTAAGCATTTAGGATTAGGATACATTCTCTTGCCAATTTTAGATGCATGTAAGTTTAATCGTCGTCATTATCTACCGTAGTGTCATTTGTGTGTTCATCACTTAAACCGACTGATTAGAACAGTTGATCGAATACGTTTTAAATTCAAACATTTTTTAGATTCGTCCCAACCGAATAGTCTTAAAGTACCAAAACCAATATCCGAAATGATACGGTTGGTACATCAAACGAAATGGAACTTGATTAAATCCCGACAAGAAGCTAGCAAGAGTTATAAAGAGATATGTATACCTTTGCTGGAAAAGTGTCGATTTTTATTGTACGAAGTTAAACCGGCAATCAGTGTTGAAATGGAAGCCTACAAAAAGGTGAATGTACTGTATAAAGAGCCACGTGTTCGAGCTTTAGTTAAAAAGGTAAGTTAGAGTTTAAAAAATGTTCATATAAACCTATCAAAGAGAGTCCAAAGGTAATTAAAGATCTAAAGTGCGGACGGCACACGTCTGATATACAAAAACCGGAAGATATAGTAAACGCCACTATTCAGTCTCAGAGTGTAGAGAGGAAAACCCACGACGACTTGGTAAAATCCATCAAGAAAGTACCATCCGAGGGGAAAATAGCGGAAAGTAAGAGCGAAACTGATGATATGAATAACGAAATTAAAAACGCTGCCCAAAAAGGTATTTATTTTTGGATAAATAATCATAAATTACTTAGTATCAGTATCATCTATGAGTTATATCCATTATAATTAATAATTAGCAGAGATAGTGTCTGTTTCTTAACTAACACGCTGTTGATGGCACAATCACTTCTTTCCTTCATTCATTTCCTTCTTTACGAAGACCGACCATCGTTCGTTCCTATTCATCAGATTATTCTCGACCTCGACCTTACCTCACATTCTTTTCGAGGTTGATTATTATATCCATTGTTCTATCCAAAAGATCGATGAAATAATTCACTATTCACCCGACAAGCATGTTCAAACTATCTTAATGTGATCTGTTCTTCGATTTCTTATAGCATATTATTTACACAAACTTACCAACATCTCATGATTAAATAAAATTGAATTCCTTAAAGGCACAGCAAACTGTGTGCCCAATCAACATACTTTTTGGTCTTCTTTTCTTTTCTTCTTCAATTGTCTTTACTAAAATTAACGAATTAAAGTATGTACACTTCATTCTTCAAATTAGCGCCTTCTTACGTCAGGCCCGTATCCTCTTTCTGTTTAAAAAGGTGAATTAAGCCTTTAGTTAACAAATATAATATCACCCGAAATTTCAACTTATGTTATATAATCCGTTTTTGAAACACATTAAAATTCATTAATTAAATAAATTACAGCTGAGTCCAAGAACGTTTTAACTGATTCATTTACGTCGAATTCTTCAAAGAATGTAGTCGAAGATTTGAAAGCCGATCTGGATGAGAAGTGGAATGTGGAGAGACATGAAAATGTTTTGAGGATCGAGATCAATGACGAGGACAAGGAGAAAAAAATTGAAAATGATGCTGCTTTAGCAGGTATACCCCGATAAACTAAGAGCTTTTAATCATAATGTTTTACAGTGGTTCATGTATGTCTCACTAATAACATAATCACACTTCTTTTAGGAATAATATCAAAACTAACCGAAAAACAAATGGCAAAAGTTTGTATTGACAATTTGGGCCTAATGACGTCAATATTAGAATTCGTGATACACTCTACTTGTGATGTTGATGTCCTAAGGAAAGTTATGTATTTTCAGGTGAGTAATCACCAGGTTCCATCATATTTTTATATTACAATCTTTTTTTTGATTAATGCAAATTAGGTAAAACGATGCAAAGCAAGAAAAGAAGGTCTTACCATGATGAAACACCTGTTGGAAGATTTCGAATTGCTGAGTTCAGTGAAATATTCCATTCTTAATGGTTATTTAGGGCTGGGCACGAAACATACAAGAGTATACCACTGTCTGGAAAACATCCAGCTAGTAACCCCGTATTTAAAAACAGAAATGCTCTTCTCTCAGTTGGGCATTGTAGAATGGTGCATTAAGACACTGAGATATTATATCTTAAGGGACGTGCCATCCAAATCAGCGAAAATGAAAGGAAACTCGAAGGTTTCTTTGAATCTGGGCACTTACACTTTGCTCAGGGACATTCCGAGAGCTAGGATGCTTCTGGCTTTACTAGGGGTTCTCTCGTCAAGTCACTATAACAACTTAGAATTAAACCCACTGATTAATAGGTACATTCGTTGGTATTCTGGTGTAATTTTCAGAAGTACTACTTATTTATTTGTTACAGTGGAGTGATATCATCAGTTTTGGCTCTACTAAAACAGACTGGGTCTGATCAAACTATCGTTAGGAAAGTATCAGAGTTTTATGTTTTATATGCTGATGCTGTTGACGTAAACAAACCAAGCCTGAGGTCGTTAACAGGGGCGGAATTAGCCAGTCTCATGAAGATCGGTACTAAAGTGGTCAGAGGCGCCGATTGGAAATGGGGAGATCAGGTTTGAAATTTTTTTTTAAATGGCAATATCAGTTTAAAAAATCTAATACGTTACTTCAAATTATATATTGAATTTTTTGTCATAAATAAATATGAATTATTTGAAGTAATAATATAATTTAAAAAAATTATAACTTAAAAGAAGAGAAGAAAATAAATACCTAAAACGATCAAATTGATTTTATTATTGTTAGTTTTAACGATGTGTTCATAAATACTAAAAGCATTTTATCGAATAAAAAAATCTATGAGATGTTGCAAATAAAAAATACCTTTAATATCACTGATGTTATCAGGATGGGAATCCACCAAGTGAAGGTCGAATAATCGGTGAACTGGGCGATGATGGTTGGATACGCGTAGAATGGTCTAATGGTACCACCAATAGTTATAGAATGGGGGTAGAAGGAAAGTACGATTTAACACTAGCTTCACCTCCCTCTCCCGTAACGTCAGAAAGCGAAACTGACGAGTCATATGAAAGAAGTAATTACGATGTGTGTGTATTAACCGCATTTAGTGATATATATATATATATATTTTCAGGTTCTCAAATTATAAAAGATAACCAATTGATTAAGCTTCTACGCGACGCTAGCATCAACTTTTTGAGAAATATTACGATAAGTTCCGGATTGTCTAAGAATAATCTACATTCGACTTCCCTACACGGCCTAAGTAGTCTGTTTTGCGCTGTCCTCAATTCGAACAATTTTGAGTGGTGTAACCTGACTCTTATAAGGACCATATCGCAGACTCAGCAATTGTGTAGGGCTTTCAGCACCAAGCCTTGGATGAACATGTTGTTGGATTTTTTGACACCACCATCAAATTTGGGCGGAAATGAGTTTAATTTGCCAAAACAGGTCTGGACTATTTTGAAAATATAATAATTAATAGCTTCAAAATACTGTTTTCTGTAGATTCTTACAATTAGGCTGTTACAAACTGTTTTACACTCATGGGATATGGATAATTCTGATATACCTCTTGTTTTAGAAAAATTACTGAACATTTTAGGTACCACCTGTAAAACCTTTAGTGTTTTTTTTGTTAATTTAATATTTTGATTTTATAGGAAACATAATCATTACTTGTTCATACGACACAGGCAATAAGCCTTTATCCAGCAATAAATCTCTAGTTTTGCTCACACAAAGTCACAGCAGTACTTTGGCGCAAGAAATTATCAATCTTTTGCGTAGCTTGCATGGCGTGCTGGGATGGAATCAAGTCCTAAATGCCATACTAATACAGAAACTTAATTTAGCAGGGTTAGGGTAGGATAATTCGAACTTCTAACGTGATCTAAAACCGACAATATTTTAGATACTTCCTTAGCGATTTGTCGACCCTAAATGACGCCGTTAATTCCGATCAGCAACACTTTATGGTGGTGGCGTGTCTCAATGTAATCGGAGCTTGGGATGTACGACCCAGAGTCGGCGTGTTAGCTGAAGCTGAGGGAGTTTTAGGTACGGTTACGCGAGTGACGCCTAAAGGAAGATTATGCATGCAGTTACACGAAAGTGGGGAAATAAAAAAGGTAATATCACCACTTGTCATTCACATTTTCTTCTTGTACCCGTGAATTTTTACAGGTTTCCATCAATTGTTTGAAACTCTTACCCTCTGCTGAGTTTAATTTCGAAAAGATGCCGATGAACGATAGTTCAGTGAAAATGTGGGCCAATCTTTTACTGATCAGACATAGTTCACTGAATTCCCACGATAGAAAATACTATCACGGACAAGTAAATCTGGCTTATTTGAGAACACAACAGAATATTCTCAGCGCTTTAAATGCAACGAGAATTCTACATACCAATCAGTACAGATTACGAAAGGTAAGTAATGCGAAATAATTTCACTAAATATCTATACCGCTTCTCGTATCTGTTTTTCCTTGCAACACGCAGGTTATGAGGTATCCAGTCAACGGAATGGATCAATCTCAAGAGCAGCAGTCGATCGAAGAAGAACTGAATCAACAACCGATACTTCTAATCCAAAAGCTCTTGGCTAAAGCTACCCAACCCAGTCCTTTAAAACCCGGTTTTAATTTACAGGAGATGCAACTCGCAGCATTAAATTTAAGCCAGTATTTGGCAGCGGAGGGTAATTTTGAGGTGCCGTGTGGAATCAATAATGATAAACCAACGAGCAGCAATGTCAATATTAAACTGAGAGGTATTTAAAACTGAGAAAATAATGATTTTGTTGTTGAGATTACTAGGAAATAATTATATAATTAGCAATACTCAATTTTACAATAGGCCCTGTTAGCGAACTGGCCACACCGAACAGCGAATGCTCTATAAAAAGCGTAGTTAGCGAGAGAACAAGCAAACGCATGGAGCTAGAAGAAGACGTTTCGGTGCATCCGATGGTCCACCAGATCATAGAAATGGGGTTCACGAAAAAAGCGGTCGAATATGCCATTAAATCTCTAGGTATTCAATTTAAAAATCCGATTTTGATCTCTGATTGTTGAGTGATACATTTTGTTGTTTAGCGATTAATCCTGAAAACCTCGTTAGTCCCGAAACTATTGTGGGATGGTTGCTAGAGCACCCTGAAATAGCTGCCGAAGATACCGAGTCGATGAGTTCCGTATACGAATCTGATACTGAATCGATTTCTTATGACAATGGCACGGGACAGTGTATGGGTGCTTATGTGAGTGTCTTTTTTCATTTGTTGTTGCTATTTTGATACTCGATATTTAGGGTGAAGACAATCAGGATTCGGACACCCAGTATTGTAGAAGGTCTCAATTTTTGTCAAATGATGAGTACGCCATGTATGTTAGAGATAACGTCGAGGTCGGTATGCTGGTTCGATGCTGTAAAAATTACGAGGAAGTTCAGTTGGGAGATATAGGGAAAGTGGTGAAGATTGACAGGGAAGGACTTCACGATTTAAATCTACAGGTTTCTAATCGAAAGTATTAATTTGTTGACTAGTAATCAATGTTCTGTTAATAGGTTAACTGGCAACATAAAGTGAGTACTTATTGGGTTAGATTTATCCATGTGGAATTGCTGGGATTTCCTCCTTCTATGCCAAGTCCAACTACAATTAAAATTGGAGATAAAGTGAGGGTTAAACCAACGGTTACTACGCCAAGGTATAAGTGGGGATATGTCACTCATGACAGTGTTGGAATGGTCACAGGTAAATTGGAATTTTTTTATTTATGATAATATCGGAAGAAAATTATGTGACATATTGCAGCTATTTCACCAAATGGACATGATGTAACTGTAGACTTTCCGAAACAGCAGAATTGGACAGGACTTTTATCTGAAATGGAAGTAGTGCCATCATGCCACGAGGGCGTGACTTGTAACAGCTGTTGCGTTCAACCAATAAGAGGCAAGAGAGGGACTCAATAGCAAAATAACATTGAAAATAATCGTGTTCTTGTAGGTCCCCGTTTCAAATGCAAGGTATGTGAAAGCTATGATCTTTGCGACAATTGTTTCTACACAAAAAAGAACCACCGACATAGTTTTTTTCGGATCCAAGAACCAGGAAGCGTCGAGATTTACGCGGGAAAAGCCGGAAGGTATTGCCATATTGAAACAAGTGTATTAGGCTCATTTTTAATGCTCGTAATATTATTTTCAGATATTACAGGCAAGATACGGTCGAAATGGAAGGCGAAACGGTCACCGATTGGAAACGTATCGTACAAAACGTGTCTGTTTCATCTAAATACGGAGCTCGTTTCGACGTCCCCGGTTCAGTATGGCAGTCTAACGGTTCTCAAGGCAAACATTGGATTAGACTGGAAATATTTCCTAATGTGATAATAAGAAGTTTGAAGATTGGTGTTGATCCATCTGACAATAGCTATATGCCATCAGTGATCGTAGTAAATGGTGAGTCTTTACATGTCAGTAGTTAATGCATACTTTTATTTATAAGAAACATTTAATTGCCCTTGCCAGCAATAAAAAATCCTATTTTCCCCAAAATCTTTCATTCTCTTCATACAACAAGGTTGAGTTTCGTTGTTAATAGTTAAAAATAATCGGCAACTATTCATTCTTATCACCTGGCTTTCTATGTACAATATGTTCTGGTGTAACACTTCATCATACATATTACATTTCAAAGCTTTATAAGTACAAATAAGTTCCAGGTACCTATCAAGTTTTTTGTTTCACGGAGAACTATGACACTTATATAAGCGCATTTGCTTTATTCAATATCATGTTAAAGTCTGTTTTAATACTGCTGATTCAGGAAATGTTGCTTTAATATATTGGGTGGTCCTTGCCATCCGTGTTCATAGTTTTAACAAAATTGTTCTTTCATTGTATTTTTTAGATATATTTTTAGTTACACGGTTTAAACTAGCTCTTGTTGCCATTTTTTAATACATTCTGTGGCTGTCCTATCAATATAAAAAAATAGTAAAACCAGAAGACGACTTTTCAGTGTCAACTCACCGTTAAAACTTACACGAATAAATATAAAAATAACTAATGGTTACTTCTTTCTTTCTTTTAAATGCTTCAATAATATTCACGATCAAATATCCTTTATTCTTAAAGATATGTTTAATTATTAATTTTTATAATTGTGTAATTATTCAACATTCCTTCATCAACATGTAGCATTTTATGTATCTCTTAAAGTTCTTGAGTTCAAATGTTGCTTAAATGTTTATAAACCAACAAATTTTATGTGTATCGCTGAAAGACAATTTTTGCGATATATATTCAGGCCTATAAATTAATTTTAAAAGATTTACAGAGAAGAGATGGTGTAGATGGCGTTACTGTGTATTAATCGCATCGGAAACATTTGTAATCAATCAACATCATGTTGAAGCCTCACTCACCAGCTTCACTTTTCAGCCTGTCTTTTTTCATTGAAGTGTAAAGAAGAAATATTTCTGGTGCTTGAAAATGTCTGAATTTGTACTGAATAAATAACATTTGCGGGATGTTTTACTTCTTTACTTCAATTTAGAGAAAGAGGCTTCCTTTAGAGGAAATGAGTGATTACACCGAAGACAATGAGTGATTTTGGATAGCCAAAAAATTTTAAAGACGAAGATTTCAAGGCACTACTCGATGAAATCATCAGTGGGGATCGCTATCGCCTACAATTGATGTGTTTAAGCCGGTAAGCCGCGAACAACGACCGGAATACGAGCAAAGACACAACAAAGTTGTTCCTCAGCCTGACAACGCTCACCTATATGTTGAAAAATCGGCGAAAACATTAAAATAATTAAAAAATAAATTAAAGTGTTATCCCACCCACCGTATTCTCCAGACCTTGCTCCTTCTGAATAGCGCTTCACTTCTTATGAATCCCACCCACCGTATTCTCCAGACCTTGCTCCTTCTGAATAGCGCTTCACTTCTTATGAATATATATATATATATATATATATATATATATATACTCTTTTGTTTCGTGCTCCATACATCAAAGAAATATCAAGATGATTAAGACCATTTCTTGTATTTTTTCAGGGGGTATGAGCGCCAATTCGCTCTTCGAACTAAATTCTGTGTCGGTAAAAAGCCATGAAACGACCGTTTTGCTGCTTTCAAACATGGATAAATATTATCCGATTATCGAGATTAACATAACAAAATGCCGGAACAACGGCATCGACTGTAAGATCCACGGTATCTTCATGGTGGGCGTCAAGAGACAATCACCCGGTGATTTCAAAACGTCCATTTCATTTCTGGCTAATGATTGGGACCTGAATCAGGATTCCATACCAGCCCCATCAGTAAGACGTATTCGTTCAGTTCTATTCAGTTATAATATACCGATAATATATTTTAGATAGCGACCATATCGCAGGACGATTTTCCGTCATCGTCAAATAACGTTGGGTGCAGAGTATTTGTCTGGGGTTTGAATGATAAAGATCAGCTAGGTATTTCATTAACATTTATGAGATCAAACTTTACTAAACATCCAAAATTTCAGGTGGCTTGAAAGGATCAAAGGTAAAACTACCGATTCAATCTGATTTTCTGAGTCAATTAAGACCGGTTCACATTGCTGGAGGATCTAAATCACTTTTTGTCGTTTCTCAAGAAGGAAAGGTACTCATTTACTTATTTATCATAAATCATTGTCTGTTATTCTTAATTGCAACATCTTTATTTAGTTGTATGCTTGTGGAGAAGGTACAAATGGTCGGTTAGGACTAGGACATAGTATGAACGTTCCCCATCCTCGTCCAGTACCATTTTTAAGTCAGTATGTAGTAAAAAAAGTTGCAGTTCACTCAGGAGGCAAACATGCTATGTCTCTCACTTTGGACGGCAAGGTGTTTTCTTGGGGAGAAGGCGAAGATGGCAAACTAGGTAATACTTTTGGCTTTTTTATCATTTTGAGAATACTTAACCAAGCTATTAACATATATAGGTCACGGAAATAGACTTAATTTGGACAAGCCTAAATTAATAGAGGCCTTGAAGAGCAAGAAAATCCGCGATATTGCTTGCGGCAGTTCTCACTCAGCTGCTATTACTAGCAGCGGTGAATTATACACCTGGGGATTGGGGGAATATGGACGATTGGGTCACGGCGATAATGTTACACAACTGAAACCCAAACTGGTGAGCGAAATCATAACATTAGCGCTCTGGTCGACATTATTGCTATTATTTTGTTTTAGGTCAAAGCCTTAGTCGGACACAGAATCATCCAAGTTGCTTGTGGAAGCAGAGATGCCCAAACGTTGGCTTTGTCTGACCAAGGACTGGTTTTTAGTTGGGGAGATGGTGATTTTGGAAAGCTAGGTATCGATTTTGGTTTGTATTATTTATGTTGGGACTATATTGCTTGTATTTTTTAAATAATAATTTGTTGTAATACTAATCATTAAATACATCTGATTAATATTTCAACGTTTAAAGTAGGGGAGCAAGAGATGGACACAGAATCATTAAGAAACAAAATTATAGAAATTATAAAAAAAAACACCGTAGAACAAACCAACCGTTTTAACAGTAACTACAAAAAAAAGAAATACTAAAGACAAACGCAAAATAGACACAAAGAAAAATTTAGGAATACTTAGATGAATAAACTAGAGAATTAGAAAATTACTAAATCTGTGTCTATAGTAGTAAAAGGACAAGTAAATCAGGGAATAATTGCGGACAAAAAATTGATCATAAATAAAGAGATAAAGATATGGAAAAACAGTGGAAAACAAACGAAAATAACATGTAGGAAAAATAAATGATTACACGAAAGAAATAAAAGATAATAGTAAATAGAACAGAGGTTCAAGACAATACTACTAGTAAAAATGTTAACAGAAAAAAGTCAGCTATAGGATGCGTGGAGGAGAGTGTGCCAAAAAATAATATAAAAACTAGACAGAGACTGATACTGGACGGTTTGATACTCCAAGGTGGGATGGCGATCCCCCTTTTATGGAGAGTTAAACCAATCACTTATTATTTGAATAGGATAGAATAATGTGAAGATTGAGCATTATTTTTTCTGTTATGTTGTTTAAAAGTTTGTGTTGTACTTTTTTTAATGCCTCTAACATTTTCCCATACAATATTTTACATTCGTAAGATATATTTTTGCAGTATTAATAATACCGTTCTTTCTATTTTATATTCAGGACGGGGAGGGTCGGAAGGATGTAATGTTCCTCACAACATAGAACGTCTAAATCACCTTGGCGTAATTCAAATAGGTACGACTATATTAACCATCAAAAAATTTATTTGTATCATTATTTTTATACTTTTCTTAACAGAATGTGGTGCTCAGTTTTCATTAGCTCTGACGAAAACTGGAAACATTTGGACGTGGGGAAAGGGAGACTATTTTCGTCTCGGCCATGGTACCGATCAGCACGTCCGCAAACCTACATTAATCGAATCGTTGCGGGACCGAAAGATCATTCACGTAGCTGTAGGTGCTCTGCATTGTTTGGCTGTAACCGATAGTGGACAGGTATGAGCTTGTTAAATAAGAGTACGAGCTATGTTTTTTATTTGCATTTTCTAGGTTTACGCTTGGGGTGATAACGATCACGGCCAGCAAGGTAACGGTACGACCATGGTAAACCGGAAACCCGCTTTGGTACACGGTTTCGAGGACGTGCATGTTAACAGAGTGGCATGTGGAAGCTCTCACTCTATCGCTTGGACTCTACAAGATATTCAGACGGCAGCTAAAGTATGTGTCGATAATACAAAGAAAAAGAAAACGTATTTATATTTCGTTCTGGGTTTTAGGTGGAACCAGTGATATTTTCTGTGCCAAAAGATCCACTTGGTTCAGCTATTTTAGGCTTGTATGACGGAGAAAAGGTAAACTTTGTGTAATTATTTTGATGATTTTCTTAGCTTCAATTCTCTCATAATTAATTCGAATACTCTTGCAAATATTTTAAAATGTTCATGAAATTGCACAGCCTTTTGTTTTTAGTCTCCTACTAAAGCCTTAAATAAGAAAACGCCAACTTTAAGTAGTATAGTTATGTCGCTAGAGAGCAATACCGCCAAACAACAGGCTCTGCAGCACATACTCAATGCCATGCATATCCAGCAATTGCGCCAAGCTATCGTAAAAGCCCTAAGCAGCCATACCAACGTGAAAAATCAGAGCCCCACACAAGGATGTACTTTGGAATTGGAAAAGTAAATTTAGAGAAGAGTTTCTGGTGAATCGGTATCAAACGTTGTCCATTTTAGAGCCCACATCACTCCTCACGGTACACTGGATACCGCCACTGTTCTAGGTGCTGGCGAGGCTCCCGTGTCTTTGTCTGAAATAGCTGATATGACCACCCCAGATCAAGAAGAAAATCCGTTACTTCTGCTTCAGTCCATGACCACCAGTAGTTGTTCAGCCAGCATATCCTCAAAGCACAGTAAAATGTCAACCAGTGCTATGAGTGTTATTGCAGCTACTTTGACAAGTAATGCAGAGGTTTGTATGGGGAGTTTTTTCTGGTTTATGGGTAAATTATATCATTATTGAAATTTTATAGGTTGTTGGTGATACTGGATATACAGGCTTAGATGAGTTTACATCTTTACTGACTGAAAATGATGCTAGGCTACTTGTGGATTTGCTAAAACTAGCTGTTGCTGGCAGAATTGAAGATGATCAAGCTAAAGAGGTATATGCTATGGTTTAACATAGTTTAATTATCTATATAATTTAAATTATCACTATAGATTCTTTCATCAACATTAATTACTATGGGTGCTGCAAATCCGACCATTGGAGCTATGTTACTAGAATTGTGTGTGACTGAGCTTGAAGATACTACCAATAGTACTCAACCATATTCGTCCACACCGCACCCAGTAGTGCAAGAGTCCAACCATCCATATTTTGATGATATTAAGCTAAATGGACATGTCCGACTACCAGGTGCAGAAGCCCTAAGGGTGGAATTTGATAGAAGGTGATAGAAAATAATTTATTGAGCTAGTTTGTTATATTTTTTTATTAAT
The DNA here is from genome assembly GCF_030347505.1 of Rhynchophorus ferrugineus. Lineage (NCBI taxonomy): Eukaryota > Metazoa > Arthropoda > Insecta > Coleoptera > Curculionidae > Rhynchophorus > Rhynchophorus ferrugineus. Next base: position 4,498,945 of record NW_027472583.1, on the reverse strand, counting down.
CACATCTTATATTAGATTTGCTTAGTACAATCTTAATTTATAAATTAATTTATTACTACTGTTCTGTTGTATTTGCATTAATACACATGCAAGTACGGTATTAATACACCAGTATGTATTTCCAAAACTAAACTACTTACACTAAAGTTAAGAATACACTCTTACTTAAGAAACAAGTTTGTGTTGTTTGGTTCGCTTTGGTCTTCTGATTTCCTACGTGTTGTCCAGTAGTTGTATTGCTTCCATGTTGCTGTGATTTAGCAAACTTATTTCATGTTTTAAGGCGAAATCTTGGATCACTTCGTATTTCCATTTCATTTAGAGGTCATCGTATAACTCTTCGTAATTAATCGTAAAACTTTATTTTGGACGCATTGGATTACTAGTTGGTTTGATGTTTTAGTGTAACCCTATATTTGCACACCATAGGTCCAAATTGGCTTTATGATTGACTAATAAATCAATCTCTAGGAAGTAAATCTGATGTTTCTATAATTTGTTTAATACGTTTTAACAACAGTTTCTCTAATAATTTTGATATCGCAGGTAGCAGCGAAATAGACCCGTAAGATCCAACTTGTGCTGCCGGTTTGTCCGATTTTTTAACATTGAATATATCATGTTAACATGGTTTTTGCTTATCGTGGCAGCTCTCTTTCAATAAGCCTGGTGAAATATCGTCAATTCCAGGAATCTTTTTAGGATTGAGGTTGTTGTCAATTTCTGTGGGAACTTCCATTGGAGAAATCAGATTTACAGCTATATCGGGCTGATAAACAAGATTTATATTTGTTGTAGATTCTATATTATTCGGTTGGAATACGTTAGCTAAATGTTGCGAATAATTCAGTTTTTTCATCGTTGCGTCGAACCCATTCATTTCTAATAATTGATCTTTTAATTATCCGAGTTGCTTTCCATGGTGAGTAGTCTCTGTCTGCTTCCGGAGCTTAATTCAGTTACATATTTTTAGAAGCAACTCTGTTTATATTCTTTAATCTTTTGATTTGTCTGATTACAAATTCTATTAAATTTTGTCTTGTTTGCAGCATTTCTGTTTATGTACCATACTCTTCTAGCTTCTCGTCTTTCATCAATTCCCTAATTTCAAGGGGGTAATTTACCTCATATTCTGATTTCTCTCTTGATGTTGGTGTAGCTTCTTTTGCAGCAGACTGAATTTGTTCAATTATATTTCGGGTTTGCTGCTCTAGATCGTCTATACTTTTGAGTTTTACGTTTAAACTGATTTGCTCCCGCACTATTTGCGTTCCATGTTATAATTCTTAAGAACGAATTGCTCATTTTTATTTTTCTTTATCTTGTTTTGGGATTTTTCTAATTTTTTGACCCTCTTTGTTAACTGACTGAAATTGTGTCGCATTTCAGTCTGAAATTCAAAGCAATTTCATCATGTCGACCTTGGTTAGAGTTTCCTGCTTTTTTACTTTAATTTGTTTATCGCTAGATTTTTGTCCGATAATTTGTTATATATGTCGTTATTTTTATTCTTAGATGCTCTACGGAGCGTCGACATGATCCACTGACTATAACCGATGCTACTGGACGAATGGTAGCGATGCGTAGCGGAAGAGAATGGTCTGACTGGTCTTCCGAACTACGCATTCCCGGTGATGAACTTCATTGGACGTTTAGTAGCGATAGTTCTGTTAACGGGTGGGGTTGGAGGTTTACTGTTTATCCAGTGATTCCTAACAATGGGTAAGTGATTATTACTAAAAAAATTGCTCGAATTTGTACCAAATAAACTCCATTAAGAATTGATGTGATTAATTATAAATAATCGTAAGATCTTTGTTTTTTAGTTGATCCGCTAACTAGTATCCTTTACCTCAAATGTTCCGTGACCTTGTGAACCTGTAGTAGCCGATTCCTGTTGACTTTGTTCCTTGTCCTGTTCCGTGTCCTATCGATTTTGATTCTTCTAAGTCTTTTAGTTATACGCAGAGTTAAGTTAAAAATCTCTCTGAAATATAATATATCCATACTTTTGAATTATTTTCGGAGTTTTGAAATTTTAACATGTTTATAATACATAACAATAATAATCCTTTGTAGAATTGTGCATTCATAGATATTTTTTAAAAAATATTTATGATTTTCTAGAATTATGGAGATTGGTTCTGATCGGGCTATTCTAAGTCAGCCATCTATGGATATGGTTATGTGTTTGTTGGATGCTAGATTATACACGGGTGCTGATTCGGCTTTGATGTCGCGTTTAGCAGCAGCATTAGCGGCTTGTTCCCAGCTGAGTTTTCTGTCAGCTAATCAAAGGATGTGGTCCCTTCAGAAATTACATAGGTAAGGGGTGATTGGGATATCTTTTAACAAAATAATTTTTTTTTAAATATATTTTTCGTTATTGTAGATTATTAGTAACAGACTCTAAAAACAAAAGTGCAAGTGATCAGTTGCAACAGCTGAATTCTGCTGATGGCACGTTGAATAATCTTTTAGAGGAACTACCGCAAGCAGTTTTGCGACAGTTCGAATATGAGGACAGTTCAGTGAGAGCTGGTCTGCATCTGATGCATTCTGATTTTTTTAAAGTTCTAGTCGCACTAGCTTGTGATTTAGAGTTGGATAAATTAGATGACATAGAAGAAAATCAAAAATGGTAATTTGAGGATTGAAATCCAGTTTCTTGGTGTTATAATATGTTTTCTCACATTTAGGTTATGGTTTAAGAGATATTGCAACGCGGCGAGAGTGGCCAAATCCTTGATTCGTCGTACACCACTACCCATGAACTTCTGCTTAGAAGTAAGGAAAAAGTTCACCGATGCCCCAACCGAAACTCTAGAGTGTGAGTGTTTCAAAGGCCTGTATTAATATAATTTGTTCGATTATATATTTTCTTGTTTACTAGTGAGTGATGGATACATGAACCACGAGAACCATGCTTTATTTAAAAAGGAACACGATGAGCAACTCTTAGTGTGGTTAAACCGGCGTCCGGAAGATTGGACGCTTAGTTGGGGCGGATCCGGAACAATATACGGATGGGGCCACAACCATCGAGGTCAGCTGGGTGGTGTTGAAGGTGCTAAAGTAAAAACTCCAACTCCTTGCGAGGCCTTGACTCAATTAAGGCCAATTCAACTGGTTGGAGGTATACTATAACACATTTAAAATATTCACATGAAATTTATTGTGCTTTTTCCTTAAGGTGAACAGACATTATTTGCGGTCACCGCTGATGGTAAAGTTTACGCCACGGGTTATGGCGCTGGAGGCCGTTTGGGAATAGGAGGATGTGATAGTGTCTCGGTGCCGACATTGTTAGAGTCTATCCAGCACGTATTTGTTAAAAAAATATCAGTTAATTCAGGAGGAAAGGTATTTAATAAAAATTCTCTCAAAATAATAGCAACATTTATAACTTATAAGGTGTATAAAGATTTTGAGGGATTTAACAAAGATGGCGTATTTAGAATTAAGTTACATCTTGTCTATGAAAATTTCACAACATCAAAGCGTAAACATCACAATTTCTTCCCCTGAAACCTGTATACTTTTGAAATTATCTTTGATTAAAGCTTCAAACTTACAAAAAAAACATACTTATTTAATTGTATATTATTATTATTTTTTCTTTAAGCATTGTTTAGCGTTATCAGCAGATAACGACGTATATTCTTGGGGAGAAGGGGAAGATGGAAAGCTTGGGCATGGTAATAGATTGTCCTGCGAAAAACCCAAATTAATCGAGGCATTACAAGGATACGAGGTGATCGATGTAGCTTGCGGTGGAGCTCATTCAGCTGCTATAACATCTTCGGGACACCTGTACACGTGGGGTAAGGGTCGTTATGGTCGATTAGGACATGGCGATAGTGAAGACCAACTAAGACCCAAGTTGGTTGAGGCTTTAGTGGGGTAAATTTCTTAATATTTGGTTTAGATTCATATTATATTATTGTTGCAACCTTAAAGATATAAGGTGATTGATGTGGCATGCGGATCAGGTGACGCACAGACGTTGTGCGTTACAGACGACGACAACGTATGGTCTTGGGGTGATGGAGATTATGGGAAATTGGGTAGAGGAGGTTCTGACGGTTGCAAGGTACAGGATATTTTATATAAGGTATAGTTATGATTCGGATTATATTTAGACGTTGCGATTTTTGTTAGGTTCCCATGAAGATCGAGAGCTTGGCTGGTTTGGGTGTCGTGAAAGTCGAATGCGGATCGCAATTCTCAATAGCTCTGACGCGCTCCGGAAGTGTGTATACATGGGGTAAAGGAGACTATCATAGGTCGGTGCTTTTTGTTGTAATATGAAGTAGGTTGTAAATTTAGTGATCTATATTATAGACTAGGACACGGTACCGCTGAGCACGTAAGGAGGCCTAAGAAGGTGGCCGCGCTTCAAGGCAAGAAAATCGTATCTATAGCGACGGGATCATTACACTGCGTAGCTTGTTCCGACGAAGGCGAAGTACGTTCCGATTTTAAAGCGCGCATCATTTTAAATAAACACATTTGATGTTGTCAGGTATTTACCTGGGGTGATAACGACGAGGGACAATTGGGAGATGGGACCACTAATGGTATTCAAAGGCCGCGCTTGATTACTTCGTTGCAAGCAAACGTGAAGAAAATAACGAATGTAGCTTGTGGATCAGCTCATACACTTGCCTGGTCTACGGATAGTTCCGCTAGTGCCAGACTACCAAGTGTGGCGCCCATCGAATATGACTTGCTGCAGGATATACCTTCATGGGTGTTACACAGGTATAATTTTTTATTATTGGATCAACCTTGGGTCCACATCAACAAATGAAAACACACATAGTCTATTCAAAATAACAGTAAACTCACGTCATCATGATGTAGAATGTATTGCCAATCACAATTTGTAAATTCGTTTTAAGATCAGACAATATATTCCTTATCATTTTATTCTAGTTAAAAAGATATGCTGTCTTATACGTTTGAACATATAACTGAATAAACATACTAAGTTCGCCTGATTGTCAAACGTCTGCAAAATATTCAAAACAAAAAATTATTATTAATTTCCACGTTATAAACGGGCAAACGCTGTTCTGGCGCTTGTTTTGATAAATTTTAAATCGCTGCTTATTATTACTCTGATTGAATATACTCAAACTATAGGATAGTCAGGATCAGAAACAGATTACATCTCTAATAGGTTAGTTTGGACCGGAACGAGGTAATATTTACATTAGGTGTACTATATAATCTACTTGTATAAAAACTGGGGAGTGGCTTCCTCAGCTTTGGTGTATCTAAATTTCAGTAGCGCCCAGTTGAACAACTGACTTCTGTTTAAAATTTCAAATTCGAAGTTATCAAATTCCAATGGTACATGGAATTTGGAGAATTTGAGTAAACTAAGATAAGGAAATGCCTGTAACTTTAGAATATCCAAATACCAAAAATCCATCTAATAAGGGTCTTGTTCAAAGCTGTTTCTAAATTCCTATAGCTTATGATTAAAGCTACTTTGATCAACTTCAGCCCGCCTTTGGTGGCTTGACGCTCAAATCTGCGATGCTCTTGTCTCAACTTCAACAATCTAGGTGTGTTGAGTCTTGGGAACGACTGGTGATCATATTTCAACCTACATTCTTTCTTTGATAAGTTCTTAACAGTCCTGACTCTCTTATATTCTATAAGGCGGCTATTTCCCGTCACAAGGAAGTAAGAAAATAAAACTGGATGCAAAAAAAGTCAAATACTTGAACTTAAGAAAAAGAATGATCTTTTTCCCCTACCCATTACCTGCACGTGATATTTAGATAGTAAGGTATGTTATGTATTTTAGACGTCTAGTGCTGCTTCACCATTTTACCGAGCTAATATGTCCTTGCATAGCGATGTTTCCAATCACCGGTTCAGATTCTCTACACGAGTTGAGAAACATACTGATCTACTACATCAAGGAAGCAAATTTCAGGAAGGTCGTTCAAGCGACCATGGTTAGAGATAAGCACCATGGTCCTATTATCGAACTAAACAGGTGAATGAAATTTGTCGATTTCTCTTTTATGGTAATGACGATCGTGATGATTTCAGATTGCAAGTGAAGAAGTCTCGTTCTAGAGGTGGACTAGCCGGCGTTGACGGTATGAAATCTGTTTTCGGCCAGATGGTGACAAAATTACCCCTATTAACTTCAGAGGCCTTGGCTTTACCACATCGTGTTTGGAAAGTGGAATTCGTAGGTAATAATAAGAAATAAAGCTCTTTCTTCAGCACATTCGCCAGACTTCAGAGGTTTATTTCTATCGATGTTTGTTATTTAGGAGAAAGTGTCGACGATTGTGGAGGAGGTTACAGCGAATCTATAGCAGAAATGTGCGACGAACTACAAAACGGCTCGTTACCACTCCTCATACCGACTCCAAATGGCAGAGATGAAGCAGGAGCTAATAGAGACTGTTTCATTTTAAACCCTACAGCCAAAACATGTTTACATCTAAATATGTTCAGGTAAAAACTTTTTTCGACTGAAAAATGCAGAATAAATGATTGGAATAATTTCGATTTTTGTGTAAAGGTTCTTGGGAGTTTTAATGGGAATTGCGATAAGAACGGGATCACCCCTGAGTCTCAATTTAGCTGAGCCTGTCTGGAAACAACTAGCTGGTATTGAATTAACTCCAGCCGATCTTACGGAGATTGATAGGTATACTTCCTAATACCTTGAATGGGACTTTGGTTTAATTTAAAACATAATTTCCAGGGATTATGTACCCGGATTGTTATGCATTCGCGAAGCTGGACCGGACGAACCGCTCTTCCAGAATTTGGAGATGCCGTTCAGCACACCGTCATCCTGCGGTGTTGACATATCCCTCAGTACTAAATACAAACGTATAACTTATGAAAATCGTTTAGAATATGTTAGGCTGGCTCTTAATTTCAGGTAAAATATATTAATTTTGTTGTTTAATTATATTTCAAGGATATAAAAACAAACCTTACTTGTTTTCGTAGATTACATGAATTCGATGAACAAGTTAAAGCGGTCCGAGACGGTATGTCTAAAGTGGTGCCTGTACCTTTGTTAAGCCTTTTTAGTGGCTATGAATTGGAAACCATGGTATGTGGCTCTCCTGACATACCTTTATCGTTATTAAAATCAGTGGCTACATATAAAGGTAAAATATAAGTTTAAGTGTAAAAAAACATTGACCATCATCGGTACTTGTTTTCAGGCATTGATAGTACGGCCCCATTGATTCAGTGGTTCTGGGAAGTGATGGAAGATTTTACCAACCAGGAACGGTCGTTGTTCTTGAGATTTGTGTGGGGAAGGACGCGCCTACCTCGAACCATTGCTGATTTTAGAGGAAGAGATTTCGTTATTCAGATCATTGAAAAATACTCACCACCTGACCATTTCCTGCCTGAAAGTTATACCTGTTTTTTCTTACTAAAGATGCCAAAATATTCATGCAAGGTAAATATCAACAGATAATGAACATTTACACATGGGAGTTAATTTTCTCGAGAGGTGGCGTTGAGGACAAATATCAGTCCGCAGTTCAATATTTAATGGAATTTTGTTGCTATTAAATAGCTTCTGGAACCACCAATGTTATTTGAACGTGAATGGCCAATTTTGACTTCAGTGACAATAAATGCACAGGAAACTCAAATAAAATTAAATTATAGATTATTATAGATATTTTTGTATTAAGCTATCAAAAAAATGGTCACTATAGAAACAGAAACACGACTAAGTGAGCCTGTTGCAAATATCGTGCACGCTGGAAATTTTACTCGTTTTTCGAGTAGAACAAAAAATGTAAAAACAATTTTACTATCTATTTTTACAAGATGTTTATTTACGTTTTACAAAATTTACATAAATACAAAAAAACAGCATAGAGGCTAGTTATTAATCACATAAAAAAGGTGCGTCGTGTTTAATATGTTTTCAACACTTCGAGGTGTTTTGAAACAAAAGTAGTGAAGATATTCTCCGTTAATAAAGAGGTCACTATTGCACGAACTTATATAGTTTTGAGAAAAAAAAAGCGTTTAAAGTTTTAGACAAAGTATCAGGTAATGTAACTTAGGTAATGGTACTCAACGCTCTTATTAGGTTTCATTGGACTTTCTTTTATTTCAAAATTAACATTTTTTGAAGTAAACTATTTCAATTCAAGTCCAATTTCAATTGTCTGTGTCCAGTCGTTATATATAATTTGGAGATTCTCATTATATATAAAAAAGGGTAAAGATTCATTCTTAAAAATCCAAACTTTGAAAACAAGCAAGTGAGATTTTTTGTTTTCTAGACTAGAATACGCTGTTAAACGAAAAACCCTACTGTAGATTGCCACTTGTTTTTATCGCACTTTTTAGTTATTATGAATTATTATTTATTACAAATATGTGGTCAAGAAATCATAATTTACCTTTTTTCAGCATGTGCTACAACAAAAACTAAAATATGCCATACATTTCTGTAAATCCATCGACAAAGACGAGTACGCCCGAGTTGCTATGGCGGGTGATTTAGCGGTGAGCTCAGGTTCGGATGTGGAGAGCGACGCCGAGATGGACGCGAGCAACTGAGTTAGTCGATTGCAAGATCAAAGGTAAACGGTATAAAATACTGTCCGTGTTGACGATACAATGAAGGAATCAATATGTGATACCCGTCCACGTTTTTTTCAATCGGTGTTGCTGAATGAATGTCGTGGTTTTACTTCTTGCACCCCCTAAGCGTAATCTCGTAAGATATTTGCTTGTATTCATCACTTTGGCTTTTTCATCTGTTTCATACATTCAGTGTGTTATTCGCACCTGTATTATAAATATGGTTATGAGATTATACTTGTAGGCTACACTGCGTGTTTCATACTAATGGCTTAAGATTAAATTGAAAAAGACAGAATATCTATAATTTTTATATAACAGACTATTTTTAAAGACATTCCTCATGACATTAGCATAAATATAAGCTGCTTTTTATTATTATGTGCAATTTATTATGTTATTACTTCATATCATTTTACTGCCATAGAGTATTTCGATTTTATTGTATTAATGTTTCTAGTCACTTTATTAGTAAATAAACCTTTATAAACAAACGTAATTTTTTTACCCATCAATTCAAATTGTTAAAAATCCCTTCCTTTTCCATCAAGTTATCAAAATTACCTTCTCAAATTAACTGTCGAAGTGACTGACGGATAATCAAATAAAAACTAACCTCAAATTTAAATAACCGTAATGTTTGAAAAGTTGTTTTGAAGTAAGATGGACTCCTTTTATGATGCCCCACGGCGTCCCCCGCAACCCTTTATCAGAGAAGCAGTAAGATATTGATTTTCTTTTGTTTGCTCTAGTTTTTATACCTTATAATGTTAACTTTAGCTTACTGCAACACCGGTGGTTCCAGAAGTGTCGGTTTTATGTGCGCCGAATGTACAAAAAAATGCATTCACGCCTTATAATCATTGGAAAATGCAACAACTAGCCGCCATACAAAGGCCACTTGTTGCAGAAAATAAGGAAAATTTAAATCAGTTGCCGAGTGCCCCAAATGCATCTATTTTAAAAAAACAAGTGAGATTTGAAGGACCATCAGCTGCTTTTGTGCCACTCAAAAGAATAACAGAAAATAAAGTAAATGATGTTGTGCAAGAAAATAAAACTATAGAAAAAGACAAGCTCAGTTTTGAGCAAATGTACATGGCCAATATTCCAAGTAGGAAATTAGACCTCAGCATTATAGATTTACCTAATAAAAAATCACCAGTACTCTCTAAAGATGATAAAGTGAAGCCTGATATAAGTAACAAAACATGTACTGCCAATAGTGAGCCTAAAACATATAAAGAGTTTTTAGATTCACAGAGGACTGACACTCAAATTATACTTAATGATTCAGTGACTGATATTTTTAATTATAAAAGAAGTTCTCCTTTAATTAATATACAAGCTTGTGGTTCTGATAATGGACCATTGCCTCAAAGGCCTTGTTTTACACCAAAAGTTGAACGAAAATATATGTCAGAGCCTCAAATGAGCAGAGAGACATCAGAAAAAGTATTCAACCAAATAAGGAAAACAGAGGATAAATTTTGTTCAGATAATGATCATGCTGATATTAGATCTTCATACATGAAGAATGACCAACATGTTCAATCTCCAAGTAATATTCAAAGAGAAGACTACACAAGAGTTCCATATTATGGTGAAAATATTGCAGATTTCAGGAATTATGGTGCATCTGCCTCTTCTATGAAAAAATGTGATAGCTGTGATTGTAAGTTGAAAGCTGCAAACACCTTACAAGTTGCTAAATGTGATGATGGGGTTTCTGTTAAGGATTTGTTGAATATTATATCACAGCAAAATCAACAAATAGCCCAACAGAATGAGCAGCTTATACTGTTGCAAAAGCAAGTCTCAACATTAATATGTCAGCAAAATGAAAGAGATGCTAGGAATGTTAAAAGCATTGGGTTTAATACCAATCAAAATTATGATATATGTAATAAAGCCACAGTAAAACAAGGATGTTTAACAAGTACTCAACATGAATATTACAATGGCACAAGGCAGCTTGATATTTTACCAGCAAAAACAAAAAATAAAGTGCCAAATTTTTCTATTGGTGTCATGACGAGTTTTGAAGTATCCATTAGGAATGCATCAGAAAAGGTATATTGATTAACTGTTATCAAACATAAGTGTAATATTCTGGATATTGTTAGGCTAATTTTCCACCAAAAATAGAGGAGATTAATGAAGTAGTTGAGAAGCAGGTGCCTTTGAATGACTATAAACATGGACATCAAAGTTTTGACAATAATAAGACCCTGGCTGATGTTTCTATGGTTTTTAAAGAACCGATAACTGTTAGAGAACGTAGCCCTAGTCCAGAACCTAGTATAAAAATTAACATGAAAGATTTTGAGGATTCAGACTGGTCAGTTTTAATAAAATTGTAAGTCTTATTAATAATTTTTATTTATTTTTAGTGAGGAAGAGGAATCTTCAGAAATAGGACCAACTTTTTATAATAATTTAATGGTATGTTTTAAGAACATTCACATTTCTCACCTTAATATTCAAATTGTTGAATGATTTTTTAGTCACAAGTAAATAAGATACTGCAGAAAGCCCAAATCCAGACACGTGAAGAATTAAGTGGTAATTTTAATGGTGAAAACGCTGAAAGATTGAAAAATGAGACAATGCATAAAGTCAAAGAGGCCACCATTAAACATCTAAGAAATATTGGTGTTGAAGTACCATCATACAATGACAGTTCCACTTGGTATTGCTGCTAATTTGATATACCATAGAATCACGGTAGTAACATATTCAATTGTAGTTCTTTGGATGAGATAGGTGGTAAATCTTATGATCAAGAAGATATAAGTTTTACAGTAAAACAGTTATTAATGAAATATTTACCAGATGATCAGTTGGCAAAGATTGGTAAAATAGAACCAAAATGTGGAAACCTGGCTACACTTACACCAAAGGAAAAAATTGGTACAATTAAAAATAGGCCAGAATTTTCTTTTGCCACTGTTCAGTACATGAAAAAATATAACTTAATTGCCAATGCACAGAAAGGTAATAATTTTGATATTCTTCATGTGCCATACCAATAAATATAAATTACATTTTTTAGATCATTTAAATTCACAATCGCCTGATAAAGTATTAGATATGACAAAATTAAAGCAGCAACCTAAACTTTTATAGTTTTAAATATTATTTATAAATTATATTAAGATAATTAACAATGACAATACATACATTGTAAGCTAACTAATTTATTATATATTTTTTATGTTTTACAATAAAGTTTACAAACTATTATTGTTTGGTATATTTTGCAGCATTCAATTAGTATTGCTTATTTTCAGCAATTCTAAAGAAATAAGAACAAAATTTATTTAACTCTTCAGAAATAATTTACTAAATTCACTAATATCAAGGTATTCTGAGATCACACACTAAATGATTCTCCACATCCACAAGTCCCTTTTATGTTTGGATTGTTAAAAACAAACTCTGAACTTAACTGATTTTGTACATAGTCCATTTCTGTACCCAGTAAGGTTAATTGTGCTTTCTTGTCAATAAACACCCGAACACCATCTTGGATTACCTCTTCATCTAAGTTTTCTAAAGTATTGAATTATTAAACAATTAAGTATATGACTTAAAATGCTTTACCTTTCTTTAGAGCGTAGTCTAATGTATAAGAAAGACCATTGCATCCTCTCTGCCGTACACCAATTTTTAGACCAATCTAAAATAGTTCAATCTTTAGATTTTTAAATTTCTTACTTTAAACACTTATTTACATATTCATTTTTGTTTGCTAACAATTCCCTTATTCGACTTACTGCTGCTGGTGTCTGAAACATAAATATTGTAATTTTTAACTAATAGTAATATGAACCACAGTTGAGGTTAGAATATATTTATATAAGATTCTTACGAGACTTACCAATATCAAAGCTTGTCTGGTGGGTAACAATTTGCGTTTAACAGCTCTAACTGTTGCGGTAGCTACAGTTTTAGTTGCCATTTCATTAATCACTGAAAATTTGATGTTTTTATATTATTTATTAATATTTTGACATTAATATGGAATAAATTAGTTGTCAATTTCTTCTTAACATTTATCTACTGAACACGAAACAGTTAATCATACAATAATTGTTAAAAAACTATGGATTCATAATTAAGTTATATTAAAATTATATGGGTTAAAGTTAATTTAACTATTAGTTAATATTTTTTTTATTCTATGTATTTGCTATTACATAAACCTAATTGTGTAAAAAAAGATAGACATACTCAAAGAGTGACGTTCTATTTTTTCACCAGATGACATCAAAACAATTGAACATCTGAGTTACTGAGTGAAAGGTCATTGATTTTGTAAAGAAAATCCGAGTTTTTGTTGTGAAACTTTTTCAGCAGTATTTCATTTTGTTTATTTGCCGTAGTGCATTTGTGTTTGATTTTTAATTTGATTGCTGGCAAATATGAGTTTCTTTTTGTAAGTACACCTTACCTGAAAACAATTTTTAAATCTGGAAAAATACAAATCTATTTTTAGTTGATCGTAATGATTTCTTAAAATAAATCTCCAATTGATTTTTGGTTGAATATATACTGATTTGTATAGTTCAATTATTTTTGTAAAACAATGGTTCACCAAGAATTATTAATATATTTTCTTTCTTAATAATCTGAACACATTTGGTTTATAATAATGAAGATTTGTTTATTTAGTTTTTATGTATTAGTCATAGTGATGATAATCAACATTATTTATGATATTGAGTGTTTTTTTAAATTTTACTGCATGATATTGGTTTTATTTGTAGTGGTAGTCGTTCTTCAAAAACTTTTAAGCCGAAGAAAAATATACCAGAAGGGACACATCAGTATGAGTTGATGAAACATGCTGCAGCTACTTTGGGGTCAGGTAATTTAAGATTAGCTGTTTTGTTACCAGAAGGTGAAGATCTAAACGAATGGGTTGCAGTTAATAGTATGTTTCATGTTATCTTTTTGAAATGGTTTTAAGTAAAGCGATAATTTTCAGCTGTAGATTTTTTCAATCAAATTAATATGCTCTACGGGACAATAACAGAATTTTGCACTGAAGAAAGTTGTCCAATAATGTCTGCAGGCCCTAAATATGAGTATCATTGGGCCGATGGACATACTGTTAAAAAACCTATAAAATGTTCTGCTCCAAAATATATAGATTACTTAATGACATGGGTTCAGGATCAATTGGATGATGAAACCTTGTTTCCTTCAAAAATAGGTATGTTTTAAACTAATATAATTAATTTCTTGGAAGCATTATATTTTACCTTATTTTTGGTGGGTTTATAGACAGTTTACAGTATTAATGATAATTAGAATGTAATTGCTTTCCACTTTCTGAATCCTTTATCCAAAATGTCTTGCTTTAATGCTCTGTTAATTACCATTTCATGATTAATTAAGAATTTCTTTTTAGTAATTGGGCCATATGGCTGATATAAAGGAACACAATTGTTATGCAGGATTGTTTTTATTTTAGGGGTACCGTTTCCACGCAACTTTCAAACGATCGCCAAAACAATCTTGAAACGTCTGTTTAGAGTGTACGCCCACATCTATCACCAGCATTTTAGCGAAGTAGTACAGCTGGGCGAAGAAGCACATCTCAATACGTCGTTCAAGCACTTTATCTTTTTCGTACAAGAATTCAATCTGATAGAGCGACGAGAACTGGCACCTTTGCAGGAACTTATCGAGAAACTCACCGCAAAGGAACAACGATAAGAATCCGGGGTAACATTTTAAATTATTTTCTAAGTGTATTCGACCAATATGTTACTTTGCGATATCAAGTGTTTTATCAAAACACTTAACATTATATAACAGGATGTTGAATTCTCTCTTTCTTCTGAATTCGTTTTTGTATTCCGCTATTTTAAGTTAACGTCTCATTTCAATTTTGATTCCTGTTGTTATTAGTGTTTAAAATATATTTTTTTATTGCACATTGTCTATATATATCTAATATTGTATATTACAGGGTTTTATAGATTCTTGGTCTCTCATTAGTATTAAAAAGAAGCAAACTTATTTTTTGTTTCCTGTTGCTTTGTGCAATAATTTCGCTGTATTTAGGCTTAGGTTTATTTCCACCAAATATATTTAAGATAAATCGAGTCGCTTAAACTAAATAGGACGCATTATTTTTCGTTGATCTTTTGGTGGCTTCAGCGTAACGCTAAGAACTTCAACAATGTACTGTTTAGGTATAACGTTTCGAGCTAATATTAGGATTGTAGGAAGAGAAGAAAAATGGCAAAACCAAATGTATTTTTTCATACATTGTAATAAATTGCATATTTTTTAACCCATCCATTCACATATGTACATGATTAATTATAGTGATTTACTTAAGAATATAATGATAAATACGACTACATGCAGAATGAACCTCGGTTGATTTTGATCTCCGGTTCAAGTTGGCTGTTGTTGGGTTGGGTTGGCGCGTTTCAGTTGTTTTTTTTTTATTCTTTGTTTGGATAGGTTCATTCTGTATCGATTTCTGGTACTTTTTGGGCAATAAGAGCTGATGAGCACCATTATCATCCATGTAGATTCTGAATAATGTTGTGACTAGTTTTACATGCCAGTTTTCCGAATCGGTGAAGTGGGGGATATCATTAGTGGAAACTGTTGAGGATGTGATAAAGCTTATATAGGATGATTCAATTAGCCGTTAGTTAGTGCACTGATTACAAGTTGGGTAGATCAGAAACAACATGGGTGCAAATAGCCGTCGTTAGGCTAGTGATACTTGATCTTTTTGGTACGATTTATAACAGAAAAGAATATTTTTCCTCTATAATTAATTTTTAGTTAGTATCAATTTAATTGCCGACCTGTAGTGTTTTTTTTATAATGTTATTATTTGTATATATTTTAATAAATTATATGGAAAATCAAAGGCTTTTTTCTACCCTCGAACAAGTCACCGTTAGAATTGTCAATGTCAAACAGTCAACCTTAACTGTCATCCTAGCATATTTTTTAAGCTATCCATTCAGGTAAATATTTTTCCTTTAAGAGATTTTTAGTTATTATCAATTTAATTGCGACTCTGTAATGTTTTTTTATAATATTACTGTTTGTGTATATTTTAATAAATGATATGGATTTTTCGAAGACTTTTTTCACCCTCGAACAATTGTGTCAATTTTCATAGAAAACATTTGAGACTCAATCTCAAGTGTCATTGAAGTACAATGTCATAAAATGCATATTTTTTAACCCGTCCAGTTACGTAAATAGTTATCTAATGATAGTGATTTACTTAAGGATTTAATTATAAATACGTAATGTGCTGTTAGTGCTTGACTGCAAGTTTGACACATCAGAAACAATATTGTTGTAAATGGGTTTTATTAGGCTAGTGATATTTTTTTGGTACAATTTATAGTAGAACAATATTTTTTTCTAATATAATGAATTTTTAGTTAGTATCTAATTTAATGTCGACCCGTAATAATGATCTTTTATAATGCTATTATTTCTTTCTAGCATATTTTAATAAATCTCATTGAATATGGAACGTGTCTTTGCCTGGTTAAGACTGAATCTGAAATATATAAAAACAAATTTTAATTATATTTGAATTTTGTTTTATATCCTTTATAATAGGCATATTTGAGTAAAGCTTCTTTGTGTTTTAAGCGGGGTAATTTGTTATTTTTCCTAAATAATGATCAAAGGCACTCGTTTTTAATTATATTTTTAAATATATTGCCTTGGGCAATGAAATTTATTAGCCTCCGTTTGGTCGTAAGCGGTTAATGTTAATTTTTTTTACAGATGCCATTTTTAATTTATAAATTTGATATAAACCGAAGAGCAATATTGTAGTATAAATGTAGCCTGTAATGGTATTAAATGATGTTCAAACAACAGAATTATAACGTTTTTAATTTAATTGTCTATTACATTACAGTCCATTATTTTTATTACAATCTAGATATTTGTTCCAGTTTACTGCTTTCAAATTAAACAGATATTTTGCTTTACTCTATATGTTTTTTTAGAATAACTTTTATCCAAAAGAACAATTACTAAGTTGTCAAAACTGAAATGAATAAGTACAATACAAATAAAAATGGGAGATGTACAGAGTTGGATAAAAAAAAATTGGTATGGAATAACGCTAGTTATATATGATGGATGAGGTAAAATCTTTCTTCCAATTTTTAACAAGTTTCTGAGGATATATGCGGTAATTTTTAACACAATTGTACAGTGCGCCAAACTTTTATTACATTTTCACGAATAGAGTCTATTTTCTGACCGATAGAAGCTAAATCTGGCTAATTAATAGATATGGCAACAATTCGTACGTATATTCACTGTTTTACGTTATTTTTTCGCCGTGTAAAGAGGTACGTTGTCTTGATTAATAATTATCATTTTTATGTATTTTTATTCTTACTGAATATGTTTTTGTTGCATTGTTAATGATTGATTCTTTCGGCCTTCTTAGTGTGTATATTTTATTCTGAGATACCTAAAGAATTAAAAAAAAAACAAGAAACAACAAAATTGTTAAAATACCTATATTATATATTAGTTTCTACTATATACCCTTTATTAGTTTCTACAAATATGAAACATATAATTAGGAATTTTCCTTTCTATTTAGAAGAATAAGCCTTGAAGGCTGGTATCTACACATGGATATTTCTCAACATGTTATTGGCAATTGCAATTAGTAATCTACGTACGTATGATACGCTCTGCGGTTTTATATCCGGTTGGCTGACGTTGGTAACTGTATTATTTGTAATTATATATAGGATTTATTGTTGTAGTATTGATAAATTTGTACATGTTTGTTTATTATATTATGTTAATTGGGAACTACAAAAAACAATATTAATTGTAAAGGATTAACCAAATATGGTGTCTTAAAAGAACATTTATATATAGGGCGTTGTAGCATTTAGTTTAAAACATGGCCCAAATATTTGGAAGACGGCTGAACTTATTATGATCCTAAAAGTAGGAAAATCGCCGAGTAATAGATTGAAACAGCTTATAGAAAGAGAAAATCAAATACCTACCTATCAATTTGATTTTTGAATGAACATTCAATAACTAAGGTGTATAGCATAGCAGAGGTTATTGAAAAAGCCTACGAAGGCAAAGTCTATTCGGTCATATTTTTATATGTATTTAAAGCTTTCAACAAGGTTTGGCATGCGGGATTTTTTAGAAATTATGAAAATGTTACCAAGGCAACAAACATCTCCTTAACCGTTACATCTCAGCCAGAATGTTTATAGTCAAGAAAGTAACGTATAAATTAGGTATAGGTAAGTCAGGAAAGTCTATTGAAGCCAACTTTTTACCTACTTTACAAATGTTATATGCCGCACATGGAAAATATAAGCATGGCTACATCTGCTGCGATACGTACTGTTAAGTAAGGACTGATGGGTTGTTTTATACATATATACCCAGTTTTTAAATTATTGCAAGGACAAATTGTAGGTTAGTCGGTCACAACGTATTAATAATAATAAAACAATATTTGGTGAGTTGTTTAAAAGAGTCTATTGAAAATATGTTTGCAACCAGCTATTGCAACAACTTTACCGATTAAACAGATTGTTCATGGCAGAAATTAATGCTGTGTATATGAATTTCCTCACATTGACCTGGTACTCCAGTATAATTCAAAACTCAAGTTAAACTCGGAGCATTTTTTCTCATTTTACTAATTAGCATTACTCTAGTTAAATAGACATAATGAAGTCTGATACGTCTGAATATGTAACCAAATCGGTCTACAAAATTGGATTTGTGTTGCTACTGGTCTGTTGTTATTATATATCAATGTAAATATAATAAAACAACTTTGACCTACAAAATATTGTGGTTGGTTAATTAACTGTAGTTTAAGTCCTTCAATAAATATGCATTAAATGTAGTATAATGTTAAAATAAATTATATTTTATAACGTTATTTTTGTTTCCTTATTTTATTTACATTAATATTTGGTGCGGCAACATTGCATTATAACTTTTGCTGACGTGCATTTGCTATTTTATTGGAATGATTATATAGATTTTGGTCACTAGTCTATAAAATTCGATTTGGGTTGATAGTGATGGGCCATGTAGCCAAATGTCTGCAAAATTCCTCAAAACATTAGCTTAATACTTAGAGAGTGTAAACTGGCAGACGTCATACATTTTAATGACCTGCATTGGTTGTTTTATTCGACGGGTTATGGAAAACTGCTGTACTGCGATTAAAATACATTGTACGAATTTATCCGAATAAATCACCCCATAACTTTGGCGTTTTAGGTAAACAAGATTTCAATTAATTTTTATTTAATTCGCTCGAAAATCAAAGCGAATTATTACGCCTTATTAAGCGGCAACCGAAAATACCTGATTTCTGGCTGGAACAATTAAAAAACATGTTTTTACAAAAGATCAAAGGCAGCGGACCCAGTGCCCGAAAAAAAAACGCCCCCTGTTTATTCTTCCAGTTTTCGAACTCGCACTGTTTTTTTGTTCGGTTAAAAATCGGACAAAAGACTAGTTTTTTTTTGTAATTTCTTCCCTGCGGGGTGTTTTTAATAACCCGACAGGCGTGGTGTTTATCCAATCAGATGTACTGGAAAATTTTAAGGGAGATCAAGGTTGCGTGCTGTTTACGTTTACTGTGGCCGATTCCTGTTATTTCTCGCCATTTATTGTTCTGGATTTGAAAGTTATTATTGGGTGGGTACTCCATTGAATCATATTGGCGTGATCAAGATATAGTGGGAATTTTTGATTAGAATGTAAATTGGCTATTTATTTTTCTAAATTTATTTCCTCTGCTTCAAACTCCCTGGCTCTTAGCTCTTCCTCTTCTTTTATTGCGGTAACGTTAGACCACACACATCTTTAGTAACTCGGTAAAAACTGAGAACGATTATAATTTTCATCGTATAGTGCGGATTTTGCTCCGTCCGATTATCATTTGTTTCGGTATCTGCAAAACTCTACATTTTCCTAATTCATTATTAAGACAATTTTTACTGTAATTCCGCCCTTTGAAATTTTCGTATCACTTTCGTGAATTTATCGAGTAAAGAAGTTCAAGTAATATAATCATTGCAAATCATATTAGTAAGGAACAAACGATAACTGATAGAAGGTAAACCAAAATAATAATACAATTGAAAAGGAAAATGAGGTATTTATTGAAAGCAGGAATTAGGTACTAATTAAAACTACCAGTGAAGTTAGGAAACCGACCATACGGTAAAATAATCCTAATATATTTAAAAAGGTTGGTAAAAAAAAAGAAATTGACAAACATTGCAGAGAAGGGCCCGAAGAGTTAATAGTTACTATGAAACAACTTCTAATCATATATAAATAAATATTAATATGAACTTAACTGGGAAAACAGAACTATAAAAAAAGAAGAGGTGAAACGGGTAATACAAAGAGAAGAAGAAAGTATGTAAGAACGAGGGAGGTTGAAAAAATAAAATAAATGGATAAGGAGCGATAACGATAAGCGCGAAAAAATGATAAATTAATATTAGAGGAAACATTTGATAAAAGAAGAAATAAATTTAAAAAAATTATGTAGAATGTAAGAATGATGTTGGAAGTTGAAAGCAACAGTCTATTCACAGGGATTCTTGTTGTGCGCACTTAAATTTGATTTTGCTATGTTGCCATTTCTTTTAAATTATATATAAATTTAAAAGATATATAACGAATACATGTCCTTTGATTCACAAATTAACCTATTAAGTATATTTTACTTTTCAGTTACAGTTTTATACAGATAAATTTATTAGCACAGGTGCTACACAAGTTCTATAATGTACTAAAAATAATATCAACTATTATATCATATATCTATATATAAACATATTGCTTGGCAACTTGATGAAATGGCAACGCAAGAACTGTCGAAGTTAACCGAGTACCGACAATGCGTCACTGAAAATAACCACTACTGGAAAAATATTTTTAACAAAAAAATTGAACCGACATCAAAAAATAAATAAGACCATACACCATACAAGCAGTTGGCTGCAATTTCTCCACGACTTTTCATATGATATTGTTAGTGTTTAAAAAGCAAACTGAATGGCTTTTACACTGAAGTACTTCCGATTTTCCGTCACATTAGCTCAGCAGTAATCTGCAATAATATACAAATATCTGATTATTTTAGATAAAAAATATGTGAATAGAATACCCTTAGAGGGTGTTCAGTCAATCATTCAATCATACCGAGGACTTAATAATAAAACAATAATACTACTGAGTTATTTTTTCGTTTTCCGTTTTTAATTTAGATTAAAACTAAAGGAGAGGGAAAGGGATGGGCCCCGATAGCAAGACTGAGGGGGGACGAGACGATTTTATTAATGCCTTCTTATTCCGAAAATAGATTTCGCCCAGGAATGTTTGGCGATAAGCCGAAGAAAGAACTTTTAACTTATCCGTTGGGTATTATTAAGCTATTGAAAGTAATTTTCTAAAAAGGAGGGTGAGATTAGAAGGCAGTTTTTGTTATTTAGGTTTAGTGGTGCTATAAAAGGAGGAGCCGTGATGGTTTATAAAATTTCACAGGGCCTATCGGGTAGTTTCGGAGTTTTTTTTCATGACGGTATTGCAGAAATTAACTTGTTGATCATCGTGTGTATATTAATGACCTATTTAGGGTAAGCGGGCACGTGTAGTTATAGGACAGGTCTTATTTTTTGACGTATTATTTTCACTATGTATTATTATTATAATTTTAATTAATTATTTATCTTTAAACTAGCAAATTCAAATTATTAAAATGCTCAAAGTAATTTACAGCATTATTTATAATATATAACTAGGTACTTACAAAGGTTAAATTTGACAAACATGTCAACATTTTAAATCGAATTTGCCAATGACGTTAATCTGCGCATCGGCTTTTACTGTATCTGTATGTAAGCACATTATTTTGAAGTGATAATTTTGATAAATCTAACAAAGAAAAAATTACATTAGTTCAAGTGTCTATATTTTGACGTTAACAATAATTGACAATTCTTGACATTGTCTTGACAAGTAATAGAGTGTGAACTAAATAAGTCACATTCCTGAATTGCTTTTGTGTTAGAGACACCTGTAAAGGAAATATTTTATTATTTAAAAGTAAAACCTAAATTTAATTTCTGACGTAAATTCTGAAGTAAATTTCTGATATAAATTTATTAAAATAAAACTTATTAAATTAAAAAAGATTGTAATAACAAACAGAAATTGCAATGACATTCTGACACGTGTCATTTGAGGTTAAGTCTACTAGATTAGATTAGATTAGTTTTAAGAAAGTTATGACTTGAAACAGTAAAATACATAATATATATAAAATAATAATTTTATTTCAAACTGTACATGTTTACCAACCTAATAATATCAAATAGCAAAAATATATTTTCATTAAACAATATAAACAACATTAAACGCTTAATTAATCAAAAACTATTGATGCAGTGTAGTTAATGCATTGAACATTTTTCCATTTATATTACTGTTTAGTCGTGACGTTGAATGAAAGTCAATCAAACGTGTTTATTCACATTTAGATCTTACAATTGATGTTATTTAGGGGCTTTAATAGTTTTTTTGCAAATGTTTTGCTCTCTGGTCACTGTTCATAAACGGATTGTGATTAAATGCAATTCGAAATCGATTTAGAAACGTCATATTTGCGTTCAGTGTTGAATTTTAACAGGGCTGACAGGACCTCTATAGTTCGGAAAATTGAATAAATCAGAAAATGTTTATAAACGTAGTATTAGAACTATTATGGTCTATAAATGAGGAATATTAGTATATCTAATTTGGATTATTTAGAGTAAAATAGCAGTCTGTGTAATATTTAATTTATATACTTTACTAGCGACCCGCCCCGGCTTCGCACGGGTGCAATGCTGATACTAAATTAAATACACTACAGAAAAAATATGAACGTTGTATATAAAAACATAGCGGCCCGCTCCGACTTTGCACGGGCATAAAATATATATGCCTATGTCACTCAATGAAAACATGATTAAAATCGATCCAGTATTTTTGGTTCATTCATTACTGCCCTTGGCCTGCACGCATTAAATTTGGAGTAAAACAATTCCTCTTCCCCTATACTTACTATGAAGATTTCCTGCTATCTTTGGAATATCTAAATTCATACAATTTTTATTACATTACACATTTTTAAACGCAAATTTTAAATTTGTAATATCTCCGAAAATATTTGTTTAATTTACATGCTGTAAGGAACCATATTGATCTATATTAATTGCACACTGTATTTAAGGTACTTAATTCGATAAGGATTAATGCCGTATTGCTTAAAATAGCTTCGTAAATAAGCCATTTTCTCACGTAAAAAGTAAACAATAAAAATGGTTAATGTGGGTTATCCCTAAAAGATAAACATATACCATCGCGGACTTTTTTGTAGACCTTTTTATGGTGTACAATACTGTAGTACATTAATTTGATCTAACTCGTAGGGTTAGGCAGCGTTTTTGCTAATTGCTAAATAAGCCTAAAAAAATAGGTTAATTTACGACATCACGTTAGAAACCTCTAAAATTAGCAATGTTGCCTTAGTATATTATGCATGTATTATACATATAAACCTTCCTCTTGAATCACTCTATCTATTGAAAAAAACCGCATCAAAATCCGTTGCGTAGTTTTAAAGATTTAAGCGCACATAGGGATATAGGGACAGAAAAGGCGACTTTGTTTTATACTATGTAGTGATAATCCACATAAAAAAACTTAACACTTGTAGCCATTAACGAAGTTAACTTGATTAACTGTTACCCCATGTAGATTATCACTTTGTATTATTTTTACGATATTATAACTCGCCGAACCAGCAGCAATGCCAACGGTAAAAACAAGCTTCGTTTTCACGTCTGTTTTTCTGACTTTGGGCCAAAAAAGAATACCCCGAAGAGATCTGCGTTATTATTTAATTTCATTCCGGTGGGGGATAACAACAATTCAAAACTCGTTATAAGAGTGAATATATTTCACTGGTACAATACGACGTAAACACAAAAAAGTATATTTATGACAGTCAGATATGCGAATGGAAATTTCCCGGAAGCGAGAATGTTATGATATGACTGATTGTTGGATTTAGGTGGTGGCGGCTTATTGTTGTTAAAAATATAGTTATAGACGGTGTTTACAATTGGTCGTCATATTACTTCTTCACAAAATATATAGCTTTGGATTTCAATTCATAAGCTAGATCATTTTCCTTTGTCTATTATTTTTTAGGTATTTAGGGGTTTGTATGCCATCCACAAGTCAATCTCAACAATTGATAGAATATATCAAGTACTTGAGAGAAGTTTTAATCGAATAATTTCCCCAATTCCTTTGAAGAACACTTTTTCAGAGTAAAATCAATTTATATTTGATATTCACTCATTAGTTTAGTGTTTTGCAGAGATGGGAACAAATGGTAGTTAGACGGGGAAAGGTCTGTGTTGTACGGCGAATATATCAAAACTTTCTAGCCAACCTAACAATTTTTGCCGTGTTACTAAATATGTGTTTGGTCTAATAGTCTTAAATAACATGCTTCAATTATGGGGATATTCCGCGAAAAGTAACATAAATACAATAAAAGTTTTCCTGAACAAAGTTTTGAAAATTTTATTACACCAGAGACTAAGATATTTGATGGGTCCTCCTAGATATATACCTAGATTTAAGTTGTTGTAAACACAAATTGTAGGTTAGTCGGCAACGAGTAGTAAGAATGTCATAAATACATTTAAATTAAAAAAAAATTAAAGTCTCCTTTTTTACCTACGAGGCTTTATTTGGACTAGACCTATAAGTATAACGTGGTTAACCACGGTCCTCGGCATTAAGCCTACCGACTGGCTAGTAACCAACTTAGAGATCATCTCAGAAGACATCCGGTCTTACCCAGCCTGGTTATTGGCGTGACTGGTACAGTTATTCCTCGTCCGATTTTTCATTGTCACCTATAAAGACATTTACAATTACAATTACAAACATAAAGTATCCATATATACCCCAGCATAGTCCATACCCCAGCAGGAGAGCCGGCTTAAAAAAATGTATTTAATAAATACTTTAGTATAAGGTATAATATTTTTTCATACATTCATAAGTTTCACGTGTTGTATTATAGTTCCTTCGCCAAATCGTCATCATCCACCTCTACGACATTTCAAATTTTTTATCAAACTCTCGGTTCGTTTTTTCCTGTCGGCAAAAAGACGAAGATTTGCGGTCGGTATTTCGGCGTCTTTATACGCGGAAATAATAGGCTCGGATATCGTGCTCCGGCTAAATTCTAGCAGGAATCTTCGGGAGGAAGACGAAGACAATTAAAAGTCAAGGTTTAATTCGAATATTTAATAAAGGAGCCACTCTCGACAGCTGTCGTTATGGGGAACATTGTCATAAAGTGGAGGGGTGACTGCAGTACACAACGAAAGCGATACCTTAACGCTCCGGCTTCAAAGTATCAAAAAGACTTCGCATTGTTAACGGTAAATTGCTCCTTAGACCTCTTCAGAAGGGATGAACGAACGTCTCGGCATTAATTTCGGTGGATGGCAATATATTTTAATTTTTTTTAACGGAACTTCTTAAATTAAGTGGAAAACTCTAGATAGGTGAAATATATTTTGGATATAAGGTGTTTTTATTCATTAAAAATAATTAATAATTACTAGTCAGCGTGTTCAGTGACCGAATTTCGATAATAATTTATTCAAGTTAATATTCTTAAATTAGAAATATACCATTTAATATATAACATCAAAAATCCTTAGCAAAAATTACTTATCTTTTAAATCGACAAAAAGACGACTTGAAAGACGACTTGAAGGAGGATTGGTCTATTTTTTTAAACCTTGGGTAGGGGTGAGGTCAAAAGTTATCGAAAATCTTCCTACGTGATGAGTGAAAGACACCTAAATACTTTCCAAAATTTTTAAAACAGTATTCGTCAATTCATTTCGAAAACATTAATATTTAGGACATCTGACGGTTCTATTTTGAATTATCAAATATAACTTCTCTAATTAAAATAGTAAACTTTCGATGACGTCTAAATTAATGAAAAATTAACACTGTGAAAACATTGTTAATAGTTTTCAGGAAGTGGCGAAAGCACAACTTGGCATCCACAGAAAAGCACTAAAGGTTTTGCTAATTCGGCTCTATTCGGATATGATCGGCTTAATCTTTTCTAATTAGGTCATATTATTACATAGGCCTTCCAAAAAAACAGCTAATACAGGTCATCAAAATTTATGACATCGCAATGTTGCAATGTTGAAAATTGGAAAATACAGGACAGAGAAACATAAACAATTTTCGTTAATTATATAATAAACTTTCTTATGAATTAACTCTTCAGCTTATTAAACTTCTTATGCGCAAAGTTTGTTGAGTTAAAATCTCCAAAATAAATGTACTAAGTATCAACCGAATGCTGCAAGTAATAAAAGTTGCGAAGACTATTTAAAAAAAAACTTTATTAATAACAAGAGGAGACTTCAGATACTTAATGAAAAATACTTAATATAATATAAAGCAACATGACAATATGACAGCTGCCTTACACATGGAAGAAAGGAATAAGCAAGGAAAAAAACGTTTTAATCTTTTATTAAAAAGGCTAATATATTGAACTATTGCGGTTATCCAACCCATATGTTAGTAACCATTTTTAATTAGCCTTTCATTTAAAAAAAAAAAAAATTTTTATTCTCAAAAATAAAAGTCTTTTTAACTCTGCGTTTTCAATGTTTTTATAACAGAAGTATAAAAATACACCGTTTATTCAGCACTGTCAATATATAATAAGGTTTTGCTTTACCAACAAGTCTTCAAGTGTTCACTCTAGGGTTGCACCAACCAAGCCAATAGAATTGTTATATAAAGATTTCAAAACAAGGTACTGAGAAGTATTATTGATGGTCCATGGTACATTCGTAAAGATAATCTGCATAAGGACCTGAAGGTAGAAACTGTCGATAACGTTATCAAGGACTATGCCCAAAGAGTCTATCTGCATATCAATGTTGAGGTTCTCCAACTCCTAGATGATGATGGTTTGCTCAGAAAATTAAAGAAAGTAAAACCATTTGATCTAGTTCAGTGAAGTTATCACTAAAACTAATGACAAAGATGTTAAGCCCAAAATTTATATTGTAGAATAAATATTTTAAAACCATAGCAAATTAGGATAAATACAAATATCTTTTTAGTGTTAATTGGCTAGATCGCTATAATAAATAATAATAATAAAAACTAAATATAATAAATGTTTTGATCTCACTTTTATAAAAAAATTAGTAAAAATATTTGACATCGGACACACAATTACGAATTTATCGTTGACGTTTCAATTCACGACATTATTTTAATATGTACTGAAAGCTCGACGATGTAGGAAAAATCCAATAGAAAATTGTAAAAGAGTTCGACATCAAGGACCTGAAAAAAACTAATCAATAATCTAACAAAAACCAAGAACTGTTATCAGAATAACGTAGTTTAATTATCATATTTAAGAAGGTACTTTTTGTCATTCTATTCGGTATAAAAAAACCAAATATTCCGACATAATAGGATCGATAATAATTATCGAGGAAGAATAACTAACGTGTTTGATATATCAGCTGTTTGCATGTATTCTGATCATTTTTTTCACTTTTTGCATGTATTCTGATCATTTTTTTCACTTTTAAAGAGTAATTTGTTGTTGAAAATTGGTACAATATAGGATAGACCGATGCGAATCTGATATTTGTTTTTTAATAGGAAAATGAAAGTGTGATATATGTAACTTTTTTATGTTATATTTTAGAGTTTCTCTTTTAACTAAGATTCATCTAGACTGGACCTACTGTTTTGGACTCCAAACCATGGTCCTCGGTATTAACCCTACCGACTGGCGAGTGACCAACCAGTCTAGTATATTAGTAATGGTTAATGAGATCAGTGTTAATGACTACTCATATACCAGCACATTTTTCGCACGTATGTCACTGAATACAGTCATCCGGTGGTTTATGCCATGGTGTATGGTACACCATGCCAGTCTCTATGCTTTAGAGATGAACCTTTAATTTTTAATTCATTTATTTTTCTTTTGCTTTTATTCTTCACATTTTTTTTGTCATTTCCACAGCTTTTTTCTGAGTTTTTTCTTAGCATCTTTTTCGAGAAGATTAATACTGCTGTATTGATCTGAATATGAGGTACGTTGTAAGCGGCCCATTCAACAACCCATTCGAGCTGCGATAGTATATCCTTCACAACTCTTGTTGTCTCGATGTTGTCATTTCATAACAACAATAATAATGATATCCGTACTTATTATTTAAGATAAAATAACCCTTTAAAAAACGCCATTTATTAAAACAAATATAATTCACTATCAATTATATAAATACTGCCCCTAATCATTTAGCCACCTACTGTCAGCAAGCATTGAATAGCATTTAACAAGATTTGATATAAAAAATAAACTTTAAAATCCTTTTACAGCCCTTATAATTAATTTTTTTCCAGTTTCTCCGCATTAACAGAATTAGGTCTACTTTGTTCTCTCTATCAAGATCGGAGAGTGAGATTTTAGGCAATCCCCTTTCGCCAAAACAACGGAAAAACGCCGCTAACCCCCAAGAAAAGCACGGGCCACAAAAGGTGATATAAACTAGGTGGGTGTTTCCAATCTAACATAAAGTAATTTCGGAAACATCGCGTCACCCGGAGCCGTGGGCTACAACGATACGATACCGAAGTCGGATTAAGCAGGGGGGGACACGAACAATCTTTCATTTACCGGAGACGGCTTCGGCAGACCCCGAAATAGATTTCAGATATTCGGGCTGTTCCCTCCCCGACGTCTGACTTGCGAATTTTGGTTTAGAGCGACGATTGATTTTAATCAATCCAATTAACGATTGATTGTGGCCTATCAAAGCGCATTGATGGGGTCCGTGGCGATTTTTACTTGTCCAGAGGCGGAGGTTTTATATTCGATGTTGAAATTGAATGTATTAGGTGATTGCACGTATTTTTAATCGACTTCGAAAAAGGAGGAGGTTCTATGTTCGGTTGTATATAACAGGTCAATTGAAAAGTCCCCGGCCTACCATAGTAAAACACAGTTTTTTGGCAAAATTAGTTTTTTTTATTCAAGATAATTACTTTCAAGGGTGATACACCGATTATAGCGACCCTCCAACTTTTCGATACCATTTTTGTAGTACGATATGTCCTTTGTTTCAAAATAGGCCTCAGTTTCGGCGATCACCTCTTCATTCGACGAAAATGTCTTCCCACCAAGTATTCTTTTGAGATCTGAGAACAGGAAATAGTTGCTGGGGGCCAGATCTGGAGAATACGGTGGATGTGGAAGCAATTCGAAGCCCAATTAATGGATTTCTGCCATTATTTTCACTGACTGGTGATATGGTACATTGTCTTGGTGAAGCAGCACATTTTTTTCCTTCAAATACGGCCGCCTTTCGACGATTTCGTCCCTGAAACCGTCCAATAACGCTATGTAAGAGTCGCTGTTGATGGTCCCGCCTTTTTCAAGGTAGTCAGTGAAAATTATTCTATGCGCATCCCAAAATACAGACGCCATAACCTTGCCAGCCGACTGTCGCGTTTTTCCACGCTTTGGAATTCGGATTCGCACGATTGGACTTCGGAGTGAAATGATATAATATGTTTTAAAACGACAACGACGTAAATGTGAAAATAAAAGAGTAAATTCTAACAAAAACGAAAACTACAAATTCGAAGGATAAAATTGAAAAAATCTGCATTGCAAAATCCAAAAATTAGATACTGTTTTTTAATGTTTTTTGATTTTATTTAGTGGTTTAAGCAGTGGTAAAGGCGACAAGACGGTCCACCTACTGTAGTGATAGTCGCGGGTTCGAATCCTGCTGGGGCATGGCCGTAAATTTATGTTTGTGATTGTTTAATATTTGTGATTGTCTTAAGAAAGAGTGCAAAATCCGACAATGAAAATGATTACAGTCACGCCAGTAACCAGACTGGGTAAGACCGGATGTCTTCTGGGATGATTTCTAAGTTGGTCACTCGCCAGTCCGTAGGCTTATTGCCGAGGACCGTAGTTCAGAGCCTACGTTAAACTGTAGGTCCAGTCCAGATAAAGCGCTAGTTGGCAAAAGGAGACTTCAAGATATTGAAAAAAAGTATTTATATTGTGGCGACCGCCACGACCCTTTAGGCCACCACCAATTCACCATCAACAACTACAAAGGTTGGCAACGCCGGTGGATTGGTACCATGCAATTTCCAGGGTATAAAAGACCATCACGACGACGTCTCGCTCTCTTTCGTATCACCGTCCCCCTGTAACAGTACCACTTCCACAGCGCTACCGTACTTCCTTCACCTTAACCTAATATCCTGTCAATTATCCCATCGACCACATGTATCAATCGTAAGTTAAAATAAACAACTTTGATTCAACCAGTGTTTTTAGTTCCCGTGCAAATTCCTTCCAAAAATAGTAGTGAGTGTTCTGACAAATAATCGCAGCGGCAGTCACACATTTCGACCGATTGACCGACCCGACGAACATTCCTACAATATTGTTTTTATTATTTATATATTTTATCAATATAATATAATGTTTCAATAAAATATATTTTTTAGATTTTCCGCGAAAAATATTCCCGTTAGTGGCTCTCTCTGTAGATCTGAGGCGCATAATTTAGTCACCACTCTTTATATGGGAGACCGCTTCCTATATATATCTGACTATTCTATCGATACACTTCAGATGAACTTTTATATATTAAAACTATCTTAAAAACTCCGTCTCAGAAGCTCTGTGTCATTTTTTATTTTTATACCCATACGAAGTAATTGAAATTATTTGTAATGCAAATTACAAAAACGGATCGCTTCCATGCAAGGAAGTATTTAACTTTTTAAACGCACAGCGACCGAACGAGATCAATCAATATTACGTTAGGTTAGATTGGTTTTTAATATCATCCGAAGCCGCCGTCAACTAATTCCGTTTCAATAAAACTTTTCCGGGCACTCTTATATAATAAAACAACTACGTGAAAAACTTTTCAATCTAAACGCCTAGTCTGTCACCGTCATAGTGCCGAGGAAAAAATAACAAGTGAAGAGCGAGAGGCAATTATCCTCTGCTTCCTCTAGATCTAGTTACGTGGGACGTTTGGACGAATTATCTCGTAAGGGCTTGTTAGGAACCACTAAAATGGTTGTTGCTTAAATAATGAGCGGTAAGAATGTAAAATTAAGTGCTTGAACATATTCTGTTCTATCATTTTTTCATCAGGTACGTTTGTAACCTACTTCATGTTGCAATTTCGACGTTCATTGATTTTGCTGTTCTGTTGACGTTGATAAATTTTCTGCCAAAGGCCGTAACACACTTTTGAAAACTTATGGCGAACCTTCTCCTACATATCCCAATTGTCGATTTTACTTTCAACGATTTAAAAGTATAGTTTATACAAAGTAGCAGCGAACTAACGGCATCAAGATGTTTAACGCATAGCATGCCGATATTGGCAAATTCGTTTTAGAATCAGTATATGAAAAATCCGAAATTTCTTCGTTCTCAACTAAACTACTTTTTGATAAACACGCCGCACCTAAGTTATATCAAGCATTTGTAAATATCTCGAGTACAAAATATGTGTAAACACTAGAATCCTTAATTTATAAAATCCCCAGTGTTACCAAGTGCAATTTATTACTTAAATAGCATTCGATGAAATTTGAGAATTTTTCTGACTTTCTTTTCTTCATAGAGGTATGCATATCGACTCTGAAGCGGAATGCCCATGACCATAAAGCCTTGCTGTTCATTTTATGAAATCAGCAAGATGTCGAATGTATTACGAGCTGGTAAAATCGAATGCAGATACAACAATAATAAGTAACAGAAGCAAAGTAATCTTTTTGTATGACAACACTTGGTCGAACGTTCTAAGAGTTGTGCAATATACACTGTTGCAGCTCGATTGGGAAGTTCTGCTGCATTCAGCTTACCCATCAGACATAGCTTCTTCTGGTTACTAATTGTTGAAATTTATATAACGTGACTTGGCTGGCAAAATATTTAGAAATGCTGAAGAAGTAGAAAAATGGATCGATGATTGGGTCTTATCACCATGCTCCTAGAAAGATGGGAAAAAGTTGTAGCAAATGATTTTAATTAGTAAATGTTGTACGTAACAAATTCATCCAAAGTAAAAGGAGATCAGAATTCATACAATCACCTAATATAATTATTGGAAATAGAAATAGTTACACAAGCTTTATTCTTTCATTGTTAAACGTATCTAGGCAGTATCATACAAATAACACCAGGTGTCCGAAAAGAAAGTTTATAATTAGTAGATGATCAAAGAAATAAGAGATAAGAGATATATTCTTCAATTAAATGAATGGATTCTATTTTTCTAAGTAAACCAAAGTTTATGTTAATTAATTGTTCCTATAGTATCTGGGTGCATCCACAATACTTCTGACTACTGATATTACTGATTTTATTCTGAAATACGTGTGTTATGTTGATGTTACTCTTCATAGAATATTCCCATAACCAAATTCTATAGGTCCATTCGAGATTCGAGCTGTTTTATTTCGTTTCTCTTTTAAATATTTTAAAGTCTCTTTTTTACCTCGTTGAATTTCTCTCTTTCACAGTGTTTTATGTTTTTACGGATAATTATAGATGTTCCTCTATGTGCTTTATCATCTGGGTGTTTTGTGTGATACAGCTTGTATTTTGGAGTCCGTAAATAATTTCTATCCGTAAACATTTTACCTTATAAAACAGCTTTTGGTTGCTCAGGTCCAAAATCGTCTATACTTATGTAATATATTAATTAAATAAACTGATTAAGATTGACAAGTTTGTGAACGGTTGTCCGAATTGAATGGCGGGTATGTGTTGATTTCGAACAATATCGCCAACATTTCTGAATTAGACTTTTTGATCTAAAAGGATTTATGGCAAAAATTAACATTCTTGGGAAGTTCGGAGCTATCGATTTTCGAGGAAATTAAGGGTCCAAAAAGGCGTTTTATTTCGGCGACCGCTTGGTAAGTCGGCCCTTTTTGTTCTACGGCCTAATTTAATATTCGGACGATATTTCAGGCATCAGGGAGATAGGCGGCGTCCGGAATCCCGAGTTTAATTTATAATAAAAAGTGTCAGAATGTACGCGGCAAACTTGTAATAGTCCATTGTCGGCGGCGTTACACAAAACTTGCCGCAAATGAGAAAATATAATGGGCCATGATTATAATAATTCCTGTATATTTTATTCATCAGGGATCTGTTTTGAGTTGCTCACTTCGTTGAAGAATTTCAGTCTTTGTAAGTTTGTATTTTACCATTATTGTAATCTTTTATGATTGTTAATAATTTATATAAATTAGAAAATGTGAAGGCGTTAAAAATACAAACATTTTTATTTTAATTTTACAAATAAAATGTAAACAACTCGACAGCAGGCTCCATAATGAATTAGTTAACTAGTTGTTATTCCGATTTAAGCAATCACAGCAAACGACACGCCATTCAGTTATGGGACGACACAACAAGTAACACCAATATTGAAATATTAGAAAAATTCCAGAGAAAGGCTTTTAGGAATATTCTCAATATTCCTCAAAACATGAGCAATAGGTCTCATTGCTCATGTTGCTCATTGCTCAATAGGAGCAGCTCAATAGGAGCATAAATCTCAATTTGAGAACAATGAAGCAGCAAATAAGTCAGTATACGATAACATATTAGAGTAGACTTGCTCGATATACAAACGAGCTGGCCCTTACGCTGAGTGGAGTGCACCCACAACAGCACGCGAGGCTTAAAATATGCGACATCTTCAGTTCTAGCAATACATTCATGTAGAGGGATAAGAGCTGAGCCAATAGATTGAAACTCTCTAATAAAAAATACTTCTTCATCATGACAATGCAAGCTCTCACACATCGGCTCAAACAAGAGAATATTTGAGCACTCAAAATATCGAATTGATGGGTCTTCCGCAGTACAGCCTTGATTTGGCACCCAATGAATTCTTTTTGTTGCCATCCGTGAAGAATAAACTGCGTGGTGAACGATTTTCATCGTCCTAAGAAGCTATTCGAAATGAAATAAATGCTTTGAAAATTGGTGTAAGAGTTTGCAAAAGTGTATCGATCATCGTGGCGAGTACTTTAAAAAATAATAAAAATATAGTCGCAGCTTAACTGTTTTTATTCCTATTCCCGAAATATAAATAGTGACCCTCGTATATGTTGTTGACAGCCAGCACTAGTGCGAAAAATTATGCCGTCCCTGCGTCAAGATCACTATCCAATTTTACCGTAAAGGTCTTTTCTCGTCCCTGGTGTGTTCTTTCCAGCATACCCACTCGTACTCCGTCCGGTCCAGTACTCGCGTCCACTCATTGAAATGACCATCTAGTCTCTTAATAAATTCGCTTCGAACATCATGAAAAGAACCGAAATAGCTTTTTTCACAACGCATTACTTAAGAATTAACCAGTGTCTTGTCCAATATTCACCGTTTCCAATGTGACTTGTCGCCCAAACACACAAATATGATCGCCAATGGTGAATGTGATCGAATGAACGAAGCAATTTTAGCAACTTCCTTGCGCAGTCTCAGAAAACAAAAATAGGACACAAAAAACACAAAAACTACAATTTTGCTTCATCTCATTTTACAAGAGGCGACTTGTGTGCTAGGTCGCGATTCCTCGAATACAGCCCGTAGTCAGGACCCTAAGGGTTGTGTTATAGATGATGCCGAATATATTTCCAGTTGGAGTGCGTAAAAATGTTAAATTCGTGTTAAACTCGTAACCGATTTTTCCTTCCCATTTTATCCTTGTTAAAAATGTTAAAAACAGAATGATGTCAGATTCATTGGAGTTAGTGTATAAAATTCGATTTCGATTGACACTAGTGGGTCATGTTACCAAATGCTTTTATCACCCAGTCATTTCTTCATGTTTTAAAATAGGAAATAGTGACACGGCGTTAAATCTGTTGAGATTAACCATTGAAATTGATGTTGTAGAGTTTCCATATTTTTCAAACCTTTCCTTGGGTTCTTTGGACAAAACCTGCTTAATTGGCATACGAAAATAGCTTAGCTTGCTGCCAATGGCTGTTAAACACAAATCAACAATGCGGCTTGCTCAAACTCTCGCTGTAGTCTATTAATATATCGTAGTTGTTGAATTACTTGTTTAATTTAATAAATAATTTCCAGAACGCTGGTTTAATAGTTACAGTTCTTATAGTCCCAATAAGTCCCAGTAACCAATAGTCCACTTATAAGGACTTTCCCTTTCCCAAGTAAACTGGAGTCCAGGTAGTGGCAATAAAATATTCTGCCAGAAAGACCCAAAATACTGTCATAAATCTATAAAAAGGCAGATGTTATGAAAATGGTATTATTTAAAAAAATTAATATATATAATAATTTTATAAACATATTTACCCTGCGTAGAAGAACATGTCCACCAGTAAATATCAATCATCGTCAACTCCCCCAAGCAGAGCATGTTAAATATCTTGGTATGCATTTAGATCGACGCTTAACCTGGAAGAAGCACATACTCTCTAAACGGAAACAACTAGGACTAAAATTATATCAAATGTACTGGCTCATTGGGCGCAAATCCAAGTTATCATTAGATAACAAAGTATTGCTGTATAAGTCTATACTCAAGCCCATTTGGACATATGGAATTCAACTATGGGGTACCGCTAGCAAATCTAATATATCCATCATTCAACGGTTCCAAAATAAGGTGTTGCGTGCCATTGTTGATGCTCCGTACTATATTTCAAATAAAGTGATACAACGCGATATTCCTCTAGAACCTATAACGAGTGTAATCCAACGTGTTTGTGTGAAGTACTTCGAAAGAGTGTCAGTGCATCCCAATGTACTCGCTAACCAGCTAAATATGCGACGTGATAGTGAAGTGCGTAGACTAAAACGTTTAACACCACCTGATCTGATTACTGGACATATGTAGAGTTTAGAATAATCATTAGAATAAGACTAATTAATTAAGATAATATTTTATACAGAAGATTGCTTAATGAAGTGATTTTCTACATGCCATGTATATATAATATAAACAGAATAAATACTTATTGCCAATAGGGCAGATTGTGGACTCACGAAGAGTAATAAAAAAAAATCTCTCTGACATCTTCAACAGTAGTTGAGGTCAGTAGTGATGCATTTAATATTACTTCGTGAGAAATTCACAAAGTCACTGATTACTAGCCTCGTATTTAGGGAGCTATAGCGACCTTGAGGCCTGTCGACTTTACATTTTAGAATAGTGGCCTACAAAATACCCAGAAAATATTATTCCGGATGATGAACAAGTGCGGGGTTCCAGCAGCGTCCACTAGTAAACGATAACGAATATCTGGCAACCCCGAGACATTTATCTGGGATATTATTGAGGGGCACTTTCGATCATTCAGTCACTGACCATCGTTCAGTTCAGACATACCGCTATCGACTGTCCAAGCCTGTATAGGTAAACCCAGTAGTTTATCCATTTGTATTTTCACATTTTATATTACATCAATAAATAATGCGACCTACCTCTATTCACCGACCCATAAGCATAAGCCATAAACATAGAGCCATACATCTGGGAGAAATAGTAAAAACATTTCTAGGAAAGAGGATGATGATTTTATTGTTTTTGGAAACAGGGACAGTGAGCTATCTCATATTGTTGGGAATGCCCAAACCTAGGGATGAATCTATCTTTCTTTCATAATTCCTTTATCCAGTTACAATTCTATTCATTCTGTGTTATATTTTCTTAACACCTCAGCTCATACACCTGCTGGCACCGTTTCTATTTCCAAAGTTATTGTATCGACTTATGGATTATTCGTTTACGCTCACTTTTTTTCGAAAATATCGATAAAGTGTAAGTAACGGGACATAACCGGAAAAGAATCAGACGTCTTCTTTTGTTGGACATAAGAGACTTATTTGTAAACCTAATATTAATGGAACACTCCAACATGAATGTGTGTTTCTTACGGCATCTTCTATTTCCCGAGAGAATAGAAAAAAGATCTATTTTAGGGCCGAACATACTGAGCCGTATAAGAAACAGTCACTTCACAATGAAAATATAACGATTTTCTGCTTTAATCGATATCTAAAAAAATATATATTATTTCCGTCACATAGTGACAGAGAAAAGCCGTGAAAATTGTTCCGTTCCATAGCTTCGGTTATTCGCTGTCACTCAAACGTCTCCGCCCATTCCGAAGGAAAGATATCGACAATTATGCTGACCCCTTCCAGCCGTTGGAAAAGTCTAAAATTAGTTTTTATTATCATTGTCGATCGTCCTTGTTTTCTTAACATATTACTGTGTGCTCATCGGCCATAGCAGCTTCTAAATAGATTTTGTACATCATTCAATGTGACATATATAAAATATATGACGTGGAGTCGTTAGTTTTTCTGGGTTGATGTTTCGAGTTGATTGAAGCTCAATTTAATGGAGAAAATTCGTTTTAAAATGTTGTTTTTTCCAATGTATTAATACATTATTACTAGTTGTTACCGACTAATTTACATTTTTTCTCCATAGTTACTTAAAACTATGTACTTATTTAGAAAGACCCATTGGGCTTTGTTTAGTCTCTAATAAAACAAAAGTTTATTAACAACCATTCAACAATTGATCAGGTCCATAGAGTAACAGATGTTCTTAAAAAAGCATACAAGTTAAAAAGTATGCTCAGCTATATTCTTAGATGTAGCACAAGCCTTCGATAAGGTTTGGCACGAAGGCTTTGTTCATAAACTACAGAAAATGCTACCAAAACAACACACCGAACTATTAAAATCGTACATTATAACCAGAATGTTTAGAGTCAACATTCTTGAGAAGAAGCTTACTCTATAATAAAAGAAGCTAAAGCAGGTGTACCACAAGGAAGTGTACTGGGACCTATGCTTTATCTACTCTAGCCTTGTGATATACCACAAATGGAGAATATTATGATGCCTACATTTGCTGATGATACTGCGACTATAGCTGTCGGAGACAATAGTGAAGAAGCCTCACGAAAATTACAACAGGCAAGTGACAATCTAAATAATTGGACACAAGCTTGGAAAATAAGTATTAATGAAAGTAAATCTATACATGTGCAGTTCACCTATAAACAGACCGTACAAGCACCAATAACATTAAGATATCGACAATTATGCTGACCCCTTCCAGCCGTTGGAAAAGTCTAAAATTAGTTTTTATTATCATTGTCGATCGTCCTTGTTTTCTTAACATATTACTGTGTGCTCATCGGCCGTAGCAGCTTCTAAATAGATTTTGTACATCATTCAATGTGACATATATAAAATATATGATGTGGAGTCGTTAGTTTTTCTGGGTTGATGTTTCGAGTTGATTGAAGCTCAATTTAATGGAGAAAATTCGTTTTAAAATGTTGTTTTTTCCAGATGTATTAATACATTATTACTAGTTGTTACCGACTAATTTACATTTTTTCTCCATAGTTACTTAAAACTATGTACTTATTTAGAAAGACCCATTGGGCTTTGTTTAGTCTCTAATAAAACAAAAGTTAGTAGTGCTTTTCAGTGTATTGCACTACACAACTACAAAAGTTCATACGGTTTGGTTCTCTTGAGTTTGCATCCTAGTTTAGTGTTGTCCAAAGGCTGCAACACTTCAGTGTTTACATGGGAGTGGAGTCTTTCCTTATGACTTGTTGCGAATCTCTTAATTTTCTCTATGATAGTTGGAATCTGAATGTCTCGATGTAAGTAACTGTTTATGTAGTATCTGGATGCATCCAGAATACTTCTCAGGACTACATGCTGAAATAGCTGTATTGTGTTAATATTACTTATTAATTGTATTCTGTAGGTTCATATAGGTCTTAATAATTTAATTAATAGGTAATTTAAGATTTTCTTCCAAATACCCACTACATTTCTGCATTTTAATTCTAGTTTTTGATATATTCCTTTTTGATATGGTTTTTGAATGAAGTTTTGCGTTAAGAATCATCCAAAGTTACTATTGTTAAACTATCGTATGGAAAAAAAAACATGAATAGTGTAATTCATATTTATTAAGTGTGGAAGTTGAAAAGTTTGGTTGAATTTAATTTGTACTGATTTACTATCGTTGACTTTTTTCTCCATGCCTTGATATATTTGTTTATATTGTCCCTATTATAGTTTTTTGGCTTTTTCTTCGCTATTGTCTCCAATAGAAAGTAGCGCAGTGTTTTATGGAATTTATACATGAGTTAAGGATTTGTCGAAGTCCAAGAATAAAGTTTAGCGAACTATGTCTCTTTATAGGGAAAACATAAAAATACATGTACACATAAAATAATACATAATTAATAAAAAAATACATCATACACATTTTTCCTATCAAAATGGAATTAAAAAAAGTAGAATAAAAGTTATAATGGAAGGCAAAGAATCAAATACCAATCACAGGCAGACTAATCAGAAATATTTTGGTCAGTAAAATCAATAAAAATGGCGAAAAAGTGTCTAATATTACTTACAATATCATCAATGAGAGCCTGATTAGTCTGTCTGTGGTTGATATTTGGTTATTTGCCTTCCATGATAACTTTTGTTTTAGTTTTTAAATTCTATTTTAATAGGAAACAATGGGTAGGTAAAAAACAAGATATACTCTAAGAGGCCATACCACAAAGAAAACCATGTTAAACATGAAACATTTTTATTTTATAAACATATATATATATATATATATATATATATATATATATATATATATATATATATATATATATATATATATATATGTAATTTTTGTATATACATTATTATGCTACTTATAGCACAATTCACACATTTTACATTTACAAACTCCATATAAAGTAAAATATACTTAAAACATTCTTCAACAATACTTAGTATTATTTACTGTTAATAATATTAACATGCATTTATATGAAAATTTCTTAATGATAATATTTTATATAAAATACTGGAGACACCTTGGCATATTGACAAACACCTTACGGTATTGTTTACATTTAGTAGAATAAGCGCTTTTTGTCTCCCATTAACTCTTTGTTTTTGAAACGTTTTGTGTATAAATATTCGGAAAGTTGACGTATCATTAATGACACACAGAACATACAGAGGAAATAAATGTATACGGAATATATTAAATATCTATTGCCTAGCATGTTAATAGATGTTCTTATTCAGGCCACCATTAGAATATAAAATTTAGATGATGAATATTTGTAACATTTTCTTTTCGTTAATTTTTTATATGATAATTGTTGGACCACTGTTATTTTGAATACGGTATAATTTAGAATGTCTATTGTTTCATATGTTAATAGACTATATTTTTATTGACGTACAAAAATGTAGACGTATTATTTTATATTTTATATTACGACACACTATCTATATATAAAAAAAGGAAAATGAAAGAATTCTACAGATTTTAACCTAGCCTATTCCTAAAAGTTATATATAAAGGTATAACTGAATCACACTGTATCTTATGAATTTGAGGATGCCTCAATTTCATCTAGCTCACAAGCCTTTTGTTTCATTCTGCGCCATCTTTATCACACATCATTTCAAGTCAATGTTAAGTGTTTAGTTTTAAGACCAAAAAGACTAAAATATTGTTTCATTATATTTAAAAAAAGTTTGATGGTTTATCTAATATTTTAATTTAATTCGGTAGTGTTTTGTTCGATAGAAAAATATGTTTTATGTTTTTTCTGTCTTATAACTAAACACCTTATGCCTTTTTTTAATTAATATATCATCTAACAGTACCCCATCCTAATGTACATATTTACAGATTATTATTTTTAACATAATATAATCGCACATTATTTTCTAACCCCAATTGTTTAGTGTTAACGCTAGGGTAGAAAATGTAGTAATTAAAACAATTAAACATGAGGTAAAAACGTGAAATTTCTTATGATTCAAAACATTATTTTACTATTTTATATATTGATGGGTAATTTCTTTTTATTCTTATTTAAGTTTATCAATATATAAAATATATAGAAACACTACTAGTTAGTATAATTTTATGTAAAAAATTATTTAAAAAAATCATTAGAAACTTCATATCACAATTAAAAGATACCTACAAATAATTAATATTTTTATACAGGGGAATCTATTGTACGGTGATTTTTTGAAGTCTCGGGTTTTAAAATAAAATTAATTGTCTATGGCAGTCCAAGGATCTCTTGCCAATTCTAAACTGAATTTAGTTTATGATTCCTATAGAAAAATTGGTTTTTTGACCCTATTTATAGCCTATAAATAGGCTTATAATTAACATCTATTTAGATCTCAATCTTATTTTATATAGGTAAAAGTTGCTGTAGGTGTTCGAAGTTGATTTCAGTTTCATGTGTGTATGAAGCTTGTTGAAATAAAATGCGATATTGTTGACTACTCAACTGACTATGTACCTTGACATTGACCAAGATTTGGTTATGCCCATCACCAAACCACGTGGCATCTACCAAATTATTTTTTCGTACCTGATATTCTCAACCTGTGAATTTAGTTAGACTTTTTTAAAATATATTTTTCCTTGTTATCAACGAGGGATTATCTGGACTGGATCTAGTGTTTAACGTGGGTTCCGAACTACGGTTCTCGGCGAGTGACCAATTTAGATATCATCCCAGAAGACCTTACCCAGCCTGGTTCCCTGAGTAAATGGGATCATTTTCCTTGCAAATTCATTGCATCACAGGCCAAATATCAAGTTTATTGTTTCTTGTTTTGAACACACCAGTTTGGGTTTATTAGCAACCATTCAACAATTGATCAGGTCCATAGAGTAATAGATGTTCTTAAAAAAGCATACAAGTTAAAAAGTATGCTGAGCTATATTCTTAGATGTAGCACAAGCCTTCGATAAGGTTTGGCACGAAGGCTTTGTTCATAAACTACAGAAAATGCTACCAAAACAACACACCGAACTATTAAAATCGTACATTATAACCAGAATGTTTAGAGTCAACATTCTTGAGAAGAAGCTTACTCTATAATAAAAGAAGCTAAAGCAGGTGTACCACAAGGAACTGTACTGGGACCTATGCTTTATCTACTCTAGCCTTGTGATATACCACAAATGGAAAATATCACGAAGGCTACATTTGCTGATGATACTGCGACTATAGCTGTCGGAGACAATAGTGAAGAAGCCTCACGGAAATTAGAACAGTCAAGTGACAATCTAAATAATTGGACACAAGCTTGGAAAATAAGTATAAATGAAAGTAAATTTGTACATGTGCAGTTCACCTATAAACAGAACATACAAGCACCAATAACATTAAATAGTACTATCATTCCATACAGCAACAACGCCAATGAATGAATCTTGATGGGAAACTTCGCTGGAAGGAACATATAAAGAAGAAAAGAAAAGAACTGGAATTGAAATATAGGAAAACGTACTGGCTAATTGGAAGAAAATCACAATTATCAGTACATAATAAATTGCTATTATATAAGCAAATACTCAAAACCTATATGGACATACGGAGTTCAATTATGGGGATGCAAAGAGTAACATAAATAAAATACAAATTTTTCAGTACGAAGTCCTGAGAGGTATTCTATGTGCACCCAAATACTATAGAACTGATTACCTATATCGAGACCTTCAGATACCCACAGTCACGAAATCAAGAGAATTGTAAGGGGACATGGGAAAATACTCCATTCTCATGAGAATATTGAAGTATTGTAACTTTTGGATACCAACAGAACAGGATACAAACTCAAAACAATCAAACCATTTAATCTTGTGTAGTGAGGTGCATATATTAAAAAATACAGCAGTGATATGCCTAAACATTCTTACCAGTTTTATAGTTATCATAAAGACAAATTGTAGGTTAGACAGAAACGACTAGTAACAATGTTTAATACATTAAATAATAAAAAAAATTGTTTTTTGGAGAGATTTACCTTTTTCTAGCAGTTTTCTTACCAGTTTTATAGAATTTTTTTTGAAAAATGTTTCATACTCTCACTATTTTTTAATGAATATATTAGACTGTGTTGGATACAATATATTCCCCTATAATATCTGTTATTGTTTTCTTATCATTGTTATTCTAATTCGAGAGAGTCAAATTATCCTGAGTATATTTCCATTTTTCATGTTTTGCTTATATGCTAATGATACTGTAACTTTGTCACAAGGGATACAAATGTTTTGATACAATTAAAAATAATGACATTTAATTATGACTGTATTGCATTAAACTTCATCATATTTGTTCTATAATTTTATTTGTTTGTTAATGATATTGACTATATATTAATTGGTTTTTTTTGTTGGATGATTGTTGATGATCTAAAAATGACATACTTTTGAAATGACATTTAAGACAGCAATTATTATATATATTTCAAGCTTAAAGATATTGAAAAATACTATTTTCAATCGAATATTTTTATCTATTATTTAGTACGTTAAGGGGGCATTGTAGTCTAGAGATTTGTAAAAATCTTTTTTTTTCAATATTTTCAAAGCAATTAATAAAATCTTTTAAGAGAATTTTTCGGAATTTAAATTATTTTCGGGGCTCTAGCTGATTTGGTGGCATATAAAAACCAGATAACTTAAATGCGATTTTCTCTAAATTTAAATTCCGAAAAATTCTCTTAAAGGCATTTTATTATGATTAAGCTTTGAAAATTTGAAAAAAATCGATTTTTTTTCAAATTCCTAGACTAGAATATCCCCTTAATGTTCCGTCGCCATCGACGTACCAATCTACAGACTTAGAGTAATTCGTTGACCTGTTGCATGTGTTTAACCAAATCGGCGCACACAAAGTCCATATCGTCTGTGTCCTTCAGACTAGAGTTGCTGATCGTGTTGGAATCTTTGTTAAGCTTGTTGTTGCCGTAACTTTGGTTTAGGCCCGTCTTAAAGAAGCGCAGAAATCGACTTTTGATCGAGGCGCAGCTCGAGTGCGACTGATCGGATATGGGCATCATCTCCCGATTAACGCATCCTTGACTAGCGTCAACCCTGGACGAGGAGAAGCTCGTCTGGCTGGTCTGGGGGCTGAGCTTGGCGAATTTGGTGGACGATTTCATCCACTGGCGGTTATAAGAAGTTTTCGCATCGACCGTTAGGGGATGATGCTGCACTTGCCCTAAAAAATTATCCGGTGCCTTTTTCGACGCTAGGCGGAGCGGTGCCGCCGCGTAGTTCCTGGTTCGGTTCTTGCTGGACGAGCAGAAGTTGTGAAATGTTTTCTGAAACAAAAATTGCAGTTTTAGATGTTAGTATGTCGATGGTTCAGGTAATAATTATCAGGTGATTGCATTTATTCTGATCTTCTTTCCGTTATAACAAGGAATTTGTTGAGAAAAATTGGCACAATATAGTAGGCCTATAAATTAGTTTTAAAATATATTTTTTTATTTGAAGTTTTATTGCGTTGGCCGCTACTTTTTTCCATCTTAGAGGAAATTTGCTGATTTTATCTCGAAAGAACGATGTATCATTTATCAACAAATTGATTTTTTACATACAGTATCTTAAAATGAAGATTTATATGTCGGATCTGGTAGTAACCAGAAGGAGCAATGTCTGGAGAATAAGTAGGATACCTCTTCGTTCTTTTTCATCGTATTTGCAAAATGTGATCGAGTTTAGTTATGCTGAAAATTAACACTACTATTTTGTTGCTCGTATTTCGGCCGTTTTTCGCTCAATATTCGGCTCAAATACATCAATTGTAATCGATACCGATCCCCATTACACGCTTCGTCGAGTAATGCCTTAAAATCCTTATCTTTTACTATATGGTTTTTTAGCGTTT
This sequence comes from Rhynchophorus ferrugineus, assembly GCF_030347505.1. Lineage (NCBI taxonomy): Eukaryota > Metazoa > Arthropoda > Insecta > Coleoptera > Curculionidae > Rhynchophorus > Rhynchophorus ferrugineus. The sequence continues at coordinate 4,454,332 of NW_027472583.1, read as the reverse complement.
TTCCATTTTTGCCCTTTTCTGGAAAAACCACAATTCCATCACTGTAGATCATTTTTGGGAGAGGAACTGAAGAAAATGTTTTTTTTCCAAACATTATTTTTATATTTTAAAGTCTCCCTTTTACTAACGATGATTTATCTGGACTGGATCTACTGTTTAACGTGGAATACACACGACGGTCCTCCGCATTAAGCCTACCTACTGGCGAGTGACCAACTTCCAGAAGACATCCGGTCTTATCCAGCCGGGTTTTCCTGATTTTCCTTGTTGGATTTTGCACTCTTGCCTAGGACATTCATAAATGTTAAACAATCACAAACATAAATTTATAACCATGCCCCAGCAGGATTCGAACCAGCGACTATCGCAACGGTAGGTGCACCGCCCTGTCGCTGTTACTATTGCGTCAACCAAGCCGGCTTACCAAACATTTGAAGTTAAATCTACACCATTAAACAGATTTTGCAGAGGCTAGAACAATTGGTAGTCTAACAGGGCCAGGTCTGGTCTGCACGATGGATGTATTAAAATTTACGAGCTAATCTCCCTCAATTTGTGCTAAGCTACTAAAAATGTATGCGGTATAACGTTGTCGTTATGAAGGACAACTCTTTTCCTATTCCAACACATGTATTGAGCTTCTTTCTATTGTTATCCAATCTTATATAAATATAAATGTTTAAAAAGTGTTTTATTTCGAGACACCTTGTATTACCTTAAACTATATTTAGACTGGACAATGCCCTTATATTGGCAATTCTCGTTATTTCTTGTTATTTCTTCCTATATTTCGTTGATACAATAAAACTGAACGATTGTAAGGACGCCGAGCAATTTCTTCGGTGTTGCTTTAATTTAAAACAAACACGAAACCTGTTACACGGTTCTGACGTTGTCCTGATGAAAATACCGGTGAAATGTACACGGGAAATATTGACCGAATTTATAGACTTGGTAATCAGCATCGCTCGCTTTTATTTACTTCTTTTTTCTCTCCTTCAATATTGAACTTTATGCTGTCTATATATAATTTAATGTTGTTCTTGCGTTGTCATTTGTCGTAACTAACATTTCAGTTCGTTTATTATTTGAAACAAAAACATAAAATGCTTAGTGTAGTTTTTTTTTGTTAAACTACTGTAAATATAAGATACAAAACATAAGTTATAAACATGTACAATATATAAAATTATTAATAAAAACTTTTGTTATTTTGTATGACGATGGGAAATTTGGGTATGAGACAAAAATAATATTTTTATTTGCATTGCAAAATATATTTTCTGCATTCATATATTGAATCTAGGGGGCCACAGGAGCGACAAGCCAGGTGAGCGTATATACCAAGTTACAGCAAAAATCGAAAATAGATATAAAGGATTCTGGGACGAAGGCATGATGTGCGATTACTGTTGGACCCTAATGCGTGTGTAGCGACCTTGAGGTATATCGAAATTTACATCGTGGAATAACGGTCAACAAAGTACCCAGAAATATAATCCCAGATGTTGAACACGGGCGGGGTGCCAGCAGCGACAACTAGAACACGAAAGCGAATAGCTGGCGGCAATCCCGAGACGTTTATCTGGGATGTTATTGAAGGGTATTTCTAATCATTCAGTAACCGACCATCGTTTGGTTTAGACGTGCCACCATCGACTGCCCAAGCCTCGTCTCCAGGTAACACCGCTGCCATCCGTTTTATCTATCTTGTATTTTCTACATTTTTTATATTACCAATAAATAACGGTCATATAATGTAAACACCACTGTTTCGTTTCGTTTTACCTCCGTTCACCGAGCCATAGCAATTTACCCTAAACGTGAAACAGATCGCAAGTAGTATAAAGGACTAAGTTCAACCAGTGTTCATTTCGGATATATACTTTTTAATTCAATAAATGACCGTTAAGAGTTAAAAATAATAAAATAACGAATTTATTGAATATTTTGGAAAAATGAACCAATTTATATAAATTGGCTGCGAATTTGTTTTCAGGCCTCTTTATAAACAGCTTTTGGTTGCTCAGGTGCAAAACCGTGTACACCTATGTAATTATTCTAATATACGTTATAATATACAGTAAATATTATTTCACTTCAAGCTAATAGTTAATATCTAAGAACAAATTTAATTTAATTTAATACAGTTTTATAGAAATTTAAAACTATTTAGAAAACTTAACGCCAAATGATGCAACGCAATATTTTCTCTGGAAAGCAAAAACAAAATTAAAAAACCTCAACAACATAATCCATCCATTAAAATTGACAACAATACCTGGGCTAGGAATGATAAAGATAAAGCGGAAGTTTTCTATAAACATTTAAAGATAGTATTTAATCTGTATTCGTCTGAAATATCCGCGATAGAAGAAAATAACATAGTTGACTTTCTTAACATTCCATTTCAACTTAAACGATAAAAAATATTGCTCCGTTGCATTTCTCCATATTTCTCAGGCCTTCGACAAGGTGTGGCACACTCGACTGCATGTTAAATTGAAAAAGCTTTTACCCCATACGCACTTTCAACTGCTGAAATAATACCTCATAGACAGATATTTTACTGTCAAACAGGGTGACGAATACACTGACCTACACCCAATATATTCCGGGTCTTCCGCAGGGCAGTGTTCTTGGCCCATTATTATATCTATTGTATACAGCTGACCTACCGACCTCAGGAAACTACTGTTGCAACATATGCTGACGATGCAGTGGTTTTATCATCACACGAGGATCCAATATCAGCCACAAGAAACCTCCAACTTCATCTTAACAAAGTCGAATTGCGGTTGAAAATGTGGCGTATCAAAGCAAATGAGACAAAATCTACCCATATCATATTCACCCTTTGTAGAAGAACATGTCCCTCCGTAAAATTGAATAATCATGAACTTCCGCAAGCAAACAACGTCTGGGATATATTTCGATCGACGTTTGACGTGGAAAAAACATATAGTGACAAAACGCAAACAGCTTGGGATTAAACTAAACCAAATTTCTGGCTGATCGTAAATCTAAATTATCATTAGATAACAAAGTTTTTCCGTATAAGTCAATACTTAGGACCATTTGGACCTATGGTATAGAACTGTGGGGTACTACTAGCAAATCTAATATACATATTGTCCAGACGTTCCAGAATGAAGTGTTGCGAGTCATAGTCGATGCCCCATATTACGTGTCCAACAAACTGATTCAGCACGATATCAGCATAGAACCTGTAACGAGTGTGATTCGGAGTGTTAGTGCGAAGTACTCTGAAAGACTATTAGTGCATCCTAGTACAAACAATTAAATGTGCGCGATGACAGTGTAGTACGTAGGCTCAAACGCAAACTACCATACGAACTGATTAATAGACACAGAGAGTGAGATTTCATATTCTCTAGAATAAGTTAGAATAGTCTTTAGAATAAGCTAGGATGACTTTAAGATAAGTTAGAATAGTATCTAGAATTAGATTTAGATTATAAGTTGTACAGTAGGTCGGTCACTTACTGAAGTGATCTTCTACATGTCAGAATAGTTATATTATATAATGTAAATCATATATTAATACTTATTGCCCACGGGTAGATTATTGACATTCTACGAGATTAATAAAAAAAAAGTTTTGTGAATCACTGATATCATTTTGGAACAACTTAATAAATTAATACAATTGAAGCAGCGTTCTTAGTATTAGTTAATAAATTGCAAGAAGTAATTTAACAATTATTTCTTACGGGAAATATTAATACTTTTAAAACTAAAACTAAAAGTGATTATCTCGAACGGTGATTGTTTTGTCGAATAAAAGTTGATGAGAATTCAAAGACGATGGATTCAGGACGGTTTCGAAACACCTAACAGATTCTTTGCACGTCACCAAACCGATCACGTATTATCGTTTAATACCTCTAGACGTTTAAAATTATGGAAGTTCTCTAAAGTAATTTTTACAAAAGCTCCACAGGCAACTTAGCCGAACATTTGTTTAATAAAAAAAGTTATCGAAAACAAAGACGGAAAGCTCGTTCTCCTCGAGAACCAATTACCGAAGAGCTCGCAATGGCAAGATCAATTGAATAAGCGTAGGGTCCTCTCTGGTTTTTCTTGATGCAAAAATTAAATATAAATGGCTTGCTGGAGATAATTAAAAACTGAGACAACACCGCGGCGAGCTCTGGAAATTTGCCGGGCTCCCACTTGCGAAAATATTGAACATTGGAGTGTTTAACAACACTTTTGTAATTTATCGGCAAAGAAGAGAGAAAAAAAAAACGATCAGGTTTTAATATCACTGAAACGAGTTCGGTGTTATTTCTAATGAATGATTCAATTTTATTTTTAATCATCGTGTTTAGTACATTTAAAAGAAAGTCTCTAGTCTGATCTAACGAAAATACAAGTATGAGAAAGGATGAGTAGGTAAAAACCAATAATACTTTTGAAATATTCCCGTTGACTTCAATGTTAAATAATAAATTGAGTAATGATAAGAAAGATATACAACAGAATAAAAACTATTTATTAAAAGAAACGATTAATTCATATACATATAACAACCTAAACGAATATTTCAATACCGATAACTACTTTTACTCAAAAGAAAACTATTCTGCTATTTTAGCTGCTGCCGAAGAATTGAAATAACTCTGTATAATACTTCTTGTTTTCAATCCAATCTAAAAGTTGGCCAAAAGCTTTTATAGTTTGCGCGTCAGTCTACACTTATAATTGTAATGGGAACGTCCTGATCATCCTCGATCATGCTGTCAAGTGGTTCAAATTATGGAGGTTGCAAATCAAGCTCCTGAAAACCCAGGCCATCATTTGCCATAAGAAAGGTTCCAACAATTCTATGGCTGGATAACGTCACGTACCTAGGTCTTCACTTCCGGTTCGGTTGGCATTCCTAAATCCAGAAAGAAATCGAGAATCTTAAACGTTCCATGGTTTGTTAAAAATAATCAAATTCTCAGGGAAACTGACACTCCAGAAATCAAGCACTTTATAATCCTTCCACAAACAACTCAGCTCAAGTTCTTCTGAAAACGTGTTTGTTCGCTAGCTGGTTTTGGAACATGCTTAACACCGCGTCACCGTTAACCTTCCCTTTTCTCGGCTGAAACCACTTCATCCGTCGCTGCAGTTGCCCTCATGCGACAGCATCCAGTCGTGTGCTAACTCAAGTTCGCGAATCTATAGTTAGGTTCACTATCAGTTTTTTCACTATCAGTTGGCAGGTGCCACATCCCAAAATTGAATGCAGTAGCAGTAGTGATCTACAGGAACCAACTGTGAGGCGGTTTCGGTTCAGTATATTGGTAAGCCTAGAAGCAGTCCCACATATGTTAATAAGTCTCCGCGTCATGCATTCCACCTCATTCCATGCATTCTAGTTTTAGGCCAGAACAAAAAAAAAACAAAAAAAAACTCATCATACTCAGTGTCCATATATTCCTCGTATATTCCTCTATCCTTTATCGTATATATATATATATATATATATATATATATATATATATATATATATATATATATATATATATATATATATATTCAACAAAATTTGCAGCAAAAAGTTTAAAAGTTCAAGAAAATCTCAAACTGTCGCAACTATATATGATAGTTAAATGAAATGAATAATAGTGTCCAAATATGCACATTTTGAAGATGAAGAACCGAAAATCCATGTTAAAATGCTTTAGGATTTATACTTTATGAAATATGTGACATAACAGAAATCCACTTATTTTTAGAAAATATACTTCTCATTATATAACATAAAAACTATAGGTACAATTACTAATAATTTATAATAATTGTAAGCAATTTATTATACCATAAATCGATTCGCTGTAAAACTATTCATAATCCTTGTAATTTTCATTATTCTGTTATATTGCTTATATAGCTACCTTATATAGCGTCTTTCAATGCCTGTGCCTGTAATTTATGAAGTACACGTATAGTATATGACACTTCTTTTCTTTTAGTCCAATCTAAAACTATAGTATAGTTTAAACTATAATATGTATACACTGTCCCTATCTTCCTCCTTATTATCAGTCCGTTTAACTTCGTTCCATAAAATAATATCAGCTGGAGTACAAGCAATGTTGGGATTCACCATATTCAATAAGTTAACAACATCTAACGACGCACTGCACTAGGATCACAATTGCTCTCTAATTACACTTACAAAAACATTGTCATCTTCAATATTGGCCCAAAAAAGATTGTTTCAACATTTCTGAATAGTTTCTTTCTTGGTTAAAAACATTCCTGGCTATATGAAAATTTAAATAGCTTCTCGTAGTATTCTTTGATAGGGCATATCAAAGTGGAAACATTCGGTGGTGTAATTTGGTACGTCTTATTATGTTCTGGTCCATTTTATTTTAGTTAAAAAGAAATAGAATACTATATGATGCATCGAAATATGTATGGTGCGATATGTTGCCAAATGTCTGCAAAATTCCCCAAAACATTAATGATAATAATTAGAGGTTATAAGCTGGAAAACGTTGAAAACCTAAAGTCATATTTGATGTCAAGCAGAATTGGCTAAATTCGGAATCCATCTTGATGGTAGATTAAATTGGAAACATCATGTTAGACAAAATGCAAAACACAATATACTGGTTAGTCGGAAGATTGGCAATTCTCAACTTGATCTAAAATCAAAGAGGTTGATTTATAAGACAATTTGGATCTATGGGGTGCAAATATGGGGTTGCAATAAAAATTCAAATCAACAAGTCATCCAACGCTGTCAAAACAAGGTTTTTCGATTGATTACCAACGCTTATCGCTACGCAATCAACGAATAACTGCACGAGGACCTGGAAATCAAATGGATTTGCGAAGTTATCCAAGATTTCGCATTGAAACATGAAAGAAGATTACTAAATCATACTAACGTGCAATACAACTGCTGGACAGCGCGCAGGATGTTAGGAGATTGAAGCAAACCAAACCATACGAACTTATATAAAGTGTATATCTTTAGTGTAAACTATAGCTATAAGTTATTATAATTTTATAATTGAAGAATACTGACAATATTGATGTATTTTCTCGCACCCATCTTGCTTGTGAATTAATCCAAGTACAAATGAAATGTAGTAATAAATTAATTGATAATTAAGATTGTACTAAGCGTATCTAATAAAAATGTTATAAAAATGTTTGATGTGACAACATTGCGACGTTCTGACATCATAAATTTTGATAACGGATATAGCCTGTTTTATTGGACGCGCTATGTATACTTATTTATAAGTCTAATTATATTAAAACTATAAATTAAGACTTAATTTTAAATAAATTCTTAAAGGGCCGAAAGCAGCAGGAACTATCCGGTAAACATCTTAAACGAACTACTTATTGCAGAGTTTCTATTAGGAATTACAAAGTTTCTGAGGAGGAAATGAGATTTCTCTCGGCATCGCAAAATTGGAACCATAAGCTATTATTATAATAGTTTAATAATGTGCAATTTGTTCAAAATATTTGTACATAGAAAATATTAAATTATACATGAAATCCTAAGCAAAATATTAACTTAATATACCTTTAATTAATTTTAGTTGTAGTTTGTGTGCCTTTGAAATTAATCCAGTAAAAGCAAACTAAATTATGTAAGAACAGTTATTTTGTTAGGTGTTCGAAGAAGGAAGACGGAATATGGTCTAGCTCTAGTTAATCCAAAAGATAATTTCGTTAATTACAAAGTTAACTCTAATAATCGTTAGGGCGTTAAATTTTCGAAATTTCAAGGCAAGTTAAAGTTAATTGTTCAAAATTAAGCTTCCAAAACGTACACCTGTTTTTTTATTAGGTTACAAATGTTAGATAAATAATAATTACTAAAGAATTAGTTATATTTATTGTTACTTCGGTTTTAATGAAGAAGAAAGTTGTGACTTAATCTTGCAAGGGCAGAATCAGCACTTATATCTTAAATATCAGTAATGTGTTTCTATAAAGATCATTTGGTTGTAAGTATCTACTTTAATTACTACCTCTTTAATGCATAACGACACGTATTGTAAATACGTGTTCACTATAATAGCCAATGAACATCATCAACATTTATTGCTGGTTTATAACCTCTAATTATCATCACTAATATTTTGAAGAATTTTTAAGACATTTGGCAACATGGCCGACCCAAATCGCATTTCATGGGCTGATTCGGTTACATGTTCAGACGCTTCAGACAGCATTAGTATTTCTAATCGTGTATTAATTACTGTATGTAGAAGAAAAAGAGAAAAAATTGTAAAACTTATTTTGTACTTCAGAGAAATGCCTTTTTAACGTACCTATTATGATATATCTTTCTCACTATAATTTTCCAGATTTATCCAGAAATGTATCCAGATGGTTGTGAAGAAAATGTAACTTTATGCTTATATTTGTCCCGAAAGTTTTATTATTATAGTTACCTAAATGTTTTTACAACCAACACAAAACTCCTTCAAACTTCTCAATACCCAGCTGATAAATGTATTTATAATTCTTCCTTATACAATGTTTTGAGGAAGTGTTTTATTGTACTTAAACTGTTATATAGTGAATTTTACTGGAAACTTGTAATATAATGGTAATATAACTCAGTTATTAGGATATCTTAAGACATGTTTTCAATATACTGATTAACAAGACTTAATTACTTTGTTTCTATATATTTATGGCAGTGTTAATCATATTGCAATATTATAAGTGAAATAATTTGTGACTTTATTTTGATACATTTTTAATAAGCTTGATCTATTACCTAAAAATTCTATTGTATTTTATATTTATTGGTGTTTTTAAAGAAGTTTTTCTCCAGCAAGTGTAACCGTATAAATTTGCTCAATTTAGTTGAGGAAGTTTTATATTGTTTTTGTGTCTGTTTTCTTTGCCTGACTCCAGTCGGAGAACGGAAGCGAAAGTAGAAGTGTTGTTAAAGAGAAAGGGAAACAGAAAGTGATATTGTTTGATATTGGAAATAGTAATAGGGTTTAAAAAAAGTTTTATATAATGCTAATTTTCATGTAGTTCTGTATTTATGAATTTAATAGTTTCTTTTTTAAAATAAACATGTCCAATAGCAGAATAATGGTAAATATAATTATGATATTTTTTGTTCTTGTTAAAATTGGAACTCAATGGTGCCATGCTATTGCGATTGCTAGTGGCTTAACATATTGACTGGTGTCACATCTGATATGTGATATATAGCCATCATATATTCAAATAAGTCTTGAAACTAAACTACTTCAGCTATAATAATATGTACACTAAAGTGTTGTGTGATGCTGTATATTTGTTTATATTATTAATTGGTTATTTTTACTAATTTTTGTCTCGTGAACTTGTTTTAACTATTAACAGATATATTAATATTACACAGAACTGTTGTTTTCTGCAAAGACCTTCATATTTAATGAAGTTTTTAAAATTAATTTCCTAATAAGATTTCTTTCATCATCATGCATTTTTTGTATAAATTAAATGTAATTATAAATTAGTTAAAAAAAATTTATTGCGCAAAATATTTTGAAGCTCATATTCATAGAGAAAGATCATATAATTACTATGTATAGATACTAACACTAAGACATGATATATAGCCAATTATCCATCATACTTTCCAGATTTAGTATACAGAGATTGTTCTTTAATTTAAAATTAAAACAAAAACAACTCGTGAACAAGTACTCTTTTGATTATAATATTATTGCGAAAACAAATATCTATCATGTTGTTCAGTAAGTTTTTAAACCATTAAAATATTTTTTTCTTATCGAGTGACAAAACTTCTTGAAGAACCTGGAATTGGTTGGGAGATAAGGTTTATATTTACTAGAGAAAATTAAAAAAATATTGAAAAATATACGAGAAATTAGGAAAGTGTATTACGTCGAAAACTAATACATTTATGGCACTAAAGAAATATGAAAAAGGGAACAGGCGCTATAGACAATTTTGATTATAATTGCCAGGATATATATTGTGTTTTCAATCAGGTCGCAGCTTTTATTTATATTTTATTTACATTATGTTTTATTTACATATTTATAGTTAATTATTTTTATTTATATTGTAATATTTCACTCTAATAATCATTTAAATTAAAAAAATATTTTTGAGAAATTACGTTCGTGTTTTATTTCAAATTTAATTCGTCAGTAAAATGTAACGTCAGGGGTTGGTCACGTGATATATACGAAATCCTCAACCAATGCAATGCCTTCCATATAAAATCTTTTCATTACAGGTGTCTGCAATGGTTATATAAATTACCAATGAAATGCAGCGAAATAGCGTTCTCAGCGACTTTCTGCTAAGACCACGCAAAATAATTCTGAAATTGTATGTATTAAGGGAGTCATTTTTTTATTTTCTTTTGAATTTGCTTCTTCAAAATTAGATCTACTAACTTAGGTCGCAGAACTACCAATACGTTTGTGTATTCTTTGAAAAACTTATTGGGTGCCATAGTAAATTAATAAATTTGCTTTGTTGAAACACTTTGGCTATCGCATAATTCCTCGAAAAGTTCCACGTTAGAATTTTCATTAGTTTGCATGTTTAGTTGTAGTTTGACTGCCGAATAAGTTGTTGGACCATCCTCCAACATCGTGGCCAAAATCATTGACATTAAAAACGGTTTTCCATCTATACCAGGACCATCTAAGAAAAATTCGGACAGTTCCATTGTTTACTGCCTTCATGAACGTATCGTCCGCATGTTTTCGTTGCTAATTTATAAAGCGTGCGTTACTTTGAACGGTTTCTCGCAATGCCTTGGAATCGTATTAGTTTTCGGGTCTCAACTCTTCATTAAATGCGTTGTGCATTGGTAGTTGTCATTCCTAATTGTATTAATCCTTTGATGAAAAGCACCAAGAACATGTCCTTAATTCAAATTAATGCTTCATTGTGAATGTCTTCGTTCAAAACAATAGAAACCCATTGACTTTACTTATTTTCGCGCCAGAAAACCAATGTTGTGCTCCAAAAAGCATTACAATAAACACACTTTTTGAAAATATTTTGTTTAAATGTTTGTTCCAGTTCTAACTGAATTTTAATTGCTCAGACATGACAACGATATACAAATAATGATATAATAAGCTATACTTATCATAATTTAAATGTGACATCTGACATAAACCCAATCTAATGTTATCTTTAACATTAAACGTTACGAGACGAAAAAGTTTAGCTATTAATCTATAATAGAATTGCATTAGACAAAGTAGAACATTAACAAAGTTTTCCATAATTTTACTGAAAATACCGATAACGAAATATCAAGTTTTCTTCCCTCTGAGAAAGTAGGACATTAATACCGTTCTCCATAATTTTACTACATATACCGAAACGGTTGATAACGAAATATATGCGGCATTTATTTTTTCAAACTCGTGGTATACGATAGAATCACAAACATAAACCCAAACTTATAACAGGGGATTCTCGGTTATTTGTAGGCAATCTGCAGACAAATCGCAAAACTTGACAATATCGAGATGGGGAAATGAAAAAGTTAAAATAAAGCAATCCGACCTGATACGTAACGGTTTCTAGTTGGATTCGCCCAAAATGTTCCACCGATCCTAACATAAAAATGTAATTTGTAGTCCTTCCCTTCTATAAAAAATGTATAAGATTTCACCGGTCATAACCGCCAGCCAGTTTCCATTTTTTTTCTATTTTTATTTGTGACAAATTTCATTAATACATTTACTTACATTTTGTGGAAAGTATTAGAAGTACGACTTCATTTTAACCAATTTTTTTTGTAACCTTGCGGATATAGTCCATGGTTTTCTATGATTTTGTGTCATATTTCAGGTAAAAAACGAATGCTGTTGCGAAGGAGATCTGCTGCAAATGGAGAGAAAGTTGTTGGCGAATTTATATACATCATTCAGTGTTGTGGTGACGGTCCGATATTTTCTTGTTGTTTATTATAGCAATCTAGCGAATTAACACTAATAAGCCTATTTGTTTTTATCCTAATTTACTATGATTAAAATTCAAAATTACTTATACTATGATAGACACTTTGAGCTTAACATCTAAATCACTATTTTTAATGTGCACCATGTTTTTCTCCTAGAAGAAGATCAAATAGCTTTATTCTCTTTACTCTTGCAAACTATCATTATCTAGGAGTTGAAAACTTCAACATTAATGTGAACATTATGATGAAGCCTCTGTTCGTGTCTTTAGTTATAGTCAGTCAGTAGTAGTTATGGACAGTTGCTACCTTCAGATCCCTATGTAGATTATTGTTAGAAATGCGCCATAAAACGTTAACGATAGCTTGCAGTACCTTGCTTTAGAATCTTTATATGATATTTCTATTGCTTTGGCTGGTATATCCCCACAGTTGAACACCATAAGTCCACACTTGTATCAAGACTTGTTAGTTACACAAAAGCTACTTCAGCTGAGTGTAACAGCAAAGAACATGCCAATATATTTAGCTGTATTTCCATATGGGACTACTTACTGTTTTATATATACTAACCTGTCCTTGATTATTTTGTTGCTGAAATAAATATGCACTAATTTATTTTTATTCATATTCATGCGTCGTTTTTCTGTCCAGCATTGTATTTCGGCAATAGCTGCTTGTAACTTTACGGTTGATTCAGAGTTGTTCAATAACATTTTCATTAAATGTAGACAAGTGTACAGAACTAACTGTATATGTGGTAATACTGCAATAATTGTTTTACTTATGTATTTATGATTATACTATTATGTTATATTATTTAAATCTTATTTAATGGTACTACGAAACTACATCAATTCGTTTTTATCCGAAGCTGACTATTGACTTTTTTATTTATTGGCAAAATACAAAAAAAACAAAAACGAATTTAATGAACGTTTTCATTCAGATTTTGTTAGCAAAAGGCAATCTTTTTAAAATTATTAAGCAAAAGGCAATGTAATAAGGAAATTAATAATTAGGTGTTGCTTGTTATGGTAGATGAAACAAATAAATATGATTGCAAAAGGTAAAACTAAAAAAAATTGCAAAGCTAAATTTAATATGTATATTGTTCAATTAAGTATTTAGAAAAATACATAAAAAGTAAAGGAGGTTTCGGAATCAAAATTGTAACATGTAATTACTATATTCAGTAAATTCAAATATTCTATTTTTAAGTACATTTCGGACAATGATTTTTTAATTTATAGTTTCTTACTTTATAATATTTAAAGCAATAACAATGTACAATTAGAAAATAAGTCATCAGTTGTTAGATTAGATATTTGTTTTTGATATATTTTGAAAGTGTTTTATACAAGTTTTAACTAGTAGTAAAATAAAATATTTTATTAAAATTGTATTTTTTAATTTCCTCTTGTAGAACATAAATTCGCATGGCGCGCCTCACCAAAGATTCGTCAGCAAAATGACAAATGTCACACACTAAATTTTATATTAGTTAACTAGTGCCCGCCTTCTTTTGATAATCGAAAGAGACTTATTTGTGCAATCATTAGGAGAATGATCTACGGTAACGAGTGGCCAGATACTATCAGTTATAAATACAAACAATCGTTGTTGTTTTAGATAATGTAAACAAATTTAAAATTTGCTTAAAAAAGTGTTTTTTTATTTGTTTGATAAAAATACTTCAGAATATATATATTGTTTTAAAAGATGTTCTTGTTTAATTATCTACATAAAAAAATATTATGCATCAATTAAAAATTTCCGTCAATATGGGGTAAATATTTTATATATTACACGTACAAAGGAACACATACGTTTTATTATTTTATTGATGTAAATTTTTTTTTTAAACAGCGAAAACAAAGCCTACTAAGATCAGTGAATTAAAGTATGAATTGTTTCAACATTCAGCTTATTCAACTCATTCGTTTTCAGATTCAGCTCCCTCAGAGACTTCTCCCACAGCATCACCATCGGTTTCTACAAGTGTTTGATAGACTTCGACTGCAGATTTCTTTGAACATATGTAAGGACACAGAGTTATCCGTTTTTATTGAACTATTGTGTATATAAGTTAAATTTTGTGAAACTGTATTAAACAAAAAAACTATTATTTTTCTTAAAAACTGATTTATTTAAGAAAAGGCGATACAAAGTGACACTGAGGGTTCGTATCTATTAGAAAATAGACCCCCGTCCCACTCGTTCACCATTCAGTTAGTAAGATAACACCTCCTTCCTAAAGAAAAGTCCACAGGGATGTACGTGGTCGTTATTTCGTCTGGACAACTTCTAGTTGTTATAAAAAGTGTTTTTGAGCATCGAATGTATATTCGTCCGCCAGTTTGCCTTTGAGAACCTTCAAAATGGCATTGTTTCTACTCAAAATTCCATGGTATCCTTCTGAAATGGTTTTTCAGCTTTGACAATTCCAGATTCCAATAGTCTATGGCTAAATAAATTGAACAATCCGCCTTTGTGGCCGCTCACTCCGAATTGCAGGCTTCTGTAGATTATTTTAATCCACAGAAACGTTAGTCCGCCTTTGGTTGCCTTACACTTTGAACTGTGATGCGTGTGCTGGACGGAAAATAGGAACTAGGACTGTTTCTCAAAGTTTGAATGTTTCTTACTTGGAATTGTGTATGGCTAGTGGCCATTGAGCACCTTCAATCAATGTTTTGTGATCTTACAGCTTCAACTCCGATACTCTTGACCGAATTTCACTTAACTACACTAAGAAAGGCTTCGAGTAATTGCGGAACGATTGCAAATCCAACCTCAACCTGTCTTCTTTTCATGATTAATAATTTGATTCTGGTTAATTGAATGAACTCAAAAGAGAACAGCCTTATGATCTACCCGAAATCATACCGACTGCGTCAACACAATTTTGTGAAAGGGTATTAAACAAAAAAAAACTATTATTTCATTTAAAAACTGATTTACTCAAGAAAATAAGAGGCTGGTTCAACGGCGATACAAAGGGACACTGATGGTTTTTATTTATTAGAAAACAGACCACTCCGTTTCAGTCGTTCACCAATCAGGTAGTTTAAGTAATACTAACAGTAGCAGATGGCTGGATAGTGTGGGTCGTATTATATAACATATATTGTGTAGTTACATTAACTTTTTTTGGCATTATGTAATGAATTGTGCATCACAAATTTCCTTAACAGTTATACGTTTTCATCACTCTTTAATTTATTTAAATAGTTTCTTAAGAAAACATTTCCAAACTATTTCGTCTATCAAAACAAAAGCAGATGTTTATACTATGGTTTAAAAATAGCCCACTTTTTTTAGATTACATACCGAATCGAACCTAATTAAACACATTTTAATATAAATGAACATAAATTCCATTAGATTTTTTTTTATAAAACTTCAAACTTCCCCAGTTTGTTTGCCGGATGCCGTTACGAAAACAATGTTCACTGTTCTAGGGTGAATTAGAGATGTAATAAAGCTTGAAATTGGAAATAACAGCATGGAGGCACGAAAACGGCGATAAGGAAACGTAAATATTGAATGTGTTTATTGGGAAAAATCGCTCTAAATTTCGCAAACTCAATGAATGATACTCATTCAATTTTCCATGGCTAATTCATGTTAATCCCCTGAAGGATACGGTCGAATTACATTTGCATTAAAATTATATTTGAAGTGCATATATATAATGGATTCAGGGAGAAGGATTTTTTTCGTGTTTTTCAAATGCAATTCATTCTTATAAAATATCAAACACTAACAGGTCAATTGAAAAGTCCCCATTTGAAATTTGGAAAATCCACATTTTTTTTTGGCAAAATTAGTTTTTTTTATTCAACATAATTCTCTTCAAGGGTGATACACTGATTATTGCGACCGTCCAACTTTTCGATACCATTTTTGTAGTACGATTTGTCCTTTGCTTCAAAATAGGCCTCAGTTTCGGCGTTCATCTCTTCATTCGACGAAAATTTCTTCCCATTATTTTGAGATCTCAGAACAGGAAATAGTCACTGGGGGTCAGACCTTGAGAATACGGTGGACGAGGAAGCAATTCGAAGCCCAATTCATGGATGTTTGTGAAGCAGCACTTTCTTTATATTCAAATATGGCCGTTTTTCGGCGATTTCGTTCTTCAAACGGTCCAATAACGCTATGTAATAGTCGCTATTGATGGTCCTTCCTTTTTCAAGGTAGTTAATGAAAATTATTCCATGCGCATCCCAAAATACAGACACCATAAACTTGCCAGCCGACTGTTGCGTTTTCCCACACTTTGGAGCGGGTTTATCGTGTGCAGTCCACTCGGTTGACTGTAGATTGGACTTCGGAGTGAAATGATGGAGCCATGTTTCATCCATTGTCACATATCGACGCAAAAACTTACGGGTTTATTATGCTTGATTATCTTCAAACACTGCTCCGAATCATCAACTCGTTGTTGCTTTTGGTCAAAAGTGAGCTCGCGCTGCACCCCTTCCTTTCGTACCTTTTTCATACCCAAATATTTGTGAATAATGTGATGTACACGGTCAGTTGATATCTTTAGAGTGTCTGCTATTTCAGTCTATTTCAATTTACGGTCATTCAAAATCATTGGAAATAGGTCTCAAAGAAGATACACAGTATTTCAGATTGCAGAATAACATGGCCACAGAGGGTAACGTCTTCCTACCTATCACTGAATTTCAATAAAATGGAATTGTATGGGATGTGGTAAAGAATTATCACAATAAATATACAGATTGAGAAAGATGTACCAGCAATAACTGTTTAGATATGTGGAAAGGATTGTCTGAAGAAATTGATAAATGGTAGAATTGTGAACTAGTGTTAGGTTAGAAATTAACACCTTATCTATTATCTTGAATAGTGGCTCAGAATTGGGTTAGGTTACTGGTTACTAGTAAATGCTGGTAATACCAGGATAGGGTGATGAGAGGTGAGTGTATAATTAATATAGGACTACTGTAGAAAATTGTAGAGTGTGAAAGATTTATGTGCATAAATATGTGTGTAATTGTTCAAAATATATAGGAACATTTGGTTGAAATGTAGGGAGAGAGAATGTATACTAATTGTTTTGCATATATGGCAAATACATTAAAGAGAATGCAATGATAAAAAATAATTTTGTGAAGAAAATTCTACACAGGTAGTAACAGAATAAACTAAGGAGAAATACAGTAATATCAGAATGACTTGACAAGGAAATACCGCAACGAAAGAAATAAGAACCAAACATAAATATGTAAATATGCTTTCTAATGAAAATAAAGTAAAGTACATTACTTGGATATACAGTTTTTAATTAGTTGGATTAGGCCTATTAGGGGATATCAAAGGTCGTTTAGAAAAGAGTTAAATGTAAATATAATAAAATAACTCTAACCTGAACTAATGTGGTTCATTAATTAACTTTAGTTTAAGTCTTTCGATAATATATGCATTAAATGTACTATAATGTTCAAATTAAAATATATTTCATAACATTTTTGTTTCATTATTTTATGTACATAAGAATATTGTTATATATCAAAGCTAAAATAAACTAAAAGTCAAAGTTAAATACGGCAACACTGCGACGTTTTAACGTCATAAATTGAGATTACCTAAGTTCACTACTATTTTGGACATATGTGCCATTTTGATCGATTTTGTTTTGTAATTTCTCTACTAAAACCATAATTTCGTCACTATACCTATGATATTGTGATATTTTCAGGGTTTGGCAGTATTTGTCAAATACATATCTTGTATATTTTCTTTCTTATATGTCTGAGTATGTACCTTTATATTAGTCTAAGGTAATTTAAGAATATAATCTATTAGCTTACATAAAAGTTATATTTACGATCTATTAAGTAAATCAAATGACTTGTAGGAAATTAACTGGGATAAATATAAACACATGTCCATCTCGAACGTTATCCCCACGTGTATGAACGATTAAAAAGGGGCGAATATTGTCGTCATTCGAACCCGATATCAATAACACTCTTAAATAGGTAGGACTGCGTTTGAATATAGCGAGGATTTTACCTTTTTATTTAATAGCGCACGTCTCCATTTAAAAAAAGCTTCTTTTGGGCGCCTTTCTCTCTCCATAAATATGAACGAATCGGGTGGTAGAAAAAGGTAAAAAGATCCAACCTTCTGAAACACGAGACTGAATTATAACACTTTCTCGGCCACAGGACTGAAATACTTGGAGGAATTCCTTGGAGACTAGAACTAATTGCTGTAGGTTTAGATTATCTTCAGGGCAACAATTGTTACTATGGCGAACCGGATTAGATCGACTGAAGCAGTGAAATTTGAAGCATTTTACTGTTATGCTTATGTTTATAATTAAAAAGAGCTTAGAAAAGTTTTTTAAACTGTCACCTGAAGTAGATGGAACCATTTTGGTGTCATGCTATTATTTTAGTTACAAAATGCGTTGGATTCAACAAATGGTAGGCAAATAATTCAAAATATTACAATCCATGTCTTAAAGGTAAATTACAAAAAACATGAAATAAAACCTGGGAGTCACAGGAGCCGCAGTACTAATAAAACATATTCTGATTTTAGTGTTTGTTGTTGTACAGATCCCAAAAATTGAGTTATTCGACATTCTAAACAATAATAGCAAAAAGCTTACCATTCTTGAACGCTCTCCAAATATAAAAAATATGTTCATATAATATAACACAAGTTTGTGCTCATTAGAATCTATAGAAAGATAATTTTCTTTAGCAGATTTTATTAATTCCTCAATGAGAGACTATTTGTTTGTTAATACATTTAAAAATCTAATTTCCACGGAGGGCAATTCGTCTTTTATTGAGTAAGACATTAGCCGAAAGGTCCCGAGCCTAATATAGCGCCAGTTTTATTGCATTAACCGCTTTTTCAGTTAGTAGATAGATAATAAGTTTGTGAGCAATTTCGTATTTTAATTTATACTGCTTCTTGATGGGAAAACTACCACTCACGCGAAGCAATGGTTTGAAAACTGTTATAAGGACTCTTCTCCATCAGAAACAACAATAAAACGTTGGTTTGCTAACTTTAAACGTGACACCGATAATGGGGTGGTAACACCAGAAAACATCAAAAAAATCTGCAAAATCGTTTTGAGTGATCGAGAAGTGCAGTTGCGTAACTTAGCTAAGATCGTAAAGATATCAAAATAACGTGTTGGTTTTATATTGCATGAGCGTTTGCTCACTGCTGACCAAAAACAATGAAACGTTGATGATTCTGAGCAATGTTTGGCCATGTTCAACAGGCGTATTTTGAGATTACGTTGATGAACAAAGCTAATTTTAAAAAACGCGTTTTCTTTGTTATGTTCCGGATTTTTCAGTTCATGTGTTAATAGGCTGTTCTGCGTTAGTCTATTCTACTTATATAACTTAACATATAACTCTATTATGTAAATTGTATTTTTTATTTAAAATAAAAATAGTTAAAATACTGTATATTATATTTTAAGTATACGATTTCAAAGTATTTCCTATTTTATATACGTGCGAGACACTATGTTGTAATTTGTATTTTAACTAAAATGAAGAATGTATTTTGCCCCGCTCTGAACATACCTGGGTGAATACCTTAAGTCTTTTTGTGTCGAAACAAGCATCATAAAATGAAAATTATTTTTCAAATAATAAATGGTATCACGAAAGGATTAAGGTCAGGGCTAAATCTCTATTTTATTCGAGAAAAATGTGTATGTAGCTTTGTGTTGTCGTGATTGAAGACACCACTTTTCTTATTGACCATGGCTATCTTATGGTTATATATGTAGAATAAAAATACTATTTCAATGCATAACTATTTCATATTATTTTATTTGATTTAAATTATGATTATTTTCCATAAATTCTAATTTTAAAATCGAGCCCATGGCCTCTAGAGGATACCAACTCAATACTGACAAAGTCGTAGGTAATACCACCTGACGTTATTTCAGCAGTTCCCCCGTTGGATGTCTTTTGGTTCACCGCTTCGATACAGTAAATAGCTTTAGAACCAGAATAATTAACCTACAATGAAGAAGAAATAGTTGTAGGGGAATGCTCGAAATCTTAAAAAACTACTTACATTGTCTTTTCTAATCACGAAGATGAATCCTAGTTTGTTAACTTCCTCGTTAAAAAGCAAATCGCTTTCGATGGTTCCAGTACAGTCTCCTTCTACGATAGAGTTACCGCTGGTGTTGTTTAATTTGCTTGAGAAAATGGTTGGTGTGGCGGATACCACACCGACGATGAAAAGAAGTGCAAAAATCGAACGCATGTTTAAGGAATGTTGTCGATACTATCGATTTTTAATTGTAGAGGGTCTTTTATACTTACGGTATTTGATGTTATTAATATTTCTCAAGTATCAATTAAAATTATTACGCCTACGAGGCATATTAAAAAAATAACGAGTTTTTACTTTTTAAAAAGAATTTTATTTATTCAGTTGCATATTTTTTTTAATACAATTAAATTTTAGTCTCGTTTAAAAAATAACCAATATTGATAGATTTCTTGTGGGTTTACGATGTGGAGTTTTAAATATTCCTCGACCTCTTTTCCTTTAAATTTTAAATAATTCAGATCCCTATGCCGGAATCCAAAAATCTATCAAAAACCTTTCTCTTGTCAGAAGGTATCAGTTCTGTACAATGTATAGCACACAATGATAACTGTCACAACGAGCGCGACATTAGTTTCGAAATTTTGAAATAGATTTCCTCTAAAAATATTTTTTTGTTATGAGGAAAAAATTATATTTGAAATAATATTCAGTTATATGTGTGACGTGACAAGTTCGTAAATGTTAGAAGTTTCTGATGGTATATTATTTTAATTATTTTGAGTTACAATTATACTTTCCAATGGTGTGCACTTCGTCAACGTAATTACGAATTGGTAAAAACGTCGGAAAATTGTTTATTAGCCTTCTAATAACTTCATAAAAGTTAATAGAAATAATCAAATTCGAGTTTAAGTTTAATTTCTTTTGCTTATTTTAATAATACTGGTGGAGCTGAAAGTCATTATCCGGTTTTCTTTTTTTTTGCAATGTAATGATTTGACATATATGTTATTTTATTCCACGGATATCAAGCTTCAACGATATACATGTTATATTTTGCGAAAGTAATACCGTCATATTTTACCTCTATTAAAATATCAACTTTCGTGTATGATCGTAAGTCATCTCTGAATCGAATAGTGATGGGTTATGAAAAGTGGATTTATTTTGAAAATGCTAAGCGTAAAACAGCATGGTTATCAGTTGGTGAAGCCGGCCGATCGACTCCAAAGCCAAATCGTTTTAGATGCAAGACAATGTTCTGTATTTGGTAAGACCACAGTGGCGTGGTGTATTATAAACTATTGAAACCTGGTGAAACAGTTGTGGTGTTGCTCAAAGGACAAACAGTTTTTATGAGATGCATCCATAAATTGTCTGAAAGATAGGCAAGATCTATAGAATCAAATGGCCAATACCTTGAATAAATAAATGTTTTTATTTTCTGGAAAGTAACGTAGTCTTTTTCGAAGAATCCTGTAATGACTTTCCGGTACATCTGGTAGCACTGCCTGTGCAGCTAAGTAATTATTTTATTCTTGTTACAGTCAATTTAGTTTTGCAAGTGAGCATAAAGTCAGTACATATTCATACAAAATTAGAATACCAACCGGACAGAAGACAAAGTTTGTAACACTAACAAACAAACTACATCTCTCCAATAAAACAAAGGAATCTATTAATTGCAATTGAAAAAACATTCAATAAGGGCCAATCAAATTCTATCATGGTCATATCATCAAATATACTTCACCATGCCACGGAGTAATTGAAACATGTGTTATGTAATACGACCCAGACTATCCGACTAACTGTTTTTTTCTAACTACCTGACTATGAATGAGTGAGACGGGTTGGTTTGTTTTTACCCTCAGTGTCGACTTGTATCGCCATTCAACAAGTGGCCGTTTCTTTTCGTAAAATAAATAAGGTTTTTAAATAAAATAATAGTTTTTTTTTGTTTAAAACTCTTTCACATCTTATTATTCATATACATTGATTCATTTTGAGAATAATGTCACTAACGTTCGATGTAATGAGGGGAAACATATTTAGCTTTCTAGGTAGCTTTCAATTATCAATTTGGGAATTGGGAAATACCTAGTCAGGCTGCTTATTGTTTTATTTCATTATGATACTGAAGTGCTATAATCAACTACATAGAGATAGAGCTATATATAGGTATTTCTAGTAAACATGTAAAACATCGTCGAAAAAATTGACATGTGCACGTTTTAATGAGTAATTTATTTAATGTAAATGTGGGAGTCAAGTGTTGATAATTGATAAAATACTTAAATTTAGTTTGTTTTCTTTTAAATTGTATGCAATTACGTGCCTATATAGAATAACCCACTCCTATATAGATTTAACTTTAAACTGATAAAAGATACAAGACCAGGTTGATAATTCAATGACTTCGTGAATTGCCTGCGTAGTAACTTTAAAATGATGCCATCAACTGCCATCTATTAATAGACTATTGAGTGATTTTGAGCAAGCTGCGTTATTTAATTGTGTTTGACTGCAGGCAGGTCCTCGAATTTTAACAAAAAAGAGAAAAATGTAAGTTTCGTACACTAATCAAACATTTTTTTGCGTAAAACCAAGGGAACTTTTTGCACCATCAATTTTAATGATTAAGAAGTAGTTTACTGAGTTCCATTGTGGTTATACCAGCATAACTGACGCTATGATGTTCTGATCATTACCTCAAAAGAGGTCAAATATAAGAAAAGCAATTTACTGAAAACGACAAAACATTCCTCTGATTGTTAACAGAGGGTATAAATCATATCTGTAGAAAAAGGGGCCACAATTCTTCAAGATTGGCAGTTACCTTATGCCATGTGAATGGGAAGTAAAAGCCATGAAATTGATAATGAATGATGATGAAAAAAGATGAATTAGTTATTAATTATTTAAAGTTAAAGTTGGTTTATAAAGATATTCTGTTTATTTTTGTTGATTTTTAGCGAGTTATTATGTAAGGAAGTGTTATTTGGCCGTGGATAAAAAATATTGCTATCCAGAGCAACTGTGGAGTTTTAAAACACTACATTTTATATGAATAATTATAATTATAATTCGTACAAAACTAAAAGGTTGGTAATTGTTAACTATTCCTGTTGCAGTATTTGAGTGTAACAACATTCAAGTCATTAAGCCTTATTTCTGATGAGTTCAGTTATATCAGCTTCATCTATTATTACACAATATCAATTTTAGAATTTTACAAATATTGCTCAGTAGACAAGTCAGTATATTTTTTGATGAATGTTTTTTTTTTGAAGAACTATTTGTAAAATACTTAAATTTAAATTCTCTAAAGTAATTTTTGGGAAAATATTAAGAACACTATTATCTAAAATGGGATTATTGGTACAATGAAAATTGACTTATATGTTTAAAAATAGCTCTTCACAATTTATGACTCGAAAATATAATTTTAAGCTGATATTATAACATCCTTAATTAAGTAAAATTGGAGTTATTTTTACGACTATGTTTATAACAACAATGAACAAAAATACTAGTTTCTTATTAATTTTCCCTTATTTTGAAAATAGACCGACATACGTGTTTTATGACCACAAATGTTACTTCACCGTCAATTTTTAATACTTTAATGTCTCGTTTAAATCAACGAAGGTTTATCTGGACTGGACCTACAGTTTAACGTGGGATCCGAACCACGGTCCTCAGCATTAAGCCTACCGACTGGCGAGTGACCAACTTAGAGACCATCCCAGAGGACATTCGGTCTTACCCAGGCGGGTTACTGGCGTGACTGGGATGGTTATTCCTTGACGGATTTTCTTGCTTATAACAATAATGTTGTCAATAAAGATATTTACAATTTCAATCACAAACATAATATACATCCATGATACAGCAGGATTCGAACTCGCGACTGTCGCAACAGTAGGAGGACCGTCCTGTCTCCTTTTCTCCTGCACCAAGGAAGCCGGCTGAGCAAGTAAATTTTATTTCATAGTATAAGTTCACCTTACGGGGGTAATGTGAAAAGTTCTTGATCTGAAGATGAGACTTCGATTTTCCGTTAAAAATTATTTCCTCCGGTATCAGTTCTATCTTAAAATATTGAAAATTAGAGGTAGAAATTAGGTGGCACCATGTATTTTGATCAGCGATACCTATTGGTAAAATGCGAAATATCGCTGTAATAAACCTAACCTAACTGTTAAATTTGATAGTTAACATTTCATGTTTTTTCATTTCATTTTATCAGAACTTATTGGACGAGACCTCAGCTTAAACTGCTGAAGTCAGTTGAACATTTAATAGGTCAATTTTCTCAATAAATACCTTTTTATAGTGAAAAAATTATCAGATAATATGTGTTTCTTTTGTTCAATATGCCCTGGTTGTTTTACTATAAAAGTTATATTGTTGGATCAAAACATAACCCTCAGATGTCTGTTTTTGAAATTAATTGGAAATTCTCAGCATTACAAAAGTGTTTATTTTTGTTTCCTTTCAGTTCTACGATACAGGAATATTCAGTAAGAAGTTCGATGCATGTTTGTAGGAGCAATATACTGGCAGTAGAGATAAAAAATCAGAATTGATTCGGTGGAAGAGTAAACAAGTAAACAGAAAGCAAACAAGACAGTTGATGGTGAACTGAGAGAGCATGGAGGGCATAACACAGGTAGAGAGAAAAAGGGGAAGAATAAGGACACAGAGAAGAAAAACCAAAGCAAACCTGGGATAAATGTATCATGGAAATACTTCACAACAGAGGAAAAACCTCGTCAGAAGCAAGCTGACAGAGCAGAGAAAAAATGAGCCGAGTTTTTACATGGAAAAAGAGAGAACATATAGTCTATTCAAAGATATTTTGTACTTACGCCATACGTTTCATTCGGTTTTAGAAAATGTTTAGGCTAGTTCTAGTAGATTAACTTTTCATCGTGACGGAAAACTTTGAATATTTTTCATCGCATCTGAATACCTGGAAAATCTTTATTCATCAACTGCTAAGCTGTCTCAAAGTTATTTGAATGTTTTCTTCGAATTATTTACGTATATGACGTAACTGGTTGGGCAAAAATCCCGCTACCATTTTGATTGCGCGCCATCTTGGTTTTGTGACGTTTAGCTCAGTTTCGCTTTAACCATTGTGTTGTGTAGACGTCCAAATTTTATTATGGATAACAAAAACGAGCAGGAGGAGTGACAATATTTATTGAAAATAATCGTTCCATTATTGGCACTCAGCGGAAATTGCGTCAAAAATATCCTAATCCTCTAGTGTCTCACAAAACCACAATTTTCGACAGTACGGTACGACAGCAGACAGGCCTCGTTCTGGAAGACAACGGACGTCTCGTAACGCTGAAAATGTGGCTCTGGTGCGCGATAGTGTTGCAGAGTCTCCAGAAACATCACTTCGGAGACGTGGTTCCCAGTTAAACATTACTGCACACAGTTAAAGGCGAATTTTGAAAACTAATTTGAACATGTTCATGAGTACAGTAATGGTACAGTAATCCTAAGGGTGTGTGGTGAAATTGAAGATTTTTCGTCTAAGCTGTATAGTACTGCATGGTGTGGTATTCATGCTGGGAACATAATTGGTTCTTTTTTTGAAAATGACCAAGGTGTTGCTGTTATTGTTACTGCTGAACGGTACCAAGATATGATTCGAAGATTTCTTGCATCTGAAAGGGAAGAGCAAGGACTAGAGAACATGTGGTTTCAGCAAAATGGGGAATTGAAATTCAGCATTTAAAATCAAGAGTGTATGGGAATAAGGCCCAAACGATTCAGGAAGTCATGAAAAATGCCTTAAACAGAGGCGAAAGTCGCATAGCGAATCGAGATCATCATTTAGTTGATATAATTTTTCAATCATAACAAAAAAAATATAAAGACCAAGTAAACTTTCTATGAAAACCAAACTTATTTATCTTTTCTTTGACCGAAGTTATAGGCAATCGAAATGGTAGCGGGACTTTTGCCCCACGCTGCATTTAATGGGCTTCGTGGGCAGTTTTTTAAAATTAAACAACAGTCGTGAATGTCGAAAATATAATTTTGAGCTTTCCATTTTTAGCGTTTGCATACATTGAATAATTCAATAATACCAAGTGGAAAACGGTTGTTTTGTGTAAATTAATATCCAAACCGTCGAATTTAACAGTTGTTTGAACGACTTGAGTGTATTACCATACTACTAATGACATACTATTAACTTCTGAGCCCTATCCCATATCCTGACACTATCCTAAGGATTGTTGGAATACAATTTGGTTAATGACAGCTATAAATCTCAACCTGAGGCAATATCATGGATATGAGTCAAACATTTTCCATTTTTGAAGAAAAAATATAATCCTGATTACGAAAAAACGAGCATTGATTAGGCTCCGAACATCTAGTATTATCTATCTATGTTATCATATGTAAATAAGATTATATTAAAATAAAAATTGTTCGCAAAAAAATCCCATTATTATTTGAATTTGCATTATTTTTGTTATTCAATTATCACCTGCTAAAGTCTAAATGATAACAATGGAATTAAATAAATTAATGATTCAAGTGTTTACTTGTTGAGTGTTTTCGATGAATTTTTATTGTATTACATCTTACCCATACATTAAGCTATGGCGTATTTATCGTAATATATTTTAATATTCAATTATGAATACATAAATAAGTCTCTTATGTTGAACAAAATAAGAGTTAAATAACGTAAAATATATGATTTAATATGTCAAGTATTCAACAATTGTATCTGCTTCACACATTTTTTGTTTTATATTATTTTTCAGTTTCTGATTTGTTTCCTCTCCGTCCTTGCTTTCCATGCTCTTTTTGTCGGTCTTGTGCTGAAAGCTGAAAATCAACTGAGTTGTCTCTTCTCTATCTATTCATCTATTGATTCATTTCTGCTGATTGTATATTTTTTAAATATTTCTTTGACAATCTTTGACAATTTGTTTGATATTTCCTTTTGTTTAACGAATTTGCTATTGATAAGGAAGTACAAATTCATGGTTCTTCCAATTGTGGCATTAATTTTCCTCTTTTGGTTTCCATTATTTTCGATTTTTATACTCAAATATTTATATGCACACTTGTTCCACTTTCATACCTCGTTTTGGATATGTGTTATTTCTGGCTCTCCTAGTGTCATTTAATGTTCTCTCAGTGCCATATTTTGTTTGTTGAAGAAGGTGGATCGGTCTATCAGTTGTTATTGAACAAATCTTCAAAAGGTCCTACCAATACTTTTTTTTCCAAAGTTTTATACCCTATATGTAGACCTGTTTGGTCCATTTGACATCCCTTTATTATTTCATCCATTAATATTATAAAAAGGGTTGGGCTTAAACCTGCTTTTAGTCATGCTTGAGTTTTGAAGTAGTAACTCTATTTTTGAGTTAATTTTTTAAGGAAGCCGTAAGGAATTGATCATAATGAACTGCTTGCATCTAGACAAACTCTTAATTCGACTCACTGCTATCAAATACTAAAACTATTGCTATTGAAGCTGTCAAGTAAACACTAGACCACGTACATATTTTGTATGTCGGCAAATATTAACTGGGAAGTTTTTAAATTTTCATCCACTGTATAGCCCACACTTTGCCCTATGCGATTATCATTTATTCTGTTCTCTGCAAAATACTTTTAGTTGTGTAATCCTTGTAAGAATCATTTAATTCAGTTTTTCATCCCGGCATTTTAGAATTTCTACAGTGACGGACTTATGGTTCTACCAGAAAAGGGACAAAGTTAATTGATCAAAACGGCCTAATTTCAATAATTAGAGTATGAAATATTTATATTTCAATGACTGATAAAACCCTTCAAGAGAGATTACTTTGAAGTGGATCAACTAAACTTGAAAAAATATTTCACTCATAGTATTTTTATCACTATTTGGTATGTTTAATCAATAGATTATAACAAAGTGGTAAAAATAGTACAATAATAATGTTTCGCCAACGTACGTCACGTCGCCATTTTTGTATATATTTCAGCACAGACTAAACATTTCTATTTGTAAAAAAACACAAGAGTCAACGCGCTGTTACCATAAAAAAAGTTTCATTTATAGCAATAACATAACATTCAGGAGGTTTCGATAGTATAAACTATATAGATAGACTTATTGGAGACGCTTGGTTAATAGAACCAACAACAGCGGAAAATATACAAGCTAAAAAACGCACTACTGTCGATATTATTAAATTTTAGCAAAAAAAACCCGGGTATTGACATTTCTGTATTTGTATTTTATAAAATAATACATGAAAATAATAAAAGAATAAAATATATGGCTTTAGTTTTGGTTTAAATGTATAATTAAGCGCTTTTATGTGGGCTTTTATTTATTTTTCAACATGTGGCCAGGAATCCTGTGATTAATTAAAAGTATATTAATACAGTGCGTGCAGCAGGAAAGTCCAAACTTCAAAGTATCACAAATAGAAAAAAATTGTAGGAGAGCATCTACATATAAAAAAAAATTCCGGATATTATTTTCTTACGTTATACTTCTTTTACCAAAATGATTAAGTTGTAAAGCGTACAAAAGATCTATGAACTCTGATCTATATCTCTGAAGCTTGTAAAATTATATGATGTTCCTCTTTTAGTACCTCAATACCTATAGTATTGCTTTTTTTGCATACTTTTTGTTTGGTTTTAACAATGAAGAAATACTTACAAATTCGGGTTAGCTACATGATATTTATTAATAACTCAAGAACGCCTGAATAATAAATATCAAACTATCGAAACACATATAATAGAAAAAGTAATTTATTTTTAAATACATTAAGTGTGTAAGTCTGCTATCTTCCGTGATTGTCACGTTTATAGCTTATTTAAATTAACACGAGTTTTCACATTTGGGTAAACTTTTGAACCTGAAGAGATGATAATGATTCGGAACGTTATTTGATGTCCTGAGCTCAGATTTTCAATTCGTGTGTTAATTTTGCTTCAAGTTCACAAGATCCTGCATGGTAGTACACTGTAGTCTTACAACGGCTTTCAGGTGATGATGTTGCATTAAAGATCATCATGCAGAAGATTGTTACTGTTGCTCGTTGAATATCGTCGATATAATTGTGAAAAATAGCACAGTAACAATACAATTAAAATGTCCCCGCCCTGGCACATAGATGGCGCTACTAGAATTAAATCCATACGTTTTTTAGTTAGCCCTAACCGTCCAAAGATGCGTGTATAAATTTGACAGCTGTCGGATTATTAGTTTTAATCGTTAGTTTGAATGTCATGTTCATTAGTGAATTATAAAATTTTGAGGCAACTTTTGTTATTGCGAAAAAAATGGATAAAAAGGATTTTCGCGTTTTGATAAAATATAAAATAATAAATTTAGACGTGGTGAAATGAGCACTGAAGACGGTGAACGCAGTGGCCGCCAAAAAGAGGTTGTTACCGACGAAAACAAACGTAAATTGAAATTGAATGAAATAGCAGACACTCTAAAGATAATAAATGAACATATACATCATATCATTCATGTATATTTGGATATGAGAAAACTCTGAGCAAAGTGGGTGCCGCGCGAGCTCACTTTTGACCAAAAACAACGACGAGCTGATGATTCGGAGCAGTGTTTGATGATGAACAAGTGTAATAAACCCGAGTTTTGCGTTGATATGTGACAATAGATGAAATATGGCTCCATTACGTCACTCCGAAGTCCATTCGACAGTCATCCGAGAGGACTGCACGCGGTGAATTCGCTCCAAAGTGTGGAAAACGCAACAGTCGGCTGGCAAGGTTATGGCGTCTGTATTTTGGGATGCGCATGGAATAATTTTCATTGACTACCTTAAAAAAGGAAGGACCATCAACCCCGACTATTACATAGCGTTATTAGATCGTTTGAAGGAAAATTGAAAAAATGGGAAATTGCCAAAAAGTCCGCATTTGAATAAAAAGAAAGTGCTGCTTCACCAAGATAATGCACCGTGTCACTAGTCAGTGAAAACGATGGCAAAAATCCATGAATTAGACTTCCAATTGCTTTCTCATCCACCGTATTATCCAGATCTGGCCCCCAGCGACTATTTCCTGTTCTCAGATCTGAAAAGATCATCAGATCATAAGGCTAATCCTTGATTATTTCTGGCCTGAATCTAGAAAATTCATGTTTTTCTTATGATGAATATGGAATATGTCGTGTGTCACAAGGTGCTTAACTAAAGATAATTGCTCGACTGTAACTCATGCAGCGAAATACATAGTTTTAATAAAGGGAGACTTGCTAATACTTTTATCCTTGATTGTTATTTATTTTCTTTATATATGATATTAAACTAAACACAATAATAATTTAATAATAATATTAAACATAATACATTTTTTTATTCATTTTATTACGTTAATACAATTCTAATTAATGTTCAGAAGAAAGGAAACACATTATTCATTTAGTATTTTATAAATAACAACTTAATGATATACAAGAACAAGATCTCTTATTACTTTTCGATTTGGCATTATTTCATCAGCTAAGTAACATCAAAAAGTATTTTTCTCCTGCATTTTAGACAAGGATCTTAACTCAATTAGAACTTCCATAAGTTATTTCAAAAAGAGGATTCGTTGTTTAATATTTAATGCATCTCCAAAGTGATACATGATTGTCGAATATATAAACTTGAAAGATATTAAAATCATTGTTGGAATGTTTTCATTATCCCTGGTATGACGGGTTGAAACTTCCCGACCACATTTATTGGCGAAAAGCAATTTATGTCGTCCATTTGTACGGATTTATGTTGATGTTGGTTGCTAATGCATATTGGGGTTTATGTCTGTTTAGCTAAATAAACAATGACAGAGGAATGGGGTAATAAATCGGACGCAACAGAAAGGAAGGGGTTTTGATTGAAATATCCATATATTTTCATATTTCTTGAAGTTCAGGATTATGGAGCGATAACTGAAGAATTATTTTCCTGTATAATTTCCCTTAACTTCAATATACTTATTCTAATGTTGAAAATTAAAAAAATGCAACATGTAATATTGTATGCAATCCATGTTATGTCAAACATGATCAGGATTAAAAAGCAGGATTGTGAGCATTTGTTCACGATTGTGAAGGAGTATGTTAAATAAAAATCCTAATATAGCAGCATTTTGGAACTCTATTTTTTCAAGATTATTTATTAATATAATAAGGTAAAAACCCCTCGTTAAACTGTAGGTCCCGTCTAGGTAAACCCTCGTTGGTAAAAAGGAAACTTTAAAATATGTATAAAAAAAACAATAATACTTCTTTTATTTTTTATGATAAATATTCAACATCTGTTCGTTTTCAACAGATGTAATATCATTGTCATTCGTATACAATATTTATACATTATCAATATTCAGTTAATATTTTTTATGTATTTAAAACTTAGGATCGCATTTATCTGGGGTAAATAACTGTTCGTTAACAACTAAATGCTGCAAAAACTTTTTCTGTAATATACACAATGTAAAGGTGATCGTCACGAACAACACGAAGCATTAATGGATCGTCTGTCATTAGCAACTGCATCATAATATTGACCGAAGTAGAATCGCCATAACTGTTTCGAACATCGTTTGTAAACTCGTAAAGTAACATTGCAAAGTTCTCGCCCCACAAAATTAATCCGAACCTTCCGTAAACGCGGGCAATATTCGAATTATTCGAAATAGAAACATCAACAATGTTTAGAGAGATTAATTCCAACTTGTATTTCATTTTATAGCACTATAACATTAAAAACTACTACATTAAAAAATATATTTCAAACCTAGTCAAACTGTAATTAAATATTACTATATATCTGTACAAATCAATTCTATTTGTATACAATGTATTTGTGTAAGTTTTCTCCATTCTTCCGAACAGTTGGCTCAAAATGACGTCCTCGAAATGGCCCAACGGAGCTAAATCAGACGAATATGGTGGTTGCAGAATGAATGATATACAAAAAAGCAATGTAATGAGCAAAGACTTAATGTGGTGATTATAAAATAAATATTTTGAGCACAAAACTTTGACATCGTAAGATTTTAATAAGAATTCTGATATAGAAATATCATTTGATGATATCATATTATTAATTGTTGTGTTGTTTGCCACCAATCACTGAAGAACACCTTGAAGGCCATACAAAGACAATGAATTGCAAGACTTAATTGCAGAACACTCAAACTCAAACTCTCCAAGAACTTGAGTACAGAGTAGCAGTTAACAAATCAGCTGTTTCCGGTCGTTTATGTATATAAAATCAAAGAAAAGATAAAGTGGACATTATTATAGGCAACCTATTTAACGATATGAGGTTAATCAATTTAATTAAATTGGCAGCGTCATCTGTTGGCGTAACATGTAACAATACAGTTAATAATCTTATTGACTATGTTGTTACTGATGTATAAATATAGTCAATGATACTGATTAGATATTATAAACAACTTAAGGTTGTTTTTATAATCATCCATATCATATCATATCTATCTCGTCAAATATATGTTTTAAATTTGGTCTATTATATAATAGTATTTATTATAAATAATTAATTGATTTAATCAGCCGTTTTCAAAATAATGGGCGGAAAAAAGTATTGGCCCAAAAAATATTTACAACACACGATGTTATATTCGTAACCAACTTAATGTTGGAGCTTCACTGACCGGCTTCACTTTTTTACTTCAATTGAATAAAAAGGCGGCTGAAGCCGAATGCGGTGTGACGCTAATGGCAATCATGTTTTATCGATTTCGGAATATGAATATTGGTTTTGACGACTTAAAAGTGGTTATTTCGACACCGAAGACGAAGAGAGCGAAAAAAAAATTAAGAAAGCATTACTTGATGATGATCCATATAAAACTCAATAAGTATATGCAAAATTATCTGGAGTAACACAAGACACCATTTCTAATAGTTCGAAACACATGGGACTGACCCAAACTATTGGATATTTTGTCCTGTATGAATTGATGTCAAGAAATATTGGAATGCAAAATATCGAATGAGTTTTTTTTTTGATTATATAGCTACTGGTCGGAAAGTGGTCCATTACTTTTACATTAATCTAATAATATACAAATTAATGGCAAAGCTGAATATCCATGAAATGACGGAGCTTGGTGTGGTATACTATGAGAAAAACTGACGAAATACCAGCAATAACATAACAATATTTAATATTCAACAAAATTATTCTTCAGCATAGCAAGGCTCGATGAAAAATATACTTGAAATATTAAAATGAGAAGAATTATACCGCCTGCCATATTCTCCAGACGTTACTTCTTCCGATTAGTACTAGTTCCGACATCTGAGTTGTAACCTGTTTGAGTAGCGTTTCACTTCCTATGAAAATACCAAAAATGGGTCTGTTCTTGAATAGGCTCAGGAGATATATCGGTTTTTCGATATGAATACTGAACATTTTCTAAAAGGTGGGAAAAAGTAGCGGCTACTAAGGGACATTATTGTAATGGAATACATGGTACCGATTTGTAATATAGTACAATAAAGCTTAGAATAAAAAATTCATTAAAACCAATTTATAGGTTAATAATTTCGGCTTTTCATGTTTTTTTAAAGTGAACTTACTCGAATAAATTTCAAAGGCTAATCGTTTTCGTGAAAATGAATGGCCTTCATGACTTTTAGAGTGGCCAAGAAAGAGGCTTCATTGCCAAGTAAGTTGTTCCATACACTCTTGTTTAGATAATAATAACTTCAAATTGGAAACCTCAGAGGGAGCCTAACGATACTTAATGCTAAGCCAAGAGTATGCCAAGAGTGAAAATATAAATAGCGACCCCCGCATACTAACTAATAGTATCTTGTTCTAACTGAATATGTCTATTGAGCTGATGATTGATAAAGTAAGGTATTGACTTAAAATATGGAATTAAAATAGGCTTACGGTATTATTAATTAATATTAATTAAGTACGGAACTATTAAACTACATGTTGAGCTGGAAAAACCAATAAGTACCAAACCAATCATATCACTTATGAATATCTTATATGTTATTCACATTTTGGCATCCAGAGATGCATCCTACAAAATTCAACTGATACGATAATTAAAGCCCTAGGATATAAGTCATAGGCTTGACATTAATATCAGACACTACTTCATTCACTTAAAGTAACCGTACTTGTTGACGATGAAGTTTAACTTCCGATGGTATTATTACTAAGAAATAAATAGCTAAACTATTTTTATATAGATGGTTTACTTCTTTTTGTCAATGCACTAAATATAAACACTCTTTTTAGAAGAGCAGTTAATAATGGCTATTGCTATGTGCAAACAAAAATTAATCGTCATTTCAGAGAATCTAAATTATTTAAGGAATAAAATGAAAAAGCGTTAGTCATAGTAAATCAATATGAGTACACTATGCATTAAAAATCAAATGATTCATGCAAGGCCGATACGTTTAAAGTTGTACTTATCTATTTTCCGATAACAGAATAGCTGTGTATATAATCTCCAGAATTTCAAACTAATAACGTTCATAATACACGTGAAGCAACAATGATTGTGGTTTTTGCATTCCTGTTTTCTGTGGCTGTGATAACTCCGGCATCGACCAATGCCCAGGGTGACAATTATGTCACGTCCATCATTGATGGGAACTGCACAACGACACCTGACCAAGATATACTATTTAATGATCATGTTCATAAAGTAGGAATACCATTGTTCACCAGAAGCGCCACCGTGAGTAACGAAAACATTTTAAGATACTTTTCTGAGTGAAACTGATTTTGTAGTCTACTTACTATGGGGATGGGATAATCTATTGTGTAAAGGCGATAAATCAGCAGTCAGAAGAGGTTGGTGGACACGTTAACATAACCAAAGGTGGCGTTGGACATACATTTGTTAACATCGAGATGAAATCCTTTGTGAGTCATGGAATTGACTTTAGGATCAGTATCTATGGGAAATAATGTAATATATAGAAACAGAATAAAATGTGTTATATATATGTGATCCAATTGTGACTTCTCCTTCGTTAAAATAAAGTAATTTTTAGTAAATTCAAAGTATTTGTTTTCATTCCTACGCTTTTATTAACGCAAACAGTGGAAACATTATTAATATAAAGTTTATTTTATTCATATGCATTAAGCTTATGGTAAGAATTAGTGGTGTATGGTATTGCCAGGGTTGCCAATGCCGATTTATCAAATTCCCCAAAATCTAAGTCAAAGTCGTTAAATTTGGGAGAAAAATTTTCTCCCAAATCCCCTCAAATTCCACAAATTCCCCTCAAAATAATTTAACTTTATAAAACAGGTCGCAACCATTTAAATAATGTTTATATTTTATCTACTCATAACACAGAATAAAGTGTAATTAATACTTATAAATAATTAATCAATGCAAGCTTTTTGGCGAAAGGTTTAAATTTGACACTGTCGTCCAATTTCTCATGTCGTCTTCTATCACTTCTCTTGTTGTCGTCAAACACTTTTAGAAACTGTGATGCTGCTCCGTCGTATTCCAATTATCGGTTTTGGTTTCAGCGATTTGAAAATGTTGATTTTGATGTACATGACACAGAATGCCCTGGAGTCCCAAAAGAGTCCCATGACGACAATTAATGTCAAGGCTTATTGGATGAAAATCCAGCTCAAACTCTCGAAGATTTTTCAGACATGTTAATAGTTGACCATTGAACTATTGACCATTTCTAAACGTTTTCGTACGCAGGTAAAGATAGTAACATTAATAAAGTATTAATATACAAGAACAAGCATTAACTAACTTGTATTAATTAAAATATAGGTATAAAAAATCACAGACACATTGGGAGTAGAATTGGCAATGACAATGTTCGAACATTTTACCATAGCAAAGTCCATTATTGCAGCGGTTACCATGGTAATGTCACGTTGTTATGGCATTATTTTGTGGCATTTAAGGTAAATATTATTTATTTAAATGCAAAATCATAATATGAGTGTTATTAACCAGAATATGAAGGTTCAAATGAAGTTAATTATTTTCCAAAATATTATGCTTTAGCACAGAAGGCGTCTTACAAGAACGGTTAGGAAGGAATAATTAAACCAAATTTCAATTCAATGAGGTATATAGTATCGGAGATTTCGTGGTTATGTTTTAGTAACTCAGTGGTATTTCGTTCATATATATATATATATATATATATATATATATATATATATATATATATATATATATATATATATATGTATATATATATATATATATAAAGTATTAATATACAAGAACAAGCATTAACTAAATTGTATTAATTAAAATATAGGTATAAAAAATCACAGACACATTGGGAATAGAATTGGCAATGACTATGTTCGAACATTTTACCATAGCAAAGTCCATTATTGCAGCGGTTACCATGGTAATGTCACGTTTTTATGGCGTTATTTTTGTGGCATATATATATATATATATTCTCTAATGTAGTTTTCTTAGGATGTTGATTTTCTTTTGGTTGGAATGTGAACGCATATCAAATAATGAATACTTTTAAACAGAAATAATACATATTGTTGGGACTATAATTGATTTAATGTATATAAAACATAATAAAAAACAGTGACAACAAAAATATATATACTAACAATAGAAAAACATTCCACTCTGTCTTAGATTAATTCCTTTGATGTCTACTTTCCATAAATCTTGATGATAAATTCAATTCCATGATCTACATAGGATTGCATTTCTATGTCGACGTAGGTATGTCCAATACCGCCTTTAGTAATGTTGGCATTTCCACCTCTTTCTTCTGCTTTCTGGTTCATCGCTCTTATACAGTAGATTGGTATATCACCATAATAAGTTGTCTGAAAATTTACTTTTATGTAATAATACTTAGGTTGGAAAAAAGTAATTTAATTAGTAATATTTATTTAATATTATAGCTGATTTTCATCGAGTCATTGGTTTATTCAGCCGAAAGTTACGTTGACGGAAGTTTTAGAGGGACAGAGTTATGATTTTACCAGGAAAGTGGTAATTGGTTGATCAAACTATTTTTCAACTTCCTGCTTTTAACTGACGTTACTTAGGTGATTAAAAAAAACTAAAGTTGAACAATAAAAAAGACGTTGGATTCCTTCAGGGTAACTCTAAAGTATACAGAGTTTAATAACAAGACAAAAATTGAAAGAAACTCTTTGGGGATTATTGATACATCCACCGTAAGCACTTTCTTAATGATGTAAGGCTGGTTTCAAGAAAGGATTATGAATATCAGAAGTTCTACAATGACATAACTATGGTCTTACTAGAGAATTAGCGAAGAGTCATGAATAGAAACGTGAACATCTTCCCCAACTTACTATGTTCCCGTTACTCACCGTGGCGCTTCTGGTGAAGAAAGGTATCCTGGTTTTGTGAATGTGATCGCTGAAAAGCAGATCCTGGTCCGGAGTTACCGTACAGTTACCTTCAGTGATAGACGGGCCATAGGTGTTGCCTAGCTCCTGTTGGACATCTGTGGGTGCTGATGATATGAAAGCAACTCCGAAGAGAAACACTAGGACCGCAATCATTATTTTTACAAAAAATATTTGTTTATGAATAAGGACACTTTCTTTTCGTTGTTCGTATATCTGTTAATTGTTTTATTGTTGCTTATCGCGGCTATGAAGTCAAATATTACTATCAAGG
Organism: Rhynchophorus ferrugineus; assembly: GCF_030347505.1. Lineage (NCBI taxonomy): Eukaryota > Metazoa > Arthropoda > Insecta > Coleoptera > Curculionidae > Rhynchophorus > Rhynchophorus ferrugineus. Next base: position 4,416,582 of record NW_027472583.1, on the reverse strand, counting down.
CAACTAGATTATCTAAATAAGATTTTCCTTATGTTATACCTTATATATGTGTGTGTTTCGATGGCACTTGTACTGGAGAAGTTCTAGATAATATCAGTAAATGTTATTGTCGATATACTTAAAACGATATTTTGTACTAATAATAATTTTTCTTGGGATTTATAAAATGTTATTGTTGGAACGTTTCTATGAATTAATTTTGAAGATTTTTTGAAGGTTATTTAGTTGTTGTTTTTCAAATTAAGGTCGATTGCAGCTGCTATCCCAGTTCAAAGCCAATAATCTGGAATTGGTTCAATAATTATGCTGTGTATCTATGTGTGTCTAACGACCCACATTATGGACCATTTCATAATTTTCTTGAAAAGCCATATACGCGCTAACTCAGGCATGGTCTATTCATGACCTAGAAGTGTACTATCTTGATTTGTAATTTGAGGTTAGTTAAAATTTAGTAGCATTGTTGAACGAATCTAACACTAACTGTGTCCTTTATTAAGCCACGATTTATAATAAACATGGGTATCGTTCTATAAGGCTTTAGGCAAAAGTAGGAAAAGAAATAAATGGTTTGAGTTAGATTTATCTCAAATTTTCAGGTGTTTTGTCGACTTTTTTGGCTCCCAAAAAGTATAATTAGTGATAGTGCTCAAAATAGATGTAGTTACTTTTACGTACTATTTTCGCGTAAAATGTCTACATAGTAACTTTTAAGGTTTCCAATCAATTGAATAATTCAAATTAAACAATGTGTTGAATGTAGTTAAAACTTTGACAACTCTTTAATGATATAAATTTTTACTAAGAACAAAAGATGTTGTTCTAAGGATTTATTAAGTGATCATAATAAGAACATTTTAAAACTAATTCTTATATTTAGATTATTAACGTATATGTATATATAATTGATTAATTTAAAATTTCATATTTTTAACTTAAAGGACTTAATAATATTAAAAGAAAAAAAGTAACAGTAGTAGTAATGGGATCGTGGACCAACTGCAATTTGATAAGCATTACTTGGAAATTTTTATTATGTCTATCAGATACCAGAAACTACTTGAATGAGGATGAATCAATATTTTTAATAAGAGTACACAGCTGTAGCAAACAATGACATTGTATGATTAAGTTACACAAAATTCTAATCCGTAAATATATTCTTCCTAATTAGTTCGTTTAATATTTTTTATACGATTTAAAACATGGTTTTCACTATAAAGTGTACCAATTGGCAATCTACTATCATTGAGACTAACACTGACAGTATACCTAAAAATCACCCCCTTAATTCTGTCGGCTTGCCCTTGGGATAAGGGGTGACAGCTCAGTGAGAGATGACACGTGACGTTGTTTGCAATTACTTTTGCTTGTTTGTTTCAATTATTACAATTGTTTCTTGTCGACGAAACATATTATTTTTTTAATAAGAAAAACTTTTACCGTCAAATTAGTATTTGTTATTCTGATGTTTTCTTATAACGTATATCTCTGTGTGTATACATTTTTGGTATTTATATAAACAATTACAACATAATGACGATATTTTAAGCTTTACGATTATAATTTTTTTAGTTTCTATATTTGTCTTGATTTTGTGTAAGATTTGGCAAGGAATAACTTTGACGTACATTAAAATAATTTGCATTAATTATTGTTTTCTAGAAAAGATTTTACTACGAAATTAATGTTACAACTTGTTATTTTAGCAAGTAAATTTAATGGTTTTAGCTAAGTTTTAAGCTAATTGTGCTGGTATTATTATTTCTTAATAGACTGCTATTATATAAGCAAATTCTGAACCCACCAGTGTGGATCTATGGCCTGCTTTTGTATTTATCATTCTACCTTCTGAATAAAGTTACTCACCTATCATTTGTTATTCAGCATTTATTATTTTTAAATAGTGTAGGAGTACCGACACGCAAAGTGATCAGTTGGTAGTAGTAAAAATAATATTGTAAATAGATAATTAGGTTTAGGTAGGTACTCGTATTAAGCTAGATAGTGTATATATATTATAATATAAAATAAGCATACTAGATAGGTTAAATAAGGTTTTTGTTTATTTCTATTCACTTATTATAACTATTATGTACATATTTTATTTTAAAATGTTTTTTTTGTGCGAAAAATGTAAGTTTCAATTTTTAGTGAGTTCGTTATTTATTTTTTGCAGTTGGTTCAAATTTTTGTTAAAAATATTTTATTTTTCTCTTTTTAGTGTTGGATATTTACTCAATAAATCACACAGTTATTTTATTTAATATTACAATGAGCAGGCCAAGTAAAGGTGCAGCTCGTATCAGGGAAAATAGGAATAAAACACAATGATTGAAATTAAATAGCGCTTCAGGCCCCCGAAGCAGCTACCTAGTCTAGGTGATTTGATAAATGTTACTAATAAACAACAACAAAAAACTTTGTCCCCGGCGGGAATCGAACCCCTGAATCTGTTTGGGAGCTAAACGCCTTAATTATTACACCATAGAACCAGTGATGTACAGTATTACGTCTACGACGTCATATGTGCTACAGTTTGTGCTTAAAAATAAACTGCACGGCTTTTGCACTGAACAACTTCCGATTTTCCGTCACATCAGCTCAGTAATAACATTATAAACAAATATCTGATTATTGTAGATAAAAAATATGTAGTAACAGTGTACGTGCCTTAGAAATTTAAGGTTTTCCCTCGATTTCCGCCCCTTCCCTCAACAGATTCTGATTTTCTTCCAATGGGACCACCTCGGAAGTGCACTCTTTCGAATAAAAAATTTTGAAAATCGGTCCATAATTGACGGAGAAATCGGCGAACATACATTAAAAAAATATACAGCCTAACATGAAACCTCCTCCTTTTTCGAAGTCGGTTAAAAAAAATGCTGTATGCAATTTATTATACAACCATTATCAACATAGATTTCTTCATAATCCTTCCAATTTTCGCTAAATTGTGATTATCTGAAAGGAAATGGCACGGTTGCAATTGTACCAATTAGGGCGTGGCATTTTTTTGAAACTTTTAAATTCATCAGCTTGTAATTTTTTGTTTTAATATTAAGCATTGGTAGGTATCTGGTAGGAGAAAAATAGTAATAATATTGTTTTATTTTAACTCTCTTAAAAAAAACCTAAAATATATGTCTCTGTTAATATTGAATTTTACAATAATATATACACGATAATATAAACAAAGACCTTTTTGTTAATTTTTAACGTACTTTTCATGCTTTGTATCTTGTTCGGTATGTACTCTCATTCATTTGGATACAATATAAACTGCGTTTCAACCGTAGAATAAAGGGTAATAAATAATTCCATTTGTATTCGTTTAAATAACACACAGCCGACAGCTTTATACAATTAAAGCTCGCCCGTTCCTTTCCGTTCTTTTCGAAAATCCTACGTGAGGTTCGCATCCGATTACATAAATTAGTTAATGAAAAACCAACAGGATAATTTAATCTAGTTCTGGGGTCTAAACTCCGCGAACGAATCCATCAGGGTTGGAAATATTTATAATGTAACACGGCGAGAGCCACACACGTGTTACATCAAGATTTAAAAGTAAATAAGCTTTTTATACGCTTTTAATTAACAGACAAAGTTACCAATGAAATATTGTATCTTACAACATAATAGGATTGGTAAATATCACTTTTGGCTATTAACGGCCATTTATTTAATTAATATGTATAAAGCAGAAATGAATAGAGGTTTTTATACTGCTTGGGATGTATTTTACGCATTAGGATTCAATAGTAATGGCTCATCATCCTTTCGTCCCAAAATCATTGGTATCTTTCAATTTCAATTCAAGTTTTCCAGGAAAATATATGAATGTAAAACATGTATTTTGAGAGACATTTGAGCTGTAATCTTTTTTTGTACTTGTACTGTACTTGTAACTGGATAAATTGGCAATGGAATCACTGTTCGTACGTGGAACTGGTTTTAGGACATGCTATATTATTTTGATTGCATTTATACCGACGACATTCATCGAGCGAAAGTGGCAATGATCTACATGATCTTGCTGTTTTCTTCATAAAGTTGACACAGAAAATGAAAAGTATGCATTTTCATGATGCTTTGTTCTGCATGCTTTACAAACACAAATACGTATATTTGTGTCATAATTTTAACAAAAACACTTTGAATTAACTACGTTATATCTGATATTTGAGGAAAGGTTTTCAGATGGCAACCAATGTAACAGCGCAGTCATGCCTACAGGTGCGAATTCAAAAACTAGAATCAATCTTGACATATAAATTGATGATCTGAGCTCAGGGTATTAAATAATGTTCAATAAATATTGTTTAATGTTTTGATCTGGTTGTGTTCTAGTGTTGACCCAAATTTGTAAACTTGTAGATGGATTATCGTATTGTGTATAGCCATAAAAATATACGAGAAAATTATCCAAAACACACCTAACAGAATCGCTCAGTAGAATTAAATAGGAAAAAGTTTAATCAAAAACAAATATATATCAAGCATTCATTGATGTGGAAAAGACATTTTACATAGAAGGAACTGAAAGAAGTGAAGAAATAAAGGTAGTATTAGAACAAAGAGAAGTACGTTGTAAAGAACAGTACGAAAATTGAGCAGAGATAGAAAAAAAAATGTCGGAATTTATATATGGAGAACGAGGGAAAATACACTTAACATAACATACCTACACTATTTAGTGGCACAAAAGGTGTTTAACATCAATATTTATTCCAAGAAATCATATTTTTTGTTTTATTATTACTTGAGTCATGCAACTTTAAAGCCATCTATTAGAAAAAACCGAAACTACCTTTTCCCAACGTTAGATATTGTATACAGGCTTGAATATATAAAATTGTGTAAAAACATACCATGTAGGTAGGTATGAAACACGAAACACATGACAAAAGGCGTAGTGTAGCATAATACCACCAAACTCACAACTAGATCCTAGATCCGGTAACACAGAGAGTAACACTTCATAGTCAGGAAACAAATCAAACGAATTAGACTCGGTTTTGGTCTAGTTAGTAGAATTGGGCTTCTTCGTGTAAGTCTTTTTTACATAAACGTTGACAAAGTAAGCTTTAGATTCCTCTTACTGCCTTCCTTGTTTAAAATGAACTTATCCAATTGCCTAGTGCCAACAGTTTGATATAATGTATACAAAGTACTCGTTCGCAAGGAACTCGGTGAGTTTATTCCAGCTGATGTTCACATGAGAGAGTGCCGACTGAAGCAAATTTTGCCCATGGCTAAATATATATATATATATATATATATATATATATATATATATATATATATATATAGCCTGTGATTATTTTAACGAAAATGGAACTGAAAAAATTATATATTAGAAAAAACAAAAATTTCAAAATTTCACTACTATATATATGGAAAAAGTCTGAAAATATATGTATCTTGACGTGAAATAAATGAAAATGTATTTGTACAGATAGTTTGATAATATTGAATAGCAAAGTAACTGTCTAATTTTCTAACAAGAATATTATATGAAAATATATCGATAATATAATTAAACGAATATGTTGTAGACGTGTTTAACCAAGTTTTCTGATACATGCCTTAATTTCTGTTAATGTGACTAATATCATAGCTTCAGCAATTGAAAACGAAGGTAAATAATCCTTAACAATGATTACAGGCCAATGAATTTGTCAGTAAAAACCAACATTCAGAGCATTTAAAGATCATTTATTGTATATTTCTAAGTTGACACTTTCTACAGAAAGGTAAGAATCATAATGAAAGAAATTGATATCTAGGAGTGTCAGGGAACAAATGATATATATTACAGCTTGCTTTTGCAGTAATGTTTTAAGTTTGCTTAGTTGTTTGGTACATAGTAACTGAAATAATATGTAATATCTGTTTTGTTTATTTTTTTCGAGTCTCCTTTTTACAAATTAAAGTTTATCTTGACCGGATCTACCGCCATACCAGGTTTTTTTGAAAAAAAGGGAGTAATTATTGTGTTTGTGCAGTAGATTATCATTTTCCGAATAAAAATAAGCCATTGCTGGTAAATAAACACAAAATTGTTCCACTACACCACTGTCTCGGTGGTATAAACGTACTTAAAATAAAATTATTTGAAAAAAAATTAATGGATATTTAAAAGCACCTATTTTTAATATATTTAATAATAAAAAAAACAAACAAGATAATTACGGCATATCAAATATTTAATGAACGTTTCAAATAACAACATCAACATGAACAACTTAAGCGGATCGAGTTGTTTAGCTTGCCACACATTTTATTAGGTACGAAATCAATTATTGCTGACAGCTCCTGTTGGCTAACACCATTTTAGATGTTTGACGTTGGGTCTTATCGCTGATTGAAGTTCAAATAAGCAGCACATGGCGATTAGAATAATATCAGAATGTCGAAAATAAGGAAATGAATGGCCACGATAAATAACACGTTTACGTTATCACTATCAGAAATGGTTTTCAATCGTTTCTCATGATGAATTGTCTAGTAAGTTGGGAAATGTTCTCTAGGGAAATTCGAATTCGAAACATAGTTGCAGTAAATATCAATACAGGACGACTGTAATGTACATATGTTGATGTGTTTATGTTAAGACTGAATCGTATGATGAGTGGGACGTCGAGATGTAGGGGTTTGATTTATAATAGGATATATTTAGACCCTCAGAGTCGTTTTGTAGCACCATTCAACAAGTTTTCATATATTTTCGTGAAATAAAATAGTTTTTAAAATGAAATGAAGAAATGGAATGCTTTAGGAACTTAACGAAATTCATAACTGGTGCAGTTGGTAGGATTCCGGCGGGATTGTGAGGCTGTTGTAAAAGAAGACAGGTTTACGTTGGATTGGTAATCGTTTCACGGTTACTCGAAACATTCCTTGGTGAAGTTAAGTGGATTTCAGACCAAAGTATCGTATTCGAAGCTGAAACGCTACAAAAGGCAATTCCTAATCCCTAACCATAAACTATTCCAATTAGAAAACATCCGAGTTTTGAAAAACACCCCTAGCTCGTAGCCAAAAATAATGGTTTATTAGTAAGATGGGTCGATAGCTCCACATAGTTCAAAATTCGACAGAAAGCTCCAGTTCTAGAGATACAGCTGACATTTCTTATTTTATATATTTTCAGTTTGTGGGAAATTCATTTTTCGATGTTGCTACCATTGTTATCTGTCGATCGCTTCACTATCAATCGCTGCGACGGTTAATTTGATAGCACTTTCGATATAATTCGATCTGGTTAAAATAATTTTTGGAGCGTACAGTTTAAGCTTTCGTTTTTTTAGGTTTTCCCCAAACAAAATAGAATAGAATAGTTATAGAATGTATTTTTGTTGAGTCAAAAATAGTAGAGACAAGCAAGGCTAGAAAATTCGGAATATAGTTGAATTTTAATAATTTGAATTTTATAGATAGATTTGCAGCGACCGCTACGACCCTTTAGACCACGACGCATTCATCTACAGCAAGCTTAACGGTTGGCAACGCTGGTGAATTGGTAACATGCGGTTTTTCTCTTTTATCTACCCCTTGTAACGGTACCACTTCCATAGCGCTTCCGTACTTCCTTAACCTAACCTAATATCTTGTCCATTCTCCCATCCATCACATGTAGTAGTTAACACATGAAATAAACAAGTTCTTATTCAACCGGTGTTTTCTGTTCCCATGCGAAATCCTTCCACAAAAATAGTAGTGAGTGTTCAGACAAACAATCGTGTCGAGAGCCACAGATTCTGACAAGACGAACGTTCCTATAGATTCATATACATGTTCCAATGTATCATACAGCATTCTATCTCTTTTTAACTATGCTGAAATGAGAAGGAAAAAAAAACAAACTGCAATTGTAAACAAACTGCAATTGGTTATATATTTGGCGTCGTCTATGACGTGCATTGGCTGTTTTATTTGACGACCATTTTAAATTTGATCATTTTCCGATGAAATTAGTAGCAAAATGAGACTGAGATCCCCCAAGGATCTATACAGTCATGTTGTGGAAACAGGGGATCCAGCCAATATAGAAGACGCTACCAAACCAAAACCTGCGACTTAATAAAAACTATTCAATGTACAGTTCATTCTGTTAATACTGGTCGGAGAGGTAGTGCTGTTATTAGCAGTAGCAGAGGCTGTAAGGGGCTCAACCAGGAAACTCTAATCTTCTCTTAATAAAGTTGCTACTTGGATTAGGCAATAGCGAATCAAATTAGCTGGAGCAAAATATATACAAATAAAAATTACATATAATATTGAATTTAAAATAAGTGGATCTAGCCACAGGGTGCCTTAACATGAAGGAACATATAAAAAAGAAGTGTGATGAATTCATCATCAAGTTAAGGAAAATGTATTGGTTGCTTGACCGAAACTCCCAGTTATGAACCTGCGAGAAACTTATTTTATATCAGTAGATACTGAGACCAGTGTGGAGCTAGGAAATTCAGCGGTAACTCAAATAACTCCAATGTCTAAGTGACTTTCTTGAAACTTGTGGTTCCAAAACAAGCTGCTGAGGTGTATTCTGAATGCGCCTAGGTATGTTTGCGTTTGTGTCCTCCATTGTGAACTATATATTGATATCGTTTCGGACACTATCAGAAGATTTACCCATTCTCATTAAAGACGACTCCAGAATCACGTTAACACAGATGTGTCCAGACTTCTAAATGCGTCATTAGAAAGCTCAGAGGGAAAAACCCTTTTGGCCTTGCAAATGTTTGAGCACTCAGTGATTCAGTGGAACATCTATTAGTTGTAGTTAATAGGTTAAGTCAGATTAAAGTTAATTGTGAGTTGTATACTAGTTTTAATTAAAAAAAGCCTTATTACAGTTGTACGTTGCTATATGAATGTCGCTCTGTAACATCACAATAACATAATAATGAACTTGTCATGTAAAAAATACTCAAATTGAATCTGGTTCTATTACATAAAGCTTTTTTGCAATTTCCGCAAAAAATATCTCATCACAACGAGAAAAGGCTCTTTCCGACCAATTTAACACAATTGCGTATTGACTTTTTACAGCTTCCTGTACGGACTCGCTTTAACAAAATAAAATACAATTAAAAACGCTCAAACAACGGTTACATCAAAGCTCGATATAATTACCACGAATGCGGAAGACATCTGAAAACCGAGAAGGAACAACGGAGAAAACGGCGGGTGGTTCTTAGCCGAAATGAAATTGTCTGCGATACGCTGCTGGATTATTTTTCGTAGCCATGTCAAAAAGATGTTTTTTTTCGGCGTTTTTGTATGTAATTTTAAATTGTATGTATCAGACAAGTTGAGAGAATGAAAAAGTCTATAATGCCCTTTTATTGTTTGAGTAAAAAATTTTTCCGGGGGCGGTGGAAATTTAATTCGATTTCCTAATTTAAGTTGTAAACCAGAAAAGTTAAATTGAAATAAAATAAAAAGCACCCGTATATAGGCAACCAAGCATATGTGTCAATTTGACTTCTCATAGCTATTTGGTTTTGACTATAGTATAATCAGGCGGTGCTGCCAGTTTTACCTTTTATAGGCGAGAGGAATGTTCGATCTATGTAGTTCGTGATTGGTTTAAAGTAATTCTGCGATTTTCAATGACAGGTTTCTTTAAAATTTTAAACTATTATGTATTATTTCAGGTTATTTTTGTATTCAAAATAACAGCGAACTCATGTCATCGCGATGCCTGGTTGTCAAACATCCGCAAAATTCTTATAAACTGTGGTGATAATAATTATAGGTTATAAATCGGCAAACGTTTTGACGATTTGCTTATTTTGAGAAATTTCAACACGTTGCTTATTACTATATTAATCTAAAATGCCGAAGCAATTAGATAGAGTCAAAACAGATGGCGTCTCTCAATTACTTCGGACAGGAACGAGACAATATATGCATTAGCTGCACTATAATGTTAAAATAAATTATTTTTGTTTCATTGTTTTATTTAGGTTACAAATTTGTTATATGTCAAAGTAAAAGTCAACTAAAAGGAAATGTTAATTTCAAACGAATAGGAACAAAATGTAAAAAACAAAAATTCAAAAGGTTAAAAACATTTGTATAGAGAAAAGCTGGAAAAAGTAGCTGCTTAAGAAATGGTAAAAATCGAGGTGGTTCTGGGATATCTAGATCATAGTTACTACCTTAAGCGTATAGATGGAGTTAAATAAATTGTAGAAATAATAAAAAATAAGGAAAATAATAAAGAAAAAAAAAAAATATATATATATATATATATATATATATATATATATATATATATATATATATATATATATATATATATATAATTATCCATTAATTAAGAATGTCCTCCACAAGGAATGTAAAAACCTGTAGTTTTATTGACAAAATACATGAAACAAGAATATACTCTAAACTAACCAATGTAATTTGGTAATTCTTGTAAAGTGCAGATAATTTTTTCTATTTTTTCTATCATTTATCTTTCTATCATTTCATTTCCATGGGCCAGTCCGTATTAAAACACTGTATATGTTTAATTCTTCTTTTTACAGATAATATTGTTATGATTCTTTTAAACATTATATTGTATTAAATACTTTTTCTTCATATATATCCTAGGGATTAAAGTTGTTGGTGCTATAAGTATTTTGCAAGTATAGCTTCTAAAATACCTATCTATATATTTATTATATTCAATTTATTTATGAGATTTTGCTTCTTAAGTTAACTTGACTAATCATAAATAGAGGCAAAAATAAAATAAATATAGGAAAGTCTGTTAATTTTGATATATTTATTATATAGCATATTATATTATTATATAGCCTATATATTTATATAGCATAAAAATATGTTTATGTTTAACTCACCTTGAAAGCATTCCGATATTTGTTGGACATGATGTGATATAGCAATGGATTGATGCAGGTTGATAGGAAGTAGAGAACTCCACTGGTGTACATCAGGTACAGGTACATCTGGAAGTATGTATTCTGGGCTTCAGGAGAAGCTTCGGCAAGATAGACAGCTAGCAGACGTTGAGCGTGGAAGGGTGCCCAGCATACGAAGAAGGCAGCCACAACTGCAACTATAAAAGAACAATAATAAAAATATATTATTTAATGTTTGGGTATATTTGATCTCTACTTTTTTATTTCAAATAGGTTTTTGCCAATTTATTTTGTAATTTTGTTAATTACAAAATATAATTACAACAAAACTACACCATGTACATCTTTTATAACTTTTATAACGTTCATCGTATAGACTACCTCAGACTATACTTTGTATTGGTCTCTAAGAAACCCTCTGAATGAGTGTAAAACTAGCTTCAAAAGATACCATTAATAAGAGCTATTAATAATATTCTTGATATTAATACAAATGTAATTTCAATAGTATTGACTAAATACTTTTTCATTCTTTTTGCTTGAAAGTGAAGAAGAGGATCGAGAAAATAACCAAACTTTTGTAATATGTGTCTAATAGGAGTCGAGGAGAACCATTCTGTATTCTTTGTTCGCGCATCGAACTTTGAAATTGTTTTGATTGTTGGGACTTTTTACATCTTCGGGATGGTTTTGCACATAAAATGCTGAAAATTAAATGAAAAAAAAACCGATTTGAAAAGTGTTTTAGCAGAACCCATTATTTTTTGTCCGATTATAATCATGAATATTAATTAATTATTTAATATTGGCGAAACTGAAATGTTAAAACCATTATATGTCAATGAGTATCATTTCATATTATATTTATTTAATTAGCTTTTTTATATCATTTACTTTAATTAAGTATATATAATTTATCAATATATAGTAAAAGTGACAATGCGCAGGATATCAGAAGATTGAAGCAAACCAAACCATACGAACTTATATAAAGTGTATATATACCTTTAGTGTAAAGTATAGCTTAAGTTATTATTATTTTATCATTGAGGAATACATATTGATGTATTTATCTCGCACTCGTCTTGCTTGTGAATTAATCCAAGTACAAATGAAATGTAGTAGTAAGTTAATTTATAATTAAGATTGTACTCTTTGTAAATTGTAAAATATTTAAATCATGTTCTTTGTTCATATTTTATGCTTGGGTTCAACAATAAAATGTTACGGCATGCCCAATGAAAATCTAACTGTTGCTTCATGTAACATATCATATATATAGTGATAATATCCCAAATGTTTTTCTTATATTTGAACCTCTATTTGTATTCATGATAAATATTTTCTACGCATATAAAGGACTTTCTCCGAACAGAAAAGTATTTTATTTCCTACTGGTTGTTTAAGTGTTTTGTCCTTTTAAAATGTCACTTTGTGTAATCCTTCGACAAAAGGGGAATACGAAGACAAGGAATAAGAAGGCTATTGAGTGGGTGAATTCTTCCAGTATCATTTTTTTTTTAGTATTTTCTTGTGCGAAATACAATTTGCTACATTTAAATTGTTTGCAGCCTGGCAGATATCAGCTTTTAACTGTAATTATTTATTTGCAAACAAAGCTTTATTGTGTTTATTAATAATCTATTTATTCATAATTTTAAGATTAATCTTTTTTATTTACGTATATTTTTTACCTATACAGTCCTATATAATTTAGGGTAAAATCTACTTTGTGTACGTAATGAGTAATTATATTTGTATTTTATATTTGTTGTTGGTTGTAGCTTGATGGCCTGTCTTGGGATTCATTATCTACTAAATGATCTATAAAATCCTTTATAATTTTCCATTTAATCCATACAGAACATTCTAAGCATCGTTTATGAGGTCATAAGAATGCCATTAAAGCAACGATTAAAGCATAGGTAGAGATAAAGTCTTTATGACAAGAGGATGTTTTCGTATTATTCAAATGAATGCCCTCTAAACAGATATTTAGAAGAAATAAGAAACATGACAATAGAGTTAATTTAGATGGAAATTTTGTGACTTTTTTCATGAAACTATTTATCTAAGAATATAGTGAGGATGATATGTATTAATTTTGGTTTTTAATGAATAAATAATGGAGGGGCAGTAGTTCGCGGTATTAAAATGGGAATTCTGAAAAGTTGGCTTGATATAGAGTTAAGCACAAGGGACTATATTTATGCATATATTACATAAAAAATGCGAAAAGCAAAATGCGAAACTCTTAAACTCCTTTATCTCAACTAGGACGTTTAAAGTTAAATAAGAAGAAGTTTACTAATAAATTAAAGAAACAAAAGTAGGTGTATTACTAGGCAGTGTTCTAGTTCCTGTTCTTTATTTACCCTATACATGTGACGTACCATAAATAGAAAGTATTACTATATCTAGAATTGCTAATAACTGAGATACTTACTATTAGAGACAATAGCGAAGAAGCAACCAGAAAACTGCAACACGTAAGTAGTGACATAAAAAATGTGGACCCAGGCGTAGACAATAAAAGTTAATAAGAGTATATCAGTGCATATTTAATTCAGTTACACACAAACTGTTCATTTAGCCATAAATATGAAAAATACTAAGTAATGTGGAATTAATCTTGTTACTTCGTTGGAAATAGCATATCGAAAATGAAGGTAAAGGAAATAAAAGAAGAAAAAAAATAAAAGAAAGAACAAATATTTCAGAATAAAGTTCTGAGAGGGATTGTGGATGCAGCCAGATACTATTAAAACAAGTACTTACACCGAGACCTTACCATCTCCATTGTCATAGAGGAAATTGCGGGATTCGCAATAAGACCTGAGGAAAGACTGATGTTAACATCGAAGTGTATTCTTGGCCATCACTGAACTAGGATGCAGACTCAAAAGGACCAAAACGTGTGAAAGAGCAGAGCCAGTGGATCATCCTAGATAAGTATCTAGATTTAAGTCACTGTAATTTTAATACACTTTCAGAAGTGTAAGAATAACTACGTATTATAATTATTAGTTAGTAGGAAGTCAGAGGAAGCTAAATCTGGTGAATAAGCTGAATGCTAAAATAGCTCATACCTTTAACCCAGTGATTTTAGGGATGTTTTTTTTCCTTCCGAGAGAGTAGAACGTTATCTTCATGGAAATCGATATTTTGGAATGTAAACCTTCTTTTTTATCAGTGCATTGAAGGTACCATGACAAATATTGCTTTTGAAATCCAAAAAGCCAAAAACCGAGTTTAGGATGACCCTAAAGGACAAGAGGCTGTGAGGAGGACAAGGTTCAAATTTAGATTTTTTTGATAAATAAAGAATGAAGAATAATCTGGAGAATAAATGTTGCGTGTGGTTTCACCTACAAATAAATATATTACTGGCTAGTAGTAATTTAGTCTTGAGTAATCCTATATGTGGATAGAGTAATGGATGACAAGGCGAAGTAGAAAGAGCATGTAACAACAAACGAACCTTGCATGAATTTCAAAAAATGTGACCTTTGATTGTATGACAATCAGAATTAACACTCCGATGGTTATAATACACACAAAATTTGAAGCCATTGTGTAAGTATGGAGTTGCACAAACAATATCAATAATTTATAATAAATAAATAATTCAATATCAATATGATTCAAACTTATCAAACATAAGCTCTTCATGGCATTATTGATGCTCCATGATGTGTTAGGAATGATGATATCCACAATATCTAAGGCTACCAGGAGTTGGCGAAGAAATTAAACGGCTTGCGCAAAAACACCAAGATATGTTACGTCGTATATAACTTAAAAACGTCGAAGTACTACAAGTGGTCGACAACAGTGGACTTATCCGGATATTGAAGAGTTAAAAACGCTTTGAACTTGTAAAGTGGAGCTATGTGTGGAAAAAATGCAGCATTTTAAAATTGTGTGGAATGCACGAGTGGGATTATATATGTCAAACACCACATAAATTTGGGTGTGAAATTTTAGATATGTGATTTAAGAATAATAATTCAAAAAACCCGGAAAGTCATTACCGGGTTTTTTGATGACATCCCAAAAGTGACTCGAAAAGTTGATAGTCGGACGAGGCAAGGTCTGAAGTGTACGGTGGGTGCGATAGTATGTATCATCCAAGTGCTCTCAATGCTTTATGGACCGGTCTTGCTTTACGAGATGGCGCATCATTGTGCTGTAAAATCGCCTTACGGTGTCTTCAGGCCCATTCAATTTTTTTAGATCAAAGCATGGTTCAAATTGATCATTTTTTGTTAGTAGCTATTACTATTAGACCACATTTCGTAATACAATACGTCTTGCGGCCAAAACGATTTGGCCTTGGAGTCGATCGACTTCGCCAGGTGATAAGTGTGATTTTTGCGCTTAAACTTTTCAAAACAAGTCTACCTTTCATCACACGCCTATATTCGAGGCAAAAGTGATTTTTGATTATACCTTTAAAGCGGATTTCACAGACGATTTTTCGGTTTTCCATCTGCCTGTCATTCAACTGATGAGGCACCAATCTCCCCATCTTTTGGATTTTCCCCATTGCTCGCAATCGGTCGTCAATATTTTTTGGGTCACATTAAACGCTTCTGCTAATTGGTTTCAGTTTGGGTTGGGTCTTGATATAATAACTCATACGGTTTCGCATGGTCAAATTCTTTCGGCATACGAGAACGTTCTTTGTCTTGTACATCGAAATTACCACTTTTGAATTTTCGAAACCGCGTCATTGCCAAAGAGATATAAATCTACTTTGGCAAAGTATATGTATAGCTTAATCTGTGATATTATAATATTGCATACATAAGCTTTGTTGACGTGACTAAAAACAATAGAATGTAGGAATGTTCGTCTGGTCGGAATGTCTAGCTGTCGATGCGTTTGTTTGTCCGAACACTCGCTACGATTTTGTGGAAGGAATTTGCACGGGAACTGAAAACACTGGCTGAATAAAAACTTGTTTATTTCGATTGTAATTGATACATGTGGTCGACGGGATAATGGACAGGATATTAGATTAGGTAGAGGAAGTACGGTAGCGCTGTAGAAGTGGTACAAGGGGGTAGAGAAATGAAAATAGAACGAAACGTCGTCGTAGTGGTCTTTTTAGCAAGAAACCGCATGGTACCAATCCATCGGCGTTGCCAACCTTTGAACTCGCTGTAGGTGAATGCGTGGTGGCCTAAAAGGTTGTAGCGGTCGCTACAAGAACTTATTAAGCTTAGCGACATCTCTTAGAAACACCACTAATGACTTTCCGGTACACTTGATAAATACCAATTATATATAATTTACAATTAATACTTAGGATTCATTTAAATTTATTCACACAGAAGATACATCCCAAGATATTCGCTTCAGATCATTTACCCCATCATTACATCATTATGGCTTCGGACAACATTAACTTTGCTATTACACTCAATTTATTAAAATGGGCCAATTTATTTTGCGTAACCCCACGTACCCGACAAATATTGATTCTCTTCTTTGGTCTTATATTATAGAACGCACGTGGTAGCCTTATTAGTATATCTTTTTGGCTTTTTTCCTCGACCTTTTTTATAGGCGATTTGTCAATATCAGTCTGTATGTTATCTTCCGGTGACAGTGTATTTATTTTCTAGATTTATTTTTCGGTCGCCTAGCGTTCCTTTATCGAAGTCTATGCAAATGAATAATATAAAAGTTTAGGGGATTATAGTTTTTGAGTGTTGGGCCTATTAAATGTATTTCAAATATAATTAAGAAAATCAATTCTAGTAATGGAATGAGTATTCGATTAAATTAAATTTTATGCAACTAGCAATACACTATATTACGATACCCAGTTGTAAACGCTTTGGTCTTTCATTCATTATTTTTCAAGCCATATAGCTCTAAAGTGCAAACTATACCTTAAAGATTGGAATCAGATTAATTACAAAGAGGTCAAGCTGAAAAGCCACAAAAGCTGTATTGAAAGTGCTCAAAGACCGCTAGACATGAATTATTTCAAGTAAGAAACATTTAAGCTTTAAAAAACACCTTTATTCTGTAGAATCTCGGCATGTACATTACAGCCCAAGATGTAAGACCATCAAAGGCGGACTGAAGTTACACTCAGTAATAGTAGAATTTGGACAGAAGCTACAAGTTCAAGGTGAACGGCCACCAAAGGTGGATTGTTGTACCTCAATTTTTATAAGCTGCCCAGATGGGACAACGACCACGTCCATACCTGTGTGACCATTTCACTGGAGGGATGTATTATAAAATACAGCAGTACGGTCTTGACAATCACGATCATATGCAAGGTCCATCTGTTTTAAGACTATGACTGGTGACCTGAATGGTGAACGAGTGAGAAGGGGATGGTCTGTTTTCTAATAGAAAAAACCCTCGGTGCCGTTTTGTATCATTGTTCAACAGGTTGCTTCTGTTTTTTTACTGAATAAATCAGTTTATAACAAAAATTAATTGTTTTGTATTTTAAAACTTATACGCTTAAATGCTTCCGACAGCTCTACATGTTTTTGTAGCTTTCCGGGCTTTCTTTCCGTTTGGTTCTTTAGAAGGACCTTTCACAATGACATTCAGCACAGACAAAAAACTTTGCTCAATTCTCACTTCAATTTTCATGTTACTGTTCTATGCCATAACTGTGAAAATCTTTATGTAGGACAAAATAACAGAATAATATGAGTTCGTAGAGAAGAACACTAAAATATGGAAGATCGCAATAAAAACTGACGGCCTGGATATTATAATGTTGATGAAATTGATGGAAAATATCGTAATTAATATTGTAGCGACCTATGTGTCCACAAAGTACCCGGAAATATAATCCCAGATGTTGAACATGGGCGGGTGCCAGCAGCGACAATTAGAACACGATAACGAATAGCTGGCAACTTCGAGACGTTTATCTGGAATGTTATTGAAGGGTATTTCCATCATTCAATAAGCGACCATCGTTTGGTTTAGACGTGCCACCATCGACTGCCCAAGCCTGGTAACACCGCTGCCATCCGTTTTATCTATTTTGTATTTTCTAAATTTTTCATATTGCCAATAAATAACGGCCACATAATGTAAACATCACTGTTTCATTTCGTTTTACCTCCATTCACCGAGCCATATCATTTACCCCAAAATATAATAAAATATATAGTCTATTTAAAGATGTTTTGCACATACGTCATCAAGATGTTTAATGTATTGCCTATTGTAATTTGTAAATTCGTTTCAGAATCAGACAATATTTCTCATTTTATTCCAGTTAAAAAGATGCAATGTTGTCTGATTAGTTCGAACGCGTAAACGAACGAGCCTGTCAAAACCGTCTGGTTGTCAGACGTATACAAAATTCTTGGAAGCAATAGTTATAACAGGTTATAACTTTAATCTGTAAACTATTGTGGCTGTATAATTAACTGTAGATTTAGATGTACTATAATGTTAAAATAAATTATATTTGATAACATTTTTGTTCAAATATTTTATTTAGATTAGAATTTTTTGTATGTCAAAGCCAAACTGAACTAAAACTCAGAGTTGATGCGGCAACATTGCGATGTTTTGACGTTACAAATTTAAATAACCAACATTTCTCGATAAATGCCTTTCTAAAGGAAAATCACCTAGTATAATGCACTGATTCGATATGATTGTTTTTTGAACCACCCTGTATTGTAACAGTGTCAATATAGATCAAACGAAAAATTAATATATAAATGACATAATAATGCAAATATAACATTTTATACTGTATTTTAAAGGACTGAACGTTACATGTGGGGAAATATATGATATTATATACAGGAAGTTTTTCAACAATGCTACTTATCGACATTAGCATATCAGTCGATTTATATGGAAATTTGACGTCTCACACCGAGCAGAATTAATGTAAAATTTGATTTTTTTTTGACATATAGGTCACACTCGAGGTCCTGTTAGAACAATCTAATTTTTGGAAGCTTCTTTTGTGTTTTTTTTTTGCTGTCTTATTCGTAAGAATAGTAGCTATACTCACAAGATGTTTTAATTATATGCTATTTATCGTCAAATGCAAAAATAATTCCATGTATACTACTTTATCTATAAAGTATTTCACAAAAAAGTTTATAGTAAATGATTACAAACACGCAGGTCTATCGAAATCTTTATAAAAAATCAGATACTAAGATGTGGCGATATTCTATTTTGCCTTAACGACTGAAAAAATAATTGAAAGTTTTTATATAACTATAAATAATAATAAAAATTATTCTGTTACAAAAGCACTACACATACGCTGAAAAAATCAGAATAAACGCGGATTTATTTCTAACATTTTATCTGATCAGGTAATTTGTTTTTAAATTTATTTATTAAAACTAGTATACAACGAACAATAAACTTTAATTTGACTTACAAACAACAAACAAGCAACTACAATTAAGAATTTTTCCGATGAATTACTTAAGTGTTTAAACATCTGCAAGTCTGGATGTTTCCGTGTTGACGTGGTTCTGTAGTCTTCTTTGATGGGAATCGGCAAATCTTGTACGTTAATCTTATAGTGTCCACAATCATGTCACTTTCTAGATCTCGATGGAGGTTACAAACGCGTATGTAACAAGGCATTCTGTTTCATTTAATTTGATTTTTTTACAGCAACTTTGTTAAAATAATATTGGAGTCTTCGTGTCTCTACAGTCTTTGCTACTACTAAGCACTGGTACCAACACACTTCACTGAGGCATGAAGATTATTAAGATCAGAGTATGTTCCTTCATGTTTAACATGGAAGTATCAATTAATCAAATAAGATTTTAATAGCAATTAGAAGTACTTAGGGATAAGTGGGTTTATTTTATATAGAAGGCCTTTATTCCATACTCTGTCAAAAGTCTGTACAACGTCAAGGAAGACAGTAGAGCATACACCTTTATTTTCTAGAGATTTTTCAATTATATCTGTGATTCGATGGCCAATTGTTGAGTGGAAATTCTTGAAACCAAACTGGTGAGATGTTATCACCCTTCTTTACTCGAGATTAGGTTTAATTTCTTTAAGAGTTTAGACATAACTGGCATTTTAATTTAATTTTCATAATGTTGGTGGCACAAAACTGATTTATTAACTATGATATATAACCTAAATATAAGTAAAATAGAAGTGCACTCAAACGTTCGTACGTATGCAAATTGCCGAAGTGATGGCTAGGAAAAACTAAGTTACGTCAATGTTCTAAGGCCAACTTAATATGAGGAATTAAAATTTGTGTTCTTGTGTTTGCTGTAATTTAAAAACTATTTTATTACGAATCATTCTATCCTAGATTTTTATTTATCAATGATATCATTTTGATTATTTTATATTAAAAATAATATTCTCTATCTGAAATATCCCAAAAATCTAATTATACCAAACTATTATTTAAATTAATAAACATTAAAATTTGATAAAACCTACGATAAATGAAAATTCGAATATAAAACGGCAATATTTCAAGAGATTTGCTACTAGTCTACTTATCGATGATAGCATAATAAACGATTTATATGGAAATCTCCAGTCTCGTATCCAAAAAACTAAGGCAAAATCGGCTTTTTTCTCTTCCACCATGTAGATCGCATTTGGGGACCTTGTTAGCGCAATGTGTTTTTTCCACAACGTTTTATGAATGATTTATAAATAATGCCACCATAAATGATACAATAAACTCGTTTATGCTGAACTAAGGAGATTGTATGTTATAAATATATTATTGTATTAGTGCACTGATAAATTATATGAAGTTACTTCGGAAAATTTAATACTGATCATCATTAAACGTGATCGTAATAACATGAATATTCTATACAAAATCTAGCAACGCTTGGCGGTTAGCTAAACTTGTTCTAGCTTCAGACTGCGCTTTCTATGACCTTGGTCCATGTATATTTCGGAGCTGTTAGCTTTATCTTCTGCTTAAAAGGCCAGTTTCACCATATAACAGGTCAATTGAAAAGTCCCCGGCCTACCATTCTAAAATACATTTCTTTGGCAAAATTAGTTTTTTTTATTCAACATGATTCCTTTCAAGGGTGATACACTGAATACAGCGACCCTCCAACTTTTCGATGCCATTTTTGTAGTACGATTTGTCGTTTGCTTCAAAATAGGCCTCAGTTTCGGCGATCACCTCTTCATTCGACGAACATTTCTTCCCAGCGAGCATTCTTTTGAGATCTGAGAACAGGAAATAGTCGCTGGGGCCAGATCTGGAGAATACGGTGGATGAGGAAGCAATTCGAAACCCAATTTATAGATTTTAGTCATTGTTTTCATTGACTTGTGACACGGTGCATTGTCTTGGTGAGGCAGCACTTTCTTTTTCTTTAGATGCCGCAATTATTTGGCGATTTCGTCCTTCAAACGGTCCAATAACGCTATATAATAGTCGCTGTTGATGATCTTTCCTTTTTCAAGGTAGTCAATGAAAATTATTCCATGCGCATCCCAAAATACTGACGTCAAAACCTTACCAGCCGACTGTTGCGTTTTTCCACGCTTTAGAGCGCGTTCATCGTGTACAGTCTACTTGCATGACTGTCGATTCGACTTTGGAGTGAAATGATGGGGCCATGTTTCATCCGTTGTGACATATCGACGCAAAAACTCGAGTTTATTACGCTTGATCATCTTCAAACACTGCTCCGAAACATCTCAATATTTTATTGACACGCGAAATTCCTTTTTGTCCATTTTTTTTCACAATAACAAAAGTTGCTTCACTCAAAATGCTATAATTCACAAACTAATGATTGGACAGCTGTCAAATTTATACACGCATACTTTTCGGAGTTAGCGCTAACTAAAAAACATATGGATTTAATTCTAGTAGCGCCATCTATGTGTTAGGCCGGGGACATTTGAATTGACCTGTAAGTCTGAAGGGTTATACTTTACCACATTAAGGATAAATGACACATATTTGTTTTGACAGTTTGATGTGTATCATGGCAAACATTGTTAGTGTGTCTGGAATACTAAGTCACTTCATGACAACGCTGTAAAAGTTCTAGTATTCTTTTTGAAATTGTTATTTCAGGTAAGGTCAGAGAGTAAGTCATTATGGACCGACTGTGGGCAAACCTAGATTATTTACGTTGTGAAGTCTCAGTTAAATTTTTTCATTTATCTTTCTTTCCGTTGGTTGCATAAAGCTAACTTTTTAAACTGTGAAAAAAGATAGATAATCCAAATAAAGTTGAAGCGCGCTAAGATTTCAAATGTTGGATTGCGGAAATTAGGAAACGGTAAGTGACGTCAATGTTTCGTAGCGCTTCTGAGGTGTTTGTTCTTGATTTCTAAATAAATGTATTTTTAATAGTCTCTCTATGGTATATTATTATTATAAATTAATATTTTTGTCATTCTTTATAACAGTGATCAAGCCTATTACAGTGTTTTATCTTTATCATTTTTGTATTATACTTACTTAACATTTTCACCACTCGATTTTGGGCTTGAGTCTGACGTCTTCTCCTGGCTATATCGTTGTTATGGCAGGAATATCCCGTGGATGTCGAATTACTGTTATGCGAAGTGAGGGATGGTCGTTTGGCGGTGGATTTTTTCAACTGTCTGCCTATTAGGAGGTATAGAACTGTTATGATGATCATTGGGGTGACGAAAAATACTATGGTAGACACCTGAAACAAAAACATATATGTATCTTTACGTGGACAAACCAAGAGTTGAGACTCATGCTGGAGAGACTTTCGAATTTTAACCAATATTTTCTAGTGGTAAGGTGAACCATCAAAGCTTATTGGAGCAATCGGCATTTCAGGAAAGTTGAGGGATGTGCCAAAGCGATATCAGAAATTATGAAATTTATATCAGAATATAAATCTGCAGCTTTATTAATTTCATATACATCTTTAGGGAATGAATATAAAGGTGAATTCATCATTCATGACATCGGGAAATCCTTAAACACAAATTCTTTATAGTAAGGCCTTTCATAATCTGGCTATATGGAAATAGACTATAAAAGTTATTGTTTTTATGTTCTAGGGCCAGTACAAAATACTTATGTCACAACAATAAAAACGTAATTTTTATACTAAAAAAATACATCGTTTTCAAGAGAATGTAAATATTTATTTAATCAAAGAATTGGCCATTTGTATCTACATATCCTACCCATCCTTCAGGCAATTTATGGATGCCATCCCGAAAAAACTGTTTGTCCTTTGAACAAAACCATTCTGCGACTCATTTTCTAACTTCTTCGAACTTGTAAAGGCAAAATGCTGCTCTGCAAGCGCGTGTTTCATTTATGCGAAAAGTTTTATAATCTGACGGGCCAAGATCTGGAAAGTACGGCGGGTGATGTGTGTACGTTACCGTGCTAAAAAGTCACTTTACTGTGTCTTGGGGCCATTTTTAGACGTTTTTTCGATTAATTTGTGGTTCAAATTGATCAGTTGTTGTTGGCAGTTGTCTCTATTAATTATTTCATCAGGTTACTCAGGGCATTGTCTTGCGACCAAAACGATTTGGCCTTGGGGTCGATCGGCCCATTTCACCAGGTGATAATCATGATTTTATGCATTCTTTTTTGCTTTTGACTTAAGGTTTTCAAAATAAATTCATTTTTCACCACCCGTCACTCTTCGATGTAGAAATGACTCTCAACTAAACCTTTGAAGCGGCATTTCCCATCTTTTGAGTTTGCTCGACTGCTTATAATCAGTCGCTAATTGTTGCTTGGCCCTAATTTAACGCTTCTACCAATTCTGTTTGAGTTTGGGCTGGGTCTTCAACTAATAACTCTTGCGGTCTCGCATCTTCAACCTTTTTAGTTTTATCAGAATGAACGTAACGAATGGAAATCATCATTTTTAGAGCATGCTCTTATATAATTAAGTTTCTACCGGCAAACGATGACTTTCAGCTTTTACGCTTGTTGTTAGTGACATCAATTAGAAAAACTGGTAATAACTTTCCGGTCCACCTAGTAAATAACCGATGAATACGTTAAAACAAAGAAATATCTATATATCGGCGTTCCTGTTCAATTTCAACTTAATTCAATATGTATCGTTATCGATAAATCGATAATACTTACACCTTGGATCCCTAAACATATGATCAAATACAAATAATAATAAAATCTAAACTTTTCTTTAGAAATCTGAACTTGAAAATCACTTCAAAGACTACATACGAAGTTGTTAAGAATAGTTTTTATACAATCTCTATTAAAAATACACTTAAAGTTGCGCAACTTTATTATAAATTTCATTTCAGTCTGGCGGGTCTGAATCTGACTCCAGAAAGATATTAAGAATCATATTCCCATCTAATTAAAGCAATTTCTCTGGCGGCGGGAGAGAGCGAGAGAAACAGAAAGTGAATCTACAACGCTCTAAAAGAAAGTTAATAAGGAATTTAATTAGGAAGCCTGAAAGACCGACCGAACAAATCTTTAATTAATCATCTGTCTAATTGATTTCGAGAGAGGATGAGCGAGGGTGACGAACGTTCACCAGAAACACGTTTGGAATGAACCCGTCAAATTTTGATTGCATTAGTTATTAATATCTATTCCGTCAGCTTGTCTGTTATGCGCTATAAGGAATAGGACAAAACTAGAACTAGCAAATTAATTTAACTTAGTTCATACATTGCTTGCACGTATTTTGATTAACGATATCGATTTTTTCCTCGCTGAGAGTGGCGATGTTGCATCTCTTGAGCCTCGCGTCTTGTATAGCCAGAATATTTAAAAAATATTTATTTTACAATAAAATAAGCTTAATCATGTGTACTACAAGCAAATGTATTGTGGTCAATTTTTTCTCAAATTTGCACAGTGATATACGACAAATAAATGCCACGATGACTACATATGATGATTATACTGTGATGATGTTGTCCTAGATCTGTACATCCACAGTTCATCTATAATCAGGTCGCACAAAGACTAATAAATCAATAAATAAATAATAAGAAAAAGAAAGAACTAGAACTAAAATATGGGAAAATATATTCATGCTCCGTAGAAGGAAATATAAATACAATAAATAGTCTCAGAAGTACTGAAAGTGCACTCAGATACTACAGGGCTAATTACTTACATCGAAGCCTTCAGATACCAACCATCACTCAGGAAATCAAGAGAATCGCAAGGAAACATGAGGAGAGACTTAGTCCTCGTATCAATATCGAAGTATAACGTGGGGTAAAAGTCCCGCTACCATCTTGATTGCCTATAAATTTGCTTAAGGCAAAGATAAGTAAGTTTGGTTTTCATAAAAAGTTTATATGGTCATTACATTTGGTTTCGTTTTGATTGAAAAATTATATCGGCTAAATTGTGACCGCCGATTCACTATGCAACTTTAGGCTCTTTTTAAGGCATATTTTTATAACATCCTGCAACATTTGAGGCTTAAATTCTTCAATTTATTGACGAATATTGTCTTTAAGATGTTGAATCGTTTGTGGCTTATTCACATAACCTTTTGATGTCAAAAAACCCCATAATTGTTTGGTGCTGATTCGCCATGCTAAACCGCCACTTTGCACCCAATTAGCCAATTGGTCTTCGTGGATAAACGTCATTCAATAGTTGAATTGTTGAATGAGCTGTGTGTGCTGTGACCCCATCTTGCTGAAACCACATGCCCTCTAGCCCTTGTTCTTCCACTTCAGGCGCAATACAATTTCGAATCATATCTTGGTACTGTTCAGCAGTAACAATAGCTGCAACACCTTGGTCATTTGCAAAAAAATAGAGACCAATGCTGTTTCCAACATGAATATCACACCTTACACTGTTTTGTTTAATGACGTGGCCACTAAGAAGAAAATGGGCTTCATCGCTCATTATCAATTTAGACGAAATATCTTCAATTCGCCAGACAGCCAGGATTGCATTACTGTACTCAACTCGTTGATCAAGATTTCTCGGTACTAATTTTTGGATTAATTGAATTTTGTGCGGAAACATTTTCATATCAGTTTTAAAAGTTCGTCTTAAACTCTGTACAAAAATGTGTAACTGGGAACCACGGCTCCGAATTGATATTTCTGAAGACTTTGCAACACTATCGCGTACCAGAGCCACATTTTCAGCGTTACGAATTGTAGTTTTGTGAGGCATTCGATGATTAGGACATTTTTGACGCAATTTCTGAGGGGCAATAATGGAACGATTATTTTCAATAAATATTTTTACTATTTCTGCTCGATCTTGTGGCGTATATTAATCCATAATAAAATTGGACGTTTACATAACACAATTGTTAAAGCGAAACTGAGCTAAACGTCACATAACCAAGATGACGCGCAATCAAAATGGTAGCGGGATTTTTGCCCCCGCTGTTATGTTTCGTCTGTCTTCAAGTCTGTTTCGCAGTCCAAGAGAAACATTTACCTAGATTCATTGCATCTAAATCAAATTCCTTTAGAGCGGATGACGTACATTTAGAAATTAGAAAAATAAACCACCCGTTAAAAATCTTACTATTTTTTGATCGCCTCACCTCAACAATTTTATCAAAGCTCGAGTGTGGGTATCCAATTGAATTAAACAGATAAACTTTAAATACGTTTACTTTTGACAACTAAAACCATTTAACTTTGGTGAAGCATTGCATATGTATTAAATTTAGCTAATACAGCTGTTATAGGTTTGCCTCTAATCCTGTAAAAGCAGTCCCGAATAAATTGAAACTTCCGAAATTAAGTTTATATATATCTGAAGGTTATTAGAGGTTTCGGTACAATTTATATTAACATAAATTAAATCAATAAAAGCAATAATTTTGCTTGT
Organism: Rhynchophorus ferrugineus; assembly: GCF_030347505.1. Lineage (NCBI taxonomy): Eukaryota > Metazoa > Arthropoda > Insecta > Coleoptera > Curculionidae > Rhynchophorus > Rhynchophorus ferrugineus. Next base: position 4,389,882 of record NW_027472583.1, on the reverse strand, counting down.
AATTGGAAATTCAATGTATTGTAAGCCATTAGATTCATACAACAATAAATATTTTTCTAACTATAGTCTGTCCAAAATAGCAGTGAACTCATCATGTGTACGGTTATGTTGCCAAATGTCTGCAAAATTCTGTAATGAAATTATGTTAGTGGTAATAATAAGACGGTATAAATCGGCAAACGTTGTAAACTAAAAGTTTGGGTATATATATATATATATATATATATATATATATATATATATATATATATATATATATATATATATATACAAAATATTAATATCACGACATTCAATTAACGGTATTCACCTAAAAGAAAATAAATTACTTGTGCTCCAACCATATTATGATTGCATAATTATTAACAAATAAACTACACCAATACTCACTTCGAACGCATGAGCAAATATCTTCCATACTACAGTGCAGTGGCTCGAGTATTTTCCATTCTCGAATGAAACGTCAATCCCAAACTGGGCTGCCTGCGGAATAGCCAGCGCCAATGCTATCGCCCAGATGATGATGATGATTCGGATGCATCTAGACAGCTTCGACATCTTGTGAGATCTGAACGGGTGGCATATAGCTAGGTAACGTTCTACCGTGAAGGCTGTTATGGTTAAAACCTGAAACAAAAATGCAGTGAGAGACGGTTTAGCGTTGTTCTTTTCTATATATTTTAAATTCATTACGTATCTTGGATTAGTTCTTGATTTATCTGTTTGTCGATAATATAGTTTTCTATTAGAGAGTATTTATACATAAATATAGCTAAATTATTTAAATTTAATTGTATTACAACCTCAGTATTGCACTTATTTATTGTAAATCTGCTTAAGGTTTTGAGTTTAAAATATTGCCATAAAGTTTATATATATATATATATATATATATATATATATATATATATATATATATATATATATATGTCAGATGCTTGGTAACAAGAACTAATTTAAAACAAGTGTGGTTGGAATGGAAATGGAACGGAACATTATAACGCGTTTGAATAATAAACGTCTTATTAAAATAAACTATTATTACATATACATATATTTATAACAAACTAACCAAATATTTCAAACGACAATTATTTTTTAGATGGAAGAAGAATAATCAGTTCTTAATTGAAGAATGTATGAATTTTGTGCTTACATTATCGAGAGTTTCCTCTATTTCACATTAAGAATATATTTTAAAAGCTTTATCTCATTGATAATAATCTAATTAAATTCAATAGATCATAATACAAGAAATATACAGTGTGTGGGGGGACTCAATAAAAATGAAATATTATAACATATTTCAAAAGCCTTGGAAATAGCCGTCGTGTCAGCCTACCCATATGTCTTCATATAAATAAAGCAAAAACGTTGTAAGGCTTTTTATAAGACCAAATTGACATAAAAGATAATTTATATATGAATATATATATATATATATATATATATATATATATATATATATATATATATATATATATATATAAATATATATATATATATATATATATATATATATATATATATATATATAAATATATATATATATATATATATATATATATATATATATATATATAAATATACTATATATATATATATATATATATATATATATATATATATATATATATATATATATATATATATATATATATATATATATATATATATAGTCAACGGACTTTTACATGTGGTCCTAAAATTGAATATTGTCAAAGTTTTTTAAAGTAATTAGCTAGCTAGAAGAATAATAAACCTGCCGGTAAGTTGATTACACCGTCTAATATCTTGAACCCCACCAAGAGTCTCAAAATCTTTCTTGTGAGCCATATTCCGCACGATAATTTTATGAAAAAGAATATGTTAACGTTGATAAAGTATTAACTGTACTATAATACTCTAAGAAATACTATATTATTTAATAAGATATACTAATTTTACTACAAGATAAAGTATTAATTAATCTATAGTAATTTAAACATCTTTATAAGAACTCAACCACATTATCATTATCATTATCAACCATAGAGTCACGCTGACAAATTATTTGTTTAAACTTGAAGATTTATTGTGAAAAATCGATATAGTGTATTTTATTCAAAGTATTGTCCATCGATAGCCGCTACTTTTTCCCATTTTCATTAAAGTTACGGATTACGTTTCGAAAGAACGGCATATCTTTTGAAGGTACCCACAAAGCTTTAAACAGCATCAGATGAGTTTTCCGGCAGTCGTGTTCTTCTTTCCTTTAAATGCAGTTAATTATTTACTATGTATAAATTATACATACTTCGACGAAATGACACATACTGAAAAGTACATTCTACATGAAGTTGGCAATATATATATATATATATATATATATATATATATATATATATATATATATTTATATTAACTTATTAACTGCTGGCCTTATGGCTGGAGAATTAATGAAGAATATATAAAACTATTGACTTCTGTAAATTTAAACGGAATTTAGTCCGAACCAGTGCAGTGGTTTAAGTATATGGGATCAGTGATCACGATGATGATCTAGCGCTAAAGTAATAAGCAGAATCAGTCAAGTTAAAGGCGCTTTTGATTCTCTAAAATTGCGTGTGTGAAAGAGAAGAAATATCACAATAACAATCAAGACTAAAATCCCTCATTCTCAGCCTCATTCGGACGCTTATCTCGCAATCCTTCCATATACTCCAAGATTTTTCAAGGTCTTTCAAGTGCGATGCCTGCTAAATGGCAAATTGTAACTTTCTATACTAGGTATATTTATAACATCGATTTAGAAGGTAAGTTACTGGTTTAAGATTTGACAATCAGTACAAAACCGAGGATCAAACTCAAAGGCGGATGTGATGATGATGATGATTGCTTGATATTGGGTATAATAAGTCAATTGAAAAGTCCCCGGCCTACCATAGTAAAACAATTTTTTTTGTCAAAATTAGTTTTTTTTATTCAACATAATTCAAGGGTGATACACTGATTATAGCAACCCTCCAACTTTTCGATACCATTTTTGTAGTACGATTGGTCCTTTGCTTCAAAATAGGCGTCAGTTTCAGCGATCACCTCTTCATTTGACGAAATTTTTTTTCCAGCGAGCATTCTCTTGAGAACTGAGATCATGAAATAGTCGCTAGTAGTCAGATCTGGAGAATACTGGATGAGGAAGAAATTCGAAGCCCAATTCATGGATTTTTGCCATCATTTTCACTGACTTGTGACACGGAACATTGTCTTGGTGAAGCAGCACTTTCCTTTTTTTCAAATGCGGCCGTTTTTCGGCGATTTCGTCCTTCTAACAGCCCAATAACGCTATGTAATAGTCGCTGTTGATGGTCCTTCCTTTTTCAAGGTTATCAAGAACTATTCCGTGCGTTTCCCACAATACAGGCATAACTTTAGCAGTCCACGATTGTTTTCCCACGTTTTGGAATGGGTTCATTTTGTGCACTCAGATGACTGTCGTATGGACTTCGGAGTGAAATGATGGAGCCATGTTTTATTCATTGTCATATATCGATATCGATCGATCTTCAAACACTGCTCCGAATCATCAACTCGTCGCTCTTTTTGGTCAAAAGTGAGCTCGCGCGGCACCCACTTTGCACAGAGCTTTCTCAAATCCAAATATTCGTGAATGATATGATGTACACGTTCAGTTGATATTTTCAAGTTCAGTTGTTCAGTTGAGTGTCTGGTATTTCATTCAGTTTTAATTTAAAGTCATTCAAAATCATTTTGTGGATTTTTTTAATGTTTTTGTCGGTAACAACGTCTTTTGGGCGTTTACTGCGTTTACCGTCTACGGTGCTCATTTTGCCATGTCTAAAACTAAAAGCATACCAAACCTTGATGGTTGATATTCCTTGAGCAGTGTCCGGAAACTCGGCATCAAGCCAAATTTTTTCTTCAATTTGTATGTACGACAAACGTATTTTTTCCCTTCAAAAAGCAATATTTTATCAATACGCGAAATTCATTTTTATCCATTTTTTCACAATAACAAAAGTTGTTTCACTCAAAATGCTTTTAAACGGATATAATTCTAGCAGCGCCATCTATGTGTGAGGCCGGGGACTTTTTAATTGACATTGTTATTACACCAAAATATTCGAAATGCCATTTTGAATACGATAGTTTCTTTATAAATAAGGAAAGAGCTATCGTGATTCCAACAAATGCTTTTTTGCTAGAAGAACTAATAACTGAACATATAAGGTATGAATATTTAGATACTTTTTCCGGAATTGAGATAGAAGACTGTTCATTATCCTGTGGAATATATGTGGAATTATTTATATGAAGATTGACGCCCAAATAATGCTATTGTTTAGTTTAAACCCACACAAGTTATGTAACAGCATCAGACAACCGTTTTTGGACCGGGCAAAATATAACAGCGAAAATGCATTTATTTCAAGAAAATGTTTGATCCCATCAGATTATCAGTTCCAATTTTTGGGCTCTTGGAGTTTCCAATTAGAGATTCAAAATCTATATAAAAAAAACCGAAATTAATTAATATCCAATTCATTTGAATAAATACTTCTTTTATTGTCAGTTTTATTTAATAACAAAATTAATCATGTTTATTTCTCTATGTCGAATTTGTTTAAGTCCTTAACAGGAATGCGGAGGCGTTCTAAAATTCGACGGTTTAATAGGTTTAGTAATAAAATAAAACTACTTCCTGCTATGCAATATTTTATAATCGCAGCTGTCATCGTGTTTCATGTTTGTTTTGATGTTTTCGTCGCGAATTTTACTACGATCCGGTCGCTAAACGCTCATAACCTTCCAAATACAAAACATGAGTCAGAATTTTTATTAATTTCTTTTTATATTATTTGAACCTTTAACATTTAGAATTGATTTATTTAACAGATATTGAATAATTTCAAGATTGAAAATAGAATTTCATGTAATTCCGACTAATGAATGAATAAATAGCTAGTACGATGAAATGAAAAAATTTCTATACGAGATATTTACTTCTTTATATCAGGTCTCTAAAAATAGTGATATTTAGTGAAATGATAAAAAAATCGATCTCGAAACGAAAAATAGTTTATTAATTATTAAATGTTGAAAATATTCCTTGATCGTTCAGCATTTTTTAGAATTTAAAAGCAGTTGGCATACATAGTACAACTAGTTACTACAGCTCTGGTAATGTTTCCTATTGTTCTTAAAGTCCAGGTCTAATATTTCAGATCTAAACTTAGTTATAATTTAATGGATGTATTCCTATGATCCCATACTCCCTTCGCTTTTTATTAGGACTATGATATACATTATAAAATAGGCCTAGTGAACAAAACCAAAATATAATAAACATCTATAGAATACATATACGATAAATTAAAAGCACATATGAAATAATAATACTATAAAAAATAAAAATTCATAATACATAATATATTAATATAATGAGACCAAACCAGTAGATAAAATATAACGCAAAGGTTAAATATGATATGAGAAATTAAACAGAATATTGTAAATGAACTTCATGTAAATAATCGAAAAATGTATCGATGTCAGTCGAAGTAATAAGATCTTCCAGACTTTCTGGCATGCTATGTCCATCTCGAATAGACCGTAGAGCCTCACATGATTGTAAAGCATGTCGAACTGACGATCATTAGCCTATTTAAAAGGACCTGCTTATACCTATTAGTAGATAATATTATAGAGGCAAAAAATCTTGTTTAATGAGTCACAATTTATTGTGGCCCTCCAGCAAGTCCAACTCTAGTTGAACAAGATTATCCGTTTTAGTCCTCCTCATTTTTTTATAATGCGGTACAGTTTAACTCATAATTTAAGTTCATTGTTGTCGAGCAATTATAGTACTTCGACGTTTTTATATTCACTCAATTTCTCTTCGTGTTTTTTCCACACATGGTTTGATTTCTTCGTTATCTATTGATACCCTTAGATCTTTGTGAATTCATTTTAAATATAACATGGGTCGTTAACAATGCTGCGAATAATTTTTTTTTTTGGTAAGTGTGGATTATTTTGATATTGGATTTAATTGTGCGACCTCATAATTTTATAAAGAAGGTCCACACTGGCTTCAAGATTTATTTATATAATTGCAATTTATTGCGGAGTCTTATTCGTATTGTCGTCCAACAAACAAATACAATTTGTTGAGTGTCATCCTAAATATATTGACACACATTGCATACCATGAAAGAGATGAGATACAACGGAACAAACAAGATGAGGCCATTACCAGTGCTACAAAACGAGTGGAATCTATTTTTATTTGTGATATATTGTATTCAGTAATTAAATATTTTATCGCTGTGATGTCGTCATTTTGCGATTATAAAACAGTACGGGGTTGATATAAACGGGACTGGACAGACATACAAGTTCTTACTGAAACACGAAATTAATGGGATAAGGTCAATATGGACACAAACATTTGCGATGTACAGGGGAGAGGAGGCTGCCGATTTAGTCGCACATAGTGTTGGGAAATATCGACTGAAATTTACTATCGACTGTTTAGTAATTGACTAAATTTTACTATAGACTGTTTCAGCCACTATTTTTGGTTCGATTGATTTTACTATTTTTGACCAGTGACTGTTTTCAGTCGCTATTTTCGGTCCGACTGATTTTATTACTATTTACTATCGATTGTTTCAGTCGTACTTTTAGTTACTATTTTTGGTTGTAAAAAATTTACCCAATTTATGGTTACATAGATATATTTATATGTAGTTTTATGATTTTTTTCGTAGTTTGCTTCTAAATAACAATATATTGAATATTAATATTTTGGTACGATATTTTTCAAGATTGTTAATGTAATAGGGTAAAAAGATTAAAATTGGAAATGATAAATTATAAAATATTTTGACTGTTTTTATGGAAATAATAGGTAATATTTCCATTATTTTCTCGAATTTTGTTAGAAAATAATTCCGGCCAATAATAAATAAAGAACTTATATCATTTCATCCAGATTATTTTTAATTATGTCATGGATTAGTTTTTTTATTAGGTATATGTTTAATTTTTATATAGTATTTATGGTTATTCTATATCTTTAGTTTTTAGGTTTTGTTTAAGTTCTATTGTATTGTCTATATTTATTATAGCATATTATTTAAAAATAGCAATTAACACATTAAATTACAATAAAACATTTGTGGGGTGGTATTCCATTCCATAGAAAAATTCAATTTCTTTTTACAGATTCACAGAACATTCAAATATAAAAGTAATTACTAAAAGTATTACTTCGTTTAAAATTAAATTATAAATTATACATCTCCTCTGTTTCTTATACTATCGTTGGAAAATATAACCACATATAAAATAACTACCTAAGAAATTATCTCCGTCCTTTCCTCTCTCACAATTTATGCAGAAAAGGATTCGTACATCTTCGTCTGACATCAAGAATTGAAATAAAACAGTCGAACCGTGCATTTGACTGAAAATAATAATTACTATTTTCAGTCGTTAGTTTTTTATTATCTGTTTCGACTGTTTCGACTGTTTTCAGTCGGTAGTTCCCAACGCTTGTAGCACTCATTTCCCGGTATGCCAACGTGAGAAGCGATCCACACTTAAGTTATCTGGTAGCCATTGGGAGATTGACTTGAACTTTTAGTTCTCTTGTTGAGGAAGATGGCGTTGCGTGAACTGAATGACCTATTACTTGCCACATATCCTCATATTTTATGACATAACTTAATATATATTTATTTTAACTTGATTAATGACTAAGGAATCTTTTACACAAAATATTAACAAAATATCTTTATTTATAATATATGTAATATTAGTTAAAGTCACATCAACTTTGCCGATAATATTTTTTAAATTTTTTAATGGGTTAACAATAGTAAAATAATGGAGCAATAATAGTATTTGGTAATTTCATAAGTCTTAATAAATGCAAATAAAAATATGAAAAACCGGTCAGTTCAATAATAAATGTTACATTGGTATACAGAAATAACAACATTCCAGTTAGTCAGAGCCATTTCAAATTGCAACCAGTAAACAGTCTACATATATACATATTGATCAGTTAAATGTTGAAATGCACGGAATGTTATTATTTTAGCGAAATAATTTTTTTCAATGACCATGAAACACACATTGTGAAATAACTAAATTTAAATGATTTTTTTTATTTATTATTGAAACTGATCTCCTAGACCAACAATTAATTTACCGCTAACAATTATTATTACAATTTACACACTATAGACTATCCAGCGACAATCTATACTACCGTCGATCTCACACCTTACACCCTTTCACTCAAGTTACTATCACACCAGTTCCCAGGATTTTGTGCTCTTTAGTCTGCGAACAGAGTGTCGTCCATGCAGTAGCTGAAGCGCCTCTGGGGGTTTCATGCAGGTGTAGCCAGGCCAGGTAATTTTTTCCTCGACTGTAGAAAGTCACGATGGAAATGTTTATTGTGTATATACCAAGGTTTATATTGCTATCTCAGATACAAGCACATCATACAGCTCTTTATCATATAGTCATATTGGTTTGAACACCTGAATGTAGATTACTATCTTATTGTGAATTGTCATACTTAAATATTTAGCACTGTTTAAATATGATACTATAGCACCATTCAATTTCAAGACTTCAGGGTTGTTTAGTTTCTTGTTGGTAAAATTAATAGGAACGGATTATTTTATCTCATTTAATTTTATTTTCCATTGTTTGCCTCAATCTATAGCTTATAGCTAGCTGCCTGTAGTCTATTTATTGACGCTTCTTGGTTTTTTCCTATTGCTATGTGATTCACTTACCATCGTTCTTAATTATTCATCTCAAAAATGGCTGGATTTGATTTAGCTTCACCAGCTATTCACAAATGGAGATTCATCTTAAATAAGTGGCTTTTTACGACTTTTTTATTGGCTTGTTTAACGTTTGGCTGGCCAAGGCAAGGCTCATCTTTAATGTCGAAATTTTTGGAGCCAAAACGTGCAAATCAATTTACTTCGAACATTATAATGTAAGGCAGTAAATATGGCAAATAATTATGTCAAAATGGTCTTCAAGGAAATACATTAACGAATTTAAAGATATATATGGCGAGTTTTACTCTGCAACATTTAGCCTTATATTCCTAACTCTTTCTACATTTGAATGCATAATTATAATTATAACGTAACCGACATATCCAATGTAGCTTTCTTTATTGCATTCTAGAGAGTGGTTCATGTAAGAGTTTTAGCTAACTAACTTAATAATTATTCAATTATTCCTTACATTTAAATAATTGTAGAAAATGACAAAAATGTCACGGACACACATTCTTATCTCACATACAGATTTCGAAATATGTTTACGCATACTATACTTGCTATCAACTTGAACTTTTCTCTAATCTATTTGACATGTTAATATACGAATAACATTCTTACCTCTATTTAATGGTTTTTTAACGATTAATTAATAGTTTTATTAGATTATTATGATTATTTTTAAATAAATTATTACGTCAATTTTAATAAAAAAAAAACAGTGTAATTAAGACAATTCAACATTAAGCTATATTCAAAAATAATTATAATTTTTTTTTAGATGAACTGTTTCTATTTGACAATACCTTTTTTGTATTCTTAAAACAATTGCGTAAACAATACAGGATAATACATGTAATTGTTTAAATGAAACGTTCATTAAAAACATCATTAACATAATTTATATCATATTAATAACTGGTTAATATTAAGAATAATTAATTTATTTAGAACGTCGCTAACAATAAAAAAAATATTATTAATTGTAATTTTAAAGCTACTTTAATACTAATTAATGAGATTTTGCTTACCATTGTGATTCTGACAGCTTAAGGATAATGTGAACCTGGTGCTTTGAGAGTTCCAGAAATTGAACAAGATCGTTTTTGCCATCAGTTTTCATTTCATTAAAAGACTAGGTACACGAAGTGAATACCCCCGTTTTACAACAGTTGGCGCCAGTTGAAAACCGGGGTTCAAAATGGCGAACATGAATTTGAATTGTCCAATACATCTAAGTAAGTAAATATGAAACAAGCGTCATTTGAGGGAAGTGTTGTTATTGGCTTTGAATTAAAAAACAATGACACGGTTACCGGTTATTGAACCTTCTCCAAAGAAGACGAGTTTCATTGAGGCGGAATCCACGTGTTGCCAGAAAGACAGGTTAAAAAGGCGCATACTGATGGACAGTACTTTCTCGATAATATGCAATAGTTTCTTTTTCAATATCTATTTTACAGAGGAACATTTTTTCATCAGGATGCCTCATATTCATAATTAAATTGTTGCTGCGTTCGCCATATTTGCCCGATTTAACTCCCTCTGACAACCGATTCTCATCATAACATGCCTTAACATGAATTTGATCCAACGAACATGTAATACCAGTTATGGAATAAGATTTTAACAGTCTAACAACCGTACTGAAATTCAGGGATTTGATGAACTTATTTTTGCTGTATTAAAAATAATAAAATCGTGATTTTACTTTTGCCGTATGGAATAATTTAGTAACAAACACAATTTATATCATTAATACTATACGCATTTATTTTTTATTGCTTCATAATTAATATATATTAACGACCGCTTTTAACTATCCAAAAAACAAAAACAGGTAAATTTTTAATAGTTCATATTAATATTAATGTGATTTACGTGATAAGATATATATTTCTACGTCAATTTTGGACACGGTTGAAGTTAGAATAATTTCCTTTCCTTCAAATTTTATATTAAAGTGGCAATTATAATAAAAGGTGTTTTGGTTGAAATTTATTTTCGATATTTTAGGAATGATGATTTCTGATAACATATATTTACAGCTTTTCTGGGTGCAGACGTCATTTCTGATTTTTCCTAATAGCTTATTAGAAAGTTACACACACGTCCAATATATACTGCTAAATGCAGTTTTTTAGAGAGTTCAATGTAAATGCGCCAAAATAAATCTAACCTACCATTGTGGCTAACTTACTATTAACTGTACTTTAAGTCCTTCGATAATACATGTAATGCATTACATGTACTGTAATGTTAAAATAAATTATATTCGATTTTTTATTATATTTATTTTGATATTTGAGCATTATACAGAGTATTTTGTTATCAGGGACAAAATACTCTGTAATTCTATAATAATACCTATCAAATGAAGCCATTACTACTGTGCGCTTGAAAGGTAACATTCTATAAAATATTCATGCCTTATCGATGTGATAAGATGGTATGCAGAGGGAGCCAGATGTGGAGAATATGGCGGGTGCAATAAAGCTTTTCATCCAAGTGATTTTAATATATCTTTGACTGATTTTGCTAGTCAGGTGTCGAGTTGCCATGCTGCAAAATTACCTTGTTACGTCTTTGAGTATATCGTGGACGTTTTTCGATCAATGCTCAGTTCAAATTGATCATATGTTGTCGGTATTAATATTAACCACTTATTCAAGTTGTACTTTCCATATACATATCTTTTTTTATTTCTAAACACTCTTCATTGCTGCCAGTAATTGTTGCTCATTATACATTTTATTTTATTTTACTCTGCTTTTTCTATTTTACAAAATACTATATTCTAGTTGTTATTGCTACATTATCTCTGTTAACTGATTTCTAAGCCAGACTAAATAGCACAGTATAATCTAAGTTCACCTCCGAATCTATTTATTTTGATCCCGCGGTACTGCAATCTTCTCTATCAATAAATACAGTTTCTTTTTCTGTTTCTGCTTTACAAAATACTTTATTCTAGTTGTTGTTGCTACATTATCTCTGTTAACTGATTTCTAAACCAGAGTAAATACTACAGTATAATCTAAGTTCATCTCCAAATCTATTTATTTTACCCGCGGTACTACAAACTTTTCTATCAATAAATACAGTCTTTTTTATTATTAAGCTATAAGCCTTGAGATATTCAACAAACAAGATATGGAGGTTTAGTTTTTTGTCATAACTCGACATTGACTCTGGGTCAATGAAAAAAAATTATGAATGATGAATTATGAAATTATCATGAATGAAAATTCTCGTTTATTAACGAATAACTAAAAGTTTAGTCTAGTCTAGAAACACTTCCGAAAAACATCTGGATATTTGTGACATATAAGGAATAAATGACTTTCTCACATAATTGCGACATAATGGAAAAAAAAAGATACCGCAATATTATAATAACATTTCATTATATCTTAGCAAATTCCATTTTGTGTACAGTAGTATAGCATTGTTAATTTATAAACATATAATGGACTATCTAACAAAAATAATACATTATGCTGCCATCGAATTGACAACGAAATATTATTAATCGATTCTAACTGAATGTAATTGAAAAAATAATGTAAAAAAATAGAGTGGTTGATGGATATTAAAAAAAATGAAATAATATATCCGGTATATTTATTATAAATTGCTTTTACCATACATATTGACTGAAAATACTGTTTCAAAAGCGGGGTTTCATTGCTTGTTTTTTAACAAAAGAAGACGTATGACTTATTGTGACTGGCGATGAATAGTAGATATACTATGGCTATGTAATTATATTATATACTATATAATTATGGAATACAAAATATTCTTTAAGTCGTGTATTTGAAATATGGAATACAAAATACAGTATATTAACTGTGGCTTTGAGAAACTGTACTACGTGCTGTGAAAGTACCAACGATTTACAGTGTATGACTTTAGAAAGCTGACAATCGATGGACTATAAAATCTTTGTTAACAGTTTTGTGAATGGTTTACTCAGTTTTATTTAACTTACGCCCAAGAAAGATACCAGGCAGATCTGGACAAAATAATACTTATTTTTTATATTTGGGTAGCATCCAAAAATGATAAGCTATTTTGCGTTTATCGCTTAGGATTATTTTTGTGATTTTTTTTGTAATTTACCTGTGATGATAATGATGCCAGTATTGATCCATTTATTTCAGGTGATAGTTTGAAATTAGATCTAGCAACAAATTATATTTGTTTTGTTCTTAATTTAATTTTGAGTATATGATACAAAGTTATATTATTTTTGTATTGTTTGGGCTCGGCACCGACTTCACAGTGATCAGTTGGTAGTAGTTAAAATAAGATAGTAAATAGATAAATAGGTTTAGGTAGTTATTAAGCTAAGTTATGTGTATATAGTATAGTACAAAATACGTGTGGTATATAGGTTAAATACGTTTTTATTTTTATTTAGTTATTGCAACGATTATTATGTACGTATTTTATTTTAAAACTTTTTTCATGTTAAAAATCTAAGTTTGAGTATTTTTTACATTTTAGTGAGTTCTTTATTAATGTTTACAAATTGGTTTAATTTTTTTTTAAATAATAAAATAATTTTTCTCTTTTTAGTGTTAGATATTTCCTCAATAAATTACCTGATTATTTTATGGGAAGATAGAAAATAATACATTATAATACACACACATATATATATATATATATATATATATATATATATATATATATATATATATATATATATATATCGGTGTACAAATATTTTATTAAATTTTTCAATATTCAAATTTGCAAAAGTGGAAAAATAATCAGATTACATGGAGCCATCTAATATTGAAAGCAATTTCGAGAGACAGAAATAAACAGATAATAATTGTAGTTTATTGTAGTGTCCTAAAAGGCAGACATCAACACTTTCTTGGTCTATATCTTCATGACGAACCCAAAGTACGCAACAAAAATTGACAAATTCTAAGCAAAATCCTTTCTCTCACTCTCAAGCAACGTTTGCCAGTTATTATCACCTACAGTTATTATACATAATGTTTTGAAGAATTTTGTAGACGTTTGAAAACCGGACGACTTTTGTAGGCCAATTCTGTTACATGTTCTAATTTAACAAGTTATATAGGATGAAATTACATGGAATGAAAAGTCCCGGGTCTAACACACCAACGACGCTAGTCGTTACTCCATTCACAGCTTTTTCAGGTAGTACTAATCTTTAAAAGAAAGCTATTAAAATGTCATGATATTCTACTTTTGTTATTTTCAAAACAACGGATCAAAATCAATTTCGTGTTTTAATTTTACACTACTTCTTAATGGGAAAAAATACCATACAAGCGAGGAAATTACTTAAGAAGTGTTCTAAGGACTCCGCTCCATCATAAACAGCAATCAATCGTTGGTTTACTGATTTCAGACGCGGTCATAGAGGCATCGATGGTGCAGAACGCAGTGGACGTCCAATGAAGTGGCAACATCAGAAAAAATTTAAAAAATCAACAAAACCGTTTTGAATGATCGAAAAGTAAATTTGCCTGAGTTAGCTGACGTCGTAAACATATCAAAAGATCGTATTGGCTTTATATTGCATGAGCATTTAACTATGAGAAAGTTCTGCTCAAATGGATGTCGCGTTTGCTTACTGTTGACCAAAAACGTATTGATGATTCTGAGCAGTGTTTGGGCATATTCAAACGAAGCAAGCCGGAATTCATGACGAACCCAAAGTATGCAACAAAAAATTGACAAATTCTAAGCATGATCCTTCCTTATTAGGCACAATAAAACGGAATTAAAACTTAAAATAAAACAATACTCGCTTATTACAAAATACATCGCCGCGTAATATAAGCGATATTTACTGTTCTCTCGGAGGCTTCTAACCGAAAGGGGCGTCCCAGGATAAAAACACAAAAGCAAATTAAAATCAATTTTACTACCGAATACTCGGGAATTATTAATTAGGTTTTTCGATTAAATATTCCGCAGCCCATCTTAAATTGCTTTTTAGCCCTTTTTGTGTTGTTTTTTTTCTACTCTTGGCGTCGGAATACGTGTTTTAAAACTGGAATAATTAATGACTGCAGACCGTTTTATTTCCATGGACAATGGAATTTAATGGTAAAGTATTGGTTTTTAATACTTGCTAGTAAAATTGCTAATTTTGTAGGTGATATTGCTTTGACATCTGACAATCAAGCAAAGGAGAATGAGTTTGAATGAGACTAAGTTTGTTCATGATAATTTTACAAATAAGAAAGATTAACACATCCTTGTTAGAATGGTACCCAAGTGTCATATACTAACCACAAGCGACCGGAATATATATATTCAAAAAAACAATGAACATACTTCATCAATATGTTTAATTTGGGTATTACAATTTATAAATTTGTTTTAGTACCACCTAACAATATTTTCTTTCCCATTTTATTCTAGTTAAAAAGAGATACAATGTTATCTACCACATCGGCTGAAAATTCCCAAAGAAACAAAGAAAACGCTTTTTTTGATCAAAGTTGGTTTAAATCATCAACGTAATCTCCATCACGAGCCACACCATTATTTCAGCGCCGCTCTAACATTTCAATACCACTTTTGTAGAACGATTTATCTTTTGCCTCAAAATAGACCTGCCACCAGTTGCTGTTCACTCAAATGTAGATCATTTTTATTCCGGAGTGAAGTGATGGAGCAATGTTCCAGTCATTGTCACATATTGACGCAAACATTCCGGCTTGCTACATTTGAATATGGCCAAACATTGCTCAGAATCATCAATACGTTTTTGGTCAACAGTAAGCAAACGCGATATCCATTTGAGCAGAACTTTCTCATAGCTAAATGCTCGTGCAATATAAAAGCAACACGTTCTTTTGATATCTTTACGATGTCAGCTAACTCAGGCAAATTTACTTTTCGATCATTCAAAACGGTTTTGTTGATTTTTTAAATTTTTTCTGGTGTTACCACTTCATTTGGACGTCCACTGCGTTCTGCACCATCGATGTCTCTATGACCGCGTCTGAAATCAGTAAACTAACGATTGATTGCTGTTTATGATGGAACGGAGTCCTTATAACACTTTTCAAGTCATTTCCTCGCTTGTACGGTATTTTTTCCCATTAAGAAGTAGTGTAAAATTAAAACAGGAAATTGCTTTTGATCCGTTGTTTTGAAAATAACAAAAGTAGAATATCATGACATTTTAATAGCTTTCTTTTAAATATTAGTACTACCTGAAAAAAGCTGTGAATGGAGTAACGACTAGCGTCGTTTGTGTCTTAGACCCGGGACTTTTCATCCCATGTAATTTCATCCTATTTAACTTGTTAAGTTAGAACATGTAACAGAATCGGCCTACAAAAGTCGTCCGGTTGTCAAACGTCTACAACATTCTTCAAAACATTGTGTATAATAACTATAGGTGGTAACAACTGGCAAACGTTGTTTTAGCGCTTTGCTTATTATGATAAATTTCAAATCACTGTATATTATCACTCTGATCAAAATGCCGAAATCTACTAGATAGTCAGAGTCAGAAACATATTGCATCTTTAATTAGTTGCGTCAAACAGGAACGAGATGATAGAGGTCCTGCCTTGCCTGAATATTAGTATGGGTACAGTCACTAAAATATCTCAAAAAATGAAAAACAATATAATTTTGGATTCACCGAAAAGGAACCGTCCTCATACGAAGCGTTGATATTAGCTCTATCAGACATTGAATATATTTAACTGTATAAAAACATTGAGTAGTTTTTTGAATACAACATAATTTTAATACAATTATTTCAGAAGAAACTATCAGTGTCGAAAATATGCATAAACGTTCTTTCGGGGACGTAGAACATCCCTTCATATACTGTTGAGTAACATAGGATTTAAGTGGTGTAAAGATAATCTATGAAGAGGTTTAAGGGTGTCTACAATGGAGAAATAAACCATAACATGTTTTTAATGTAGTTGGAGAATCAGGTTTTGAAGAACTTGGAGGAACTACCAGTTATTGTTATGAACAATACACCATACCATAACACACTGATAGATAATATTCCAACAAATGTATTGATGTATGCTGCATTTAAGAAATGGCTTGCTATACATAAATTAAGTTTTCAAGAAACCTCCCTGAAAGTGAACTATTTCAAATTGTTTCTTGATAGATATAAATGAAATGTTTAATTGTGTTTTATGTAATTTACTTTTTTAGATATAGGCCTGAAAGAAGTTACGTGGTAGATTAGATGGCTGACTAATATAGCCACAGAGTATTACGTCTTCTATATCTATCTACGTAGATAATACGTACGAGTATTATCTACAATAACACTTTCGGTTTGGATAAATTTGATCATACACACTGAAGAAGAAATTCACAAATGGTGTTATCATGAACAAGTGTTAGGTATATTGGAAATTAACAGCCTAGTTATTTACTTCAATAGCAATTCCGAAAGTGATAGTGGAGACTTTCTAAAATGTGGGATTATGATTCAATACTGACAATTACACAGACAAGGTGATGAGAGTGGTGAGAAACAACTAAAGATGAGTATATTAATAATATTGGATAACTATAGAATATCCTATTGTAAAGCGTGAAATATTTGTGTGCATAGATATGTGTGTAATTATTCAGATATGACAAAAGCACTAATGAGAGAATGAAATGATTAAATTTAGTTTTATTAAAAAATATACATACATGTGGGAACATAATAAAATTTCTCCTTATAATGCAGTGACATCCATATGCCTTGGAAGCACTACACTGAAGGGAACAAAAACTAAACGTAAAAGGTAAATATGCTCTCTAATGAACATTACTTGTATGGTACATACCATTGTGAATTAGATAGATTATGCTTTCAGGGGTTTCACTACATAAAAAACGAGCCTAGAACTCTATCTGGTAGTTCGTGTGGAACAGAGTTCAATGTTCAACTATTGTGCCTGTATAATAAACTCTGATTTAAGTCCATCAATAATATATGCATTATATGTGTACTCTTATATTACGTAGATTAGAATTTCGTTAAATTACAAATAAAATAAATGTTAAAGTTGAGTGAGTTGAATTATTTTGGAAGGACTATACAGTTTGAGCGTCCCTTATGTTTCTGAATATCTACCGTACTCTTATAATGTCCAATGATAATATAAAATGTTTCATGTTACCTTCAAAAATGTTAAAATTGTAATAATTCTTGCTGGTTATTTAATTTATGTTTTAACGACAACAATCCATTATGTCCTCGAACTGACAACAAAACATTATTAATCACGATTCACGCAACGAATTAGCAAAAAACGAAAATAAAACAATTAATTAAGTGAATAATTTTTTGTTTTTAATATCTACGTTTATCTAAGAAAGGGATTGTGAGAAATGAAACATTTCTGCAGGTCGTTATTTAATTATATAACGGAGTAATCTAAATTCTTTAATCACGTGGTTTTTATCTAGTCTCGACAGTTCATAAAAAAAAACTCCCGCATTTATATAATGAAGAAAACGCATCTAATATAGTTTATGTTATATTAGTTTGGTTATTACAGTAAAACAGTTCGCATTTGCAGGTTGGAAATAATGGATTGGAGGGATGGAATTAATGGATGAAATGAAAGTGGCTCAAATCATCATGATTCTTAAACCTGACAAAAAATCAGGGGACGTCTCCGCTTATTATCCTATAAACTTGTTACCTGTGATCTCTAGACTTTTCGAAAAACTATACATTTGGCGTTATATCAATTTGGCTTCCGTAATAAACACGGAATAACAGAATAAATACGCAGATTAGTCAACCAAATTAAAAAAACTTAAACGATATAAAATATTGTCACACGAGGATCCATTATCAGCCACAAGAAACCACCAACTTCATCTTAACAAAGTCGAATTGTGGTTGAAAACGTGGCGTATCAAAGCAAATGAGAAAAAGTCTACCTATGTGACATTCACCCTTTGTAGAATTACATGTACCTCAGTAAAATTGAATAATCATGAACTTCTGCAAGCAGATAACGTTAAATATCTGGGAATGCATTTTTATCGACGTTTGATATGGAAAAAACATATAGTGACAAAACGCAAACAACTTAAACTAAACCAAATGTATTGGCTGTTGGGGTGTAAATCTAAATTATCATTAGTTTTGCTGTATAAGTCAATACTTAGGCCCACTTGGACCTATGGAATTGAACTGTGGGATACTACTAGCAAATCTAACATAGATATCCCCAGAGGTTCCAGAATAAAGTGTTGCAAGTCATCGTCGATGCCCGATATTATTTGCCCAACAATCTGATTCGCAATATCCCCTTAGTACCTATAGAGTGTGCGTCTGAAATACGATTAGTGCATTCCAATACACTCGTAAAACAGTTAAATATGCGCGATGACAGTGAAGTGCGTAGGCTCAAACGCAAACTACCATACGAACTGATTAATAGACACATATAATGAGATTTAATAATTTCTAGAATAAGTTAGAATAGTATCTAGAATAAGCTTTAAATTATAAGTTGTACAGCAGATCACTTACTGAAGTGATCTTTTACATGTTAGGATGGTTATATTATATAACGGAAATCATATAATAGTTCTTATTGTCCACGGGCAGATTGCTGACGTTCTAAGAAATTAATAAAAAAAACTTGTCTACAAAAATATTAGAATTTTTCATTTTTATGCATAATGTTGAAGGAAAAGTTCGTTAGTTCAGTCGAAATATCGCAAACAGTGATTAAGAGTAATACCTACTTTCTATCTCTTCACTTCCCTTTGCTTTTCCATTCAATTGTTCCAACGCCATTCAATTGTTCCAGTTGGAACTCATTGTATTCCAACTTTCTTGGTTCTCCACGTCGTTTTTTCCGTTGACATCAAAACCATCAATTTCAAATCATTGAAAACAAAATCAACTATTGTAATTGATGCAGCACCGTCACCATAAGTTTCAAAAAGCTGAAAAATTTCTTCAATTCAGATAATCACAGTAATGAATATCGAAAATGCAATTTTAACTCAATAATAGTAAATTAAAAATTATTATTTCTTGTAGATAAATACTTGATTATGTTGTTTAACACTTTGCTTTGTATTTTTACCAATATATAAAGCTGATCAAAATACATGCAGTCATCTAGTGTATTAAATAAACATTCACTAAAATGAAATGTATTTCCAAAAAGTTTAACATTTTGATACGCGAATGTCAACATGTTCACATTTAGCATTATTTAGAATAAACAGCCGGTTTTGAATAATTTTTAAACAAGCTATTTTCACATTTCAGTTACATCCGATAGATATAATGGAAATTCTAAAGAAAACAAAGCGTTTTGTTAAAAATACCGACAAAAATTTAAAATAGATATTTTATGCCACTAATTTAATATATGTATTTTAATTCGAAATTATAATACTGTGCAGTTGGTATTTATATAAAAGAATAAATTATATTTTTGTAGACAATTAAATTTTACCTTGTTTATTTTGTTAGGTTTTTCTAATTTCATTATCTTTCTGACCCGTTGACATATAGTTAATCCTTATTTAGTTAATATATTTTTATTTATGGTTATTTTAAATTGTAGTGGATTGGCCACAGTGGTCAAGACGTAGCTTTTTAATAGACAGTATTTTTACATACTCTAGAGTTTAACCTAGGCTTGAACTCAGCTTATAAACTTCTGCAAGTTTATGCATTTATTTTACAATAAACTGGATTGCAATAAAAATGGATTTGAATGGAAGAAGCTTGAATATTAGGAGATATTATAATTATTTTTATATAACTCAGTGGATTTAAAATTATAGCACCTTCACTTTTTTCTTACCAAAACACACAATTTGAAAGTTTTATCTATATAAGGGCTATTAAACACTTGAGACTGTTTCCCATATAAGAAGTATATAGTGTTATAATTTGATAATCCTATGTTAATGACAATTACAGGAAATATAAAGAATATTACGTTGAATCGAGCAAAAATAAATGGAATTAATTTTATGCCACGTACCTTAAAATATGTAAACTCTAAAGTAATTTAACATAGATTTTGATGTTTTTCACTCTATAATACAGATGTTTTGAGAGTTTTATTTTTATTGGGGAGATTAGACATATTAGCGCTTTTCCCCAAAAATATAGACTTGACAATTTGTGATTTTTGTTTTATTTCTACTAAAATTTCAGTGGTTGTAGTTGTAATTTAAAAAATAATTATTTTTTCTTATTATCTTTATATCATATATTATTATTATAAAATAATATTTTTGAGATTCTTTGTCTTTGCCCGCATATATATATATATATATATATATATATATATATATATATATATATATATATATATATATATATATATATATATATATATATATATATATATATATATATATATATATATATATATATATATATATATATATATAAAATTTACGACGTTACACCGCATACCAATTACGAAATATCTCCGTACCTTTTCCTGGTATATGGTATCCAGAAGTTAAAAATCGCCCAGTTATCTATCCTTTGTATAATATCTCTCATAATCTCCACGATATTCAACTAAATTGAACAATGCAAAACTGAACCACAAAGGCCAAAAGCATTATATTTTTCACATGTTGAAATTCTCCTTCGAAAAAACATTCAATAATCATCGTAATGAGCAATAAGTATTTGATGTGATTTATATTACAAAATGAAATATAGACGATTGCCTTAGTTGCAATTCTGTGATGATCTAAACAGGGTTGGAAAATATTTAAATTATTTGTAATTAAAATACGTAATTAATATGTAAATACATATATGTTATAACTCAATCACTTCTTAAAAATCTAATCTGTCATTGGTATTTCAATTTTCAGTTAAAGATAGATACATATGAACATGAATACATTTATTTATTAATATATCGCTGTCCCATAATATATCACAAGTTGGAACTCTGTTTAGAATTCTATAATGCAGTTTAAGACAAGCAAATTAAAATTCTATTATTTGATTAGTTGAGTATAATTAAAACTATATCGACACTAGAACTTGAATTCATAGAGGAACTCATTGTAGCACTGAAACCAATAGCTACACCAGTAATATAGCGAACTTCTGGGTCCTTAATGTTTGCAAGAACCAGAAGAGGAACGGTTGCAGGACTGCAATTGAGACAACTGTCACCTGAAATAAATGGAGTCAAATCCAACAAGTCATTCCAACAAATGATTATGAACAACAAAACTTAGATGCAAAATAGGAAAACCATAAAGAAATAATACCTGGCAGTAACATGAGTAGCATTACTAGTAAAGAAGATGATAATTTTATTCTTTTTACGAACTGGAATAATGATCAATCACAGATACAAAACGAGGTCAGAGTTAGTCAGCTTCCTAAACGATAGAAGCAAAAAGCTTACTATCTTTGAACGTTATCCATATATAAAAATATGTTCATAACTACAATACAAGTTTGTGCTCATCAGAACTTGAAAATGATTTTTTTAGTAGGTTTTATTCTAGGCTGGGGCGCTTAAATGTTTTAATGCTTTGTGCTTTTAGTGGGACCAAAGTGGCTTGGTATAGAACGAATTGTTGAAATCTGGCAAAACAGTTAATAGTGATAAGTACCAATAACAATTAATCAATTTGAACCATGCATTGATAGAAAAACGTCCAGAATGGGCTCGAAGACCTGCTAAAGTGATTTAGAACAGGTCGAGGAAGCGTTTAAAGTACGTTTCGCAGCAGCCGTACTCTTCAGCGCTTACCCCGTCCGACTATCAACTTTTCGCATCAATAGGACACGCGCTTGCAGAGCAGTACTTCGCTAATTTCGAAGAAGTTAGAAAACGGCTCGACGAATTATTTTGGTCAAAGCACAAACAGTTTCTTGGGATGGTATGTACTTATATGGCCAATACTTTGAATAATTACATTTCTCCATTTTCTTGAAAATCATGTAGTTATTCCGAAAAAAAAACGGTAATGGCTTTCTGGTACTACCTGGTAAGCCAATATATGGGGTTCAGTTTAAGTCCAAGTTCTTTACGCTTTATTATTATATGTTTCTGCGAATTTGAGCGTCGATCGAAGTGCATAAGGCAACATAATTAACTATTAACTTTTTCTAAAGTCCATTTTATGGAACATCTCGAAAAGGCGCTGGTAATATATCTAAATCTATTATCTTGTTTTATGATTCGGAAGAATCCCATAACATTTCGTTCCCGAAAACCATACAACATTTTCCCGTTTTTTTGTTAGGCATCGAACCAAATCAATAAAACCCTTCGTTATAGGGAAACAAAAAGCGGAACGTAAAAAACTAATAATATCGGAAAATTATGATGGCCTCCCCATATCTAGACGTGAAATAAAATTCGAAGATTTTATCGGTATGGAATCGATAATAATTTAATATCGACGCCTTCCAAGGAGGTTTCTAATGGAAGTGTAAAAAATATGCAAAAAAAAAGAAACTGTTAGGCCTCTAAACAATGTATTATTCATCAGTGCCGAAATAATGATTATGGTGATCTGGGAAGGTTTTATTGAAGGCTGCTTCTGGTGCTATAAGACAATATATTGTTATTTTGAGATGATACATTATACATTAGAAACGAAAAAAACTGAATGGAAATAGAAGGAATTATATTGGTTAATTGGAAAATAATATTAATTGATCGAACATAGGTTTCTATATATTACGTAAAACAATTATTTCAATAATAAAGGCTTCCCGCCTATCCGTTGAAATTTCGACGATGTATTGTATGCGCATGCTCCAATGTCCCCCATTCCTAGCTTTAATTTCAGTAGGCAACATGATAATGCACAAAACGTAGTGTGTTATTGGCTAAGGAGTTCCTCAGCAAGAAATTATTTATAGCAATCCTCTGTTCACCAGACATACAACTAAATCAAAAGTTGATATCGAAAATCCAAATATTTTGGAAACAAAAAGTACAGACGATTCTCCAATTTTGTTCATCTATGTTCAATTGAAAAGTCCCCGGTCTACCATGGTAACTAACAACTAATATACAACTAACTACAAATAAAAAAATTACACATTTTTTTGGAAAAGTTATTGTTTCTTATTCAACATAATTCCCTTCAAAGGTGATTATAGCGACCCTACAATTTTTTGATACCATTTTTGTAGTACGATTTGTCTTTTGCTTCAAAATAGGCCTCAATTTCGGCGATCACCTTTCATTCGACGAAAATTTCTTCCCGGCGAGCATTCTTTTGAGATATGAGAACAGAAAATAGTCGCTGGGGGTCAGATCCGCAGAATACGGTGGATGAGGAAGGAATTCGAAACCCAATACATGGATTTTTCCCATCATTTGCACTAACTTGTGACACGGTGCATTGTCTTGGTGAAGCAGCATTTTCTTTTTCTTCAAATGCGGCCTTGTTTCGGCGATTTGGTCCTTAAAACAGTCCAATAATGCTATATAATAGTTGCTGTTGATGGTGCTTCTTTTTTCAAGGTAGTTAATGAAAATTATTCCATGTGCATCCCAAAATACAGAAGGCATAACCTTGCCAGCTGACTGTTGTGTTTTCCCACGCTTTGGAGCGGGTTCATCGTGTGCAGTCCACTCAGATAACCGTCGATTGGACTTCGGAGTGAAATGATGGGGCCATGTTTCATACATTGTCACATATCGACGCAAAAACTCGACTTTATCATAAACTAGATAACATAGCTCCGAACCATAAACTCGTCGTTGTTTTTGGTCAAAAGTGAGCTCGCGCGGCACCCACTTTGCACTGATATGATGTACACATTCACTTCTTATCTTTAGAGTGTCTGCTATTTTATTCAATTTCAATTTACGTCTCACAATCTAAGGTTATATGCACTTATATCTCTGTATAATGGTTTAGAGATATATTAATATCACTGCTCATGTTTTTAAAGCACATTTATTCATAATAATTTCAAATATTAATCAATAATAAATATACTGTTTATTAACGACCTTTCACAAGAAACTCATTATGAATTATACATTTAGAATTTATTTAATACCTCTCTTAATGTACTTTCCAAATTCTATTTTAAATAGTGGTTATTAAAATTATCTTAAAAAACAATTATAAAGAAAGGTACTAAAACTCAATATTCATGTCTTAAAATTAGACAACAAGTCTTGGGTATGATGAATGAGTATATTCTGTTCGCAAGAGATAGTATCGAAATCACTTTCGTCGATAGAAAATTTTCAGAATTTATTGTTATTTCATTACGGAATTCCATACAGGGAATTATATTTTTTTGAAATATTTTTATTGCCTTTTATTGTTATAAATTGTTATTTGATATTTATACGTTTTTTGCACTTAGTATATTCAAGAACACTATGTTATATTAACTACTAATGGGTTTTCTTTTCTCAAGATTGTAAAAAACCAAAATTCCATACACATTCAAAATACGGAGGCCATGACTGCTGGCGTTCAAGTTTTTAGCCTATTTATTGCTTATCCGTGCAAAAAATATTGTTTATTTTGCCTAAGCAGCTTCAAATAATGCTTTTTTATACATGGTTTTGGAAATAATGAAAATTATAACTCCTGTAACGAATTACTAAACCAACTGTAACTACTAAAATCACTATACATTTTAAACTAAACGCCACGTTGACCTGCAATTTTGACATATGTCATTTAAAGGTTTAGACTACTAGGTTATGTTCAAGAAGTGGGACGTGGGCAACCGAACATTCACCATAAAGGAAGCAGCGGTTGCCAATGCATGGGGATTAGTACCATATAACCCAAGGGTACAAAATTTATGACGCTAGCGCGTCGCAATGTCGCTGCATTAACTTTGATTTTTGGTTTACAATGTTTGACGATTTATAACTTCTAATTATAATCACTACAGTTTTGAAGAATTTTGCACACCTTTGGCAACATGGGATATCAGTGCCAACCCAAGTCGACTTTTAGAGTTTTATTGGATTACAAGGTCCAAAGTATCAGACAGCATTCTCTCTCTATTAAATTAGTATAAAAAGAAAATGAAAAATTTGCAGAAAAGTTTAAATTGAATTCTATAAAATTACTATATGTTTATATAAATAGTATAAAAATATTAATGGAAACAAATTCCATGAATTGTGTTTGCTTTTGTGGAAATATAATATGAAATACGATATCGTGGAAAATAAATACTGAGCGCTTTGCCTTGCAGTCTGATGTACATAATCCACGACAAACATGTTTACTATTGGACGTTTCATGGACCCAAAAAACAATACGGCCTTTCTTTGTTCGCGCTTTCCTTCGTAAAATGGATAACACGATATCTTTTATTAGTTTAAAGGGTACAGCGACATTCACCAGTCACATCACACTTTTAACTCTAAACGCTGTTACTGAAAAAGTTCTCCACGCTCTTCTGATATGTTTTTTTTTTATATATTTAAAGCTGACGGGTCAAGTAAATAACTTGGAAGAGAAGTAAAATCATTCTCGTAAAAATTCTGATCAGGTTGATGTAAAAAAATAGGTTTCTCTAGAAAGTATACAGGATGTTTAATAAGTCGAAATGAGCTCTCTTTATTTCTCCTATAGGATGTGTTGGGTGTTAAGGATAGAAAATAATGTTGTAAAAAGTGTTATTTTCTCTCTTCTTTGTTTAAGTTAATGGGATTGTGCAGCTTACTGTTTGTAAACATTGCAATGAGGCTCTTAAATAATGTCGAACATGTATTCAATAAGGTTTTGTCTTTTGGGTATCGAGGGGTATCATAAATGAAATCTTAGGTAGCTCTCAGGTCTCTTAGACATACTAAGAAAATTATCTGCAGAAAAGTATCCAAAATGCTACCATTCATGGTAATTATCTTTGTTGTTTATCCGCATAGGCGGTAGATCTCATAAATAAAAAGAAGCAGCAATCCCGTTTAATTTACTTCTTATTGTCATTGGAATCATTTGAAACATAAACGACACAAAATAAAAAAGTATAAAATATACAATTACCAGATGGATTTGTAAGTACCATAAATATTCGAAACAATTTATGATTTTCTTGAAGGGTGCATGTCTTTGTTTTAAGGGAAAATATAACATAAGGTGGGACAAAAGTCCTACTACCATTTATTCTTTCGTTATGATTGAAAATTATGTTGGCTAAATGGTGATCGCGATTTGCTATTCAACTTTCGGCTGTTTTTAAGGCATTTTTCATGAGATGCTACAACATCTGAGTATGGATTTCGCCAATTTCATGACGAATATTGTCTTTAAGATGTTGAATCGTCTGGGGCTTATTCACAACTTTTTAGTTTAAAAAATCCCACAAGAAAGAGTCTGGTGCTGTTAAATCTGGAGATCTGGATGGCCATGCTAAATCGCCACTTAGCAAAATTAGTCTTCATGCTGTGTGTGCTGTCTTGCTCAAACCACATGTTTTCTAGTCCTTGCTCTTCCATTTCAGGCACAAGAATTTCGAATTATGTCTTGGTACCGTTCAGCAGTAATAGTAACTGCAACACCTTGGTTATTTTCAAAAAATAGGGACCAATGATGTTTCCAGCATGAATACCATACCATACAGTTGTTTTTAGTGGATGTAATGATGCTTCATGAATTAATTGACGATTCTGTGTTCCCCAAAACCGACTGTCCTGTTTATTAAAATATGTTGACGTGGCCATTGAGAAGAAAATCGGCTTCATCGCTCATTATCAGTTTAGACCAAAAATCGTTAATTTCACCAGGCAGCCTTAGGATTGCATTACTGTACTCACCTCGTCTTCATATTAAAATTTAGACGTCTATACAACACACTAGTTAAAGCAAATAGTAGCGGGACTTTTGCTCCACCCTATATTAATAAAATATTAACAAAAAACACGCTCTTATAGGAACTTTAGAGAGAACTAAGAATATTTAAGTACGATAACCGCTGAAATTCCAATATGAGTTCAAATGGCTTAAAAACATCCAATTTATCTGTTTTCGTATATATTTCTTTCTTTGTTGTTTACGAAATATATTTATTATGAGAGGACATCGAGAGACCAGTCATTTATGGAATTTTATTTATAATATTAAAATAATACGAAAAAATATCTATATTTTATGGAAATTTTATCTAGTTTTAAATGTAGTTAAATTTTACATGGTTATGTAAAATTAAAATGGTATCTAATTCTCCGAAAGATATCAAATTTAATGTATTTTTTAAATGAGATATAGTATGTACAGGGAAATAAAAAACAACCAGACACGTGCAAAATTACGGAAATTACCAAATGGCCGTGAACTCTAAAAAAAAACGAGTGACATAAATAATAGAATTCTAAGAATCTCGCACTGTAATAATATTGTTTAGTATTCTTTGTTAATTAGTGAAAATCGCATTTATTGATAAATAAACCTAATTATTCGACTTTATTATACATTTTTAACTTAAATTTAATTATATATGGGTTATGTTCTAATGAGCTCTTTTATTTATATAACATTAATTATTATAAAACTCAAAATTTGTTATAATATATCATTGCTTACTTTTATTTCATATTATTTACTCGCATAATATACATTTATTGGAAAAAATTGGTATGATATACATTAATCAAAACCACTTCAATCATTCTTTACAACCTTTTCACATCAGTGGCAGTGATAGCTGGCGCATAAACGCTCCAAACAAAAAAACAAAAAAATTCCAGAAAATAATTATGTTAAAGAAAAAAAAAACAGACGTTTTTACTTTTTTCCATCGTGTGATGCGTTACGTAGATATCCCTTTAAACTAACTACAGCAAAGAAAATTCGAATCTAGAGGAATTAGAGAAGTTATCATTAATTCTGGATGCAGTACTATTCAAGTTCGAAATTATATTGATAACATTCTTAGTGAAGCATCAGATATAATAAGCTATGAGCCACCAGAAAATAAACAAAGCCGAATTTCTGCATAGAGGCGTATGGAGTTATAAGAAATTGTGCAAAAGAAATCGATTTCATTTTAAAGAAATTCTTTTCATAATACTTTGGAGAGCATTGCTGTAAATTTCCTGAGGATAAAGTCACTTCCATATGTTTCTTTTATCCCACACTTGATAAAGAATGATTACTAAACTGATAGTTATTTCTTCAAGAAATGATTACAGAACAATAAATGGCGTACTATATTTTCCAAAATTTTTAATTGCAAACAATCTAGGAGACACGTTGAAGGAGACTAGACAATTATTAGAAATCGCGGTGACAACTCCCATGATAACATCAGAGGCCTAAAGTTGTATATCAACACTAAAGCACATCAAAACATTTCTCAGAAATTCAATCACCGAAGATAGTTTAACAGCTCTTTCCATGCTAGCTATTGGAAAACATTTTATCTCAGAAATAGACAATTTTAGTTACAAAGTTATTACCAAATTTGCAAACAGAAGCCGCCACTCTTCTTCTGACATCATGAACCAATCAACATGTATAAATCCAATGATAGAACCATTTTCGTACCAGGATCCGGGTGCCTGTCAGGCATCGATCTGAATAGGTGGTACTTAGAAGACGCTATATGTGGTGAGTATGTTACGTGCGACAGAAGTTCTCAGTGAAGCTGCAACAATGTGGCCTTCACAATTTCTACAAGGAGGATGTTTGCTATTGCTAATCTTTCTTTTACATTTGCAGTAACTGTTTCATTCGACTTTAGCAGCTCGTAAAACTCGACAGTTTGATTAATTAATTGTAAATTCCAATTTATGTTTTACATCCACTAATACTAGGTATTTTGAACGGGCAATGTATGTTTGCAAAAGAGGAATGACTACGCTAGAGCCATATCATGTAAATACGGTTGCCGCCCGATGGTTTTTGTTAATACCTCGACTGAACAGCCTTGTAAAATACAGTAGAGTTGAAGAGTTTTATTTTCACAAATCAGGGATTCTGGATGACTTTTTTTCGCAATATTTTCATCATATTTCGTAACGCTGTAGCTATGTTAAGGCTCAGAAGAAAACGTTGTGATATTTACCTATCGGTCGTAATATTGTCGCCGACATGAATATAGAATGTAATATTTGAAATGCAAAATTCTCTATTCGAAATAAACTAACTAAACTAAGCTACAACATCGTTTGTCAAGGTACTGACAGGAAAACTAGTAGACTTCTTTAAATATTTATGAAAATTGTTTGTGATAATTAGTTCTATTCCAATTAGTAAACTAATGCTGTTAGTTTCCATTAAGAAATATCACTCATTATTGCTTTTGGTCAACTTGGGGCTTTTCTCCGTCAGCCTTCAGAAAATGTGTATCACTTATAAATATTTAATAAAAAAAATTTGATAATTAATTATCAAATGGATATACAAACGTCTATTTCGAAAGAAAATAATTATATTGCTTATTGTTGGATATATAAATAATTGGGTGGGTGCGCCTACATCTGACATCCTCTGACGATGTATGTACGGTTGCATAGCCGATTAGTAGTTTCCTGTAAATTATAATAAACGCTACGGCGCATGCTCGTACTAATGCCATCCGGACAGGATGGAGATCCCGCCATCTTGATTCATTCTGTGTTGGGGCTTTGGCTGATATGTTAGTCGAAATAAATAGGGAGAGACTCAGTTGAATCCGGTGTTTTAATTGCCCAAACACCTTCACCAAATCGATTCTACACAATCGGTTCTAACATTATACTATAAAAGTTTACTAATGGGGAATAACTCGTATGGATTCTCTCTCGGCTCTCAGAGAAACATGATACCTACGTCTACAGCGAAAAATAAATACTAAAAATTTTACCTTGCAGCCTGTTATATAAGACCCACAAGGCAAACATGTTTACTACTCTGTATTTAATAGCCCAAACACAATACGACCGTTATTTATTCCCACTTTTCTCCGAACACTGGAAAATACAATAGCTTTTATTATTTTCAAGTATATATCGATGTTAAGAAGTCACCTATAATCGTAAACCCAAACAGTGTTGTTGAAAAAAAGGCACAAATATTTTTAGAAGCTATATTTAACTACAGATCAAAAATAAAACAAATCTGTTAAACATCTTCAACTGGGTTGGAATTGATTATATTAAAAATCGTTTTTAATTGAATTTATCGCGGCGGATGTAATAAATTAAATGCTTTATTACTAAACAAAATGAACCA
Source organism: Rhynchophorus ferrugineus (assembly GCF_030347505.1). NCBI lineage: Eukaryota > Metazoa > Arthropoda > Insecta > Coleoptera > Curculionidae > Rhynchophorus > Rhynchophorus ferrugineus. The sequence continues at coordinate 4,358,890 of NW_027472583.1, read as the reverse complement.
AAACATAACAATTTTATCGTTTTTTTCTCGTTTACTAGAATGACCAGCTAGAACCAAATGGTCTTCGGCTGATGTCGCTTCAGGTTCGGGATATGATTGTTTTGCGGGCGACAGAGACCCTGGGTTACGACTGGGACTGTCGTAGTTTGTTTACTACTAGGGTTTGTGGACGGGTAGGGATTTTATTAAGGTGTTATCGTGTTCTGAGATCCTATGGAGAACCTCACACCTGTGGCAGATTGGACGGACTAACATTTTATACAGAGTCGCTTTCTGTGGGAATGGGAGTTTGTTTCTTCTGCAGAGTAGAGGAAATAATAAGCTGTACATGCCGTTTCCTTAGCAAATGGCGTGTTGGATTTGGACAGATCATTGAAATCTGCTGTCAAACTGGAGACCGAGGTATAAGACTTTCTGGAGCCAAGGGATAGGTGGAACAGAGTTTTGCTCGGGTTAATCTGAAGCCATCAGAATTTGTACCACCCTATCGCTTGGTTCAGTCGTACAATTTTATCTCTATTCTAATATTATATTATCAGTGAGTTTGCAAGTGTAGGGTATTGTGATTAGCGATATCTATTGGTGAAAATGTGAAGTATTGATGTAAAAATTATTAAAAAAGCTAACTGCTGGCTTGGTGGCATAGTGGTAAAGGCGATAGGACGGTCATCCTACCGTTGCTATAGCCGCGGGTTCGAATCTTGCTGGGGCATGGTTGTAAATTTATGTTTGTGATTGTTTGACATTTGTGAATGTTCTAGGCAAGAGTGTAAAATCCGACAAGGAAAATGATCCCAGTCACGCCAGTAACCAGGCTGGATAAGACCGGGTGTCTTCTAGGGTGATTTCTAAAGTTGGTCACTCGCCAGTCGGTAGGCTTAATGCTGAGGACCGTGGTTCGGAGCCCACGTTAAACTTTAGGCCCAGTCCAGATAAACCCATAGTTGGTAAAAGGAGACTTTAAAATATATTTTAAAAAAAGTTAGTAGCGCCGTTTATGTGTCAGGCCGGGGACTTTTCAATTGGGCCATTAGTGTCACAATAATTTGGAACTATTTCCTAGAGGATTTTCCATAGATTCTATATATTTATTTTTGAGTCACCGTAGAGAAATTTTTTTATTTTTTTATTAAATATCCTGGCCATAGAAAAACAATAGATAATAACACATGCAAGTTAGTTGTTATATATATTTATTTAAAATGAATTGACTGAAAAATCTGTAAAAATCAGGCTAACCTATCTTAAATATATTTATTTTACTTATAATATTAGGTATTTAACTTCGATAGCTTCCAGCTATGTATTCTTGTTTAAAACATATTTTGCAAATTACCGCTAAAATTTCAGATAAAATACCTTCGTGTGGGCGGGCGGAACAACTTCGGGACTCTTATGGGTTCGCTTTAGGAGAGGCTGAGAGAAAAAAAACGCTTTCAGAACTTTTCTAATATATGGCTGTTCCGTAAGTTTCGTTAGCATAAAATATTGTCATCCCTAGCGGTGTTGGTGTATACCTTTTTTATCGATAGATCCTTACCTTTTTTTGTTATTCTTCAATTTTTTGTACTCGAGATAAAGCCACGACAACTGACGTTTTGTACTTTAACTGATAGCTCTGAAAGTAATTGCAGATTAATCGAGAGCAATCGCAACGTAGCATATCTCCAGAAATTTATAAAATATAACTATTTTTTGAAACTGTTTTCTGTTTAAATTATCTTGTTGATGTTTACCGATGCTGCGACATTATATATATATATATATATATATATATATATATATATATATATATATATATATATATATATAAATGCATGGTCGGATATAAAGTTTAAAGTTTAATGTGTAGTAGGAGAAAGAGTACATATTGCAAGATGACAAGCAAAATATGTAAAATCATACAGATGCCTGAATATATGAATACTACAGTACAATGGTTGCACAACCCATGACAGTGATAAGGAACAAGATACAAAAAATGTAAGCGAAGATGCATGATATTACATAGTTGGACACTATGATATTTCTAGTAGTAGTCCTGTTACGGTTAGAAAATTAATCTTTAGCTGGTTCAGGTTCTCCAGCCTAAGATACTGGTCCATCGTCTCTCCTAGGTTGACCAACCGTCTTTGCGAATTGTATATTCGGCATTCAGTTGGTATGTGTTTGACAGACAGGAGCCACATTCGACGCACAGTGGTGGACTTATTCCCTTCATGAGAAACTCATGGGATAGTTTGCAGTGACCAATTATGAGATGCGAGAATAAGCTTAAGTTGCCTCTGTTGATGTTGGTGGTGTTAAGGCCCTGATAATACTCCTTTTCACCTCCCACAGCTTGTTGTTTTGTATTAGATCCCATCTAAGTTGGTATCGATGTCTAAAGATCCTAGTAGACTGGTTCTTCATATCTTTATCCCAGAAGTGGACGTTCTCTATAAGTGATCCTTCCCTTTTCTTGGTCAAATAATCCACTCCTTCAATTTCAATGATCCCAGAGTGAGATGGGAGCCACATAAAAGTGAGTCGCTTCTTTCCAATTTAGAGGTTCACGTGTAAGTACTACTAGCGGGTGTAGAGGTAGAGATAATTGGAGGCACTTCAAGAAGCTCATTGAATCGGAGGCGATAACTAATTGTTTGTCTTGCACATCTTGTACTGAGATCAGGGCCTTATACATGGCAGACACTTATGCGCTGGACGAAATGGCGAAAATGAAAAATGCTGCCTCCAGGTAGCCATTGTTCTTAGATCCGTCCGATAATACCAAAAGGTGGTCAGGATATATCTGCTTTAGGTTGATTAAGTCAAAGTGATTTTGTCAAAGTTTTCTGTTTGTTAGACTCTTCATGGAGAGATCGACAGTCACCAGCGACAGTCGCCATGGAGGCAGTTATATTCTCGGATATGTATATCAGTGGGAAAACCAGCGATTAACGACTACAAACTGCATGAAATCTACGACAAGAGCTCCTGTGTTGCTCTCTAGAGGGTTTGAGATTGGTGTTTGATGACAAGATATGTCTGTAATGAGATATTGATAATGCCTATATTTACATCTCAAGGAGGTAGTATATTTAATCAAAAGAAATTCACGTCTGGTGTCTAGGGAGGGGATTTCTGCTTTGCAGAGCAAATTGTCCACTGGGCTAGTGTGGAAGACCCCCAGGGTGTTTCTAAGAGCTGAGTTGTTGATTGGATTCAATCTATTTAAGTAAGAGGGGGCAGCGGAGATGAAGCATTGATAGTCATACTCCAATTTTCTTAGCATTAATGCTTTATAAATATTTAGTAAGGTGACCCTATGGGCACCCCAATGAAAGTTGGTTAAAATGCGCAGGAGATTAATATCTGCCAATTTATTATTTATTAAATTTATTATTTAAAATTATTATTATTAGTCATTGCCGACTAACTCACAATTATTGTCTACTGTGACTTAAAACTAGTTACTTATCTCGAAAGACCCAAAGGAAGATCCCTACCCAAGATCAGAGGGTTTGGTTCTTTAAATCCTGCGTCATAGTTCCGTGTTGCCCCAGAGTTTCAGCACTTCGGTGTTAACATGGGGTTATGGGACTCTTTCCTCATATTTTGTTGAGAATCTCCTGATTTCCTCTGACAAATGAAATACGTTCCTCAATAATACCTTCCTTAATAAATTAAAATGGTCTTGGTGTAAGCAATTGGTCCTATAGTATCTGGGTACATCCACAATACTACTCAGGACTGTCTGAAACACTTGTTTAATACTAAATAAATACTTGTATAATACGTATTTTCTTGATATCATTTCTAGCGAAACATGCTCAGCAGAAACGTGTTATGAGTTGTATGTCCATATAACCAATATATGTTTTATATTTTAATTCTAGAGTACTTTTATGTTCTTCTTGATATGCTCATATCAACGAAATTTTGAATCAAGATTCATCTCAAGGTACTTATTATAACATTGTTACTATATACAAGCAACCAATGTAATAATTTTGAATTTCTGGTATGCTACATGTATAGATAAGATAAAGAAAAAGACCGAAAACACTGTCTTGCGGTACAACTGCTTTTGTTTCTTTCATAGTTGATTAATATTCTTCTTGTTTAACTCAAAATAAGCTGAGATGTACGAGTTCACTGTATCGATTCGGTAACGTTTTACGGAGTTTATACCTATGCAATATAAATATTAACGTAACATAATATAAAGAAAAACAACAAATTTAAAATACCTTATTTAAAATATAAAATGAAGGTGATATTATGATTTTTTTAAATTTAATACAGCTATCGTCATAAAATCACCTGAATTAATTTTGGCCCACCAGATGTTTTCACAGAGAAATTAGTTCGAAACGACTATCCGGTGAGTAGATGGACGTAAATAGCCGATAAAATGTTCAGTTCTGACAATAAATGTCGCAATAATTAAACTCAGACATTTAAATGATCTTTATTACTTCAAGTGGTTAAATAAAGGGGAATAATTTGTGTATTTAAATCTTGCGAAATATTTGTTAATGATAACGTTGAGACATCTGATTCATTTTAATGTATCTATGTAATTTTATATGATCAACATAGATTACATCATATTATACGACTTATACAGTTTTTATTTAAATTATTTAATGTTATGTATAATTAGCTGTAACGCTATTACACTTAGCTAACAATGTAATATAAGTTCCCGTTAAATTTTGTTTAAAATAAGATACATCCATGAAGACATTGGTATATATTTAAAACATAATGTTCAATATAATGGTGCTCCAAGTTTTGTAGCAAACAAAAATAATTTATAAAATATTCTTATATTGCCCTCTTACATCAGAAAAAATGCAATTTTTTACCTATATGTCAAAAATAATTATTACAAATATGAAAATTGATCACTTCCGTGTTTTTACCATTATCTTTTTTATATAGTGCGAAAGTTTTAGGTGATTTGGACAACTAATATTTTTGTGCACTTTTCCACATAAACTCAGGTAAAATTGTGATTTTCATTTTTTTTTCAGATTTTCTTGCATAACTTTAGTTCAGATTGAGATATATCGATGGAAATATTAGCATATATGTAAAATATGATTCTAAATGTAATAGTATTATTGATTTTGTAGCAGCAGCACTAATTTAAGAAACACACATATATTGCCTTTTTAACCACAAAAAAATTTATTGTATTTTTTATCGATATGTCAAAAAGCATTACTCAAATATTAAAACTGATAATTCCTGTGTTTTTTGGGTCACATTTTTCATAAGATTTGAACTTTTCAGTTGGTTTGGGCAACCAAAATTTTTGTCTACTTCTTCCATATATCTACTCAGGAAAAATAGTGATTTTCATTTATTTTCAGATTTTCTTGCATAACTTTAGTTCAGATTGAGATATATCGATGGAAATTTTAGCATATATGTAAAATATGATTCTAAATCTAATAGTATTATTGATTTTGTAGTAGCAGCACTAATTTAAGAAACACACATATATTGCCTTTTTAACCACAAAAAAATTTATTGTATTTTTTATCGATATGTCAAAAAGCATTACTCAAATATTAAAACTGATAATTCCCGTGTTTTTTGGGTCACATTTTTCATAAGATTTGAACTTTTCAGTTGGTTTGGGCAACCAAAATTTTTGTCTACTTCTTCCATATATCTACACAGGAAAAATAGTGATTTTCATTTATTTTCAGATTTTCTTGCATAACTTTAGTTCAGATTGAGATATATCGATGGAAATTTTAGCATATATGTAAAATATGATTCTAAATCTAATAGTATTATTGATTTTGTAGCAGCAGCACTAATTTAAGAAACACACATACATTGCCTTTTTAACCACAAAAAAATTTATTCTATTTTTTATAGATATATCAAAAAGCATTACTCAAATATTAAAACTGATAATTCCCGTGTTTTTTGGGTCACATTTTTCATAAGATTTGAACTTTTCAGTTGGTTTGGGCAACCAGAATTTTTGTCTACTTCTTCCATATATCTACTCAGGAAAAATAGTGATTTTCATTTATTTTCAGATTTTCTTGCATAACTTTAGTTCAGATTGAGATATATCGATGGAAATTTTAGCATATATGTAAAATATGATTCTAAATCTAATAGTATTATTGATTTTGTAGCAGCAGCACTAATTTAAGAAACACACATACATTGCCTTTTTAACCACAAAAAAATTTATTCTATTTTTTATAGATATATCAAAAAGCATTACTCAAATATTAAAACTGATAATTCCCGTGTTTTTTGGGTCACATTTTTCATAAGATTTGAACTTTTCAGTTGGTTTGGGCAACCAGAATTTTTGTCTACTTCTTCCATATATCTACTCAGGAAAAATAGTGATTTTCATTTATTTTCAGATTTTCTTGCATAACTTTAGTTCAGATTGAGATATATCGATGGAAATTTTAGCATATATGTAAAATATGATTCTAAATCTAATAGTATTATTGATTTTGTAGTAGCAGCACTAATTTAAGAAACACACATATATTGCCTTTTTAACCACAAAAAAATTTATTGTATTTTTTATCGATATGTCAAAAAGCATTACTCAAATATTAAAACTGATAATTCCCGTGTTTTTTGGGTCACATTTTTCATAAGATTTGAACTTTTCAGTTGGTTTGGGCAACCAGAATTTTTGTCTACTTCTTCCATATATCTACTCAGGAAAAATAGTGATTTTCATTTATTTTCAGATTTTCTTGCATAACTTTAGTTCAGATTGAGATATATCGATGGAAATTTTAGCATATATGTAAAATATGATTCTAAATCTAATAGTATTATTGATTTTGTAGCAGCAGCACTAATTTAAGAAACACACATACATTGCCTTTTTAACCAGAAAAAATTTATTCTATTTTTTATCGATATGTCAAAAAGCATTACTCAAAAATTAAAACTGATAATTCCCGTGTTTTCTGGGTCACATTTTTCATAAGATTTGAACTTTTCAGTTGGTTTGGGCAACCAAAATTTTTGTCTATTTTTTCCATATATATACTCAGGAAAAATTGTGATTTTCATTTATTTTCAGATTTTCTTGCATAACTTTAGTTCAGATTGAGATATATCGATGGAAATATTAGCATATATGTAAAATATGATTCTAAATGTAATAGTATTATTGATTTTGTAGCAGCAGCACTAATTTAAGAAACACACGTACATTGCCTTTTTAACCACAAAAAAATTTATTCTATTTTTTATCGATATGTCAAAAAGCATCACTCAAATGTTAAAACTGATAATTCCCGTGTTTTCTCAGTCACATTTTTCATAAGATTTGAACTTTTCATTTGGTTTGGACAACCAAAATTTTTGTCTACTTTTTCCATATATATACTCAGGAAAAATTGTGATTTTCATTTATTTTCAGATTTTCTTGCATAACTTTAGTTCAGATTGAGATATATCGATGGAAATTTTAGCGTATATGTAAAATATGATTCTAAATGTAATAGTATTATTGATTTTGTAGCAGCAGCACTAATTTAGGAAACACACATACATTGCCTTTTTAACCACAAAAGAATTTATTCTATTTTTTATCGATATGTCAAAAAGCATTACTCAAATGTTAAAACTGATAATTCCCGTGTTTTCTCAGTCACATTTTTCATAAGATTTGAACTTTTCATTTGGTTTGGACAACCAAAATTTTTGTCTACTTTTTCCATATATATACTCAGGAAAAATTGTGATTTTCATTTATTTTCAGATTTTCTTGCATAACTTTAGTTCAGATTGAGATATATCGATGGAAATTTTAGCGTATATGTAAAATATGATTCTAAATGTAATAGTATTATTGATTTTGTAGCAGCAGCACTAATTTAGGAAACACACATACATTGCCTTTTTAACCACAAAAATATTTATTCTATTTTTTATCGATATGTCAAAAAGCATTACCCAAATATTAAAACTGATAATTCCCGTGTTTTCTGGGTCACATTTTTCATAATATTTGAACTTTTCAGTTGGTTTGGGCAACCAAAATTTTTGTCTACCTTTTCCATATATATATACTCAGGAAAAATTGTGATTTTCATTTATTTTCAGATTTTCTTGCATAACTTTAGTTCAGATTGAGATATATCGATGGAAATTTTAGCATATATGTAAAATATGATTCTAAATGTAAAAGTATTATTGATTTTGTAGCAGCAGCACTAATTTAAGAAACACACGTACATTGCCTTTTTGGCCACAAAAAAAATTATTCTATTTTTTATCGATATGTCAAAAAGCATTACACAAATATTAAAACTGATAATTCCAGTGTTTTCTGCGTCACATTTTTCATAAGATTTGAACTTTTCAGTTGGTTTGGGCAACCAAAATTTTTGTCTACTTTTTCCATATATATACTCAGGAAAAATTGTGATTTTCATTTTTTTTCAGATTTTCTTGCATAACTTTAGTTCAGATTGAGATATATCGATGGAAATTTTAGCGTATATGTAAAATATGATTCTAAATGTAATAGTATTATTGATTTTGTAGCAGCAGCACTAATTTAGGAAACACACATACATTGCCTTTTTAACCACAAAAGAATTTATTCTATTTTTTATCGATATGTCAAAAAGCATTACTCAAATGTTAAAACTGATAATTCCCGTGTTTTCTCAGTCACATTTTTCATAAGATTTGAACTTTTCAGTTGGTTTGGGCAACCAAAATTTTTGTCTACTTTTTCCATATATATACTCAGGAAAAATTGTGATTTTCATTTTTTTTCAGATTTTCTTGCATAACTTTAGTTCAGATTGAGATATATCGATGGAAATTTTAGCGTATATGTAAAATATGATTCTAAATGTAATAGTATTATTGATTTTGTAGCAGCAGCACTAATTTAGGAAACACACATACATTGCCTTTTTAACCACAAAAGAATTTATTCTATTTTTTATCGATATGTCAAAAAGCATCACTCAAATGTTAAAACTGATAATTCCCGTGTTTTCTGCGTCACATTTTTCATAAGATTTGAACTTTTCATTTGGTTTGGACAACCAAAATTTTTGTCTACTTCTTCCATATATCTACTCAGGAAAAATAGTGATTTTCATTTATTTTCAGATTTTCTTGCATAACTTTAGTTCAGATTGAGATATATCGATGGAAATTTTAGCATATATGTAAAATATGATTCTAAATCTAATAGTATTATTGATTTTGTAGTAGCAGCACTAATTTAAGAAACACACATATATTGCCTTTTTAACCACAAAAAAATTTATTGTATTTTTTATCGATATGTCAAAAAGCATTACTCAAATATTAAAACTGATAATTCCCGTGTTTTTTGGGTCACATTTTTCATAAGATTTGAACTTTTCAGTTGGTTTGGGCAACCAAAATTTTTGTCTACTTCTTCCATATATCTACTCAGGAAAAATAGTGATTTTCATTTATTTTCAGATTTTCTTGCATAACTTTAGTTCAGATTGAGATATATCGATGGAAATTTTAGCATATATGTAAAATATGATTCTAAATCTAATAGTATTATTGATTTTGTAGTAGCAGCACTAATTTAAGAAACACACATATATTGCCTTTTTAACCAGAAAAAAATTTATTCTATTTTTTATCGATATGTCAAAAAGCATTACTCAAAAATTAAAACTGATAATTCCCGTGTTTTCTGGGTCACATTTTTCATAAGATTTGAACTTTTCAGTTGGTTTGGGCAACCAAAATTTTTGTCTATTTTTTCCATATATATACTCAGGAAAAATTGTGATTTTCATTTATTTTCAGATTTTCTTGCATAACTTTAGTTCAGATTGAGATATATCGATGGAAATATTAGCATATATGTAAAATATGATTCTAAATGTAATAGTATTATTGATTTTGTAGCAGCAGCACTAATTTAAGAAACACACGTACATTGCCTTTTTAACCACAAAAAAATTTATTCTATTTTTTATCGATATGTCAAAAAGCATCACTCAAATGTTAAAACTGATAATTCCCGTGTTTTCTCAGTCACATTTTTCATAAGATTTGAACTTTTCATTTGGTTTGGACAACCAAAATTTTTGTCTACTTTTTCCATATATATACTCAGGAAAAATTGTGATTTTCATTTATTTTCAGATTTTCTTGCATAACTTTAGTTCAGATTGAGATATATCGATGGAAATTTTAGCGTATATGTAAAATATGATTCTAAATGTAATAGTATTATTGATTTTGTAGCAGCAGCACTAATTTAGGAAACACACATACATTGCCTTTTTAACCACAAAAGAATTTATTCTATTTTTTATCGATATGTCAAAAAGCATTACTCAAATGTTAAAACTGATAATTCCCGTGTTTTCTCAGTCACATTTTTCATAAGATTTGAACTTTTCATTTGGTTTGGACAACCAAAATTTTTGTCTACTTTTTCCATATATATACTCAGGAAAAATTGTGATTTTCATTTATTTTCAGATTTTCTTGCATAACTTTAGTTCAGATTGAGATATATCGATGGAAATTTTAGCGTATATGTAAAATATGATTCTAAATGTAATAGTATTATTGATTTTGTAGCAGCAGCACTAATTTAGGAAACACACATACATTGCCTTTTTAACCACAAAAATATTTATTCTATTTTTTATCGATATGTCAAAAAACATTACCCAAATATTAAAACTGATAATTCCCGTGTTTTCTGGGTCACATTTTTCATAATATTTGAACTTTTCAGTTGGTTTGGGCAACCAAAATTTTTGTCTACCTTTTCCATATATATATACTCAGGAAAAATTGTGATTTTCATTTATTTTCAGATTTTCTTGCATAACTTTAGTTCAGATTGAGATATATCGATGGAAATTTTAGCATATATGTAAAATATGATTCTAAATGTAAAAGTATTATTGATTTTGTAGCAGCAGCACTAATTTAAGAAACACACGTACATTGCCTTTTTGGCCACAAAAAAAATTATTCTATTTTTTATCGATATGTCAAAAAGCATTACACAAATATTAAAACTGATAATTCCAGTGTTTTCTGCGTCACATTTTTCATAAGATTTGAACTTTTCAGTTGGTTTGGGCAACCAAAATTTTTGTCTACTTTTTCCATATATATACTCAGGAAAAATTGTGATTTTCATTTTTTTTCAGATTTTCTTGCATAACTTTAGTTCAGATTGAGATATATCCATGGAAATTTTAGCGTATATGTAAAATATGATTCTAAATGTAATAGTATTATTGATTTTGTAGCAGCAGCACTAATTTAGGAAACACACATACATTGCCTTTTTAACCACAAAAGAATTTATTCTATTTTTTATCGATATGTCAAAAAGCATTACTCAAATGTTAAAACTGATAATTCCCGTGTTTTCTCAGTCACATTTTTCATAAGATTTGAACTTTTCAGTTGGTTTGGGCAACCAAAATTTTTGTCTACTTTTTCCATATATATACTCAGGAAAAATTGTGATTTTCATTTTTTTTCAGATTTTCTTGCATAACTTTAGTTCAGATTGAGATATATCGATGGAAATTTTAGCGTATATGTAAAATATGATTCTAAATGTAATAGTATTATTGATTTTGTAGCAGCAGCACTAATTTAGGAAACACACATACATTGCCTTTTTAACCACAAAAGAATTTATTCTATTTTTTATCGATATGTCAAAAAGCATCACTCAAATGTTAAAACTGATAATTCCCGTGTTTTCTGCGTCACATTTTTCATAAGATTTGAACTTTTCATTTGGTTTGGACAACCAAAATTTTTGTCTACTTTTTCCATATATATACTCAGGAAAAATTGTGATTTTCATTTATTTTCAGATTTTCTTGCATAACTTTAGCTCAGATTGAGATATATCGATGGAAATTTTAGCGTATATGTAAAATATGATTCTAAATGTAATAGTATTATTGATTTTGTAGCAGCAGCACTAATTTAGGAAACACACATACATTGCCTTTTTAACCACAAAAGAATTTATTCTATTTTTTATCGATATGTCAAAAAGCATTACTCAAATGTTAAAACTGATAATTCCCGTGTTTTCTCAGTCACATTTTTCATAAGATTTGAACTTTTCATTTGGTTTGGACAACCAAAATTTTTGTCTACTTTTTCCATATATATACTCAGGAAAAATTGTGATTTTCATTTATTTTCAGATTTTCTTGCATAACTTTAGTTCAGATTGAGATATATCGATGGAAATTTTAGCGTATATGTAAAATATGATTCTAAATGTAATAGTATTATTGATTTTGTAGCAGCAGCACTAATTTAGGAAACACACATACATTGCCTTTTTAACCACAAAAATATTTATTCTATTTTTTATCGATATGTCAAAAAGCATTACCCAAATATTAAAACTGATAATTCCCGTGTTTTCTGGGTCACATTTTTCATAATATTTGAACTTTTCAGTTGGTTTGGGCAACCAAAATTTTTGTCTACCTTTTCCATATATATATACTCAGGAAAAATTGTGATTTTCATTTATTTTCAGATTTTCTTGCATAACTTTAGTTCAGATTGAGATATATCGATGGAAATTTTAGCATATATGTAAAATATGATTCTAAATGTAAAAGTATTATTGATTTTGTAGCAGCAGCACTAATTTAAGAAACACACGTACATTGCCTTTTTGGCCACAAAAAAAATTATTCTATTTTTTATCGATATGTCAAAAAGCATTACACAAATATTAAAACTGATAATTCCAGTGTTTTCTGCGTCACATTTTTCATAAGATTTGAACTTTTCAGTTGGTTTGGGCAACCAAAATTTTTGTCTACTTTTTCCATATATATACTCAGGAAAAATTGTGATTTTCATTTATTTTCAGATTTTCTTGCATAACTTTAGTTCAGGTTGAGATATATCGATGGAAATATTAGCATATATGTAAAATATGATTCTAAATGTAAAAGTATTATTGATTTTGTAGCAGCAGAACTATTTTAAGAAATACACATATATTACCTTCTTAACAACAAAAAAAAATCTATTTTTATCGATATGTCAAGAAGAATTACTCAAATATTAAAACTGATAATTCCCGTGTTTTCTGCGTCACATTTTTCATAAGATTTGAATTTTTCAGTTGGTTTGGGCAACCAAAATTTTTGTGTATTTTTTCCATATATATACTCAGGAAAAATTGTGATTTTCATTTTTTTTCAGATTTTCTTGCATAACTTTAGTTCAGATTGAGATATATATATGGAAATATTAGCATATATGTAAAATATAATTCTAAATGTAATAGTATTATGTGTATGTAATATGTAGTGAAAAAACAATAACTTTTTCGAGCTTGAGACATTATTACCTTAATAATTATAAAAGCGATTAGTAAAGGTAAACATATATCAGAAAGTGGCTCTACTCATTACCATTTTTATTTTAAACCGCCGCATAACTTTTTAAAAAGGGAAACGAAACTTCTTCCGCCATGTGTCGACATGAAAAAAATTAAAACTTCGACACTATGAATTTCGCCGGCTTGATTGCTCTTTATGGAGCTTTTTTCGGGGGGAATTATAGGATAAAACTTTAATTCTCGGCTAAAACTTCGAGAGCGTTAATGACCGGGAAAAAAACCGGCTATCTCCCCTTTCTCCTTGATGTAACAGTTTTATGAGGTGTAAACTGGAGCTCTGCGAAAAAGTTGAATGATGGTCGAAATATTGTTAAGAGTATATAATTATTTATCCCAATTTTTATTAGGTTATTGAAAAATTTATTAACGTTTTCGTCAAATTTATTTGTTATTAACTAGAGTTTATAAATTTTCTATGAAATATTATGCTGTTGGTTTGGATGGATGGATTAAACCCACCGTTTTTCCCACTCATCGTTCTTAAAAACTGTGCGTGGGATAAAACCGTTTTATGGTTTGTACAGTAAGTTCATATTGTTCGGTAGTAAGCTTTTTTGCAACAATAAAACATTTTATTATTCTATATAATAATTTGCTTGGACTTTTTGCAATAGAACTTGTTGAAATTTATAGATATTATTCATAAAAACACTTCTGCCGATACTATTTTCACCTTTCTCGATGAAAATACTCTTCCAGGTGTAGATTTTTTTGGTATTGATAACGAACAGAGCTAAAACTGGCAAATATGGTCGATATTGCATGGATTAGTGTATTAATTCATTAATTTTGGAGATAAATTTTGAGTTTTGTCCAGCAAAAAATAAGCTTGTTGTTATTAGCAGGTGGGACGTAATCTCTGTACAAAACTGTTTTCTATATATAAAAAAAAGTATGTTAGGTCTATTAGGATGAAAGTAATTCCTTATACCAAGCTTTAGGTTTTTGCTTTGTCTTAAAACAACAGTGGTGGACTCAACTCACATTCATAATGATCCTTCCTAATCCTAATCCTTCTTGCGAATGTGGTTTGTTCTATTTCACAGGTCTACAATAAAAAATCTGGTAAAGAGCAAGGTCAACGATTTCACTGGCACATTAAAGACATGGCAAAAGGATACCAAGGAAAATGGAGGGTTTTAATGGTACCAGACTACTGTTGGGCGCTTCGAATGAAGCTAAAACTGGCAAATATGATAGATATTGTATTAGTTTGCATATGAATTCATTGATTTAAGCGAAGTTTTTTAAGTTGTGCCAAAAATATATACATACAGCTTGTCCACAATTTGAGTGTGATATTTAATCTGATTGAAGGTAACCCATGTACAAAGTGCCTTTTATGTATCAACAAATTGATGTTAGAACCTTTTGTGCTGAAGTACCAATCCTCATATTCTTGTTTTGATTCAAAACTGTATTGGCAGAATTCTAAGAAAAAATATCTAATGGAAAAATGATGAACAAAACTATTTTAATCTTTTTACCGAATTCATTTTGTTGATTTGTTGTTGAAGGATGCAGTGCCTGGGTCTTGCTATCTTGTTATCTCTCAGCTAATTGGCAATCCCATTAATTTACCATCATAGCTCATCTCAGATCGAATATAAAATTATTTTATACTAGATTTTCGTATCGTGTAAGCTATTAAAGTGTTAATGAAATTGTAATTGTGCTTCTTTTAAATTGATTTATCATTAATATTGGGAATCAATACTGGGATTTGCAACTTTCATAATCCATCATTCGTTGGAACAGTAATTCGAAAAGAAAAACTATTAAATTCGCTATTTTGCGTTTTTCCTTTACATCTTTTGTTGGAATCTATTGTATGTCTTCATTATCTATTAAGAAAAACCCAAATATTTTTTCCCTCATCCTCATATTAAAGTATTGCTATGGTATGCGTTCTTTTCTCAATTTACCCACAGAAGTAAAAAAATTCGACGTCTCAATTTTTTATACAGATATAAACGGGTATCGAAAAAATCTCAGATAAAATTCGTTTCGAAAAAGTTTTCATGAAGATAAGTTCGAAACGAATCAATACTCCTTCAGCAAAAGTTGATAATAGCCCATTCTTTTAGTAGTTTATCAGATACCTGAATTTTGTTTTTTAGATATTTCTTTCTAAAATGAAATATTTTTAAGATAAGTAATATAATTCTAAGAATTTTTCATATTTAGTAGAAAATTAAAGAAACACAAAGCTAGTTGGTTTTTTGTTAAATCAAAATATTTAAAATTAATTATTTTGATTTCTTCTTTTCAGTAGTTTTATGCATTACTTCAAGATAAGGTTAAAATATTATAAAATATATTTAAACCATCATAAAATACCCTAGACATGATATATGATGTTTGAAATATTTATAGTTTCATTCCTGTAATTATTACAGATAAGATAATTCTGAAGCGTTTACATAAGATTGTATACTAAAAGAAGCTCGAATTCTATATGGATTAACATTGAAAAAAATTAGTGGGCACGGTTTATATTTATTTATCTGTCTTTTGCTGAAACAAGATGAAATGGAGCTATTTTTGAAAATAGTTATTACAGGTATTGAAGTATACATCATACATGACAATCTTCTAGTGTTCATTAAATATTTATAATCGAAAAGATTCGTATAACTTTGTGATGTATAATATTGGTTCCTTTCTTGAGTGTCCTTAATAAAAGTAACAGTTACTTTCATTGACTATAAAAAAAATACGAAAAGGAATGGAAAGACGAATTGCAATTGAAGTAATGGACCCCAATATTTAAATGAAATTTCCATTAATTAGCTCTGTTTCAATTTATGTGTTTTTTATTATTGAGTTAAAGAAGAATTGTTCAACTGTCAACCAAAATCGTTAGAATAAGTATATCATAGCATAAGAAGGATATATGTTGAATTTTAAATAAATAAAGTCAATTTTACACTTATCCTCTTTTCCATCATAATTTATTATTACTTTACCAGTAAATAAACCAAGAATTGTTAGAACAAGAGCATTAAAGATAGTTTTACAACTATAAGCCTGTGCCTTCATTCGCGTTTTATTTTCGCTTAAGCTTGAAACACCCACAAATTGTTTCGCGTTAAATATTTATTTTCTTACATAGTGTTTAAAGGTGTCAATAAATTTCGGTTCATGTTATTTTTATTATTCATCATTTGACGTAGATTTATATTTTCGTGATTTTATACGTTATTAAGGAAAGCCTATATTTTTTTATTCAAACAAGCTCTATTGTACCATGTATATAGTCATCTACATCCAATAACAATAACTCCGCACATTCAGACATTCATTTCAGACGAAAACTGTTGAACTCGCTGTTTAATTTTTAACAATTTTTATATGCACTCACCATATTTAATTTTATGGTTAATTGATGTCACTAGAAACAATGTCACTTAGTAGATGGGTTTTAATATTTCAAGAAAGGTGACTTTGGTGTGAAAGACAGATAAGATTTAGATAGAAGAATAGACAAAAGAAGAACCTGAGAAAAATAACTAAACTGCATCTAACCAGTAACAAACAACTAAATCAAAACAACTAAATTAGTAACAAAACCTCTAAATCTTTATCAGACTTGTATTATTTCAGTCACTGCTAAAACTAAAAAGCAAGTAAGCTGTATGTTTTTTATATCTGATATATTATATCAGCACTAGAAAAAGAAGTCATATTGATGTCGAAGTAATTATTGATGAAAATTGAATATACTGTCAAATTCAATAAGAAAATGACGTACTTTATTTGTAGTATTGGAATATTTTTTATGAATGTATTTTAAAAACTGGCGTTGATTCAATATTCCACAAATAATTACTGTTATCACTCTATAATAACAAAACTCAATGCAGCTCTTGAAACTTGCGGTATAAAACTGATACTTAAGAGGCAATATTAACTTGCCTAGTAGTTACAATTTGTATCCAATAAACTTCTTCTTCTTCTTGTAATATCTTCTATCATTCCTGTTGGTAAAGCTTACAAGAAAATTGTTGAACGATTTTAAAAAAACTGCCATTTATACAGTGTAGAGTCTTTAAAGCATTTAAATGTATATTAAATTTAGGGATAATAAATTCATTTTAAACAATAGTTGGTGTTCAAACAAAATTGATTTTCTTCGATAAAATTGGTTAATGCTGCTACCTTTTTGATTTCTTTTTTGCAATAATTATTCTAAATAATTGGATTTTTCAATATATTTTTCATCACGTGAAGACATCAAAGGATTTTCAAAGAACATATTTTAAATTGAAGGAAAAAATAATGTTCTTTTAATAAAATCTCGTAGGTCCATCTAATTGGCATTCCCCATATATTCAACTGGTATTTAGGACTAATTTATTTCATAATGGAACGCGTTTCTTTTGATGTTACAATTTATATAAAGACAAATAATCCAGAACATGTTTTATTAATATAATTTTGAATGAAAGAACAATATTTTGTAACATTCTTCTAATATTATCTTGTTTTTCATTTTCGTTCGTAACTTTTTTTGTCAATTTCTTAAGGAAAATGCCGAATAAAACAGCAGGCAACTTATTTGAAAGCTTTACATTTACGAATTTACATAAAATCTAGTAAATACTTATTCCTATTCAGTTGCAATCCCATTGGATTCTTGGGGATTTCGGCCAAACGTCGGGGATAAGATAACTTTATAGAGTTGTTTTCTTCTAAAACTTATTGAATTTATTTCTGTTTAGATATGACAATTTTTGAGCTTTTTAAATTTATGTCTGACTATTAAGATCCTAAATAAGCAACTATTTTTTGAAGGTAATTGTAAAAAAAGTGTAAACTGATTTGAACATTTTTAAATACGCTGGTAAGGTGAATTGTTCTCGATCTGGTAAATAACTGGAACATTTTTGGAACTCAAGCAGAATTAGTGGTTTTCAAGAGCGATTATCATATATAACTGAACCATAACATCCTCTGGCTCTTGTTAAAGAGTGAATTATATCAAATTGTCACTCTGTAGATCAGATTATCGAACAATATGGCCATATAATTTATGTCTTCCTCCTTATCACTTCATATTCAATCCAATCGAATTAATATGGGGTGTGAGGAGGAATTATTAGAATGGACATGCAGGTGGAGGAGGACCACAAGCAAGAACTCTTTGAATATGGCGGAAGGAAGCATTGTCTAGAATAATATTGTCATTAAAACGAAATGTAAATGCACTACATCAGACAGAAATGAACTACATCAACTATCTCAAATACATAACTTTTTGCTATCAGCTCTAAGTTGCTCTAGAAAATTAATTTGTCAAACCCTATTGATCACGAATTTAGACATCAAGAAATAAATAAGTAAAAGAGAGAAAAGTCGAAACGGATATAACTAAACCTTCAAATTTGATATAATTTTGGTTTCCTTCAACTAGAAACCTTATTGTAATTATTGTCATGGGTATACTAATAGGGATACAGTTGTCCTGTTATTATGTATTTATTGTCTATTATTATTGAGTTTTGAAATAGCATTGTAGGAGAAAATAAGCACCATTTATAGGTTTTCTTGACGTTATTTAACCTTTTTGTGACGTTAATTTGGATAAATTGTTACTCAAACGTTTTTGTAGTAATTATTTATACATACTGACTAATATTGGTCATTTGAGTTTTGGTAAATATGCACTGTTAATTATACTGAGTTCATTTGGAGAATTCAAATTACAGTAATAAATAAAGCCCTATAAATAAAAGAAAAATAATCGTAGAAAAGTATTTATAGTCAAAATATTTACAAGTGCGGTTGGCTTTGTTTTTTGTATAAAATAGTTTTCTATTTATTCTTACGTATTCCTTTAACTGAACGCCTAATAATG
The DNA here is from genome assembly GCF_030347505.1 of Rhynchophorus ferrugineus. Classification (NCBI taxonomy): domain Eukaryota; kingdom Metazoa; phylum Arthropoda; class Insecta; order Coleoptera; family Curculionidae; genus Rhynchophorus; species Rhynchophorus ferrugineus. The sequence continues at coordinate 4,339,601 of NW_027472583.1, read as the reverse complement.
TTTTAGGGTAAATTGGTATGGCTCGGTGAATGGAGGTAAAGCGAAATGAAACGGTGGTGTTTACATTATGTGACCGTTATTTATTGAAGTAATATAAAAATGTGGAAAATACAATAAATAGATAAAACGGATGGCTTATGTGTTACCTAGTGACGAGGCTTGGGCAGGCATTCTTTGTCATTTACAAAATCATTGAAACCAAAACACAAAATTGGAATATGACAGAGCAACAGTTTCTAAAATTGTTTGATGGGTTTAGGTAGTAGATTTCTTGAAATCAAACAACAAAAATAATGAATATCGAAAATCCCACAACAGTAAATTTAAAATTTTTTTTTTTACCTTTTTAACGTAAATATAACATTACAAGTACAGTTATTTATCTTCAAACATAAATAGCTTCGATATACTTCCAATATTTGCAAGTTTGACGGAAAAGGGGGCTAATACAGTGAATTTCTACTGAACACAAGTACAGGCCCTCGTAAATCGCAACTAAACAGCACCCATTGAACCGAAAACGCTTTCCTATTATCTGAAAAACGGTTATGCCTATTTTACTTTGGATGCCGGTCGAAAAAAGGGAGGAAGAGGTCCTGCGAGACCGGTAAAAAGGGCAGAAGGGCATCCGGTTAAACAACAATATCCAGATTTCATCGCGGTCTGTTCCACGGCGGTGCAGGAAGGGTCCGGACCGAACAAAATGGACCCCGTTCGCGTTCGTGACTTTTTTGATTTTATTTTTTGCCTATTTAGAGTTCGATTGAGCGCATTTGAATTTTATATGATTTTAAGTGACCGGCCTGATAGGGCGGTCGAATATTTATTAGTTACATTTCCTGTTGAAGTCCTTTCGTTTATCCGGGACAAAATCCCTTCGAATGTAACGTATTTAAGTGATTTGGGGATATATTACTGTTTATTTTTTAAGTAATTGTAGTTTTAAGTTCTTCGATAATAAATGCATTTGATGTACTCTGATGTTAAAATAAATTATATTTAATAGAATATTTGTTCAATTATTTTATTTATATTAAAATTTTGTTATATGCCAGAGCCCAAATATTCTAAAACCCAGAGTAGCCTGCGGCAACATTGCGACGTTTTCCGTGTCATTGGTATTTTGAATTGTCTATACATAGACATAATTAGACTAGATATTAAGTGAGGGCCAGTGGTTCCTCCTAGAAAATGAACTGATTTTTTGGTTTTTAAAGACAAAATGTAGGTTAGTTGGTAATGACTAGTAACAATGTAGTAAAAAAAAGTAAAAAGCTGATGTAATAATAATTATTATTAAGTGCATTCTGATCAGCGAAGTGTTAATGTACCGCACAACTGTTAAACAAAATAAAATAACTATTAATTTAGAGGGTTTTCAGATTTATCTATATAAAACAAGTTTTCCATTTAGTATTTTTCAGTTAATCGGTATACTCAATGCTCAAACTTGCAATTACGACATTAATTATTTTTGTTGTTTGATTTGAACAAATCTACTGTGGAATCTCATTAAACAATGTTAAAAACTGCTGCTCTGTCATATTCCAATTATCTGTTTTGATTTCAATGATTTTCATTTTTATACCTCATTATTATATTGAAAAGAAAACTGTTCAAAGTTACAGAAAGCAATAAATATCAGATGGAAAATTATAATCCATCCATCTTGTAGTTAGGACCTAGATATTTAAGACCTCCACCTATCAGTCGATGATTCTTACTTCTTACGAACTAACCAAAAATTAGGCTGATTATTTGAAAACTTCAAAAGCAAAGGCCAAGCAAACAAGACAATTCTATTATTCACAAAGAGCTATATTCACTAGCACAATTTTCCAAAGTTCTATTTCTTTTGTATCTTTTTAGTGTCCTGATGAAATCGTTTGCTCTGCTCTTCAGTCACATCTCTCTAGTCCCTTTATATTTCTGGAAAGTAATTGAGATGGGAATGAAGACGATATACTTTTAGACTCACTGGCGTTTTGCCTGCTTTGATGAATTTCGAATCGCTGCTTAATATTTGTTGATTTTTCTGGTTGAAAATTCCCATCCTAATAAATAGTCAGTTAGAAACATATTAAGTTTCTAATCAATAACTTCGATCGGGAACGAGGTAACGGGGTATTTTTCTCACCAATAAAATGCGCTGGTCTCTATTGGAAATATTTTTATTCTGTTGCAGCTGCACTGAATATTAGTATGGACACTATAATGAAACTCTCAAAAAAAAAAAAAAAGAAAAATAAAATTATTAAAAATTAAAAATAATATAAAATAATATAACAAGATTGAAATAATGAAATTTATGAAAACAGCAAGTGGGTTTTTAATTACAGACATAATTACTTACAATTATTTCAGAGGAACTGTTAGTATGGAATATATCCACAGAAAACTGAGGGATATGCAGCTGTTTGAGGGATATAAGCCATCACTTCAACTATTTTTAAGAAACATAGGATTCAGATAGTATAAAGATTTCTGTTCAAGACATAGATATTTCAAAATGGAACATCACCACCGTCACCCTTGGCAAGTCGCTAATGAAAAGAGTGTAAAGACAACAATGTTATAAAGTGATAGTGCATATTCAATAAAATCGAATTGTTATAGGATGTGGTAAAGAATAACTACAATAGGCATGCAAATTATACGAGCAAGAACTGTTTGAGATGTGGAAAGGATTGTCTATAATAACACTCTTCGGTTTGGATGAACTCCCTCAGACACCCAGAAGAAGAAATTGACAAATGGTGGAACTGTGAACAAGTTTTAGATTGGGAATTAACAGCTTAGTTATTAACTTAATTAGTCCTTAACTGCAGTTTAAGTCCTTCGATAATATATTCATTGGATGTACTAATAATTAGGTTTACTATTTTACTTATTTTAGAATGTGTATCAAAGCTATAATAATCTAAAATGTCAGCGATAAATGCGACAACGTTGCGATTTTTTGACGTCATAAATTGAGATGATGTGAGTTCACTGGTACATTGTATAATTTCAATTAATAACAAGTCAGACGGGCTAAATTTTTATTAACATATTTAAAATTTTTTTTAAATAACCTGATGAAAACGTAAAACATCTCTGGTTCGATCGAGGGCGACAGATTTCCCCAAGAGACTAAACATTTCCTTTAGATTTCCTTCGAAAAGATTTTTTTCCTCATCTCAAAGTGAGAAGTATTAATTTTAAACAACCTGGAGGCACGTTTATTATCACGAAAGTAAATAGCCACGTGTAGCTATATCAAAAATAACTGGAACTCGACAGGATTTACGTTGTATTTGAATTATTGCCGTGTATTTATGTAGAACGCCTCCAATAATATTTGATGGAAGTGGATTCTGAATGTTCGACGTTAATGCGAACCATAAGGAAACCTGTCTGCATTGGTACGAAACAAATTACAAAGTGTGTATGAAGAACTCTCAGAATAATTTTAGTATTTAAATAGAGGCTATATTAAATGTTTTATATATTTAAGGTTTTGCCTACGTTTGCTGGCGTGAAGTGGATTGTATTTCTGCGACAGTAGCTTCAAAATGATAAAGAAAAAACGTTCAAATATTGGCAATGTAGCACGTGCGATTTATTGTAACTATTCGACAGATGTGCGATATAAACAGAAGGATATTAAACTTATAAACAAATATCTCAATAACTTTTTTTTAATATCTTACAATTTTTGTTTTATGAAAATCATGGTACATTTGTTCAAAGTTGATACCCAAAGTTTTGAAATTGATTTTCTTTTCATAGTTTGAAAACTTAACAATGTAAGAATATGCACTTAAGAGGATTATTTGAAATTTAAATTGCTTTAGAAAATATAGCTGTTTTAGTGACGTGGCATCTAAAAACTAAATTTTAAACATTTTTGATTTATTTATTACATTGTTACCAATCATTGCCGTCTAACCTATAATATATCTTTATAATAACTTAAATGCAGGCATATACCTATCTCTAATAATGTTTACGTATTATCACTGCAATTCTTTTATTAAATGTACCTCATTACATTACACAAGATACTTTTGAGTCTATGTCCTGTTCTGGTGTTATCCAAGTCTCATGTATACTTGCGATTCTCTCGTCCCTTTTTTTGAATTTCGTGAGTGATCGAGTCTGTATCTGAAGTATCTGAAGATCTTGGTGCAAGTAATCAGTCCCGTAGTATTTACGAGCACCTACAATACTTCTCAGAAGTTTGTCCTGGAAAACTTGTGCTGTACTTATATTGGTTTTCGCGGAGTATCTCCATAATTGAATTCCGTATGTCCGTACAGATTTCAATATTTGCTTGAATATATTTTTTACTGATAATTGTGATTTTCCTCCAATGTATTGACATTTTCATATATTTGAACCGCAGTTATTTCCTTTTCATTTTGTTTGAATTGTTTGTTTATAAACACAAACTGATGTGCATATATAAGTTTTTTTAATCGATTTCATACTTTTCAGCATAATCCTTTCATAAATAATAAACATTTTAAACAGATTCAAGTAAATTAGTAAAAAGTTCCTAAAAAAATTCCTAAATTAGAACATCGCATTAATAGAGTGAGACTCCTTCGGTGAATTGCCGCTTCCTGAGCCTTCTCTGAAGCCATTGATTACGATTGCCATAAAATATTCACTTTCTTCAATTAGCCCTAACCCTCGAAAGATGCGTGTATAAATTTGACAGCTGTCGGATCATTAGTTTGTGAATTATAGCTTTTTGAGTGAAACAACTTTTGTTATTGTGAAAAAAATGGATAAAAAAGAATTTCGCGTGTTGATAAAATATTGTTCTTTGAAGGAAAAAAATTGAGGCAAAAACTTGGCTTGATGCCGAGTTTCCGGACATTGCCCTAGGAAAATTAACCATCAAGGATTGGTATGCTAAGTTTAGACATGATGAAATGAGCACCGAAGACGGTGAACGCAGTGGACACCCAACAGAGGTTGTTACCGACGAAAACGTTAAAGAAATCCGCAAAATGAGTTTGAATTACCGGAAATTAAAATTGAATGAAATAGCAGACACTCTAAAGATATCAATATTTGTGTAAGAGAAAGCTCTGTACAAAGTGGGTGCCGCGCGAGCTGAGTTTTTACCAAAAACAACGACGAGTTGATGATTCGGAGCAGTGTTTGAAGAAGATCAAGCGTAATAAATCCGAGTTTTTCCATTGATATGTGACAATGGATGAAATATGGCTCTACCATTTCACTCCGAAGTCTAATCGAGAGTCATCCGAGTGGACTGCACAAGATGAACCCTCGCCAAAACGTGGGAAAACGCAACAGTCGGTTGCCAAGGTTATGGCGCTTGTATTTTGGGATGCGCATGGAATAATTTTTACTAACTACCTTGAAAAGGAAGGCCCATCAATGGCGACTAGTACATAGCGTTATTGGACCGTTTGAAGGACAAAATCCACGAAAAACGACCGCATTTAAAAGAAAAGGAAATGCTGCTTCATCAAGATAATACACCGTGTCAAAAATTCATGAATTGGGCTTCAAATTGCTTCCTCGTCTACCGTATTCTCCAGATATTCCCCCAGCGACTATTTCCTCAAAAAGATTTTCTCAGATCTTAAAAGAACTGAGGCCTATTTTGAAGCAAAGGACAAATCGTGATACAAAAATGGTATCGAAAATTTGGACGGTCGCTATAATCAGTGTATCACCATTGAAGGAAATTTTGTTGAATAAAGAAACTTTGCCAAAAAAATCCCTTTTACTATGGTAGACCGGGGACTTTCTAGATCCATTTGACCATTTTATATTTCACCTTAAAACATAAAATAACGTTACTAAATTACATTAACGGCGAAGCAGTATAGTTACTGGACAACATGCACACAATCAGAGAATTAAAGTGAAGGAAATCACACAAATTTGGATTATATATAAGTGTTACTCTTAAATTTAGCAGTTTAAACTAGTGTAATTAAATTGAATTTGTGAAACACATACTGATGTATTATTCCAATACTCGCCTTGCTCGTGTATTAATGCTATTACAACAGAACAGTAGTAATAAATTAAAAGTAAAATAAAAATATTTTATACTACATTTTGGGCAACTTACCGTAGCATTTGCTGATGTCTCCGCACTAAATCCTTGAAGAAAGCACAATATATGACCGAAAATATACGTATCCGGGCTCCAAATCCTGTACATCTCCGGAGGAAGTCCCGAAATCAGCAGCAGCATGTCGGAAACCGCCAAACTGAACAAGTAGTAATTCGTAGCCGTGTGCATACTTTTGTTTTTCGAGATTACCACGCACGTGCTTATGTTCCCGATAACGCCGGTGAAGAATATGATGGCGTACACTATCGTGAACGGAATCACCAGTTCTAAGGGGTACATGAAATCGTTAAAATTGTCAGTGGTGTACGCGGTGACGTTGAAGCTGTCGTTGTTCGGGCTTGGCGTGGTGGTGGTCATGGCCGTCAAGTAGATATGTCTCTGTTGGTCTGCAGCGAATTGTAAGTCTTTCTCCATAGACGCCATGATGATCGAAGTCTAACTTGCTTGAGTATTCCTTAGCCTGATATTTAAGTTCTATCTTCTTATTCGAGCTATTGGATACATGATGAAGTATTTCCTGAAAAAAAAAAGAGATAGATTAATATGACAATATCAAAACTGGACACTTACTTATTACATAACTTATTAATTATGAGGTCATTTATAAGAACCACACTCAAAACAGAAAATATTATTCAAATTCGTGAGCAAATTAAGTACCATTTTTTGATTAATCTATAACAAACTCTGTACAACCTTTGATTTCTAAGTTATATACTGAAGTTGTACTTTCTAAAAATGAGTGGATTTCTGTTTACGTCACATATCCTAAAAGAATAAATCCTAAAGCATTTTAATATGTATATTTCTTTCTTTCAACCGAAAAATCTGTATGTTTTGAGTCTTTTTGTAAATTTTTTCACTGCCATTTTTACTCAAATAGTCACAGGTTAATGAAATGTACAGTATTATGAACATATTTACATTGAATCGAACGGTGGTCCAATAAACTGTATTCAACCTTTAGTTTTTAAGTTATACAATGAAAAGTGTATTTTCTAATGTTATATCTTCTATTCTAATTTATCCTAGATATTATTATATATCACTCTATGTGTCTGTTAATCAGTTCGTATGGTAGTTTGCCTTTGAGCCTAAACACTTCACTGTCATCGCGCACATCGCGCAACAGTCTTTCAGAGTACTTCGCACTAACATCTCAAATCATACTCATTATGGGTGCTAAGGGGATATCGCGTTGTATTAGTTTGTTGGAGACGTAATATAGGCATCGGCGATGACTCGCAACACTTTATTCTGAAACCTCTGGAGGATATCTATGTTACATTTGCTAGTTGTACCCCACCGTTCAAAACCTTAGGTCCAAATGAACCTAAGTATTGACTTATACAGCAAAACATCGTTATATAATAATAATTTAGATTTATGTCCTACCAGCCATTACATTTGATTTATTCACTATATGTTTTTCTCTCTGTCTGTCTGCGGAAGTTCATGATTATTCAATTTTACTGATGGACATGTCTGGAAAGGGCGAATCTGTCTAAAAATGAGGATTTTTTATGTCATATATCTTAAAAGGCATAAATCCTAAAGCCCTGTTATATGGATTTTTGTTTCTTTTATAACAAAATACACATATTATGAGAGTATATCTGTGAAGTTAAAAATTGTCACGTTTCTATATACATAGTCGTGAAAATTTATGATTTTATTCACTTTTCAAGTTACTTACTTTAACTATCATTTAAGCTATTGCAGGTTAATGAAGATATTAGGAATTATTAATATATTTGTTTACAAACAGGCCATTAATGGTGCTAACACGCCAGTTGTTTAATGCTGAGGACCTTAATACCAGATAAACCCTTTGTGTAAAAATAAGTAATATATTTGACTTACGATACTAGCGTTTTCCAATAACAGATGATAATTTTTATATATCTTCACAAATATACTAACGCCAAGGTTGCAATTTCCATTTCTATTCTTGCCAATTACCGAAATTACACCTTAGCCTCAAATTCGCCACAAGAAAAAACCCGGAAGAATTTTCGATTTATCACTATCAGTAAATCGTCGATATGCGAGCTTTCTTGCCAAATTGTCTTCCTCACACTCATCTTTACAGCTAATCTATTAGGTGGGCCCTCGTCGACCCAATAATCAAAGAGCTGACGTAAAAATAAAAGGTTTTGATGAAGAGGCTGAAAGGGACAAGCCTCGATAATGCCTGTCTTTCATGGCTTTTTCTCCATTCCTATCCAACGTTTTATTTCATCAATCGGTATTTAAAGCACTGTAAAGGACGAAATGCTTATAATTCCAAATTGATCGATATATACTTGAATTGGATTTACGCCTAAAATTTGTCCAATATTCGTGGGAATATATTAGGTATTTCTATCTTTAAGTATAAATATTACCAATTAACAGGAATGCTATCAAACGTGTTAACAAATAACCCCACTTAATATTAATCTTCAAAGTTCATTATATGTTTGTAGGTATCTGATTCTGATAATTCTTTAACTCTAAAAAGGCATTTATTGAGAAACATCGGTACAATATGTGTTGTTCAAAATATTTACCAATAACAAAATCATTTTCTAGAACTTTTTTAGCAGTATATATATATATATATATATATATATATATATATATATATATATATATATATATATATTAAGTGAAGTAACTTTTATTATTGTGAAAAAAATTGATAAAAAGGAATTTCGCTTATTGATAAAACATTGCTTTTTGAAGAGAAAAAATACAGTTGAAGCAAAAATTTGGCTTGATGCCGAGTTTCCGGATACTACCTCAGGAAAATCAATCATCAAGGATTGGTGTGCTAAGTTTAGACGTGGTAAAATTAGCACCGAAGACAGTGAACGCAGTGGACGACAAAAAGAGGTTGTTACCGACAAAAACATATTAAAAAATTCACAAAATGATTTTGAATGGCCGTAAATTGAAATTGAATAACACGCTAAGGATATCAACTAAACGTGTACATCATATTATTCACGAATATTTGGGTATGAGAAAGCTCTGTGCAAAGTGGGTGCCGCGCGAGCTAACTTTTGACCAAAAACAACGACGAGTTGATGATTCGGAGCAGTGTTTGAAGATGATCAAGCGTAATAAAGCCGACTTTTTGCGTTGATATGTGACACTGGATACAACAGTTGGTTGGCAAGGTTATGGTGTCTGTATTTTATGATGAGCATGGAATAATTTTCATTGATTACCTTGAAAAAGGAAGGACCATCAACAACAACTGTTACATGGCGTTATTGGAGCGTTTGAAGGACAAAATCGTCGAATAATCGCCGCAATTGAAGAAAAAGAGAGTGCTGCTTCATCAAGACAAGCACCGTGTCACAAGTCAGTAAAAACATGACAAGAATCCATGAATTGGACCCATCCACCGTATTCTCCAGATCTGGCCCTCAGCGACTGTTTCCTGTTCTCATGAAGATTTTGTAATCAAAATTCAAATATTGAAATAATTATATATAACACATTCAATATATATAAATCTTGTATTTAGAGTATACTTTGGCCAAATTATTTGTATACATTTTATATATTTTTGCCAAGTAGCATCTGAAGAGGATATTTCAATAAAGCTTTTAATTTTCGCCTGTACTAAATATTCTTGCTTGGCTTCTCTCGGGGTGGTTAAAAAACGGTCAAAATTTGGCTACAATTTTATATAAATGAGATCGCATTCTATGTCTCTTTTTTATGGATGTCTACTTGCATTTTCTGCCGAAATTGACACATCTCAAAGCAGGATGTATACAAAATCGAAAATACACTCTTGCTGATTTATTATATTAGAACAAATCAGTAAAATCCTGATGTTGGTAGTAACGCTATACGGAAGACATACTATAACCGTATTATCTCATTAGCATAAATTTGAAGAGAATGACGTCGTTGAGTGGAACAGAGACGTGCAGAGTGGAGGACATTCGAGACCACGTCAACAAAATTCCGTTCCGAATCCGAACACAATTCGGCACGAATCCGCATGCTGTAAACAAAAACAAGGCAATAATTGAAGTTTGGATGGCAAACAAGGACATCGGAACGATCGTTGAAACGCGAAATATGAATAGCAATGAGCCGTTTTACATGTGACTTGGATGCATCTTTTCGTAATCTTCATAATCATTAGAGATTTTCGTTAAATTGAGCGTGAGTTTTATTTTCATTGTCCGTTCAGTTTATTTGCAGTTTTTCTTCGTTATTATCTCCATTAGCTCTTAGATAAATAGGTCAATGTTTTGCCGCCTTTTTAAATATATTTATGAGAAAATATTTGTCTTGAAGTTTATTTTTTAATATTTTGGCGTCTCCTTTTCACCAACTAGTGTTGATCTGGACTGAACCAACTGTTTAACGTGGGTTCCGAACATTAATTACGCATCGGGATTAAGCCTACCGACTGGCGAACTTGGAAGATACTTTTGCACTCTTGCTTAAGTACAATCACAAATGTTAAATAATTGCAAACATAAATGTATGACTATTCCCCATCAGGATTCGAACCCGCGACTATCGCAACAGCAGGGGGACCGTCATATCGCCTTTAACACTGCTCCAACCGAGCCGGCATCTTTAGGTTTTGTCTTAAACTTGTCTCTATTATATATTATTATACTTTCTTTACTAAGTTGACTAGCTTAACATATTTCTAGCATTCTAACTAAATTTTCTACATATTTTATCAGTCAGCTATCCAGTTTCCCACTTTTTCGACATCTGGTGATTTTTTATGATTAATTTGATTGAATTGATGAATGAATGAATGAATTGATTTAATGATTTTAGCCTACTATTGTTTGATTGTTCCTAACTTACTCATACTCATACTCAATTAACGTTTGATGGGTGTACACCTAAGTAGTGGCTAATTTTGGAGAATCATAACCAGCATTCGGTAAATTGCTGCCAGCGCCTGATTTTATGACTTTGCCATCAAGAAGTGGAATCCAACAACAGCAGCCATTTTTGATTTAACCTTGGCACTGGTAAGATGTATGTTTCATAAGATTAAGAATTTTGTTGTTTATAGTTCATTTGTTGTTGTACTATTCATATTTGGATTATAAATAGTAGACAATAATGGATAAATCATCGATTTGTTCTTATTATCACTAAAACTTTTATAACACTTCTAATCTGGAGAGACATATGAGGCCATTTAGTCTAGGCGCATATCAATTCAATCTTTATCTTCATTTTGCAAATTTAATTCTAATCTATATGTTGTCCATTATATTTTAAGCACTGTTGACACTGTTAATGTAAATGTATAGATAAATACGACTTGATGTCCTTTATGTGAACAAACCTCATCAATCAGGAATTCGTAAGAACGTATCAGAGGATGAGAGGGATTCAAAACCTCAGGGAAGTATTATTGTTATTGTTCAATTGGTATAAATTTGATATAAAAGAGGAAACAATATGAAATAGAATACATTAAAACATATCTAAGACATAAAAATGACTTGGATACGATATTTCTATTAAAACCAGATAATAGCAAAATGATTGCAGCCAAATTAGTTGCTAAAATACCAATGAATGCTATATTGAGTGAAATGAGATAATATGTTACTGTTATAAATATATGACGCTATTACTAAATAATGTACTTCCAAGATGGTAATGAACCGACACACACAGCCAAAAAGGTTTAGTCTTGGTTACAGAAATATCAGAATATTAACACATATTTTCACTGGCCAGCACAATTTTCAAGCCGCAACATAATTAAACCGTTATGGGAAGTTTTAGAGCAGAAAATAAGGAGTATATATCCATATCAAACATCATTGAGGCAAATGTTTTCGTATAAGAATGATATAAGGTTACTTCGGGAACTATTCAGACCATCCACGAATTTAATTTGCGAAGAATTACAGCTGTTTTAAAATCAAATATGGTTTCAATACCTTGTTAATAAATAAATGTTGTGGATATGTCAGGTGTTCATACAATTTTGCCGATATATAAAACAACATAATTGCAGCAAAAAAAAACAAAAAACAATATCTAAATAAAGATTAATTGTATTCAAAATAATTGAGGTTATATACAATTTATTTATCTTTATCTACCACTAGAAAATTTGTGTTCTCTCATATTTTTTTTGCTGGATATACTTCATTATTTATGCATACAAAGGAAAGTTTACGACTAGCATGTCTTGCCAGTAATTTTAGTTATGAAAGTTAAATATAAACCCGTATTGCGAAATGTATCCAGACACTCCACGAACAGGTATGATTAATAAGCATTATCACAGCTTGAAAAGCAAGCAGAGATATACGACATGACATGAAAAAGCAAACAAGCATTATAATAAATTAAACAATACGATTTTTAGTTAAGTTCTCAACACCTCACTACTGGTTCAATGATTTTTTTAATCTTACCATTACCAAGAAACAAATTAACAGGATATATGTGGTCTTCTGATCTATGGCCTTTTGCTACTTTTCTGTTAAAACTATAAATTGTGTTATTATACGACTTACATGCTTAGTGCTGGTATATAGTGATTTTTTACAGAAAATCAACCTACTTCTTATTAAGATATAAGTGATAATAGTAATTTGGTTGAACAGCTGGGTAGAGTTGTTCAAAAGATGTGATAGTTAATCTGTAAAAGGTAATAGTTAGTTAGATCGATTTATTACGATGCCATCAATTAAATATGTAGTTTCCTTTTCATTATATCTGTTTGAGGAATTAACGAATATATTTTAAGGAATTTTTCTGGATCTGTTAGAGTGCATGAAGTCAGAAATATACATCTTTCAGCTAGTATATTTGAAAAACAACTTAAAGTCATCATTAATGTATATTTTCTATATAGAAATATAGAAATTACTCTTAGGTACTAACAAAATTATAGTATAGAACTCTATAGAAATAAAAATATCTGTATATATATATATATATATATATATAAACTAGCGACCCGCCCCGGCTTCGCACGGGTGCAATGCTGGTACTAAATTAAATACACTACAGAAAAAATATGAACGTTGTATATAAAAACATAGCGGCCCACTCTGACGGGCATAAAATATATATGCCTATGTCACTCAATGAAAACATGATTAAAATCGATCCAGTATTTTTGGTTCATTCACTACTGCCCTTGGCCTGCACGCATTAAATTTGGAGTAAAACAATTCCCCTTCCCCTTCTTTGCACGGGCATAAAATATATATGCCTATGTCACTCAATGAAAACATGATTAAAATCGATCCAGTATTTTTGGTTCATTCATTACTGCCCTTGGCCTGCACGCATTAAATTTGGAGTAAAACAATTCCTCTTCCCCTATACTTACTATGAAGATTTCCTGCTATCTTTGGAATATCTAAATTCATACAATTTTTATTACATTACACATTTTTAAACGCAAATTTTAAATTTGTAATATCTCCGAATTTTGTTTAATTTACATGCTGTAAGGAACCATATTGATCTATATTAATTGCACACTGTATTTAAGGTACTTAATTCGATAAGGATTAATGCCGTATTGCTTAAAATAGCTTCGTAAATAAGCCATTTTCTCACGTAAAAAGTAAACAATAAAAATGGTTAATGTGGGTTATCCCTAAAAGATAAACATATACCATCGCGGACTTTTTTGTAGACCTTTTTATGGTGTACAATACTGTAGTACATTAATTTGATCTAACTCGTAGGGTTAGGCAGCGTTTTTGCTAATTGCTAAATAAGCCTAAAAAAATAGGTTAATTTACGACATCACGTTAGAAACCTCTAAAATTAGCAATGTTGCCTTAGTATATTATGCATGTATTATACATATAAACCTTCCTCTTGAATCACTCTATCTATTGAAAAAAACCGCATCAAAATCCGTTGCGTAGTTTTAAAGATTTAAGCGCACATAGGGATAGAAAAGGCGACTTTGTTTTATACTATATAGTGATATAAATATAATAGATCCCATAACATTGATAGAACTACAGAAATATGAAAAAGGGAGAATATTTTGATTATACTTCCTTGAGCACTGGGTTCTTAATTTTTTTTTATTTGCACACATGTACTTATATTTATTTATTTTGGTCATATTTGTGTATTTATTTACAGGTTTCTATATAACCAATTTAAACTAACCCACCAAATGGCGAGTTTTCAGCGCCCCCACTGATTGAACTGGGCGAAGCATTGCCCCAGAGCTTATATATCGATAATATCTACTTTGCATTTTTATCTATCATCCAGAAAACAAGATACAATATTCGTCAATAAACATATTTGAAATCTACAGTGATCAACGAAAGATTCAATGACTTCTGAACCTACTTCGTAGGTGAAAATTAATAGTGAACCCAGATGGCTGGAAATAAGTATAAAGTTTCAAGGCGAATACGGAAAAACATCATCGATATCGCGTTGGTATCATATCGTATCGAATTATGCCGCCTGTTATGCATCGTGGCTGCATAGAAATAGAAGAAACTTATCAAGTTTAAATTACAAATAGGCCGACATCAATATCGAATGATATCGGATGCAACCGTGAAATAAAATCGACGCATTTATTCTCGTTAAAAGCTTTCCAGATCCTCAAATCTCGCTACGATATCCCGGGCGGCCATAAATAACGAATGACGTGCGCGATTGAATTTCTTTATTGTTATTCGCTGTTTTATTCGTTCCCCACGATCATTTCGAATAAAATTATTGTCGGATATATCCTATGAGGAGAACAACATTATTAGGTCACTTGATGTCTTTCCCTTATTGGCTGTCGTCCATATAATTTCTGGTTATTGAAAAAGTCTGTTTATTGTTAACAAATTAAATGTTATACAGGGGTCTAGCGCGCCTTTTTTCCAAATAATGAGAGCCAACGCTAAGCTGTCCAAGAAGTGGTGCAACGATGATAAAATTTTGACACTTGCCAAACTGTAATGTATTCCAATGAATCATCGTTTACATTTTTTCATACAAACGGCTAGGTTCTTGTACGCAGAACCCCAAATAATGTACAAAACGCGAACTGCTTACTTCCTACAGTCAGGCATGAGGGATATTATGATTTGGGCGGCAAATATCATGATATTCAGTTAGTCCTCTCTTTCACATGACTGGTTACATTATTGAGAATTAATTCCTACATATACTCAATGATAATACTATGAATAGAAAAATGCGAATATAAAGCTAAAAAGTTCAGTCTTAGTTTGAAGAATATCAGAATATCATTAAAAATCCTCCTTGGTCAGCACCATCACCAGACATCAACATAATATATTGTACCATTATGGGGAGTTTAAGAATATTAAGAAAACAATATATGAAGTAGATTACCATCTGCAACATCAACAAAGGGGAAAAAACTTCTAAAAGAGGAAAGGAAGGTAGAGGAAAGGGACAAAGAAACAAAAACGAATACATTGAAAAACAAGAAAACAGAGCATAAATAAGTAACACTAAAAAGAGTAAATAGATACTCTAAAGCAAAGTAATACAAAACACATAGTAAAAGGAAAGCAAAACGATTAAATAAAAGAGTAAACATCACTTTAGTTACCAAGGAAAACACTTACAGTCAATATTCTAATATACAATTAAGAAAAATCTTAAGAAACTATTAAGTCAAGAAAGAAAAAATTACGAAATAAAAGATAAAATAAAAGAATAAGTAGTGAAATAAAGAAGAGAGACAAAATCAGAAAGAGAATGTGTCCACAAATCATAAAAGAAATCGGATACAGACTAATACAGAGCAAATAATATGTAGAAGCTAAAAATATGTTTTATATGGCAACAAAAAAACCAAAATATAACATATCAAAACTACCGTCTTATGTAAAGAAATTCACAGTCAAAACTGAAAATATTTTGAAATCAGTATTGGCATCTGATTTTTGAATTGTGAGGCTATATTAGAAACTAATATATATGATACTAATACATAATACATAGAGTAAAAAGTAAGTATGTTCATTTACTACGTTAAAAACATTACAAAGTTAAAAATCCTCTACTAGGTGACAAAATTGAAGAGAAGCAAACCTCTCCAGTTCTTTGTGTATCTTTCAGTGAGACTGAAATGAAAAATCGAATACAATACAATTTAATTACATGAACTAAAGATATGATATTCGAAGAATAATGAATGAACTAATAACTTTTTGACGCTTTTATTTATATTAGAAGACGCAATAGTATATAAAGCAACAATCGCACTATTACCAACAAAATCCTTAAATTTAATATCGTCGTTACTAATGGATGGATATAATAGATACATTAATTATGTATGTATACATTTGTTTCCGTTCTGTTAATTTCGAAAACATCATTTCAAATAATACGGTTAAAAGTAAAGGCTTTTATCCAATATCAACAATTATGTAATGGACAATAATTGGTATAACATACAAAAAGAAAACACAAAATAAATTGGAAACAAATGGATCGTTAACATGTTGTTCGGAATTAATATTAAAGAAAACTAGTCTGCCAACTTATAAAGAATGCCAAGATATTATCTATTCGTCAACAGAGAACTAAACATAACCCGACGCCATTTTTATATTTAATAATCCATAAGAACCAAACTGAAACTTTATTTTGATTCAGTCATTGAAGTCAATTAATTTTTGTGATGAATGATGCAAGTAAAGTGTCCAGAGACTGCACCAACATCAGAGATCATCGCAAAATGCAGGATATCGCTTTGGAAGATCATCGACTGACCAATAGACATTTAGTAAAAGCTGCAGGAATTTTCTATGGACAATGAACAATCGATAAATAAGTCTCCTATGAATTGTCAGAGTTTATTTACGAAATTTGTATAAATAATACTCATATAAAGTATTTTTATTCAGCTTTCGACTATATTTACGAGAAATATAATGCGTTCAATATGATACCAACGTCTTGACCGACCTGATGTTCGATGATTTCTGAGGCTTTGACTATTCTTCACCATATAGTTTGCATCGTCGAGCCATACGGATTGAGAATTAATGAAGAAAAGAAATATTGGCAAATGACGGACGGGTTAGAGTAGTTAGACCGTCAAATCAGCCGAGCTGCAGAATTTTTTTTTCTATAAGATGAAGGGAGGAAATATCAAACAATCAAGACAAAAATTCGTCTCTTTCTGTTATTATTCCAACTCCAAGTCTTTCAAATGCGACTCAAATTCTATAAGTTTCTCTTCGAGATTGACCGAAAGGTTAATGAATCCCTCACAGCAGAAAAATCGGTCTTTTGATAAAAATATCAGTCTATTATTCGAGGCTAGAACAGTTGCAGCAGATCGTTAATACTAGAATGGAAATCCTGTGGTACCAAGAGCAACCTATAGGTTGAGGACACCATTTCGGAGTCCCGGCTATGGACTGAAGATTATGATGACTGTGATCAATAATTTAAGAAACAGTTGTTGTTAAAGTCGTAACTCTTTAATACAATTTTCGTAACCTTCAATACCTTTAATGAATTTACGACATTTTTTATCGTGAAATAACTCAAAACATTAAAAAAAAAAAACGGCCGAAACGCATCAATTATAGTCGATAGTGCTTCCCATTAATGATTTCATTAGGTTTTAGCAGCTCATAGTATACTATATAAAGCTACTCTCATCAAATACAGAGCATTATCTTGGACTTGGAACTTTTGGATCATTTCCATGTTCTTGGAGCGATTGAAAATGGTTTTTTGTATTTCTTCTAATAAACCTGCATATACTTTTTGCGTTTTACACGAGTCATCATCGAGTAATGTTCTCGAATCTTCACCTTCAATTTATTGTGGCTCTTCAGAACACTCGTCGTCTTCGGTGTCAAAATAACCACTTTTAAAACATCGAAACCAGTATACACATATTGAAGTCGATGAAGCAGAAAGCTTCAAACAGCATTCGATGACCTTCAGTCGATTTTTTGTTGAAATTGCAGTGAAAAAGTAATAATCCGACCATTTCAATGCAGTACATTTTTTGTTTGTTAAAATGGCACATACTCAAAAATGAAGCTTGTCAGTGAAGCTTCAAGTTACCTTTACCAGCTAGGATTCCCCAGTGCATCTACTGGTTAACTTAAACCCGTGTCACACAGGATTCGAACCTACGGCTATCGCATCACTGGGAGAGATCCTGTTAATTTATCAACTGCAAAATAAAGTTGACAACATATTAAGACATACGGAATTACTATATTAATTAATCAGTATTACCATTAGTATCGAGACTGAATCTGGAATAATTAAATAATAATTAAATAAATATGCTTAATGAAAAATATTTTCTCTTAAAAGAAGCTGGATGAACATTTTAGTAGAGAGTGGATATAAGTCGAAAAACCTGTACATTGATTTGATAATACACAAAGGTGTGCGATGTTATATTAGGAACGAACACACTAAAATGGGAGTAGGCTGGTCACATAGCAGGAGAAAAAAATAAGATAACAGACCGAGGCAATTATTTAATGGATACTACGTGACAAAAAGCCTCACGAAAGAGACCTAAAATAAGGTAGATAGACGAGATCATAAAGCTTAGTGAGCCCAATTGGGAGATAAAGATTTAAGACGGTCGGTTGGAGACAAGAAGGGTTTCCTGTTCTGTTTATTTAAGATCTACTGTAAATGTAATGTGTAATTTAGCGGAAATAGTACACAATATAAGAGAGCAAGGTTTCAATTATTAAAATAATAATAACTTATTTCCTATCATTCGGATAAAGTATAAAACCCTCGTTAACAAAATTCTGGTTTTATTCTGAAACTATCCATATCAACATCTATCTATAGCCGTTTCAATAATTCCTTTTATGTTGGAACTAGTCGACACTGTTGTTAAATGTCTACAAAATTCTTGATAAGAAATTAATATGATCGCTATTTCTTTTTCATTTTGATAATTTTATTAAAGGGCAAATAATGCAAATTAATGAGCAATTAATTAATTATCATCTCCAAACTTACCCTAGCCCCAATTCTTCAAACGACATGTCCTTAGAAGACATGACATTTGTCATCAATACTAGTGTGTAGTTTAAAAGTTATGGTGGTTTTAGTAAAATAATTTATGTAACTTTTATAACAATGCTCACTGTCACGAATCGATAGAAACAATAACCAATTTGAATAAATTTTAATTTTCTACAAAAAGTTTTATGACATAATCTTTTGTTTCTACAATATTCGGCTGAATGTGTTTTCATCATTTCAACACCATCATCAATCCATATTCAGCCTTTGGGGAAAATCTTCTTGTCTACCACTGAAAGCAATGCTGTTTGCATTCTTCACTAAGTTGGCATTGCAGATGTTCTGGCCTCAGACACTACCAGTATTCTATTTTTCAAATCGTTTTTTATGATCTTGATGCATGTCTCTTTCGGATCTGTTTCATCTATCTTCCATCAAAAGTGTCGATTTCGCCACAGTTGTCTGTAATGAATTCATTCACTATGCATTCGACATACATTGCAATCTGAAGCTTCAAATAATTTTCCTGAACCGCGCACTTATTTTTAAATCTTAAACAAATGACTCATTTATAATACATATAGAAATTACCTTAAGCATCGTATTTAAAAAGATGTTAAACTATAATAGTATCCAAGCCTCGAAGGCACGCAGAAAGATTAATATTCGAAACAGATGGATTTTAGTGTTAATTTAATATTTCATCTCCTCCATACACATTATATTAGACAAGCAAAAGCTCCTGCAGCTTAGTCTATTTGATGCCATTTTCTGTTTCTCTATTAAATTAGTTAATTTCTTTATCTCATAAACTTGAATTCGTACTTTAACTGCATCTCACTGCGATTTTCCATAACAGCCGATTCGTCAGTTGTCAATACTTTCAAGAATGCTTGAAGTTCTAACATCTCCTTGACGATCACCTTCTTGAACCTTAAATTAATTTGAAACATCGTTTTGCACTAGTACACAAGCAATGAAACCATCCTAAGATGTCTGACGAAATTTAATAATATTTAGGGGAACTTGTAAAGCTTCCCAAAGTGGGGGCCAGCGTATACAGCGAAAGCCAAGTACGCTTCTTTACAATCCCAACCATTCCATTGGGTTTTTATCACTTAAAGTGGTTGGCTCATGCATACTTGTAGTTAAGTGTTGTAAAACTTGATCTGATCCATTGAGAACAACGAAAAGTTGCAAAAATGTTTCTATTTGAAAAGATCACATTCTTATTAAAAAACTGCGACACTTGCCATCGGAGAAAATAGCGAAGAAGCCAAACGAAAATTACAACAGGCCACAATATAAATATTGGACCAAAACGTAGCAAATAAGTATTAACGAAAGTAGATCTGTTCATGCGAAGTTCGCGTATAATAACACCGCACATGTAACAATAACAATAAATAACAATGATAGCATTCATTCCATAAAAACAACACTATGTATCTCGGAATGAATGAATGAAGAAAATGAAGACAAGAAATTAAAATAGGAACATGTATCAGTTATAGAGATATTCCACACAAGTTTTCCAACAGAAAATCCTAAGAAGTATTGTAGGTGCACCCTGTTACTACAGGACTGATTACCTACACTGAGACCTTCAGATACTGATTGCCACTCAGGAAATCAAGAGAATCGCAAGGATACATGAAGAAAGACTTCATTCTCATGTCAGTATCCAAGTATTATAACTCCTGGACAACACCAGAACAGGAACCAGACAAGATTACACCAGAGACTAATATAGGCAGATGGGCCCTAGATATAAATTATAGGTTATTTGGCATCGACTAGTAGTCATGTAGTAAAATTAAAAAATGTATTAAAATGTAGAAAATTTTATGTAAATGGAATAATATTTAGTGCATCTTATATTTTCGTCGGCCACAGCAACAAATAGTTCTTTTTAAAATTCAAAAGTTCTTTTTAAAATCTAATATAAAGAAACCAATACGAAAATAAAATTTTAATAATGAACATATAGGCCCGTTTATTTTTTTTTGTTTCTTTTTCTGATAAAGACGACTTTTCGTTTAGTCTCAAAAAGGAATCAAATAAAACGTCATATGGTTTGGTCCCGCCTCACCCCAGTCGAACGATAATAAATTTCACTTTTTAAACCGGCAAAAGACTTTTTTCATGTCATATCTAACATCGATTCCTCGTGGCACATACAGATTTCGAAAGGCCTTGTGTCTTTATAGGAAAAAGCAATATGTAATATAAGCACTTATATATCCAAGGTCATTTAAAAATATCTAAAAAAAACTTGTAGTTACTTGTAGATATTACAATTAGGTTGTTTAATTTAGTTAAATCCACTTTAATAAGTTCTTGTTTTTTAAATAAATTATTGTTTAAAGTTGCTATTGCTGGCTATTACTTATACCTGATTGTTGATTGAGTTTTCTCCTTGAGTTCCAATTTTCAACAAATAGTCACAGGTTAATGAACATTAAAGAATATAAAGAATTTTTGCGTCAAATCCAATGAAATTATACATTGATTTCTATAAACTTCTTCGTTTCTATGTATACAATGAAAATTCTATTTTAAAAAATTCTGTGAATTTCTGTTTATGTCACATATCTTAAAGAGCATTAATTGAGATTTTTATCTTTAAAAAAATTGCCAGTTTTTCTTTATGGTCGTGAAATTTTACGATTTTTTGTCATTTTCTATTTTTTCCCTCCCATTTCCATTAAAATAAAAGCAACTTGAATTTTACGTTGAATCGAATGCTCTATACAATGTGTATCGAATAAATTGTGCACAATATTTAATTTTTATGTTATACAATGACAAGTATATTTTTTAAAAGTGAGTGGAAATCTGTATATGTCATATATCTTAATACTTATAAATCCTAAAGCATTTTATTATGTATTTTAGATTTTTTCACACCAGAATACGTATATTTTAAGACTTTTCCCTTTATTTCAGACGCTTTAAAAGTACCATGAAATATTGCAAGTCATGAAGTATTGTAATTTATCATTTTCAAGTTTTTCACTGATACAAACTTAGTACTGATCTAATACTTAATCATGAAGTACTCATAAAACTTACGCTTCTGACTAGCTTGTGTGTTTAAAGATATAATATTAAAAAAGATAAATAAGTGTTTTCTCAATGCTAAATAAGACAATTTAAAATAAAACTGCAATAACACAACATAAGTTCATATAGGTATATATCAATAATATATAATTTTAATATATTATTTAAAATAGAATATAATCAAAAGAAACATCCCATAATAAACTGAAGCCATTTGGCCTCCAATATTTAGTTCCTCTTTTAATTTATAATTCCTCTAAGTTTTTGAACAACCTAGAATAGGATAAAACAAGCATTGGTGATTAGGTACTCTGTGTATAAATGGTGAGGAACATTAATTATTCGAACGTTTCGAACTACAAATAAAAATAGAGGCTTTTAATTACTTATAAGTATCAACATTCCTGTAATAGTCTCACAAAAAATAGTACGAAGAAAAAGAACACACAAAAACACATCGTCAACATATCATTTATTTTTGTTTCATTTATTTCGGACAACACAACCGGAATTCGATGTAAATAAGAAGGTTAGAATATGCTGATTTATATACCATCGGAATTTAAATAATTACATAATTTGTTTACATAATGCTATAAAGCGACAGGTTTGTAAATATATATTTTAAATAGCACTATATCATGTGGTGTAATTTATAATTTAGATGTTAGTAAACTATGCCTGTCTAGCGCTACACAAAAAACTTCAGGAACTTAAATAGCCGTGTGAAGAAACTAGTTTTGTTATATTAACCATGTTTTATTTTACCCATTCATTTCAGAAAATGATATTAATATAATTGAAAACATTGTATTCAATTATATATCATTATATGTAACCAGTAATGTGCCATATGAAATATTTTATATCATATATTTATTAGAACTAAAAATAAAACTCTGAAATTCACCTTAAATATAATATTCACAGTAATGTCGGTAGATCGATTTTATACTAGTAATTTCTTCTTGCCTGTTTTCTTAATTGAAATTGCACTCTTTGTCTGATTTTTGTACCTTTTTTATTTCCTCTATTGCTTTTCTTAGTTTCACTCATTTTATTTTATTATATCTGTTTTTTTATACATATTATATATATATATTGTTTTTGTAATTCTTTGATATTTCTACTTTTTATAACAGTTCTTTTCAAATTCCTTTGGCCGTTTATATTTTTAGGAAAACTATTATTTTTATTTCAAACAGGTTGGATTAGATATACTAGAACTAACTGAAACAAGAAGGAAGGGATCGAACATTTGTAAAATAAGTAAAGGCATTATATGGCTATCAATAGTAATACTAAGAGGGTAGAAATGACAATAAAAGAAGACCTACACCAATAATAGACAACAAGGAAATTTTAAAAATATACAGAATGTAAGCATCTGTAATTATCGATACATATAGATAAGAAAGGAGACATGATAAACGAAAATAAAAAAAATTGGAGAGATGGAAGAAAGGAATATTTCTAGAAATTCCAAGAAACACAACAAGAAATAAATAAGAAAGGACCCCAATATTGAATCAATAGAGGATTATATAGAAAAGACACATAAAACAAAGACAAATAGAACATGGGAATATATCCTCTATTATATTGATCTTTTCAGATTTTATATTCTCCATACTTTTTAAATTATTATGGTCATCAATATCTTATCTTATATCTTCTTTCTATCCCTATTCTGATTCTAATTTGTCCTGTCTAATACCTACATTCACTCGTTTTGTAATTTACACCATATCATTACTTATTGGCTATTCCCTGAAATTCTCTCTCCTATTCTACATTTCTCAAGTTTTATATTATTTAATCGTTCTTTTTTTCATTTTTTGCATTGCAGTTTCATAAACAGTTTGTTTGTGGAGTTTTATATTCAACAAAGTAGACAATATATGTTCACAGATAATAACAAATGTTTTATATCGATAAAAGTAATGAAACTAAACTTATTAGAAACATTATTCTTCTATTATTTAATTATTATATATTTAGAGTTCTATATTCGACAAAGCTGATAATATGTATATGTTTACAGATAATAATAAATGTTTTATATCTACAAATGTTTTGAAACTACAGTTATTAGAAACGTGATTCTTCCATTCTTTCTTTTCCTATCAGACCGAGCCACAAAACACGTAGCCAAGTACAATTAGTCAGCGTTAAATAATTCTATGTTCCCACTCTAAATTAACAATTAATTTAAATACTCCAAAACGACACTTTCTAATGAACTAATTATAGTTTGTTAATTATATTTTTCCGAGTTTCTATGGACCGATAAATCACTAAATTTCATGGTAAAAAGCACCTCGTGAATATAACATTAACTGTCGAGTGGCATTGCCTCATAAGGCCGAAATATATGCCTGAAAATATTCTAAATTGAATTACTTGAGGAATTTCGAACAAATTAGAATAAGTTAAGGCAGTTAATAACGTCTTACGGGAGAGACAGATTGGAGAAAGTCGAGAAAAGATCGGCATCACTCGAAATTTATCTCCCGTTAAAATTCTTATTACCTAAATATACAATGCGGTAAAATTTGCAATGGAGAACAGGCAATTTTAATAATATTATGAACCATTTCCCCGTTACATATTTTCGTAGATATTAATTTTTATTTACATATCGGTAAAGAGGGAATACCGTATATGTTTTATAATATATAAGTAAATTGGTAATTAATCCAGTGAGAGTGTAATTAATTATCACTGAAAGAAAAACATGATATTAAATTAATATTAAGCAAACAATTGTTTTAATTTCTCGGAAAGGCAAATAATAAAAAACAATATGATTATCCATTATCATTAATTACTATATTGTTGACATATTAAAACCTATATATATATATATATATATATATATATATATATATATATATATATATATATATATATATATATATATATATATATATATATAAGGAAGCAATTATCCATTATATGTCCGTTTTTCTTTTTTTCTGACTACCTAAATGGTATCATTTTGTATCGACGGTCAACTAGTCAGGATATGTTACTCCACAATCATGTCCAGATTTGGCGCATGCGCACTGTCCGGCATGGAATGAACTATAGAAAATAATAAACTATATTGGCTTTCTTTTCTAATGACGGTACATTATTTTCGAGTTGATTGGTACAGAAGATGATCAGAAGATAATTATTATTGTTGTTTCGGAAGTAGTTAAGTCATTAATGAGGTTTGTCCATCAAGAATAGTAACAAAAATCATAGTAACTGGCTATCATTAGACATTTATTTTAAACAATAATATATTTTAGTAATGATTTAAATTTTATTTTATAGCTAAGATGTAGCTAGAATTTGCTGAGAGTGAAAGTCGAAAAATGTGAAATACAGAGAATCAGAGAAGAAGAAATTAGACAATGTTTTACTAAGATTTAAGAACAGTGTACAGTAATACTATCAAACAATTAAATTTACTAACAAAAGTAGACCTGGATCAAATAAACAAAATATAAAACCATTAACGACACCCTAATGATCTAATGACAAGGAGAATACAATGCTTTATTATATAAGAGTATAAGTAAATAAATTATTGTTTTGTAAAAATAATGATGTATTCACAGAAATTTATTTCAGCTTAAAAGTGCGAATCCGTTCATTTTAGGCTAGGAAATATATAATATGTTAATCGAGAGCTCGAGGTAGTCAATTCATTAATGGGGTTTGTGGATTAAGAACAGTAACGATAATAGTTGATCACATTTGGAGATTTTTAGGAGAATTTCACTGCCATGAAATATATTGGTGGCTTTTTCTTTTGGTTTTAATTATATTGGCTGGGTTTGATCTAAACGATATTGGTCTTTTTTATGGTAATGCTTATTTATATGATTCATAGATATCTTGTTAATTGTTCAAAAATGTAAATTAATTTAAATATGGTGTCTTTATAAAAATATAAAGGCATATATGAATTATTTTTATTATTTCATTTTATTCGATAATTTATTAAATAAAATATGTTATTTCAAATTTTCAATGTTTGTTTCCCTCCTTATATATAGATTCAATATTAAATCAATTATTTATAAAATTTGTGTATATTTATTTGTAAAAAATAACGATGTGTAATATGATGTTTTTATAAAAATAGAATGGCTGGACATATATTAATTATAATTTTATTATTTCGTTTTATTCAATATTTTTTTAAATAAAATATATACATATATATATATATATATATATATATATATATATATATATTCGACATTAAATCTAATCATCAGGATATAAAAAATGTAAGTAAATTAAGCTGTATGTACGCATGCGCCAAATCCGGAGATGATTGTGGAGTAACGTATCTTTAACAAGTCGCCTCTTCTTTCTATTAAATAAAATAATATTTTTAAATAATTTAATAGTTTTTGCCTTTTAAACCTTCCACATATTATCCTCACCCATTCAGGGAGGTCAGGTTGTTACCTTTTGAATTAATTCGTATTTTATTATCAATTTAAGGACTACGTGAACACCTGCGTTATCTACTAAGAATTGGGTTAATGGACCTCGGGATGATTTTTACCTGTATTTACTCTTAGTATCGCTTTATATGGCCCTTTAACAAGTCGTCTCTTCTTACAGTAAAACAGGACAACTAAATTAATAGTTCTTAGTTTCAGTTCGAATTGAATATTTACATTACAATTTATATATAGGACGTCTGTTGGAGCAACTTCTAATATAAAAATATTGCTAGCAAACAGCTAGTTTTTCCCCTGAGCTGAGTCGAGAGCAAGTAGCATTTGTATGTAATTGCAGTTGTATAGATAAAATTTTAACACTCTGTTTTAGTTTATAGCGGAACTTATTAGGTACGGAAAACACGCGATGTTGAATTTTCAAGCGACTGTATCGATACAGACTTTTAATAGATCCCATTTTATTTTAAGGCTACTGAGGCTTCGATTGCTCTTAAGGATATAGTTAGCATTGTCGTGTCCAATTTAAGAATAAATGAAAAATAAACTACCCATAAAGTAACAGTGGATGGGTCACCTGCGATTAAAAAACTCGACCACTTCTGCTTAGTATAAGAGTATGTGTCAAGGTACTTGGTATTATTAATAGAGGAGAAAAACGTCGCGACTGAAATCTTCCAATGCTCTGGGATGGTATGGATGGTAACGATATGTTTTGAGGTTCTTCCGAATACCCATTTCACATATTCTTTTATATGGTATAATGAAGGCTCGTAATATTCTACAAATTTTACGTGTTCCTCTCTGAGATCGTGTTAAAAAATAAATTGTTGCCTTACTTGCCCTAAGTTTTGGAGGACCAGGTTTTGAGTAGATAAAAACTAGAGATACTTCTGCCATCTAGTCCTATAAATCGAAACGACAAACAATTTCAATTATTAGAATATCTAACAATTGTTTAGGTAGATAAAACAATTATTGAGTGTGCCACTAAAGTACAAGCTGGATATAAAACACAGTCCTGGAATGTTTACGGATAACAGCAGATCGAAAACAGGCAAAATTAATCAATCTCGAGATATACCTAAATTAAATAGATGTTTTAAGTAAAAACCAAAACTAGAAAGAGAAGATAGAAAAACTAGCGAAGCCTACTGGGATGTAAAGATGGATGCACTGTTATAAATTCTTCAGGTGTTAAAGTAAATCTACCAACGACAACATTGAAAAAGTAGATTGATTGCCTCGAATGTAACGAATAAAATAAACTATCTGTTATGTGTTAGCTTGCGTTCTTTTAAATGGCATGGTTAACGAAAGTGTTATTATTTTAAGAAACAATAATCACCGCACGAATGAAGAACAGATACAAAGATGCGGTATTTGATAGTTTGGAAATATTTATCGAATAAAAGTTGAACGAAATCGATCTTTTGGGTGTAAGACGCAGCCAATACCTCCGAAAAAGACATGGATGGAAAAACTAAGAGACTAACATTATTCGAGAGCAAAACAGCGGCTGCCAATCTCCACTGTAGCAAGACTTAGTTAAGAATACTCGAAGCCCTGCGACTCCAACAGCAACGTTTGGTTGAGAACTAGACAATCTTGCTTAAATACGACTAAGGATTGATAGTGAATTAAGGTACTATCGAATAATAAATCCAAATGCACCTATAACAATAATTTGTTACAACCGTAGAATATTAGTTGGCAAGTATATAGTCTCTGCAACCACGGCCTGATTGATATTATTGGAATGGAAATACCTTTCTACAGCCTATCCAATAAAACCTCCAATATACCTCATCAAAATATATAACGTCGCACGTCGCAGTGTTGCCCCATTAACTGAGAATTGTGGTTTACTGGTTTATAAACTCTAATTATTATAATTAATACTTTGAAGAATTTTGTGGACATTTGACAACAATGTTGAACAGTACTAACACAAATCAAATTTTATAGATTGATTGGGTCACTTGTTTCACCGTATCAGACTGTATTATATCGGGGTAAGGTAAAAAGGAAACATCCGCTCCGAATTTAGAACGAATTTTAAATTTTTGTAAACTTCATTTGACAGTATATTCGACGTCATCTATGACGTGTATCGGCTGTTTTATTGTTATCAGGACTAATATCATATGTATTTAATGTTTACGAAATATTACCGTTAACGCTAATTGAAAATTGAATTAAGACTAACTTAATTTTAATCGACATTATTTTGATTTAATTTCAGTTTAAGATTTTCGTGAATATAAAATTAAGTTATAAATTTATCACACCACTTCCAAACATAATAATCGGTAAGAGGTCGATGACATAGCTCGAACCCTTAATCGTTAAGTTGAAACATTATTTCAAACTCTCTAGGGTAATTATTCTTGAATAAAATAAAGTGTCTGCAACGAAAACGAAAACCGATGAAAACTGAGTCAAAGAAATACTGCTGACGTATGTCTATTAGTTTATTTTAAAAAAAGCTGTTAGTAACGAAGGAAATTCATACAAAACCTTTTTAGGGGTAGATAGCCACACAATATTTAAATAAATTATCATTCAAATACTAGTTATTATTAGCAGATGTTAATTGCTACAATACATGTTATCACGGTTTAATAGATTAAATGTACAAATATATAAAATGCCTCAGATTTTAGTTATCACACGGGTTAAGTTGTTCGATATATGTTGCCATTTATTAAGAGATGATACATTGCAATAAATTAAATAAGAATCTCCAGAACAAACGTAAAAGTTTTTTTCAGCACAATTTCTCTTAACTAACTTCACTTTTTGGATCATATTATTGTAGTGGGTTTTCTGAATTATTTGGTATACGTCTTATAGTTTAAATGATATTTTATATATGTCTTTATAATGTCTTCTTTTTACCAATGAGGATTTATCTGGAGTGATCCCAGAAGACGTCCAGTTTTACCCAGCCTGGTTACTGGCGTGATTGGAACTATTTTCCTTGTCGGATTTTGCACTCTTGCCTAAGGACAATGAAAAATGTTAAACAATCATAAACATAAATTTACGAGCATGTCCCAGCAGGATTCGAACCCGCGATTATCGCAACAAAACAAACTTTTTTATAGAAAGTAGAAAATAACAAAAAAAAGCAACAAACTATACCAAACTATATATAACATGTATTACTAAATTTAACATTAGATGTTACTAACTAAAAGACATATTTATTAACTAGCTTTAAAATTCCCTTATCGCATATTTGATTCAATAACTAAGCATAAATAGAAAACATAAAATCGCGAGTTTCTAAAAACATTAGAAACATTATTTTCTTGTAGTCGTAAACTCTACAATACAGTATATTCATTTTTAATACTAGAAACGCCAGTTTCTTGTTACATCCTCGACATTACCCAGTTGAACATTAATAATACAGCATAAGAGTGAAGAGCGAAAGTGGAAGACGTTTCACTATTTAAACCGTCATAACTTTTACGTCACGTCACGGTCTCCATAACTTCTCTTGGATATTAAAAGTGGAAAATATTAAGAAACAGTTCATCCGTCGTGTTTTACTTCTTACCGAGTGTATGTAGTAAAAGTTTACTATAGGAAATAGGTCATATTGCGTGCAATAAACTGTAAAATAATATAAATTTGGTCAAAAACTATTTTTGTTTTTTATTAATATATTTTCTTTATTAATATCTTAGAACCTCAACAATCTGCCCTTGGGCAATAAGTGTTATTATATGATTTCCATTATATAATATAACCATCCTGGCATGTAGAAGATCACTTCAGTAGTGATCTGCTATACAAACTAATAATCTAAATGTTATTCTAGATCCTGTTCTAACTGATTCTAAACTATATCCTAACTTATTCTAAACATTGTTATATTTCAGTATATATGTCTGTTATTGTATGATAGTTTATGTGTGAGCCTATGCGCTTCACTGTGATCGCGCAAATTGTTTGTTTGCACATTGCACATTGTTGCCACAATTGTTTGTGAATACATGAATTTAAAATCATATATCTCTAGAAATACTTAATCAATGAAGCCGTACTATATAGCGTCCGAAAAGTAACGGTTCATAATATATTTTAGGTAGAAAGACAATGTCATTTGTTGACTGAGTCAAAAGATTTTGCGTTGTGAAATTGTAGATCATTTAGAAGGTTATGTTGTCACTTTTTTACTTCCGAAAAGGAAACAAATGCATTGCAGGTTCATTGAATATTGTGTGATACTTATGGCGAATCACTCATCGCCACAATCAATTTAATCAATAGATCATAGCCGGATTATTGATTAAAAGTCTGGTAGTCGAAGTCTGGAAGAATTTCACAAGCAGATGCAAAGATGGCAAGAATGTAATTCTAAATGTTTGGTGAGCTTAACTGAAGTTAATCATCAAACAGGTTGTTTAATTTAACCAAGGGCTTTCTTTGGAATCCTTCAAGAATCTCCATCGTGACAAGGTCATAGCCTGGTGCTTTTTCCTCTCTAGGGGAAACCATTGCAATCATCTCAGAACAGTTATTGGAATTGAGACATGATCGGACATTATTCCCTTGGATCGCATGGGATCGACTTCCAGATGTTCTGCAAATATATTTTATTTTCAAAATTATTATGGACCAATCACCCATTAGGCTCGAAATCAAGCTTAATGCAAAACTTCGCTGAAAGAAATATGTAGAAAAAAAAAGAGTAAAAAACTGAACTTAAAATATAGGAAAATGTATTGGTTATCATGTATCAGTTGCTTTCTAAATATATGATTACAACGAATTACATCTTGTGGATTAGTTTGCGTAAATAAAAGAGAAATACACTTCACAGCATTTTCAACACATTATTTATTCTTTCCTTATGTTCAACAAATATTAAAGAAACCTTTCATACAAAAAATAAATCAAAACGATCTCAACATTTTCATTGTCATTCAATATTATTACCCCATAACCCTTACCGTAACGCCAGAAATGGTTGAAGTAAACTAATAGCTGTCAATAATGCCACTTCGGCTTCCAGTATCTGATAATTTATTCGATATTAGAACAGTAACCCCAAAGGGTTCTTAATAACAACCAACCTTTACGATTTAGATCCGAGATATCGCAACGACCTTATGGAGATTATGAACTTTGAATTTTCCTTTATAAATTTATCGCTTTTGTTTGAAAGTTTGTGTACTTCAAGGACTCGTTCAGTCTCATTCTGGCTTAATGATATCAATTAAATTTTATTCGGTATAATTTGTTAGCGATATTTCGGTTCGGTACCTTTTTACAATATTTCTGTTTCGCTATTTGAACGTGTACGAGTTTCTTCGAGAAATAACTGGTGA
The DNA here is from genome assembly GCF_030347505.1 of Rhynchophorus ferrugineus. NCBI lineage: Eukaryota > Metazoa > Arthropoda > Insecta > Coleoptera > Curculionidae > Rhynchophorus > Rhynchophorus ferrugineus. Next base: position 4,307,622 of record NW_027472583.1, on the reverse strand, counting down.
ATAACTCTTAACAGATAGTTTACGTACTTCTTCATATTAAAGTGATTTGGTAAAATTTACTAAATGTATTTTTTTTTTGGTAGATCAATCGTATTATATGGTCAAAGTTAGGCAAAATGCATAATTTGCTTTAATTAAAATACAAATTAAAAAATACTAGCTCGCATGTATTTCCGCTATAAAATGTAAAATACATTATTTTAACTATTTTTGTTCAAAATATACAAAATACGAATTACAAAATACAGCCAGGTGTTAGGTCATGTAAAGAACAAAACTAATTCAGCCCAGCCTACTAATCAGTAAAATATTTTAATTTCAGGAACACTAAATTTTTAAGTGTATTGTCCGAATAAACAAAAGCTTATTTGGAAATAACCAAAAGCTGCTAAAGAAAACAATCTCTAGGATCTCTACAGGTTAAAGTATTTCTTAAATTTGGATAACGTTCAAGGGTAGTAAGAACGCCTTCTTTACGAGTACTGTTACTCCTGTTACTCCCAGGAAGTATATCATATTTTTTTGTAATTTGTCTTCAACTCTCATCTGTTGTAATAATTTCTGGCAACTAACGAATTTGTAGCTAGAGTGGTAGCATGGCGCCATTTCGGCTCCCTTTATTTCAGGTGACAGTTTAAAAAACTTATGAAAGCTTTATCATAAGATCTCCTTTAGTTGTAACCAGTTTGCCATAGTAACAATCATTGCTCTGGTTTTATTACTTCAATGAATTCCTCCAAGTATTATAGTTCTACAACCGAGAATGTGTCAGTTTTACTCAACTTATTAAATAAATCAATTAATTTCGATATACTTCCAAAGCTGTTTTAGTACCGTAAAGAGAATCCATCTTGTAGAAGTGGTATATATTAACTAATGTCCAAAGCAATCTTTAAGACTTCAACCATTTTGTATGATATCGTAGTTATAAATGCTCAAATATGTTTTAAAGTCATAAGTATTTGAAATAAAAACTACAACATACCTCAGTATTTCATTGTACAAATTGCAATTTTTACGAATTACAAGCAACTAAAATATTACCCAATGCTACTTACGGTTAATGTTCATTTAAGAAATACTTAATTAAGTTCTTTAATATTAATATCAAATGGGACTCACCATAGTCTTCTTTTTCGACAGGTTTAGACAGAAATGCAATAATGTCACAAGGAACAATTTCTTTGTCTTTCAACAAGAAGAGAGAGTTAACTATACGGTTCTACATCCCACAAGACATACCTTACAGATAGGCCCCAGACTTATTCTTCTGACATTATTGCACTTAAATGTGGGCTCAATGAAACAAGTTGTAAAAGCTTATCCAGTACAGAAATTTTTCTCAATTATCAGAAACCGAAAGACGAGAAAAGAGATTTTCTCTGGGCCTAATATTTATAAGCATTATGCTTTTAATCATTCTTTGAAACTAGATGGTGTGGTAGTGACGAAAATTCTATGTTATTGATAATTCGATATCTTTTTGTTTGTCTATTTTAATTTTTTTTATTCATATCAATATTTTAAAAAATATATTTTGTTCTTACTTCTACACAACTTGATACACGAGAAGACGTAATATTAAGTTGAAAAAACCTTTGAAATACGTATAAAGAAAGTACAAGCAGTAATTTTTTATATACTGCTTTATTTGTTGAAATATACGTAAAGTCGTACGAAAAAAAAAATGGACATGTAAAATGTCTGATATAGTAAAAAAGTTGTCGATGTTCTCTCAGTTCAGGAAGTCATATAGTGTTTATTTTTACTGGCTTCCATCACAATATATTATTCTTTATGGTTCCACTTACCTTTAACGGCTTGAAAAATTGAAAAAAATGCAACCATACCTATTATATAACATAAATAAAATTTATCAATGCTGTCAAAAATAATAATAGTGAAGCATTATATACAGGGTGAACCCGATAAGTAAAAAAAAAAATAAAATGATATAAAGTCAGCAAATATTTGATTCCACAATGTTTATGAAAATAAATAACTAGGGCAATTGATTTGATTTTCAGTTTCATCTGTTCTTTGTCTAACGTGAAGTTCGCAATTTAACCAATTTTCTGTTAAGGGAAAATGTTAAAAACGGACCTGAGTATAACAAGTTTCCCTATTCATTTTGAAAACAACTTTTAACACTTCTTTTTGACATTATTTTACAAATACGTATTATTTATGTATAATAATACTCTTAATTTGAGAAAAAAAACGCACCAAACAACATTTATTACACAAGCGTAATATATTAAGGAGGCTGACAACACCAGTGACTATATATATTAATCACAAAAACACACCATTATAACTTAGAGCACGTCGCTTTCAACGGCGCAATTTCATTTTTGTTTTCCATCCCTTATTTGGTAAGGTATTTAATATACCGATTGGGTAATATATGATATTAATGTCTATGGCATCCAGCCGTTTAGAATATATATTACAAGGCTTAAATGGATAGTTTATTTACAATATATTCAAGATTTTTTGCAAAATTAAAGAGAGAACAGTTTTGTTTTTCAATTTTGTACTGAAAATTTCAATCAACCCCAGATGAGTTCATTAATATGTGTATCATACAACCTTATTATTTTTTGTGATATTTCTTTTGCATTAGTCATCCAAATATAACTTTATATACATTATTTCCGTCTCGTTGAAGATTTAATTGAATTTTTTCGAATATAAAATTCCAGACGGGGGTAACAGTCGAAGTTTTCGAAGTCAAATATACTTACTCCCTAAGAATGAACGAGAAACACGACTTCCGAATAACTGAACCTATTTCCTTCGAAAATGTGTTCGCTTTTATGCATTCTCCCTTTTATTTAAATTAAAATCCAAACAAAATTCACCCTATATAAAATTGAAAAATCCTTGGTAAAAATTGTATAAAGGGATGTGCCTGAAAATGTGAGTATTTCAGGTTAATAGCTTTGAAGATATACTAACCATTACAATATAATGTTCACGCGCTTCACTGTCAGATGGAACATTTAGACAATTACCAAGGGGATTGTGGTGAGCTAACACTCTTTTATACTTAATCTGTTCTTAATTTTGGTTTATATCGTTTTCCGATTTATAAACACTATTTATTATCGCTAATGTTTAAAGAATGTCGCGGACATTTGGCAACATGGACCACTAGTGCCAATACAAATCGAATATTATAGAGTTTTAAATGAATTTTACATGTTTGGACACTGCATTTGGCAGTATATTTGACATCTATGATGTGTATTCGCTGTTTTATTGGACGAGCTATATTTCCATTAGGTAATAATAAACACTTGTTTTTACATAAGTTTATGTTGGACCTCTTTAATTTCTGCGAAGTTATTGAAGAATATACTACCTTAAAGGAAAAATGCAATAATGGAATGGAAAAGCAATGGCGCAAAAACAAAAATAAATACTTTGGCTTGAAGAGAATCAGGCCGTTACGTCACACCAGACCCTTAAGATTCTTTAATTTCCCTTTAATGAATTCCATTTATTTGAATGAGAAACAATAAGTATATAAAAGGATATTTACTATAAAACCAGTAACAAAAAATATCTTTACAGCATCCAGAGCTATTCCTGCTTAACATTTATGGCAGTGAAGTCACCTAATTGAATTTTATTACCCCTCCGGTTTCACTGTTTTTGTTTAATTTTATTTTTTCATTAATTATCCTAATTTTAGAATATTTATCCTTGAAGACTTAGAGTAAAGTCAACCTACACAACTCGAAACTGCCGTACACACCAAGGATATTTCGGTGATTATTAACTTAACTGGTTTCATTTTCCAAATGTCACTTCTCGTACTTTATTGTAGTTACAATTGTATAAAAAATATAAAAATAAATGTGATAAAAAAACTTGGTGCTTTTCATTATGAATTCCTTCCGACAAGAGAATGCGGAAAGGATGGTCAGAAAACAGCAAGTGACGTTAATGTCTCGGAAAGCTTCTGATAGGTATTTGACTGAATATGGCGAATTTTGATATTTTATTTAAATGTTTCTGGTTGTTAACATGCATCCTATATTTTTGAGTTTATTTACCCAAGTTTCAACACTTGTAGTGTCACTTTAGGCTTTATACCAGTAGAATTCAGTCACTTTGGTTGCTGTATATTATATAAATCTTTACGGGTCAATAAATGTAGTATTTTCAAATTTCCACTACTTAAACTAGCTCGAGTTTCATATACAATACTATAATATGGTACAGGATACTATGATTATAGTAACCCTTCCACTTTTCGATACCATTTTCGTAGTAAGATTTGTGCTTTGCTTCAAAACAGGCCTCAGTTTCGTCGATCACCTCTTCATTCGACGAAAATTTCTTTCCAGCGAGCATTCTTTTGAGATCTGAAAACAGAAAATAGTCGCTGGGCGCCAGATTAGGAGAATATGGTGGGTGAGGAAGCAATTCGAAGCCCAATTCAATTTCTTTCATGGATTTTTGCCATCGTTTTCACTGACTTGTGACACGGTGGATTATCTTGGTGAAGCAGAACTTTATTTTTCTTCGAATGCGGCCGTTTTATGGTCCTTCCTTTTCCAAGGTAGACAATGAAAATTATTTCATGCGCATACCAAAATACAGACGCCATAACCTTGCCAGCCGACTGTAGCGTTTTCCCACGCTTTGGAGCGGGCTCATCATGTGCAGTCCACTCGAATGACTGTCGATTGGACTTCGGAGTGAAATCATGGAGCCATGTTTCATCCATTGTCACATATCGGCGCAAAAACTCGGGTTTATTACGCTTGATCATCTTCAAACACTGCTTCGAATCATCAACAACGTCGATTGTTGATGATTTGTCGTCGGCAACAACCTCTTTTGGGCGTTCACTGCATTCACCGTGTCTGGTACTCATTTAGCCACGTAAACAGCTAACTAAAAAATATATGGATTTAATTCTAGTAGCGCCATCTATGTGTCAGGCCGGGGACTTTCTAATTGACCTGTTTTATATAGCATCCATTAAAATTTTTGCCGCTGGTTTTGTTGTTAATACATTTTTATATAATTTTAATAACTCTCACTTCTCACCCTTTGATGCATTCATGAATTCCTTATCGTTTATGTAAATTTAGAAGTGATAATATCGTTACTAAAACAGGAACTTCCAACATTGAAAATCTTCAAGAGAGCCGAACTAGAATGTTTCTTTTTCAATTTTAATGCCGTGGAATGACTACATGATCAACGAGCTGTGATTTTGATGAGATATGGTCACATAAAGAACATCTAGTCATACGTATCCGTAACTTTACATTCACAGGGTCAACTGTGCCTAAAATATAATCAATTTGGTAAAGAATTGAATAAAATTTTCAAAATTTAAAAAAAATTTAAAGGACAAGCGCCAAGATGGTATGTACATATATTTTGTTTATGTACTTTGACTTGTAAATGGCAACATAGCAGAATCAAACGAAAACTACCGAGGTATTCCGCGTACCGGTTAGGATTCTCCAGAAATAGTCACTGGTTTCTCTCCCCTGAGAAAAATTATTTTTGAAAACGTCCGTAAGGAATTTGTTAGAATAACAATTTTACTAGAATATGGTATTAAAAAGTCGTTATTTAATGTATGCTTCATCAAGAAAATATACCCGAAAACCGACTGCAAGACGGGGCCTCGGCCAGCCTGCACGCGTGACTATAATTAACTGGAAACTTTGCCGGTTTCCAAAATTTATTTCTATTGTTGTTTGGGATTTTGGCTCTCCTCGGGTCCAACCTAATTCAAATATAATGGCTTCAATTAAATTTCGTTCCTAACGCAGTGGTTTTAAACGATTATTTGGCCCTGTGAAAGACGTTAAGAAAAATATCGCCATAAAAGAGGGTGATGAATGGACTCGGCCTTAAAAGTTGCGAAAAATGTCCGTTTAATTAGTCGGAATTAAATTCTTTTGTATTACTGTTTAGACAATTTAATATATAATTGTGAATAAGGGGCGTTTAAAGGAAAACAGGAAGCGTACGGTATATTAAAGGGACCCCATTTCTGTTAGACGAGTACAGCTAGTTTGATTTGAAAAAATCAGTTTCCGAAGCCCATCAGATGTTTTTAGAAACTTATGATGATACTACTTCGTCATATCTTTGCTATTAACTACTTGTTGATTTATATATACTGCCTTGTAGCTTAAATTTTTTGTTGGGGAAATCAATATGTACTGATTTATTTTAATTTATTTTGATCCACAATTGCTTATAAGGTATTGTATTACCGCTATAGTTGATTGTAACTTTTCGGTTGATTCAGTGTTGTTACCTCCAATTCCTAGGATTTCAGTGTCATCTACAAATGGAGTAACAACATTTTCAATGAATGTAGGCAAATCCCGAGAGTATAGCATATAAAATACCGTCGCCAAAACAATTCCTTAAGGCACACAGGCTTGTATTCTCATCAAGTTAGAATAGACATGTAGGAATGTTCGTCGGGTCGGTCGGTCGGTCGAAATGTGTGGCTGCCGCTGCGATCATTTATCAGAACACTCACTACTATCTTTGGAAGGAATTTGCACGGGAACTAAAAACACTGATTGAATCAAAGTTGTTTATTCTAACTTACGATTGATACATGTGGTCGATGGGAGAATGGACAGGATATTAGGTTAAGGTGAAGGAAGTATGGTAGCGCTGTGGAAGTGGTACTGTTACAGGGGGACGGTGATAAGAAAAGAGAGCGAGACGTCGTCCTGATGGTCTTTTATACCCTGGAACTGCATGGTACCAATCCACCGGCATTGCCAACCTTTGTAGTTGTTGATGGTGAATTGGTGGTGGCCTAAAGGGTCGTGGCGGTCGCCACATAACTCCCCTCCTAGTGGAACAGCCGTGGAACGTACCTATATGTGGTGCAAGTTCCGGAATGCACCCGCAATCACGCAAACAAACGCCCGGGGACTGCTGATGAGATGGGGATCCCAACCTGAGCGAGGAGTTTTACGGGATCAGCTGCCATCGGAGTTTTAGCAGGACGTCGTTCGTCTTGAGGCTTTTAGCTTTGTTTGAGGGTACCTGTAAATGTGTTACGTGTCCCGTTTCGTGATGAGAGGATGCTCATGTGTTGCTGGTATACATGAGGGGCTTCTGTGGTTTTCGTCCATCAGGCTAGTCTCGTGGGATGTCGTCGACCACGTGATGTTGATGAGTTCCGTTCCTCGTGCTATCCTTCCATGCACGTGTCAAGCACCTGTCGAGTGGCTTATGTTGAGTTGATTTACCTGTTAGGCACTTTGATCACGTCGGGGTCACCAATTGTAGGAATGTTCGTCGGGTCGGTCGGTCGGTCGAAATGTGTGGCTGCCGCTGCGATCATTTATCAGAACACTCACTACTATCTTTGGAAGGAATTTGCACGGGAACTAAAAACACTGATTGAATCAAAGTTGTTTATTCTAACTTACGATTGATACATGTGGTCGATGGGAGAATGGACAGGATATTAGGTTAAGGTGAAGGAAGTACGGTAGCGCTGTGGAAGTGGTACTGTTACAGGGGGACGGTGATAAGAAAAGAGAGCGAGACGTCGTCGTGATGGCCTTTTATACTCCAGAACTGCATGGTACCAACCACCGGCGTTGCCAACCTTTGTAGTTGTTGATGGTGAATTGGTGGTGGCCTAAAGGGTCGTGGCGGTCGCCACAGACATTTGCTTGTCGACTCTGAGGTATCAGAAATTATTGCAAGACAAATTTTATTTTCTTGTAGTGACTTTTTATGATATTGATGATTTTGGAAAAATGATCAATCGTGGAAAGTTCTTTCCTAAAAACATATTATAATATCCGAAATAAGATCCTTTTCCTCAATGATTCATGTTATCCTGTCAACACAATTTTTTAAATAATTTGGACATTTTGGCAATATTCATCATGTTAGCCGATATAAGCACCACACAGATATATGAAAGAGAAAGCCAAAATATTATCAGAATTTACCCAAGCACCTAATATAATGTACAATTTCTCCTTCCTCTTTATTGGATAATCTATATATTAATAGACCAAGCCAAAATTTGGATACTATTTTAAGTTAAATTGTATATGAAGTAGAAAAACAAAAAGCCAGATAGCGCATAAAAAAAAATAGAAAGACGACCACCTATATCAGGCATAAAAGAGGCTGCTGATATTTAAAATTACTATATAGTTTAGCAATTTTGTATAATTACTAAGTAATATTTTTTAACCTCTTGAAGTATTTGTAATTATTGTTTAATTATTATTCCGTGCTGTTGAAAAGCAATGGAAAATAGGAAACTAAAAGGCTAGACTAGAAAGTTTTCAATATCTGTCGTATAGACATGACTTTGTCTCGTCGACTACTGTCTGTCCGATTTCTGCAAAACTATCTGAATGATTTAAATCTAACTCAAAAGAGGATTCTCAAAATCATTAGGTTCAGTTTTTCGCACAGGAATCTCTGATTTTTTCTATCTGATCTAATTTTTTCGCCAAATCGTTAAAATCATCAATTTTATGTCTAATTAACTCCAAGATATACTTATTATTCCAATGATTCATATACTTTTAGAAAGTAAAACTATCGGTAATAATATTTACTAAAGAATGCGACCTCGAAAAAAACACCTACAAAATGAGCTTCTGAAAGGTTAATTAATAAAAATTAAACTGAATACAATGGAAAAAACAATAAAGACCCACGGAATGATATACGCACTTTTACGCTTTATTTAACACAAAAGCGATTAGGAGATGTATAAAATACATTTGTTCAATGGAGTGTAATAATACACAAAAATAACACAATGAAATAAAATCGCAGCAAAAAGTCAAGTCAATATTTTAGTGGTTGTATATTTGATGCAAAATTCAAAACTTCAGTTTTCGTTATAATGTACAATAACAAACAACCCTTATTTTTTGTATGTGTACTTTAGAGCTTATTATTTACCAACTAGGGTTTCTCTTGACTGGTTGCTACTTAAGGTAACCAGTGACCAACTTACTCACAACACTCTCAGAAGACACCCAATCTTACACAGTTCAGATTTCATTCTCTCTTGCCTTATGGACAATCACAAATATACATTTACAGCCATATCCCAGCATGACTGGAATCCGAATCACTGTTTGCATCTATAATATACAATCAATATGTGTTTGACATAAACAATGAATCTAGAGCTTGCAGAACCACCTGGCAAATAAACGTACCGCGTAAATAGAGGTGGGTAGGGAGCCGAATTGACAGGTATTTACGGTTGCGTACCTCTCTTTGTTTTTTATTTGATTTATGTTTATTTTGTGCATTTGTGGTATATGTTATATATAAATTTGTATTTTTTAACATTATTTTCCCCATCAAAACATACAATAGTTAATACATGCACAAAATTGTTGGAATGACATGAAATTTTGACAATTCCAGCTTGAAGGTTATGTACTATCGAAAAATAAAATATAACAAACCGAAGACTTATTAAATGAAGTAAATTAATGTAAACTAACAGTTGGAATAACTTGATATTCTAACAATTCCAGCTTGAGTCTTAATTCTATTGGAAAATACTCTGTAATAAAAACGATACTTATTAAATAATGTCCATTCAAGAAGTCCATGCAAATGTTATGCTATACTATCGCACATGGGATTTAGAGAGTTCTGAACTGCTTAAGAACACAAATATTATACATTTTACAAACTTATCTGTGTTAAATATATGACTTCTCTCGATACAAGAGCCAGTATAGAAAGGAAGATGAAAAGTTAGTAGAGGGCGCTGTGACTTGTATCGAGTGGGTATAAATTACCAGGGATTAAAATAAAGTCACTCTTTTGTTCCAAGGCCATAAGTGGTGCATTAATTCCGTCCCGTCCCGAATCATAAGTGATTCGTAAAAATCTGATATAAAAGCCAGATAAGATAGATTTTTGTTAATCTGACACTGTTGTAGATACAATCGTATCTGCTATTCAGAACAATGTTGGGAAAATGTATGAATGTTTACTAACTTTGATTTGTTAAAAATTATGCAGGGACAGTAACACAACCAGAAAGTCTATAAATAGTTAGTAATGCAGAATATTTCAGAGCTTGATTTTGATTTCAATGGATCCGAACTAATTATATCGCCGCCTGGGCGTATGCAGCTTCCATTAGGTTACACTACGTTTGTAATTTGCCATGTATATCCTCATTAACATATAATTAAAATTGTACATGCAAATTTATTCATTAAACACAATGGTAAATCAATAAATGAATAAATGAATCCCCGAAATATAATGTCGAACACTAAAATATATTTCATTAAATTAAAGCTTTATGGATATATAGATAATAGACTGACAAATAGTTATTTTAATTTTTTGTCAAAAGGAATGAAATGTTAAAAAAATATTGGTATTGATCACTGATGTTTTCGGCTCAAAATACCAAGGGTATAGAGCTAGAGTAAATACAGGTGTTTAAGTACTTGAAATCAGTAAAATGAGGAGATGGTAAGATGGTAGGTGTACAAGGGAGGAAATATTATAGTCAAGGCTAAAACAAAATAATCCTTCTATCTTATATTTCGAGATCAGGCACTGTTACAGTCTGGCAAATTGTACATGTTCCTTTCTGGTTCTGAAAGGTCAATGAATTCCTTCTAGATTTCTAAATCGATTGAACCCTTTGGATAGAGACGCACATGCGTCCATGTTTAGTAAGTTATTTTTTCTTTAAATTAATATTTGCCAACCAAAAGAATTAAGCATGTTAAATTTAGTTACTACTATATAATAAATAAATGAATTATAAAAAACTATTCTGCCTGAACAAGCCTAAAAAAAGCTAGCTATACAGAGAGTTAATTGGATATAGCTGAGGTAAAAGTACATGGACGGCGGTGAAGCTCTCGACCGAAAATTAAAATTATACCACGACGCATACAACTGCTACATCCGGATAGTATTTATTAATAAAAAAGTGACAAAGAAACTCAACATCTCTGAGTTTCAGCTTCTTTGTTTAGTAAGTTTGCATAAAATTTAGTGGCTTTAGTGACATTTCATATCCTTTATTCCTTAATCTTTAATTATCCTTATATCACATCCTTGTATTATATAATACTGTATGATATCCTTAATTTAACGTGAAGCTACTTTTCTCAAAATGTCTAGTGTGGACTAATAATATGTTTTCTGTACAACACTAGGACTTCTCACATTCCAATATATATATATATATATATATATATATATATATATATATATATATATATATATATATATATATATATATAGATATATATATATATATATATATATATATATATATATATATATATATATATATATATATATATATATATATATTGAATTTGCTATAATCAGTATATCACCCTTGAAAAAAATATATTTTACTATGGTAGGTTAGGGACTTTTCAATTGACCTGCTATGTATATGTATTATGGAATCCTATGGAACATCAAACTAAATGGATCTCCTAGTGAAAAAAGAATCGCTACTATTCGAATTGGTACAACGGATTTTCCAGGTTTATAAGATCACTAGAAGTACCAAGCTTTAAAGACTTGTATATTAGAGCATGATGACATACTTTGTCCAAAGTCCTAGTTAAATGTAAGAATACTTCCCCCATGAGGTTCTTGCAGTGAAAACCATGCTTTGTTTACCTACTAGGCTAACAACTTCATGGACCGACGAGTGTATGACTCGAAATCCAAATTGCTCGTCTCGTTAAGGGTAGTAAGTTTTTTAAATGCACAGCCTATCTCCATTTACAAATCGATAATCGATTTGTTATTGAATTCGGCGAGAAAATAAGCATAAACACCCTTTTTTACTCCTAAAAGGTCTTAAAACAATATTTTTATACCCCACATGCGTTTTGACCATGGCGGAGGATATTTCCGGAAACGTTCTGGATATATCCGCCATGCAAAAAGCAATCGCTCAAACAAAATAAATAGAGAGCGATTACCCGCCGCCGGGTAGGCCCACCGGCACCTTAAACAAAAGAATAACGCCACTTTCGCCCGAAATTAAGTTGATTTAACCGTCACCCGTCGAAATTACGCCCCTAACACGTAGACGTCCATAATTCTCCCTCGGCTGATTAAGTGCGGTAAATTGTAAATCAAAATTTAATCAAGATTAAGATGAAGCTTTGCGTTACGTTCTGCGCGTCGGCAACGCGATTAACCCAGACGGTTTTTGCCCGAATCGTTGAAACGTTGTTTCACACAGAGTAATCTACGTTGGCAGTTTGGTTTCGAACAGGCACAGTTGCGGTTTCTCGGGCCTGTGCTAACGTTACTTTCGTTAATGATTGAAGTCAGTCTAAAAAATCTATTATTAGGAGCTCGCAGGTATTCTGATGATTGTTGTTGCGACAAAACAAAGCGTATTTGTTGTTAACAATATAGAAATATATTGTTTTTATTTATTACATTGTTTCTAGTCGTTGCCGACTAACCTACAATTTGTCTTTACATTAACTTAAATCTAGGTATATATCTAGGAGGAGTCATCGTCCCTATCTTACTCTCTAGGGTAATAACGTTTATGTATTTACTTACTGTTTTTCAATTAAAAACACCTGACTACACTACACAAGATCTAATGATTTCATATTTTTAGTCTCCCTGTTCTGGTATTATCGAAGAGTTATATTAGTTCAATGTTGACGCAGGAATGGGATCTGTCCCATGTCTCCTTGCAATTCTTTTGCTTTCCTGAGTGATAGCCGATGTCTGAAGGTTTCGATGTAAATAATATTGTTTCCATTTGTTGTATCCATTTCATATATAACGCAGGTAAATAATTAGCTCCAATAAACTTCCTTATGGTACACCTGATTTAGCTAATTTTACTGTAAAGTAGGCTTCCTCGTGTTTGAATTTAAAGATTCTGGATTTTCGTTCAATGAGACTTGAAATTTTTTGTCTCCAAACTCTTTTGGTCCTCTAGCTCAAACTTAGTTATTGATATCTAAATCAACACTTATGAGTATTTGAAACCAAAACCTAAATTGCGATATGATGGAGCGGCATCAAAAGTGCCTACTATCTATTTCAAGTTAGTTTTGAAAAATAAGCTCCTCAGGAAAACCTTAAACGCTGCATGGTTTGTCAGAAATAATCAAATTCGTAGTGAAACTCACACTTCACATCTCAATCATTCCACAAACAACTCAACTCAAGTTCTTCTGAGTTTAGCACCGCGTAACCGCTAACCTCCCCTTTTCCAGGCTGAAACGACTTCATCTGCCCCTGTAGTCATTACTTTCGCCCTCATACCACAGTATCCAGTTGTGTGTTAACTCAAGTTCGAGAATCAATAGTTAGTTTTCGGTTTAGTGTAGCCTCACATAACCCGATCCAACTTGTCACTCCAGGACAAGTCTCCGCGACCAAAACAAAAAATATCAAAACTGTTCGATGTGACAAAAACCAGCTGGGTTATCTCCACGATTCGTTGAATCCAAATTTATCTCTAGTAACTAGGCGATATGAAAACCCTTCTTTCCATCGAAGCCATGGATGGCAACTGAAAAAACCTAAACCTACCGAACTTGAAGTAATACCATTGAAGCGATGAATGGATAGTTTTATGCAATGCAATAAAATATACATTAATCGCAGTAGTATCCACTAGAAACTAAATATTACATATTAAAATAAATCAAATCTAATTTCAGTGATTCGAAAAAGTATTTTCGCAAATATTATTAACGATAATGGATTTAAAATTTAAAGCCAAAAAATATTTATATCCAGGAAATGTATACCCACGACGAAACCGCGATTTTCGATATATATTTGTTTAATATGCTGCGAAATAGATCCCTTCGAATAACGTTTAGTGTAACGAAATAAAAGTGACATTGTCGGAGGTCGACCCTAATGCTTCTCGGATATAAAAAATATTGGATTCCTTCAGTTTCGATTTGATTTCGAATCTGAAATTCCTGTAAAAGGCCCCATCTGCCAGTAAAATATATCTTTATATATTGGCCTTTTTATTTATTTAAAAGATTTTATTAGTTTAGAAGTAAAAACTTAAATATTAGCTGCTGAAATAAATTCAAAGAGAGTTGCCATAGCATTCCCTTGTTTCCACAAATTACTTCTAGAAAAACAACAGATTTTACTCATGTAAAATACTTAATGTTAATACTTGTAAAGAACTAATAGATATTGACAGCTGAGTTGACAACAAAAGAAGAAATGTTTGCACTCCAATTCAAATATCAGTCTCTCAGAACAATGCTAATCTCATAGGGTTAAAAAGCTATGATCTACATCGTGATAACTACAATAAACGTACATGAACTGTGCGTTAACATAAAAGATCCCAAACACCATGAAATAAAAAACAAAGAAAAGAAAATTAATCATTTATGTGTAAATCACCCAAAAAATATTTGTAGACGCTCAAAAGCTTCATCTCATCCATCAGTTATCTCAATTAGTGACCTGTCAAAACAGGTTAAAAGTTTATCACTTCTTATAATAATGTGAAGAAGAAAGAATCAACTCATAGATTGCATTTAAAAGTGGACAAAACAAGAAATGATCAGAATACAAGCAATCAATGTTATCAATGTTATTTGTGGCAATACTTACATTACAATACACAATACATTACATTACAAAATGTACATAAAGTTTTATAAATATATATATATATACATATATATATATATATATGTATATATATATATATATATATATATATATATATACATATATATATAAATATATATATGTTAACTGTGCGTTAACATAAAAGATCCCAAACACCATGAAATAAAAAACAAAGAAAAGTATTAATCATTTATGTGTAAATCACTCAAAAAATATTTGTAGACGCTCAAAAGCTTCATCTCATCCATCAGTTATCTCAATTAATGATCTGTCAAAACAGGTTAAAAGTTTATCACTTCTTATAATAATGTGAAGAAGAAAGAATCAACTCATAGATTGCATTTAACAGTGGACAAAACAAGAAATGATCAGAATACAAGCAATCAATGTTATCAATGTTATTTGTGGCAATAATTACATTACATTACAAAATGTACATAAAGTTTTATAATTATATATATATATATATATATATATATATATATATATATATATAAATATATATATATATATATATATATATATATATATATATAAATATATATATATATATATATATATATATATATATATATAAAGGGTACTGATTGGAAAAACATCTAGAAATAACCCCTAGTGCTTTTCATATATACATATACGCTCATGCGTGATACATATGACAGTTTTTCATGGTCATATTACATAGCAAATGACAAGCATATGCAGAGCGTATCGAAAATAAAAGAACTCAAATTAAAATACTGAAAAATTCTTCAAAACTATTATAGATAGAACATTAAGAGATTCACCGCAAGGCATGATGAAAGGCTCCTTCATATCTATGTTAACATATAGGTGCTGCAACTCTTGACCAACACTGAAACCGTCTGATCTTGAGTAGTTGTGTAGTGAAGTGTACTAAATAGCAAAAACACTGAAAAGTGCTACTAACTTTAATTTTATTAAAGACTAAATAATGACCAATTAGTCTTTCTAGATAGGTACCTAGGTTTAAAATCCGGTAGAGAAAAATTGTAAATTAGCCGGCAATGGCCAGTATTAATATATCAATAAATTTTAAAAAATAATAAAATCTAAAATAAAAAATATTTCAATATAAAGTTGATCGTAGACTTGCTGATTATTGTTTTTTCGATTTTCACTTTATCTCTTCACAGTTGACAAAATTACATCAATATTCTAACTATATCTCCAAAGAACATTATGAACCGTGACCGTCAAACCTTTTCAAAAATGAGAATTTTCATATCGTGTTAGTGGTTCACTATTAACAATGAGTCGGAATAGTAGAAATACACCGATTTTTCGATATGTAACAGATGAAGCTATAATAAGAGATACTAAATAAATACAATTTTATTTTATATCTGCATTCGAAATAGCAAATATATACTGTTCCGTGCTGCAAGTTAATGGCGTACAATTTTCTGATATTCCGTTGCCCTTGGTAAGCTTTTAATAAAAGTTCCATCGAATATATCCGCTTTATCTAATATGATTTTTTATTTTTAGAACTATGCTTAATAAAAGTATAATTTTTATAATTTAGAACATGGTATGAGCTTTAAAAGACTAAAGTATATTATAATTTAAAGCAATTGTTCTTACTAATGTCATTATGCATGCTGCTCGATTAAAAAGGGCTAATGTTTCTTTTGTAATTTGTTGCGTGCTTTTTAAGCAATTTTTTATGTCGGAATTTGGATAAGAGACACTGCCGAACTTTGCATCCAAGCCTTTTCGGCAACAAAACACCCAGCCGGATTGGTTGGCGTGGTGGTTAAGGAGACAGGATGGTCCTGCTACTGTTACGATAGCCGCTGTAATTTTTCATAGGACAAGAGTATAAAATTCGACAAGGACAATGATCCCCGGGCACGTTAGAAATCAATCAAGAGTAAATGTCTTCTAGGATGATCTCCAAGTTGGTGACTCGTCAGTCAGACGGCTTAATGCCTAGGACCTTGGCGCACACTTTAAGCAGTAGATCCAGTCCAGAAAAATCCTAGTAGTTAGAAATTAGACTCTAAAATATTTTATATATATATATATATATATATATATATATATATATATATATATATATATGTATGTAATTGAAAAATGAAAAATATGTATTTGAAAAGTAATTGGAAGCTAGAAAAAATATATGCAAAAATTAAGTCGTAAAACTAACATTATGACCATAACTTAACCGATTGTCGACAATAATTAATAAAAATATATTTTCCAAATATAAAAATAGTTATTTGTGGGTAAAACAGCTTTTTAGCATCTCCCCTGAAATATATGTAAATCTTGTCAAATTTTATGACGAATATCAACGAAACTGTTATTTTGTTTGTAACATTTGAAATCTACCTATACATATTTTATAGATACACATTCGGATTTAATAAAACTTACGATAACATTTTTATACATTCGATATTTTATTTAAACTAAAAGCACAAACAAAAATCCAATAATTTTATTAGTCAACATATATATTGAATACTGCATACATAAATATAAGCATTATGACAATAAACTGGAATATTTTGAATTTATTCCATCTTTTATCTACATAAGAGTATTAGAATTGAATATTGTTACTATTGATTAACATATATAAAAATCTTAAAATATAAAAATCTGAACAATTCTACTTATACTTATACCATCTAATAAACAGAAACTCGTAAACTCTACGATCTATCAGGGTTTTATCTTCGTCTCAATTTATTTCTAAACCAGCCTCATTTTTCTTCTAAATTAGAAATAAAAATAAATAGAATATTGATACACTGAGATTTGTGAAAGGATAGAGCAAAGACCTCAGATTGTATCAAAATGCGTCTCATATTATATCATGGGTATAAAAACATATAATACATAGCAAAATGAAGTCGGATCTTAGAACTGAAAAACCAATCAAATTAGAGAGAACCAAAATAAAGATAGACTGTTTGGCTTTCGTAGATGACTTGGCGATTCTAACTCAAACATCAATAATCACTGAGATAGTAATAGAGACACAAAAAGAGATCCCGAAAATAATAGCAGAAAAAGTAGGTCTTTAAATTTAATTTGAGAAAACAGTGTTTATAACTGGCAACAAATTCACACCAACTGGACTGAAAGGAATACTTATATGATTCGCTGTCAAAAAACCGTTACAGCTTTTGGACTTACAAAAGACATCTACAACAAAAAAGTATCTCTAAGTATAGAAAAATGAGACATTATAACATTGTTTTGGAACGCTCATTTTGAATAGAAAGAAAGACATTGCAGAAATCCAAAAGAAAGAAAAATTATTAGAAAAGTGTTAGAGCCAAAAACACTGAAGACGGGCTAAGAGCAATTAAAGAAGTGGAAAAGTTTATCAATATATGTAAGTTTTATGGGCATATTAAAATAAAGGACGAGACATATGGTAGAATTATATGAAGCTCGCAGGAAGGCCAAGGTTGAAACAATGAAACGGATCGCTGCGATTAAGGAAAATCAGAAGGGAGCCAAAATAACACACTAAATAAATACAGGAAACCCGGAACTAGGTGCTCAAATGAACAAAAGGGAACCCATTCAGAAGGAATGAAAACAGTAATACATTAATTTACAATCATGCTCCAACAGGATTCAAACCTGCGATTATCAGTAGGAATACCGTTCTGTCACCTTGACCACTTCGCTAACCAAGCCGAATATTATTATTATTTTTATTATTTTTAATCGTGGAAGACAAGTTTATATTACCTAGCTGATGACTTCTTTTTTTGATGAATAATGGAATGTTAATAGATGTAACTAAGAAACTATACATTTATAACATTATTCTAAAATATTCGATACCAAGTTTATTTAAAATCTATATAGTAGAAATAATGTTATTAAGAACGTGGTTTTTTAAACTATGGTATGTTAATTAAAATGTTAATAGACTTGTCCTCTGTAATAAAATAAAAGACATAAAGCCTTCTAGATTAGACTCTGAACGATCAAATCACCATGTGTATAAAAATAAATAAATAATGTTAAATAATTTTATTAGTCACTCTATTAGTCAACCAATACAGTCTTAACAGTATTGAACATTAGATCTTTTCAAAATGCTAATAAAAAATTAAATTTAAATAAGCAATATTGTGCAGACCTTTAATAAATATTAATATTTAACAATATAAAAAGCATAATTCAGATATATTTGTAATATATCTTGAGACTTAATATGATATGTGTTTATTTAATTGTCATATAAAATATATTAAAACTCTTAAATCCGTTTTCTAGGAATTCTACGTATTTCATGATTTAAAATGGACATAATAATTTAAATATATAATGCATATAAAAAATTCCATAGTTTTTGTATTTAAGTATAAAGTGCTATAAGATCATTTAACATAATTGTTAATCAAAATATTATTCATCATTTTAACGAACTTTTCATCAATATTCTCAAATTAATAACATATTTATTACCGTGAAATGGGTGATAAACATGCCGGCTATTAAAAAAAAACAATCTCAGCTTTGACCTGTTAGTCATAGTTGAACTGTTTCACGTTACATTAATAAGGTTGATAGCCCTCAAAAAAAAGATGCCCAATTAATGAAACGCAATACAAAAATATACAAAGTCAGTTTTCAAATATGTTGTTCTACTATGAATTACTTTAAACAATTACCACACCTATACATGTCTCCCTCTCCCTCCCTCCCTCTCTCTCTCTCCCTCACTCCCTCACCCTCCCCCCCCCTCTCTCTCTCTCTCTCTCTCACGCTATCAAAAATTATTACTAAATTATTAAATTTCATCTCGATATTTTCTATTTTATTTAGATTTTAGATTATGTATCTTTATTTGGGAATTTTTCAGTAACTTAAAACTATTCTGTTGGATTTCAAACGAATTGATTTCATTCAAATTTTATATTTTAATTTTTTTTACAAAGAACACTCAGATATACTTTCGGTATGTGATATTATGATCCAATACTCACCATTATCTAAGACATGGTGATGACAGTGAAAACAACTAAAGGTGAGTATATAATTAATTATTATAGGATAACTGTAAAAAATCATTTATAGAGTGTGCAGAAATTATGTGTATAGATATATGTGTAATTCTTCTGAATATGTATGAAAATTTGGTTAGATCGTATAAGGGCAGAATGAATACTAACTGTCTTGCCAATATGGCTAGTGCGTTAGGGAGACTGCAGTAATATATAATTTTATCGAAAAAAATGTGCAGGTTCCAAAAAAAAGAAGAAATGAAATAACGATGATAACAAAATGACTTGATAATAAAACACAGTAACCAGAACTAGAACCCCAGAATCCCCAGTGGTAACTCCAGAACCTCCAGGGGATACCACTACATAAAATGTACATATAACTCTACTTCATACGTGCTGTGGAAGACACAAAATGTTTCGGTTAGAGAGCTACTCTGTTAGAGAAATGCAGTAATATCAGAATGATTTAACAAGACAGCAGCCAAAGAAACAAGAACTATACGTAGGCCGATAAATATGTTCTCCAATGAAATTAATTTGGATATACAATTATTTGGTGGATTAGGCCTCCAGGGGATACCACTACATAAAATGTACATAAACTCAACTTCATAGGTGTATTGGAAGAGTTCGATCTAAATATAAAAAAGCAACTCTAACTTACAAACTATTGTGATTAGAGAACCATTGCGTTAGGAAAATAGAGTGATATCAGAATGATATAACAAGAAAATGCAGCAGCTAAAGAAACAATAACTGTACGTGGAAAAATAGATTACTCTCTAATGAACGTAAAATAAATTACTTGGATATACATGGTGGATTAGGCCTCTAGGTGATACCACCACATAAAATGTACATAGAACTCTACTTCAGAAGTGCTGTGGGACAGTTCGATCTAAATATAATAAAACAACTCATAAACTTTTGTGGTTAGAAAACTATTGTGTTACAATGATATCAGAATGATTTAACAAGAAACGCGAAGATATAGCGAAGGAAACAAAAACGTAAAAAAGTAAATATGTTCTCTAATGAAAATAAAATACATTATTTAGATGTTTAGATTAGATGATACATTATATAGATATCCCAAAGCCAATATCAGCCATTTTTTGACGTGACATAGTGATGGCGTGAGTACACCTTTTTACCATATCGGTACGGAACTAAGCACCAACTAACAGTATTAAACCGTTTACATAAGACTGAATATCGGCACTGGAAACTCCGTTCCCCTTCAGACAAAATCGTTTATTTTCTTACTGCCCATCCATCAACCGTTACCTTACCACCTCCAAGGTAATTTTATATGCCGTCTGCATTCTCTCCAAATAGCAATTAGGTGATATTCTAACATTAATTAACCAGAGAATTCATGCTAGGTCGAAAATGAGCCCATTCGCACCCCGGACGCTAACAAGACGACAAATAAACGCTAGAAATTATTACGAAGATGTCGTGTTTTATACAAACAATTCCATTAGGGGACTTTAAGCGCCACCCCCAAAACTGTAATTGCTCCAAATTCGTATCAGTATTTTATCTCGCCGTTTTAAGACGACATGGAGGGGCGAGCTAGAGATACTTTCAATTAAGCAAAGAGGATACTCTTAATAACGGTGGCTGAATCCAAGTCTTCTGGAATTATTGGATACAATGACTTAGGTTAACGTTTTAATTGTATCCGTTAGTTCCTACAGATTAGCTGCAATATTATTTTAGGAGTTCGCAGAACGCCTGAGTATGTTTGATAATACAAATGACAAGTATCCATTGTACATATTGTTGGTACAAGTATCCACACAGTACGAATCAAACATGGAGAAACTCGAATACTATAAATTTATATTATCAGTTCTAACAGGTCAAAAAAAAAGTCCCCGGCCTGACACATAGATGGCGCTACTGGAATTAAATCCATATTTTTTTTAATTAGCCCTCAAAAGATGCCTGTATAAATTTGGCAGCTGTCGAATCATTAGTTTGTGAATTTTTGTCGAATGAAGAGGTGATCGCCGAAACTGAGGCCTATTTTGAAGCAAAGGGCAAATCGTACTACAAAAGTTGTATCGAAAAGTTGGAGGATCGCTATAACCAGTGTATCACCCTTGAAGGGAATTATGTTGAATAAAAAAAACTAGTTTTGCCAAAAAAAATGTGTTTTAGTATAGTAGGCCGGGTTATGGTACTATGGTTGACCTATTATAACAAACAAAATTAATTATGAATTTCAATTTAAAAAAGTAAATATAATATTATGCGTCAAGAAAACTAACAGAGAATAAAACCTGGTCCTAATTAAATATATGATGCAAATAGAATTGTTCTGAATTGAAAAACTTTTCCATTTTATACAGAAAAAGAAGTCAAATATACTTTACTCTAACAATAAAATAGAACAACTGGCTAACACAATTAAAGCTAACATTTTTTTATCATTACAAAAATTTTCTTATTTATTGTCTTATTATTTCCCACTTACGCGATCATAGCCAAATATTTTAACGCAAATTATTTTTATTCAGGCAAATACACGACGTCGTATTTTGTAATCAGTCCAATTTAGATTAATTGTTTTTAGAAATTCTGTGCCCCATAATAACCTAATAAATTGACCAGGAATTGGGAGGCCAAGGATGTCAATAATAATAGCCAATATTGCGTGCTATAAACACTTTAACGTGCTATATAAACCGACGAATTTGGAAAACTCCAAGAAAATAATATTTAATGTATTTTACGCTATAACTAATTGATACAAGATCAAAAAAAATTGAACAACACATACCGGGTGTACCGGAAAATCATCACTGCCTATTCATAAAACGTAATTTTATCTTACTGAGATCAAGCCTCTAAGTTATTCATGTTATATTCTGCGAAAGTAATACCGCCATAGATGTATACATCTTTAAAAATGTCAGCTTTCGTGCCTGAAAACTTGCATTTGCATATTTAATTCAAATTCATGCAAAATACAGTGAGCATGTTCTAACCTTAACAACATGTGAAGTGTAGTTTCCAAAATTCAAAAGTAGTGATTTCGATGTGCAAGACAAAGAACTTTCTGGTAGATTGAAAAAGTTTGAAGATGCGACAGATACTAGATGAAGACCCAGTCCAAACTCAAAAACAATTGGCAGCGAAACCGACCGATCGACTCTAAGACCAAATCGTTTTGGTCGCATGATATCGCCCTGTGTTTGATGGGACCAGAGAGAGTTAATGGTGATCGCTACCGACAACAAATGATCAATTTGAACCATACACTGATCGAAAAACGATTAGAATAGGCTTGAAGACACGATAAAACTATTTTACAGCACTATAACATGCCGTCTCATAAAGCAAAATCGATAACGGAAACGTTGAACGAACACTTAGTTAAGTTATATTATCGCACATGCCGTACTCTCCAGACTTTGCCCCATCTGAGTGTCCAAGTTTTCGCTATATATATATATATATATATATATATATATATATATATATTTATATATATATATTTATATATATATATATATATATACATATATACAATAAAAGATGCACCAAACTTGTTAACTAAATAATGTTAACGTCTTGAAAAAAATAGTTTCCAGAAAATCACATTTAAAGTTTCGTTTTTAGATGTCGCGCTAGTGCTATATCTTCGCAAGGGTACATTCTTAGGGCTTTGAAGATATAAAAAGATCTTTTTTTAAATTTCTGGATTAGAATATCCCGTTAAAAAACATTTCGAAGACAGGGACCTATATCTGACCTAACCACTCCCCACATCATCGTTACTGCCGGAAGAAAAACTAGGGATGTAAAATATTTTCCCCTTGTTTTTCGTTGTAACTTCTGAGAAACTAAGGATTATTATATGTCAGACTTGCCTCTCATAAATAGTAGAACACATCATTACAAAAAGTTTTATTAAAGGAATAAAAAAAAGGCTGTCTTGAGGTCTTTTAAAAAACGCTGTAGGATAAAATAGCTTTAAAAAATATTCAAATAAAATTGTATATATTTTAAAGCACAACGTGAATACAAAGTATTATATTATTTATGTACACGTGTGGCAGATATCGCAAAAAAAACGGACAAACTAATTAATTTTGTTGATACGGCATTTTAGTGGATATTATTTCTATATATGAAGCAAATGCCAGACCGTATAATATCAATGGTAATATGTAACGATATATAGGTTTTATAATAGAAAAAAATATCTCTTATATGATGGGATCAGTAATAATGTTTTTGTTCCTATTAAAAACGTTATTTCCCAAAGATAAAAGGTTTGTTGGTCCAAGGGCTTAATTAATATAACTAAATCTTATCACCATCATGGACATGTTAAGTGAAAGGTTTTTGAAAAATATTTTTGAAAAAAAATATAAAACCCAAATCTAGCCCCTGCCGATTTTTCTTTATAACAGTCACTCAAAAGCACAGCATTCCACAATAGTTTGATTACAAAAAGCTTGGTTGATTTAAGACAAAACATTGCTCAACAAATGTCGGCAAGCCCTGTGAATCTTGCAAACATGTGCTCGAATAATTATAATCCTGTTAATTCCCAAAAAAATAATTATAAATAACAAAGTTTCGATCTTTAAGAACGTATTCTTAAGAGACTATTTCATTATTTGAGTTATTTTCGGCGTTATAGGGACATTTCTGATATGACAATAAAAACTTTATCCATGAACATTCTCCTGTAAAAGTGTTGGAGTAGACATAGACTTTTGGGATCAGAAACTCAAAAAAATGAACAAATTCATTAAATTGGGCCTCTGTTGTTTTGAAATTTTTCTGAAATGATGACTTCACTGAAGTGAGTCTGAGGTAGGAGCTTTTGTCACTTTTAAGGAAGCTAGAGCAACGCTTAGTTTTACTATTCATAGCTTCATAGCAACGTCTTTACTAATAACAATGTTTTCGTTATTAATTTCAAAGCACTACAAAGGTTACAAACAGGTCAAACAACTTCAATGTCTTTGGATATTTGATACTTTTTTGATAGTTTTCGTTTTTTTTTTAGAGCAAAATTTTCATTTTATTTATTCTATTCAATAAACGATTAATATGGGTAATTGTTATTGAGATATTGGTAAAAAATATTTTTTTATTTAAAAAGTCAAGATAGAAATATGTTTAAACTAACTCTGCTACTACAAAATTGATCATACCATCATATTTTAGATATATGTTGATATTTTCATCAATATATCTAAATTTAAAATAAAGTTATCTGAAAATAGACGAAAATCACGATTTTTCCTAAGGATATATATGGAAAATGAAAAATTAATTGAAATTTTCGCATTAAATGAAAGATGTGATGAGAAAAGTACGGATATGGAATGATATTTTCTTGTAGTGAAAACAGCAATATAGAAATACTTATTAAACTATTTATGTTGTTAGAAAATCGATAAAACCATCACATTTAACATTATATTTTACATACATGCTAATATTGTAATTTTTCCTGAGTGTATATATGAAAAAAAGTGACATTTTTAGTTCTCCAAAGTAACTGAAATGTTCACATTTTATGAAAAATATGATAGAGAGCACAGCGATTTTTTATATATGTCCCTCTATGTTAGAAATATGAATTTTTGATATTTGTAGAACTTCGGAAACAGGCAAATTATTTTCAAATAGTCGTTATTTTAAGAAACAAAAATTATATCCTGTCCATAGAAACGTTTACTATTAAATAACTTTTTCTTGATTTATTTCTATTGATTTATTGTTATTGTTTTTTATTAAGGATTGGAAACAGGTCAAACAAGCCGTACTTTTTCAATCCCTTTCCACTAGTCTTTAAACTTTTGATATTTATTGATAATATTTTAGTTTTCTTATAGAAAAAATTTTAATTCAAGTTATTCTACTAATAAAACAATTAAAATGTAGTACGCTAGTCCAGAATATCTCCTTAATAAAAACTTATATAGTATATCCTATCTGTTGTTTCTTCTAAGTTTTTAAAAATGAACTCCGATAAATGAATACCAAAAAAAACCAAGAGTACAAGAATACGTTCAAAAATGTTTCGTAAAATGTCTTGAATGAATCTTAAACTTATAAAAGTAGACAAAGAACTTCAGAGTTGTATAACTTAACGAACGACGATATATGTTGGGTCTAATATTCCAACAATATAACATACAAAAAACAAATAAAACAATTTAAATAATGTCAGTGTCGATTATGTGACTTACCGTTATAAATTTGGGTTATTGATTTCCTCCCAGGAAAAAGGGAGCGATAATAGTCCATATAGGAATGCATGGAAGAACAAAGAGTTCTTCGTCTTCAAACAAATTAATCAAGACCACTACAATGTTTACAGAATTTGAAATGTATCTGTAACAATACAAAAATAAATTCAAATTAATTGGTTAAAATTGGTTAAAATGATTGGTTAAAAGAGAAATAATTGTTAATACTTGAATAGGACGTATAAATTAATATTTGCCAATTATAATTGCTATTAAACCTTACAACAGTTTGCGTCATTATATCTCAACATAGGCCTGGTATTGAAAAACCTTTTACAAAATAAAATAGCTAGGATCCTTTCACTAAGTCAAACTAAATTGAAATTATATTGTTAAAATAACAAATAAATTGATTAATTAAAAATAGACTTGGAACACTCAGCTAGGATCTATTCCTGAATATCGAAGCAAAATTAATTTCCAACAAAATAACTTTGCATTTATCTATAGATTGTGGGTATTTCAAGTTGGTGAAGTATAATGTTTTAATTAATTTTATAAAAATATTATTGTTTTCCCGGGAACTATAGTTGGACTCTTGTAGTGTAGAAAATAGATTTTATTGAGGTATTTGTTAAGGTCTTTAAATAAAGCAAAATAGAATATTTGACATAATAAACAAAGATTTTTAAAAATTAGGTAAAACTTCAAAATGAAATTACATATTACCAAAAGCGGAATGCGATATACCATGGATATTTGGATAAAAACAGTGATGTCAGAAGATCGTCCAAGACAGGATGATCAAACTGGCAACCGAAGACACAGGCGATATCAAAAATAATTTTAGTACAACTATAAACGGTCTTGACGTGACAATGACTACGGATATTCCTTTGGTCCTTTCTTTAAGAGGAAAATGCTATATCGCGTGACTGATACGGACTTGGGGCTACGAAGACTGTGTATGTGAACAAGATCGTGTATCTATACTAATATTGAATGGCGTGATAAGTCAGTTTGGCAGCAATTTAGTTTACGATCGAATAGATTTATAACCTCAGTATCATCTTATATCGCCATTCATTAAGCCCCTTCTTTCCATAAAATAAAATAGTATATAAAGCAAAATACAAATAATACATAAAAAATGTAATTCTCCAAATGAACTAAAAATCTGGTGAGCACTGGATACTGGATAATTCTTTTTGAAATATCAGAAATAAAACAATTAAATTTTTATCTATGTAAAAGATAATATAAAAATATTTCTGAAATTAGTACTGCTGCTACAAAATCTATAAGACCATCATATTTAGCATCATATCTTGCATATATACTGATATTGTCATCGATATACCTTAATATTAACTAAGGTTTTGCGAGAAAGCCTTAAAGCGAAAATCGCAATTTTCCTAAGTATATATATGAAAAAAGTGCAAAAAATGTAGTTCCCCAAATCAAGCGAAACATATTATGAATAATGTAATAAGAAAAGCACTGGATTTACCAGTTTTGATATTTGGGCAATTCTTTTTTAGATATCCGTAAAAAATAGAATGAAATTATTTTCTATGTAAAAAAACAATATAGAAATATTTCTTCAATTATTTGTACTATTAAAAATGGATAAAATCATTATATTTATCATCGTATTTTACATATATGCTGATATTTTGCTCCATATATCTTAAATCAAATTAAAGTTATGCGGGAAAGTCTGAAAATATATATAATATATATAAAATATATATAATATATATAAAATATATATAAATAAATAAATAAATGTATATATATATATATATATATATATATATATATATATATATATACAAAATCGGCAATCCAATCATATTTTACATATACAATAGTATTACAAATATTCAAAAATGTTAGAAACATTGTCAGAATTCGTTATCTTAAGATAGGAACAAACTTTTTCCCCTGACATACCATTTCTTAATTTATTTCGATTGTGTTTCAATAGGATAGTTTTACCCATCTACCTCCCTTTTATTATTTCATAAAAGAATCATAATTAACTTAATGAATAACGGTCTTCTGAACATCGATCACAGGCCGGTCATTAGTAACCTTCAAATATAATATTAAAGTGACTAATATCTACTTTATTATATATATATATATATATATATATATATATATATATATATATATATATATATATATATCTTTTATTAAAATGAGTTTACTAACTAATATTTAGTATATGTTAGGCACCAACAAAAAATTAATATGAATAACTCCTTTATAGTTATAATACAAACGAAAGAAAACTGGAATACTCTAGGAGAAAACTCACCACATATTACAAAACTTCTTTAGTCGGATGGAATAAGAACACAATGAAAATCGCACACCAAACCAAACCAATCGCTGCGATTTTTTAACTGAATTGCTGGAAATCGTTTTTAATATTCGGGCTCGTATTTATTTACAAAAACGTAAAGACAAAAAAAGTCTGAATTATCACAATATCCGATTATTTTCGACGGCTTATAAAAACCGTAAACAACCGAATTCATATAGATTGCTCATGTTTTTTATTATTAATGCTAATATTGGATATACCAGGTATGTCGGGAATTATTGGCATACAAATGAGTTTTAAAGGGTTTTTTTATTTGAAACTTTGTTAGAAATCGGCACAATGTATTTAACTTAAAGTATTGTCCATCGATAACCGCTACTTTTCTTTATCTTACAGAAGAGAAGCACTTTTAAGACAGATCATCATTCCTATATCGGAACAAGTAGTATTCAGAAGGGGCAAGGTCTGGAGAATACAGCGGATGGGGTAGCACTTCCCAATTTTTCCAGTTTCCAAGTATATTTTCAACGGTTTTGTAACATATAGTCGAGCGTTGTCATGTTAAAGAATAAAAATATTATGTCTTTACTCGTATTCCGACAGTTTTTCGTGCGGTGCTCGGATCAAACGCATCAATTATTGTAGACAGCGATCTCCATTGATCGTTTCATTACGTTTTAATAGCTCATAGTGAACCATATCAATCTAATCCAATCCCTAATACAGAGCATCAGCGCGGAGCTATGGATACTCAGCTTTGCCGTTAATGTTAAATCATAATCAGCTGGTTCTCATGATTCTTTCACTTTAAATCACCGTAATGAATGCATTTTTCATCACAACTAACAAACGAGACCAAACGCTTTTCAATGTATTTGGGCTTCAGTTCATACGACAGAAAATATCTAAGCTTTTGGATCAATCCCATATTGTTCAAGCGATTGGAAATTGTTTATTGTGTTATTCCCAACGATGCTGTATATTCTTCTTGTGTCATCGAGAAGTGCCTTCAAATCCGGGTCTCCAAATTTCATTGGCTTTTCAAAATGCCCTTAGTTTTCGGTGATAAAATCACCACTTTCAAAAAAGTCTAAACAAATATTGCCATGTTATAATTGTTGGAGCATGGTTGTCGAAAGCTTTATGCAGTATTCAATGACCTTCAGCCCAATTTGTCTTTTAATTGAAGTAAAAAAGTAAAATTTCTCACAAATGCGATTTACTCGGTACACATTGCAATTTTTTTATACACACTTAAAGTCAGTGAGACATTAAACATAAGTCCACAATGTTATGATTTGACAGATATGTCTTTATATTCTGCTGACATTAACCTTGAAACTACGTTCTACTATTACGTTCCATCAAAATAACAGCATTATAGATTTATAACTCTTTGAAAATTTCAAGCTTTTATTCTGAATTTGCAGCATGTATTACTTTCCTAGTTTCACCAAAAGAAAAAAGGTACTGAATGTCGTTTGTCGTTTACTGGCATATACTTACGACAAATATGCCCCAAACATAAGAACATGTGAATCGTAGTATCGACAACTAATATACGGTTATTTCAACGTCCATGATATATAACTACGTCCTGGTAGACCGAAATCGTTTGAAGATGAGGAACTGTAGGAGTTATTGGATGAGGATCCAAAATAAACTACAAAAACAATTGGCAGAAAAATCGAATTACAAGCGATAGGAAGGATAACTAAAAGATAGCAAGATGGGTGCCACGTGTATTGAATGATAGGCAATAGAAAATCGAAAAATAGTCAGTAAAATGCCACTTCAACGGTATGAAATGAAAGTATTTCTGTATCAAATAGTAACATGTAACAATAAAAATGAATTTATTTCAGAAATAATGATCCATGTTGTTGTTTATGTCAATATTAATATCGGATATATTATTTGAAGTCAAATTCGCTGTTACACTTCTGTTTTCTTCGAACAGTCAGATATATTTTTAGAACAACAGATATATTTTTAGGGAACGCAACCTTACACCAATCATAACAACGGAATAGCCTACAGGGATCCAGAAAAAAATATTATCTGATTTTCTTCGTCTTTGGATTAAACCGGATATAAAAGGAACGCGTCGGAGTTGTTAGTTTTATCATAAAATTCGATTAAAAGATTAAGTGGATTACCGTAACATTCGTAAAAGTTTAATCGGGATGGCTGATTGATGAGCGATCCAGCACGAACGTATAAAAAGTTCGCTGATCGGGTAAATGTTCCAGCAACAAATCGGTTCCGGTCGCTTTATTCCTTCAGGAACGTTGGCGAAGGCGTACACAGTTGCTTACATGTTAAAACGTTGAATTGTTTCCCCTATTCCTACAGTTAGACAAAGATAAATACCAAGTTTATCGGTAATTCCTTTCCAGTTTTTTCGCTAAAGGAAACACGTTATTTATAATGAATAGTTGAAAATAATATTCAAGACGTGGCATTTATTTATATTTTTAAGAAATTGTTTCATTTTATAGGCAATTCGGTATATTGTCGAAGGCCATATGGTTTATTTACTAAATATTGCCCCACTAGTATCTAGAAAACTTGATTTATACCATGTCGTTTACAGATCGGAACAAGAGAGGGTTTTTAAGTGTTTTAAGAATAAATTATCTCAATATACATTAATAATCATCGTGGTCCGGTGATTCGGCTACTTTCGGAACTATTCGTATATTCGTCGGCGCAATCTACTCGCCGAAAGCCGAAATGTTAAAAGTCGATTTTTATATTTTGTTTTGAAACAAAAAATAATAATAGAGTAGATACGTTTTTTTAATATTTAGTACAATATATAGTTCTTGCCTTTAGATTTGACAACACTATATGGTACTGCAAGCCAAGCGATCTTCAAAAGAAATGGCGATGTACCGTATTGCCCTGTTTAAACGTTGGACATTTATTTGTTTAACAATTAAAGCGTTTGATATGGCTTTTTATTAAGATTATTTTGACGTTCTTTTTACTTAAAAAGAAGGCCTTTTACTTTAACATTTTAGCATTTTAATAGGATTATAAAAATGGAGAGACAAAGGTAAGTTTAGTTTCAGTTGTTACAAATAGGATAAATTCATTAAATGACTTAAATTTTGTAGTGTAAGTAAATTAATATGTCAAGTTTGTAATATGACATACTTAGTAGCAAGAGAAAGGAACAGACATATGCATTTTACCATGAGCTTGCTGCACAACTAAAACCGATGACAAAAAGGATCCATACTTACTGAATTTCGGCAGCATCTTTATCGGATCCATAATATAGATGATAAAACAATCTAATCTTTATTTTAAGAATTTGGAAGGCACAGGACGATAAAGAAAAAAATATTGCTTCAAGAATTTTTCAGGGAACAAGAAGTCAAGATGCTTAATATACAACTGTATAAAGAATAATTGTCAAGATAATAATTTCCATAAAAGTATCGATGTGATCATTATCTTACGAATGAATTTTAGATAGACAACGATAACGAAAGAATAGTTATGGACAAAAAAATTATTTTAGTCTGTCTATATAAGTTTTTTTTTGTTAAGAAAGCTATAAGACTCAATATTGAAGCAAGTGCAAGTAGCCAATATAAATCTCTCTTAAGAGAGAAATCTCATCATTGAATTTTGACAAGGTAATAGACAATTATATATCTAAGTAATATCAATTATTCGTCCAGTTTATAGGCATTGCAGAAGTGCAGAAGAAGATTGCATACCATTAATTCTGAAAAGGTAGTTATTTAGGAAAGTATTGTACTTACTACAGCTGTATGATTGGTTCATAACGAAAAGTAATCTGCTCACATATCAGAGAAGAGAATAGGAGATATAATAAGAAATAAAAGAAAATACTTGAAAGGTATATACTAATAAAAACAGAAATCATTAAGTCTTTAGGTACTTAAGTCTTAATTTCAATAAATATGGTGGTGGTTTTTTAGTGGTTAGGCCCTTTTCCCATTAAATATATTAACCTTGCCTTTATTTGGAAACATGTTCTATTGCAACTTTTATTGTATTGTAATTCATTAGTAAATAGTGCGAGAAGTATAAAGTAATGTATCTACAAGGAAGTTGTTATAAAATTTTATTTATATATAATACATTTGTATTATCCAAATATGTGATAGTTTAGTAAATGTTTATAGCACAGTTAAGATTAACTGTTTCATGTCCTTTAATTTATAATTAAAAATTTAATATTTTGCTGTATTTTTCTTTTTACCACCTATAAAATGTTTTGTAAATTAATGTCATTTTACTGTTTTTCAAAGGTCATTTTTACTATATATATATATACCTGTATGGTATATATAGGTTAATAAAAAACTTATGAATATTATCATTTAATTTAAGAAATAATAAAGATGATATTTTCAGACTTTTTTATATATTTTAAAGTCTCCTTTTACCGATACGATATCAGAAGTTTGGTTATAATTAAGACATAGAGTCACCCACGACGTCCCAAGCAACAGTGAGAATATTCAAATTTTTCTAACAGTGGGAACGCACGCGTCAGCGCAGTATATTCAATCTACCGGACCACAATGATTTTTAATGAATCGTTCATAATATTTGAATCTTTAAAGAACGTTTTAGTACAATCGCCTTGCTGTTTGTTAATGTAACTTGTTATAACTCTAAATATATCAGTTGTTATCGTTACTTTTCCGATTATATCGCCTATAATTTTGAAGTTTATGAAATTTTTTTAATCTAGACCATTTACCTATTTGCTGTAATATTTGTGAGATGGAAAAGGAATTGCGACTTGAGATAATAATATAACGCATTGTATCGAATGTCTGGGAGAGCTAAGCCAAGATAAGAAAGGCACCGAGCAAACAAAAAACATGTGGCTAGCAAAATGAATATCCCATCGGCTCGTTATCGAGTGTTCCGAATAATAGTGGTGTAGGGACCAGGGCTAGACGAAGTGTGTCAGAAGCTAGACCTGATAGAGGATCCCTTATGATGGTAACCATAAACTTCAAGAAGGCCCGAGATCGTGGAAAGTTCGAGCATTATAGAGAATATTATATAAGAATCCGTAACGCATGTGTTTCATCGGCATGAGAAGTTCCTAGCTGGAAGAGTCTTTCTCTTCCAGAACTTTAGTTCAGTTTTTGTCCAGAAACCCTACACTGATGGAATTATGATTTTACCAAAATACTAACGAAATATCATAAATCGCTAAAACAAGAAAAAAAATTACTTTTGCCCCAACCCGATATCATTTTAAGCTCGAACAAAAAATATGTAGAAATAATTTTAAACACACATAATTATGTATAATACTTATTTTAAAGTATCGTTGGTATATTGTATAAAACACTTAATCTGCATATTCAAAAATGTCTTTATAAAATAACCGTTACTACTGTACTCGCCGACATAAAATATTCTAATAGTCTATAAGATACAAGCGCAGAAATAAGATAAATATAAGTAAATATATTAGAAGGACCTTGACCCTTTTCCTCTCTGGAATATTCATATATTAAAAATATTCTCCATGATATGCTTTACGTGATATAAAGAAATTCGACAAAAAAATTTACTGCCTAGAGTACAAAAAAACCGATATTAAACAAATCATGAACATTCCAACATATATAATCTCAGAATATTTTTAAACTATTGTTAAAATTTTTTCAACAAAAAAAATTAATAATCGTAAAAGACCTAAAAATTCTGTTTTCGCATATTTTTGTATGAATTGGACTTGCTAATATTTTTTTCATATTTTCAAATCTTAAGTCTTTAAAAATATGCCTTTAAAGAGCTATATTTAATTCAAATTTAAATTATTTTCGGACATATATCTCTTTTTTACATATTTTGAAGTCTCCTTTTACCAACTATGGGTTTATCTGGACTGGACCTATTATTTAAGGTGGACTCCGAACCACGGTCCTCGGCAATAAGCTTACCGACTAGCGAGTGACCAACTTAGAAATCATCCCAGAAAATATCCGGTCTTACCCAGCCTGGTTACTGGCGTGACTGGGATCATTTTCCTTGTCGGATTTCACACTCTTGCCTAGGGTAATCACAAATATTAAACAATCACAAACATAAATTTACGACCATGCCCCAGCAGGATTCGAACCCGAGGCTATCGCAACGGTAGGGGACCGTCCTGTTGCCTTAATCACTGCGCCACCAAATCGGCTATAGCTGTTTTACAAAGAAATGGTATAGTATAAAAACTTGATGAAAGCTTTTTCTATACATTATTCTATCATATAAAACTGCAACAAAATATGGATTTTTTTAATTTTAAAAAACTCGAAGATAGAAATGATAAAAAAATATGTATTTTTTTCGGTGAAAACAATATGTATTAAATAAATTCCATCATTTATAGCTGTAGGTAAAAAAGCCAAGCAGAGCAGAGCTAAGCAGCTGAGCAGATTATTTGCATAATTTTTAATACATCTGTGTTATTTAACTTACAATAACATTTCCACACATTTATATTTGTATGATGATCTGCAGATTAGTTTACGTGGAGCAGCTTTAAGCACATTTATATTACTTTTTCACATATATAAAAAGAATTATTTGATTTGATTTTTTTTCTTTTTGTCTTTGAAAGACCCTTGTGGTTAAATTTGGATCGTGGAACTGTTTTAAATAAACAGGTATGAGCCCATTTAAGAAAATAATATATAAGCCGTAAGGGTTTTCTCCGATATAAAAGCCACTTTACATGGAATACAAGCCCACCTTCCAATTTATGACCTGTAATGTTCTTTTAGGGTCATCTCGCAAAAAGGAAGGAAAGGTTTTTCATATGTTCTGTATTATATATGCATAATATTTTTCAGTATGAGTAATAATAAAAAAACCTCAATTCTTAACAATAAATAATTATTGTTTTAAACTTCTGAACCAAATGGATGTAAAAAATCGTAGGAAATATCGGTAGCTCCACTCTATTAGTCATATTTAGCTCCCTTTGACTGTCGTTATATAGCAACAAATTCAAGTCACGAAAAGGCAGGTAATAGACATGATGACTAATTTTGAAAGTTTATTACAATTCTACGTATTTACTTTACCCGGAATAAAAATTATTTCTGTAAAAAGCTGGATTTTAAAGAAAAATTAACGTTTGAAAATAAAATAAGTAAAAATAAGTACATAATAATCGTTGTAATAACTAAATAAAAATAAACAAAAATCTTATTTGATCTATCTACTAGACGTATTTTATATACACACAATTTAGCTTAATACCTATTTATCCATTTAAAATATTATTTTAATTACTACTACTACTATTGCAAGTTTTTTCCCCTGAGCTGCTAAAAGTTCAAGAAAATCAAACATTTCACATCAAATGTATATAATTTACAAATTTTTGTATTTTGATTACTACCGACTATACAAAATGAACATTTTGGTAGCCCTGTCAAATACATTTGCATCTGTATCTCTAAAAAGGTTCATAATAACACTTTTAAGTAGGTTTTCCATCGATACAATTTTGATATCTTAACTAATACGGAACATTTGACTTCAATAATACTATTTTCACAGTTGATTTTACTATCATTACCATTGTCATCAACCAAAACCATAAGATAAAAAAATAGCATGAACATGAAAACCAAAGATGAATTTTTAATACTGAAGCTGTTGTACTGAGCTACTACAACCTAGTGACTGCACTACAAGCAGCATAGATATAGACTACATATCATTTGTTTGTAGCAGGAATTACGCAGAACTAGGGGCTAAGGTCTGACAAAAAACTAGCTTGGATGCACTCAAGAGGGATATTTTACTATAGTCGCAGTACACGCCGGACATTACCTCATCTGATTAATGGTTTCGACGGATAATTATATATAATATTTACAAAATTAATATTAATGGATATGAAAAAGGTTGTTTTCATTTCGTCCACATTCTGAAGCGATATTTGTACTTCATTTTTAAAAAAAAATTCGCTTTGACACAAAAAAAACAATGCAATATAAAACATAATATCCTTAAAATCAGGAAAAGATGTAAATTAAGCATTCTTCGTAATTTTTAGATTAAAAACACAAAAAACTCCAAGAGTGTTTTTATGGTAGTCATAAACCTATAGACCATAGATCCACAGAGTCTATTTTAAACAAATGGGATTTTAATATATATATATATATATATATATATATATATATATATATATATATATATATATATATATATATATATATATATACCTAGAATCAACATGTAAAATATTATAGCGACTGTTTAAGTTGTTATTAAAATATAACAGTTCTAATACTATTCGCAGCGCACTTTATTTTTTTAATAACAGCTCTTGGTATCATGTTTGTTAAGCTTATACTGTAAAGAACATTTTCACAGATGTGTGCTTTTAAGCATATGTGTGTACGTAGTTGCCTTTACCTAACACGGAGCAAGCAAACGTAATTAGAGGAAGACTTTAAATCATATATATTATTAAAGACACAAACATATACGGTATATAAATTATATAGCATTAAAATATTTTTATAAACAATCTTAGGATTGCTACACTATAATTTAAATTGTGACGTTGTTCTTGAATTTGACAGTGTTAGAATAATATAATAGGAAGAATGTTATTTGAGTTTTTGTACATCATTTGTCTGCAGTAACGTTTCATTTTCCATCATAATAATGCATCTTTTTTACAACATTTACACTTCTTTCATCAAAAATGTGACTTATGATATAAGTTGAACCGCCTTATTCGCCTAATTTAAATCTCTTGGTTGAATTTGTTGATAATAAAGTCCTATTAAGGAAGACTTTAAAGGTGATTAAAGCTAAAAATCAACTTCAACTATTGGTTCAAATATTGGAAAACGACATTTTATCTTCTAAATTCCAAAAAAATCCTTGATATATATATATATATATATATATATATATATATATATATATACCAGGCTTTTAATCTAGTGTAGCATGTTTTGCAAAATACTCATTTATTTATTATTCTCGTACTTTTTTATGCTTTAAACTGTTATATTATCTTACATCTTACATCTTACTTTTCTTACATTATCTTTCCAACTACAAAAATTACCATGGTAACATATAATTTTTTTCATGTGTATCCCATGTTTTAAATAATTAATTAAATATTAATTTAACATAAATGGAAACTGTTTTAGCTTGTAGATATCAAAATTATTTATTACTTAGAAAACCTAATACAATAATTAGCTTTTAGTAAATTGCGATCCTTGTTAACGATTTATAATCTTCATAACTGCTTTCAAATTACAATACGGGAATGGTATTTACCGTTGTTTTTGAATTATATAAATTACTTCCTAAAATTAATCTACTTAACAGCATAATTATTGTAAATATTAAGTTGGGTGTATATAAAAGATGTCCCAACATTTACGCCTTGCTAAACAACTTGGACTTAAACTATATCAAAGGCATTGACTTACTAGACGCAAACACAAGTTATTATTAGTTAACAAAATGTTGCTATACAAATCAATACTTACGCCTTATGGAATCCGACTATGGGGTATTACCAGCATATCTAATACAGCTATCATACAACGGTTCCAAAACAGTGTTGCGTGCCATTGACAATGCACCGTACTAACATATGTCTTCATGAAGTGATAGAACGCGATGTCCCTCTAGAATCTATAACTAGTGTAATTCAAAATATTTGCTTTAAATACTTTAAAAGAGTGACCCTACAGTCTTAGAAGAGACTCCAATGTGCTCACTAATGAACTAAATACACGACGAGATAGTGAAGTGCGTAGACTAAAATGTTTAACAGCATCCCACTGGTTTGTAAGTCATACATAGACTTTAGAATAGCATTTAGAAAAGAAGTAACTAATTAAGACAATATTTTACACACGAGATCATTTAATGAAGTAACCTATTACATGTCATGTATATATTATAACCATTAGAAATGGTTTTTACATCATTTTAATAATTAAAAGAAAAACATCAACACAATTCAAAATATTACAGGAGATAGCAACCATTTTCTATTTTTGAACAATATTTTTAAAATAAATAGAGTTTGAATAATGCCTAATGCTCATATAATCATCTACTCTCTCGTTTAAGTGATCAAAACAGTGTAATTGAACACCAATTCATATTATTTTCATATTTTCTTGAAATCAAAGGTCTATTCCACCAAGACCACAACCACCAGGGTATTGAAGAAGGATATTTAACGTTGTATCAGTGTAATTTATCGACATTTATGCAAAATAGTGATGGAAAGTTTCGATACAACCTTAACTAGTTAAAATTTGCATTTTAATTTAAAGGAATGTTTTAGGTTAAAATTTGAATTCAAGAAAATATGTTCTTAAAATATACATATAATTGCAAAAATTGGCAACGTGGTTAAACCAAACTTTAATGCGCTTCAAGCTTTAATCGGACCATCAAAAATGAATAATTGGAATATCAAAGAAGCAATTTTCTAGAGATCGTATATTTTCTGAAATATTACGTACGTTGTAGCATCAGATACTTAACATAATTTCTTATATTTCCTCTAAAATTATATCATTTTAAAATAAATTTTTCCTTTTCCCTTTCATGTTACCAATACGTCTAATTTCGTATATGACATTTCGCCTGAAAGATCGTAAAAATATTTTCTTTTCCTTACTACGCGGTTTTAAAAGTTTAAGG
The DNA here is from genome assembly GCF_030347505.1 of Rhynchophorus ferrugineus. NCBI lineage: Eukaryota > Metazoa > Arthropoda > Insecta > Coleoptera > Curculionidae > Rhynchophorus > Rhynchophorus ferrugineus. The sequence continues at coordinate 4,268,680 of NW_027472583.1, read as the reverse complement.
GTCAAAAATAAAAAGGAAATATGAAAAAGGTTTCCTTACAAACAACACACATACGCATTAAAAATATGTTTTAAAAAAGCAGTTAACATATACTTATTATTTTCTTAAAATAATATATATATATATATATATATATATATATATATATATATATATATATATATATATATATATATATTTAATTAAATTATCAAAGGAGATATATATGATATGTCGTCCTCTTCACTATATTTGTAAAAGTACTTCCTTTCCATGTTTATGATTGTATATTTTTTAAATATGTAATCTCTCAGACAAATTATTACTTTATATCTGACAAATTTAAATTAATTACCACATAGTAAGTTCATGGAACGATTACTGTAGTTTTTTTCTCTTAATTTACACTCTTGAGTAAGAGTAAGTTTGATCAGCTTTGGCAACAGATTGACTCAAATAAAACAACAAAATAATGAAAAGCAAAAATACTATTTCGGACGTTCCTTGGTTAGCGTGTGTATACAATGAATAACTCAATAATATTAAATGGGAAAACGTTATTTTAGTTACTTATTTACACCGATAGTTTGTATGTTCACCAATACCCCAGTTAACACAAATTATTGGCCTAGTTTAGTAGACGGTGCTGACTCACCTCCTATATTCTCCAGACCTTAGTCCTTCTGATTAACACTTTTCCTAATGTTAAGTTCCTATAAGTTGTGACCTGTCTGTGCAAAGTTTTTTTTATTCTGGCCTAAAACCAGGTGGTGGAATGCATGCCGCATACCTGAAGAAGGACAGATCGGAAAAGATAGCAGGTTTGCTGGACTTAGCAGATCTTCTGGGACGCCTAACCGCAAGCATTTTGTGATCAAACCGTCGTGCCAGACCTTGTTGAAGGCTTTGGTTAGGTCCAGGACGACTGCTCCAAGCTTTATACGTTGGTAAAGAGCGTGATGAATGTGTGCGGCCAGACAGGCAGCCTGATGAACGGATAAGTGGTGAGCGCGAAGAAAGAGTTGAGAGCGAAGACTATTGCCCTCTCGGCAAGCTTCGAAATGGCACTGAGAAGACTGATGGGCCTGTAGTCCGATGGAGATGATTTTGCTCCTTTCTTGGGAATAACCGCTATATGTGCATGTTTCTAAGAAGCCGGGAAATGTTGCAACCTCTTGTGTTGTGCGTCTTCCCCACGAGGCATTTGGTGACACGCCAGAAAGAAGACGTGTCTCCAAATGCAGAGCTTCGCTTCTTATCAAGATACCAAAAAATAGGTCGATTCGTGGACAACCTCAAAAGGGACCTCGTTCTTTCGAGATGGAATCCGTAAATTGCCCGAAATAAGGGAAGAGTTAGTATCTATCAATGGACGATACCTTGAATAAAGTACATTGTACCGACTTTTCACAATAAAGCTCTAAATTAAAACAAAATACTTTAAAACTAATTTATATGCCTATATTGCAAAAATTATTGTAGATATATATGTCACTGTCATGTTGAAATATCATTTGAGCTGTGAAATTAAAACGAATTCGTCTTCCTTATTATTATTATTAACCTGGCGTCTATATTAATTAAGAAAATCCTCAAGTTTGTTACCCTTTTCTCGACTATTTCAATTTCCGAAAGAAAATACGACTACAAGGCGAATAGAATACAAATGAAACCAAAATAGCACTATAACTCTATATACATAAATAAAATAAAATAGTTCTACATCATAACAAGAAAATTATTACCCTAAGTAAACCAGGATTAATATTATTACACCTAATAAAGTAAGTAATATTAAAATCAAGAGACTTTATCCCAGTTAGTCACGTTTTTGTTAAGCCCATGTCATTCTTCCGAGAGATTTGTTAAAATGAACCACCCGATTCCACTTGGAAAAAAGACCACCTACTTTTTGCTAAAGCCTTATTGTAATTGAAAGTGATTTAAAAACTTGAAAGAGTATAAGAATAATAGTCTTTTTCTTTATAGCTGGGAAGTTTTTTCGAGATCCAAAAAATGTGGAGTTTTTTCTTTGGTCTGGTGTCGATTATAAAATCGATTTGTTAAACTGCTAAATTAGAAAAAATTGGGTCAAGTTGATGGTTAAAATTAAGTAGTAGATTAAAAAACAAAGGCAATATGGTTTAAATAACTATATCCATTTAATAGGTATAATAAAAAATATAGCAAAATACAACTTTTTCCTACTAGTAATAGTTTTCAATAAAGAAATTCTATCAGACTTTCGAAAAGTAACAATCCATAGAACTTTCTAAATATAAAGTGTCCATCTTTGACTGATCATGTTAAACCAAAATGAAGCTAAATTAGCCTCTAAAGTGAATCAATTGTACTGGTTAGTCGAAAGTATCTTCCAACTCACCCCAACTTGACCTAAAATCAAGGAAATTGGTTTATTAAGTCAATTTGGACCTATAGGGTGCAAATATGGGGTGGCACCAAAATATCGAACCAACTAGTAAACCCATGCAGCCAAAACAAAATTCTAAGTTTAATTACCAATTCTTATAGCTACGTAATCAAGGAAGAGCTACACGATGACTTTGAACCCAAATGTAATCTTATTTTGAAGTGATACAAGATTTCGCTTTAAGACTTTTGAAATAAGGTTGCTAAATCATAGCAATATGGAAGCAATACAGTTACTGGACAACACGCAAGAAATCAAAAAATTGAAGCTAACCAAACCATACGAACTTGTGAATAAGTAGTGTATAAGTGTATTCTTAACTTTAGCTTAAGTAGTTTAGTTTTAAATTTGTTAAAAGATGAACATGAATTGGAGACATTACTGAATGAAAATCCATGATAAATCCAAAGAAAACTATGTAAGTAATTAAATACATTATCGTCATGTATAGCTTTCAAGTGTTTGAAATTCTTTGGCATGATTCACTTGTAATAAATTTGTTTTGAAACAACCCAAGAAATTTTGACAATACATAAGAAAAAAACATCGTGTGATCACTTGTGATAAAAAGTGAAAATATTACGATAACTTAGAGACAAGGTTATTAGTAAAGCTCTGTACCTGCTAGGACTGTTAAACTGAAAGTAGACGTAACCATTAGCGGGAAACACTACATAGAACAAATAACAAGGATTTGCAGACTACTAGTCATCTAGCCCATATTTCGACCCCTCGGATTACTACTTGTATCAATCAATCTAAAATGTTTTTACCTAAATATGCATACTTCATTTTAAAAATTGGTTGCATTTATTTGTGTACTCAAAAAAAAACTATTTTTAGGCGACATTCACCAACTGTCTCCATTGGAAGGATAACGTATTGACTTTAATATTAATATAAAGGGATTTTTAAATAGATAATATTACATGTTTGAACATGTTTATCGCAAACAATTTCTTCATAACTGATAACACCATCCATTAACATTTACGAGTAATGAAGTTAAACATTCAAGAAGATAGTTCCTGTCTTGCAAAAACGAACTCCGGACAGACATAATAGCTTTGTAAGACGTTGTTCGATCGGTTTTAAGTATTTCACCTCTTTATATAAAATCCATCTAACCATAATATAAAATACAATAGTTCAACATCGATTAAATATGTAAAAATAAAGGTAGGATAATCAAATATCAGAATTAGCATAAACAAATGGTATGTAAATGATATGCCGTTTATTAATATTTAAAAATATAATTATTTATTAAGAAGCAAGTGGCTGCTATTCGAAATGAGTATACAAATTTCGATTTCAATGGCTATTTTTACTTTCATTTTCGTTGAAAAATACTATAATTTTGTTTTGGATTATACACGTAACCAAGGGCTATGCGGAAATCAACATGCTTTATTTATTTATTTTATATGGCAACAACAAAAGGTTTTCTCGCTGGTAATAAATGGGCTTCGAACTACTTTATATTTACACAGCCAAAATCCGAACAACAAGTCACAAAACAAACAAACAAGTGAATACTAAATAAGTATAAATATAAAATTGATAAAAACCACTCCCTAACAAAATATGTTTAATTCTAAAGGCAAACAAACACACATCATTTCAACGAAAAATATTGTTTGTTTCCTCGTCAGCTTTTAAATGGAATTTAATATATCCAAAATCTGAAAAACAATTTATAACTCGTGCAACAAAATAGGCAATACACGTCATAGATGACGTCGAATATATTGTCAATTGCAGTTTCTAAAAATGTAAAATTCGGAGCGGATTTTTCCTTTACATTTTATCCCGACAAGACTAAAGGGAAGTAAAAAAGATGTACTACGTAAGGCTCGTTCTGCGCATTCGTATTTGAATAATCCACATCAGTTTATCATTATTATTTATTTAATTTTACGGTTATATTTACGAACGAACGAGAAGAAACAAGAAGACTGGGCAGATATAGAAAAAATGGAAGGAATATAAGTTATATAATATAGCCTTAGGGCTTTAACTATCTCGACCATGTGCAACTACCATCTCTTTTGAGACTATCTGAATGGTAAACCAGCAGGATAGATTTGATTTATTTTCTAATAGGTAAAAGCCTGTTTCTTCGAATAAATCAATTTTTTTATGTAAATTAATATTTTTTTGTTCTAAACCCTTCCCCATTTTATACATGGTTAAATCGATAGAATTCTGGGGAGATCATAAGAATAAGAATTAATTATCAAGAAAATAAGACACGTTAGATTAGCAATCGTTCCGCAATCCGGAGTTCAGACAGAAGAGTCGCAGCTGTAGGTATAAGATCACGAAAGCTGGATTGAAGTTGTTCAAAGACCCTTAACCATTAACCATTACTATTAGTAAATAATCAAGCTTTGAAATCTAGCCTACTAGAATGTGGATAGAAGCTTTCAGAGAAGATGGATTCAAGTAAATGCGTTTCGTAGCCGTAAATTATTAGAACCTAGAGTAAACAAAACTTGGAAAAACATTACATAGAGGGACGCCATAGAAATTTGGGTAGAAACAGTGCCATTTCGAAGATCTCCAAAGGCAAACTAGTGGAGGAAGGTACAAACGATACTCAGAAACAATTTTAAAGATACTATAAGCTGTCCAGACACGGAAGGAATATTAACCACGTACATCCTTGTGGCCATTTCTTTAGGAGGAAGGCGTTATGTAATGCAGCGTTACAGCTCTATTAGTTAGTCATCTATTTTAAAACTACCTGAGTGGTGAACGAGTGAGATGGGTTTGGTCTGTTTTTTAATAAACTAAAAGGTAAAAGTAAAACTAAGGTAAAAACCCTCAGTGTCGCTTTGTATCGCCAAAAGTCAAAAAGCCAAAAAGTCGCCTCTTTTTTCTTTGAATAAATCACTGATTAATATACATTAATAGTTTTGTGTTATAAACCTGTAACCATTTTATAACTTTTATACGTCGAGCAAGAGAGAATAAACACCAAACATAAGGCAACTACTAAAATACAAAACTATGTGGCACAAAATATGTTTTTTATTGTATAAAAAATAAAATAAACATAGAAAAACCATAAAAAATTTATTTACAGTCATCATACATTACTTTTATTAAATTAAATACCGAAAATTCAATTTAACACGTTCGCTGCCGATCTGATATCAAATACTTACCCTAGAAGCGGACCACGTTTTTTCTGATTACAACAAAGAAATATTCCTAATAACGTTTTCTAACGTGTGTCCAGTCTATATTTTAATATTTTTTAACAAATAAAAAATATGTCACGCGCCAGAGCCCGACCGGCACTGATAAAATTTAATATACCATAACAAAATTATATATATAAAGGGAACGAACCAACTACTAAAACAAGATGAAAATATTCAGAAGAAAGACGAGACAAAAATAACTAAGTAAATGCTACACTACAAACAAACAAAATATATATTCCAGTAAATTGAGAAGTTAATAGAAATAATTAAAGGGCCACAACTAATACAAATTTTCACTAAAACTCACAAAATAAATAAAAACTCTATTCAGATAAATCATAAGAGGTCACTCATGACTAATTGTGTGCTCTGTTTAAACAGTAACCAGGATATCCAGGACATGTACTGCAAATATATATATATATATATATATATATATATATATATATATATATATATATAGTGCCTTTTCTTTTTTTTTGTAAATAACAATTTTTACATTGCTTTCTCATTAACTTTCCTGCTTTTTTCTTCTCGTATTTTCAAAATATATTCGCTGATAACCGCTCTGGAAGTAGGTTTAGACGGAGCCTTTAGTAACGTTTTTATGACAGACAAAAGAAAGTCGTAAATTGGAATACGATTATCTGATATTTATTGTAAAGTTAGGGCACGTTTCATATCTATCTTTCCACTTTTGGGACGAGGGGACCCTGACATATCGATATTTTTTCCCACCATATGCAATTCTGTAATACATACGAATCAAAAAGGAAAAATCGAAACCAAGCATGACTCACTGAAAGTCTTCAGATAATGCCAATATAAATGTACGCGCACACTGCTAATGCAGAGCTAAACACAAGGCTTAGAAAGAACACCGCAAATCTAACGCGCTGGAGCGTAATTGGCTTCCAACGAAAGCATCACATTACGGGCTAGCGCGTTATTGGCAGCGAACGTGTTAACTTATCTCTGAAAAGTTTTTCGAACATTTGCTCCGATAACTGGCGATTCGAAATTAAATATCTAAAAACGAACATACGTTAGATGCAAATATTACGGATCGTAATTCAGAATATTTAAAAACAACATATTTGGCACGAAATGCCAAACGGTTTTTGTCTAGTCCATCGAATACGTGTCGGATTCGTCTAGGTTCTTCGTTTTATTTTTGAAATTCGATAACCAATAATTTCGTTTTGTTTTTATTTTCGTTTCGCCCGTTCCGAAACCCGTTTTCATCAGATGACCGATCAATGTAAGCGATAGTCGCGGCTTCATTGTCGAGTAATGGAATTTACGATAAAGAGAGACGGGAATACATGAAATCAAAGTATGAACAACGCTTGGAAATTGATTAAATTAGACGGAAAATCAATTTCGATATATTAAAAGGTAATTGATGGTAATATGTATTGTATAGAATAGCGATAATAAATAATGACATATAGCAGGTGTCTCAGAAATAACAGGTCAATTGAAAAGTCCCCGACTTACCATAACACAACACATTTTTTGGCTAAATTAGTTTTTTTTTATTCAACATAATTCCCTTTAAGGGTGATACACTGATTATAGCGACACTCCAACTTTTCGATACCATTTTTGTAGTACGATTTGTCCTTTGCCTCAAAATAGGCCTCAGTTTCCGCCATAACCTCTTCATTCGACGAAAATTTCTTTCCAGCGAGTATTCTTTTAAGATCTGAGAACAGGAAATAGTCGCTGAGGGTCAGATTTGGAGAATACGGTGGATGACGAAGTAATTCGAAAACCAATTCATGGATTTTGGCCATCGTTTTCACTGACTTGTGACGTGCATTGTCTTGATGAAGCAGCACTTTCTTTTTCTTCAAATGGAGCCATTCTTCTTTCATTTCATCCTTCAAATGGTCTCCAATAACGCTATGTAATAGTCGCTGTTGATGGTCCTTCCTTTTTTGACACTGTTATAACTTAATACTATTTACAGTAATAAAATTAAGCAATAAATGTTCTGACAGTTTCTTATACATTCTGTGTTGTCAGTCTTGTAGTATGGATGACTGATTGACCGAGTGATCTAGAATGATTGGAACCAATCCATTTGACAGTTGTTAATATTCGATCTCTACATGTTTGTTGTGTGTTCTTTCGATCCAGGTATATCTATTGATATTAACCTCTTTAATTAAAGTTATTCGTACTAAAATTATTAATTTTTTTCATTGACTGGATTAGTGACAGAAATGTATAATCACAATGTACTTCACTAGAACAACTGGCAAGATATTGACTAAAGAACCATTTAAAAAAACTATTTAAATTTCTATTCCATAATGTGTAGTATGTACGACCTTTCAATTATATCCGTAAAGTAACTATGAATTTGGTCTATAGTTGAATTAAAAGCATCTTTCCTTCAACACTTCCTGTGAATCTTCTGTAATTTTAGATAGTTCTTTTAGATAGAAGCATACATAAAAGCCACCGAAAGTTGTTTATGCTGGCTCTTGGTGGCAGCGTATCTACCGTGTGGCGTTTAGTGCAATGCGTTCTCCCTCGCACGCATTGCACATCCATCTTAGCTGGAGCTGGAGAAGTGAGTGCACTGGTAACAGTACTGTTCATTCATTTATTTGTTTATTTATTTTGAGAATTTAACTTTTGGCAATTCATAGGGGTCATTTGGTTGCATACGTTTTATAAAATTTTATCGTAGTTTCTTTTCGATGGCAGTGTCATCCTATACTAAATAAACTATATTATTATGTATTAAACATCTCTGTTTAAAATGTCATCATTACCGATTAATTTGAATAAAAATTTAATTCTAATCAAAATATTCACATAAAATTTAAAGTTTTAAAATAGTATAAAATTTAACATAGATTTTATAAGATACAAGGTTCTTTTGCAATCATATTAAATTTAATAACTAGTATTTCTTCGAATTTCAACCGTTATTCAGAAAATCAAGAAATTGAAAACAAGACACGAAAATTTTAGGTATTTGTCAAATACCTAAAATTATTTTTTCGTTACCTAAAGCTTGACCTAGAACCTTGATCCTCTTTTACAATATTCGAATATTGTAAATTCGAAATAAACAGCCATTGTTCAAATATCGTTCTCGTAATAATATTTATGGTATTTTATTTTTGTTATTGTGAGTTCATTCACATATACAGACACAAACTGGTTTTTTGTGGAAAACGAATTTTTTGAAACAACTATAGTATTTCATGCAATTATACGAAGAACCTTCTAATGATTTCACCAAATTCTTATCTGACACTATCAGCCCTGTGTATATAATGGAGCGAGGCGATGTATCTATATTAGCACTGAATGGTGCGATAACTAAAACATCTGGGCATGTTGTTTTTGAGATTCGGTTTATACTAAAATAAATTTAAATATAAGTCGCCACATCTTTATATAATATAAATTAGTTTTTTAAGTAAAATAAAAGTTTTTGTTACTTTACACCACTCACATTTTAAGTATCGCAGCTGAAGCTGTAAGGCCACAAAGATCTCTAGTCAAAAACTGCAACAGAAAACATCCAAACTTTGAAAAACACCCCTAGTCCGCGATTTCCCACCCACCCTATACATTAATTATACCATAATAACCAAAAACGTTCGTTATGATCGCAAACTCAATGATCCTAGACCTAATGAACTTAATGGTATCATTAATATAATCCAATTAAACTTTTAAAACATCAATAATGACTGGCGAAAATAACGTCATTAAAAATGACTCAAACAAGTGTTTTTTTTTTTGATCTACTGCGTTTATTTTTGAAAATTTAAATAATTTCAAGCCCGAATATATTCCATAATTTTTTTTTATTAAATTTTTTATTAAAATTTTTTATTAAAAAGTAATTTTTAAAAGCATTGTAAAAGGTCAAGGTTGCTGTTTATGATGATTGTTTAATAAATGTGTACGCAAAAACTTACACTCCCAAAAAAACAAATTATAATTCATTCTTTTGGGGTTAATTTTCCTTAAGGTGTTCGAACCAATTTTAATTTATTTCCACGTCTAAATATTTTTAATTCCTTAATTTAAATTTTTATTATATTGTTATTCCAAATAATTCTTAACAAGCAGTTCAGTGAAGTTCCATGTATAAGTAAAATATACTTACATTTTATTAAACTTGAACATTTATTTTCTAATAGATTACGTACAATTTAAGCATATATATCCTATATCAAAACACTTTTAACATTTATACTACAAAGTGTAGCTATAATAATTAGATACAAATTTTTACAGATAGCAAACAAAATTATTTAAAAAAATTTGCTTACTGAATAGAGAAAATTGTTTTTTTACCTCATTTGTCGAAGAGTGTGCGTTTCATTCTGTATTACAAAAACATAATTTTGGTAAATTTTACTAACCAAATTGTTATCGGGCCAGAGTCAGAAGCTTGCAGTTCAGGGTATAGAGCTACCAAACTCAGTTGCTCAGCCGTGGACCATATGAATTTGGGAACATCAAAATTTAGGAGATCATTCTAAACTGACTACACCCTGCATCTGAATAGAAGAAGAAACTAATCTGTCAACGATACAATTGTTACAAATAATTTTACTACAACTGCTAGCTGCAAAATATGATTAAGGATTTATAGAATCAATTTTATGCATTTCATAACTTTTCTACACTCTATATATAAAAATTATGCAACCAATACGAGCGAACCTAAGGACGGAACAAAACGAAGCATATAAAAAATATATTCTCGTTAGAAACAATATAACAATAAAACTTATTCATTCACTCGCAAACTGATAATGTACACGATACAGTTTAAATATAAACAGCTTCGTCAGCCGTAATAGAAAATGTCACTTTACACACCCGAGCTGCATTGTTGCTGATAATGACAAACCCATGTATTATACACTTCATGCTTAATGCTGATTAAGATGTAAGCTATAAATAAAAAATATGCATCTATATTGAATAATATATTATAAATATAATCAAAATGGTTCTTGTAATCAATGGTTTAAAATATTGTTTTTTTAATATATATTTTAAAATACCAACGAAAAATAAGAATCATATCTAATTATATAATAAGAATCTATTATTCAATTCCGATAATAAATATCGTTCAGCAGTCAAGATGTGAACTATGTTAATGTGTGTATGTCAATTTGTGCTAAAATACTAAGAACACTACGCTGTATGATAGTAATGCTACGCAGTGATAATAATGCAACGCATCTAACCTGTCAAGTCTTATATAGTCAATTCAAAATAATGAAGACAGACTAGGAGTTTTTGAGTCAACTGTTTTGAGGCTTTTACATGATATGAGAAAGATCCAAAAAGGGAGCCTTTTCCAACCTTTTCAACATAGCAGCTTCATTATTTGCCAAGGAAAAAGGGATTTTCATTTGTAAATTGTTACTACCACAATCCCAAGTGCCAAAATTCATGGGTTAGAGAACGGCAATTCACATCGACTCTGAATCGGTATATTCATGACAAAAAACTCTTGCTGCGCATATGGTGATATCAGTAAAACCGAACGAAGCTGTTACTGCAGATGTCTACGGACGTCAATTAAATAAATTGAACGATGTATAGACGTAAAAAAGCCAACAATGGCTAGTAATAGACGCAAAGTCATCCTCTTACAGGACAATCGAATGGAAAGCTTTGCCGCATCCAACGTACCCAGAAGTGGAAGCATTGTTTATCGATATCGACAACTTTTCCCTATCTTTCAGGCAATTTACGTATTCCACCTCGAAAGAACGATGTATCTTTTGAGGCTCTCCAGCAATCGACCGATAGGTCACGACTCATATATCGAAAAAAGTAGTAATTTGGAAGGAACAAGGTCCGGAGAATACTGCGGGTGGGGTACCACTTTCCATTTAAATGTTTCCAAATATCACCGGCTTTGCAACATGCGGTCGAGCGTTGTCATGGTGAAAAAACATCGTTGTGCTTTGCACGTTTTCCTGCCATTTTTCACGCAGTGCTAGGTTTAAACGCATCAATTCTAGTTAACGGAGATCCCCATTGGCCGTTTCATTAGATTTTAAAAGATCGTCCACCAAATTCATACATTAAATGCATTCAAATCCTCATCTACAAATATTTTTGTCTATCCAGAACGGTCTTTGTCTTCGGTGTAAAAATCGCCACTTTTAAAACCTCGAAACCAACATTCACATGTTGAAATCGATCGATCATAGTTGCTATAAGTTCTACCCAGTATTCGATGACCTTCAGTCGCTTTTTCCTGCAAATTGAAGTAAAAAAGTAGAATTTGCCGCAAATGTTATTTACTCGCTACAGATTTAGACATTTTCAACGCACTGAAAAAGTTTAGTTCACGCTTCGACGAAAAGACACGTACTGAAAAGGCTTCACTTTTAATGAGGTTTCAGTATGAAGCTGATTACAAATACATCCGATGAAATTAATACACGATAACACCATCTATTGTAAATGTTTTAAAATTAGTTTGTATGCATGATATTCCATACAGAATGGCAGACACGAACATTTCGAATAAAATAAATTTGCTAATGTCTCACAGATAAAATGTTTTATGTCAATTTAGTCACCTTGGCACATGCACTATCAAAACTATTGTCCAACAACACGTAACTTATATTTAAAGAATTTCAAACGTATCGCCCACCACTGTACCCAACTTTCTTCAATCTTCTGCAAATCGAGGATCTCGCCGAAACAAGCCGACAGTTTAACTCAAAACCGTCCTTTTGTACAGTACATTTTAGGGGTACTCCAAAGTCGGAAAGGTCTTCCGTTTTAATCAGTCATGCATAAAAGATAAGACACCATAAAATAACGTTCCTAACTACGGCGAAAACGACTAGTCGAGGGCTTAACACCTTCGTTAATAGAGAAGAGGGTTTCGGAATAATATTTGGATTTTGCTCGGATTGTTTTACATGGGGTGTTTTAAAGAGATGTAGCCTTATTATTAAATGAGCCAGATAAAGATTAGTGTTAGTAGTTACGTACAAATGACTATAGAGGGCTTAATTTAATCTTGACAATCAATATTTTATATTCGACTAGATGAGCCACTGAACTTGGTATCACCTACAATTATTTTGCTAATTTTCTCCAACAATAACAATAGCTACTTCGTCGATTGTCAGCGAATTAAACCTCCTCGAGCGCTCACTGAAAGGTGTTTTGTCAGGTCTAAATCTGTACATTATTATTACAAATCAATATTTTTGTGTTTCTATTAGAATCATCATATTATCACATTTGCGGTGTTGCTTGAAGCTGCCTTACTATAAAATATAAAATTTAGAAACATTCCTGGAAGATTATTTCGTTTTTCAAACAAAATGTATGAATATTAATCAAACAATAAAAAAACATGTTCAAACATGAACAAAATAAATGTCTCCGAATGGATTAAATATTTCACATTATATGCAAATTCCGGTGAAAAATACCATAAAACAATTGATTTTTCTATAGGGTGAATAGTTTTCGAAATAGATGTAAACATTGCTTTTAAAAAATTTTTAGATAAACACATATATTCACTTTTACATTTGAAACATTAATATCTCGAACAAAAATCACTTTACCATCTTATTCGGAATACCATTTTACCCAACTACAGATATTTTTATTAATATATCTTTGTTTAAAAAGGAGTTATAAGGAAAAAAAAACGAAAATGACCAAAAATCGCGATTTTTCCTGAATATATATATGGAAAAATCGTCAAAAATTTTCAGGCCATCAAATGGATTTAAAACTTCATATTACATAAATAATGCGACCAAGAAAATGCAAAAACTGTCAATTTTTGTATAAAGTTTATAGTTTTAGAGATATGAGCAATAATGGAGTTTACATTATTTTTGTGAAAAAACATAATTTTGTTATAACTCTGAAACTTTTGAAGTGGGACCTAAAATTGTGCTACCATCTTATTAAGTAGTTAATTTTACATATGTATTGATGTTTTCATAAATATATCTTTGTTTTAAAAGGAGTTATAAGGAAAAAAAAACGAAAATGACCAAAAATCGCGATTTTTCCTGAATATATATATGGAAAAATCGTCAAAAATTTTCAGGCCATCAAATGGATTTAAAACTTCATATTACATAAATAATGCGACCAAGAAAACGCAAAAACTGTCAATTTTTGTATAAAGTTTATAGTTTTAGAGATATGAGCAATAATGGAGTTTACATTATTTTTGTGGAAAAACATAATTTTGTTATAACTCTGAAACTTTTGAAGTGGGACCTAAAATTGTGCTACCATCTTATTAAGTAGTTAATTTTACATGAGTCTTGATGTTTTTAATAGTATGTAATGATTTAAAGTAGAGTTATAACGAAAAGTCTGAAAATGGCAAAAATTCGCCACTTTTCCTGAGTATATATATGGAAAAATAGTCAAAAAATTTCAAGTCATCAAATGGATTTAAAAACTTCATATTACATAAATAATGCGACGAAGAAGACGCAGAAACTGTCAATTTTTGTATAAAGTTCATAGCTTTAGAGATATGAGCAATAACGGAGTTTACATTATTTTTGTGAAAAAAGATAATTTTGTTATAACTCTGAAACTTTTAAAGTGGGACTTAAAATTGCGCTACCACCTTATTAAGCAGTTAATTTTACATGTGTATTGATGTTTTCATAAATATATCTTTGTTTAAAAAGGAGTTATAAGGAAAAATCCGAAAATGACCAAAAATCGCGACTTTTCCTGAGTATATATATGGAAAAATCCTCAAAAAATTTCAGGTCATCAAATGGATTTAAAACTTCATATTACATAAATAATGCGACGAAGAAGACGCAGAAACTGTCAATTTTTGTATAAAGTTCATAGCTTTAGAGATATGAGCAATAACGGAGTTTACATTATTTTTGTGAAAAAAGATAATTTTGTTATAACTCTGAAACTTTTAAAGTGGGACTTAAAATTGCGCTACCACCTTATTAAGCAGTTAATTTTACATGTGTATTGATGTTTTCATAAATATATCTTTGTTTAAAAAGGAGTTATAAGGAAAAATCCGAAAATGACCAAAAATCGCGACTTTTCCTGAGTATATATATGGAAAAATCCTCAAAAAATTTCAGGTCATCAAATGGATTTAAAACTTCATATTACATAAATAATGCGACGAAGAAGACGCAGAAACTGTCAATTTTTGTATAAAGTTCATAGCTTTAGAGATATGAGCAATAACGGAGTTTACATTATTTTTGTGAAAAAAGATAATTTTGTTATAACTCTGAAACTTTTAAAGTGGGACTTAAAATTGCGCTACCACCTTATTAAGCAGTTAATTTTACATGTGTATTGATGTTTTCATAAATATATCTTTGTTTAAAAAGGAGTTATAAGGAAAAATCCGAAAATGACCAAAAATCGCGACTTTTCCTGAGTATATATATGGAAAAATCCTCAAAAAATTTCAGGTCATCAAATGGATTTAAAACTTCATATTAAATAAATAATGAGACGAAGAAGACGCAGAAACTGTCAATTTTTGTATAAAGTTCATAGCTTTAGAGATATGAGCAATAATGGAGTTTACATTATTTTTGTGAAAAAAGATAATTTTGTTATAACTCTGAAACTTTTAAAGTGGGACTTAAAATTGCGCTACCACCTTATTAAGCAGTTAATTTTACATATGTATTGATGTTTTCATAAATATATCTTTGTTTAAAAAGGAGTTATAAGGAAAAATCCGAAAATGACCAAAAATCGCGACTTTTCCTGAGTATATATATGGAAAAATCCTCAAAAAATTTCAGGTCATCAAATGGATTTAAAACTTCATATTACATAAATAATGCGACGAAGAAGACGCAGAAACTGTCAATTTTTGTATAAAGTTCATAGCTTTAGAGATATGAGCAATAATGGAGTTTACATTATTTTTGTGAAAAAAGATAATTTTGTTATAACTCTGAAACTTTTAAAGTGGGACTTAAAATTGCGCTACCACCTTATTAAGCAGTTAATTTTACATATGTATTGATGTTTTCATAAATATATCTTTGTTTAAAAAGGAGTTATAAGGAAAAAAAAAACGAAAATGACCAAAAATCGCGATTTTTCCTGAATATATATATGGAAAAATCGTCAAAAATTTTCAGGCCATCAAATGGATTTAAAACTTCATATTACATAAATAATGCGACGAAGAAAACGCAGAAACTGTCAATTTTTGTATAAAGTTTATAGTTTTAGAGATATGAGCAATAATGGAGTTTACATTATTTTTGTGAAAAAACATAATTTTGTTATAACTCTGAAACTTTTGAAGTGGGACCTAAAATTGTGCTACCATCTTATTAAGTAGTTAATTTTACATATGTATTGATGTTTTCATAAATATATCTTTGTTTTAAAAGGAGTTATAAGGAAAAAAAAACGAAAATGACCAAAAATCGCGATTTTTCCTGAATATATATATGGAAAAATCGTCAAAAATTTTCAGGCCATCAAATGGATTTAAAACTTCATATTACATAAATAATGCGACCAAGAAAACGCAAAAACTGTCAATTTTTGTATAAAGTTTATAGTTTTAGAGATATGAGCAATAATGGAGTTTACATTATTTTTGTGAAAAAACATAATTTTGTTATAACTCTGAAACTTTTGAAGTGGGACCTAAAATTGTGCTACCATCTTATTAAGTAGTTAATTTTACATATGTATTGATGTTTTCATAAATATATCTTTGTTTAAAAAGGAGTTATAAGGAAAAAAAAACGAAAATGACCAAAAATCGCGATTTTTCCTGAATATATATATGGAAAAATCGTCAAAAATTTTCAGGCCATCAAATGGATTTAAAACTTCATATTACATAAATAATGCGACCAAGAAAACGCAAAAACTGTCAATTTTTGTATAAAGTTTATAGTTTTAGAGATATGAGCAATAATGGAGTTTACATTATTTTTGTGAAAAAACATAATTTTGTTATAACTCTGAAACTTTTGAAGTGGGACCTAAAATTGTGCTACCATCTTATTAAGTAGTTAATTTTACATATGTATTGATGTTTTCATAAATATATCTTTGTTTTAAAAGGAGTTATAAGGAAAAAAAAACGAAAATGACCAAAAATCGCGATTTTTCCTGAATATATATATGGAAAAATCGTCAAAAATTTTCAGGCCATCAAATGGATTTAAAACTTCATATTACATAAATAATGCGACCAAGAAAACGCAAAAACTGTCAATTTTTGTATAAAGTTTATAGTTTTAGAGATATGAGCAATAATGGAGTTTACATTATTTTTGTGAAAAAACATAATTTTGTTATAACTCTGAAACTTTTGAAGTGGGACCTAAAATTGTGCTACCATCTTATTAAGTAGTTAATTTTACATATGTATTGATGTTTTCATAAATATATCTTTGTTTTAAAAGGAGTTATAAGGAAAAAAAAACGAAAATGACCAAAAATCGCGATTTTTCCTGAATATATATATGGAAAAATCGTCAAAAATTTTCAGGCCATCAAATGGATTTAAAACTTCATATTACATAAATAATGCGACCAAGAAAACGCAAAAACTGTCAATTTTTGTATAAAGTTTATAGTTTTAGAGATATGAGCAATAATGGAGTTTACATTATTTTTGTGAAAAAACATAATTTTGTTATAACTCTGAAACTTTTGAAGTGGGACCTAAAATTGTGCTACCATCTTATTAAGTAGTTAATTTTACATATGTATTGATGTTTTCATAAATATATCTTTGTTTTAAAAGGAGTTATAAGGAAAAAAAAACGAAAATGACCAAAAATCGCGATTTTTCCTGAATATATATATGGAAAAATCGTCAAAAATTTTCAGGCCATCAAATGGATTTAAAACTTCATATTACATAAATAATGCGACCAAGAAAACGCAAAAACTGTCAATTTTTGTATAAAGTTTATAGTTTTAGAGATATGAGCAATAATGGAGTTTACATTATTTTTGTGGAAAAACATAATTTTGTTATAACTCTGAAACTTTTGAAGTGGGACCTAAAATTGTGCTACCATCTTATTAAGTAGTTAATTTTACATATGTATTGATGTTTTCATAAATATATCTTTGTTTAAAAAGGAGTTATAAGGAAAAAAAAACGAAAATGACCAAAAATCGCGATTTTTCCTGAATATATATATGGAAAAATCCTCAAAAAATTTCAGGTCATCAAATGGATTTAAAACTTCATATTACATAAATAATGCGACGAAGAAGACGCAGAAACTGTCAATTTTTGTATAAAGTTCATAGCTTTAGAGATATGAGCAATAACGGAGTTTACATTATTTTTGTGAAAAAAGATAATTTTGTTATAACTCTGAAACTTTTAAAGTGGGACTTAAAATTGCGCTACCACCTTATTAAGCAGTTAATTTTACATATGTATTGATGTTTTCATAAATATATCTTTGTTTAAAAAGGAGTTATAAGGAAAAATCCGAAAATGACCAAAAATCGCGACTTTTCCTGAGTATATATATGGAAAAATCCTCAAAAAATTTCAGGTCATCAAATGGATTTAAAACTTCATATTACATAAATAATGCGACGAAGAAGACGCAGAAACTGTCAATTTTTGTATAAAGTTCATAGCTTTAGAGATATGAGCAATAATGGAGATTACATTATTTTTGTGAAAAAAGATAATTTTGTTATAACTCTGAAACTTTTAAAGTGGGACTTAAAATTGCGCTACCACCTTATTAAGCAGTTAATTTTACATATGTATTGATGTTTTCATAAATATATCTTTGTTTAAAAAGGAGTTATAAGGAAAAATCCGAAAATGACCAAAAATCGCGACTTTTCCTGAGTATATATATGGAAAAATCCTCAAAAAATTTCAGGTCATCAAATGGATTTAAAACTTCATATTACATAAATAATGCGACGAAGAAGACGCAGAAACTGTCAATTTTTGTATAAAGTTCATAGCTTTAGAGATATGAGCAATAACGGAGTTTACATTATTTTTGTAAAAAAAGATAATTTTGTTATAACTCTGAAACTTTTAAAGTGGGACTTAAAATTGCGCTACCACCTTATTAAGCAGTTAATTTTACATGTGTATTGATGTTTTCATAAATATATCTTTGTTTAAAAAGGAGTTATAAGGAAAAATCCGAAAATGACCAAAAATCGCGACTTTTCCTGAGTATATATATGGAAAAATCCTCAAAAAATTTCAGGTCATCAAATGGATTTAAAACTTCATATTACATAAATAATGCGACGAAGAAGACGCAGAAACTGTCAATTTTTGTATAAAGTTCATAGCTTTAGAGATATGAGCAATAATGGAGTTTACATTATTTTTGTGAAAAAAGATAATTTTGTTATAACTCTGAAACTTTTAAAGTGGGACTTAAAATTGCGCTACCACCTTATTAAGCAGTTAATTTTACATATGTATTGATGTTTTCATAAATATATCTTTGTTTAAAAAGGAGTTATAAGGAAAAATCCGAAAATGACCAAAAATCGCGACTTTTCCTGAGTATATATATGGAAAAATCCTCAAAAAATTTCAGGTCATCAAATGGATTTAAAACTTCATATTACATAAATAATGCGACGAAGAAGACGCAGAAACTGTCAATTTTTGTATAAAGTTCATAGCTTTAGAGATATGAGCAATAATGGAGTTTACATTATTTTTGTGAAAAAAGATAATTTTGTTATAACTCTGAAACTTTTAAAGTGGGACTTAAAATTGCGCTACCACCTTATTAAGCAGTTAATTTTACATATGTATTGATGTTTTCATAAATATATCTTTGTTTAAAAAGGAGTTATAAGGAAAAAAAAAACGAAAATGACCAAAAATCGCGATTTTTCCTGAATATATATATGGAAAAATCGTCAAAAATTTTCAGGCCATCAAATGGATTTAAAACTTCATATTACATAAATAATGCGACCAAGAAAACGCAAAAACTGTCAATTTTTGTATAAAGTTTATAGTTTTAGAGATATGAGCAATAATGGAGTTTACATTATTTTTGTGAAAAAACATAATTTTATTATAACTCTGAAACTTTTGAAGTGGGACCTAAAATTGTGCTACCATCTTATTAAGTAGTTAATTTTACATGAGTCTTGATGTTTTTAATAGTATGTATTGGTTTAAAGTAGAGTTATAACGAAAAGTCTGAAAATGGCAAAAATTCGCCACTTTTCCTGAGTATATATATATATGGAAAAATCGTCAAAAAATTTCAAGTCATCAAATGGATTTAAAAACTTCATATTACATAAATAATGCGACGAAGAAGACGCAGAAACTGTCAATTTTTGTATAAAGTTCATAGCTTTAGAGATATGAGCAATAATGGAGTTTACATTATTTTTGTGAAAAAACATAATTTTGTTATAACTCTGAAACTTTTGAAGTGGGACCTAAAATTGTGCTACCATCTTATTAAGTAGTTAATTTTACATATGTATTGATGTTTTCATAAATATATCTTTGTTTAAAAAGGAGTTATAAGGAAAAAAAAAACGAAAATGACCAAAAATCGCGATTTTTCCTGAATATATATATGGAAAAATCGTCAAAAATTTTCAGGCCATCAAATGGATTTAAAACTTCATATTACATAAATAATGCGACCAAGAAAACGCAAAAACTGTCAATTTTTGTATAAAGTTTATAGTTTTAGAGATATGAGCAATAATGGAGTTTACATTATTTTTGTGAAAAAACATAATTTTGTTATAACTCTGAAACTTTTGAAGTGGGACCTAAAATTGTGCTACCATCTTATTAAGTAGTTAATTTTACATATGTATTGATGTTTTCATAAATATATCTTTGTTTAAAAAGGAGTTATAAGGAAAAAAAAACGAAAATGACCAAAAATCGCGATTTTTCCTGAATATATATATGGAAAAATCCTCAAAAAATTTCAGGTCATCAAATGGATTTAAAACTTCATATTACATAAATAATGCGACGAAGAAGACGCAGAAACTGTCAATTTTTGTATAAAGTTCATAGCTTTAGAGATATGAGCAATAACGGAGTTTACATTATTTTTGTGAAAAAAGATAATTTTGTTATAACTCTGAAACTTTTAAAGTGGGACTTAAAATTGCGCTACCACCTTATTAAGCAGTTAATTTTACATATGTATTGATGTTTTCATAAATATATCTTTGTTTAAAAAGGAGTTATAAGGAAAAATCCGAAAATGACCAAAAATCGCGACTTTTCCTGAGTATATATATGGAAAAATCCTCAAAAAATTTCAGGTCATCAAATGGATTTAAAACTTCATATTACATAAATAATGCGACGAAGAAGACGCAGAAACTGTCAATTTTTGTATAAAGTTCATAGCTTTAGAGATATGAGCAATAATGGAGATTACATTATTTTTGTGAAAAAAGATAATTTTGTTATAACTCTGAAACTTTTAAAGTGGGACTTAAAATTGCGCTACCACCTTATTAAGCAGTTAATTTTACATATGTATTGATGTTTTCATAAATATATCTTTGTTTAAAAAGGAGTTATAAGGAAAAATCCGAAAATGACCAAAAATCGCGACTTTTCCTGAGTATATATATGGAAAAATCCTCAAAAAATTTCAGGTCATCAAATGGATTTAAAACTTCATATTACATAAATAATGCGACGAAGAAGACGCAGAAACTGTCAATTTTTGTATAAAGTTCATAGCTTTAGAGATATGAGCAATAACGGAGTTTACATTATTTTTGTAAAAAAAGATAATTTTGTTATAACTCTGAAACTTTTAAAGTGGGACTTAAAATTGCGCTACCACCTTATTAAGCAGTTAATTTTACATGTGTATTGATGTTTTCATAAATATATCTTTGTTTAAAAAGGAGTTATAAGGAAAAATCCGAAAATGACCAAAAATCGCGACTTTTCCTGAGTATATATATGGAAAAATCCTCAAAAAATTTCAGGTCATCAAATGGATTTAAAACTTCATATTACATAAATAATGCGACGAAGAAGACGCAGAAACTGTCAATTTTTGTATAAAGTTCATAGCTTTAGAGATATGAGCAATAATGGAGTTTACATTATTTTTGTGAAAAAAGATAATTTTGTTATAACTCTGAAACTTTTAAAGTGGGACTTAAAATTGCGCTACCACCTTATTAAGCAGTTAATTTTACATATGTATTGATGTTTTCATAAATATATCTTTGTTTAAAAAGGAGTTATAAGGAAAAATCCGAAAATGACCAAAAATCGCGACTTTTCCTGAGTATATATATGGAAAAATCCTCAAAAAATTTCAGGTCATCAAATGGATTTAAAACTTCATATTACATAAATAATGCGACGAAGAAGACGCAGAAACTGTCAATTTTTGTATAAAGTTCATAGCTTTAGAGATATGAGCAATAATGGAGTTTACATTATTTTTGTGAAAAAAGATAATTTTGTTATAACTCTGAAACTTTTAAAGTGGGACTTAAAATTGCGCTACCACCTTATTAAGCAGTTAATTTTACATATGTATTGATGTTTTCATAAATATATCTTTGTTTAAAAAGGAGTTATAAGGAAAAATCCGAAAATGACCAAAAATCGCGACTTTTCCTGAGTATATATATGGAAAAATCCTCAAAAAATTTCAGGTCATCAAATGGATTTAAAACTTCATATTACATAAATAATGCGACGAAGAAGACGCAGAAACTGTCAATTTTTGTATAAAGTTCATAGCTTTAGAGATATGAGCAATAATGGAGTTTACATTATTTTTGTGAAAAAAGATAATTTTGTTATAACTCTGAAACTTTTAAAGTGGGACTTAAAATTGCGCTACCACCTTATTAAGCAGTTAATTTTACATATGTATTGATGTTTTCATAAATATATCTTTGTTTAAAAAGGAGTTATAAGGAAAAATCCGAAAATGACCAAAAATCGCGACTTTTCCTGAGTATATATATGGAAAAATCCTCAAAAAATTTCAGGTCATCAAATGGATTTAAAACTTCATATTACATAAATAATGCGACGAAGAAGACGCAGAAACTGTCAATTTTTGTATAAAGTTCATAGCTTTAGAGATATGAGCAATAATGGAGTTTACATTATTTTTGTGAAAAAAGATAATTTTGTTATAACTCTGAAACTTTTAAAGTGGGACTTAAAATTGCGCTACCACCTTATTAAGCAGTTAATTTTACATATGTATTGATGTTTTCATAAATATATCTTTGTTTAAAAAGGAGTTATAAGGAAAAATCCGAAAATGACCAAAAATCGCGACTTTTCCTGAGTATATATATGGAAAAATCCTCAAAAAATTTCAGGTCATCAAATGGATTTAAAACTTCATATTACATAAATAATGCGACGAAGAAGACGCAGAAACTGTCAATTTTTGTATAAAGTTCATAGCTTTAGAGATATGAGCAATAATGGAGTTTACATTCTTTTTGTGAAAAAACATAATTTTGCAATAACTCTGAAACTTCTGAAGTGGGACCTAAAATTGTGCTACCATCTCATTAAGCAGTTAATTTTACATATGTATTGATGTTTTCATAAATATATCTTTGTTTAAAAAGGAGTTATAAGGAAAAATCCGAAAATGACCAAAAATCGCGACTTTTCCTGAGTATATATATAGAAAATATGCAAAAATGTGTTGTACCTCCAATTCAAGCGAACCCGTTATATTTTGTCAAAATTATGGTGGAAAAAATGGATGAAATGTTTTTTTTTTTTATTGAACGAAAATTTTTTGATTTCGGCTTAAAAGCTGGATTTAAAAATGTCTTAACAAAAGACTTGATTTTGGTAAATTTGTTAAAAGCTTTATTTTATAAGTTTTATTTTATCAGAAAAGTTATGATATTGCCATAAGAAGCACTTAATTTTATATAATTTATGATATTTTCAATACCGTAAGTTAGTTTAAAACAGGGTTACTAAAGAAAATCCAAAACAGTATGATATTTCTTCTATTTAAAGGATCACGTTAACTATTTTATAGAAAACGTCTAAACATACAAGAAAAGTAAGTTTATTATCACTTTAATGATATGATTTACGCATCCGGATTATCCATAAAACACATATGTAAGAATCTGCTTCTGGTTGTGGTAACAGCGTTCAAAAATCCATAATGAATACATAATACATAATAAATGTCTCCTTGCATCTACAATTGTTTGATGTTTTGTTAACTTTATTTCTGATACAAATTTAAATATTACGAAAATGATTTTATCGTGTAATAACCTGAAAGTGGACACGAAATTACACTGTAGGAAATGCATTTCGCGACGGTGACGTCATTCAACTGTTATATTTTCTGTGTTGGCCAAGAAGTAGTTAGAATCACCTTCCATCCCAAAAACTAACGAGCGTAATAGATATGGTGGTGAGACCATTTCTGGTAATTGAGCACAATATAGCCCTGTAGTCCCATTTAAGATAGGTACGTTTTTTATATAGTTCCAAAAGGTCGTGTCGATTCCTAAAACCCACTAAGAGGCAATTAAAACAATTGCAACTGTTCCAAAATAAGATGTTGAGGATGATTCTGAGTGCCTGATGAATGGTATATCAGAACCGTTGCTATTAGTGGATTCCCGACCTCATTCACCGAAAATTTCATAAAAATGTTCATGGGTTTCCTACCGCAATCCCCATTCTAACCGCTAAATTGCACAGTGCAAGGCCGGATAACGAGACTAAAAAAACATTTTAAAATACCTTAACGTTAAAACGTTTACCATTCCGTTATTGCCCTGCAGATAAAATGGTAGAAGTAAATTAAACCAATTTTTAAATGGCGCTAAAAATACCTATTTGGACGTGATTATTCACTATGAATACCAAAAAGTTATCGAACACCAAAAATACGTTTTAATAACAGGTCGGGGGCTTGGAAAAATGTATATAGTAAATTAACCCGATGTAAATAACTATATTTCGGTTTAAAATTGGAAGCAGTGAGACAAGAGCAACTGAATACAGCAGCACGGTTCTGTTTCTTTTTCATTAATAATATAATTTGGATTAATATTGGAATAGATTATATTTAGGATAAATGAAATTATTTTGAAGCATTATATAATTTTATTGAAGAATAATCTTCAGCCCTTTTTATTTGTCCAATTTAGTCTGTTACCTAATAGTATTTCCTTAATGACAGAAATTTTAGATGGTTAACAGAGATCCTGATCAAAGTTTGAGTTTCCCTCTATTATTTATGAATACGATCTCTGTCCTGAGTCCCTCAGGAATAAGATCATACTAGACAAAGTTGTTCACTAAAGATGGGTAATTACTAGCGTAGGGAACTAACAGATTAATTGAAAAGTCCCCGGTTTACCACTGTAAAACACATTTTTGGCCAAAATTACTTTTTTTATTCAACATAATTCCCTTCAAGGGTGATACACTAATTATAGCGACCCTCCAACTTTTCGATACCATTTTCGTAATACGATTTGTCCTTTGCTTCAAAATAGGCATCAGTTTCGGCGATCGCCTCTTTATCGACGAAAATTTCTTCCCAGCGAGCATTCTTTTGAGATCTGAGACAGAAGTCGCTGGGGGCTAGATTTGGAGAATACGGTAGACGAGGAAGTAATTCGAAGCCCAATTCATGGATTTTTGCCATCGTTTTCACTGACTTGTGACACTTTTTCAAGGTAATCAATGAAAATTATTCCTCACATGTTGATTTTGAGAGAGAAAAGAATAGAGATAATTGCTTGGATCTCTCTCTGTGTCGTACAGACTAGTTCAATTTAAATTTTTTTTAGTGAAATGGAGATGTACGTATTCCTTCTCGTACTAATTTTGGGAAAGAAACGGAAAGAGATCATTGCTGGATTCTGTTATGTCTGGAACATTTTTCAGATTAATTTTGAATGATGTCTAATTATCTTTATATTTTGCATATTTGATTTAATTGTAAAGAAAGTATTTTCTCAATCAATCTTCATCAATTATTTAACTATGGCACCCATTTTAAATTAATATTAATTTAAATCATTATTTGATTTTATTTGTTGATAACCAACAATATTTTAAAATTATTATTCGTTGAAATGTCTATTAAGGAAGTTTTAACATTCAAAAATCTAACTTTGAAAATTGAAAAATTCAGTGAAAAAGAGACATAATGGTTGCTAAGAAAATATAAATACAGTTAAAAGTAGTTTACTATGTATCAATCAATATTTTGTTATTTTTACCCTATTACACTAATAAAAAATATTGGAAATAATAATTCCTAACTCTATATTTATGGATATTAAACTATTTTATTAGAGTTCAAGCACTGTAAGGTCCCCAGGAAGATCACACTAAGCATGTTGTAAAATGGTTAACAAATAGTGGGTAAATTTGATATCAAGCAAAGGTCATCAAAATAGCGCAAAAACTCTATTAGAATGAAATACCGGAAGCTTTTTAGCATGCGTGAATACGCATTTATATACGCAGCGATATACGAGGTGCCTTCAAACATAACGAGAAATTTTCTCTATCACCAGATAAATTTCCAGTTAAAAAATAACTCACTTGAGTCACAAAAAGTGCTTATCAAACAACCCTTATTATTTAATTTCGCCAGAAAATCACACCAAGTGAATACGGGCGTGGATACGATAACTTTGAAGATAATTGTGCAGCCTGAAGCTGCTTTCGATTCCTTTCGGGACCGTAATTAATTATTTGAAAGTAAGATGGATGAGATGAGATTTTAATAAGACTATGAAGGGCTTGTGAGTAAACAATCAGGTTATTTACAAATGCCAAGACAAAAACAAGATATCGATAATCTAGCTGGCAACAAAGTCTGTTTTGTTTCAATTTTATACTACCGAACCCAGCAACATTTAAATTCTTTATGGCATTAACTGGAGGAAGGATTTTCTTTTAATTGTCAATCATTCAACAGTTAAAAGATTAGTAAAATAAACGAAAATATGTAACATTAAATAATGTATATTAATTAATCATTTAGCCTTTCAAATGTTAAGCCAAACTTGTTCAATATAAAGACAATTAAAAAGAAAATCAAAAAAATTATTTAAATATTAATTTAAAAATGTATTATCTATATGTATGTATAATGTATCCAAGTTTTCTTAAAATTCTTTTAAAAAATTAGTTTCATCTACACTGCCCTTGGGGCACAACATTGAATGCTTGCACGTGAGTAGTATTCAGTGAATTTAGTTCAAACACCCATTGTCGTGGGAAGGGATAACAAGTCAACAAAAAACCCTGATTAATAGAATAATTATTTAATAGTATAGACAGTATAATCAGGTCAAGGTAGTTCCGGAAATAGAAAAGGCAAGAAGAAGAGACCCAATTACCCTGGATTTTGTACTCTTATACCTCATAGTACTCGTACTAATCCTCTTGTCTTACCAACAGTAGATTATTGTGTAGGTGTATTTTTACTGGTCTATTAGTGAAAATGCAAAGTGTCAATATGAACAACTGTTCGATGATTTTGTCATTGCCCTACATAAAATAACAATTTTCCATTAAGTGTTAAGTTATTTACTGTATACAGGTGCCTCAAAATTACATTTTCCACATTTATTACCTCAATTTCTTCATTTAAATAAGTATGCTGCCGAAATCCTTGAACTACTTTTATAAACTCATGGTGATCATAGAAAAAATAGAAATTTCACGGTATAGGCGACCTTGGGGAAATGTTTTGTTTAGTTCAATCAACTGTAGCGCTGCGATCGCAAATTGTGATTGGCAGTTTAAATTCCAGGTGCCGCCACTAACATGAAATGTGATTGGTCGTTCAAATTGTGTGAAATCAGCATTTTCTATGGGCGTCCATTTTTATGTTTGTTGTTTGTAGGTTATGGTTTTTGTTTAGATCACGAAATTTTCGTTTTACGTTGTGCATATTTTCTGTTTCACATTAATTATTATGGGGTAATAATATAAAAATTGATGACAATACGTCAGTGTAGTAAAAGATGTAGTGTACCGGGGTAAAATTCTACTACGGAAATTAGACATCGTTTCAGAAAGAATGATCTCGCTCCTTTCCAAAAATGGATTGATCAAGTAAATAGTAGTAAGTTACCTGGATAAACCACAATGCAAATATATCAACGTCATGGTGTTTGTTATGGACATATTAGTGAAAAATTTAGAATTATCCTTCCTTCACGAACAGGTATTTGGGTAAATGCATATCCATCATAGGTTTTATCAGGTACATATAAAATTATCTATCTACTACATGTCTGTTTATATATTGTTTGTTTACAGAAATTCAAAAACTTACGAAGATGTTAGTAGTAATAAAATTCAATTAATCTACCAAGTTGTGCGTATGTTGTCAGTGTGATGTCTCTACATAAAGAAGTCTTACAAGAAGGTAATAATTAATATAACTGGATAATTAGTAGTAATAAATACTACTTTTAATTATAAAATATCCCTAAAATATTTGCAATACATTAACTTTTTAGAACAATCAGTGTTCAATCATTTTATAGTAGAGGAATTATATATTTAAATTTGATTGCCTTGTTAAGAAAATATTTGTTATGGTGCCATCAATTAAAAATTTAATTGCTACTTTTAGGGGATTTATTAACTTAAAGAAATCTATTTTGTCTAAATTTACAAATAACTACATTTGTTTAACAAATCTTAACCAAGATTGCTTAAAGATTTTTGTTGGATCTATTAGAGGTCATAGAGGTAGAAACATCATCCTTCCCCTAGTATGTTCGAGAAATTTTTAAAAGGGCTCATCATTTCAATTTTTTCACATCATTCTCCCGGAGAAAATTGTGAAGAAGATGAACACGTTAGATAACTTATATTCTTTTTTAACGGGAGATCTAGTACCACTTGAGGTTGTTAAATCACCTGTTGAGTCTATATTTTCAGTTCCAGAGAATTTTGCTCTGAGGAAAACAAAAGTCTAATATTGTATTTTAGTCTTATTTCAGGCTATTTAACAAAACTTCTGAAAAAGAGACAACATGCAATATTTGTCTATATTCTATATTAAGTAGTTCCACAGATTAAATACTCTAAAATCTAAATATTTTTAAAAAACACATAAATTTTTAGTGTTTCGACTGTCCAATCCATAATGATTTTCAAGACAAAATTTTAAGTTATTCTGAGGTTTGATTGTATTTTTGGTTTAATGAAGTTAATGTAATATCAACAGGAAAGGATTTAAAGTTTACCTTCAATATATCAAGATAAGTTAGAACTCTAATAGATCCCATAAAATTAATGGCACTAAACATATATGGGAAGGCCTTATAGAAGAATTATAGATATTATAATATTGCCTAGAATAGAGTTCATAATTGTTTTTTTTTGCTTTTTGTTTATATATATTTATATTATTTACACTTATGTATATTTGTATAGGATTTTATTTTAATAACTTAATTTTAAAATTTAAATTTGATTTTTATTTAAATACTATTGGCCAATAAATGTGACGTCACAAAATAATCAGGGGAAATGGCAGACCAATCAAAGCAAAGTATTTTCCTTACAGGTTTCTACATAACTATTTTAAACTAACCAATCAAATTCGCGTTGTCAGCGCCGCCAATGATTGGACTAAGCAAAACTTTGCCCCACTACTTACCATTGCAGTTGCACACCCCTGATGGTGATACAGACTAGTCATATCCTAATTGTCAGCTTTAACTTTAACCGTTTAAAAGTAGATATTTTGATGTCAAAATATAAATAAAGAGTTACCCTGATGACGAAAACAACTTGAAGACCATGAATTACAAATTACAGAACGAAAATTCAGCGCAAACAGTTTTCTGACTTGGAAATGTTCTACATTGAGCGTACTCAACAGACCCAATTCTGATTACAACTACTCAACCCCCCTTCTGATTACTACTTGTTTAGGATGATAGACGTTGGCGTGGAAGGCACAAGGTTTTGAAATGCTGAAGTGCAAAAATAGATCAATGGATTAATCGTTGTCCAACCAACTAACTTGATATTATTTCGATCAATTGTTCGTTTTAATTTACTACCGTATGACTTTTTATATTTTTAAAGCTGTTTAGGCCATTTTTTTTATTATTTGGCAGTTCGAACCTGATGCGATATTTCAATCACTCGCCTGTCATTAATCAAAATATCCCAGACTCCATCTTCTGCTTTCGTTGATCCCTATAAAATCCGTAATTTCGGCTTCGCAAAAATACCCCCCGGCCACAGCAGACACTTGTTCCTGTTTATTTCTCACTCGTCATCCCGTCAAGCAATGAAAGCGCATTTATCAGCCGGTGGATATCCGAAACTGATCGATATCGTGGTAGAATCACGCGTCCTCTCTTTATTTACCAAATATATTTGATATATATTTTCATGACTTGGCTTGATTTTCTTGACTTGATTTCATCGCTTGGATTGAAAAATTTTTCGTAACTGCAGAGGATAGACAAAATTATATGAACACCATACGATATAGTATATCTTGTTGGACATTGACAACACTGTTTCTGCGTAAATAGTGCAACGCGTGTATCTTGTTCAGTTTACTGGCAAGTTTTGTACCAGGTGTTCCAATTCGAAGAAGAAACATAATTTTCAAGAGAATAGAAAAATTTATTTATATAAAGTATTGATCGTTTGACTCTATACATCTTGCCCATTTTCCGGGCAGTTTATGGAAAGCATTCCAAAAAATCTGTTTGTCCTTTGACCAAAAACATTCACTCAGCCATTTTTCCAACTTGTTCAAAATTGGCGAGATGCTGCTCTGCAAGCGTGTGTCTCATTGATGGGAAAGGTTGATAGTCAGACAAGTTAATAACTGAAAAATACTGTATTTAGTTAAACTTTCAAAGATTTCAAAGATTCAAAGATTTCGTGAAAATAAATTACCAGTTTACGATGAAAATTGTCGAGAAAATCAGAAAAAATGTTATTAAACAGCTTGTACAGTTTATGTTAACGACTCATACGTAAAAAATTGATTTTTATTTATTTTCAAATCACCAGAAAGATTACCACAAATCCAACATGTTTTGATGTCACGTCAAAGACGGGGGGAAATATATTTCTACACAGTCTGTATTTTGTTTAAAACGCATTTTTTATACTATTTGGTATTCCAATTAAAGGAGGTAAATATTGTAAGATTAATTAAAAATCATTCATAATTGCGATATAATAGTGCGGTTGTTAAACAGAATACAAAAGATATAACTTGAATCATTGAAAAAGCCTGTGGTATATCAACAATATTGATATTAGAATGAAGGCACTGACCACGAAAGTGTCGTAAACCATTTACACAAAGCTGTCTAGAACAAGAACAGCGATATGTAAATTATTCGTGAGTGAGCTTAGTGCAAAAATACGATACACACGATATAAGATCTGAAAAATTACAAACTAGTGCCAATCGTTCAGCATTGGTACTCTATTCTACGGTGTTTAGGGTAAATGATGTGGCTCGGTGAATGGAGGTAAAACGAAATGAAACAGTGGTGTTTACATTATGTGACCGTTATTTATTGACTTTATATAAAAAAAAATGTGAAAGATAAAATTAGATAAAACGGATGGCAGCGGTGTTACCTGGAGACGAGGCTTGGGCAGTCGATGGTGGCACGTCTAAACCAAACGATGGTTGAACACTGAATGAATCGAAATACCCTTCAATAACATCCCAGATAAACGTCTCGGGGTTGCCGCCAGCTATTCGTTATCGGGTTCTAGTTGGCGTGGCTGGCACCCCGCCCGTGTTCAACATCTGGGATTATATTTCTGGGTATTTTGTAGACCGTTATTCCACGATGTAAAATTTGACATGCCACAAAGACGCTACAGGTGTAAAACTAGAAAAGAAAAAATAGGTCAAGTAATTCTTGTAAGTAAGTCAAGATTACCGGAATTGAATAGTATAAAAGATAATGTACTTCTTTAATTTGATTTTCACTTGTTCCGTCATTTGTACAATACTCTTCTTGTACTCACTTAAAACTTAAAACAATTGTCATAGAAAATCTTCACTGAGGGGATCTAATAGTAAGCTACATTTTACTATTTCGCTTCTACTATCTAGTAATACTTCTACTAGACTAAATTGTTATTACAGTACTTACGTACGGAAAATATAAAAAGCGTCTTAAACTGAGAGCGGATTTTTTGTTTTCATTATACTAGTTAAAGTCTCTTAAAGTTAAAAAGAGATAGAATGCTGTATGATAATGAATATAATACAAATCAGTCTGGAAAACTCAATATATGTTGATACTGGTCGACAATATTGTCAAATGTCTACATAACTCTTCAAAAAAAATTGGAGATTATAAACTGATAAACGTTGTAAACCAAAATTCTAAGTGAATGCGACAACATTGCGACGTGCTGACGTCACAAATTTTGATAACTTGCGATGGTTACTTTATTGGATAGACTATATTTACAGTGTAAAAGATTCAACTGAATTGTACTAAAAAAAACAATAATAAATTCGCAAACCCAATAAAAAAAACTATAAATAATGACTTGGGTAAGGTAACCGCACAATTAAGCGTTTAAGATAATTTTAATCATCGACTAATTGTCGCGCCATTGAAGCAAATGAATAGAACAACAGACACAAGATATAATGCACAACAGTTGTTCGGTCCAAAGCCATCCACTTGTTTACATTGGCATTGTTATATCGTCTAGGTCATGAAGTGTATGAAACATAAAAAAACGTGCATGGATATTTTTCCTCGTTCGGTGGTAAAAAACACTTCAATCGAAAATAACATAATTATTGGCAATTATTCGTAACGCTTAATTAAAACGGTATCGGACTATGTTCAAATCCGCGAAAAAATATCGATTTTTTGTCGCGAACACGTCGCTAATTTCATTCCGACCCCAGTCGAATTTCGAGCGTCTTTTTTAGGCGATGTCTGCGTTCTTTACATACTAAAAAATCTTGTTTTATTAAAAAAATTATAGGTTTCGTTAACAATGCGGTTTTAGAGATATATTAAATTTTACACGATATTAATCTCATATAAATTTTGAAGAAAACGAAGATTTGAATTATAATTATAACATGAAAATTAACTAGAAATATAAAGGAACATAAATTTAGTAATGATTAACTAATAACTAACTATAAGTATAACTAGTAATAAGGTACATTTGACTATAATCCTTTTACTATCTACTATTTCTACTTCTACATCCACTACTTTACTACTACCTATTTCCTTCTACACCTGTAATAAAAGAGCCAATGCATATCATAGATGGCATCAAATTTAGCGCCAAATACTTCTTGTCAAAATCTAAAATTACAAAGAAGCCTTCTTCCTTACAAAGAATCTTTCTACAAATGTACTAATTGGGACATGTTTACACTTATAATGCAGGAACAAATCAGTTTAAACGTAAGACTTAAAAGTATAGACGAACTTGAGCAGCAAACCCGAAATATAATTGAGCAAATTCGGTCTGCCGCAAAAGAAGCTATCCCAACCAGAAAGAAATCAGAATATGAGGTAATTTACCTTGAAATTAAGGAATTGATAAAAGAAAGACGAAATGCTAGAAGGGTACGGCACTAAACCAGAAATGCTGTAGACAAAACAATATTTACTATAATTAGTAATCAGATACATATATATATATATATATATATATATATATATATATATATATATATATATATATATATAAACAAAATATAATAAAATATAATAATAAATATAATAACAAAATATATAAAATAATAGCAATTTCATATTGAAGCTTCACCTTCCAGTACGTATTATATCATCAGAGTATGAACAAAAATTCTTCTCGGTACGTCTGAATTAGTACAAAGTATTACATTTATCGCATTTATAGGAAGTAGAAGAAAAATACGGTTGAAGGTATTAGGGTTAACTTGTGTATGATTGCTGTGTGAAGCTTATATCAATCATGCTCAATCAAGTGATTTTGACATCAAAGACAAAGAGCGTTCTGGACAATCAAACAAATTTGAAAACCAAGATTTGAAGGTATTACTCTACCAAACGTTGAATGGAGATCGCAATCGTGTGATAGATTTAAGCCGAACGCTGCGCAAAAAACAGCCGAAGACACAACAATGTTATTCCTCAGCATGAAAACGCTCAAGCACATGTTTAAAAAGCAGTGACAACATACTTATAAACATCCACCGTAATATCTAGACCTTGCTTCTTCTGATTGCTACATGTTCTGATATGTGAGTCGTGCCCTATCCGAACCGGATGTCCTGAAAATTCGCGGATGTCCTTAAAAGATGTATCATCCTATAAAGATAGAATGCAGTATACCGATTTTTCACAATAAAGACTCAAAATGAACAAAAGTCCTTTAAAACTAACATATAGTATATTAACAGTTAGTAGATTATAAAAATTATTAAACTGTTTCATCCAAATATTTATACTTTCCCATATGTGCAGACTGGCATATTAATTGCCTATTGATCTTGAACTAAATAAAGCCTTCTTATTTATGATACATATGAGAATATATACAGTCATTTCATCTTTAATATGTTGGATAAACAAAACAAACAAATTATGAAGACGAGATATCGAAAATGTTATTACATATATACTAGTAAGTTGTTCAATAAGTTCTAAAAGTAACAACTATTCATACTGTATTCATATTATTTTAGTAAGTTATATTTTCAAGGAAAAGCCAAAATTGATTAAGTTTATTTTAACTTCAATCAATTCAAGAAATAAAGGATTATTCATTTTGTGGTTTGGTTCACATCGATCTTCTAATGTTCTGCGAGTAATCCAATAGTTCTTATTCAGTAACTTCATTTCTGTTTTATTTCGAAATTTTGAATAAATTCCTAAATCCGTTAGATTTCGAGATCGTATAGCTTTCCGTCAGTTTTGGCATTGTTGTATTACTAGTTGATTTGATATTATAATGGTATTTGGTATTTAAGTCCACATAGGCTCTATAATTGACATAAAATATCCATTTGGAAGTATCTTCCTAATAACCAGCACAATTCTTTGATTTTAATTCTGATCTAACCTGATGTTTCCCATTTAACATACATCTAGTTGGATGTCGAAATACGTCGCTGATTCTGCTTGAGGAATCCGGTACCATCCAAAGATATTATTATGTATTTTCCAGTCTATACATTATATGAATCTTATTGACTGCCAGTTGTATATATTCTGCAGTCCTAGGCAGAGATAATAGGTCAAATGAAAAGTCCCTGGCTTGACGCATAGATGGCGCTACTAGAATTATATCCATATGTTTTTTAGTTAGTCCTAACCCTCAAAAGATGCGTGTATTTTTGAAATTTGACAACTGTCGGATCATTAGTTCATGAATTATAGTAATTTGAGTGAAGGAACTTTTGTTATTGTGAAAAAATGGATAAAAAGGAATTTCGCTTGTTGGTAAAATATAAAAAAAACTTGACTTGATGCCGAGTTTCAGGACATTGTCCCAGGAAAATCAACCACCAAGGATTGGTATGCTAAATTTAGACATTAATAGTTTAGTTACAATAATATAAATGTTGAAAAACGTTCAATCACCAAGAGTCGATAAAAATTTATAATTAAATAATGTTCAAGCTAGTTTAAAGTAAACGTAACTTTATCAGTTAGGAATAATTGTTCATTTAAAATTATTAAAAAGCGTATAATAACATTTATAATTCCCCGGTGCGAATAGGATACTAATAGTCTTTTGATGTTGGATCGGTTGTCTATTATTATATTGAGAAGTAAGACTTATTTCCACAAAATGTTCAGTTCGAACCCATAAATCAAAGAGAGGACGTAAATTATATTAAAATTAGGACCGTGACAAGGTCAAAATACTATTAGTGAGTTATTGTTGCTAATTATAAGCAGAATAGCGTAAATGATTTGGATTTCTCGTACGCACACTTGTTATAAGTTAAAACATTAATATAGGGTGGGACATCTGTTTACTTATGACTTATTTGCACATTGACTGAAAAAGTAGGGTTGGCTGACTGAAATTTTTAAAATGCAAATCAGAAAATCTTCTCAGACGAAGTTTTATTTCATCCAAGAGAATACGTAAAGTAAACAAACGAAAATGCCCGAGCAGTAAATCTAATAAAATTGTAATCGAATGGAAATTCGAAAAAATCGCCATTATGACTAATATAAAATATTTTGGCCTAACTAAAATATTTTCTGACGAATCCATATTATATCTTAATATATTTGCATCAATAATATAAAACCTGTTTTGTCTTCAAAAAATATCTAATACCAACTACGTATTTCTTAAAATTAATGATTATACAATTAAAAATAATATTATTAAATATTATAGTAACGATTACCAATGATGTTCTGGTCAAAAGGTTCTTCATCAAATGTTCAATGATCATAAATATAAATAAATTTTGAAGGGTTGGCAAATAGTGAGATTGTACTTTTGAAATTTACACGGTACTAGAAACATTTTTACTGATTACTTATTTTTGATATTAATATTCGCACGGTCGATAGAACCATGGACGGAAATATAAGTTAATGATAAGATTATATCATTCTGAAAATAGAGAGAGATAGTAGTTCTGGTCTATTATTGTATATACTTTTTTATGAACATTTGTTCTAACAAGACGCCCAAAAAAGTTTTAAAAAATTAGTCCTTATAAACGATATTATAAATGCAAACAATTGTCGAATTGTCGAACAACCTAACCCAATTGTTAAATGGTTTTGACATTTCTGTGGTAAAACAACGATTTATCTGTTACCGAAGACCATAGAAACAACACTTGGATGGTGATGGTCCGTTAATCCCTATTGTCAGTATTGGCTTCAAAGATTTAGAAGTGGTGATTTTAAAATCATGAAATTTAAAAATCCATGATAAAGAATAGTTCAGAAGGCTAAAACTAAACTTGAAAAAAACTAAAAATGTTGATGAATCAACTATTTCTATGCGTTTACTTGCAATGAGAGAGATGCAAAATGAGTGAAAGGAAAACTAAGTGAAAATATAATGTCAAACCGAAACGGTTTCGCAGCTTGTCATGCAAAAAGATGTTGTTTATATAGCATTTTACACTAGGTGGAAAAACTAACATATTAGGGACATTACTATATTTATTTGAATGAATGATGTTGTTTTAAAAGGGTTGTTTTATCTTAAATAGGTACCGGTATCATTATTATTGTTTTTGTGAAATAGCAATACAGTATACACGCGTCATTTCGGAACGAATGTCTATTATGGGACGTTTCTCCTCATCCAGTATAGATAGATATTGATAGATATTATAATTTCATTACTTCTAACCGACTTTTGTGGTCACAATCATTTTTTACAGAAATCCAATTAAACTAGAAAATTAAATAATCTCAATATTCTCCTTCATAATTTACACCACTTTTACACAGATTTACCGACTTCAAAATAATCAGTTGGAATTAAAATAATATTGTAAATAGATAAACAGTTTTCCCTCGATCACCCCCTCCCCCCACCAGATCGTGACTTGGT
The DNA here is from genome assembly GCF_030347505.1 of Rhynchophorus ferrugineus. Classification (NCBI taxonomy): domain Eukaryota; kingdom Metazoa; phylum Arthropoda; class Insecta; order Coleoptera; family Curculionidae; genus Rhynchophorus; species Rhynchophorus ferrugineus. Next base: position 4,231,464 of record NW_027472583.1, on the reverse strand, counting down.
TCCAATAGGACCATCTCAGAAGTGTACTCTTTCGAATAAAAAAATAATAATTCCGAAAATCGGTCCATAACTGACGAAGAAATCGGCGAACATATATTTAAAAAATATACATACAGCTGAACATAGAACGTCCACCTTTTTTAAGTCAGTTAAAAAAGGCGATATGCTAACACCAAATATAGTCTATCGATTACCACTTCTTCAGATTCTTCTTCTTCTGGTTCATTTTCGAATACTGTCGAAATACTGTAGTATCATCATGTTGCCAAAATGATGATAAATTATTGAAAAATATATAAATATTTTGACTGATATATATATATATATATATATATATATATTGTACTAATTCTACTCAACAAATGCCTTTTTAAAGAGAAAATATAATGATCTGAATAAATTATATTTTCTATTAACCATTTTAGAGACGGTAATGTTTCTCTAAACGCATAATCCTATGATCGCCATTGAAGGACATCAACAATTTAATTTTCATTAAACTATAATGCGTCAACTATAGGAAAATATTTTTAATTTTTTTTTTTTTTAGAAAAACACACAAATGAATGTCACATCAATTGACCCAAACAGACAAAATAATACGTCTTACTACTATAACATATGCAAGTAATTTAACTAATAATAAAGTAATGTAACGAATTAACATATTTATTGATTAAATAGGAACATTAGAAAGGATCGATTGTGATAATTTTAGATGCCCTGGAAAAAATAATGTAACGACAGGTCGACACTCATACCAAAACAATTGATGCATAAAAAACCTTCATAACCGAAAAAATTATTTATCACATATTCATGTAACATATTATATAAATTTTGTTTTATATTATCTTTTAAATCACTACATAGTATAAAACAAAGTCGCCTTTTCTGTCCCTATATCCCTATGTGCGCTTAAATCTTTAAAACTACGCAACGGATTTTGATGCGGTTTTTTTCAATAGATAGAGTGATTCAAGAGGAAGGTTTATATGTATAATACATGCATAATATACTAAGGCCACATTGCTAATTTTAGAGGTTTCTAACGTGATGTCGTAAATTAACCTATTTTTTTAGGCTTATTTAGCAATTAGCAAAAACGCTGACTAACCCTACGAGTTAGATCAAATTAATGTACTACAGTATTGTACACCATAAAAAGGTCTACAAAAAAGTCCGCGATGGTATATGTTTATCTTTTAGGGATAACCCACATTAACCATTTTTATTGTTTACTTTTTACGTGAGAAAATGGCTTATATACGAACCTTAAATACAGTGTGCAATTAATATAGATCAATATGGTTCCTTACAGCATGTAAATTAAACAAATATATTCGGAGATATTACAAATTTAAAATTTGCGTTTAAAAATGTGTAATATAATAAAAATTGTATGAATTTAGATATTCCAAAGATAGCAGGAAATCTTCATAGTAAGTATAGGGGAAGAGGAATTGTTTTACTCCAAATTTAATGCGTGCAGGCCAAGGGCACTAATGAATGAACCAAAAATACTGGATCGATTTTAATCATGTTTTCATTGAGTGACATAGGCATATATATTTTATGCCCGTGCAAAGTCGGAGCGGGACGCTATGTTTTTATATACAACGTTCATATTTTTTCTGTAGTGTATTTAATTTAGTATCAGCATTGCACCCGTGCGAAGCCGGGGCGGGTCGCTAGTAATTATATAATGATGAAACACATATATTTAAAACAGTAACAATTGATATAATAATCAACTGTCAAGTATTAATGATTATGTGACGATTATATTAATTTAAAATGATATACAATATTTGGAAAGATTTAACAAGAAAAAAAGAAGATTTCAGCTTAAGACCGAGCATCAAAACTATTAAATTATAGCTAAGAGCATTTTTGAAATTAGAACGTCAATACTTAATAACAAATGCATGGATATTATGCAAACTATTTAATAACTATTCATAAATGAACTTTTTAAATTACAAATAAGACGAAAATTATAACATTCATGTTCAACCACGAAGTACAGTCATCCTGCGAATGAGAAAATTTTAATTTTAATTTCAGTTATTGTTCCTCATTGAACTGTTTTCAATAATAGAAATATTTAAAATTTAAAATTGTTAGAAGGATTTAATATTATGTGAATAAGAAATCACGACCTTTTTAAAGTTTATTTTTAACTATCAACAATTATTATAATGGGCTGGTTAGTGATATAAGGAAATATATGATTTTGTTAAATTATATAAATAGTATCTATATTCAAATAATAATTAAAATTTATTTTAAAGAAAATATTTTTGAAAATATTTGTTTGAAAGAAAAAAACCTGAAAACAACTAACTTTTCTGACTGCAAAAATGAAGTAGTGTAACTAACAAGTATGACAAGAAACAATGGAATAACCACTTTAAATGAAAGAGGAATGAAATATGCCTTATTTGTCATTATATAAAAATTGTAGAAAACTTTAGGTAAGAATGTATTGTAAGTAAGTGTCCATACTGCCATAGCAAACAGGTAAGACAAAACACACCGGAGAAATTTTCTTTAAGCTAATTCTAAATCAGCAAAAATTATTATTATACACACATTGTTTAACTTTGTCAGAAAATATGTAGTTTTATGCCTTATTACATAATAATTGTAGCAAATTTTAGCAGGAGAAAACATAATAAAAAACTAGTGTGTATATAGCCTTCAAGTAAGACAAAAAAACACTAAAAACACATTTTAAAATTAATTTTCAACAACCAGCAATTTATTATTATTAAATATTGATTATATTATTAACTATACCTTATAATATATAGATCTTACTCATTATTTTCAAAAAATAGTTTCGGCGGTCTATTAAATGTAATTACAAACTGGTGTCTATATACGCATCAAATAAGACAAAAAATTCTAGATCAATTAATTTTCAATATCAAGTATCAATTTGCAAAAAGGATTAATTGTTATTAAAAATCAGTCATATTATTTATAATATTATACCTACTTAGAGACAGGTCTTACGAAATACTCAATTTATAATATCGATTATATTATTAATTATGCCTTATTAAATATAGGGCTTACTAAATATTGTCATAAATTATTCTATACATTGCACTATTATATAATAAATGGTAGAAAATTATAGCAGGAAAAGCTACAATAAAAAAACAAATGTCAAAAACAACGATAAAAACACTGGAGAATTAATTTTGTTAAATTAATTCAGCTAATTTCAGTTGCCAACAATAAATACATTCTCATCAAACATATATTATATCATTAACTACACTTTGTTACATATAGATCTTACTATATGTTATCAGAAAATATTTTGTTTTAAATAATGATTATTATTATAAAAATGCTAAAAGAACAAAAATGCTAGAAATGTTGACCTGAAAAAATGAAGAATGAAGAAACTACACTTTTTTAAAATTAAATTTCTGGTGCCAGTGGATAGCAACAATGGATAAATTATTACTAAATATCGACTGTATGGTTAATTATATCTTATTAGATATAGATCTTATTAAATATTATGAGATTATTATAGTTTTATCTATTATTACCTAAAAATTGTAGAAAATGACAGTAGAGCAAACAATTTGTTATTACCAACAATCAACTGGTTGTTAAAAAAAATATATTATACATATTTTCTTAGATCAAAATAATATTAAAAAATGCCTACCTTAACCGAAGGATAAGCACCCAAACTACAATATTAAACACACAACAGAGAGCTCCATTCTCAACAACACAACTTTATCATCCATCCATACGAATAAAACAAGTTTTTAGCGGGGTAAACTATAACAAAAAATAGTATGCGTATCGTCTTGATGAACCGGCAAGGCAAAACACCGACGAAACAACTAAAACATCGCAAACTTTCTCGTCGGAATCGGCACGGTGTCGTTCCCACGTACGGCAGGCGCGCAATGCCAAACCGATGCGCCTTTTTCCACCGAAACACGCACGAAAAGTTGGAAACTCGCGCGGAAGTCGACTATCCAACAACGGACGAACGTACGGATCGCGAATAGCGAGGATTGCGCGACTGAAACCACCGCGGACACAGCGGACTCGCTGAAGATCACGAGGAAGTAGGTGGCCGTGACTAGTTGTGGACCATCAGTGTCGTAGAGAAGTAAATCCATAGAATAGGGATATCGTATTTATTGAGCGATACAAACATATTTTTACGATATTTTTTAAACATAACACCTTTTAATTATTTTTAATAAACCTTTTGAAATAGTTACTTAATTTTAATTTTCTTACTTAGTTTCTTAATTTTTTAGAGACCTTTAAGCATGTTAATGCTTAATTTAAAGGATTTATTAATATATCGTTACATTTTAACCGATTTCAAATAAGGAGGAGGTTCTATGTTCGAATGTATATATTTTTATGTATGTTCACCGATTTCTTCGTCAACTGCTCAACAGTTAGGAGATAGAGGATACATTTTGTAAAAATATTATGAGGATGCCCAGATAACTAATTGTATACTTTGGAGTTTTTTTAGACAAGCTAATGTTGAAAGCAGCGTTCGGACCGCTATACCCTTCAGAGGTTTTTGAGGAGGTTTTAGTAAGAGTTTGCTTATCAAAGTCATTTAGTGCAAAAGCTATTCAGTTTGTTTTTTAAGTATTAACCATATCATTCGGCAAACCGTAGAAATATTTCAGGCAACTGCCTCTGTGGTGTAGTGGTTAGAGCATTCAACTCACACACCGAGGTCGCAGATTCAGTTCCCGGTGGCGACAATGGCTCTTGTTATTGCTTTAGTTTGGTTTTATATAATTTATATTAGGAACAAAATAAATATAATTTGTTGCTCGTACCAACTTTAAAGTGATTAGTTGGTAGTAGTTAGTAGGTAGTTGATAGAATCCTGCTGGGGCATGGTCGTAAATTTATGTTTGTGATTGTCCTAGGTAAGAGTGTAAAATCCGACAGGGAAATGATCCCAGGCACGCCGGTAACCAGGCTGGGTAAGACCGGATGTCTTCTGGGATGATTTCTAGTCGGTAGGCTTAATGCGGAGGACTGTGGTTCGGAGTTCACGTTAAATTGTAGGTCCAGCCCAGATAAACCCATAGTTGGTAAAAGGAGACCTTAAAATATATATTTTAAATTGTAAATATTGTAAAAAAGGCTCAGTCCAGATTAAAACGTTTAAATAGAATTATAAGTACAAATATAATACTTTTTTTCTCAAATGAAAGATATTAAGATATTTGAAAATTAACAATTTTAACTCTGCAGATGTTCCTGAAACTAACAAATCTATGTCTTCAACTTCATGCCGTTAAGGACCAGATACTAACACCAAAAAAACTGAGAAGTGCGGTAATAACTAGTAATGTGGTAATAATTATGTATGTTTGTTACGATGGATGAGAAACGTTGCTATATTTTCGAAGGTCAATTTTATATCTATTTTCGTATTAAATGTTTAAAATTATACAAAATTTTTCATAATCATTTAATTAAGAATCTCAATTGATTATATAAGGTTTTTGTATGTCTTTTAATGAAATTAGTACTTATATGTTAAACAGTGTTTATATATTATTATAAATAAAAATGCTTAATTAAAATATTTGTCGTACCCTCTGGTGTATCAGTAGCGAAACATTACTTGCGATCTTATCTATGTAAAATCGCCTTCTATGTCTTATTATTCTACATCTCTGATGATATCTTGCGTAATATGTCTGCCAATTCCGTAAAAATTAACGTAGCACCAAAACGTGATAGTAGCCGCTGTAGTAAGCCGCATCCAATTAACCTACTAAATTATATCAGTATCTCGTTGAAAAGGTATCGGATACGAGATACAGATTGATTTAAACCCCCAGTTCAATGTCAACAACATTTTTAAAATTATATAATCGATTATAAAATCGAAACATATGAAACGACTTGAAGAAAGTAAATTTTCAGATATTATGTTATTAGATATATGGTTCTATTACAATTTAAAATAAAAATATTCTCGTGATATTTAGCCAAAGTCTATGTGAATTGCACAAGCTACCAGAACAGCAAAAAATGTAAAAATTAGGTGCTTGCATGTATTCTGATTGTTGGTCAAAATGCGAAGTATACAAGCGACCAAATATACACAAATGTCAAGCAAGCAAGAACACTCTTTCTATTTTGTTGCTTGGTTTGAAAAAATCTGATGAAGAAATTAATCAAACAATTTTAGAAACTAATTAAGATACTGCTCCGCTATATCTCCAGTTGTCGGTGTTGGTTTAAATTATTTAAAAATGGTAATTTTTATTTCAATAACAAACAACAGTCTAGAATACAAAAATTATTAGAAGATACAAACATCCCCAAGACTTTTTGGAAGAAAACTCAGCCGAAATTCTCCAAGAAAATTTCAGATAGCTAAGCAATTGATGAATCAGCTGTTTCCACACGTTTACACATGATGGGAAAGAGACATTTCCACGAGGAAGGAAAATGGCTACCACATGAATTGAAAATGGCAATTCATTGCTTGCCAGAATAAAGAAAAGAAGAACTTTTTGTGGCGCCCAGGAGAAGACATGGACACCGAAGCACAACACTCAAGGCCATAACACTAGCTGTGTATATGGTGGAGTCAGCAAGATGTTTTGTAGCTTTGTAAGTTATATGGATGGATGTGTATACTATATTTGATCCTCATATAGACAAACAGGAGCAAGCTTAGATATTGGATCATATTAGCCCACAAAATGAAAATAAGTCATCAGCACCTTGATTTAAAGACCGACGTGCCTACCACCTTCAGCTATCATACAATCTGGTAATTCCTTTTCATTTTATATATTAACACCTGCCTATATGGACCTATATAGCAATTAAATGTTACGTAGTCAACACTGCTGCTTACTTGCTGACTAGTTACTGAGTAAGGTATACATTTATCTTTCAATTTTTTTAGCTCATCTTCTGAAAATATTAATGAAGATTATCCTCATAGAGTAAATTTCACCAATTCCATTCATATTCCTACACAGACAACAGACGACATGAATCTGTTTACACATTTGACACACCTTTGATATTATTTACAGAGTACTGGCAATTATATAAATTTAAACATATTTTTCATTTATAACAGTACCCTATTCGGTAACACAAAACTACGTCATATTGCTCACTGTTTTCATATTATTTCTACAATATTAGTGCTACTAAATCATAACATTTTGCTTATAATTCATACTTTATACAGGTATTATCTGCTACCAATTTTCTGTATTAAATAATAAATAATTATATAAACTAATCCAGGAATATTAAAATTAACAAGAAAATATCACGTAACCGTTACTGCGAAAAAGAGAGACGGAAATAAAATGATTTTTATTGGAAGAAATATGTTGACAGATCGATTTTTAAACACACATTTTTTTTATTACCGACACTTATATACATGAAGAAATAAGTGTTCGTCTAGTTGAATATACAATTTTTGTACTTTTACTGGAATATTGGATTTCATCGAACACATGTTGTTTAATAATATAAACTAATTCACCTATTGAGCAAAAGATGCCACCATTGATAACAAAACAATAAAAATAAAAACTCTTAAAGCAAAAGTATTCTATGATAAAACTCTGACTGGAAGATTTCTAGTTCCAAAAACAACTAACTCTACATTTTTACTCGTTTAATTGTATAACAATTTAACCTGTATTTCAACAATGGTGCCATCTATGCATCAAATGAAAGACTTATTAAATAATTGATAAGAATTATATTAACAATAAATTAAAACCTCGTATTGTCTATTGTTTCTTCAAAATGTTATTTAAGTAGTTAAAAAACATTATTAGTTGCCAAAAAAAACTGAAATAGGTTACATCGAATGTCCTTAAGAGCTCTTCTCGTTAGATTACACTTGACAACTCACGCGCCATTACCCTTTTTCTTCTAAATCAATTTCGAAGTATTTTTACACAATTTCGTTTCTTCCAGCTGCCCGGGTTTCTATTAAATTTTTTCGAAGCTCACTATATTGAATATTAGTTAATATATTCAGATTTACTAACAAAGAGATGTAACTTAAAAATATATTTTACATAATAAAGCACCGGAGCCTACTAGGGTCGAGATTTGCCTCACAAAAAACAGATAAAACTAATTCCCATTGACGTTATGTGAATATAAAAAGAATGTTCGATATTTTGCATCGATATTTGGAAGGGATTTTAAGTTAATCAAATTGTACTAATAATTTTAAGTAATTCATTAAGAATATAAATTCTTTTTTCGTCGAGTTTTATTGAAATAGTATGTAAAATTGAAATATTTTCACGGTCCTTCAACGTTTGTACAATACGGTGTTCTTTGCTCATTCTCTCTTGTTCTATGCATAAATTCTTATCATTTTTGCATCTCTGAAATATATCATTGATATATTCCTATAATATTTGCGTTAATCGCCCTCAAGATTTTCGCCTCTCTGTCCATCCTTCCCCGACCTCTCTTAGTTCGCCCGTCCGCCCTCATGTGTTCTCACATACAGAGTTATCTTCTTTCTAAACAAACTTCTACTAATTTAGTATTGAGGTTTTTTCTTATTTATTTACTTTCTCATCCTGTCCATCTTTGTTACATCCTTAACATTTCTGATGTATTTTATTTCAACTCCTTCTCCTTCTATAATCTCTCCTTCAATATCGTAAATTGCAGTCTGTAAATTACTTTGTGCACCTCCTCGTCCGATATTTCCTTTTTATTAATGAATTTGTAATGCTATGTTAAGAGCTGCGATAGTATTTGAATGGTTCATTTCGTTTCTATGGTGTGTTTGTTGTTTATTTGTTTTGGATGCCATTTTCAGTGTGCCTTATGTAGAGAAAAGTGCGTTTAGTTTTTTATATGATCTAATAATTAAATTATTAGGCATAAGTTCTTGTTTATTGGTTTATTATTAATCGGTAGTACAAAATAACTATAATGGTTCCTGGATCTGGGAAGCGTTGTGTACCCAGATGCACATATAGGAAAGAAATGCAGCACCGTTTTCTTTTGAAGAAGTATCCACCAATTATTATGAAATAAATTTATGATTGTTACCGCTTGTTTTGTTATTGCAAGTTATGATAAGCCTATTCATATGAATAATCATTCAAATATTAATTATTATTATTATTATTTTATTCTTGGATCAACTATTTCACAGTTGCAAATTCATGCGTTTAATTAGCAATCATTTCATAGTTACTAAAAGTGTTTCTTGGTGTAGTTAAGTGGAGTTCGGGCAAAAATATCGCAGCTGAAATACCATAAGGACACAAAAGATGGATTGAAATTGCCCAACGACCACTAGCTTTAAACTATTCCAAGTAAGAAAAGTAAGAAAAACACCCTTAGTCCGTAGATTCTCAGACATGCATCACAGCTCAGGATGTAAGGCCACCATAGGCGAAATGAAGTTGTGATTTATTTATATGTAACGAATGTCAAATTTTCTATATAAGAAATCTCTTTACCGCAAAATGTTTTACTTACAGGTACCTATAGAGGAGATTTAAATTATGACCAATCAAATTATTTGAATGCGTGATTATATAGATATTTATAGATCTCGTTTTGCTTTTATTTATCATCATTCCACCTTTTCTTTAAGTTTTCTGTTTATAGTTTGTAGATAGATTGGAACATGTTTACTTGACCAGATATTATAAGCTAGCAGCTTTATATTAATAAAAAACAAGCAAGAGTTAAATTTAAATTAAGCAGCCTCCTCTCACACAAAGTAATATCTTACATGCCCTTAAAAGCAAATCCTTTAAACCAGATCTTATTGTCTAATGTTGAATGAAGAAAAAAAAACGAAGGCAAACGGAAAAAGTTTCCTGTTTTTTTTCCAAGATTTTTTATCTGAATTTTTTGTATTGGCTACAGTAAAATAAGATTTATTCTGTCTTTTTGGGAGCCTTCGAAAACGAAACAATTTAAAAGTCGAAATAAAAAATTAACCAAAGTTTTTTAGGACGTTAACATCAAAAGTAGAAAATAACTTTAATGCGTATTAAATACATCGTAACATTCCGGTATACTAAATTAAATTAGTATATAGAGTGTGCAAATAAAATTGAATAAGTTATAAGAATAATTTAAAAAATTGTATGGTTCTCAAAACGCTTTTAACTAAGAAACACTTTAAAACTTAAAAAAAAGAAACTCAACCATATGGCAATTATATGGTAAATCAGTAGATGGCCAAATTATTAGGGGCAGGACTGATATTTATGTAATTTGTAGTTAATTAGATTTGTTTCAATAAATGATGTTGCGTTTAAAAGGTTATTTTATTTTAAATAGGTACCGGTATCATTATTGCTGTTTTGTGAAACGGCAACGTAGTATACGCGCGTCATATGTCAATTGTGTGAGGTTTCTTTTCATTCAGTCAATGCCCATTAGAATGCGCGCTTTGTTTTATGTTCTTGTATTGCCTAGATATTATAACTTTACTACTTTTGTATCTAAAACAATCAAACAGTAAGTAATGTTCCGTATAATAATAATTCTTTTGCAATTTTTTCAGATTTACAGGTTGACTTTTCCATCTAACCAACCATCCTAATTTTGACTGACAAAAGTTATTTTGTAAGACGACACCCTGGTGAACAATTTGCGCCAATTGTCTTTTAGAGAGGGTTAAACACCCAGTCAGTGTCAAGGTATTGTTTGTTATCTCAGTCAAAGGCATGTGAGTCCCTATACATTGTAGAAGGGGCAATGGAACAATACCAATAAAAGCGAGTACTAGAAACACGATCATTACCGTAGATTAAATGAATGGTTTTATTGTTTTGCCTTGGCCAAGGAATTCACCAGACATAAATCCCATTTAAAACATGTGGGAACTCATCAACCGGACAAAAGAAAGAAGTGATGACCACCAAACACAATTTATTGAAACTCTCTTCAGAGAATGACATCACAACTCAAAACAATATAGTTTATTCTAGACTATATAGTGCGTCTGAAGTTGTACACATGCACAGGAACAGAAATATTTTTTCTAAATAAAGTATTCTAATTTATTGAATCAGAATACGACAATTGCATTAATTAACAATCAAGACACAATATATAGCACAACTTCAACAACAACTTCTTAATATATAATGAAAGAAAGATTTATTTCAAACATTCGCCACCAACATATGGTTATAACTTAGTTGCTGTGAAAAAATACTAATAAAACTATCAATATCTCAGAATAATGTAACCTGCAAAATAATATTACTCATTTGAATGCAAATTATTCCATTCTAAGATATTTGCAAAAAAAAATTGGCCTGCGTTAAAATCACCAGGAAAATAAAGATTCCTGTTTCTCCCTAAATGAAGTGCCGTAAACCTCTTATTGTCACTAAGAGCTGCTATCAGCTTCGCTTAAGATTCGAATAGGAAAAGTCTCTTATTTCATTTCATTTTATTAGTTCATCCACTCTATTTTCGCCAGGAAATCTGAAAAAGATACAGAAAGCTGTTTACATTGCTAGAAAGCCGATCAACTTTATCCAATTTTCGTCATTTTCAGACAACTGTATCGAAACATATATATATAAAGTAAAACAAGAATTTCCAATATTATCAATGGTTTTCTACTTCGAAATGTTAAAACCTTATTTTAACCTAAAATACTGAAAGCTGATTTGTTTTTTATATAATTTGTAATAATGTACTGTTAAGCTTATATTTTTTAGCCAAATTCATAGGGTAATTTATTGTATTAATAGTGCATCAGACTTATTGTATACAACGATATAACACTTACCGGATAAGTCTTCGGTTTAACCACTTAACGTTTAACGGTTTCTGGAAACTTGATATTTACGTTGATTTGAAACACTTATATAAGACTGGATACCTAAGAAGTTTGATAGCTGAGTTCTACATGAAGTAATAGCAAACATTTTTGAAATGAAAACCAACCATTAAAGGCGATGAAAAGTGTATCATATATGATAGTATTATGAAAAAAGTTTGTTTTAAAAATCCGGAGAAGCTTCAGAAACGGTTATAAACCCCGTATTGACGCTAAAAAAGGTGAATGGCATATTCATGAAAATGAGTTGTCAGGATATGCTGCTCAAACCTGGTCAAACTATTAATAAGGCTGCTTGCAACAACAACACAAATGAAGCAGACAATTAGAAAATGATCTATTTTGATCAATAGGAAAAGCCCCGTTTTCCAACATAACAATTATAAACCACCCAGACTACTGTATAGATAAAGTTCTTCTAGTGGTTCACTATGAGTTGAAATTTATATGAATAAATTATTTTAAGCTCGCACAAATAACATATTGTATTATGAATGATGAGGTGAAGTTGCTTGGTTTATAATTCTACACAATAATTTGAACATGTGTAAGTTATATTTCGAAGTAGGTTCCACGAATCCTTATCCCACGTATATCCTCAATCAACAAAGATATGAAGATCGATATAAAAAATACTGTTTACGTCAATTGCTTGATCTAATAAGTGGCCAAATACTTAAACAACTCCCAAGAAAGAGCTAATAAATCTAGCACATTTATTTAATGCTACACTACCTATACGGTAATTATTATATATTATATAAGATTATTATATCATTAAATTAGGTAAATCGCCCAAAGATAAAACAATAATGTTTACCAATATAATTCCTCCAAATCATATCTGAAATGTACAAAAAGTTATTCTTAAAACGCCTCAAACTAATTATTGAAGAAAGGCTCATTCAGGTTCACCAGTTTTAATTTAGATTATTCCGTATTAAACATTAAAGAAAATACTCTGATCTCAAACCTATCAAACCTAGCTGGAGTATCTCAAGGAAGCGTGTTGCGATCCGTGCTTTATCTCCTTTACATCAGTGATCTTCCCACAACATTATATAGCACCAGTGTTGTTGGAGGGTCGCTATAATCAGTGTATCACACTTAAAGGGAATTATGTTGAATAAAAAAAACTAATTTTGCCAAAAAAATGTGTTTTACTATGGTAGGCCCGGTACTTTTCAAGTGATCTGTTATAACCCTGAATGCCAAGTTGCGATTCCAATATCCAATTGATTCAGAGGTTCCAAAATAAAGTGGCGAATGCGAAGATTGGCCGATTCTCAATAAAGCAGTCTCCAGAACCACGTCAACACGGAAGCATCCAGACTTCTAAATATGTATAAAGTCATTAGACGTCTCAACCGGAAAAAAACTCCAGGTCTTGCAATGGTTTGAACATTAAGTGATTCAGAGGAAAATATGTTAGTTGTAGTAGTTTGTTAGTAAGTTGAATCAGATTAAAGTTCATTGTTAGTTGTATACTAGTTTTAATTAAAAGAAATTGAAATACAAACATGAAAAAAGGATTTATGCATGTAAGTAACTATTAAATAAATTATAGCGACCTTGAGGTATGTCTAATTTTACATCGTGGAATAACGGTCTACAAAATACTCAGAAACATATTCCCAGATATTGAACACGGGCGGGGTGCCAGCAGCGCCAATTAGAACCCGATAACAAATAGCTGGCGGCAACCCCGAGACGTTTATCTGGGATGTTATTGAAGGGAATTTCGATTCAGTCAGTGCTCAACCCTCGTTTGGTTTAGACGTGCCACCATCGAATGCCTCGTCACCAGGTAACACCGCTGCCATCCGTTTTATTATTAGTATTTTTCAAATTGTTTTATATTGTGAATAAATAACGGTCACATAATGTAAACACCACTGTTTCATTTCGTTTTACCTCCATTCACCGAGCCACATCATTTACCCTAAAAAATAAATAATTTCTTCATTCCAATTCCAATTCCAATTCCATTATTTCCAATAAGGAAAACCTGTATTTATTTGTTCCATGTTTATTAACAGTCGTGGTAATTTTGTAATTACCACCGGTAGTCCATTTACATTTAAATACGATGCCAATTCGATTTTATCCTGTCGTCCAAATGAAAATTGCAATCTGATCGGGAGCCAATTAGTCCGGGGGACATCTCGCAAACGGCGGTTATCAAAAAAGGCGCCGGTTCGTTTTTATTGGACGCTTATTTCAAAGGAGGACGTTCCGCCAGCTTATTATATAAAAGGAAAAAAGTCGCGCAGAAAGGGCGAGTTTATTTCTGCTGACAGGTCTCTTTAAAATCGACCGGGGACTTATGATTATTATCAGTCGTTGTAGTAGGAGGGGATATTGAGGTAATCATTGTTCTGAAAAGTGATCGAACACGAAGTCTCTTCGTTCTATTTGAATTTCATTCTGAAATTTCTACCAATGAGTTTTTCAGTTTAATTTTTGGTTATATTGAGAAAAATTGGTATTAAACCAAATATTTTCCATCAATTTTCTTTGTATCATGACGATATAGTGTCTAAAAATCAATATTGGTTTGACAGTGATCTAGTTACCGACACACTCTCAAACTTCTTCAGAATTTCAAAACCCTATGTCAGTTAAGAGATGTGCATTGTTCTGCACTGAAGCTTTAATACTGTCTCCTTCACAAACTTATCACATGGAAGGATGACCTTGCGTCCGTTATTCGTTATTGATTTTTTTTTGTAACAATACGTCGTTCAGATTTCCGCTGACGTTGGTAGATATTTACAGTAACAGTTTCGTTCGATTTTAGTAACTCGCAGTCCATACACCTTACTGATCTCACCGTAACACAGCAAGACTTTATGACCATTAATATAAGCTTTGGTTGAGATGTGGAAGCCTCTCCTGGATTAACCAATAACTTTTTGTGTTTAGAAGTCTATCCTCTTTTCTTCTTGAGAGGCAATGATATCGCAATATTAAAACGGCTTGAAAGGATATTTTCAGTCATTTCTCATGGTAGCCATCTTCCTTCCTTTAGAATATTTCCCATAGTATTTAAATGTCTAGAAAAATCAACTGCTAATTTGTCTGAAAGTAAAAATAAGATGAAATGAATGAAATGAAAGTTTAATTTATCCTAATACAGGAGTATTTTACCATAATAAACTAATTTTATTTCTATTCTAACAGGTCAATTGAAAAGTCCCCGGCCTACCATAGTAAAACACATTTTTTTGGCAAAATTAATTTATTTAGTCAACATAATTCCCTTCAAGGGTAATACACTGATTATAGCGACCTTCCAACTTTTCGATACCATTCTTGAAGTACGATTTATTCTTCGCTTCAAAATAGGCCTCAATTTCGGCGATCACTTCTTCATTCGACGAAAATTTCTTCCCAGCGAGCATTTCTTTGAGATCTGCGAACACAAAATAGTCTGGAGATCCAGATCTGGAGAATACGGTGGATCAGAAAGCAATTCGACGCCCAATTCATGGATTTTTGCCATCGTTTTCACTGACTTATGACGCGGTGCATTGTCTTCGGTGTCACGGTGTCGTCAATGAAATGTCATGTGGAATTGTTCGTTTGCTCACAGTCGAGATGTTAGAGATGTTACGCAGTCGACTGTTTCTCGAGCCAGAAAGTGCACAGTTAATACTTCTGTTAACCGCATGATTCCGCTTCAGAACCACTGAGAATCCCGCACGTCACCCATCGTCGAACACCGTCAAAATCCGTAGGTCTGGGGCGGAATTTGCACTAGCAACAAGCCCTTTTTTGTGGATCAAAGGGCCAAAATTTATAAATAAATGTATCATCGGGACATTCTCGAAGTGGTATTTCCGAGGGCTAAGCAACACTTCGGCGATGCGAGTTGGATGTTGCAACAGGACTCCGCTCCAACCTATAAGGCAAAAGCAATGACCAGCATATCTTCAGAACGGCCTCCCTATTTACCGGATCTCAATCCAATGGACTACAGCATGTAGTAGTATTATAAGTAGTAAGGAGTAAGAGCTCAAAGATATCTCAGCAAATTAGATGTAAATGATACTTTTATTGGTGTTTATGGTGTCGATATTTTCCCCAGAATAATGTTTGAAAAAAAACCAAGATAGTAAAAGTCTTTAAAAGAACAAAGAAAATGGATTTAAAAAGTATACAAAAAAAAACAGGTCCAATTATTTTAGCTGCAATACGATAACTGAAATGTAGGCGTAAAACCTATACACCCCCAAAACACAAATCCTAAAACAAACAACATAACCCTTGTTAACAAATAATCAGTATCAAATCCAGACCAATAATACCGGAAATAACTAATAAATTTCTCGAAATTAACCTCATAAAATATACAGTTCTTACCATCCAATTTATATAATTCCTTTTTTGCCGTACGGATATAAATAAAGTTACCCTTTGTCGGGGAATATGGTTGAGATATCCCCAGATATGAAATAAGACATGTCCCATATATAACCCCGGTAAAATGAGAGCGGAATATGAAGAATAAAGCTCTAGATTGGCATGCGGCTGATGGAAAATCTTAGGGGATGGGACATAAAGTAAAATCCGTAGATTTTCTGAAGAGTCTTCGTAGAAATCAATCTGTGTAACACCAAAAAGTAACTACTTAATATTAGGTAATATTTCGACATAGCAAAAAATAACATTGAAACACTTTTTATTAATGGCATAAGGTATTTATTTTTCAAAGTATTTTTTAGTTTTATACTCTCTAGTCTTTTTTATAGGAACTTTTGAATATTTGAAAATTCAATAGCTTTCAATTTTTCTATATTTCATTATAAAAAATTGAATTAGTAGTTAAAATAAAACTGACACTCAAAAGGGACAGTATTTAATGAAGGCGTCAATAAAGATTCCAAGTTATATTTAATAGTCATTAGTCATAGTTCATAGTAAACTTTGTTCGCTTCCATCTTCTGATATACTGCTCTGTCCAGTAGCTCTATTGCTTCCATGTTGGTGTGATTTGGTCAGTTTTTAAAGTTTTTTATTTCGTAAATTCTATCCATTTGATTTCCAGATCATTGTGCAGTTCTTCATTGATTACGTAGCGATAAGCATTGGTAATTACTCGAAAAACTTTGTTTTTACAATTTTTGGTTACTAGTCAGTTTAAGTGTTAGGAAACGCCATATTTGCAACCCATACGCCCGATTTTACGGCTACAGATTAACTCCGTGAAGTAGATCGAAGTAAGATTGATAAATTTCATGATTTGCTTGGCTTTGTATCTTACTTTAATAAATTCGCCGCAAATATAGCAAAATGAGTCGACGTCTCGTTTCCAAACTCTCGAAGCCATTTTGAACTGGTAAAAACAAATAAAAGACGTTACGGCTCTGTAATGCGCAAATACAGACTGTTGTACATGTAACAGCGATACAAGAAACACTACTCGTCGCCCTATCAGGTCGACAGCGATAGCCCAATCGCACTTTTCATATAATTTTGTTTATAACAGATCAATTGAAAAGTCCCCGGCCTACCATAGTAAAACAAATTTTTTTTTGGCAAAATTAGTTTTTTTTTATTCAACATAATAACCTTCAAGGGTGATACACTGATTATAGCGACCCTCCAACTTTTCGATACCTTTTTTGTAGTACGATTTGTCATTTGCTTCAAAATAGGCCTCAATGTAGGCGATCACCTCTTCATTCGACGAAATTTTCTTCCCAGCGAGCATTATTTTGAGATCTGAAAACAGGAAATAGTCGCTGGAGGCTAGATCTGGAAAATACGGTGGATGAGGAAGCAACACGAAGAGCAATTGATGGATTTTTGACATGGTGCATTGTCTTGGTGAAGCAGCACTTTCCTTTTATTCAAATGCGGCCATTTTTCAGCGACTTCGTCCTTCAAACCCTCCAATAATGCTATGTAATAGTCGTTGTTGATGGTCCTTTCTTTTTCAAGATAGTCAATGAAAATTATTCCATGCGCATCCCAAAATACAGACACCAGAACCTTGCCAGCCGACTGTTGCGTTTGTCCACGCTTTGGAGCGGGCTCATCGTGTACAGTCCACTCAGATGACTGTCGATTGGACTTCGGCGTGAAATGATAAAGCCATGCTTCATGCATTATTAAATATCGACGCAAAACTCGGGTTTATTACGCTTGATCATCTTCAAACACTGCTCCAAATTATCAACTCGTCGTTATTTTTGGTCAAAAGTGAGCTCGCGAGCCAGCCACTTTGCACAGAGCTTTCTCATACCCAAATATTCGTCAATGATATGATGTACACATTCAGTTGATATATTTAGAGTGCAAATTCATTCAGTTTCAATTTACGGTGATTCAAAATTATTTTGTGGATTTTTTAAATGTTTTCGTCGGTAACAATCTCGTTTGGGCGTCCACTGCGTTCACCATCTTCGGTGCTCATTTCACCGCGTCTAAACTTAAGTTTTTGCTTAAACTAATTATCCGACAGCTGTCAAATTTATACACGCATCTTTTGAGTGTTAGGGCTAAAAAATATATGGATTTAATTCTAGTGGCGCTATCTATGTGTCAGGCCGGGAACCTATCAGTGACCTATTATATTATAACGAATATATTATGTACATGCGCAAGAAATATTTATTTTTTTGGAGACCGGAACAATTTTTCAACATTAGCCATCATGTCTATTAACACGACCATGGAACAAACATGGAATTGATAAAAATGGATGGTTTAAACTAACATTAACCTAGTTTTCTAATATTAGAAATCAGAACGGCGCAGAACTTCTCTATCCGAGACTGGTAAAAGGATAATTTACTTGGAGAAAGTTGAACAAGACAAAACAGAGGGAGACAATAATGTGCGCCCGTAATAGAGGAAACCTATTTCGACGTTATTATCGTTGATTTGTTTTTTCGAATAACGGGGAAATCTTTTCGTGTTCGTCTAGCCAATTCCGAAGTCAATAAACTTGGATGCCGTGTTTTTATTTGAGTATAGTAAACAGTTGGGATTTCCTTATAATAGGATCAAAGTGATACACACACACATATATGTGTATATATGTGTGTGTGTATTTATATATTTTCTGCATTCAGTTAATTCGGTTAAAATATGTTTTGTGAGTGCTATGTTCCAGTCAGTGAATTTGACAAAGATGTATTTATACAAAATACATCAAAATGCTAAAGTCACATAGCCTACCAACCCTTGCCCCTATCGTAGGCAAAAATTTCATAAATATGCGAATAGCAATCATTATTATGCCGACCTCCAACCAGTTGTTCTTATTTACAGTAAAAACAAATAGTTATAAATTAATGTAGGTGCCCTACTCGAAAAATGTATTTAGATATTTCAGAATGATGGAATTCAGAAAGTTTTACAGGAGATATAACCAAAAGGCACATATGTCCTCGATTAACATGCGAAATATATTCACGAAAGATAAAAAACAACATTAACCAACAATATAATTTTACTTAACCCTATATTTAAGAGTAATGACTCTATTTTTGGTGTAACACACCAGTTTTAAGTCAACTGTCCATCTATAATATTCCATTTGTATCCCCATGGATTAAGTGCCGTCATATTGTTAATTAAATTGTCAAAGCACGGTATTTTACTCGCTTGTCTTCAGGTTTAACGGATTTAATTAGAATATTAACCTTATTCCCATTCAGAGTTAAATTGAAATTGATCAAACTATAAACTAGTATAATTTAGCATGAAGTAATAATTTTATTTAAAATGTGCTAGGTACCTGTATACTCTCTGTCATCTCATATTTTTTTAAATTTTCATCCAATAAGCAATTCGTCTTCGAAATTTCTTGGTCCTCCAGGCTGTTCTTTGGCATTGACAGAAAATTACCACTTTTAATCGACCAGTATCATCATATGTTTCTAAAACTGTTTGACAGCATATTTCTTCAACCAAACAACAAAAGTAATGTTTGTCAAAAATATAATCCCAAGATTTCCATGATTAACGTCTATATTGACTCAATAAGCCAATAATACTGAACAGAAGAAAATTATTATTTCAGTTATTTAACACTTATATATATATATATATATATATATATATATATATATATATATATATATGTGTGTGTGTGTGTGTGTGTGTATTTATATATTTCCTGCATTCAGTCAATTTGGTTAAAATATGTTTTGTGAGTGCTGTGTTCCACTCAGTGCAGACTAGAGGAGGTTCACTCACATATATATATATATGAATTTGACAAAGATGTATTTATACAAAATACATCAAAATGCTAAAGTCATATAGCCTACCAACCCTTGCCCCTATCGTAGGCAAAAATTTCATAAATATGCAAATAGCAATCATTATTATGCCGACCTCCAACCAGTTGTTCTTATTTACAGTAAAAACAAATAGTTATAAATTAATTTATGTGCCCTACCCAAAGAACTTATTTAGATATTTCAGAATGATGGAATCATAGTTTTACAAGAGATATAACCAAAAGGCACATATGTCCTCGATTAACATTTGAAATAAATTCACGAAAGATAAAAAACAACGTTAACCAACAATATAATTTTACTTAACCCTATATTTAAGAGTAATGACTCTATTTTTGGTGTAACACATCAGTTTTAAGTCAACTGTCCATCTATAATATTCCATTTCTATCCCCATGGATTAAGTGCCGTCATATTGTTAATTAAATTGTCAAAGCACGGTATTTTACTCGCTTGTCTTGAGGTTTAACGGATTTAATTAGAATATTAACCTTATTCCCATTCAGAGTTAAATTGAAATTGATCAAACTATAAACTAGTATAATTTGGCATGAAGTAATAATTTTATTTAAAATGTTCTAGGTACCTGTATACTCTCTGTCATCTCACATTTTTTTAAATTTTCATCCAATATGCAATTCGTCTTCGAAATTTCTTGGTCCTCCAGGCTGTTCTTTGCCATTGACAGAAAATTACCACTTTTAATCGACCAGTATCACATCATATGTTTCTAAAATTGTTTGACAGCATATTTCTTCAACCAAACAACAAAAGTAATGTTTGTCAAAAATATAATCCCAAGATTTCCATGATTAACGTCTATATTGACTCAATAAGCCAATAATACTGAACAGAAGAAAATTATTATTTCAGTTATTTAACACTTATATATATATATATATATATATATATATATATATATATATATGTGTGTGTGTGTGTGTGTGTGTATTTATATATTTCCTGCATTCAGTCAATTTGGTTAAAATATGTTTTGTGAGTGCTGTGTTCCACTCAGTGCAGACTAGAGGAGGTTCACTCACATATATATATATATGAATTTGACAAAGATGTATTTATACAAAATACATCAAAATGCTAAAGTCACATAGCCTACCAACCCTTGCCCCTATCGTAGGCAAAAATTTCATAAATATGCGAATAGCAATCATTATTATGCCGACCTCCAACCAGTTGTTCTTATTTACAGTAAAAACAAATAGTTATAAATTAATTTATGTGCCCTACCCAAAGAACTTATTTAGATATTTCAGAATGATGGAATCATAGTTTTACAAGAGATATAACCAAAAGGCACATATGTCCTCGATTAACATTTGAAATAAATTCACGAAAGATAAAAAACAACGTTAACCAACAATATAATTTTACTTAACCCTATATTTAACATTACTCTATTTTTGGTGTAACACATCAGTTTTAAGTCAACTGTCCATCTATAATATTCCATTTGTATCCCCATGGATTAAGTGCCGTCATATTGTTAATTAAATTGTCAAAGCACGGTATTTTACTCGCTTGTCTTGAGGTTTAACGGATTTAATTAGAATATTAACCTTATTCCCATTCAGAGTTAAATTGAAATTGATCAAACTATAAACTAGTATAATTTGGCATGAAGTAATAATTTTATTTAAAATGTGCTAGGTATCTGTATACTCACAGTCATCTCATTTTTTTTTTTAATTTTCATCCAATAAGCAATTCGTCTTCGAAATTTCTTGGTCCTTCAGGCTGTTCTTTGCCATTGACAGAAAATTACCACTTTTAATCGACCAGTATCACATCATATGTTTCTAAAACTGTTTGACAGCATATTTCTTCAACCAAACAACAAAAGTAATATTTGTCAAAAATATAATCCCAAGATTTCCATGATTAACGTCTATATTGACTCAATAAGCCAATAATAGTGAATAGAAGAAAATTACTATTTCAGTTATTTAACACTTATACATATATATACATATATATATATATATATATATATATATATATACACATATATATATACACATATACGTATATATATAGATATATATATATATATATATATATATATATATATATATGTATATATATATATATATATATATATATATATATGTATATATATATATATATATATATATATCGAATATATATATATATATATATATATATATATATATATATATATATAATTAACAACAGACCTATTTACTCAGATATTTTCTTCGCAAAAGATCCGAACCAATCTGAATATAAATGACAGTGAAAGTTCCTAAGCTTCCCCAACATAGTCCTATAAAAAGTATTTTTTCCGGGCAGAGTCTATTTCTCCAGAGTACGTTTAAGTTCCAGATTCTTGATATGGTAAAAATAAAATGCCGATATACGCCTCCGAAGTATCGTTTCGTCCTCATGACAAACTGGGGCCTAAATTATATATAAGGATAAACATCAACACTTAACGAACTTATATTAAAAGGCCTATAATCAAATTACTTTTATTAAAAATTAAATATTTATTTTCTAATATGTTCTGAGAACAATATACCAGGCATGTACAGAACAGAAAAATGTTCTTCTACAAGGGATGAACAAAATAATATGAACACTATAGGCACAATGTTGCCTATATGTGGAATATTGTCCCATTCTTGTACCTTGTACTTTCTTAACTTTCGGCTCTAAAACTGCCGATAAGGTTTCAATTATATTCAAGTGGTGGCACAAAAAATGTTTGTAAATATCTTGATGGTGCTCAAACCAAGTCTGAACATTTTTGGCTGTGCGTATGAGCGTATTATCTCTTAATATATGCTAGTCAGAGTAAGAACTGCATGTTTGAGGATGTCGTGTTATTTACTTGCATTAGTTCGGCTAATGACATTCATATCATTCAGAGGAATAGCTGAGTACCATGATATTGCCGACTAAATCATAACTGAAACTCCCCCATGCTTAAATGTAGAGAAACAGATAGTCCGTATTGTACGTTTTTTTAAGGTACTCCATATAAACACACAGCTGGTTATAAGAAACAATATAAATCATGATTCATAGAACCATTTCACATTTTTTCAATCATTAAATGTCCAGGCTTTATGGCCATTGTACCACTTCCTTGGTAACGAAAGGGTTTCGCATTATATTTTTGATGGTTTACATTTGGTTCTAAAAAGAAACTTTAATATTTTGACGTTTTTTAAGCAGAATCTCTGTCATCTCAGATCTTACTTCGTTTCATTCTACTTTTTGTTACACAAGCTGAACTAAAGAAAATGAACAAAAGACAGCAAGATCTGAAGATAGCAGGTTATGAGTTTCTGCCGAAACGTAGTCAAAATAATAAGTTCTTTTCAGGGTATTTTAAGATTCAGCTACAAACCTAGCAGCATCGTCTTTTATCGAACACAAAACTATCAATCTATCATATAACAGGTCAAATGAAAAGTATCCGGCCTACCATAGTAATATAAATTTTTTTGGAAAATTAATAATTCCCTTGAAGGGTGATACACTGATTATAGCGACCCTCCAACTTTTCGATACCATTTTTGTAGTACGATTTGTCCTTTGCTTCAAAATAAGCCTCAGTTTCGGCGATTACCTCTTCATTCGATGAAAATGTCTTCCCAGCGAGCATTCTTTTGAGGTCTGAGAACAGGAAATAGTCGCTGGGGCCAGATCTGGAGAATACAGTGTATAAAGAAGCAATTCGAAGCCCAATTCATGGATTTTGCAACCGTTTTCACTGACTCGTGACACGATGCATTGTCTTGGGGAAGCAGCACTTCCTATTTCTTCAAATGCGGCCGTTTTTCGGCGATTTCGTCCTTCAAACAATAACAAAAGTTGCTTCACCCAAAATGCCATAATGCACAAACTAATGATTAAATTTATACACGCATCTTTTGAGGGTTAGGGCTAACTAAAAAACATATGGATTTAATTCCACTATCGCCATCTATTTGTCATGCCGGGGACTTTGCAATTGACCTGTTATGATAAATTAAGTGGTGTTCAAACAAAAATATCGCACTGAAGCTCTAAGATCACAAAAGATTGATTGAAGGTGTGCTCAATGATCGCTAGCCATAAACTATTCCAAGTAAGAACCATTTAAACCTTGAAAAACACCCCTAGTCCGCGGGTTCTCGGCACATACATCACATATCAAGCTGTAAAGCCACCAAATGCGAATTGTAGTAGCTCAGTTTCTAATTTCACAACAACTATAAGCTCCCCAAACAGAATAACGACCACGTACATCCCTGTAGCCATTTTTAGGAGGAGTTAGGTGTTATGTAATACGGTCCAGCTTATCAGGTCATCAGTTTTTTTGACTATCTGAATGGCGAACGAGTGAAATGAGTTGGTCTATTTTCATATTCAGTATCGCTTGGTATCACCGTTCAACCAGTCGCCTCCTCTTTCCGTTAAATAAAATAATATTTTAAAGTAAATTAATATTTTTGTTTCCTAAACCTTTTCAAATATTTTAACTTATATGATCATTTAAACATCTCCTGAAGCTTCCATAAATTGTCGTTCAGAACCAGAATAACAACACAAAAGCGTTCATAGAAATAAATGAAACTATTAGTTATAAACATAAAAATAAAGTTTTATGCGATGACCTATATAAAAAGCAGACTCCGAAGTTTTATGTAAATAAGTGAGACAGCGAAAGTTTTCTTTTCGCCTAGTTCCCTAAAAAGTGTTCCAGCCTGAATGTATTTCTCCAGCGTACACTTCTGATCTTAATGTGTAAAGTAATATAAACAAAAATGTCTGTGCTGTGTGCGCAGTCGAGGAATCGCTTTGTGTTATATCAATAATAAACAACTAATTAAAATTCGCAAAGACAGAAGAAACATTAAATATTAAAGTTTCAAAGCTAGTAAAGCTTCACTCAATTTATCATATATTTAATTATATTTATATACTAATTAATATTTAAATTATAACATAATATATTTATAATTTATAATATATGAAAGGGTTTAGAAAATAAAAACTATTAATTCACATGAAAATATTATTTCTTTTAACTGAAAGAAGAGGCGACTAGTTAAACGGTGATACCAAACGACACTGAGAGTCTATTAGAAAACAGATTACCCCGCATTACTTCTTCACTATTCAGGGAGTTTTACAACAGATTGCCGGGTAGTCAGAGCCTTATTACATGACACATTTAAGCTGCCTTAGATTCAATTGCCTAAAGAGCACATCACCAAAGGATTTCAAGTCTCTACTCTAGAAAATTAAGTTTTCCTGTAAGGATCTGCTCTCTCACTTTCCTATGAAACTTCACCATCACGCAGGTGAGTGGATTCAATGAGTGATGAGGTGATGAGGAAGCAATCATTATAAGAATTTTTTTACATATTCTATACACACTCTAGAGCTTTGTATCAGTATTTTTTGTCAGACTCAAAATAAACGAAAACTTAAATTGGAAGCGGCAACGTTGCATTATAAATTTTGATGACGTGTATTAGCTGTTTTATCGGAAAAACTTTAGTTACTATATTATGAACAATGGTATTTTTATTAACTGTTTACAATCTGATTTTGTCATAAAATCACTTTCCATATTTATTTATGGTAAAATGTAAGCAGTTGCTTGTTATAAATGCAAAACGGATCCTTGTAGGCGTACAAGCCGACATTTTCCCTTTTGCATTTCACGAATCCGAAACCCGTAATATACTGCGGAGAGATAGATTTAGTCCGATGGAAAGCTTTTTATGTGACAATACCGAAAGGGAAGGCCGAGCGGCTGGGAAAGTTTTACAGTCGTTTATATTCGAATTGGTTTAGGTCACTTGTGGATATATTGTCTTTGAAGCGAATAAGTTTGTTGTTTATGGCGGAATTGTGGCCTTCACAGAAGAAATTTTATTATAATATTTCCATTCTGATTTTGTGCCGAGCTTTTTTCCATATATACAAGATCATATTTGAGTAACCATCAAATGTTTAATAATATGTATTGGATATTTTGTTAGGTGCTATAAAATATTTTACTTCATGAATTTTGAGGAGTAATTTTTTGCATCCTCCAAGAAATTAATTATTTCCTCGACAGTTATAAAAAAGAATAAGAATAACTTACAAGAAAGAGTCTTAGAAGAATAATCTGTCATGTGTAATAATAATCACGTCATCCATGGATGATTTCACATTTATTGGAGTTATTTGCGAAAGTTCTGCGAATAATGACCAATGCTTATAGCTACGTAATCAACGAAATCAAGATAATTACGAAATTATCCAATATTTTGCATTAAAACATGAAATACGGCTACCAGATCAGAGGAAAATCTGAAGATTGAAGCCAACCAAACCACATGAACTTGTATAGTTGGGAAATACATACTGATGTGTATTAATGCAAGTATAAGAGTAGCAATAAATTAATCATCATCATCTATATCACACTATAGCAATGTCTAAAACTCGGAGCCATAGAGGATTAGCAAGATAAGCGTTAAAAAAATTAGCCATATTAGCCAAATTTTATGCTATAATAAGAACAATGGTGGAGTGATATCTGATGATTATCACTCATCGTAAGTAAAGCATCTTAGTGAAGTGTTCTACTTTATCTTTGACGAATTTAGCATTATCCTTAGGTCCTACAAAATTCACAGCATATCTGTTTTGATGATAACATCGATATCAATGATTCAGCACAAACATTTTTCCATATATGATTAAAATAGAACCATTTTTCATTGCCGGTCACAATATGACATACAAGGACAATACTCGAAAATACTCTAAATATATTTGTCAGCATTTTATTCTCAAAACCTTGTATTATTGGGTCTTTTAATTAGCTATTTTCGTTCCCAAATATTTAAGTACTTTATTAAAACCGATTTAAAGAACAAAGATTATCCAGTGACATCTGATAACTGCAAACATGTTTTATGATATTTACAACAGATATGAATTGTAATAGAATAATAAATAGAACACAGAATTTGTTTTTAACTTTGATATGTAACGCAAGATCCTTCTGGTCGGCCATCAGCTTCAACTGCAGTTATCCAAACTAAAATGAAGGACATTTAAAGAGATGATCTCTTGAGTTTGCAACGCGCCATCTCACAAGACCGTTATCGTAAAGAAATATCTGATCAAAAGCTCAACAAACACCATCCAAAAAGCACCATATTCACTTGCTACAAATAATCAATATTTTGTATTTATTTTACACGATCTCCTTTGGTTATATAGCAAAATATATCAAAGAATGTCTATTGACTCATGAAAAATTATAACTTTTTAAGAAAATGTCTGTTATTTATTTACTTATTTATTATAGTTTATTACTTATTAACAACTGCATTTTTGCAAACGCTACTGCCATAATGGTCGTAGATAAAAACCACCATGTGGCATCAGTAAAACAATGGAAAATCTGATTAAACCAGTTTAGATTTGCACGTCAATGTTACAGAAAAGAGAAATCAAGATATCCCAATTAGAATGAATAATATCCAACTCTCATATGCTGATACAATTGTCATATATATGTCCACTCATCAAAAGGTTTAGGAATAACACTGGATATACTGGACGGTTCATCTAAATAAAGAGAACGGCATTCTGCTCTGGTACAATACAAATAAAAGCAAATATGAATATATTGCATCCAGATATAGGGTTGTGCTAAGAAGAGTAATCTGGACAAAATTTGTCAATTTCAAAAGAAAATATTGAGAAGTGCTGTTAATGAACAATGGTACCCCATAAATAATGTCCTCCGTAGAGATTTAGAAATGGACACCATTAACCAAACTATTGAAAATTTGGCCAGAGTTATAAACAACGACTTCTTTATCATGTCAATGTTGAGGCAGTCAGACCAAGAAGACTAAGCCTAAGCTAAGCCATATAGTGTTCATGCAAATGAAACCTAAGGGATTTTAATGCGAAATCCTTTTTTATATTAATTTGAGACTGCATGATATTTCTCAGTAAACAAGTATTTTGACAGGATTATAGTTTTTAGTAACCTTTGTTATATATTTTTTTTTAAATAAATAACATTTAAATGGACAATATTTTCGGGAGCACACATATAATATCAAAATTAAATTGCTTCAAGATATTGTTAATAAAGTTTTGCCATCTTCATCCCACGTTAACGCTAAGAACAAAGTCAACCGCTCAGGGCGTTTACGCTGCAAAGACCTAAAACTAATCTGAATATAAACGACTGGCAAAACTCCCTGAACCCCTCCAGCTTGGTCCCATAAAAACTGTTTCCTCCCAACCGACTCTATTCCTCCAGTTCTAGATTCGCGGATTGTTAAAAATAAAATCCTCCCCCACAGAGTCATTCCGCTTTCTTAACAAAGAAGAGCCGAAATTGCGTGACAGAAAAATGTCGAGGAATTACGGCAGGATTGATAGGTATGAGATATTTCAAAAACTTTTTTAATCCGGCTATTAAAAAAAAGAGTTTATGATACAAAGGATGAAATATAATAAGCACGATGACATAATTTTAAAAAACTATTATATAATATTATTATATTTACTAATTCCTTATATATATATATATATATATATATATATATATATATATATATATATATATACATATATATTTAACAATGATTTCATATTATTCTGTGTATTTTAATTTATTAGTGTAATAAAAACAAAACCTTAGACTATAGACTAAAGACTATAGACCAAAATGTGGAAAGCCATGGCTGAAACAAGATGTAATTCCTACTAGTAATTTAAATAGTAAGTATTCTGTTAAATAGTAATGATTTATTGATAATAATACCTGGGCTAGGAATGACAAAGACAAAGCGGAAGTTTTCTCTAAACATTTAAAGTATTTAATCCGTACCCGTTTGAAATATCCGCAACAGAAGAAACTAACATAGTTGACTTTCTTAACACTCAGTTCCAAATGGATCTGCCACATGAGAAATTTACTGTTAAGGAAGAAAAACAAACAATTGCTAAAGAAATCAATTCTAAAAAAAATCTCCTGGTTTTGACCTAATAACTGGAAGAGTCTTAAAAGAACTGCCAGGAAAGTGTATCAAATTAATAACATTCATATCAAGAAGCAAGTTCAAGCTAAGACTTAATTACTTTCCTAGCACTTGGAAAGTGGCTCAAATCATTATGAATCTTAAACCTGGGAAAAAATTGAAGACGTTTCCTCTTATCGTCCTATAAGCCTGTTACCTGCGACCTCTAAACTATTCGAAAAATTATACATTAAGAGACTCAAAATAATCGCAGAGGAGAGACATATTATTCCAAACCATCATTTTGGCTTCCGTAATAAACAGGGAACAATAGAACAAATACATAGATTAGTCTTGCCGAACAAATATTTCTAATTTATTGGCAAATTAGGAAAAATACTCTTCTTACTCATCTAAGTTACTTCTTTTCCGCTGCTTAAATTTTGTTTTTATATTTTTTGTACAGATAATTGGGTACCAACCCATGCATCGTAACCAAATGTTAGAATTGTTGTATATTCTTAGTTTTATTTTGTAAGATATCTCTATTTAATTAATACATTTTACTATTCATATGGAAGTGTGAACTCATAGCTTTTCCTACCATTTCCATTTCTTGGATTTCGTTAAGCCCAGTGGCTAAATATTTACTTTTTAATCCTTACCTTTTTAACTTTTCATTCAGCAGAAAACAGAAAAAAATTATCAATTTAGAAAATATGTTGTTGTTGCCATATATATCTAAATTATTTCTTCATTAAAATGTTAATAAACCAATTGTCCGAAGCTTTTATCGATTTTTTTACACTTTAAAGTATCCTTATCTACAAAGGTTTATCTGGACTAGACCTAAGCAGTAAAGTTTGCTCCAAACCATGGTCCTCGGCATTGAGCCTACCGACTGGCCAGTCACCAACTTAGATATCATCCCAGGTCGTACCCAGCCCGGTTACTGGCGTGACTGGGATCATTTTCCTTGTCGCATTTTACACTGTTGCCTAGGCCAATCACAAAAATAAATTTAGGAACATGCCCCAGCAGGATTCGAAACCGCGACTATCGCAACAGTAGGAGGACCGTCCTGTCGTCTTTACTAGTGTGCCAGCTTTTATCGATGTATTATTACATTGAGGGCACATCATCGCTAACTGAAAATAATGGGTCACAATAAATATTTGAAAATACTGTCAGGAGTTTATTAAGCGTCGCGTAATAGACAGGCGCTCTTATTATATCATTTTTTTGCAGAAATTGTATTACTTCAGACGTAAATATTTTCCTTAGCCTCTTAGCAAAATAAACTCGTAAAAATATTCTACAGTACTTTTTCTAAATCGGATAATACGTTACAAAGTTAATACCTCACAAATAGTTTGTCTCGTTCAATTTTTATCATTACTGATAAAGCTTGTAATATCTTCTAATAATTAATATTATTTAAAAAATATTGTTACACCACTGATATGACTCGAAACAATTCGAATAAAATCAGCGATAAAATAGCGCCAGTGGAGCTACAATAAAAATCGG
Organism: Rhynchophorus ferrugineus; assembly: GCF_030347505.1. Classification (NCBI taxonomy): domain Eukaryota; kingdom Metazoa; phylum Arthropoda; class Insecta; order Coleoptera; family Curculionidae; genus Rhynchophorus; species Rhynchophorus ferrugineus. Next base: position 4,200,781 of record NW_027472583.1, on the reverse strand, counting down.
TTCCCTCAAAGTAACTCTAATATATCCTCAATTCCTTTCACATCCAGATCCGTGGGATAGTAAACATAAATATCGAGTCATTTTTCGGTTACAGTAAAGCACAGCCTACATTAGAAACAGATCAATTGCAAAAAACATACATTTTTCTAAAATATACCAGGTGTATCGGTAATTACTTTAAATATTACCCTCAAAACAACACAAGTTAAGTTACTTTTGTGCATGAAAACGTGCATTTTCTGAACTTAATTGAAGAAAAAGCTAAAAATCGTCGTTTGATAATAGAGACAGAACTGTCAGAACATGCGAAACGTGATCTAGACAATTGAAATGTGTTGATTTCAACGTTCAAAACAAAGAATGCCTTGGTAAGCTAAAAACGTCGGATGAAGACTTAACACAAACCCAAAAAAAATTGGCAAAACATGGAAAGATGGATGCCACATAAATTGAGTAACAAACAATTAGGAAATTGAAAAATTATCAGTGAAGTGCTGCTTAAAATCATCAAACTGAATTGTATAAAAAACTTTCACAATATACTCAAAGACATGATAAGTTGAATTTGCAGTAGGACAATAAGTATTTTATACAGCAAGTACCAACTTCTCGTATATATATATATATATATATATATATATATATATATATCAAATGACCAAGACTCTGATAAAATAAATTAATTTTAACCATATATTGTAAATAACGCGTTTTCTTTATCGAAAAGTAAGGAAATGTCTTAGCGACACATTTGGTAAATAACTTAATAGCACGCATGAGCAGAAACTAGTAATTTTGTATTTTTTAATATTAAATTTCAATAAACTTAGATGTATATAGCACATTATCCATACAACAAAATCCTAAATAAATACTATTCCTATTTTAAACTCACCTCAATACTAAGAACAAAACAACCTTAAACAGTTTTTGTGCTAGGCATTCAAACCAATCTAAATGAGAACGAGATATAAACTTCTTAAGCTCTTTTCAGCGAAATTATATAGAAACTGTTATTGAATCCATACAGGAATGTATATAAATAGAATGGATTAATAATAAACTGCTCTACATTTAATTATAAACTTTACAATATTTTATTGATATGACTAGCGACCCGCCCCGGCTTCGCACGGGTGCAATGCTGATACTAAATTAAATACACTACAGAAAAAATATGAACGTTGTATATAAAAACATAGCGGCCCGCTCCGACTTTGCACGGGCATAAAATATATATGCCTGTGTCACTCAATGAAAACATGATTAAAATCGATCCAGTATTTTTGGTTCATTCATTACTGCCCTTGGCCTGCACGCATTAAATTTGGAGTAAAACAATTCCTCTTCCCCTATACTTACTATGAAGATTTCCTGCCATCTTTGGAATATCTAAATTCATACAATTTTTATTACATTACACATTTTTAAACGCAAATTTTAAATTTGTAATATCTCCGAAAATATTTGTTTAATTTACATGCTGTAAGGAACCATATTGATCTATATTAATTGCACACTGTATTTAAGGTACTTAATTCGATAAGGATTAATGCCGTATTGCTTAAAATAGCTTCGTAAATAAGCCATTTTCTCACGTTAAAAGTAAACAATAAAAATGGTTAATGCGGGTTATCCCTAAAAGATAAACATATACCAACGCGGATTTTTTTGTAGACCTTTTTATGGTGTACAATACTGTAGTACATTAATTTGATCTAACTCGTAGGGTTAGGCAGCGTTTTTACTAATTGCTAAATAAGCCTAAAAAAATAGGTTAATTTACGACATCACGTTAGAAACCTCTAAAATTAGCAATGTTGCATTAGTATATTATACATGTATTATACATATAAACCTTCCCCTTGAATCACTCTATCTATTGAAAAAAACCGCATCAAAATCCGTTGCGTAGTTTTAAAGATTTAAGCGCACATAGGGATATAGGGACAGAAAAGGCGACTTTGTTTTATACTATGTAGTGATATAACTAACATATCAAGTCAAATGTTATATAATAAAAATAAATATGATAAACCGCAACTAATATGATACTAGATATGATCGATTTATATATATATATATATATATATATATATATATATATATATAACGTGGGCCATATATAACGTTTAACGCGGGCTCCAAACCAGGGTCCTCGGCATTAAGCCTACCAACTTAGAAATCACCCCAGAAGACATCCAGTCTTTCTATGTCGTATTTTGCACTCTTGTCTAGGACAATCATAAATTTTAAACAACCTCAAACATACAACATATATGTCCCAGCATGATTCGACACCGCGACTATCGCAAAAGTAGGAGGACCTTCCTGTCGCCTTTACCACTGCGCCAACCAAGCCGGCACGTCTATTATTATATTAAATATTATACAATTTATGATTTTATTTCCTCAAGTGGGCTGTTTTCGTTAAAAAAATATAATATTCACCTGTATATGAAATTCTTTTTTCAGAGTTTGGCAGCAGACAAAGATGACTCGCTACGAAAAGAAAGTCGGGCATTTAAAATACCAGTTATTAGAGTATCGCCTATTAAAAATGATCAAAATGAATGGGTTCGACGCAAGGATGAAAAATCTGAAGTATTCGCAGAACATTTAGCTAATGTATTTCAACCGAATGATATATACTCTACGATAGATATAAATCCTGTTTTTCAGCCCGATGTAGCTGTAAATCTGATTTGTCCAATGGAAGATTTTTTTTGCACAGAAATTAACAACAATCTCAATCCTAAATGTCATATATATTCAATGCCTGTTTGAAACCGAACCATGTCCCGGAATGTCTTAAGGTTGCTCGAATAATTGTGCTTAAAAAACCTGATAAACCGACAGAACAAGTTGGATCTTACAGGCCTATTTCGCTGCTACCTGCGATATCAAAATTATTAGACAAACTGCTGTTAAAACGCATAAACCATTTATAGAAATATCAGATTTCCAGTTTGGATTTCCGATCACCATTCGACAATCGACCAAGTCCACAGAGTAACAGCGGTTGTTGAAAAGGCATTCGAAGAAAAGAAATATTGCCGCGCAATATTCCTGAATATCTCACAAGCTATTGACCGGGTATAAGCTACAAAATAAGCAAATTGCTACCGCGTAATTATTGTCGACTGCTGGAATAATATCTTTTCGACAGAAAATTTAGAGTCTCACGTGAAGGGGTATTCTCAACACTTGAACCTATTTCGGCTAGAGTTCCACTATATAGTGTCTTGCGATCATTTCTGTATCTGCTCTATACTGCTGTTATCTCAACAAAAAAAAGCAGTACTTGGAACATTTGCTGACATCACAGTTATGATGGGAAAAGATGTATCTTTGTCTAAGTCTATAGAACAAGTACAAGTAGCGGTCAACAAGATCTACAAAAATATACTGGAGACGGGAAAATACAGCTTAATAGCTCCGAATCTGTCTATGTTAATTTTGCGTTGCGGCGAATTGACAAATACTTAATTATATCACTTGACAGATGCCCGATTCCTCAAGCAGAATCACCTAAATACCTCGGAATATATCTCGACGGTAGGTTAAACTGGAAACATCATACGAGACAAAAAGCAGAACAAATTAGACTCAAAGTCAAGCAACTGTAGTGGTTAGTCAGAATATACCCTCAACTTGATCCAAAATCAAGGAGGTTGGTTTATCAGTCAATACTAAGCCTAACCCCTATTTGGATCTATGGGGTGCAAATATAGGGTTGCACTAAAACATCGAACCAACTAGTAATCCAACACACCCAAAACTGTAACCAAGGGCTGCACCATGATCTTGGAATCTAATGGATACACGAAGTGATCCAAGATTTTGCCCTAAAACATGAAACAAAGCTGCTGAATCGCAGAAACGGTGGAAGCAATACAGCTACTGGACAACACGCAAGAAATCAGAAGATTGAAGCGAACCAAACCTTCCGAACTAGTTTAGTGTAATGTATATATATATATATATATATATATATATATATATATATATATATATATATATATATATATATATATATATATATATATATATATTCTTTTTCTTTTTTTTTTGATCTATTGAAAATATTATTAAAACAAGTTTTAGCAACATAACATATCAGTTTAAAATTATTCTATTACGAGACAAACATTATCTTAATTAAAATTAAAATTAGCTTAATAAATTGTGGTCGAATTTCGGTCACTGGGCGACCATTTGTTTATCTAATATATCAATGCTAAAATATATTGCTATATACACCAACGTCACGATTTTATATCGTTAAAACGCAGGAAAATACTTCGGAGGAGATTCACCTTTCAACCTTATTAAGTTCCGCCAAAAATGCCATTTTTAAACCAAACACATTTTTGCTCTGAGTTCTCGGTCGTAGAACCATCAAATAAATGCTAATGGTGACGAAGGAATGATATATAGGCACTCAACTTTTCCGGCTCGAGTGGGAACAAGAAATGATATAATAATATTTTTCTTTTCCACCGCGAACGAATATAGTTTTTCTTATTTTCATATTATATATTTAATATCAAGTAGATAACAAACTAAATTGTTTCCGTGATGGCCAAGTTATGTTAGGTGTATGGGTTATTGTCGATATATTTTTCTTGGAACGTGAATTTTACTAAAATAATAAAAACTACTAACTGCTTAAAATCGGTCACAATTGAAAACTTATCGAGTGACAAGAATTATGATCAGTTACACTCAAATCATACAGTTTGTTAAAAATATTCAGTACAAATATTAGACCCCGACCTACCATAATAAAACCCATTTTTTGGCAAAATTTTTTTCTTTTATTCAACATAATTCCCTTCAAGTGTGATTATAGCGACCCTCCAACTTCAAAATCAAATTTACTTCAAAATAGGCCTCAGTTTCGGCGATCACCTCTTCATTCAATGAAAATTTCTTCCCAGCGATCTTTATTTAGAGATCTGAGAACAGGAAATAGTCGCTGGAGGGCTGATCTGGAGAATACGGTGGATGAGGAAGCTCAATTCATGAATTTTTCGCTATCGTTTTCACTGACTTGTGACACGGTGCATTGTATTGGTGAAACAGCACTTTCTTTTTCTTCACATGAGGCCGTTTTCGACGATTTCGTCCTTTAAACGGTCCAATAACGCTATGTAACAGTCGGTATTGATGGTCCTTCCTTTTTCAAGGTAGTCAATGAAAATTGTTCCATGCGCATCCCAAAATACAGACGACATACCCTTGGCAGCCGACTGTTGCGTTTTCCCAAGCTTTAGAGCGGCTTCATTGTATGCAGTCCACTCCAATGACTGTCGATTGGACTTTGGAGTGAAATGATGAAGCCATGTTCCATCCATCGTCAGATATCGACGCAAGAACTCGGGTTTACTACGCTTGATCAAACACTGCTCCGAGTCATCAACTAGTCGTTGTTTTTGGACAAAAATGAGCACAGAGCACTTTTCACAGAGCTTTCTCATACCCAAATATTCGTAAATGATATGATGTAAACGTTCAGTTGATATCTTTAGAGATCAACTGAATCTGTATCTTGTGTCTGCTGTTTCATTCAGTTTCAATTTACGATCATTCAAAATCATTTTGTGGATTTTTTTAATGTTTTCGTCGGTAACAACCTCTATTGGGCGTCTACTGCGTTCACCGTCTTCGATGCTCGTTTCAGCACGTCTAAACATAGCATACCAATCCTTGATGGTTGGTTTTCCCGGGGCAGTGTCCGGAAACTCGACATCAAGCCTAGTTTTTGCTTCAACTATATTTTTTTCTTTCAAAAAGCAATATTTTATCATTAAAAACATATGGATTTAATTCTAGTAACGCCATCTATGTATCAGGCCGGGGAGTTTTCAATTGACCTGTTATGCCTATTATAATTCTGTAAAATAAGGATAAAAAACATTTGGTTTACTAATGTTAATGTTTGGATTATGGAATTTCTAAAATATTACATGTGTTTTATTATGATACTACATACAGTTTTCTATATTTTTTGGGTAAAATCTCAAAGTTCATATATTATTTCCGCCACGCATCCGTATAATACTATTTTCTACATATAAAGTATCTAGCCTTTAACATGCAGGAGGAAACCCGATAGGAGATTCACCTTTTCACATCATTAAATCCGTCAAGACACGCCATTTTTTGTTCAGATTTCCCGGCGTAGACTATCAAATAAATGCTAATGGGGACGAAAGAATGATATATGGCCAGTGAACTTTTCCAGTTCGGGTGGGAAACGACGAGTCCTATTAAATTCGCTTTTTTCGTTCAAGATTGTCGCCACAGTTAAACATAACTGGAATAAATGTCAATTATTTAGTTGAGTTTTTTTTTACTCTATATCAAGATATTTTTTTATTATTATTTAATTAATATATTGTTACTAGTCGTTTCCGTCTAACCTACAATTTGTCTTTACGATAACTTAAATCTAGGTAAATAACTAGGAGGACCCATCGGCCCTATCTCAGTCTCTGGTGAAATAATGTTTATACATGTCACTGTTGAATTTTTTATTATATGCACCTCACTACACAACACTACACAATATCAAATCGTTTGATTCTTTTGAGTCTATATCTTGTTCTGGTGGTATACAATAGTTGCAATATTCGTGTCAGAATGGAATCTTTCCTCATGCTCCCTTGCCATTCTATTGATTTCTTGACTGACTGTAGGTATCTGAAGGTCTCGATGTAGGTAATCAGTCCTATAGTATTTGGGTGCACCCACAATGTCTCCCAGGACTTTGTTCTCTGTTACTCTTTTCAGAACATCCCCATAATTGAACTCCGTATGTCCATATAGGTTTCAGTATATTCTTATATAATAGCAATATATTATATACTGATAATTGTGATTTTCTTTCAATTAGCCAGTATATTTTCCAATTTTCAATTCCAGTTCTTTTCTTTTCTTCTTTATATGTTCCTTCCAGCGAAGTTTTGCATCGAGATTCATTCCAAGATATTTAGCGTGGTTGAATGATAGTATTGTTAAATGTTATGGGTGCTTGTACGGTTTGCTTATAGGTGAACTGCACATGTACAGTTTTACTTTCATTAATTCCTATTTTCCAAGCTTGTGTCAAATTATTTATATTGTCACTTGCCTGTTGTAATTTTCGTGAGGCTTCTTCACTATTGTCTCCGACAGCTATAATCGCAGTATCAGCAGCAAATGTAGCCATCGTAATATTTTCCGTTTGTGGTATATCATAAGTGTAGAGTAGATAAAGCATTGGTCCCAGTACACTTTCTTGTGGTACACCTGCTTTAGCTTCTTTTATTGTAGAGTAGGCTTCTTCTTGTTTGACTCTAAACATTCGGGTTGTAATGTACGATTTGAATAATTCAGTGTGTTGTTTTGGTGGTATTTTCTGTAGTTTATGAATAAGGCCTTCATGCCAAACCTTATCGAAAGCTTGTGCTACATCTAAAAATAATATCAAGATATAACTAAGTAATGTTTTTAATGGTTTTATTTGTAATATTTCGCTTTAAAAATACTAGGAACACAAATAAGTCTCTGTTTATCTGGAAATGGAAACTGTTACTTTGGGAAGTATGCATAGAAAACTTAGAGATATGCAACTCCTTGAGTGATATAAGTTATCACTGTGAACGCTGTTAAGAAACATAGGATTTAAAATGTATAAAGATAGAGACACAGATAGAAACCGAGACAGAGATAGAAAGAGACACACGAAGAGGTCCAATGCAACTTCCCGATATTGTTTTTAAAAGAATACAAATGTTAAAAGCATATAATAAAATTAAGGGAGACTGATTACTTCAATTTGTGTACAGACGGGTATTTCAAAATGGAACATTAGATGATTATTGGCAAGACATTATAAAAACAGTGTAAAGAAAACAAAAGTTGACCGGAAAAGGTAAAATATTTGTAAAATGTAATATTTGTATATATAAAATAAATCAAAATGGGTAATAACATATACAACGTGGGGCAAAAGTTCCACTACCATTGAGGTAATTTCCGTTTAGTGACAATAATGGAACGATTGTTTTCAATAAATATTATCACTATTTCTGTTCGTTCTTATGGCGTATATTGATCCATAAAAAAATTTGGACGTCTGCGCAACACAACGGTTAAAGCAAAACTGAGCTTAACCTCACATAACCAAGCTGACGCGCAATCAAAATGGTACCGAGACTTTTGCCCCAACTTATATATACTTTGCGCCTGTCATCGTTTCCTTTATATCAACATAGTGTGATTTATAGTCACTAAATATCGACATTAAGCGACACAAAGAATCTTCCTACCTTATAACTTACCACTGTATAGCAAAATATTATAAAACATATAAAGTTCTGCACCTAAAACGCTGAAACTGGCAAGAATAACGGACATCTATCACATTTTTTGCCGTCGACCTACGATATTTTACACCCATCCGACAAGGGATTCTTTTGGATTTTCGAGATGTTTTAATTGACTACAGTTTCTGATATATATCGCGCAAAAAAAAACTTTTGTGGTGAGAGCCATAAAAACTTTCGAACTCTTGAAGGGTTTACGGGATACAAAAGAAGGAAAAAACGTGTTTTTCTTTTTTCATCTTACAACATACTCTTTACGGGACGTGATTAAAATTATATATCAGATCGATCATCTCTATCAAAGGTTTTTACTGCTTTTCTCTGTGAGGAATTACAGCTGTCTTAGTATTTTTAAAAGAAATTGATAAGTATCTTAATAAAAAAATATTACGTGACTTAATGATTATATATTAAACATTTTATATATATGTACACAAAAATATTTTGCAGTCCTTGGTGGTTATGGCTTTAGAAAGAAGTAAATGGACAGGCAAGAATCAGTTGGTTCTAGACCTTTACATGCGCAGGAATTGATTAAAAATATAATTTCAAACAAACTGGGTCTACTGTGACAATCTTGACTGGTGACAAAAGATACAAAAGTAGTATTGAAATGTTAGAGCGGCGCTAGAATGATTGTGTGGCTCTTGATGGAGATTACGTTTATGAATATAGCTAATTATGGTTCTATGTATATTTTAAAACTAATAAAATGATCAGACTACACGCAAGTACTTAACATATTAGTCATAATTTTCAAAACATCAGTATTAATAACATTTCAACGTAATAAAGAACAAGCACGGGATATTTATCAAAAGTTTCCAATTTTATTTATTCCAGAATATCCAGATCCTAGTACATTTAAGGAGAACTTTGAAATTTTCGTTTTCCTTCTTGGGATATTGCGGTTTGTTGGTCTGGCTTTGTTCCGATATAAACAACATTGTTCAGATGTAATATAAAGGAAACTCCATAAAATATGAATACGCCGAATTTATCCCGCACATAAATAGGAAAGAGTTGAGAAACGTACGCGCGATAAAATATACAGCGTGTTATATTTTTCGCTAAAATAATATTTATTTAAAAAGAACAGTGTTAATGCTAGAAGAAACATTTGTTACCACTGTTACTCTCTATTTCCGGACTTCTTGCAACAATAGTCGTTCGGTTTCATTCGGTTCTAGCAGCTCATAAGCAGGATTCGGCAATATTTCAATTACTTAGGTCGTTAAAATATGTAAATATTGAAAATTTTCTATTTGTAATTTAACATTTATAAAAAAAATGTTAATTACTGACGCTGAGGTATTTCATAGTCAGTATACTTATGACTTTTGCTGCCAAGTCATAAAATACTGTCTGGACACATACATGTCTTGAAAACACATAGTTAATATGTATTATAATAATTGGAGGAAATCATTGAAGTATTGGAACCAATTTCTACAGCTTTAGATTACATTCAGGGCAACAACTTTTAATACGAAAAAATAATTTATTTTTTTTATTACTCTTCCTGAGTCCACAATCTGCCCTATTGGCAATAACTATTTCTTCTGTCTATATTAAATATACATGGCATGTAGAAAATAACTTCATTAAGCAATCTTCTGTATAAAATATTATCTTAATTAATTAGTCTTATTCTAAAGCTTATTCTAAAGTCTACATACGTCCAGTAATCAGATCAGGTGGTGTTAAACGTTTTAGTCTACGCACTTCACTATCACGTCGCATATTTAGCTGATTAGCGAGTACATTGGGATGCACTGACACTCTTTCGAAGTACTTCACACAAACATGTTGAATTACACTCGTTGTAGGTTCTAGAGGAATATCGCGTTGTATCACTTTATTTGAAATATAGTACGGAGCATCAACAATGGCACGCAACACCTTATTTTGGAACCGTTGAATGATGGATATATTAGATTTGCTAGCGGTACCCCATAGTTGAATTCCATATGTCCAAATGGGCTTGAGTATAGACTCATACAGCAATACCTTGTTATCTAATGATAACTTGGATTTGCGCCCGATAAGCCAATACATTTGATATAATTTTAGTCCCAGTTATTTCCGTTTAGAGAGTATGTGCTTCTTCCAGGTTAGGCGTCGATCTAAATGCATACCAAGATATTTAACATGCTCTGCTTGGAGGAGTTGACGATGATTGATATTCACTGGTGGACATGTTCTTCTACGCAGGGTAAACGTTATATGCGTGGATTTTGATTCATAATTGTATTTGCTCCAGGTGGGTTTGTAGGTTTATTGATGCTGTGACTGGATCTTCATGGGATGCTAAGATTGCTGTATCGTCTGCATATGTTGCCACAGTAGTTATTTTTGTGGTGGGCAGATCAGCCGTATACAGAAGATACAGTACTGGACCCAGTACACTACCTTGCGGAACTCCTGAATATATGGGATTTAATTCGGTATGTTCATCGCCTTGATTTACAATAAAATGTCTGTCAGTGAGATACGATTTTAGTAGCTGATAGTCCGGATGAGGGAGAAGTTTCTTTAGTTTAACCTGCAAGCCCGTGTGCCATACTTTGTCAAAAGCCTGAGATATGTCTAGGAAAGCAGCCGAACAATATCTTTTGGCATTTAGGTCAGCGTTTATTTTGTTTACAAGTCTATGCACTTGTTCTATAGTCCCATGCTTATTGCGAAAGCCAAACTGATGTTCTGGAATAATTTTTCTTTTTTCTATTGTATAGTTTAGCTTTTTTATGTATAATTTCTCGAAAACTTTCGAGATTATCTTATATAAACTTATAGGTCGGTAGGAGGTCACATCTTCTGGTAAAAATTAAATTAATGTCTGTAAGATTAGATCGGCCATAGGACTATGCAAGGAATAGAAAATCTTCATGCCACATAGAAGAATTCCAAAAAGCATTAAATAATTCCTGGGAGTAACAGCAGTAGCAATACCATTGTAATAAAGAAGATGACGATCTTATTACTTTGCGGATACGGACAGTGATCAACCAATATTATATTTCCTAAATGATAAAAGCAATATGCTTACAATTCTTAAACGCTATTCAAATATAAAAAATGTATGTATACAACATAACACTAGGTTGGGCCTATCAGGACTTATAGAAAGATTGTTTTCCTTAGCAGGTTTTATTCATTCTCCACTAGGAGTCCATTTGACTACTACATTTAAAAAGCTAGTGTTCAGGAAAGAACATTCTTCTTTTACTGATTAATTCTATTTACATAACCTATCTGTATCAAACTATATTCTGTAATTTGTATTTTGTATTAAAAAAATAGTTATAATAATATATTTCGTATTGTGTACTTACTACTACAAATACACGACTATTATTATAGGTACGAATATGTTGTATTTCGTATTTAATATACAAGCAAGAACTTGGATTATTCCCATCTTATTTGCAGGTCTAGAAATGTTTATTCATTAACTTCTAAGGTGTCTGGTGAAAATTCTTTCAACAAATCAAACAACAAAAGTAATAACTGTCGAATTATTTTATGTGTGACTATATAATTATAGACAAGCTAGACAAGGGTTACCAGAACAGCATGACGAAACCCTATACAAGTATGTATGTATTCTTTTTAGCATCACCTCGTAGCTTCTGGTTTGGATCTACGATAAACATTTATCTCTGAATGTAATGTAGTTCCTGTATTTTTAGCTACACTCCTAAGGAGAAAATCACATTGATTTCGACTTTTCCTAAAACGAAACTCAATTAAGATCCAGTGTTATTTTCCTGAAATATTAACTAACCGGGAAAAGCCAAATTACGAGACATAGTTTAGCAATTAGGGGATTTTCTGAATATTTGTATAATGATCAATTATCCGATTTCATTAAGTAAAAACATTGTATTCTTGGGAGTAATATTGCACATTAAAGAAGATTTTATTTGATGACTCAATCCAACTATTAAAGAATATTTCAACAATTTTAACTAATCCCTGCGTTACTTGGTACAATAAATAATCATAAAAAGTCATGTCATTGACCAATTATGCAATAAAAATAAATTTTATTGTTCAAAGTGAGTTAGAACTCTGTTTTAAGTGCTTAGGATTACTAGTTGGTTTGATGTCTTACCCCATATTTGCACCCCATAGCTCCAAATTGGCTTTATGGTTTTTGAGTCAACTAATCTCTTTGATTTTAGGTCAAGTTGAGAGTATCTTCCAACTAACCAGTACAGTTGCCTGACTTTATGTATAATTTTCTCTACTTTTCCAACAAGATATATTCCGAAATATTTGGCTGATTCTACTTGAGGAATCGCACATCCGTCAAGTGATATATATAGTTTGGTTTTTAACATTTCGCCGTAACGCAAAATTAGCATGGACAGATCTGGAGCTATTAAGCTATACTTTTCGGTCTCTAGTCCATTTGTGGATTTTATTAATCTCTACTTGTACTTTTTCGACAGCCTTAGACAGAGATAGATCTTTTCCCATGATAACTGTGTCAATATATCCAAAGTAGTCCATTATTTTATTTGAATTATTTACTATTAGAATGTTTTAGAAAGTACAATTTAAATTGGGCAACATTGCGACGTTTTCACGGCTTAAATTGTGATGAAATAAGTTCACTGCTATTTTAGATAGACTATAGTACTATTATCAATCTATACAATCAATAATCTCCAAATACTTCTGTTTGTGAATTTATCAATTTATCGTAGCTAATATATAGGCAAGTTGAAATGGTTATTGGTTATCCGATAGTAATTCTTTCATCATGTTTAATATACATAAATGAATATAATATGTGTTTATTCGAAATAATAAAATTACAAATATAATTATGATATAAAAATTGCAATTGTAGGAATGTTCGTCGGGTCGGTCGGTCGGTCGAAACGTGTGGCTGCCGCTGCGGTTATCTATCAGAACACTCACTACTATTTTTGGAAGGAATTTGCACGGGAACTAAAAACACTGGTTGAATCAAAGTTGTTTATTTTAACTTGCGATTGATACATGTGGTCGATGGGAGGATTGACAGGATATTAGGTTAAGGTGAAGGAAGTACGGTAGCGCTGTGGAAGTGGTACTGTTACAGGGGGACGGTGATAAGAAAAAAAAGCGAGACGTCGTCGTGATGGCCTTTTATACTCCAGAACTGCATGGTACCAATCCACCGGCGTTGCCAACCTTTGTAGTTGTTGATGGTGAATTGGTGGTGGCCTAAAGGGTTATGGCGGTCGCCACATAACTCCCCTCCTAGTGGAACAGCCGTGGAACGTACCTATATGTGGTGCAAGTTCCGGAATGCACCCGCAATCACGCAAACAAACGCCCGGGGACTGCTGATCAGATGGGGATCCCAACCTGAGCGAGGAGTTTTACGGGATCAGCTGCCATCGGAGCTGTAGCAGGACGTCGTTCGTCTTGAGGCGTTTAGCTTTGTTTGAGGGTACCTGTAAATGTGTTACGTGTCCCGTTTCGTGATGCGAGGATGCTCATGTGTTGCTGGTATACATGATGGGCTTCTGTGGTTTTCGTCCATCAGGCTAGTCTCGTGGGATGTCGTCGACCACGTGGTGTTGATGAGTTCCGTTCCTCGTGCTATCCTTCCATGCACGTGTCAAGCACCTGTCGAGTGGCTTATGTTGAGTTGATTTACCTGTTAGGCACTTTGATCACGTCGGGGTCACCAATTGTAGGAATGTTCGTCGGGTCGGTCAGTCGGTCGAAATGTGTGGCGGCCGCGGCGATTATTTGTCAGAACACTCACTACTATTTTTGGAAGGAATTTGCACGGGAACTAAAAACACTGGTTGAATCAAAGTTGTTTATTTTAACTTGCGATTGATACATGTGGTCGATGGGAGGATTGACAGGATATTAGGTTAAGGTGAAGGAAGTACGGTAGCGCTGTGGAAGTGGTACTGTTACAGGGGGACGGTGATAAGAAAAAAAGAGCGAGACGTCGTCGTGATGGCCTTTTATACTCCAGGAACTGCATGGTACCAATCCACCGGCGTTGCCAACCTTTGTAGTTGTTGATGGTGAATTGGTGGTGGCCTAAAGGGTTATGGCGGTCGCCACACAATTAAGTATAATTATTTTTTTTCAAAGGAAATAAAATGAAAGAACTTATACCCTTAGTTCTGTGCTAATATGGCAACCAAGAACGGTTACGTAGATTTATACATTGAATAGCTCTTGATATAATATAATTTTATTTAAATATATGTTTATTATTCGGCTACTCTTATTATATTATTTTATCTAAATGTTATTTGTTACAAAACCCGTAAAAATACACCTGCACATAATAAAACGAAAAGTGTTACCCCCACCGTATTTTCCAAACCTTCTGATTATTAATCGTTCCGACATTCACTTCTTATGAAGATACGAAAATATAGATTGTTGTATGTTACTAATTTAACGAATAAGGATAAAAACTAATTTATAGGCCTAATATATTTGTACCCGCTAAAAAAATATTCCCGCTTCTGGCGCTCTCTGTGGTTCTGAAGCACACAAGTTAGTCAAAACTTTTTATATAGAAATTGCCTTCTATGTCTGACTATTCTATGACTTTATACATATTTAGGAGACCGTTTTCTATGTAGCCTTCAATTTTAGGTGTCTTTTAGTTTATTTTTATTTATTGCAAATTATGGTATATAAAGTATATTTTACTTACCCATATTAAACAGCTAAAACACGCACAAAACTTTTTTCTAGTTATGTCGCACGTCAGTCACAGATAACTTTGACATCGCACTTGTCAAAAATAAGACGCGAGAAGTGACAGCCAAATTGCCGTGCCAATTTAACCGGCTCACGCATTTTTATTTATCGCCGACAATCAACGACGGTTCGTAAACGTGCAACACAACAACAACAAGGGCAACAACACCGGCGTTGGGCGCGGAAGTAATCCAAAGGTCGCCGAAGGAAGAATTTATCAAATTGCGACTCCTCGGTCCTCGAGGGAAACGTTCGCAGCGGGTTTTTATAGCGCTTCGGGCCGGTCCACGGACGACTTGATTTAGGGAGTCCGATGTCGTCGTCGCCATAGGAACAGATGCAGAGGACCGTTTGAAATAATAGCGGTTTTGACGGAATTATATTATTAATACGAGAGCGAGGTTGCCAGGCGGCAAATCGTTTTATATGAGGCGAAGCTTGGCCAAAAAGTATACCACATTCGAATGAAATATAACGGGAAATAGTTCTGCCAGTTAAAGGGGTTGATATCCCCTTAATATCTTTAGTATGCTTTATCTTAACTATATATCTTTAACTTTTACTGGAGAAAAGTCGATTTCTGCTAATATTTAGTGGCGTTTTGGTAATTATACTTAAATTTTTAAATTAAATACACTTTAAATTAAATATGCTCCACAAATCCAATTTGATTTTTTTTAATCTTCTTTAATCTGAATGGGATATTCATATTTCTATAAATCTAGTTAGTTTGCACTAGTAACGTTAATTGATGTGCAGTTGGTTAGTGGCTACTCCTTTTATCGGTGTTCTGTATAAAATAAACAATATTGCTTAAGTTAGTCGGGGCAGTCAGAGGGATTTTATCTTCTTGCTTCTTTTTATTTGATGTTCTATACAATGTTTCGTTAATATTTTCTTACTAACGGGATGGATGTCATCTCGAACTTCTTCCTCTTATTCTTTACTTCTGCATATTCGGGTTGTTCAACTATACTCTTCTATATATTTTTCTCATTTTCTTGGTGTTTCCTCGATGTTTTATAGCTGTAAACTTGAGGCATGTCGAATTTTACATCGTGGAATAACAGTCTACAAGAATACCTAGAAATATAATCACAGATGTTGAGGGCGGGGTGCCGTCAGCGCCAGCTAGTACACAATAACGAATATCTGGCAACCCCGAGACGTTTATATGGAATATTATTGAAGGGTACATTCATTCTTGCAGTATCTGACTATCATTCAGTTCAGACGTGCCACTATCGACTGTAAAATTGCAAATACAATCGCATAGTTGCAAACTCATTACTTAGTTCCAACTGTTTTTAGTTTAACTTCCGAGTAGTTGCGTTTAATTCGTTATTTTCATTCATAAATGCAATTCTATCCATTTTGTATGATATTTATATTTTATGTTTATATGTTTACAAAGGTTCTTGCTTTCACTATCCTATTATTATAGGAGCGAAACTTGGATCGTTCTTTCTTTCGTCGAACGTATTCCCTTCACTTAAAATTGACTGATAAACCAATCTCTTTGATTTTAGTTCAGGTTG
Organism: Rhynchophorus ferrugineus; assembly: GCF_030347505.1. Lineage (NCBI taxonomy): Eukaryota > Metazoa > Arthropoda > Insecta > Coleoptera > Curculionidae > Rhynchophorus > Rhynchophorus ferrugineus. The sequence goes on along the minus strand of NW_027472583.1, from coordinate 4,184,130 downwards.
AAACTATTTTCCCACTAACCAGTCAATTGCTTGATTTTGAATCTGATCTGGTCTGTCATATATTGAGAGCATTCCATACCAGTCCATTAGAAAACCTACAGTGTGAAGCAGTGATCCCTTCACTTGACTAACGGCGAGAGCTTCTACTGATGAACTACGCAAGTTCCCTTAGGTTTCACCAGGGACTGAGTCAGTTTTTCTCTTTCTTTCCTGAGAGCACAAACAATGCCTCTACAATGCAGAGGCATGCATGTTCGTCATTGGTTTTCCGGAGAGTCTGTGATGAGCTTTCGATAGTGATGCCTGCCAATGACGATAATATGACGGATGTGCCACCATGGCAGTTCTCTTATGCACTCCTTTCAATGAAAGTCTTGTGTAAAAAAATAACCAGTCTCTCTATAGCGAAACGGCTCTTCTTGCAGATACTTGAAGAAAGCTACCCGAAGCTTCTCGCCATTTACACGGATGGTTCGAAGCGGGATGACTTTGTAGGCGTCTCTCCTCTGACTTCTCCGCGGAGCTGCTGGCAATCTGCAAGCCCCTATCTGCTTTAAAAAAAATCGGCAACGACCGGGTCAATACTGATAATATCAGGCACTATGAGTTCGACAAGGAAGTTCGAGATCGACAAGGACAACCCATTCACTGGTTAAACATATTAAGGGGCTGCACATAATGCTGCAAAAGAAGGAAACAAGAACAACATATTTTTGGGTACCCTCTCACAGGGGAATACTTGGAAATGAAAGAGCCGATCTTTTGGCGGGCAGAAAAAGGAACTCGCTCACCCAGAACGTGATGTAATGCAGAAAGTAGATTATAAAGTATATGAAAGGCCATTATTGACAATTGGATCAACTGAATTGGGACCTTCTTTTGAACAACAACAAACTATGGGAGGTTAAGAAGGTTTTTTGCCAGCATCCCATTATTGATAATATCAGTAAGTTCAGGTTGATAAGCACTTGCTGAAAGGACGAAACGAATAATAAGACGAAAAATAAATAAATATGTTTTCACTTAAGAAAATATTGAGAGAGAGAAAATATGGCACCATACATTAATCAACATATTTTCCATAATTTTCTACAATTTTTCCCGTTTTTCATTGCGATACCGTGAACGATGGTAGTTTGGCAGCTGTCTTATCATGGTTCTATTTTAACACTTCACATTTTGAATCGTATGCCAGCTATACCATATATGAACAAGAGGTAACCGAAAGGAACTGTTTGATGGGAACACTGGATGGAGCTGCGGCAGTGTATCCTTCACAACTCTTGCAGCATGTTACCAAACTCTTTTTTTGTAACAATACGTTGCTGAAGTGACGTCAATAGATGTCTACAGGAACAGTTTCAGTCGGTTTTAGTTGCTCGTAATACACTATACCTTGTTGATCCCACCATAGCAAAACAAACAGCAAAACTTTATGGTCATGAATATTCCAGTCCCAGGTAGATAGCTGTCTTGGACTAACCTATGCCCTTTTGGGCTTTAGACTGTCCGAATAAATCCGATTTTATCACCAGCCACATTATGCCAAGAAAAGCTCTTTTATTGTGCATGGAAAGCAATGAATCTGCGATGTTGAAAGAGCACGAAATGGTATTTTCAATCAATTCATGTGGTAGCATCTTGTATCTTTTCCATTACATATAAACACTTGATTCATCTCCTGCCAAGCTGTAATTTCTTTGAAATTTTGCAATTTTTTGTCTTTTTTTTGAACATTTAAACCAAAAATCCACAATTAGGAAATGCCGAAGGGATTTCTTCAAATCAAACAAATCAATTAATCAAACAACAAAAGTAATGAAGGTCGAAAATGCAGTTTTGAGTATTCCATAATTAGCGACTGCGTCCACTGAATAACTCAACAGCACCACAAAACATAGTGAGATAGAATGGGAACTTAAATTCAAACTAGACCAAGTACTGACTGAGCGTCTTACCACCAGAGGGATGACAGCATGAAACTTTATTTCTTTTGATTTAAAATATTGACATCTTAGATTTTTTTTCAATATTTTTTAATTTTTTTTACCAACTAGGGGTTTATCTGGACTGGACCTACAGTTTAACGTGGACTCCGAGCTAGGGTCCTCGGCATTAAGCTTACCGACTGGCGAGTGACCAACTTAGAAATCATTCCAGAAGACCTCCGGTCTTACCCAGCCTGGTTACTGGCGTGGTTGGAATCATTTTCCTTGTCGAAGTTTGCACTCTTGCCCAGGACAACTAGGACTGTATTAAACAATCACAAACCTAAATTTACGACCATGCCACGGCGCGATTCGAACCCGCGACTATCACAACAGTAGATGAACCATCCTGTCACTTTTACCACCAACCAAGTCGGAATTTTGTCTTTTTATGTGTGAAATATTAAGGAAATTTGTTGTTATGACGTTACTTTTGTAGCATTTAAATTAAATATTATTTGTTTAAATGCAAAAACATAATAAGATTGTTGCTTTCCCGTATGTGAATGTTCAAATTAAAAAATACACGAGTTTATGAATAATAATACGAATTTCGCCCACCAGATATCGATCAACCTACATTCAAGCAACCAAATAACGCAATAAAGCCAATGGAGATTCAATTAGACGAAAGTTAACAAAAGCGTTAACATTTCTTTCAAGTTAAATTAAAAGTTAATCCATTAAGCTGACTTCGTCAACAATTCTTTGAAATTAATATTTAGGACAGCAATGGCATACGCGCAATAACTTTAAACGATCTTACCGATCGCACTTATTCGAATACCGATCCAAACCGAACGTAAACATTTCTAAATATAGAAGCGTTATTCTCCAAGAACCAACCTCAAAATTGAATCATAAATAATATCCATGAGGTCGCCCATGAGATAAAAAGGGCAATTATAATACATCAGCGACGGAGTTAAATTAAAATTTCATCGTGCCTCGTAAAGTTGCGTAATAACTTTCGACCCTCATGATATATATTTCCTTATACTTTGCGTAAATGTATTGTTGAAGACTCTCTAAGGGTGGACATATCAGCCGAGATAATGAGAAATATTTCTTAGGCTCCAATGAATGTTGAAATTACTGTAACAGTAACCCAATTCCTTACTACAGCCTATCCAATAAAACATCCAACACGCGTCACAAATGATGTCCAATACATTGCTAATTTTGTAAACATTTTAAATTTTAAAAAAATTAAGAATTTTTCCGTTCAATTGCGTAAAAACATCGCAATGTTGCCGCATCAACTCTGAGTTTTAGTTCAGTTTGGCTTTTGCATACAAGAAAATTCTAATCTAAATAAAATAATTGAACCAGGATGTTATCAAATATAATTTGTTTTTAACATTATAGTACATATAAAAACTACAGTTAATTATACAGCCACAATAGTTTATAGGTTACAGTTCTAACCTCTTCTGGCAACTGGACTACTTAGACAGGCTCATTTGTTTATGTTTTCGAACTAATCAGACAGCATTGTGTCTCTTTTTAACTAGAATAAAATGAGAAGGAAAGTATTGTCTGATTCTAAAACAAATTTACAAATTGCGGCAGGCAATACTAATGAACATCTTGATGACGCATATCAAATAAACTTAGAATAGACTATATATAATATACTCTACAAGTATAGGAATTATTTACTACAACTACAAAATATAGAAATAATAGGTCTATCTATTCTGTGACTATAACTTTTGTTATTGGTTTGTTATTGTAATGTTTATATATTTATAATTAATTACATTTTTTTTTCTTTTTCCTTTCAAAATTATTTTTGAATGAAATGTGTTAGATTCTTCATATTGCATTTTTTAAATTACAGGAGATAAAAAATGTTCCAAAACATTTTAACTTAAGTCTCAAAGGAAATAGTAGATTAATTTGTGAATTCGAGAAAATTTCTTTTTTATTTTAGTTTTTATATATTCTATTTATGTTATATTCTTCAAATGTACGTATGAATTGCAAGAACTGTCAACGTTGCAAATTCAAATCCTTGTGCCCACGCTGTGAGTCTCCATAATTTGAATGTTGTCTCGATCGCTTGTAAATGGCAACGTCGCAAAATCAGGGGGAAAATACCGAAGTTTACCAAATGTAGGCTGGGCGCGCTTCAGAGTAGCCACTATTTCTCTAGACGATATAGTGGGTACCCATAAGAATAAGAATTAATACCCTGCGGGTACTGCTCATAGTATTCATCAAAATATCACTATAACTAGTGTATAGTTTTCGTCAATAAAACCTCGAAATTCCTAAAAAAAATTGACGGATGCAAATTAATTGGACTGGAAACTTTTCAACTGACTAGAAACTAAAAAAATAAAATCATCAGAACATGCCGTGCTTCAATGACAAAAACGTAGCATGTAAATCAGTTTTTGAACTATTTCCTTACCAGTCCAGAACTGGCTCATAATAGCCACCTCGAAAGGTTTGTTCTCTCCGTCCTATTATACCATCGGAATTTTATTTCTTTGGCGGCTTCAGAGATGGAAATAATTTATTTACCGATAGGACCCCCCGTTTAAACGGATTATCCGAATTGCCGTCTAATTCGAATAAATGCTCCAATTTGTTGTCACCGATACCAGGGCGACTTTTAAATCTTTCCAGAGATCATTTAAGGATATTCGGACTCTATGATGGATATTCCAGCTTAGATTCCCTTATCCTTGTCGGAATTTCCGAGTTTTATAAAGCCGGATCATTTGTCGTTTTTTATTAGTTGCTTGTATGACATTTGATTAGCGATATTTATTGATAAAAATTCGAGACATTAACGTAAACAACTGTGAAACAACCTAACCTAACTTTTAAATTAATGTTATGATATTTCAGTATTCAGGAAACTTCGGTAGTTTTCGCCTGATTAGATAGATCTGGCTTGAAGATTTTTAAGATTCGGTGTTCCTATTTTGGTATTTAATTTTTAAAAAATTAATTTGAGTTGTTCATTTGTGAATTCAAGATAATTTATTCTATTTGTATTATATACTACAAATATACGTACAATTTGCTAGAAATGGCAACGTTGCAAATTTAAATTATTGTACGCATGTGATGATTCTTCATAATTAGTCTGTTGTTTTTCCGTTTACCGTTATTTAGTTATTCAGTGTATGTTAATCATGTTAATGCAAAGTATAGTAACTTCACAATTAAAACTTTGGCAATTTTAATGAGTACTCATATAATGTATTCTTCTTATTATTAAACAAAATGATTTAAACACATTTTAGATTAGCCAATTAGCAAATGACTGGTAACTATATATAAACATTTATTGCAATTATTCAAAAACTAATTTATAATAAAAAACATTCCCTTGCAATTTTAAATAAAAAAATTTAATTTCCTGAATTTTTAATTTCTCTTGGTCATATCAATTAATCACATTAACTTAATTTCTGTTTCACAATGACACCTGTGTCCAATAATAATTTTAAAACTTTTGAAAATCATTTTTTTTAATTCGTCATCAAAGTTCTCGCTAACATGGCACTAAATAATGTATTTGAGATAAAGTTGGCATGCCTTATAATTACAGTGCATACTCATTTCTTGTCATCGTAAGAAACTATAATCTACACATTAATTTTAAATAATATGATTAAGATCCCAATCGCATTAACTTCCCATTAAATAATTAGAAAAAAAATTATAAAATAATATTTGACATGTCAAAAATAAAAGATAATACGCCCGGTCTTCCTTCCTTGCCTCTAATTTAAAAAGACAATTCGAATTAACTTTGAGAACAATCAAGCAAAGCCAGTCGCGATAACGTCGCGTTTTTAAATCCTTTTACTAAAATCCAAATTGGATAATTTTCCCGCACTCAGTTTTTATGAGTTTTTGACAGTCATTTTCTAGTAGTATTTAAAATTATAACTCTGCATTTCTAAATTTAATAAAGTAAATTGCCTCAAGTTCAAGTAGTCAATAATGACAAATATTTTGACAGTCCTCAGGTAAATATTTTCGTTAGTTTCGAAACTCCAAGAAGAGACTCTGAAATCAAAAAAATATTAGTGGATAAACATTAGTGGATAAAAAATTGACAAAACAGTGACAGCTTTCCAAAAATCTTAATTTTGGTGTTTGGTGTCTACATAGTACAATACAAAGTCGCCTTTTCTGTCCCTATATCCCTATGTGCGCTTAAATCTTTAAAACTACGCAACGGATTTTGATGCGATTTTTTTCAATAGATAGAGTGATCCAAGAGGAAGGTTTATATGTATAATACATGCATAATATACTAAGGCAACATTGCTAATTTTAGAGGTTTCTAACGTGATGTCGTAAATTAACCTATTTTTTTAGGCTTATTTAGCAATTAGCAAAAACGCTGCCTAACCCTACGAGTTAGATCAAATTAATGTACTATAGTATTGTACACCATAAAAAGGTCTACAAAAAAGTCCGCGATGGTGTATGTTTATCTTTTTGGGATAACCCACATTAACCATTTTTATTGTTTACTTTTTACGTGAGAAAATGGCTTATTTACGAAGCTATTTTAAGCAATACGGCATTAATCCTTATCGAATTAAGTACCTTAAATACAGTGTGCAATTAATATAGATCAATATGGTTCCTTACAGCAAGTAAATTAAACAAATATTTTCGGAGATATTACAAATTTAAAATTTGCGTTTAAAAATGTGTAATGTAATAAAAATTGTATGAATTTAGATATTCCAAAGATAGCAGGAAATCTTCATACTAAGTATAGGGGAAGAGGAATTGTTTTACTCCAAATTTAATGCGTGCAGGCCAAGGGCAGTAATGAATGAACCAAAAATACTGGATCGATTTTAATCATGTTTTCATTGAGTGACATAGGCATATATATTTTATGCCCGTGCAAAGTCGGAGCGGGCCGCTATGTTTTTATATACGACGTTCATATTTTTTCTGTAGTGTATTTAATTTAGTATCAGCATTGCACCCGTGCGAAGCCGGGGCGGGTCGCTAGTAATATATAAAATACTATTAAGTGCCATTTTAAAAAAATATGCAGGAAGAAAATTCTAGTCTGTGAGTTAATAAATCTATACATCACTCATAACAGGTCAATTGAAAAATCCCCGGCCTGACACATAGATAGCGCTATTAGAATTAAATCCATATGTTTTTTATACAGCTGTCAGATCATTAGTTTGTGAATTATAACATTTTGAGTGAAGCAACTTTTGTTATTGTGAAACAAATGGATAAAAAGGAATTTCGCGTGTTGATAAATTATTGTTTTTTGAAGGGAAAAAATACAGTTGAAGCAAAAACTTGGCTTGATGTCGAGTTTCAGGACACTGCCCCAGGAAAATCAACCATCAAGGACTGGTATGCTAAGTTTAGAAGTGGTGAAATGAGCACCGAAGACGGTGAACGCAGTGGACGCCCAAAAGAGGTTGTTACCGACTCTAAAGATATCAACTAAACGTGTACATCATATCATTCCACGAATATTTGGGTATGAGAAAGCTCTGGGCAGAATGGGTGCGCGCAAGCTCATTTTTGACCAAAAACAACGACGAGTTGATGATTCGGAGCAGTGTTTGAAGATGATCGAGCGTAATAAACCCAAGTTTTTGCATCGATATGTGACAATGGATGAAGCATGGCTCCATTATTTCACTCCAAGGTCCAATCGAGAGTCATCCGAGGGGACTGCACACGATGAATGATGAGAAAAGGCAACAGTCGGCTGGCAAGGTTATGGCGTCTGTATTTTGTAATGCGCATGGAATAATTTTACTTGACTACCTTGAAAAAGAACGACCATCCACAGCGACTATTACATAGCGTTATTGGACCCTTTGAAGGATGAAATCGCCGAAAACGACCGCATTTGAAGAAAAAAAAGTGCTGCTTCACCAAGACAATGCATCCTGTCACAAGTCAGTGAAAACGATGGCAAAAATCCATGAATTGGGCTTCAAATTGCTTCCTCGTCCACCGTATTCTCCATATCTGGCCCCAACGACTATTTCCTGTTCTCAGATCCCAAAAGAATGCTCGCTGATCGAAGAGGTGATCGACGAAACTGTACGACAAATCGTACTACAAGAATGGTATCGAAAAATTGGAGGGTCACTATAATCAGTGTATCACCCTTGAAGGGAATTGTGTTGAATAATAAGAAAGTAATTTTGCCAAAAAAATGTGTTTTACTATGGTAGGCCGGGGACTTTTGATTTAACCATATTTTCGACAAATTATAGTCACGAAATGAATACATTTTTATTGTTCATATAATTTTCTATTTATTTATTTTTGATTTCTAATTTGATATATTAATGCCATACAATAATTTTCTATTTTTATTTTCGCCACACTATTTGACATATTCATAATTGATATACAGTTCTTCCAATAAAACAGCCGTATTAAGCAACCAGTCATATAATTGATAATCAAACAAAACCAGTTGGAGATCAACTTCCGATAAAATCAATTTCATGTAAATTTATATAATTTATTTTCCATTTTACAGTTCTATACCCCTAACACCCCCTATCTATAAATAAAACACTTATTTTCTATATTTCTTTATTATTAAAAATGCTTATAATAAATTATGGATTTATTATTTAAAGAAAAAGAAAAAAACTCTTTAACTGTTTCATTAAAACTGATATACGAATCAATTCAACAAAATTGTTTCTACGACTCCCACAAATGAGCAAGAAAGAATCACAATTAATTTAACAATACAAAATAAATATATCCCTCGGGAACCGTACTACGTCGGCCTAACGTTCGTTCCCGTATACCCATTATATCACCAACGCCGTATAAAAACGCCCTTTTCTTTTTGCCAGCGTCTCATATATAAACAATTCGGGTTTATAAGTCCTAACTTTCGTGCTTTATAGGATGACTGGTATATTTCTGTCGCCAGAATGGATTGGAATTGTTTCTGATTTTTATGTCGTCTTTCCCCGATCGTTTTCCTAGATCGTTGACCGCTTTTTCTCTCAAAACACTGGAATTATGTTTATTTCTCTTTGCATTTTTCGTGTGTTATCATGTGACGTTTCAAGCTAGTTGTTTCTCCAAATTGTTTCAAACATACGACACATTTATGTGGTTTTTCACCTAGAAATTAACAAAATTATTGAGAAACTACAATTATTGAGAAGCATACATTGTTCAGAGAAGTTCAGCCTTGTTTAATTGGGAATATTACAAAAATAATATAAATATATTCTAACTTAAAACAACTGACTGATTATGAAAAGTCGGGTAAAACGTGGGGAAGTTTAACAGTTGACGACGTGACTTATCTTACTATTTCGTATACAATATCAATTAATCACCCTTTACAACATGACTATAATATTAATTATTAAAAGGGTATATAGAAATATTCTAAGAAACACTAATTTACACAGAAAAAAACATCCAATTAAATTATTTCCAAAATAAAACAAATTAATCCAAACAGCATTCTGTTTGAAAATGAATCCACGTTTAGCTGAACAGGGAACTGTTCAGGAGCACTTTGTAATTTGTCAAATCTAAAAAACAAACTAACCAAAAAAAAACTGATATATAAAAATTGCAAGGCAAAACATATTATAGATATATAGCGATTTGTCAGATATAATTTTTCAGATCAACATTTTAACAATTACCTGTCATGTACGTAGAGCATACAAAAATAAGTTTTACATGTTTTATTTAGAATCATAATTGTTTTTACCTAACGAGGGTCACCATGGTAACTTAACAATGACAAATTACAAGTCAAACAAAAACATTCAGGATTTTCCCATTCCGTTGGAACTTTGAAATAAAAATTAATAATATATATTCTGTTGTTTCGATTCGAGGGTCAATCCATCGACTATTTTTCGTGTTTTGACACAAATATATACGGATAGGATATTAGCGATGAAAAAATTAATAATTAAAATACTGCATTAACAAACATTTTTAATGCATGGCTCTCTAGATTTTTCTATTTTCAATAATTGTAGCTTAACTTTGGTAATAACCAAAATTTTCATTATTCAAATATAAATGAAACCAAATAACATAATAATATGACAAAAGTTACCTGTGTGAGTGCGAAAATGAACACTAAGCTGACTACTAGTTTTATATCTTTTTTCACAGCTAGGATAATTGCATTGATATGGCTTTTCATTAGTATGAATGCGTACATGTGTCTTTAGATCATAACCACTTCTACATTTCCTGCCACATATTGTACAATTAAACCTTTTTTCCCCTGTATGCACAATAACATGACTATTCAATGCAGCTTTACTCACAAATGTCTAAAGTAAAATAATATAAAATTTTGGGTCAATTAAATATGAATGCATTTACATTAGAGCAAAAAGTACAACCATAAGGTTTCTCCTTTGTATGAGTTCTAATGTGGATAGTTAACTGAGACGATGTATTAAAGGAACAACCACAAGTATCACAAACATACAGTTTCTCACCAGTATGGAGTCTTTCATGCGTTTTCAAAGTATAAACATGCAAAAATGTCTTGCGGCATGTTGGGCACTCATGATTTTTTTTCCCTAACCAAAATTTTGTAAAAAAGTAAAAATGTTTATTTGATTAATAATTATAAGACAATAATTTCATCAACATACCTGTATGAATTTTTTCATGTTTTCTCAAATTTCTTTTGTCTGAAAATGACTTTTCACAAAGACTGCATGAAAATGGTTTATCACCATTGTGTTTTCTTAAATGGACCTGTTAAAATAAACAATAACAGAAATTATAAAGTATAAGTCAAATAACTTACTTGCAATTCAAATTGTGACTTATATCTTTTATTACACTTTACACAAACATGCTTCTTAAGAGTTGTTGCTCGTGTTGCAAATTCTTTCGAACAACGTTTAAAAGAACCTTTAATTTGTGACTTTGTTTTATGAGAATGTTTTACATAATCAGAAACATTTGATACTGAATCACTATTATCAGACTCAATATCTGATATAAGGCCAGATTGTTTAATGATAGATTGAAATTCTGGATTATTATTGACCTTATTACTTAAAAAATTCGATTTTCCTTGCTTCCTATGTGTATATTTTTGTAGTATACGTTGAGAGGTTTGAACTTTCATAAATAAGTTGTATGATTCAATTAGTGAATTAAAACATTCTATACATATCAGTTTAGGTAATGGAAAATACTCATATAGCTAAAAATACAATAACTGAGTATATATATATATATATATATATATATATATATATATATATATATATATATATATTTACATATTTACCTTTAAATTAGGGAAACAGTTCAATATTTTTTTAGTATAATGATCTGAAATTAAATCAACACCAATTATATTATCACGTATTTCACATAAACAAAACTGACAAACGTTGTTATTCTTATCGAGCATGTCAAAGATGTTTGTTTCATTTATATTTTCCATAATATTCTATTTAGCAACTACTTCTATTATCAAACAATATAACCTTAAAATAAACTGTAGTAGATGATAAAATTCAATAGATGATACTGATGCTGCCACCTTTTATGACTTTTTCGAGTCCTAAAAAACAGAAATCTATATGAGAATGTTTATATATTTCATTAACCATATTTATTACATGCCGGTTTTAAAGGTTATCATTACTTAAGTCACAGGTTATCTTAACTTAAGAAAATTGACCCTTTGCTTTGTTATAAATATAGAAGCATAAAAAACGAGTTCATTATTGTGATAAAAACCCCCCTCGATACCACTTTATAAATATATTGTTATTTCTGTTCGAACGTTAAAAGAGTGACTATGGCATCAACAGGTGGTAATATCGGTAAGTATTTTTATATATCTTTTAAAATTATTTATGATTAGAGAGTAATCCGTAATATTAATAATACTATAAATTCTAGCGCTGCTATCCGTATCCGATAAAAGAGGATTGGTGGAACTTGGTCGTAATCTAAAACAATTAGGTTTTCAATTAGTAGCCAGTGGGGGAACTGCGAAATCGTTGAGGGATTCCGGGTTAGAAGTAAAGGATGTCTCAGATATTTCGAAGGCGCCTGAAATATTGGGAGGTAGAGTAAAAACCCTTCACCCCGCCGTTCACGGTGGAATATTATCAAGGTAACTAGTGGTAATTATGCCGGTAATCGTTATTTCAGTTAATTTGTTTTTAGATTGATAGCATCAGATTTAAAAGATTTAAAAAATCAGAATATCGAATTAATTAGGATTGTTGTATGTAATCTATACCCATTTGTTCAAACTGTATCTAAGCCTGATGTAACTGTTTCTGATGCAGTGGAAAATATTGACATTGGAGGCGTAACTTTATTAAGAGCCGCGGCTAAAAATTATGAGCGTGTCACTATTGTATGTGACCCAAATGATTATAATAAAATTGTAAACGAAATCAAAGAAAATCCTAGTAAGGACACGTCTTTAGAAACACGGAAACAATTAGCTTTGAAGGCTTTTACTCACACATCAGAATATGATTTAGCCATAACAGATTATTTCAGGAAACAGTATTCCGCTAATGAATCACAACTAACGCTTAGGTATTATATTATTTAAGAGAAAAGAGACATGTATTTTTATTAATATGCGTTTGTAGATATGGAATGAACCCACATCAGAAACCTGCCCAAATTTTCACTACTCTGCCAAAATTACCACTTACCGTAGTTAATGGTTCTCCTGGTTTTATCAATTTGTGTGATGCTTTGAATGGTTGGCAATTGGTTCGTGAATTAAAAGCAACCTTAGGTATATGCTTACAAACTTGTACAGTTTTCTGTGATGTATAATATTACTAATCATTGTTTTTCAGGTTTACCATCTGCTACTAGTTTCAAACATGTTTCGCCAGCTGGAGCTGCTGTGGGGACTCCACTTTCTAAAGATGAGGCAAGTGCACTATATTGTGTTTTTGACAGAATCATCAATCTGCCATCAAATCTTCTTAAATTTTCATCTACTTATATGAGTAAAGCTAAGGAAAACTAATTTTAAAACTCATTGTATTTGTTATTCATAAAGTGTTAAACACAACGAAAAATTTAACACATTACAATAACAATAACGTCATAAAATTACAAGATTTGTTAATATTTAACAAACAAACTTATCTGTTATTACACAAATTATTTGCTGGTGGTAAATTTTGCAATTGTTTTTTAGTCTATTGACAATTTTTGTTTATTGTTATGACCTTTATAGGCCAGATTGTGCATGGTAGATGACCTTTACGAAATCTTGACACCTTTGGCTTCGGCGTACGCCCGAGCCAGAGGTTCCGATCGTATGTCATCGTTCGGCGATTTCATAGCCCTCTCGGACACTTGCGACGGTGTCACGGCAAGGATTATCTCGAGGGAGGTATCCGACGGAGTTATCGCCCCCGGATATACATCGGAAGCTCTAAATTTACTGAGAAAAAAGAAAAACGGCGCCTATTGCGTCCTACAGGTAATTTTTTCGTTCGTATTTATTCGAAAAGTTATCTATAACTGTTCGAAACGCGTAGATTGACCCAGCCTACGAACCGGACCCGATAGAACGACGAATTTTATTCGGCCTCACCCTGGAACAAAAGAGAAACGATGCGGTTATCAACGCCTCCTTGTTCCAAAACGTAGTTTCGGTTAAGAAGGGCTTGCCCGAGAGTGCTATTAGGGATTTGACAGTAGCAACTATCGCTTTAAAATACACACAAAGTAACTCGGTGTGTTACGCGAGAGATGGTCAGACTATTGGTATAGGCGCTGGTCAACAATCCAGGATACATTGCACCAGGTGATTGACTAATCCCGGATGATTTTCAAATGTTTACCTAATATGTGCTTTCATTCAGATTGGCTGGAGATAAAGCAGATAATTGGTGGTTGAGACGACACCCCCGAGTACTTGGTATGAAATTTAAAAAAGGTGTTAAACGAGCCGAAGTATCCAATGCCATCGATAATTATGTTAATGGGACCGTTGGTTAGTTCACCAACTAACATCATAGTGATTTTTCTTACCCCTGATTCGTTTCAGGTAAAGATATGGATGTAAAATCGTTTGAGTCGATGTTTGACGAAGTTCCTCAGACATTAACTGAACAGGATAAACTAGACTGGCTGCAACAGTTATCTGGGGTGGCTCTGGCTTCCGACGCCTTCTTCCCGTTCAGAGACAACATCGAAAGAGCTAAACAGGTAATTGCCTATTATACTTTTTTGTTATGATATGCATTATGAATTTTTTTATTACAGAGTGGGGTTTCATACGTTGGAAGTCCGTCAGGGTCGAAGAACGACGACGAAGTTATAGCAGCTTGCAACGAACACAATATCGTTCTGGCTTTTACAAATTTAAGACTGTTTCACCATTAAAAATCGAATTATATTAATTATTAAGATCTGTTGAAATCGAAATATTTTGTACCCTATTAATTATATCTCCACTTTGTAAGTGAAATTATATACAATTCAATTGAATACATTTCCATGTTATTTATGAAGAATATTATAAATACAAGCTTCATATTAATAGTTGATTATTATTTATCTCCTGAAGGCCAATGAAAGATAGTTTCATAAAGGCAAGTGTATCATCGAATGATGATTAATATTAAATTGTTAAGAATTTTCTGTTAACACTCTAATAAAAATGCGTCTATGTTATCTGTTTCAAGGTTCTCTGTTTAATGATTGTGATTTATGAATAAAAATATTAAAGTTGAACTGTAAAACAATAGTATATTGAGTTTTAGTAAATATCTCTATTTCAATTTTCGAAAACAATAGTCTAGTGTTGCGCATGTTTCTTTTATAATAAAACATATCCATTATAATGTGGCATATATTAAGAGTTATATTCCAGAAGGCACTATAATACTTCTCACTCTAGGTAATAAATTAATAAAAATTTGGAAAAAAATTGTTAACTTGTCTTCGCCTTGTTTGATCAGTTAGAAACAAATAGTCGATTACTAATTATGTGATGCTCTAAATGGTTGGAAATTCGTAGCAGTAGTGTTTGTTACTGATAAAATGTTAAAGATAACAGCAAATTTAATATATAATAGTAACGTCATAAAAGTACAAGATTTGTTAATATTTAACAAATAAACTTATCTGTTATTAAACAAATTATTTGCTGGTGGTAGATTTTGCAATTGTTTTCTTTAATCCAATGAGACGTATCGTTTGTTATAACTTTTATAATGACCATTATAAATACATAGTGAAATATACTGTGATATTCCTCAATTAGATAATAAAATAATAAAGATGTATTCAGAAAAATAAAACTTGTTGGAATTATCTTTTTAATCAGATTGACTAATTAGAATTTAGATAAATTGATCGCAATATTCAGAACTTAATCTACTTCTCTAACATTTATATTATTAATATGAAAGAGATGTTTGTGGAATCTGAATGGTTAAGAAAATTATCATATGAGACAAAGTAATAGAGGGGGCAAACAATTCTTTTTATTTTCAAATTTTAATAACCCATTTGAGGGTGAAAATGTATATTTATTTGAAACATTCTATTATTTATATCATTATTTACCTAAACTTACCTTTTTTCGATAGTTTCATCAATACTGGAATAATCAAAAGTAGCATAAAAGTTTTAAAAATATGACTTAATATAATAAATCGTTTTATAACAATTAAATCTTACCAGTCTTATTTTACATATGAATTTGCATTTGTCTGTTAGAATACTATTAAATTTTAAAAATTAGATGTAACCGAAACAGAAAACAGAACTAATGAACATATTTTATAAAAAACGCTGCATAAAAGCACCGCCTACTCCTACAAACGTAACGAGTAAAATGGACGTAGGTGGAAAGCCAAACTGACAGGTATAGGTAGTTGCCTGTCTATCTATGCTTTATTTTAATTTGCGATATCATGTATGTATATTATATAATTTATGGTATTTGAGGTATAATTTGAAATTCTACGGATTCGTGTTTTTATTAAAATAAATCTATATTTTCAAAAAACAAGACCAACCAGAACTTTGCACAACAAAAAAAATTGAAAGAAACTTAGATATAAGATTAGGTTATATTTTAAGCAAGAAATACACAAAAATTAATTAGATATATTTATTGATCCTTCCGTATATCATTTCCCACTTCGTGTGTCCTTCATTACCTGCTCCATCTTCCTTTTTTCCTCCTCGACTATCCGTTTCACATCCTGCATATTTTTAAGGTACTCTTGATTCAGCGTTTTCATCCTAAGTTTCTTGTGCAATCGTTCCTGATAGTTTATCTGTTGTTTAACGGAAAAAGGCATGTCCGGTATGGCGTAAGCGAGCAGACCCTTGATGATAATGACCACGTGCTACGAAACAAGAACAAAATTAATTTATTTTTAGGTTTGGTCGGCACGAAATTCTTATAAAACCTCGAATAATACTACCACTCCAAATTTTATACTCAAGAGGTACCAGAAACCTTTCCGTCTTTGTAAACTAAGTTGGTGGTCGGGTGAGTATCTCTTCCCAGGGTAATAACACGTATTTTCGGTGAAACTGACATTTGATTGGTCCAATATGTAGAAATCGTTCATGTTAAATACTAAAAACAAGGTAAAATAACTTTAACATTTCAAAGTTATTGATTTAGGCAAAAGCAATGTTGCTAATCATTAATGTCTTTAAAAATGATTCCTCCACTCAGTGTTTGAGGATCGCAAAGATGTTCTTTCTGTTCACCCCTGAGAATGAAGAATTTATGAACCACCACCAAATGATTTCAAGGAAAATAATCTTTGTTGAGCCACAAATATGTCAACTTGTAAAAGGTTCTGCATTCGACTTTTTATTTGTGTAAGGTAAAGGAAAGGAAGCTTCGAAAGCTCTCAAAAGAAGGTGTGAATTTTTAGAGGAAAAATAAATAACAAAAAATAAATGTTCTTAAGAATCTTATCTCGATTTTTCCACCTAGTAAAAATATCCTATTTGGTGTTTTAAGAAAGAAATGTGTTGTTAACAAACAAATTAATCCATAACGTGTCACTGTTTGGAGTAGGTTTTGGATTGGAGGAATTATTAAAACTTATTTCTTCATATATAAGACCGGTCAAGCGAGAAGTGTCTGTTACTTCTTGTTTTTTTGTTTATTTCTGCCACTATGTGACTTTTTTTCTTCCTTTTTTAATACTTCTTTGGATCTTTTTATTTCCTTTTTATTCTTCCTTACCTTTTCTACCTCTTCGGTCAGTTTCCCTCTTTCTTTTATTATTGACCCCATTATTAAGAAGCCAGTGTGTTGCCGTGTGTCTTTAGAAAGATTATAGGAACGATTTATTTAAATTAAAGAAGTTAAATAAATTTTCACTGTAAAGAACACTTACTGGACTCAGAACTGAAAGCAAAGAAAAAAATATGTAATGCTGATACAAAACCGCAATTTTTTTAGGGTTATGTTATTGACAGATGAACAATCTTACAATATGACGTTTTAAATCTGACACAATACCGAACTGGTAGCGCCCTCCTTTGTTGAACGTAAGAAAGAAACATTTTAATTCTAAATAAACTATTCCTATTAAATAAGAATTTCAAAATAATTATCAAAAAAATCAATAACATTAAAAGTTACTCACCAGATAGGGTCTGAT
Organism: Rhynchophorus ferrugineus; assembly: GCF_030347505.1. Lineage (NCBI taxonomy): Eukaryota > Metazoa > Arthropoda > Insecta > Coleoptera > Curculionidae > Rhynchophorus > Rhynchophorus ferrugineus. The sequence continues at coordinate 4,166,492 of NW_027472583.1, read as the reverse complement.
TTAAAAACGAGTATTGGTCCCCTCCTACGTGAGAAATTAATTTCTCCAAAAAATTACTGGTAAACGCAATGATCAACGCCTGAAATTCATTCGAAAAAATAAGGGGCTAAGAAAACTATGTGGGTGTCTTACGTTGGTTAGAACCCCTATATATGTCATTGCCTGTAATATGGCAAACCAAGCACCTGTCAAAATAAACTATAAATAAAAAACGTTTTATAACATTATAAGAATAATTCCAAAAATCGATATTAGATTTGGTACTTAATAATAAAGCAGGCTTAATAATTTGTACTTGAAAATCTTGATACATAAAAATTCAGCTTATGTATGTTTGTATCCTCAAAACTGAGAAACTGGTTTGCGTATTGGCTTCAAAATTATAACCAATGCTGCGCTTTAATAGAGAAATGTTTTTATATAACTTCTATTTCAAGTCTTCAACAGAAGTGTAAACAGCCACGAAAGAAATGGATACGAATCAATGCTTCTGTCGCAGCATGGTTTCTCCATGACTTTTTCATAAAATACATACGTAACATCAATCCACACCCGAACCACACACTTGTTTTCGACCGTCAGACATCCCATCATTCCTCAAACTCAAAAAGACCCTTGGGACTTCGTTTTGAGCAGATTTAAGTTCTAATTTATTAAAGATAATAGGACGAATGAATGTCATTCATAATAGAATATCGAAAATATTTACTGGTAAAAATCAAGTCAGAAAACAAACATTTAGCCATAGGTTTCAACATTTTGATGAGATGTTCTAGATCACTAACCATATTCACTAGACATTGATTTTCTCAGAGTTTTATCATTATCATAATTATTATTGCATATTTCAGTTTATATTGGAAAACTTGTGTACGAAACACTTTTTCAATACCTTCTTCACGCAACTCTGTTTTCCAGCCTAAAGAATTAAATGTCATATCTAATACCAGTTATATAATTGGTCAATTGAAAAGTCCCCGGCGTACCATAGTAAAACATATTTTTTTGACAAAATTAGTTTTTTTATTCAACATAATTCCCTTCAAGGGTGATACACTGATTATAGCGACCCTCCAACTTTTCGATACCATTTTTGTAGTACGATTTGTTCTTTGCTTCAAAATAGGCCTCAGTTTCGGCGATCACCTCTTCATTCGACGAAAATTTCTACCCAGCGAGCATTCTTTTGAAATCTGAGAACAGGAAATAGTCGCTGGAGAATACGGTGGATGAGGAAGCAATTCGAAGCCCAATTCATGGATTTTTGCCATCATTTTCACTGACTTGTGACATGTTGCATTGTCTTGGTGAAGCAGCACTTTCTTTTTCTTCAAATGCGGTCGTTTTTCGGCGATCTTCGTCCTTCAAACGGTCCAATAACGCTATGTAGTAGTCGCTGTTGATAGTCCTTCCTTTTTTAAGGTAGTCAATGAAAATTATTCTATGCGCATCCTAAAATACAGACGACATAACCTTACCAGCCAACTGTTACATTTTCCCACGCTTTGGAGCGGGTTTATCGTGTGCAGTCCACTCAGATGACTGTCGATTGGACTTCGGAGTGAAATGATGGAGCCATGTTTCATCCATTGTCAAATATCGACTCAAAAACTCGGGTTTATTACGCTTGATCATCTTTAAACACTGCTCCGAATCATCAATTCGTCGTTGTTTTCGATCAAAAATGAGTTCGCGCGGCACCCACTTTGTTCAGAGCTTTCTCATACCCAAATATTCATAAATGATATGATGTATACGTTCAGTTGATATCTTTACAGTATCTGCTATTTCATTCAATTTAAATTTACGATCATTCAAAATCATCTTGTTGATTTTTTTAATGTTTTCGTCGGTAACAATCTCTTTTGGGCATCCACTGCGTTCACTGTCTTCGGTGCTCACTTCACCACGTCTATTCACGTCTCATCGCGTCTTCAGTGTCCAGAAAATCCGCATCAAGCCAAGTTTTTGCTTCAGCTGTATTTTTTCCGTTCAAAAATCAATATTTTATCAACACGCGAAATTCCTTTTTATCCATTTTTTTCACAATATCAAAAGTTGCTTCACTCAAAATGCTATAATTCACAAACTAATGATCCGACAGCTCTCAAATTTATACACGCATCTTTTGAGAGTTAGACCTAACTAAAAAGCATATGGATTTAATTCTAGTAGTAGTGTCAGGACGGGGAATTTTCGATTGACCTGTTATTTAAAAATATATATATAAAATAGGTATAAAAATATACGTACCAATCCCAGCGACTTTACTAGGTATCGGTCTCCTGTAACTTTTTATAACTTTAGAGGCATCAACACGAAGCTCTATCACGTTGTTGATCAAGGCAAATAGAGGAGCTAATGGGAAACCCATGATAAAGAACGTCACAAAACCGTACTGGATAACTACGAGTTGAAAATCAAAATGTACGTACATTTAATTAAATAAGATTCAGTGTTTAAGTTGAAATAATGTGGGTTCTATAACATATGTTTATAATATTATGAATTAAAAAAAAATTAAAGAAAGAATAATAAGTTGTTAGCCACGAAACAAAAAATCTTGAAAGCTATTACAGAGTCGTCCCAAGATGATGAACTGTTGAAAAAAGTAGTGTTGTGAAAGGTTATACTTATTTTTAAACTATAAAAGAATCAATCTCAGAATTTTACTTTAAAAAAATCTGTCAAAACGGAGAATTTTGTGAAATAACGTAACATATTTCATTGTTAGAATTAAACCAACATTTAATTATTTAGATAAAATATATCTTGACAATTTACATACCCATATCCATGTACTCTTTCACTATGAAGAATTCATCAACTTTGGCCATTAAATATTCCCTCTCCCATTGTGGTAAATTATCTTGCCTGACTTTTGACAAGACCTTGTTAATTCTTTCCTTTATTTTTCTGAAATAAATTGCTTTAGAACTAGTTTCGCAAATAAGCAAAATAATTAGGTTTGCATGAAATTAACAATATTGATTGAATTAATATAAATTAATTTTTTTGAATTATGAAACCTTTGTTGTCCCATAAATCTAACCGTAATTAACTAAGAGCTTTTTATGTGAATTTGACAAATTTATTCAGTTTGAGTTATAATCGTTTTCAAATTGCCTTTATGTTCACTTATGCCTTCTTCATTTATTTTGAGTTAGTTAAGTCCAATATATTTTTAATTGTACATGTTATATTTAAATTTTCTTCGATAATGACTCTTTGGATGAAAGATTTTCGGCAAAACATGTTTGTATTAGTTTCCTATAATATTTACTTATTAGAGCTTATTCCCAGAATTTCACAACTACTAACTCTTAACATAAAATGGATTTTTACACAATTTATGATAGCATGATACACCTTTTATTTTCTGGTGTCTCCTAAATTTTTATATCGGTTAATCATAACAATATAGCAATTTATTATGTACTGATAATTGTGATTTTGTTCCAGTTAATCAATGAATTTTCCTATATTTGAACTCCAGTTCATTCCTTTTACTTTTACATGTTCCTTCCAGCGAAATTTTGCATCAAGATACACTCATAGATTCTGTTGCTATATAGAATAATTATTGGTTTTGATGCTTGTGCGGTCTAATTATACCTGAACTCTAGATGCATGGATTTATTTTTATTAATTTTTATTTTCTAGATTTGGCTCTAATTTTTTATATAATCGTTTGCCTGTTATAGTTCTCGTGTGGCTTCTACGGTATTGGCGAGAATCGCAGTATCATCAGTAAATGTAACGATCGTGATATTTCCTATTTGTAGGAATATCACATATGAAGAGTAGGTGAAGAATTTTTTTAGCTTCTTTCATTGTAGAGAAGGTCTCCTCTTGTTTGACTCTTAACATTTTGGCTCTGATGTAAGATTTTATGCTATATTTAAGAATATAGTTGAACATACCTTTTTACCTTCATACACAATGATGAGGTGAGCTCATGTAATTTCGCGACAAAACTTTAGCCCACTAGAAATTGTTCATTACAATTCTCAATAATATTATATTTTTAGCCTTTAGATTCTACGACTAGTTGCGGTCAATCGTGGTATTCATGTAAACACTACAAGGAGACAAATGTTGTTTACTTATAGGTTCCTTTTAAAATCGTGCCGCTTAAGCGACGGGACAAAACTATACACATTTGCTCAGCAATGGATTAATACGTGTTTTTATACTGGTTTATAGAGTAGAGCAGAAAGAAAAACGCTTACAATCTGCTGAGAACATATTTGATAGAAAATGTGGCGTCATGTTGTGACCTCTATAGTGACATAATCTAGTTTAAGAAAGGCTTATGAAACTCAGTGGCAAAAATTGCAACAAATCATCGATTAAACCGACACAATATAATCGACCGAATATCAACAAAAATATGGAAAAAACTGAAATTACTTTGACCCCATCCCATTATTTATCGTTGCAAGTAAATATAAATTATTATAGAATTCCAAATAACTTACGGTATATAAACCTGAAGGACATTGCTGGCGACTGCCTTGAACGTCATGATAATCAAAAGGAGTACGTTCAAGTCAACGACACATCCGCTGGGATCGCATATATCCGTGCTGAGCCCTCCTATTCGTTCCCACATTGTCTGATCTCCGGGATGAGTGTAAAACTTCCCCTACAGCGCCAGAAAAACCTGCCTTTTAATAATCAATGCATGAAAACAGATATCTACTCACCTTAAAGAATGCGATGTAGAACAAAGCGGAATAATTATTGGTGAAAGCCAAAGCGTAGCTTTTGAAGATGTAAGCATTCGAATAGCTGGATTGCGTCCTGTGGCACTCCAGATTCGTCAGGACCAATGCTATATATTCATAAAACTAAAATTAAACTTTAATTAACGAATTTATTGTTTTTTCTTCTATAATGCAAGATTTACGTTGCTAATGTCGACAAAAAACTAGGATTCGTACATTATTCAACTAAAAATCCGAAACCATTTTAATATTTAATCTACCGGAAGCTAATCTACTGCTAAATTATCTCCTCTCACTGAATTCGTTGGGCTTTTGATAGTATCTTAACAGTTCTTGCCACAATTTTTAATACTTTTCTAGACTCAGATTGTGTACTAATAAATATTTTATTTGTAAAAAAATTTCCCACAATACCCTCCAAACTATGCAGAAAAGAAAAATGATAAAACTACTAATAAAATGGTTTTTTCACAATTTATAATGGTATGATACACTTTTTTCTTTTTGGTCTCTCATAACTTTTCTAATGAAATAGGGTTTAAAATTATCCATATTATCTCTCAAAATTGACAGCTGCACTATTCATACAGTCACTGGTAGAGTGTCTTTGTGTCCATTTCAGTGCCGAACGAGTGTTGAAACAATTAGTTGTGTATTAAAATTTTGATTACTTTTATATAAAAAATTAATTATTAAAATGGCGTGGATATTTAGTTATACCGACAACTAATAGATTGGCTTACCCATTGGAAGAAGAATATAAAAACGCTCGATAGGAGCGCACCAGTAAACGTGGCGACCCAGGCACCTGACTTACTGTCCAAGATATTCACCTTAGCGTTCTTGACTATGATTAAGTTGACTGCTATCCGGTAGACCATAACACCAAATGTGGCCAATATCATAATCAATAGCTGGTAAAAGAAAGATATAATGGTAATGATGTTTTACGCCTCATAAAAAATAAATAAAAAATTAAAAATTAATTGTTTGAGCAATAATGAGGTTTCCATACATGAAAGACAAAAGAACTCGACACCTTTGTTGCTATTATTTGTTGTATGTGTTGTTTAATTTGACTGAATAAAACAAATTACCTGCCAGTGTGATAACTGGGATGAAACAGTATCACCATTCACACACATACTATATTTTATCTAACAGAAATGGGGTTAGTCGAATACACATTAACATTGTTCAGTGATATGACAAGATTTGTATAATATTAGTGGAAACTAATCATAATATATGTGCCATGCGCAACTAAATAAAAAAAATACATTATTTACTTCATCTATATCTTATATATCTTATTTTATTAGTATTATATATATTTATCTACATATCTAATTATGTATCTTACATATATTATTTCTATTATATATTATTAATATCATATATTATTACTATTATATATGTTACTTACCAGCAACGTAATAGTTACTATAGTTACAGTAAAACGAATGCACGTTTGGCCTGGAGGTACATAAGGTTCCATCTTATTAGTAACGCTAGAATACCGTTTAGCCACGGCTGCTTCTAGATATTGTGGTCTAAAATATTACAAATACGATGTTTTAGATGCAGAATTTCATATTAGGACGAGTGAATGTAGAAATAGAGCTGCATACGAGATCAAACATAATTTTATTTAGTTTTAGTTTGTCTCTTGGGATTAGTTTTTAAAACATCGTTTTATCACCAGGAAATTTTTCATTTTATATTCCGAATTAGTTTAAGATTCAGTTGCACGGTGGTGTGCTTGGCATGGTTCTTCTTGACTGATCGAGATTTCAGCGATTTGATTGAAATAATTAATTGAGTATTAATGATCACTTCATATACATATTAAAAATATTCTAATTTACTTTTCGCGCACTTGGATCTTTATACTGCTTAACGTGTACTCCAAATCACAATCATCCAATACTTACAGATGATAATATATGGACCGGGTAAACTGGGTAAACTTAAGATAAACAAGCCAAGAATACTAAATATTCGATGAAGAATTCTTCATCAAACGCAATTCTATCCTGCCTAAACCGACTTTTACGACATTAAATCAACTGTCTGGCGTCTGGTGAAGCAAGCGAGTAAAAAGAAATTATCACAACTACATCAGACATATTTTTAATAACTCGACAAAAGCTGGGAAAGATTGGCTGAAGAATTTGGAAAAGATTCCTTCAAGCTGACTTTAAAAGAGACTCTCAGAAATATTTTTAAAAATGTGTTCCCCTATCCCATTATTTGTAAAACACTTACCTGAGGCTATATCTGGTATATTCCACGGAGCGAAGATTCCACTGTAAACTCAGAACCGATTCCTGTCGTTGCCATAACTCCATGAAGACAGTGGCTGGTATGAAAATTAACGTATAGAGACTGAAAATGGCGGAAAAGAGTTTTAAGTTTCCCTTACCCCAAAGAGACATGATCACGGCAAAAAGCACCGCGCACCAATTATCGAAAAGATACGAAAGTTGAGCAAATATGCAGGAATTGCTCAGCCTCTCTCTTGGACATTTTCTGTAGTGGCATTTTGGACACATGAGAAACTTACTGGCGCATATCTCAGTACTGTAAGTAATTCGAAATTTTATTGATTAATCATTGAAACAACATCTCAAGTCGGTCGACAGAAGTCAACAGATCCACATAATTTCTAAATGGTACTAACTCTCAAACATCAGTTCACAAGTTACACGGTGGATAAAAAATAATTCCTTTCTCTGTTTATTGATTAACAATAATACTGCTTAATCTTGAATGTAAACTCAAATCACCCGAAAATAATAATTAAAAAGTCATAATGTATACCTGTGCCTTATTATATATGTGAAGGAAACTTGAGAAAATATTTTACAAAAAAACAACCATACTGTATCATTACTGGATGCTGTATAAAGACCCAGATATTATCTCCATGCTCGTAGGTCAGCAAAAGGATTTCAACAACATTTCAAGGTCTTGATCAAGGGAGAAACATTAATGCAACATGGATTTCTATAAAACTTGTTATAAAACATTAATGTCTTCATTCATCAAAGCTTATTTGAAAAAAGGTATGTTCTTGGGCCTGATATTTTAATATTCCCTGATTGCTGTTCAAATTGATTGATTGATATGGAAAATCAAAAAAAGAATGCTTGGTTGTCATTTAAAGAAGTTTTAACAAAGTTTCCACAATCATGACATTTTTCGTGAAAACTAAGATAATGTGAATGAAATAAAGGGAATGGTTTAATCAGCACATAAGAAAGAGCAACTAAATGCGTCATAATGGAGAAAAATAATATTCACTGTATTGTATATTGCAAAAAATATAATGCTGGATAGAAAAATGGCGTATTAAAATAAATCAAAATAAATTTCACTAACAAAAGAATGAAGCACAAGCCAGTATATATAACTCAGCAAGTTCCATATGGAAATACAGACAAATAACTTGGCTTAATTCTTGATATTATGAAGTTGAAACCACAGAATAATTGTGAAGAGCTCAAACTGAAGTCCAGAAAATATACTGGTTGTCGGGTAGATATTGAACACTGTTACTTATAGTCAATAGTCAGTACAGAATAAGTTTGCTTTACCAATAAGTCTTGAAATCAGTGTGACTTATGGTGTTCAACTCTGTGGTTGTACTTGCGAAAGCAATAGAAATATTATACAAAGATTATAAAATTAGGTACTGGGAGCTATTGTTGATACTCAATGGTACTTTCGTAACCACAATCTGCATAAGGACCTGAGGGTAGAAACTATAGGTAACGTTATCAAGGACCTTGCCCAAAGGCATGAACAGAGCTTCATCAGCATATCAATGTTAAGGTATTCCAGCTTCTAGATATTGATGGCTTAGGCAGGCGAATAAAGAGAGTAAAACTCAGTGTACATTAAACATACTAACAAAGATGTTAAGCCTAACGTGCCTATCGTAGAATAAGTACTTTGTAATTTTTAAACCGTAGCAAATTAGGATAAAAACAAATAGCTTACCAGCGTCAATTTACTAGATTTCTACAATAAATAATTTAAAAAATAAAACTAACAATTGCACAAAATATTAAATATTAACAATTAAATACATAATGATTTACCCACCCTACACTGTTCATTGGAGTCGCCATGGTCGCCAAACCGTAAATACACACGAGGATAGAACATACCGAAGCCGGTATCAGCATCTTGATGTAAAAGCCGAGCCAAGCAAAATACAGGCCAAACTCGGTGCCCAGGTATTTCTCGACCAAATTGATGGGCTGCTCCTTATGCCAGCAGTCGAACGATCCCCAATACAAAGCTAAAAGCTTTAAAATGTACTTATTGAGTGAGACTAAACCTAGAGAAACAAGAGGCGGTATACGATTGGCTTCTTGAACACATGCGCATATGTTAGTTTGGTTATGTATGATGATTTTATTGTTTTTACGGGAATATATCATTAACTTAATTACTGTAATTCCTTGATTTTTTGTATAGCAGTACCCATATACTTTCTTACTTACACACATTTATCAACAATAGTGCCTATATACATTTCTTATATATTCTTATAATAAACATCAATTTGGGTTTTATAATAAGCACGGGACTGTAGAGCAGGTGCATAAACTTCCAAAAATAAATGCAAAATATGTGCTTAAATGCAAAAAAATGTTCGAGTGCAATATAGAGTTGCAGGTTTTCACAAATAGACCTTTCACTATAAAACAAGACGATGAACTTACTGAATTACATGCAATATATTCAGTAATAGTTAATATGTCTCCTAAATAAAATATGGAGCAAAAGTCCCGCTATTATTTTGATTGCCTATAACTTTGCTCAAAGAAGAGATAAGTAAGTTTGGTTTTCATAAAAAGTTTATTTGATCTTTACATTTTTTTTTTTTGGTTATAATTGAAAAATTATATAGCTCGGCTCTTTTGAAAGCATTTTTCAAGACGTCCTTCAACATCTGAGGCTGAATTTCTTCGATATCGTGACGAATATTGTCGTTTGGGTTTTATTCACATAAACTTTTGATTTTAAAAACCCCATAAGAAAAAGTTTGATAGTGTTACATCCGGAGATCTGCCTGGTCTTGCTAAATCGCCACTTCACGAAATTAGTCTTCGTAGAAAACCGTCATTCAATAATTGAATTGTTGAACGATTTGTGTGTGCTGTGGCCTCGTCTTGCTGAAACCACATGTCCTTTAGTCCTCGCTCTTCCATTTCAGGCACAAGAGAATTTTAAATCACGTCTTGGTACCGTTCAGCAATAATGATAACTGCAACACCTTGGTCATTTAAAAAAAATTAAAACCAATGAAGTTTCCAGCATGACAGTAATATACACCATACAGTTGTTTTTAGTGAATGCAATGATGTTTCATGAAATAATTGAGGATTCTGTTTTCCCCAAAACCGACTGTTCTGTTTATTGACGTGACACTGAGAAGAAAATGGGCTTCATCGCTCATTATCAATTTAGATGAAAAATCTTCAATTTCACCAGACAGCCATATGATTGCATTACTCTATTCAACTCGTTAATTAGGATCTCTCGGTAGTAATTTTTGGATTAATTGAATTTTGTACGGGACCACTTTCCTTTTATGTTACCTACTGTAATTTACGTTTTTTTACTGTTTTAAGTTTTATGTAAGTTATAAAACGTGTAGGATTTTAAACAGAAACTTTAATTTTACCTAAAAAATATTTTGTTTTGATGGAAAGAAGTCGCAAATTGTTGAAGGACAATAGTGTAGACAATAATGAAGAACCAATTCTATTTTAACATTAACGAAACCCTTAATTCTAAACATTTCATTCGGCACGCCTCACAGATAAACTAGACGCGCCATTTTTTCTTCCATTAACCTCAAAATCTTAACATAAAAAAATTTTGAAAACATCAAAACATAACCATACAGTTAGTAAATAATGAAAATAACCAAATTAACGTTATAGAAATGCGCATGCTCAGCACGAACCCGTCATATACTACATCTTGCTCTTTTAGGTGTATTCTTAAGCCGCATCGGCTTGTTATGAATGAAACTCAGCTCCAAAAGTAACAATAAAACTGTCAGATAAGTACTTCTTGAATTATATCTATTAAATAGTTAAGTAGCATTTACTTGGCGATCGTTGAGAGGTCCAGACACTGTCCATTCGTAATTTCCATCGTGTAATGGGAAAGCGTCTATAAAAGTGTTGGAATCAATAAGTCTGCAAAAACAAAAACATCAATTTGATTCTCGACAAATCTACAAGCTTATGGTTACACTATTTTGGGTTATTTTCTGTTTTTATTGGCTTAAATATTGTTAAATCAATAATTATTAGCACTAAAAGGAAATCACGGCATGTTAAAATTTTGCACGTTGCCAGTTCTTGTAAATTGGATATATATTATAGAATATATTTCATCATATAATCACCATGTGCTCCAAACAGTACACCAAAATGTATTATCAGCCAACGCCAAAACAAAACAAAGTAGCTGTAGAATGGCAACGTTGAAAGCGGCGCGAAAGTTACCGAAGTTAGCCCAGTTCTGATAGTAATTGACTGAAAATAATTACTATAGAATATGGAAGGAAAACCAACTTCTTAGTTTCTGTTTGATTTTGCAACATTACCATTTACAGGCAATCAAGAGGTAAAATCGACTACGATAGCTATTTTCGTCACTGGTCAGAGTTCTAGTATTACTCCATTGTTTATATCCGGTATTTGGTGTTATTATATTATATTTACTATTATATTATACTTATTATCATATTATATTTACATTTTATTTTACATTAAGTCAGCTTAAATATTGTTTTGTTTTGTAAGGTTAAAAATTTTGTTGTTTATATGATATTTGTTGTTTTACCGTTCACATTTCAATTAACCACATAGAAACCACCTAAAGACACATAGATTCGTACACATTTTACAGAAGATAACTTTGGTTTGTTATTTTAATATTTATGCATTGATAAATAAAAAATATTTGTTATCTCTTTTATTAAATATTAAGTATGTTATAAAATATTATTCATATTAAATTTATTATAATATATTATAGAGGTAATATATTATAGAAATAATATAGTATAGAAGATATTGAATCAATAAACTTTATTATACAAAAACTGCAAACTTGTATTTCAATAGAGATTTTAAGTTAATTTGTTGAATAACTAATCTTAATTAAATTCAAGATAATTTATTCTATTTATATTATATTCCTCAATATACGTATAATTTACAAGAACTAGCAACGTCGCAAATTCACATACGTCAGGCATTTATAGGTCTAATTTCTAAGAGATTATTGCTTTACGCAGCACGATGTAGAAAACGGCAAAAATTTTAGAAATTTAACCTATTTTGATCCACAAAATAAAAAGCACACTCCATATATTATATTTGGACTTGTTCTGGTTTAACTGAATTTCTGTTTATTCTTTTTATTATTATTATTCGAAATATTTGGTTTGGTTATTGATTATTTAACATTATTTTCTTCTATTTTATTTTCATAAAACAAATGGTATAGAAAAAAATTGTGTTCCGTTTAGCAAATCTTGAGAATAATTTTTACTCACTTAAACAAATAAATTTTTACTTAAGAATATTAATCAGTGCTTTGTCAATATAGTTTAAATCTATTAAATAGTTTAGGAGGAGAAAAACTGAGAAAGTCACTAACTATATAGCATATATTTACTTGTGAATTCCATAATCACCTCTACCATCACCCCAAATTGCTCTGCTAAGAATTTGATAGATTACCAAAATACGTTCAGCTGATGTGATTTCTTGAGATATTTCTCCACTTATAGATTTACTAAAACAATGATAAAAATTATATTGACTGATGATGACAGCACAATAAGTTTTACTATTAACGATAGCTTAAGTAGGCTAATTTAACTTTAATTTCGGATATGCATATTGATGTAATTATTCCGCACCCATCTTGCTTACGATTTGTTGCAAGTATAAAATAAAAATATAATCTATTCAAAATAACAGTGAAGTAACGTCATCACAATGTCGAACGTATTACGTATCGCAGTTTGTAAACTCGTTTTAGAATCAGTCAATATTTTTGATTCTCATGTTATTCTACTTAAAAAGAGATACAATGTTTCTGGATGTGGGATTATGATTCAATGCTGACAATACCAAGACAAAGCGATGAAAGTGAACAGCTAAAGGTGAGTATACATTAATTATATAGTATATAAATGTAGAAAGTCTTATTGTAGAGTGTTAATGATTTATGTCAATATATATGTGTGTAATCGATCGGAGAATGAATACAAACTGTTAAAGACAGATAGGACAAATTTTATGAATTTGCAGGTAGAATGCAGTGATTAAATCTAATTTTATCAAGAAAAATTTACACAGATAGTAACAGAAAAGACTAAGGAGAAATACAATGATATCAGGATGATTTGACAAGAAAATACAGCAAGGATGGAAACAAGAACTAAACATAAAAAGATGAATATGTTCTCTGATAAAAAAATACATTACTTGGATGTACTAACAGATGAATTATGCCTCCAGGGGATACCATAAAAGATTTAGAAAATAGTTTAATGTAAATATAATAAAACAACTCTAACATACAAACTATTTTGACTGTTTAATTAACTGTAGTCTAAAGACTTTTTCTGTAATATATAGATTATATGTTCTATTTTGTTAAAATAAATTATATTTGATAACATTCTGGTATCTTTATTTTATTTGGATTAGAATCATAAAGTATAGAGGTTTTATTTAAATAGGCGAAACCGAGGAAATATTTTACGTGGTCCATTCAATGCTAGCTCTGAGACCACTTTTTTGATTCGTTCATTTGAAGTGGCCTACAAAGGCATTTGATTGGCTCATTCCTATAACGCCATGGTTTGTTTCAGATTGTTTACGTCGCCATTTTTGTATGTCTGACAAAATACAATTAACATTTTTGGGTCTTAAATATAATCACTATTATTTGATGATAATGTATCTTCATCCTCAAAAGTGTTGTGTATTCAGTGTATGTATGGAAATAAAAAACTAGACGTAGTTCATTCATTAGAAGAAACAACCCAAGTTAGCTAGATTAAGGATGTGAGTGTGACTTAGCATTGTTTTTAACTGGTAAGGATACAATTATTTATATAAACCATTTGTGTTCATATATATTATTTGCAGGAATACAACAGAAGAAATTATGAAAATATTACCCACAGTTTAAACACAAAAAGTGGCCAATGGGGCGATAGCAAAATGACATTGAAGGTAAATGTGATTATACTACACGAAAAGATTTTGTTACCATTTGGAAAGTTGTTTGTGAAGTGCCATCAGTTAAAAACCTAATTATTTTGAAGGGGTCCATTTACTTGATACAAATGTATATTGGTCAAGATACTTATAATTAATATTTTGGCTTAAGGCTTCTTAATCGAGATAAACAAGTATTACAGGTGCCTGTAATGAAAACAATTTTGAAATTATTTGTATTAAGTTAGCACTCTATATATTACTCTATGGATTAGAATTTTGTTATATGTCAAAGCCAAAGTAAACTAAAACTCAGAATTGATGCGGCAACATTGCACGTTTTGACGCAATAAAATCAGATGACGTAAACTCACTGCTACATTGAATAGACTATAAATCAAGATTGTACTAAGCATTTCTGATAAAAATATACAACGATGATAATACTATATTGATCGACTTACGGTGCTCTCGAATAAATAGGATCGTTTATGTTTGGATTCGTGAGTGGCGTGGCCAGAAAGTCTCTGGGTGGCGGTATATACGGCCTGTACTCGAAGTGTTGACAATCCAGATCGATGTCGAAAAGGTTAGCATAAGCGTACAGAACCTTGTCCGGAGCGAATATCTTCACAAAGACCACGTCGTCGTCCACCTTGAAAATAATCATCAGCGTCCGAAAACTCAACGAAAATCGACCATTACTGAGAAATGCACTTCTTCGAGCGTGAGTCCCAGTTTCCGCAAACTCTCTAGGTATGTCTTGTGCTTGTGTTCCTGTCTCTCGGTGGTGAGAGTGGATGTTTTGTACACTAAAATGAAATCGATCATTGCCAAACGGTGGACGAGGGAATGTTATCGGAATTTCTAAAACATTTGTCAAGATACGGCGACAAATAACCGCTGTTTTGGAGTTTGACTTTGACGTCGAAAATGTTTTCGTTCAAAAAAAATTCGTTGACAGTTGAAGTAGTAAAACAAATCCACAAAACATAAACATATAAAATGGAGACTTAAATGGGTAACCATAGGCTAATACATAGAGTGTTAACTTAATACATATAAAATTGTTTTACGTGGTCTCAACAGGGTGGTGCTGAGGACGTTTAAATTTTATTTAATGGTTTGTTTAAATTACCATTACAGAGACCTGTAAAGAAAATTCTTTATATGGAAGGCATTTCATTCGTAGGATTTCATACGCATCACGTGACTAATAAAAATTTGAAATAAAACCCAAATGTAATTTCACAAAAAAATGTATTAAAAGAGATTTCTACATAAATACAAATATTTTAAAATATTAAAATGCTAAAATATAAATATATATTATGTAAGATATTTTATTTGCTTGTTCGACACAAAAATGTATTGAGGTAAGTTATTACGTTTAAAATAATACTGTGACAATTGTGGAATGGATAAATAAAACGGTTAAATTGTATGTTATAGTCAGGATGGAGAAAAACCTACCAAATAGTGTTACTTTAAAAAATTGAAATGTATGATATATATCAAAAGTAGTGGTGTATTATAGTAAAATCGAAGAGTTAAGAAGACAGCTTAAAGATATACTAACAGAATAATAAAATAGTTATCGGTCGTCCTAGTGTTGCGAAAGCCGCGGGTTCGAATTCTGCTCTGGCATGGTCGTAAATTTATGTTTGTGAATGTTTAATATTTGTGATTATCTTAGACAAGAGTGTAAAATCTGACAATAAAAATGATCTCAGTCACGCCAGTAACCAGACTGGGTAAGTCTTCTGTGATGATTTCTAAGTTGGTCACTCGCCAGTCGGTAGGCTTAATGCCGAGGACCGTGGTTCGGGGCCCACATTAAACTATAGGGTCCAGTCCAGATAAACCTTTAGTTGATAAAAGAAGACTTTAACATATGTAAAAAACAGTTATGAGATACTATCTTGTCTATAAAATAATTCACAGCTTGTTGGTCTTGTGTGGTCAGTTATCTCGGTTAAATAGCCTTAAGCCAAAATATTATTTAAAAGTATCTTGACCCATATACATTTGTTTAAGTAAACGAACCCATTTAAAATAATTAAGTTCTTAATTGATTACGCTTTACAAAACGAAAAACAAAGGGCGACAAAATTTGGTTCTATATATGTTATAATGAATGGCTTTGCATTTCCAAGGTTTCTCCCAAGGAAAACGACGTCTGGTTTTTATTATTTCCGCACATACACTGTACACACAACACTTTTGAGTGTTAATATATATTATAATCAAATAATAGTGATTATAATTAAATCATAAACATGCTAAAAGTGGCATCATAAACAAACTCAAAAAAACATAGAATAGTAATTATTATAATTATAATAATTCTTATACAGATTTATGATCTCTTTTCATATATACGGAAAAACCATCCGTCCAGGAATTTTATTAACCGATCCAGGTTTTTAGCTGAAGTCAGTTTTAAGCTTGTGTAGAATCAAGTAAGAATCTGACTTAGGACTTCATGGTATGTAGTAAAACACAAAGACTGAATTTTTAAAAATATTTAATTGTAAATAAAACGTTTTGTACAGTTTTTCTTATAACTAATTAATTATTTTGTTGATATTAAAAAAATTAAACATGTCGAAAAGATCATTAGTAAACCGAGGCACTTATACTAATATAAAATTATAGCTAGTGCTTAATTATATCACATAATATGTGATGACAAATAATTAGACACACACAATAATAACAATTTTAAATAGTGTAGTGTAGAAAGCCATAGCAGATGTATTATTCCTTGGCTTCTATATCTTTTATATCGATTTTGCTTAATCTTTTCAACACGTCTTCGCAAACTTCTTCAGTTCGTAGGGTAAAAGGATCCCCACATAATGTGTTAAGCCCTTTGGCCTTCTCCATAAGAGCTTTGAATTTGCTGTCAGTTTGAAGGACCTTGGGATTCCCGATAACGATCAGTTTCGATTTCGCCCTTGTCACCGCAACGTTGAACCTCTGTTATAACAGAAACGATTGTATTAAAATGCTGCCAACTGGATTAATAATCGTTCACTTACTTTTGCCTCCCCTACAAATCCCAATTTGAATTTTTGATCGTACACTAGCAGGTCTTCCTGCGCCCGAACAGTCGAAATAATTATGACCCGTTTCTCCCTCCCTTGGAATGCTTCGGTCGTTCCCACTTCGATTTCTCTCCATTCTGTTTTTACACTCGTTAGGTTTTCTCGTATTTTGTACACCTAAACGTCACACTGTTAAGTAAAATAAAGTACAAATGATGTGAACGTTCTTACCTGTCGGATATATGGGGTCACAACGCCTATATCGTGCGGCTTGACATTGAAATCAGGATTATCAAACTTGTATGTTGTCAGTTTCTCCACATATTTACCGACCATGAGTATTTCTTGAGCGTTATAATAACTGAAAAATATTAATAATTTAGCACATTTAATGATGATTGAGATGAAAGGGGAAATGGAGAAAGGTTTATTTCGATTTTCTTCGTGTCTTGTTCACGAAATATTTAAACGCTAACAAATGTGAAGTTGTTTTAATCGCCTTTTTTATAGTTAATAGTTGTTTTATTTTTAACAACCATACAATGCAATTAATGGTTTTCCTGAATCAAACAGATCACGATGAACAATTATTTTCGATACTTGTGTTCTATATGATTTAACACTAACCCATTTCATTTCCATTTCACGAAAATTACAACAGGCAAGTATCAAAATAATTGGACAGAAGCTTGGAAAATAAGAATTAATGAAAGTACATCTGTAAATGTGCAGTTCACCTATAAACAGACCGTACAAGCACCAATAACATTAAATAATATTATCATTCCATATAGCAGCAACACTAAATATATCGGAATGAATCTTGATACAAAACTTCGATGGAAGGAATATATAAAGAAGAAAAGAAAAGAACTGGAATTGAAATATAGGAAAATGTACTGGCTAATTGGAAGAAATCAATTATCAGTACATAATAAACTAATAAGTCCTGAGAGGAATTGTGGGTGCCCCCAAATACTATAGGACTGATTACCTACATCGAGGCCTTCAGATACCCACAGTCAGTTGAGAAGTCAAGAGAATTCCAAGGGGACATGAGGAAAGACCCCATTCTCATGAGAATATTGAAGTATTGCAGCTTTTGGATGCCACCAGAACAGAACACAGACTCAAAAGAATAAAACCATCTGATCTTGTGTAGTGTTGCGTAGAGAAGTGCATATAATAAAAAATACAGCAGTGACTATATAATAAACATTATTTCACCAGAGACTGAGTTAGGGCCCGATGGGTCCTACTAGTTATGTACCTAGATTTAAGTTATCATAAAGACAAATTGTAGGTCAGACGGAAACGACTAGTAACAATGTTATAATTAAATAATAATAAAAAATTACATTTTCTTCGTCTTTACATTTATGAATCGCTTGTGAAACTGAATCGACCGATTTTTGGAATTGATGTTATTGTTATTACTGATTGTTATTCATTGACGGCGCTGCCAGAAAATTGGCGGCAAATAATGCAACGAGTTGCACGCCTATTCTATTTTTTATGATTAAATTATTTCAATAAAATTAAGATCAGTGTATTATAACAATACCGATTTTGTTATTATTACGAACAGAAATAAAAATCTCACTAACCTGGGAGATCCCCCTTGCCGTTCTTCATTTCCATTAACTGCACAAAATTCTATTGGACTTTTATGTTTGGTACCCACATTATCATTGACAATTGCACTATAAACGAAAACATCACATATGGGATCTGCCGCAGCCTCTTGGGAAACCGGCTTAAAAATATAAAATATATTATTTTTGTAATTGTAAATGTAATTGTAACTACTACTTACCCTCAACTGACTGTTATAAAACAATTTGTTAGGAATATCAATCACCTCTTCATTGGAACGAAAGTTCAATTTTAACATGGTCATGAAATGTGGATGTTGATAGATTGGCATGTTATACAGTCGTTCAAATAATGAAATATCTAAAAACAAATTACCATTATTAGTAATCATCAAGTAAGTAATACAATAAACAATTTATAACCAAATAATTTAGGCATCTGATATAATAGGTAACAGGTTAATTGAAAAGTCCCCGGCCTACCATAGTAAAACACATTTTTTTGGCAAAATTAGCTTTTTTATTCAACATAATTGCCTTCAAGGGTGATACACTAATTATAAGGACCCTCCAAATTTTCGATACCATTTTTGTAGTACGATTTGTCCTTTTGATCGCCTCCTCATTCGACGAAAATTTCTTCCCAGCGAGCATTTTTTTTGAGATCTGAGAACATCAAATAGTCGCTGGGAGCCAGATCTGGAGAATACGGTGGATAAAGAAGAAATTCTTAAGGAACTACTTAAATTGAACAATCTGTTCGCAGATCTCAAAAAATGTTCACCAGTACGAATTTCCGCTAGAATAAAGAGGTTATCTAAAGGGGCTAAAGCCAATTTTGAACAAAAAACGCTCTACACCCGGGACTTTTCAACACAATTATTATATTCAATGTTTTAAATTAAATGTCAAAAATTAAAGAACTCACTGAAACCGTATGTTTTGCACGTTTCTGAATGAATTACAGGTCCCAACTGTTGTGGATCTCCGGCCAAAACCAATTGTTTACCCGGTACTAACAAGCCTATAGCGCAGCAGGCTTCTGCTTCTTGAGCTTGCGCCGCCTCGTCTATAAACAAAATGTCTGGATGGTAGATCCTGTCAAAAGTAAATAGAATTAATTAATTTTAAAAAGCAAATGCGTGGTAACGAAAATAATTATATAAAAACAGAATAAATAATGGCATACCCGGTATATCTGCTCGATAGAAACAACGTCGTTACTACAATCGAACATTGGTTTAGTTCAGCTATTTGTAGGGGATATACACTTATATCATCACCATTAGCATAAATATTAAAATGGTTTTGGATTTTCTTATTTACGGATGACCTAGAAAAAATATATATGTTATAAAACGTGTAGAGTTCAAAATGCAAACTTTTAATTTAATAGATTTTAAACGGTCAAGGTAACAACACCTATCCATAAATTTTATATTTACAGTCAAATGTATATTAAAGGAACTTACAAATCTGCATTCTTCGATATTATCCTCCTCAGCTCGGTAGTATTACAAAAGCTCGCTAACTTCTCCGTCAACATATTACATGCTGCATTTGATGGGGCACACACCATAATTTTTTTGTGTCCCAATTTTTTTATTTGCAATATTGCTTCAATAATCGTAGCAGTTTTGCCTATAAAAGTAATAATAAATATACAGAATGAACGATTGACATCGTGAATGTATTTTGGTTAAGTAAAATTTACTTCATGCAGAATTATAAAATGAAATTTAAAAAACCAAAATATGCCAAAATACTATTATTATTTACATATTACCAATTGTAAAAATAGTATCTTACCTGTACCAGGCGGACCATAGACTAAATAAGGAGCACCTCTTGATGTATTATTTACAATATCTTCAACAGCATTTAACTGTTCTGGATTATTATAAATATTTCGGTTGAAAAGACTAAAACAAGATTATGTTATATAAGAATAATTGATTACTTAGTAACAATCTTTAAAGATTATCTTTAAGCAGGTTAGAGTGAAAGAAAAAGATACAGTATGTAGTTCGTTTTGTGTTTTTGATCGTTATGTTTACTCCCTGCTTCAGCGAACACAAAAACTTATTGATTATTTCGAAACAGGTAACTTACTCATGTTCACCGATTCTGTAGCGTTTCTTTACAGGAACTTTACTCAGTCTTATGTCGGGAAATAGATTTTTTACATAACCAGTGTATATCACATTTTCCACTGCCAAATGCATTCTTTCCAAGTTCACCCTGCCTAAATGAAAACGAACATCCATATCCAGTTCTGGTTTATTCCAAATCGCATCTAAAATCCTAAAACATAATAAAATAAAAATTAATAATTAATAGAAACATTAACAAAAGGTTAATGTCAATATAGCCATGATAACAGGTCAATTGAAAAATCGCCGGCCTACCATAGTGAAACACATTTTATTGGCCAAATTAATTTTTTTCTATTCAACATAATTCCCTTCAAGGGTGATACACTGATTATAGCGACCCTCCAAATTTTCGATACCATTTTTGTAGTACGATTTGTCCTTTGCTTCAAGATAGGCAGGCCTCATTTTCGTCGATCACCTCTTCATTCGACGAAAATTTCTTACCAGCGAGCATTCTTTTGAGATCTAAGAACAGGTCGCTGGTGGCCAGACCTGGAGAATACGGTGAATGAGGAAGCAATGCGAAGCCCAATTCATGGATTTTTGACACGGTGCATTGTCTTGGTGAAGCAGCACTTTCTTTTTCTTCAAATGCGGTCATTTTTCGGCGTTTTCGTCCTTCAAACGGTCCAATAACGCTATGTAATAGTCGCTGTTGATGAAAATATAGACTCCATAACCTTGCCAGCCGACTGTTGCGTTTTCCCACGCTTTGGAGCGGGTTAATCATGGGTAGTCCACTCGGATGACTGTTTCATCCATTGTCACATATCGACGCAAAAACTCGGATTCATTACGCTTGATCATCTTCAAATACTACTCCGAATCATCATCTCGTTGTTGTTTTTGGTCAAAAGTGAGCTCACGCGGTACCCACTTTGCACATACTCATACTCAAATATTCGTGATCATATCATTGATGTACACGTTCAGTTGTGGATTTTTTAAATGTTTTTGTCGGTAACAATATCTTTTGGGCGTCCACTGCATTCACCGTCTTTTTACCACGTCTAAACTTAGCATACCAATTCTTGATGGTTGATTTTCCTGGGGGAGTGTCCGGAAACTCGGCATCAAGCCAAGTTTTTGCTTCAACTGTATTTTTTTCCTTCAAAAAGTAATTCTTTATCAACACGCGAAATTCCTTTTTATCCATTTTTTCACAATAACAAAAGTTTCTTCACTCAAAATGCTATAAATCACAAACTGTGACCGACATGATCCGACAGCTGTCAAATTTATATGCGCATCTTTTAAGGGTTAGGACTAATTAAAAACATATGGATTTAATTCTAGTAACACCATCTATGTGTCATGCTGGGGACTTTTCAATTGACCTTTTATTAACCCTGAGTTATGAAGAAGTAATTTAGCTTCTAAAATATATATTAACAACTCTTTGCGCTGAACATTTGCCTCACAACTAGTGGTTCAGGAAAAACATTATTTTTGAAAATAGTGATATTTACAGTTTGAGAGAATAATTCAAAGAAATAGTACAGAAACTAATGAAACATCCGTGAACATAAAACTCGTAAGTGAACTTTCAAAAATGAATCTTTTTCCCCTTATACGAACTAAATACACTTACGCATCATTCAAATAACTTATAAGGATAGATTGATCGTCTATCTTTTCCACATTTCCTGCGTAAGAGATACGCTGGCCGTGCACCTTAACTTCAACTTTATCACCTCTAATTATCGATGGCCGTTTCTCTGCTAAGCCTGGCACAACTAGTTGAAGCATATTGCCTTCAATGTATTTGAGGCGAACCTTTAAGAAAAATACATTTAGTAAATTAATCTCTATATAACTAGTTTAACGAAAAAACTCACATTTTCTAAGTTATATTGGCTTAAACCTATTATTTGGGTTGTTTCTTCTAGCCATAACAAAATATGAAGGAATTCACTATAATTGTGCACGGTAACATGTCCTGGCATCAAGCATTTACTACAAACAAAGCATAAAAAGTTCTTACAAATTATCTAAACTGGTCAAATTACGATCTAAACTTACCGTAATTTTTTTATTGTGCTATTGATCTTTTCATTGTTTAAACCACTGAACAAAGCACTCATATATATTGGAGGAATCTTAAATTCTTCTATCGTTGAATACCTAAAAAAAGTTAAAGATAAATTATCGGTTTTACTTAAATAAAAATCCTTCAATCATACCAAAACTTAGATGGAATAACTTTAGTCTTTTCCCATACAGAACGCTTAACCGAACTCCGAAGATTGGATTCATTTAATGCTCTATCATGTATGCCGACAGTCTGACAAAATAATAATTAATATTGCAGTTGTAACGGTAACTATTATTACTTACTATTGTCCGGGTTTCTTGATCACCGCAACTCATGATTCCGATCGATAATTGATTTTTAACCGGAAAATATAAGAACTATAAACGCAACTGTAAACGGTATAACACTAAACCAAATTTCAACCACGAAAACCAAGTTTAGAGAAAATACGAACTTCTCAATATACCGAACTATATGAAAAACTAAAAGTGAACTAATGCTGAAGGCAAACCAACCACTTTTATATCAACTGGTAGCCAAACCCCTTCCAATGACCTTTAATAACTTTATTACTTTATTACTATTTGAGTGATTGACTACAATGCATCTTTCGTCTCCGAAGTGTTTTATTTAGTTTTATTACATATTTATTTTATTTTATTATTATGTACAGTAATGAAAAATAGGACAGGTCGAATTCGAAATTACCTGTATTAGGATAAAGATAAAAAATAATTTTTCATTTACATAAAGTTTGGGAGTTTTCTTGATGTCTTATCAATAATATTCATTCTTCAGCAAGTATGTTGAAACTGAATGCAGTTTTTATTTACTTTTAATTAATGTATATGAACGACGAGTTTATACACACTTCAGACACTGCTTATTAAAGTATTTAGTTAATTTTGTTATTTAAACAATAATTAAACAATAATTCTTATTATAAACAATATCAAAAATAGTAAGTAAGAAATACATAACTCCGTTTTATTTTATTTTATTAATATCGTATTCCATTATTTTAATATTTATTTACATTATTTTATTTATTATGATACAGTGCCATATAAAAATTGAAGTACATTAAATTATTTCGTACATACTTCACATGTGGTGGTTGTAATACAGCGTTCGTCACAAATAGGGTTCTCACATACCGAACATATTTTTCTAGTTTTGCGACGTTTTTAAATTCACTTTGAAGACATTCACAGCATACACCAGTAATATTTTTTCCTCCCAGTTGAATCGAGTTGCATCTGAGGTGTCAATGATACAGATGATGTTCGCTGATGTGCATTCGGATTGATAGCTCGACCAAGAAGAGATTAAATCGCCACTTTCGTTAAGAAATGCCTCATAATTTGTGCATTATTCGAACGACTTTCAACGAATGAAGTATTCTCATAATACAGAATATATGATGAAGGCAGGCAATATCGAGAATATTGTAAAAAAAATGCTAGAGGCCACCTTTGAGTTGATCTTTTTGTAGTATATCTACCAAACATTTTATCCATTGTGTCTACTCCAGCTTTAGACCAGTTTAAAACTCAATAATTTCAGGTTTTTTCTTTGCACTATCACTAATTTTAGCTTCATAATGCATTGATGATAGCATAATTACTACCTTGTTTTTTTTGGCACATAACTACATAGGGTAACTTTTTGATGCAAGCCAAACACAGTGGATAATTCTTCTCGCTTTTTTGATACAGCCATAGCTGGTGGAATGTATGCTTTATTTTTCTTCAAGGTGCCAACAATTGTCAAGTTCCAAGGTAGTAAAAATTTTGCCAGTGGAAGAGTAGTGAAGAAATTATCCATTGTAATGTTTCTACAGGATCCTCTATACGGTGCCACCAACTCTTTAACAACCTTCCACGAACGTTTTTCTCACGACCATCTTTCGATTTTCCAGTGTAAAGCTGTCGAGTAAGTGGATACGAATTTTCAGCATCACATATCCACCATACATTAATTCCATATTTAGCTGGCTTTGACGGAATATACTGAGTGAATCTAGTTCGACCTCGGTATGGATAAAGTTGCTCGTCAATTGTCAGGTATTCTGTTGGCTTATAATGTTTTGCTAAATTACTATTCAACATTGTCCAAATGTCTCGTATTGGAGCAGCTTTATCATTCTCCAAGCACTGAGCTCGAGCATTGGCATCATATTGATTTGCACATCTGCCACGCTATATGTGGGTACCCGGGTACCCGGTAATTGAACGAATGGTGAAAGTTTGGTATAAATATAAGGAATAATGCGTAAATTTAGAGCCGGACGGTTAAATTGCTCCGGTAATAATTTTCCAGAATAATGTTTTTTTAAATATTTAGAAGGCACCTACATACATTTTGGTGTTAAAAAATAAAATATTAATAGGCACAGACCAACTCTCAGTGTAAGGAAGCGAAAAATAGAAAAAAATCCCATTGAGATGCGACTGCAGCTAATAGTATTTTCAAAGGGTTCATAAAGTTCACCCCAACCTGCATATGGTCAAATATTTCTCAATTCCTGCCGGTCTGTACGCTATGTTTATTCATGGAAGTGTAACTATTCCTGATTTCAATTGTTAAAACTAAAGAACGTTGTCTGAGCCTACTAACTCTCCAAATAGTTCATTGTGTTGCTCTCGGCTTTCATTTACACATGTGCTCGCAATCTAATGTCTTAAATTTACATTATCCGTCAAGTGTTCTATAACTATATTTAATATTTTCTATTCGTTTTCTAAAGCGTGGCATTTGGCATTTGGTTTTAATAAATACATAAAAAATTTTACGTATTTAACACTTTGGGAAAATTGACAATTAAATATTGATATATGTTGGAAATGTTATTTTTATTATTCAATATATTACTGTAAATTAACATTGTACTTATAAAGTCTCCACAAATACAAATAAACACAAACCATATTTATGATATATACAAATAAACTGTATAAGTTTATGTATATGTTTAATTACATTTTACGAAGATTTAGATTTCAGTTTTTTTTTTCAGGAAAATGTGACAATATATTCATAAAATAAATAATAACATGAATAGCACTAAAGTTATAAATTATTATTACCTCTTCCAGATATTCAACAAAAACAAAACTAATAAAACTACAACATAGTACACAACTAATTGTTAAAGAACAAACAACAAATTAGATCTCTTTTTATATTATTTGGGCTCACCATCGACTTCAAACGGATCAATTGGTAGTAGTTCAAATAAAATTCTAAATAGATAAATAGGTTTAGGTAGGTATTAAGCTAAATTGTGTGCATATAGTAGAATACAAAATAACTGTAGTAAAAAGGTTAAATAAGATCTTTAATTATTTTTATATAGTTCTTAAGTTTGATTATTTCTTACTTTTTAGTAAGTTCCTTATTTACTTTTTGAAGTCGGTTCAATTTTTTTAAATATTTTGTTACAACAATATACTAGAATATATGATTATTTTAGGTAAAAAAAATATATGAAAAAATATCTTACGTTCGAGTTTTTCACTCTTTCGAATAATAAATTCTAAATAAATACATAAGCCGCATTGGTGGCGCTGTGGTAAAGGCGATGGGATGGTCATCCTACTGTTGCGGTAGCCGCGGGTTCGAATCCTGCTGAGGCATGGTCGTAAATTTATGTTTGTGATTGTTTAATATTTATGAATGTTCTAGGCAAGAGTGTAAAATCCCACAAGTAAAATGATCCCAGTCACGCCAGTAACCAGGCTGCAGTTAAAACTAGTTAAACTTTAGGCCCAGTCCAGAGAAACCCATAGTTGGTAAAAGGAGACTTTAAAATATATATAAAAAAATAATAATAAATATATACATAAAATAAATATACAGTCCAGGATATAGCGTCCACCCTTTTTTGAAGTCGGTTAAAAATAGACACTTTTTCATATCTTATATATAAATAAAAAAGAATACTGAAAGAAGGAAATTTATCACCACTGAATTTTTTATTAATTTATTGATGAACAATTGATAAAAGTCTCAAGGGCCATGTATAAAATAGCTGCGTACTTTATTGTATTAATTAATATATTGACAAAATAAACATAGTCTAGGTGTAAAAGACCATTGTATATTTGATTATTCTTATATTCGATTATTAGAACAATAACGAACATAATCAGGCTCTTTATTTTTTACAATTTAGAAAGGTATATTAAAAGGATATATTGACAATTATTACATGAACTAATAACTTCAAAATTCAAGTTTTGTACCTAAAAAGTAAATAATTAGATAAGAAGTTCAAAGAATGTCAATAGTTACATATTTTATTGCATGAATCGTTTATTATTATATTATATATAATGTATCAAATATTCTCTATGATTATCTACGGTTATCTACTATGCCAATTATATAGTTAGTTTAATTTTTTCTACCTATTTTTATAACTTTATTCATGTATCCATATTCAATTTTTCCCCTAAAATCCCACGTGGTTGCTAACAACTCAGAAATAAATGAAAAATCAAAACCCTCGTTTGTAAAAAGAAGACTTACATGGCGCATGCAGTTATTTATAGAACAATACCCATTTTAAACAATAAAAAATACGATTATGCCATAATAAATATATTATCAATTTTATATCTTATTAATATTATATCTTATTTATCATAATAAAATGTCTAAATAGAATCCTCTGAGTTTTAACAATATAAAGGTAGAACAGGTATAAAATAAATAAGTAATAATCCATAAAAAGAGTATAAAATTTCCTCGATGATAATGAATTATTATGTTTGAGTATGACAAAAACATCTTATGGATCTTAGGAATTCTTTAATTAAGGGAAATATTAATGTGAAAGCATATAAAGATTTTTTTTATAAATTTTATAATAGAGACTTATATACAAATGAACTTTGAATAGACTATATATCGGGTAGATTTTATAGTTCTACTATTGGTAAATAGATGGCGTCGAATTTAACAAACAATTTAGTATTCACTAAATAAAACAGAAAGTAAAAGTTACCAAGTTATCCATTGGAAGTAGAATATAAAAATGCATACGACATATACGAGGAATATAATCTGACTTGCTGTCCAAGATATTTACTTTGGAGTTCTTATGGTAGATCATAACACTATAATTCCATAACAATGGAATAATTTATTTCGACAATAAAACAAATACTATAAGATGATATACAGAGGAGCCTTTTTGTCCGATAAGTTAATCTCTTTCATGTTAGGTAAAATTGGAAAAATCCTCATTGACCAGTATAATTATTTAATTTTTCTATAAGTGATATTATACTAGAAAACTAAGTACGATATATGAAAATATAAGTTATCTTGCAGCACAATACTCGGCCACACGTTACAAAAATATATCACGAAAATTTTGTAGACACTTCAATATCATTTATATTAAAGGAGCCTTAAGAGAAGTTTGTTGGTTTTCACTCGTGGACTGCAATAAAACATTATTCAATTTTTTTTTAATGTTTACTTACTAATAAAAACATTTTATGTACAGTTTTACTTAAAAGTAATTGTTTTAAAATTTTGAAAAACATTTTATTAAAACATTTAAAAAACATTAGTACATTGATGCCAAAATACTTCGTCATAAACGATCGCACTTAACTATATCAACATAAAACTACAACTCGTTCTTAATTATATCACATAAAAAAGTATTAAAACAATTCAACTTATAAACTAAGTTTGTATCATTGTAACAATATAAAAGTTGAACAGGTAATTTATATTATATATATTCAAAAAAATTAAAATGTAAAAGAAACTTTATATTAATATAATATTGCAGCAAGAAAACTTTTTTATATCATATCGAAAATATAACTGATCTTATATTATATGGTATGCCACAAATGAAAAATAGTTATCACAATCATAAACCATAAATCTCTAAATAAATCTATAAAACTGTACCAGAAGTACGTATATATTATGACTTGATCTGTTTATCTTTTATATACATTTTGTTAAATCTTCTCAGTATGTCTTCGCGAACTACTTCAGTTCGAGGAACAAAAGGTGCCCCACACAATGTGCCCATCTCTCTGGCCTGTTCCATAAGAGCCGTAAATTTACTGTCAGTATGGAGAACCATGGGATTCCCGACAACGATCAGTTTTGATTTCGCCCTTGTAACCGCGACGTTGAACCTCTGTTATAAGCAAAATAATTGTATTACAACGCTGGCAACCGAATTAATAATCATTCACTTACTTTTGCCTCTCCTACAAAACCCAATTTGTATTTTCGATCGTACAGTAGCAAGTCTTCCTGAGCCCGAACAGTCGAAATGATAATAACTCGTTTCTCCCTCCCTTGGAATGCTTCGGTCGTTCCCACATCGATGTCATTCCACTCTTTCTTTAAATTTTTTAGGTTTTCGCGTATCTTGTACACCTATACGTCACACAGTTAAGTAAAACAAAATACCAGCGATCTGAACGTTCTTACCTGTCGGATATATGGGGTCACAACGCCTATCTCTTGCGGCTTGACATTGAAAATAGGATTATCAAACTTAAACGATGTCAGTTTCTCCACATATTTACTGACCATGAGTATTTCTCGATTGTTGTAATAACTGAAAAATATTAGACAATTAGCATATTTAACCGGCTACTATTTATCATCGCAATGGGAACGATTGCTAGATCATCCAAAGGTTTTTCAATAACAGCTTGTACTTCATAACATGACAGTAGCAAGCAACAAGTTGTACACTCGTTTTGACTTTCTTTAACAACTACATTATTTTAATTGAATTAAAAGCAATATATAACAACGATACCGATTTAGTAAAAACGATTAACAACAGAAATAAGAACCTGACCTAGGTGATCTCCCCTGCCGTTGTTCTTTTGCGATAACTGAACAAAATTCTATTGGACTTCTATGTTTAGCACCCACATTATCATTAACAATTAACCTATAAACAAAAACTCCACATATGGGATCCGTGGCAGCATCTTTGGAAACGGGCTAAAAAATTGCAGAGATATTGTTATTGTAATTGTAATTGTCATGGGAATATTTTAAAAATACATGAATGAATATAATTAATATTTACCCTCAATTGATTATTATAAAATAATTTGTTAGGAATGTCGATCACATCTTTATTGGAACGAAAGTTCAATTTTAACATTGTCATAAAATGTGGATGTTGATAGATTGGCATCTTATACAGTCGTTCAAATAATGAGATTTCTAAAACCAAAATACCCTTATTAGTAATCGTAAGTAAGTAAATCGTAAGTACAATAAACCAGCTGGAAGCTCCTCAACTAAACTAATTATAAAAATATTTTATAGACAAATAGTTTAAGCAACTGATATAGCATGTATAAAGGTAGCGTACTTCGTTTATTCATACTTTTTTTTTTGGTGTGGTGAAAATTGGACGGTGTTTATTATAACGTGTGATTAAATGAACACTAGTATTCGAATTGATTTACTCATTTTAGTTACCAACATTTCGACTTTAGAAACGAACCTCTTGGGTCCCACAAAATTAACAGTGAGAGACATATCGAAACGAACTTCCGTTTATGAATCGCTATTGAAAGGAAACGAAATCGAGCCAAATTTGCAACTTATGATTGAGATCAATGAAAGCGGAGCGAACTTACCGTAGCCATGTGATTTGCAGGTATCTGATTGAGTTGTAGGTCCTAATTGTTGTGGATCTCCTGCCAAAACCAATTGTTTACCCGGTGATAACAAGCCTATGGCGCAACAAGCTTCTGGTTCTCTAGCTTGGGCCGCTTCGTCTATAAATAGTACATCTGGATAGTATATTCTGTTAAAAGTAAATGGAATTAAGTAAATAGTAACATATAAAACTTATAATAATACCCAGTATATTTTCCCGATAGAACCAGTGTAGTTATGACAATGGAATATTTGTTTATATCTTGTTTTTCTACAGGAATAATGGTTATGTCACTACCATCAATATAAATATTACAATAATCTATGATATTTTTATGGACGGATGACCTAGAAGAAAATAAATAAATTAGTGTTGGTTTTTAGTGTGATATGTTAGGGATAAGTAGTCTGGTTTATGTTCGAATAGATTTAAATCCTCAGTTCGCTTTTTCTTTCCTAATATTTATAGTTTAGAACATTTAATTTACCCGAACGTAATTTTATTTTAACTTTCGATCCGTCGCATGAGGTCTTTCAAAGCCCAGGTTTTACAAGATCACAAAAAGTACACTTAGAATACATTCGTCGATCTGTGACTGTAGACAGCTACCTCAAAAGGTTTACGCTCGACGCAGATGCCATTTGGCATGTCTTCGTTCGCAAATCTCTGAGGGGTTGAAAGATGTGGAAATTGTTGGTGATGAAGAGGGTGATGTAGAAAATGCTGATTATTCGTATGAAGTTAGTGTTAGTAGTATGACACGGAATCAGAACAGGATTATGAAGAAGACTATCATCAAGAGCAACTTGACCTATCTGTAATGTCAAATAGTGACGAAAATGATATGTCATTGCAAATGTATCACACGACTATTTGCAAAGGGCAAAAGACTACTTACTCACATGGTGTAAGAATACGTCAACATAATATAGTTAGAGAACACAGGTCCACAAGGTGTATCGCGAAAGGTTAGTAGCCCTATAGAATCTTGGTCATTGTTTATAGATTTCAGTATCCATAGTGTCTTGCACAAATATAAAAATAAAATTAATACAAGTAGACTACGAAAGAGAACGAAACTGTGGTCTTACAAATGTGATTGAATTGAGAGCCTTGTTTGATGTTTGTACATAATCGAACTACATAAGTGGTCACATATTTGTATTGATGACATTTGGATTACTGATGAAACCGGCTTGGATACTTATCGGGCCGTGATGTTTAAACGTTTTCAATTTTTACTTAGAGCTTTTCGTTTTGAGGACATTCATACAGGTACTGAGAGTAATGTAAGCGATAAACTCGCATCAGTGAGGCAGATTTATGAATCATTTGTCCAGAATTGCGAGCAACATTAGAGTAATACTGAGTATGTTACTCTAGATGAAATGCTAGAGAGTTTCAGAGGATCTTGATGGTGTCATCAGTATATGCCTAGCAAACCTTCTAAATACGGCAAGCTGTTTTCTTTATACCAAAATATACCAAAGCTGTATGTACTTATTGTGTCCAAAGGAATAATTAGTCACTTACATTTCCTCAAAGTATATGTTTTTATTTAGGTTATTTAGTTGATTTATACTTTATTTTAATCTTTAGTTTATTGATCACAAATTATCATTTCTATATAGGAAGCTGTCAATTGTTTTTCGGTTATGTTTTTTTTATTATTTTAAGTTAATTTTAAGGTGATTGAGTTAAAATATGAAAAACATTGTATAGTCTATATAAAGTAGCAGTAAACACATGTCATCAAGATGTTTAATGTATTGCCTGCCTCAATTTGTAAATTCGTTTTAGAATCGGACAATATTTTTCTTCTCATTGTAATCCAATTAAAAAGAGATACAATGCTCTCTAAAAGTTTTCTCAAATGTCTGCAAATTCTTCAAAACATTAGTGTTGATAAAACAGCAAAAAAGCTGAAAACCGGCAAATGCTGTTTTGGCGTTTTGTTTCGATAAATTTGAAATCATTTTTATTTCACTATTTTATTTATATTAGAATGTTGCTATATATCATATCATATTATATTAAATTAAAAGCGGCCACGTTGCACCGTTTTGACGTCATAAACTGAAATGACGTGAGTTCACTGTTACTTTGAATAGACTATAACCGTATTTTTATTTACTTTGTTTATATAAATAAATGTCTGATTTGCAATATCCGTTACTTTTTGTTTCAATGCGATTCTGTCCAATAATAATATATCAAAAATATAGGTTAAAATACCAATTAATTGCTGTTTACTTTTGGGATCACTGAAGACCCCACGTGACTATCGAGGTATTAAAATAGCGATAGGTCCAGCGTTAAAGGAACTTACAAATCTGCGTTCTGTGACATTATCCTTTTCAGCTCGGAAGTTTTACAAAATTTTGTTAACTTCTCCGTCAGCATATTGCACGCTGCGTTTGATGGGGCACACACCATAATTTTTTTGTTTCCGAGTTTTTTCAATTGCAATATTGCTTCGACAATCGTAACAGTTTTGCCTATAATAGTAATAATAAATAACAATTTACCATACTAAGTATTCAGAAAGAATGTTTAATACATTTTAAAATCAAACTAGTTTATTTTTAGAGGCAAGTAACTAAATGTAGTCTAGTGCTTTAATATGGGCTAGAAACAATTCTCAATGGAAAGACGCAACAAATGATTATCTATTGTTATATTCATTCGCCCCTAAAATTGCAATCACTTTACCTCTGCAAATTGAAGACGTCATTTCGCCTCTACTTAAAAATTTGGCAAGATAGGTAAAATAGTATTTTTTTCTTAATCAAAATTGGTGATAAACAGTGTAACAACATATTTTATATCGGATATAAGTTTAATTTTAATTCCAATTGATTGTTTGTAATATATAACTTGTAAAGTACAAGATCACGTTTATTTCAATAAACGAGTATGGGCTGTCTCTATGGTTCTAAACTTAAGCTAGTCCATATATAACAAAATATTTAGTGATGTAGATTATATTGCTACATAACAAACAGCTGTTAAAGATGGATGCACAGATATTACTCTAACAAAATCATCGTCAGGTACCAATCGCATATCGCCTCGATATTTCTACCAAAAGTCAAATCAGTTTCAAGATTTGAACCCGAACAAAAATTGCTCCTCTATTTGAACAACTTCAACATCCAGTTGAGGCTCATGAACAGAACCATCTACATCTCGGTGGCGAACCATCGTCTCCTAAAATTGATCGTAGCAGCCTAGGTCTAGTATATCCTTATGACATAAGTCCTATACTAAAAAAAAATCAGAAACATGTCAAATAGGGGTAGAAAAGTTGACTCAGACACTACGACAGATGCCTTAGAATTCCCTGTTGATGGAAAATGTTTTCAATGCAACTTTTTTCAGAAAACAAGAAAACTCTAGGTGAAATTCTTGATGTGTAGGTTCTGGATTCATAATGACTGTGCAGTGCCAGAATTTGACACTTGGATATGTTATTTTTCTAGGTAAAATAATTAATTTCTTACAGTTATCAAAGTTATTTTATCTCTTAATAGATAAGTATTATATGAATGTTATTGTCTTAGAAGATACTTAAGTGCACATTTATTGCCCATATTTGTGTAACTGTTCCATATTTCAGTATCTATTTTGCAATTTTTTTTAATGCTCAATTTTGATAATATAGTTTATCAAGAAAAATATAAAAATGTTATTGTGTTATCTGAAAATATATAACTGATTAATATTACATAAATATTTTTTACTTTCGACCCAAAAACAAAATAATAACCATATTTAGTTACTTTCCTCTAACACTGAATATTTTTAAATATACTTTGATTAATTAAGTTTTATCTCAAACAATATTACAAAATTAAATTTAATAAACAAAAAACAAAAAGATGTCATATTAATCTGAATAAAGTTTACTAAATACTATTATTATTTATATATTACTAATTTTAAAAATCGTATCTTACCTGTACCAGGTGGACCATAGACTAAATAAGGAGCACCTCTAGATGTATTATTTACAATATCCTCAACAGCATTTAGCTGTTCTGGATTATTATAAACGTTCCCGTTGAAAAAACTAAAATTAAAAAAATTATATAAAAAAATAATTGATAATATAATATATTTTTTAGTTTATATTATTATTATTAAGTACATAGATGATACTAGATAAAAATATGAAATTACAATAGAAGGTATATTTAGAGCTCATAGGTGGTATGAATACACTTTCCATGAACCAGATGCAAATGAAATACATCAATAAAACGTGAATATATGGATGCTATTATGTCAATATTGAAATATACAATATTTGACATCGATTTTGTTTTATCTCTTTTCTTTTCATTAATGCTTTCGAAACCCGGGTTCAGTTATACTATTTCAAGTTTTTAGTAAAGAAAAAATTATATTACGAATTTAAGAAATATAATAAATATCCACTGATACAAGTTTAGATTTTATATTGAGTTCAGTTTTTCAACTTTCAATCCCATTAATTGTCCCGAAGTAACAATCATAATCGCATTGTGATGAATTGCATTTGAATAAGAAACAGCTTAAATAATAATTCAAATAATATCCTTAACTAAATTTTCTTCTCGGCAAAATATGGCCCGTTAAACGATAAAACTCGCTAAACGGAAACAGTTTGGACTTAAACTCCACTAAATGTATTGGCCTATCATTATATATATCACCCTCATATCTAATGAGATAATAAAATATTATTGTATAACTCTATACCCACGCCTATTTGGTTATATGGAATTCGACTATGGGGAATCGCTCTTAAAATAAACTGTAACGAGTGTAATTAAATGTGTCTGTATGAATGAAGTACTTTGAAAAAGTGCCAGTGCACCCCAATGTACGCGCTAATCGGCAAAATATGCGAACTGACAGTGAAATACGTAGGCTAAAGCGTCTATCTCCATCCGACCTAATTATCATCAGATAAACATAACAAATACTTATTGGCCTAGGGACAGACGATAAAAACGTCAACAACCAAACTAAAGCAAAATGTTACAACAAATCAAGATCAATCTTGGTGTTTCAGAGATCAAATATACGAAATGTATAAAACAGTAAGTAGTTTTTTCAATCGAAACAATTTAATACAATTCTTTCAGAGAAAATTGTTAGTCTGGAAAGTATTCACAAAGATCCGAGAGATATACAGCTACTTGAGAGATGTAGAACATCCGTTCATACATTGTTGGATAATCTAGGATTTAAGCGGTGTAAAGATAACCCACGAAGGGGTTTAATGGAACTTCCAGAGATTGCTTTTAAAAGAATACAATTTGTAAAAACATATAAGAAAATCAAGAAAGAATTATATCAATTTATATATTTAAAAGAGCCATGAATATTTCAGAATGGTACATTGGGTTGCTCATGGCAAGATGATAATAAATATAGTGTAAAGACAACAAAGGTCATGGAAGAAGGTAAACGTTGAAATACCTATCGATTTGGTTTTTTTAGTCATAACATTTATTCATTGCAGACATCTAGTTCTTCATGCGGAAAACAGGAATGGTTTTATTCCTGGTGCAGAATCAGTATTTCTTTAAGTCCAAGGGTGACTACCATGAAGAAATGAACCATAACTTGTCTTTGCAGTAGTTTGAAAATCAACTTTTAAAGAACTTGGAGGAACCATCAGTTATTCTTATGTACAATGCTGCATCTACCACATATATATATATATATATATATGTATATAGTACACTGGTGGAGAAAATCCTAACAAGTTCATTAATAAGGGATACAATTAAGGAATGGCTTAAAGTACATAAAATAAATTTCTAGGAAATCATGTTAAAGAATGAGCTATTTCAAAACGATTACCAAGACAGGTTGATGAAAGAGGAAACCACAAAAGGTCAGTATAAAATTAATATACTTTAAATTGTAGGGAATTGTATTATAGAGTGTGAAAGCTTTATGAGCACGTGTGTTATTGTTCAGAATGTACACGAACGTTTGGTTAACATGTATGAGTAGAGAAATAACAGTAACTGTTTTGCAGATATGGCAAATGCATTAAGGAGGATGCAGTGATTAAAAGTAGTTTTATCAAGAAAGATGTATACAGATAGTAACTTTATTTAATAATGGCTTTACAAGGATACATTGAATCGAAAGAAACAAGAACTAAGCATAAAACATAAAAATGCTCTCTAATGAAAGTAAAATACATTACTCAGATAACAATTGTTAATTATGTGGATTAGGCCTGCGTTACTTACTCATTTTGGCCTATTTTATAGCGTTTCTTTACGGCAATTTTGGCCAGCTCGATCTTAGGAAAAAGATTTTTTACATATCCACTGGCTACCACATTATGCACACCTATATGCATTCTTTCCAAGTGAATCCTGCCCAAATGAAAACGCACATCCATATCCATTTCTGGGTTGTTGCAAACGACACTTAGGATCCTAAAAGAATTAATAAAAATTCGGTGTGATCGATATAGCCATGATGTTAATCCTGAGTTATAAAGAAGCAATGTAGCTTTTAAAATATAGATTCGCCAGGCTTCACTCACCTACCTTGCCTTGTATCATTTTAAACAAGATTTACTTCACAATTAGTTCAAATATAAATTCTGTTTCAATTTTAGATAAGTTCAATAAAGTTTTGTAAAATCAATGAAAATCAATATACAGACATATCCATAATATTTACTACTCAAAGGACCAAACAAAGGAAATACCATAGAATTGTTAAATATATGACTTGTCTCGATACAAGAGCCAGTATAGAAAAGAGGAAGGAAAGTTAATAGAGGGCGCTATGACTCGTATCAAGTAGGTATAAATCACCAGGGATCAAAATAAAGTTTCTCTTTTGTTCCAAGGCCATAAGTGGTGTATTAATTTCGTCCCGTTCCGAATCATAAGTGATTCGTAAAAAGAATATAACATCGGCCATCTCTCTTGATGTTTCAAAAATTATTTTTTTTCCGATCGCCCTGTATGCTAAAAAGTAAACTTACACATCATTCAGGTGATTTATATAGATATATTGGTCTTCTATCCGTTCCACTCTTCCTATATAAGAGGTATGATCACCATGAACCTTAATTTCTACTTTGTCGCCTACAATTATCGATGGTCGTTTTTCTGCTAACCCTGGTACCAACAGTTGTAACATATCAGATTCTAGATGTTTAAG
Organism: Rhynchophorus ferrugineus; assembly: GCF_030347505.1. NCBI lineage: Eukaryota > Metazoa > Arthropoda > Insecta > Coleoptera > Curculionidae > Rhynchophorus > Rhynchophorus ferrugineus. Next base: position 4,128,788 of record NW_027472583.1, on the reverse strand, counting down.
CCGAACCTTCAAGAAAAGTATACTAAGAAAATAAATCTGCAAAACATCTAGTTTAATGAAAAAAACTTACATTCTCCATGTTATAACAGCTTAGACCTACGATTTCACAGGTCTCCTCTAGCCATAACAGGATATGAAAGAACTCCTCATAATTGTTGATGGTAACATGTCCTGGCTCCAACAACTTCCTAAATACAAAATGTTTTTACAAATAATATAAACTCATGTCATGAATCTTGTTCCATTTTAATACAAAAGACAGAAACTTACAACAGTTTTTTTGTTGTGGCATCAGACCTACTAGGATTTAACCCACTAAATAAAGGGCTCATATATGCCGGTGGAATCTGAAATTCCTCTATTTCTGAATATCTAAAAAAAAGTAACAGATAAATCTTCATTTTTATGTGTGTGAAAGTACTTCAACTATACTTAAACTTAGATGGGATAACCTTAGTACTTTCCCATTTAGAACCCCTAAAGGGACTCTTAATAGGAATAAAATCATCTAATATTAAATCATCATGTACTGCAACAACCTGTTGAAATAATAATTAATATTGCAATTACAATGCAAACTATTACTCACTATTGACTTGGCAATTGAAAACACCTGTATTTTTTCATTTTCACTAACTGTTTGAATGGTAAAGTATATTGGAATTTTATAATTGCTGACATGGGTTTGGTCCAGCTTAAACTTAACTTTAATGATATAGTCAGCACCTGAAAAGTAATAATAAAAGCAAATAAACAAATCACCATTGAATTTTTACCTGGTAGCAATTGTTTAAATGTTGTTAAATCAAATGTTGGGTCCTCCATGTGGAATGCCCGATAAGGATGCAATATACCACAATATGTTAAATAAACTGGGTCCATATTTCTAGTTCTTTTATTTTTTAATTTACACAAAAAGTTAATTTCATTATTGTGCTTACGAAAATTATCACTAGAAATCTGTAACAACGAATGTTAAATATTAATGTATATAGGTGGCAAAATCTTTATTATGAGTATACCTCGAGAACTTACATTTAAATATAAACAACCTATTTGCATTTCTGTAAAATCATATTGATATCCATTTAAGGGATCAATATCAATACTTAATTCAACGCCATAACGATTGCCACACAAATTCGCTCTACAATTGTAAACATCCATATATGTTAAATGAATTGTTATTCTGTATTGTGTTATTATGTTAATGTTAAACTTAGTGAAAACTAAGCAAAAATCACAAGAAACTTACTTGGCTATTTCAAAATCTCGTAAAGCAAAGTTGAACTTATGCTTAAACGTGGCTGTATGCAAATCATCGTTATCTTCCGTTTCCACCAAACAAATAGGGCAGGCCTTAAATTAAAATGTTAACTCCAAATATAAATATTAATGTTTTGACTTACCATCTCAAAACTCAATATTCTGATCGATAACCAAGTGTTTCACCTATTTCTAACCTAAAAACTGTGTAAACACTATAGAAACAATCGTAAACAATATAACACTAAACCAAGGATCGAAAGGATTATTGAAATAAAATTTAGTTTCAGAAATTACACCAACTAAATCGAACCAAGTGAAAACCAAAAATGGAATAAAGCTGAAGGGGCACGACCAACCACCATATAAAACTGCTGATTTTACACATACTTCCTATAGTAAAAATAGACACAGAAGCGATTCGCCGTCTAATAAGTTGTAACCTAGTTTTGTGCGTCTTAGACACCTGAGGGCGCGCTAAGCGGAAATATTAATTACAGGGGATATTTAAAAATAAGTCTTTAGTAAAATTTTATTTGAATATTAGCGTTTTACAGAGAACCATTTTCAAGAGACACCAAACAACATTTTCTAATCGTACGTACAGTTAAATATTATAAACTACAAAATTCAAAATACATAAAAAATCAAAATACATAATAATACAATATTTAAAGTTATTTAATAAAAGAATTACATATTTGAATTTTGATTAACAAACCTCCTTTTCTATTTTATATGTATATAATTGGACACTATCCATATCATATGTAGCCATAAATTCTTTTTTAATTTTTGCCCTTTGCAATTGTATTAACTTTTTTCATCAATCAGAACAAGCAACCCAATTGTTATTTGTCTCATTGCCTTGGCTTGTTCCGGATTCCTTGAGCCTGGATATATGATGGGTTCAACCGTAGAAACAAAACCATACCCCAAGCCTTCACTTGGCGGCCTACCGCCACCATAATGAAAAAGTTTAATTTTGGAGGGATGAGGATTTTGGATTCTGGCCTGCCCACAAGAATAAATTTATATTCTTCATTTACATTATTCACAACTAACTAAACTACTAAAATTGAAACTCAAGTTAAATTTTTTTGGATAGAATTTCCTCATATGTCTCTTCACGTCAGAACTGTATAAAAGACAATATTTCCAAATCAGTTATTTATCCATTAGTAGACTTACCATTTATAATTAAAATATGAATCGTAGAAATATAAATAAACTATAAACAAAATTAGGCGGAAACTACCCAAGTTTTGAAAATGCCAACTATGATCCCCCAAAATTACTCTTGTAGTTCATTGGATTCTACATCACGAATGTTTGTAAATCGCAACGTCGTAAAATCAGGGGAAAACTACCAAAGTTTGACGAATACCGCTTAGGATTCTCCAGAAATAGCCACTACTGCGGTGCTCAGCCGTATCTCCTGGGAATTTTCCTCAAAACTTACTGGAGGAACTGAAGCTGGGTGATTTTAGCTAGCTTTCGGGCGAGATTTCTATCTTCTGTGTGTCAGATATTTAAGGCCTCATTTAATTCAGTTTGGTCGACGATATGCAGATTCCTGATGTCCAATCCACTTTTCGACATCACAATAATCAGTTTGTCGAGTGGCTTTGCCGTATAACACTTAAAATAAAATATTTAATATATTTGTAGAAACAACATACTAAGAAAAGTAGTATAAAACCATTCATATATATATATATATATATATATATATATATATATATATATATATATGATACATAATATATTTTTATGATAGAGGCATACAATGAGAACTTAAATGGGCACACCTGTAACCATGTTCTTACTGCCAGTCTAACTACTAGAGGGCTTTCCATTTGAAATTTTGTATTGAAGCTATTTGATATTCTTCTTAGAGCTTCTTTCTATTTTTGTGTATAATATTACTGAAATTTGTTGTTATGATGTTATTTAAGGTAAATAATATTTGTTTAAGTGTAAAAACATAATAAGACTATTGTTTCAGGATGTGAAGATTCAAATAAAATTAATTACTTTTGTACGGATTATGCTCTAGCGTAGAAACGGCTTTTAAAAGCAAATAATGATAAACCTCTGATAAGCTCCTACATCAAGCTTCCAGACAGAACGGTATGTTATTTGCATTTCAGCCAGATGACCACAGCCCCAAATGTGGAAGAGCAGTACTTATCCAAGAGATAATTCATAATAGTAGTTTTAAATGTAAGCCATTCAGTCATTAAAATCTATGTCGGTAATAGAATTGAAATACATAAGGTGTGTACATTTACAGATCAGTTTTCTTAACTTATGTAGAAGGAAAATATAACTACAAGTGAAATATTAGAATCTGCAGTTGCTGAGCCCACATTAAAATCTTCAAAATATACAAATATAATATTTTTACAAAGGAATTGAGAGGTTTTAAAACTTGTATCTGTGTAGCTATCTCTAGGCTTTTAGCAAACGAAAAAATGTACCATTGAATTTAACGAAACTGCTCATTCAATTGTATATAACATCCTGCGTAAGGCAATGTAATAAGAAAAATAAAAATTAAGTGTTGCTTATTTTAGCGGATGAAAAAAATAAATTGGACTGCAAAGGGCAACAAAAAAATTTGTATGCCTGCAGATAATATGGATAGTGTCTAATATCTAATATAATAAAAGTTTTACAATCAATTAATTCGTGTAGCCAGTAAATTTAAATTTTATATTGTTTAGTTCTTTTTGAACACATTATTTTTTAATTTATAGTTTATAATATTTAAAGCAATAATAACGTACAATTAGAAAATAAGTTATCAGATCTCAGATTAGATAGTGTTTTTTATGTATTTTGAAAACGTTTTACACTGAGCAGTATTTAATATAACATATCTTACTTTTTAATTTTCCCCTGTAATAAATATTTTATAAATATTTAGCTTTACTGGGAGCCAATATCACAATAAGTACTGGGACACTCAGTATAAACAAATCCTTGAATATATGGATGTTTTTTCAACAAGTCTAGTTGTTTGATCAAAAAGAGAGATAAAAAACTTTTGATGATGTCACGTCGCCGTCAAAAATATACGATACAGCGTTTCTCTTTTTTTTATATGTTACACTGATCAGGTACCTATAGAGATAAGTTTATTTTATAATTTTGTTCTGACGCCAGAGAAGGAATATTTTAGGGCGATATACCACAACACATAATAAAAGTACTTTTTAGTATTTAATCTGAAGAGCTAAACAAAGGCCTTTGGCCCAAGAATAACTCACCAAAATGGATATTTCCAAAATATGGATATTTCAATAGATGGAATCCTTAATCAATTATTTAATTAACATGTTAATTCTTTTAGAGAATCCTTGCTTTGATTCTGTTCAAATATTTGGAGAATTCAAATTAAACAAATACGATCATAATAAACATTTTATTCGTATTTTTTATACATTAGTAATAACGAAAGTGTTTTTTAGTTTGATATCCATATATATAACCTATAAACAGTTTTTTCTCCTTCATATCCGAGATATTTGCATCTAAACGAAAGGAATTAATTGAGATTTTTCTTCTGTCGATTACGACTGGGAATCTTAAATTTAGTCGTATAAAGAATATAAAGGAAATCGTATTCGTTTAGGTAATTACTAGTTACAATTCCGACAAAATTCAAGATCCCGGCTAGTCACGATAACTAAAGATTTTGTTATCAAGATTGTTATGTTCCTAGACGTTGGCTGGCCGGCAATCTCTTCTTTCTTCGTCTGCCCGAATTACCATGAGTGGCTAGCCAATGTTCGTAGTGTCTTTCGTTGGCTAACCAATCCTGGTACTTGTACCACCATTCTTCCCATTTAATGTAGTCTTCCAATGTTAAATCTCGTAGGTAACCTAAAATTGGAAAACAATGAGGCATTAACATAATGGACCGTATTGTTCTTTTATTACTCAACGTTTTATCGAACAGTTTTATAGAACAGTTTTAAACAAAACAAATATGATTATGCGGTAATAAAATGATCGTTTCATATCATATATGATAAATCAATTTTATATCTTTTTAACAATACATAATGAGATTCCTAGACTGAATTCTCAGAATGAAGAATGAAAAAAAAATTCCATAAGAGGTAGCGTTGGCAATTAACGACTGAAAACGAATATCGACTGTTTGGTAATTGATTATTTTTTACTGTCGACTGTTTCAGTCGCTATTTTTCGATCTACTAGTTTCGTTCGACTGATTATTCTGACCGTTCAGACTTTGACCTCCTAGCCGCGACTTGAAAATAATGTGCCGAATTTATGCTTACATCAACATACAACATATATATGGTTTGTAGTATGCTTGTAATAACAATATATTGTACATTAATATAGCAGCGTTTTGGAACTCTATAAATACGATATAAATATTTAGTGATCATTACTCCATTCCTCTTTACAATCAAGTGAAATGTATCAAATATAAAAATAATTTTATATCATTCAAAATAAAACTGTTATTTTCCAAAACGATTATGTCCATCTCCCTCTCACTTATGGCATACTTGAAAAAAAAAAGTAAGCGCCAACAACATTCCAACGTATGAAATAGAATTACCGATTACTGTCATTACATTATCTTATTGTTACTTCCCGAATGTTATATAAAGAATATACGATTAAATATATTTGGAAACATTATTCCATTCCTTGTTTTCAGACTGCCACTCGCAAATTTAAAATTAACTAATCTGTACAGCTCAGAGAATCCAACAATATCTCCTTCCTTTCCTCTCCCACCATTAGTACAGGAAGGAATTCATACATCTCCGTCTGTTATAAGTGAATAAAAAAACAGCCGAAGTGTGCATTTGGCTGCAGTAGTAATTACTATTTTCAGTCGCTAGTTCTTTACTATCGCCTAATCCAACTATTTTGCGACTATCGAGTGTTTCTATTATTAACAGGTGATAGTTCCCAAAGTTAATAAAAAGCATAAAGTTTCCACCAAGATACTAGACCATTTTTTAAATTGAGATAAAGAACTATCGTCATTATCGCATGAATAAGATATTGAATTTTTGTATTTGTGTATAACCGAAACATTTTAAAGCGATAAAGGAATTTTTATTTTTAATTCTAGATAAACGGACTTGACAAAATCAAACATTTGAAGTGTTGCTACGTATGGATAACGAAAGAAAATGATTGATTGAAATTGATGAAAACTAATATTTAACTCGGTATCTAATAAATGCTATCAAACTATTAATATAACACACGGGATACTTACCTAAATCTTTATAATATTGATACCGCACTCGCACGTCATCCCACGCTGCTAATCGAGAAGGACCCGAAGGTAGAAGTTCGTCAGGATAATGACCAGCGGGAATTGGAGACAAACTGTTGAAAAAATAACGATAAATTTCTCCAAATGTGTTTATACAACATATGTACCTATATCTTCTAGGAGGCGATCCATAAAGAAATTCATCTTCTTCAACCATCACCTTCATGTTACTACCTGTCTTTGTTATCCTCATATTTTCGATATCTCGACGTTCCCTATCAGCAGACCATTGTGCAATTTTACCAAACCTGCAAGTAAGACACGTATTTCATCAATGCGACAAAATAAAGGTATTTTTTTACCTTTCTGATAAAGTCATTGTTGTGGTGGCAACAATAGGAACTGACGCTGATATGCCACTGTCTTCTGATCCAGAGGATTCACCACCACCACCTGGAGATCCAGTACGTTTCTTCCTGGGTGCACCTTCTTTTTTGATACGAGTTAATAAGGGCTGCAACAGACGACAATTATTCATTCATATTTGTAGATACATCGATAGGGGCCTTAGGGCTCATAATGTATGGAAAAAGGCCATAAATGAGTGTTCAAAAAATGGCTAACAATAAAAAAAAAATACGACAAATTGCGCTGAATTTGATAAACGATAAACAGATGAAAAAAACAAAAAAAATTTTTTTAAAGATACGAATATTACAATACGATGTTAATAGTAATATGACCTAAAGACAAACCAACATCTAGAACAATTTTTTATATATGCAGAAACATGGATAAAATAATTGTATCATAAACGCACATACAAATCTTCAATTTTATTGCCCCTGGTGCCGATGCATGAGTTATTTCAATACCCTGACTAAATTTTCTCATTTAACTCTAAATTTAATTAATCTAAATCTAACTGAAAGATTGACCCCCATGGATTAAGTCTATAACTCCAAAGAGACAAATAACAACGTAGTTTATTATGTTACCAAATAGTTCATTAAAATTGATAGTAAATGCTTAAATCCTCATACATACCGCTTGATTTGAAGAGGCACTCTTATCACCTGGTTTACCACCCGGTTTGGCAGTAGGCCTGGGAGGCGGTGGTGGCCTTGTCCGCGGATCTGTTGGCCTATCGCTGGTCGTCGGCCTCGGCATTTTCTTTGCCACGGGCGGTGTCATCGGTCGCGGAAGCCTTCTTGGTGGTGGCGATGGCGACGGGCTGGGCGGCCGTGGTCTGGAAGCACTTGGTTTGGGCGGTGGAGGTTTGCGGATGGCACTCGAGGCCGAGGGTCTTGGTGGGGGCGAAAACGAACGAGACCTGTAGGAGATAATGACCTGCCTATTGTACGGCAACAAAACCAAACTGTTAAATCACTCACCTAGATCGCCGTCTAGTCTTTGGGGAACAAACTGAACAGGAATCATCGGAACAGCTACTCATACTGCTCGCTGATGCTGATCGTCTGACGCACCTAAAAACAATTTAGTTTATGTAAGATTCATGTTCCAACATTCATTGCGTTTGATATTAGTGTTGCTGTTTGATAAAAGTCATATGTTATGAATTACATAGACAGACTACTAGTTAAAACTATGCAAGCTGGTAAATTAATCCTCAATGAAGATTGTTTGTATTTGGGATTCAAAAGTTGTAAAATATAAATGTAGTATCAAAACAAGTACCCTTGATAGCGACGTAACTGTTAATATTTTTTGTCAATAACTTGTTTCTTACCATTTCTATCGAATTTCCTATTTGCAATTCTGCTTTTTGATGTCTGAGGTATATAGATGCAAACAATTTCACGCCAAATTTTAATAAATAAAATTTAACAAACTTAAATTCTAATAGTTCTGTAGTAAATCATATGAAGCCATTTTTAGTCTCTACTGTTTTATTTTTTTTATTACTACTACTACTACTACTTCATTACCACTTCTTTCTATAATTTGTAGTTCATTTTCAATCAGTACTCGTTTTCTGTACTTTTATAAATTAGCTTTTAATAATATCTTAATTTTCTTTAGTTTATTAGTTTTTGTGTCTTTCTACCAAACTAAAGTGTCCATAATGGCTTTAAAGGTCATTCTCGAAATAGAATCCAACAAAATAATCTGTTTGCGGTTAATTTTTCAAAATTTAAATGAGTTTCAAAGTAAAACCTTAACAAAATCTTAGAATTTTAAAACATTTTTGAAATGTAAAAAAATGGTAAAAAATGCCTCGTTTCTTCGAACAGCTGTAATTTGACGAAAAAAAAAAGTTTTCCTTTTTTTAATTTGATAGGGTAGAAGAATATATAGGGAAGACTCACACCAAATTTCAAGCATATCGATCCGGTAGGAACTACAAAATCAACCTGTAGCAAAGAAATCCTATAATTTAAGCCAAGTTAAGAAGAATAGTTTCTAGTCCTACAAATTATACATGTAATAGGTTGGGTGAAAGTATAATCACATACTCCCACTGTACGTAAATATAATAAATATAATCCTTAAAACCTTTATTATTTTTAATATTTAACCTGAAAGTCTCAATAAGGTATACAGGTGGAGGTGAATAAAGGTAAATATATAATTTCCAATAGTCATAAATGAAATTAAAAATCTTAAACTTAGCGATAGCTTAATAATAACAAAAATAGTGCATTTTAATATGCATATAATAATGCAATAAAAACAATATAGCAAATAAAACATTTTTAAATAAACGTTTTTTGGTTTTAAACCCCACCAGTTTCCTAATATAGTTATAATTGAACTTAAATCTTATCTAATATTATATTGTATCTTTGTATATTTATATGTATTATAATATGTGTAACATTAAGAGATATTCTAGCCTGGAAATTTGTAAAAATGGATTTTTTCATATTTTCAAAGTTTATCGGACAAAAGCTTTCTCAAAATTTAAATTATCTTCGCATGCAGCTGTTTTAGTGACGTGACATCTAAAAATCAAGCTTCAATGCGTTTTTCTCTTGTTGTAGGTACAAGTGTTACAGTCTGCTACCCTGACGGAATGCGTAGCAGTCAAAAAACCGAAATATACTGGACTGGACTAAAACACATAAAAACTGGACGATAAAAAACCTGGAAAAAATTAATTTGGCTAACGATATTGTTTATTTTTGAAAAACAATTCATCGCAATGAACTCAAAATAAAATCTCTAATACAATATCCTAGTAATTTTATTGATATGATCACGTTTAGAATATACTATAATATTTATTCATATTTTAATTTTCGATTTCTGTTAGTACTGGCCGACATCGTGGTCATATGTTAATGTAAATATAAATAAAACAACTCTAACCTACAAACTATTACGGCTATTTAAATAATCCTAGTTTAAGCCCTTCAATGAATATGCATTAGATGTACTATAATGTTAAAGTAAATTATATTTTATAACGTTATTTACATTATTATATTATTTTCAGAACCAAATAAACAAAAAGAAAAAAAAATTGATGAACGTTGCATTATACATTTTGAAGGCGTACCTTGGCTGTTTTAGTAGAATAACTGTAAGTCTACTTATTCTCTAGTCTCGTTTATGCTTGCAGTTCAAGAAACATTTCCGTAAAATAAAATACTTTTAAAGCAAAATCGAAGTTTTTGGTTCTAAACCCTACCAGTCCAGAGAGCTTGTTCGATAGACTCTACGGCAAAACCCAATAATCTCCGGATTTATTTACAGCGGTTTGCGACATCGTCGCGCCATATTTAAATCAGGAGTCTCGCAGGAAGTTTCTTTTCTTACCTTCTCCTGGGCGATGGCGGCGTCCTAGGCCTTCCGCCTCCCCGGTACCCGATCGGCGGAGATCTGGGAGACCGACCCCTCGGCGGGGGGCTACGGGGCGACCGTGCCCTCAGCGGGGGCGAGCGGGGAGAACGGTTGCGAGGCGACCGAGCCCTGCGAGGCGACAGCGAACCGCGACGGTCCGAGAAGGAGCGCGACCGGGACCGGGAAGGCGAAGAGCCGTCGATGTAGAGTGATTTATAACCGGAATGGCGCCACCTGTAAAAAACATGTCATTATGTGCAACTGTATAGACAGTAAAACCATGAATTTGGTATGTAAAACTATATTAAGGGGATAATTCTAGTATGGGAATTTCAAAAAAACCGTTTTCCCCTCATATTCTCAAAACTTAACCTTGTAAGAATAAGCCCTTAAATCAAAATTATATCAGGGTTTATCAAAATTTAAATTATTTTACGAGATATAGCTCTTCTAGTGTCGCGGCATCTAAAACAAGACTTTAAAAGCTACTTTCTTCAAGGTTGACACGACTTCGCAAGTTCTACTAAACCAATTTACTTGAAATTTGGTGTGAGTTTTCTCTATACTTTCATCTATCATATAAAGATCAAAAATGTCATATTTAAATAAGTAGTACCCAATTATGGAGAATCCCAACTGCATTCGGCAAACTTTAGTAGTTTCCGCCTTATTATGCCTTTTGGATTTGGCCCTGGCATTGTTAGTAGCTTTGTTTGTGAGATTAAGAATTCTTTATAGTTTATTTGTTCTTGTACTGTTTATATTATTTTAGAAAACCTATTAGAATACTTAATCTGAACAGACATATGAGGACATACCGTTCAGGTGTGTATCCATTCAATTTTTATTTTAATTTTGCAAATTGGATTCAACCCTATACTGAATTCTTTATATTTTAGGCATAGTTGAGCCTGCGAAAATAAAAGTACAGATATGATTCGTTGTCCTTTATGTTATTATACCTCATTAGAATCACAGCTTGTTGATCATATAGTCAATCCACAGTATGAAAATTGAACAAGATACATTGAATCTTGGCTCGCTTGAAGATTTTTAATGTTGGGTGTCTTAAGGGTGAGAGTTACCAAAACAAGATAAAAATATAATTGCAGCCAGTGACAGAATTGTGGTTTAACCAGAAAAATGACAAAGTCATTGGTCAAAACGGTACAGGTATCATTGATTAACGTCAGAAATTTATAGGAACAAATTCACTTTGAAAAACAATGATAAAAAAGTACTACATTTTCCCCAAACCATTATTATAGTTACCTGTTGGGATCCTTCGCTTCAACTTCCAGCAGCTTCTTGTCCCAAAACGCGCCGGACGAGGGTGATGTCTGGGCCCTGGCTTTTTTCATGACGTTGTCGATCTCGCGACGTCGGCCTGCCGGCAAACTCGGATCTTCGAGTGGACAAAATTAAAAACAAATCACACTTTAGCATCGATGTATGGTGGGTAGATGGTTGAAGACGCATATTAACTACTTAGAAAGGCAACTGTCTACGATAGAATACCTGTGATTCTTGGCGCTGTCGGTTTGTGATCCATCCTCAGTTTCGGAGCGATATTTTTGCGTTCTTTGCTCCGACTTTTACGACGTGACGACATTTTCGAGCTATAAAATGCCGGTCCAAGACAATTAAACACAACCAGACAGTTGGGAGCCCCTTTGAAACCATATACGTCCGTGGAGCTTGATTAAATCCCAAAACAACAATCGGCGTCCACGAATAACACCACTGCACCTCATTCAGATCGAATATGGTTCCAAGATGCCCTTCCGAGATCAAAATTAGAAGATGATCATCGCCTTAACTAAACTTAGGTCTACATAGGTACAGGTTCAAAACGTTTATAATCACTTGATACAAAAAATCAAACAATATGAAAAATAAGTATTGTGAATCACTTTTAGATAATTAATATGTTTTAAGTACTTAACAAAAATAAAAACTAAATAACGATTAAGAAACTGTAATAACAACAAATTTAATGTAAAATACTGATTACATCAATATTTCGTTTAAAAACTAAATATTGATGTAATTATTCACTTGTTATAGATCATAGCGACGTTCAATTTTTGACTCTGTACATATGATCAGAATTTCATATTTTAAACTTGTGTAAAATTTAAACTATGTGATCACTATACCTCAAATAGGTATTTCTTTCGGATTTTTCCTATTTAAATTATAAATAAATTGTTCAATACAAATACATTCAATTTTAAGTATAAATATGCGTGTATTTTTTGCTCCAGTCGACTAGAATGTTAAGATTTGAATTTAGTTGAACAAGCTGATTTGATTTGAAAAAGATTTCTACATTAATATTAATACTACAGACATTGTAAACTTTTTTCACGAAAAATTATTTTTATACGGAAAAAACAAACTACCCACAAATTGTTATTAAAAATGATAAATACTTAATTAAATGTACAATTATTATTCTTCAAATTCCCTAAATGTCGCAAATACATCATAGGTCAGTACCGAAAATGCTGGTTTAAAAAAATCCTCGATATTGGGGCCCCTATTCAGAAATGAAATATGTTTGTGCTATTTTCGGACATACTGGCCTTTTATCCCAATACTTCCTACTACCTGAACTAAAAACATTCTTTGTATAAGAGTTATTATAACTTTAATTACGGTAAAGAGATAAATAAATCCGTTTACGGATTTGTATTGAACAATTTCCTTGAAACATTTTGCTACACGAAAAGTACAGTGAACTAAAATCACAACAAAATATCAAATAAATTGACTATGTTTATATGATTATATTTCACCCAAATAATGATTGAATAAAATACCTCAATCCATTGAATCAAATAGTGTGATAACTGGCCATTAGTGGAAATTTTCTGAGTAATATTTTCTTGGTATAATCCATCAACATCGTTAAATCACCAACCTTTTAGAGTTATCTACCCGACACGACAAAGCGAAAACAATTTTCTCAATAGAAACGGTTTGTATTGAAGAAAATGACGTTATTGACGGCGAAAATGCTTGGAAATAAATAGGGATAGGGTTTTGTAAGAATCGACCCAAGAAAATATCCACATTTGCCACGACGAAACGAAAGCGACGGTTCGTTTGACCCGGAGTGCACGTTAATCGTGGACTATCCATTAGCATCCGCTAATGTTAACCGTCGGACTTCTCATAGGCACGCAGGGGACGAAACGGCATTGAACAACTCAACGGCAGCACATACGTCCGTCGCAATACAGCTTTTTCCCCTACAGAATAAAATCCGATCCAATCCACATATGCGACGATTTATCGCGTTTCGATCAACACGGCCATGGATCGAGCCACGTTAATAATTTTCGACGGTTCCGATACCAACGTTGCCGAGTATCGCTGTGTGCTCGGGGCGTGTCGAACGATTTCAACCATATCAGCGGTGAAAGTTTTTCTCTTTTTTGCAACGACGAGATGGAAGACAGATTTCGCGAAACGATCTGGGTTTCCACGACTATCGTACGTCTCAACCGAAATACGGCGGAAAGCTGAACGAGAGGGCGACGGGGCCGCGAAGAAAACCGACGGCTTTGTTGGGACAGCGTCGGAGTCCATATTTGTCCGTCCGAAGAACTGTAAATCAATACACCAAAAACTTACACTAAAATACCACTTACGTTTCGTATAAACTGTATAAACTCGCCTGCGAACGCAGTCTATCTACTGCACACTTAGATAATGTTGTTTTCTAAACAAAAAGCTTTACTCTGTAAAAATGTTGAAAAATTCCACGACCGTTTCACAATGGAATCGGTACATATGAACCCAGCGAACACATAAAACGTCTGCATTACGCATACTCCAAAGCGTCCTTCAACTAAATCGTCCAATGTGGCCAATAGTTAAATGTCATTCTGTAAATCCCTAGTGAAAATATTTTTAAACAAACACATTTAAATATAACAAATTTGTTGCTCTCGAAATATCGACAGAAATTTTTATCTTGGGTTTTTTTAAATTAAACTGAACTTACTTAATAGATATAAAAATCAATACAAAGTATGACGTCATATTAATCATGTGAAAGAGCTCATAAAATAAAACTATCCAGTTAATTATAATTGACAATCGATTTGAATTAGGGAGGTAGAAAATTGTCGATTTAGAAATATGTTGATATTTTCAGACAAAAATATAGATAATTTTCGCCAAATTGTTTTGATATATCAATAATTAAAAAAAAGTATCCATAGTTTTATAAGAGAGAATTAACCTATCGTTGTGGAGATTATTGTAAGTGTATGGAATCTACAAAATAGAAAGTATAAAATATATTTTATTTTTGAAATTGACACTATATATATCTGTCATCATCTTTAAAGTGTATTAGCTATTAACTATTTTATTGGAAAAAATATCGATATTTTTTTTACAATAAGTATAAAAAATATCTATGTTTTACAAAAAAAAATATACAGATATTTTGAAGAAAAAAAAAAGTGAAATAGCCTAAAATTTTTTTTTCTAAATTTCTTAAAAAATAATAATATTTGTGATAAACATTTAAAATTAAGTACTGATGTTACATTATATTATATTTTCCAATAATATATACTATTAGCAATATAAAAATTATGGTAAATAATAAAGTTCCAAATATTAGTATTGCCGTAAACGTTCTATAAAATTGTTTTCAAACCGTTTCAATTTGTTGAAATAATACCTTATTTTTACCTAATTACTAATTTTTAATTTTATATTTACTAATTCTTAATAAATACACATACTCAATGCAATACGATCATTCTACTTTTAAATATAATCACAATGTTTCACCATTCACGTATCGATTTAGATTAAAATTTCTCAAATTAAATTTTTTCTTTTTTTTGCCATAATTGATCAATATTTCGATAAAACCCAGCATTACTTAGAGTTTTTAGACTTAAAACAGAGGATATGAAATAAATACACTATCTCCAATCATAGAGGCATCTCTATGTTTATCGCTTTTAAAATCCTCCTATCTTGTAAATACTACTAATATTTTTTGACAAGAGCTACTTCTATTAGCTTGCTTTTAATATTCGGCTAGTTTGGAAAAAAGGAGACAGCTCCTCATCCTATGTCCAATACTAAATTAAAACGATAATTATTTTATTATACTAACTAGAGTTCTTCTGGGCCGAAAATACTGCTTAACGTAGGCTCCGAACCAAGGTCCTCGCAATTAAGCCTACCGAGTGGAAAGTGATGAACATTCTTAAAAGGAAATGAGCATGGAGATCATCCGAGAAGACATCCAGTTTTACCCAACTTGGTTACTGGCGTAATTTTTTTAAGCTTTCCCACGAATTTTAAAATACATCGCGTTAGTGGTCATTTTTAATTTATTGGTAATTTTTTTTCATTAATCTTATCATTTTCAACATAATATTATAGAAAACAATTACAACAGACATCATAAACAAAAGTTTCAACATTTGTGAAGTGACATTTTCTAAAGTCATTAAAACAGATAAGGGAATTAAAATATCTGAATTTGAATTCAATCAATTTTTTTTTATTTTAATAAAAAATACACACAATCAAATGAAACACTTAACATAATGTTGTATTTTTATTAAAAATACATAGTACAGTACATTACGATCTCGGTCTTTCCTTCTTTTCCTTATATAAAGCTAACAGGGATACATTGGCTACTTTAACAACCTAAAAGTAAAAGAAAGATCAGTTTACAAATAATTACGTTATACTAACTAGAGTTCTTCTGGGCCGAAAATATTGCTTAACGTAGGCTCCGAACCAAAGTCCTCGCAATTAAGCCTACCGAGTGGAAAGTGATGAACATTCTTAAAAGGAAATGAACATGGAGGTCATCCGAGAAAACATCCAGTTTTACCCAACTTGGTTACTGGCGTAATTTTTTTAAGCTTTCCCACGAATTTTAAAATACATCGCGTTAGTGGTCTATACAAATATGAACATTTGAAAAAGAGAATGCAGCAATTTTGAGAAAATCAATATTTGAATGAATCTTATCATTTTCAACATAATATTATAGAAAACAATTACAACAGACATCATAAACAAAAGTTTCAACATTTGTGAAGTGACGTTTTCTAAAGTCATTAAAACAGATAAGGGAATTAAAATATCTGAATTTGAATTCAATCAATTTTTTTTTATTTTAATAAAAAATACACACAACCAAATGAAACACTTAACATAATGTTGTATTTTTATTAAAAATACATAGTACAGTACATTACGATCTCGGTCTTTCCTTCTTTTCCTTATATAAAGCTAACAGGGATACATTGGCTACTTTAACAACCTAAAAGTAAAAGAAAGATCAGTTTACAAATAATTACACATTAAATCAAATTTAATGACTTATATAATCAGAATAAAAAATGTATAATCAAAGAAATAATCATGGGATTGGCTCTGATTTTTTCATCATGTAGACAAAAAGTAAACTACTAGTTATATACAAATTTCACTTATACGGTAAAAAGTATATAATTTTAATTTATGAATTAAAAATTATTATCCTCTTACCTTAAATCTTACACCAGGAATATCACCAACAGCATGACCTTTCCTACCAAAGCCTGCTACCAAAACTTCGTCATTTTCTTCTATATGGTTGAGACAACCATCCCTAGGTACGAATGCTGTGATTTTTTTACCATTCTTTATAAGTTGTACCCTGACACACTTACGGATAGCAGAATTGGGCTGTTTAGCTTCTACACCTCTACAATAAAAAATAAAATTAAGTCCGGCACTAAAACTTTGCAATTTCACAAAATACTATTCATGCAATAACAACTCCTAACCTCAAATACCATTTGCTTATTATTTAAACATCGCACAGAATTCTCCTGTGATTGGAATATTGAATTCAACCATTCACGAGGAAATTCTGCGAGACATCTAAATAGTTCATATTTTACTAAACTCAGATGTAGGGAGCATATCAGAGTGGTTAGCTGATCAAGACAGCTACCCAATGGTTCAGAGCCCATTTTATTTTGGCGCTGTCTGTACAAGAAAAGCATAAATAGCCTCACTTACAAAACTTGACAGGGCCATATTTAACAATGCATATACTGTTTTGTACTTACACTTTTTCAAGGACAATCCCTTTAGCGTGAGATGCACCTCCGAAAGGATTAGCCTTCCACCGGGTTCCTAAATGAGCCTTTTTATAGTCTTTATCGGCCCATCTTTGGTCCCTTCTGTGATTAACGTGTTTCCTAGCGGTTTTCAATCCACGGGGCTTACCTTAAAAAAATAAAGATAATAGTTCAAGAAAAAAAATATTCAGACAATAATATAAACAAAACACGTACTTAACAAATGGAAAAGATATTTTAGAAAAAGTTATAAAAAACAGCGGGATGATTGTAGATAAACTTAGACAAGTATTGAGTTGATGGTTAAGTTCACTGTACCCGCCCAACATTTGGAAAATTTTTTCTTAAAACGGATAATTTGGGCCAGAAAATTATTTATTCGTTACTGTAAAACTTGGTTGTAAAGAAAATATAAGAAAAAAACATTTTATAATTCAAATTAACCAGAAATTTATATAAAATATATTTTAAAGAACTCTTACCCATGTTGACGACTGCCTGTCGAAGACGAGAAAGAACTGTCACTCCATCATCGTTGCCAATGCTTCAAATCCCAGTTCTCCTAAATACAGTGCAGCCAATAGAAATACTTCATAGCATATATATACATAAACATATATATTTATTTATACTTTTGCAATAAAAAGCTAATTATATAGAACCTCAACACAATTTTACATGTTTTGAATAAAAGTTAAACAATAATTAATTTGGAAAATTATTTATGTTATGGCATTCGATTTATATGTATATAAGTATACAGTACATAGTCATCAGTTTGTTTATTTTCTAAAATGTCACTGTCAATGTTGACAAATTGAGATTATTTGTGAAGAAATGTTTTTTAAGTAAATCGACCTAAAATTTCAATGAAGTGTATATTCTTGCCGTTTATTACAAAAATTAAGGAAATGTATATTATATAATTTTTTTTCTATAACAAAGTTAGCAAGAATAGGTTAGAGCTAATTAATAATATTTGAACAGGTGAGTAATTTGTTAATACTTTAATACGCATACATATATTGTTATTATCGGATTTATTTGATAACCATATGGGTATTGTTCTTTAGTTTTTAAAGTAAAATGATATTTTTTACGTTTTAGTACTGAAAAATGGCCAATTCATATGTAGATGATATTAAAGTAAAAATATCAGAGAAGTACAAGCCACCTTCTAAAATAAGTTTGCCCATGAGTTATTCTCAAAGAGTAACTTTAAATAAACAAATTCAAGATTCGCGGCCTACTTATGATTTTCATTTGGAGAAAATGGTTGTAGACAAGGTGCAAGAATGGAAAGTTATTAGAAAGAATTTGGTAAAATTACTTAGACACTTCAAGCATTTGTAAGTGAAATAGTTGTTTTTTAGATTGATGAACGAAAAAAACGCTTAGATCAAGCTAGATTAGAATTAGAAGAGAAAATGAAAGAGAGAGCTAAGGAAAGCCTGGAGAAGGAACAGGCACAGTCCAAGTTATTAGATGAACCTTCGAGAAATATTGTTTCAGATATTATTCCAAAACATATGGAAAATATCCAAGAGAATGTTGTAACTAGCAATGGGATATTGCTGCCAACACCAGCAACAAATAGTTTAGCTAATGTACTGAAACCTGTCCAAATACAAAATTCGTCTTATTCAAATCTCCAAACTACTCAAGTAAAGCCTTTTAATTTGTCTGATTTCGAATCAGATACATCCAGTCCTTTTGACAATATGGAGCTAAAGTCCATTAATGATCTAGAAGTGTTGGCACAAGTTCTTAAAAATGATTCGAATTATTCAAATATCTATCAGAATACAAATCCTAATAATCCTGTGAAATTTAGTCAAGCGGATAAATGTTATAATCCTCAAACCTCCACCACAAATAGTATTGGAGTTTATAATAGAAATGATGTATTAAAATCGGAACAGTATGGACAAACTGGACAAGTTATGCAGGACACCAATTTTGGACATTTGACGAATTGCTATACTCAGGCGGCTGTTTCACAAATCCCTCCCACTTACAATCATTATACTAACATTTACAATCCCCAAAATACAACGTATAGTACCCCCAATCCAACATATAATAATTTCAATCAATACATGTATCAGAATCCTATACAAACAGGGAATCAAATAAACTTAGGACCAAGTAGTTATGCCCCTAGTACCTCGACGGTGTCACAGATAGATTCGCAAAAGACGACCTGCAAGAGTGTTCCCGATTTACTTAAATCCCTAGAAAAGGAGTTGGAAAATTCCCGCATAAGTGAGAGTTCATCAAGTGCTTTTGAAGTGGAATCAAAAGAGCATTTGTATAGAACAAATAACGTAGATTTGCCAGCACGACCTAAAAGTACTGATGCAGTTTATCCAAAAGTGAAAAGCAATGAGGCCGTTTCAAATCCATTCGAAAAATTGACGTCCGAGCAAAAGCAGCTTTGCAGCGGCGTGAGCATGATGGGATTCCCACTAGATCGTGTTGCCAGAGTGTGTTTAATTTTAGGAAACGATCAGAAAAAGGTAATGTTTTTTATGATATTAATACGTGCGGTCGGATGATGTTAAACTTTCAGATTGTGGACCATCTTTTGGCTCTATCCGATTTGTTGGATTTGGGATTTTCCGAAAAGACGGCGTCGGAAGCCTTGGTTAAAAATGATAACGATCGCGACAAGGCTTTGGACCTCCTCATTTCATAACAAGGCAACAAAGCTGTTTGTTCTTGCGGCTGTGGTATATGTATTTAAATATAGATTTATTTATTTTAACGATGAAATTTCTTCAACGCTGAATACACTGAAAGTTTTTGATGGTATCACTACACGTTTTCGGCAATATATCAACATTTAATTGCAGTAATTAAACTGGGAGAAAGTAATCTTTCATTATATTAAAGTCAGTCTGTGTTTGGACGATTTATTCAAGTTTTATGCAACTAGAAAAAGTGCGGTAAGAAATAATTTTCTTTTGGTAATATGTACTGCAACATGTAGTGATACTTTGAAACTTACATTAACTGCCCTGGTTGTTTCCACTTTATATTCGTTTGTAAAGGATCGCTTGGCAAAGGAAAATCTGATGATCGATCTGTTTTGTTTATTATCAGTCTGTATTGACTAGTTCAGTATTTCGTATAGTCCGAGATATCGTGAACGCCAAACGTACGTAATTTTTTTCTACGGAGCTGCAGCGCAAGGACATTTGGCTGTTATGAAAAGTCGGTCGCAGTACCTTTGATTAATGCAAAGTAGCAAATGTCAAAAACTGTCAGATTGTAAATGTTTTTGTTATTGTTAGTAAGCTATTGTGCCAGAAACTTTGTTCTATCATATTATAAACAATATCAAAACTCTGGCTTTTCGCTTTGACATTTACTACGTTTTTTCTGTCAAAACCATTGCCAATTTTTGTATCTCTGTTAACATAGTGACATATATAGAAAATGTTTCAACTTTTATGGAATGACGTAAGTTTGATGTTCACGCTACCTTGGACCGACATACTATTAATTTTTAAAATTATTTGTAAAATGTATACAATTTGCTTTAGTGTATCATTTTATCCATCACTCTATTTTAGTCGAAACGTTTGTTCCTAAATAATTTTTGTAGTTTCCCATCAGCATTAGTTTTAATTTTAGAATGAAACGTAATTTGAGAACATGTAAGCGCATAGGAGATTTTCATTATCCGCGATAAAAGTCAATAAAGAGAAACTAAACACACCTTCTTGTTACGAACCAGCGTCACGTAGGTAGACTGCTTGTAAATGGAGATGGAAGTATGTAAAAAAATACTCAATATATGCATAAAATAAAATAATTTATAATAAATATTTCTTTTTTTTTTTAATACATATTTTAGATTTTTCGGACTGGCGAACAGCCATCTTAGAGCTGAAACATTCGGTCTTACCCAACCTGGTTACTGGCATCATTTTCCTTGTTCTGTTTTACACTCTTGCCTTTTGGACAATCACAAATTTTCGACCTACTATGGCAATAGTAGAAGGGTCGTCCTGTCGCCTTGACCACTGCCCCAATCAAGTCGACTGATATCTGTAGTGTTATTATTTATTCGTTGAAGTTAGGGATTGTTTCAAGATCCAACTTATTCGCCCGTTTTAGTTCCCAGACCTAAATAATTTGACATTTCTGTCTACATTCCCAAATTAATGTTTATATGCTTTTTAATTATATTATTCATCTTCAGTTCCTAGTCTGTATTTATTTTTTTCAATAGCTATTATTTCAAGAAAATATTAAAATGGCCAATTATTTCCTGAAGCCATTCACTTGACATAGGGGGTATAATGGACATAGGAGGGAAGGGGTATAAAACAAGAACAGACCACATATATAAGTTTAAAACAATTTTTTTTCAATTTTCAATAAATATTTATTTCTCACTGTTTGATATAATAATTTATACAATTGAATTAATTGCAATAATATAAACATAACTTCAGGGGCTTCTGGTAAAAACAATCCAGTTCATTAGACACACCTAATATAAAGTACACAATTATAATATATATTTCTATATTCATAGTCAACATTCCCAATCAATAAGTTCAAAATCAGCACTAATTATTTTTCCTCGAAAAGCATTTTGCTCAGACCCTATATAAATTAAATCAATTAAAAATTTATAGTATATAAATAAAAATTAAATACTTCACGGAAGCTATAATAATAATAATAATAATAATAATAAACATGGGTATAAACATGTCAAATGTGTATAAATCTGTAAAAAAAGGGTAATTCTGTTGCATAAAGCACATTATGCATAAAATACTTCTACTAGTATAATTTAATGTAGGAAGGGTTTTGATGAGGCCATGGTTTTCAAGATGGAGCTTCTAAGAAGCATTATGACTAGCATCTTATTTTGGGCAAAATACATTTAACCAATAGCTCATTCAGAATATACTCACAGAACAGATATAATTTAATTATAAACCAACTTAAATCAAATAATTTACAGTTTAGTGACTACGGTATCATCTACTACGTCAAATATTTTAGTATGTATGTTAATATTCTCAAATCTAGATAATGTAATATATTTCCTGCGAAAATATGATCAGTTTATATATGTGAGAAAATGGCACTTGTACCTTATACAGTATTGTTTGTTCTTTTGTGTTAACTATTGAACAAAACTGTACAAGATCTTCGTTAAATTGCACATATTGGAAGTTCCAGTTTATATATATTGTAGTCATTCATATTGAAATCGATTCTTTCGGTAGTAGATCCAGGAGGGCTAATGGGTTCGAGCATAATCACCCTCTATAAAAAATCTTAAATTAAACTTAATGTTCGTGTCAAGTCCCCACAAACAAAAATCCTGGATCTGCTACTGCATTTCATGCAACTATTATAATATATTTGGATTGAATTGTATTGGTCCAAAGCCATGCTTACGTCACTATGGAAGAACACTACTACAGATAAGAGCAAGTATTTATTATGACAAGTTGGTCCCAGTGGCTTTGTCAAAACATTTGTCAAACTACTCAATATACTGACATCTCCCACCTGTCAAAGCTACTGCGATCAACGTTACAATTATTCTTGCCTGTAAAAAAAGTTCAGCTTATATAAAAAGATGTAAGTCTGACGGTCTATATCTCCTGAACCATATAGAAATAGTTGACGTCGCAGTTTTTAGATACACCATACATCATATTAAAAGAGATCGAATTCTTTTTGATTATTTTCGAAATTATAATTTAACGAATGCCCGTATAAAGACTTAGGACGCTTCTGGTTTCCTTCTGGCTGCGAGCTTTACTGAACACGTTCCAAAATCGCAGTGTCTCGTCCCCAGCGCCAGTAACGATAGCTTCACCATCGGGACTGAGCGCTAAGTACAACACTCTGAAGGAATGACCCGTCAATTTGGCCACTTGGGTTAGGCTGGGGTACTTCCAGACGAGGATTTGGTTTTGGGAATAGCCATGTGTTGATACTAGCTCTGAACTGTGCTTTGACCAAGCCAGATTACACACTTGGGACCCTAAGGAAAAAAAAACACAAGTCAAGAAAATGAAACATTTTCAATTAAAAGGTTCAGTAAAATATGTTGGGTCTGCGAAAAGCTCGCGCAGTAATTTCAACAATTTCAACAGCACATAGCCGATATTAACAAATAAACAATAGAAAAATCAGTGTTTCAATTATCTTTGCTCGGTTTGTCAACTAGTATAATTGGCCAACCACTTCAAATTTTTTACAGTTGACGGTATTTATTGCAACGAACTTTTGTCTAGACCCAATATAATAGATATATTCCAGTTTAATCTATATACCTGTATCAACACATTGCATGGGTTGTCCTGTTAATGTATTCCAAAACCTTATGCATCTGTCTGCTGTACCTCCACCCGATGCCAACAAACCGTGGTGATGGGGAGACCACGCTATAGCTTTCACGGCTGCTAGATGGTCAGTGTAGGTTTGAACAGGATTGGCCGACTGCATATTCCATACGTATAGTCTATTATCATTACCGCCTATCGTAAAAAAATAAATTAAAATCTAATTTTAGCATAAACATTATTTCTACATACCTGACGCGAGGTACTGGTTATCCGGAGACCATTTAAGACCACATACTTCTTGTCTATGACCTATTAGGCGCCTTTCGGCTACATTTGCTTTAAGAAGATAATAATATAAATTAATATATTAAGATACTAATTAATTAATTATTAAAATTTCGAAGAGACAATAGAATGGGTCAAATAATTAGGCATCTTGATTATCGCTTTGTTTTTTGTTTTGTAAATTTTTGGAATGTTGACAAAACCAAAACCAGTAAATCTGTTGAAGGGGTGGTGACAAGGGTTTTCTTTTGAATCTATCTAACCGATATCAAACTTTTCCAAAAAAAAGAAAAGAAAAAAAATCAAACAAAATGTATGGATGATCATCAGGTATGAATTGAACTTGCTTCATATAGTCCTAGTCAAGGATTATTGGAATTTGGCACGGATTATATGAAACACTTCGTATAGTATGGGGGTTTGGGCAGAAGAAGTGTATTTTCACTAAACATATCAAAACTGATAATTTTAAATACAGAATTCATATATTATTAGATCATCTTCCATTTTTGCTAATTTTAACTTTTCTCGAAGTACATAAACCGTGAAAATGTGGTGATAATTAACTAAATTCGCCACCACATTTATGCCACTGAGTAAAGTACGTTGAACGCGTCAACAGTGAGCATCAGTTGCACACATCAACTTGTGTAAATTATATGAATACATAAACGCAGTTTTAGTATAATAATTAAATGTTTGTACACAGTTTTTTTTTCAGCATCATTAAGGATATGATATGTATATAACTTGTTATAAGTGAAACAAGCTTTTGTACATGAATGTTAGTGGCAATATAATATTTTAAATAGAAGTTAAAGTTGAGAATTTGAAAATTAATACTATTATTATATTTATTAACATTTATTACATTTTGTTAATACTACGCATTTTAATTTATTTGGTTAGTTTAATCACTAACGCTCATTTATTTGAATTATATTAATATATATGACTCTTGAATATTAATAAAAGATATAAATATTTCTGAAAATACTTACGTGGCGTGCGTGTATCTCGTTGTAAGATCATTCGGTCTCTGCTTCCTGAACTAAGAACGTCTCCATTCCACGCTAGGGCTCCCACTCTGGCAGAATGACCCATCAGCTTGTTTACCTGCTTGTTGACCGCTACATCCCACACCTAAAAATGAATAGCGTCAAAATTTCAATTTTCACCATGAAACAGTAGATCTGACTTACCGTCACATATCCATTATGAGTGCCAACAGCCACCAAATTGCCTCTCTCGCTCCAGGAAACGGAAGTGACTACGTTACCGTCACTAGATAGATCGCACAATCTTGTCACCTAAAGGGCAACAAGTAAGAACATCAATATTACGAACCATCTATGGAAATAAAAATTGGGGGTACTTCATATTTGCTTTGAAAATAACGAAGTCGTAAAAATATATGCTCCACAGAGAGGAAACACTAAAATAATTACTGATTATTCTCTAAAATTTTACAAATGCTAGTAAAAGCAAACTATGCAGTATATTTTTTAAATTAACAAGTACAATTATTTATTGCTAGACTATATATTTTGTTATATTAAAAAACCAGGCAGTTTTCTAGTAAATTTTATGACGACGGATTTAGTCTGCCACTTGAGAAACACTGCCATTCTTGAGAAATGCAATAATTATTTGAAACAAATGAATTCATATATCTAGTATTAACTTTACAAATCTTTGAATGTATTACATACCTGACTAGTACATGCACTCCATAGGTATACACAACTCCCCAGACCAACACTTAACACGTTCTGGACAGACCAATCCACTAAATTCAAGTAGAAATCATCCTGCAATTCTGGCGCGTCCAAAACCTATACAAATGGTGTTTTTAGTACTCACCGACACCTTCGCCATTTTATAATATATATTACCTTAAAAGGTATTCTGGAAATTTTTCTGGTAGCTTTATGAGGCGATCTTAATAATCTCTGACTGCTGATGCTTAACGGGGAGAGGGAATAGGGGCTAGCTTGGCATTTCATTGGCGTCCTGTTGTTTTGGTACATGTTCTTCTGAAAAAAAAAAACGAAAGTCAACACCAATTTAATTGATTGATGAAATAATCTAGTAATATTATCGCATCGGTTATCGATCAATAATAACGTCATCCGAGTATTCGAAAAAACAATGTGTTTACTTTAAGTGGAAAGCGGTCCTAAACAGTGACCTCTGTATAGCTCTTTTAACAAACGTCTATTTTTTATCACTATCGTTGGTAGCAATGACCTAAATAGGCATTAATAATAACATCACCATTTAATGGTAATTAAGTCTATAACCTGCGACATGAGAGCGATATATTTCCATTTATCGACATTTGTGTCATTTACGTTATTTTTAGTGAAAAGTTACAAACACCAAAATTTACATATAATTTAAATTAATAATTCGGTCTTATTGGAATATATTACCAAAAATAGACTCATTTAATAGAAAATATGATAAATAAAATAATGACTCTTATTGTTTTTCTTTTATTTTGATATATTGTTTGAATAAAAATATATCAGCCTTTGGAAATATAATCTGTGGAATAAGGGTCACATAAATCATTATTACCGAGATGCAAACGAAATCCATCACAAAATGTAGGTTGTATGAACAAATTTGTACAATTTTTTTTTTCAAATATATTTTAAGGTCTCCTTTTACCAACTAGGGGTTTATCTAGACTGGACCTACAGTTTATCGTTGGCTCCGAACCACGGTCCTCGGCTTAAACCTACCGACTGGCGAGTGATCAACTTAGAAATCATCCGAGAAGATATCCAGCCTGGTTACTGGCGTGACTGGGATCATTTTCCTTGTCGGATTTTGCACTCTTGCCTAGGACAATCACAAATATTAAACAATCACAAACATAAATTCACGACCATGCCCCAGCAGGATTCGAACCCGCGACTATCGCAACAGTAGGTTTACCACTGCACCAAGCAAGTGGGCATTTTTTCTTTTGTATTAAAACTATGTATAAAATAGAAATATTTTCGAGGAATTTCATAGTTTTGCAAATATCTGGACTGAACGTTATAGAGTACCAAGTCTATGTGAGTTGCATAACATCTAATGATATGTCATTTTTGTCAAAGTTGACATAAACAGAGGTTGGCTTTGAGAGTAGTTGTAAAAAACGTTTAAGAATTATTAAGATATAATTTTTTCATCAACATCATCATCAACAACCACTGTAATTCTGGAGAAGAGGAAATAAAACTGGGGAAATAAAATGAAAGGACTATTTTTTTATGAGAAAAATTATTGGTTTTTTTATATTGATATATGTTAAAATATTGATTATTTTTTTATACGCCTAACACATTTACTCATAAACAATGGAATTGCGTGTTTATCCACGATTTTGCAACGGATTGGTCATCGGCAATATCGGTATTATTATTTTTATAATTTGTTCTCGAAACAACGTGCCACGTTTACAAATGTGGGTTTTTTTCCTGCAATATAACGGATGAAAAACACATGTATGTAACAGAAAAATGTATATGTATAAAGTAAACTGAAGAAATCCGAACAATTTTTACAAACTACAAATTCAACCATCAACGCAAAAAATAAATATATAATACACCCTATTTTTGAATTTAGGTAGCTGTTAACGTATAAAATCCTAAATCTAAAATTCAGAGTAAAAGAATAAATATTAAAATTAGACTGGTATAAAACAGAACGTTGAATTTCATCAAACAGTAACGGATCCAGGATTTTGCCTTGGGCAGAGCTTCATTCATATAAATATTTAAAAGTTGAAAATATAATACTCATTAAGTTACGGGTAACTGATGAAAATTGTGTACTAATTACTGACTAGAGTAATATCTTTAAGATTTATCACGGGATGACTATACTAGATATTAAGAGGGTATTCTACCCTTATTTAAACCTTAAAGAATATGCCCTAAATAGGATATTTTAAAACTTAAATTACTTTTGGAGATGTAGCTGTTTAGGGAGGTATAGTGACATTAAAAACAATACTTTAAACTCGTTTTTCTAAAAACTGCATTTTTAGAGTTTATTGACATAATGTCTCAAATTATACTAAAGCGATTTACTTGAAATTTGCTAATGATCCTTCTTTATACATTCTTCTATCATATAAAAGTATCAAAAATTGAAAATGCCAAGAAAATGATAAAAACATTTCTTGGAACAGCTAAATCTCCGAAAATAATTTATAAGTTGAAAAATCCTCCTAAGGGCACATTCTTAAGGGATTAAAATTCTTTATATGTTCTTTCCAGCGAAGTTTTGCATCAAGATTCATTCCGAGATATTTAGCGTTGTTGCTATATGGAATGATAGTATTATTTAATGTTATTGGTGCTTGTACGGTCTGACTGTAGGTAAACTACACATGCGCAGATTTACTTTCGTTAATTTTTATTTTCCAAGCTTGTGTCATTATCAATAGTGAACAATCATAAGTATTATCAGCTAATGTAGCCATCTTGTAGTAGACATAGTTTTTGTCTCAATAATAATTTTCTCAATCAACTGAGAATGATGTCATCGAAATTAATTTTTTGAGTTTGAGAAATAGTAAGAAATCCGACGGGGCTAAATCGGACGAATAGGGCAGTTACGAAATAATACTAGTTAAATAAAAACACGCAAATAACATTACATATGAAATGTGTTCTTAAATAATACAAACTGAATATAACATAATATAATCTTAATATGATCACGAATATTATGTCCAACTATTCTTTGATCACAGCAATACATAGTGCAGTATTATATAGATAGGAAAATCAGTTAAAGAAGAAAGTTAAAGTTAAAAACAATATTTTAATTCTAAACTTCTGTTATTAAAAATTTTTAGTAGGAAAACGAATCATTTATTTTCACGAACCAAATTTGTGGCTATAATATATTACATTTTACACGTGATAATCGACCGAAATAGTTTGTGAAACTATCGATACGCACTAAAAACTTGCCTGTTCGAACAGCTAACATATTTAGCGCAAGATTGTTAATTAATACATTTGCAAGTGGAGGAAGTTTCTAGTATCGATACGGGATGTTAAACAGACTTCGTGGTGTTATTATCATTAACGTCATACCATCGAAATGCCCGTTGCTGAAGAAAGGTGTTTCATCCATCGAAGCATTATGAAACGTATTCGAAAAATAAATTAGAGCGTAATCCGTTTACCAAAGATTGTCCTGGTTATTATAAATAATAGTGACATACGAAATCTGCCAACAATATTCAATTGATATCGCTTTGTACAGTTAGAGAAGCTAGACAGAAATTAACGAGAAAGATAAAGTGTCAAAAAACTCCCAGATAGCATTTAATAACCGCAAGAACTTTACAAGAACTATCAGAGAATGGTAAAAAATAATGAACGTTTATATTTAACGTAATACTACGAATGAATTATTTTCCTAGTAATTGGAAAGTAGTAACCATAATAATGATTCTCAAACCATGAAAAACACCAGGCGATGTCACTTCTTACAGGCCTGTAAGTTTGTTACCGATAATATCGAAAGTTTCTGAGGAATTGTACAAAAAGAAGCTTAATAATATAATAGAAAAAGGAAAGATTATTCCGCAACATCAATTAGGGTTTCGTAATAAGCACGTGGGTATAGAATAAGTGCATATCAAAACTATAGAATAAGTGCATATGCAAACGTCAAAACATATGTCCAGGAATGAACATTTCTCAAGTTTTTGATAAAGTATGACGCATAGGGTTGCAGATTAAATAAAAGCAACTCGTCCCTTATCCACATTTTTCAGTTACTAAAATATTATCTCACAAATAGACTTTTCACTATAAAAAAAGACGATGAACTTTAATTACATCCAATTTATTCAGGAGTTTCGCAAGGCAGTGTATATAGGCCCGATAATGTATCTCCTATGTACAGCCAACCAGAAAAATCACTACTGTGGCAACATATGCAGACGACACAGCCATCAGACATCTCACGAAGATCCAATAACAGCATCAAAGAACTTCCAAAGACACCCTGATAAAATACAACTGTGGGTGAAGATATGGCGTGTTGAAGCAAATGAAACAAAACCTACCCATGTAACACTCATTGTGCGTAGAAGAACATGTCCACCAGTGAATATCATTCATTGTCAACTCCCGCAAGCAGAGAATATTAAATATCTTAGTACTTATCTGGACTGATGTACTTCTTAAACGAAAACAACTTGTGCTGGCAACTAACTGCTACTGTACCACGTGCAGAATATCCGAAGATTGAAGCAAACCAAACCACAAGAACTTGTATAGTGTATCAGTGTTACTCAACTTTAACTTAAGTAACAGGTCATTTGAAAAGTCCCCAGCCTACCATAGTAAAAAACATTTTTTTGACAAAATTATTGTTTTTTATTCAACATAATTCCCTTCAAGGGTGATACACTGATTATAACGACCCTCCAACTTTTCGATACCATTTTTGTAGTACGATTTGTCCTTTGCTTCAAAATAGGCCTCAGTTTCAGCGAACACCTCTTCATTCGACGAAAATTTTTTCCCAGTGAGCATTTTTTTGAGATCTGAGAACAGGAAATAGTCGCTGGTGGCCAGATCTGGAGAATATGGTAGATGGTGCTCTTCGGTGCTCATTTCATCACGTCTAAACTTAGTCTACCAATCTTTGATGGTTGATTTTCCTGGGGCAGTGTCCGGAAACTTGGAATCAAGCAATATTTTATCAACACGCGAAATTCCTTTTTATTAATTTTTTTCGCAATAACAAAAGTTGCTTCACTCAAAATGCCATAATTCACAAACTAATGATCCCATAGCTGTCAAATGTATACATGCATCTTTTGAGGGTTAGGGCTAACTAAAAACATATGGATTTAATTGTAGTAGCGCCATCTATGTGTAAACACATCTAGTGTAATATGTAATTTTAAAAAAATGTATATGATCTTGATATTATGAGGAGCCAAAGCATTATTAAATATTGACAGCTGTTATCTTTTTTTTTCCTTAAAAATTGCAATATTTTCATTAAATTAAACGTTTACCGTCCTGTAACATTAGCGGAATTCGCATTACATTAAATTATCAACGTTTAGCAATTGCATCATCGCCACAGCACACACGCAATTATGCACTCTCGGTAATATAGATAGTAAATACGCAGTTCCAAAGCGCATTATTAGCGATGCATCGGTAATCTTTTTGTTCGTATTTTTAGAAAATTAGCGACCTTGGCATTGAAGGAAACGCGATTCGGATTAAACAGAATATAGACCGCAAATGTCACCTATTTATACGGATTGCATTATTTCTACATTACTACTATATTGTAGATGATATTGGACCGTATATTAGTTTATTTTCGAAGAACTACATGATAAAATCGAAATCAACGTTCGAATCAAAGTTGGTGTTGATAGGACGGACTTGGGCTTAACAGTAACTTAACATACAGATAGAACTCTTGATAATTTTAATTTAAATATGTTCAAAGTTATTGCTGTTTACCATTCTGGAAACAGTCTGGAAAGTCCAAGAGATTTTTCAAAATTCGTATTATTTTCAGAGTTACAAAAGCCCCAATGAGAATCCTCTATATGCTCCAAATGCACTAAACTCAATAAAATAATGATTAATTAAATTCATTAATTTGAGTTTTGCTACAGAGCTTTTCGCTCTCCAAGTTGTTTATTATTCACTTGTCATTTTAACGAGTGCTTTTTACCAATATTAAATATCATGATAACTGCACCAGAAGAAGTTAGAAGCTTCAGAAAATGTTATTTTTGAAGTAGATATATATATTGACATAGATATATATGATATATAATATCACTAGAAAATATACTGTAACATTTGCCGTTCGAGACAAAAGCGAAGAAGCAACCGGAAAATTACTACTGGCGAGTGACAACATAAATAATTGGACCCAGCCATGAAGAATAAAACTCAGTTTGCACGTAAATCAAATTACGGAATATTATCATCTCAATAGCAACTACGCTAGAGTATCTTGAAATGAAGCTGCGTTGCAAGGAATTCAACATTAAAGAAAGTAACTGGATATACAGTATATAAAAATGTATTGGTTAATTGGAAGAAAATTATAATTATCCGTAATAAGTTGCTATTGTAGAATCAAACTCTAAAACCGATCTTGTCGTATAGAATCCAGTTATGGGGATGTTTCTCAAAAAGCAAGTCTTTCCCAAGAGGATCTTCAACTATCAACTGTCACTCGAGCACGGCACAGACTCAAAAGAATTGACCCATTTGATCCTGTAATGTAGTGCACTTAACAGAAAGAAACAGCAGCACTAAACTTGTGGCTAAACAATCACACATGCGCAATACATTTACAATTAGAATACCATTAGAAATTGTCGTTATCACATAGTTTTATATCATATTTGATATATCTATGTCAATATTTTCACCTGAATTATCCAATCGATGTAGGCATTAAAAATATTTAAATTTGCATGAAATAGAAATCGTCGTAAAGTATTAAACGGTTAGTGCCCAAAACATTATCTGCAATGTTTCATACATTATATAACAGGTCAATTGAAAAGTCCCCGGCCTACCATAGTAAAACACATTTTTTTGGCAAAATTAGTTTTTTGCTCCACATAATTCCCTTCAAGGTTGATACACTGATGATAGTGACCCTCCAACTTTCCGATATCATTTTTGTAGTGCGATTTGTCCTTTGCTTCAAAATAGGCCTCAGTTTCAGCGATCACCTCTTCATTCGATGAAAATTTCTTCCCAGTGAGCATTCTTTTGAGATCTGAGAACAGGAAATAGTCACTGGGGACCAGATATGGAGAATACGGTGGATGAGGAAGCAATTCTCAACATTTTTAGACACAAAATAAAGTCCCGAACGCACCCGTAAGTATTTGATAATCACAAAATCGTTGATCCTTTGAGATCAGACTATTGATGTTAACGACAGTGATAGTTCGTATGGGAAAACAAAATTGTTGTTTTTATTACCATATAAACCTTCCCTGGACTTCCATAAATATTTAAAAATCAGAATTAGACAAATCGGCTTCACCGTTCTTGACTTTTAGCGAGACTAACGAACAGTAATTCATTTCTATGTATATATAGAAGATAGGAGATCACAGAGGACTTTCCTTAAGGGAAACAAATATTTAAGATACATTATATCTAAGGAATACTAAAAATAAATTCCTTTAAAATCATTTTCACAACAATCCGAAGCCTAGGTAAATTTATTCACGACAAAATCGAGCCGAAATGACGAGGCCTTGGCCGAAAAGAAACCCGGAGCGCCCCTATGGGTTACGAACCACGACATTTCGCTGTCGGCCGTGTTAAGCCATCACTGCAAGGTCAATTAAAACAATGACGTGAACATGTTCGCCCATCTTTAAACATTATCGTCTCTGCTTCCGTTAAAAAAAACGCGTAGTTCATATTCGGGGGCCACGAAAGTGTCCGTATCGGCGCCGCGCGCGTGTGAGTGTGTATCGGGTACCTGTGTGTAGTACACGGGGTACGTCGAACCCAGGCTCGAACCACGAACACCCGCAGAAAGCTGGCACTTTCACGTTGAATGTGTTGTCACGTTGAACCAGATGGTGGAATTAAAAAGAGCCTTTTTATCCTTCAAGCTTTGATTTGATGGAATATCTATGACACGGTTCTATTAAAATGATCATTGACAAATTAATTTTAAGGAATTTACAACAGATGGTATTGCTGGCATCCATCTCGATTGTAGGTTCCAATGAAACATCAAGCAGAGTAGATTAAACCAAAAATCAAAGATATTGGTGGTTCGTCAGTCAATTGTGAAGCCAATTTGGGCCTAAGGGATGCAAATATGGGGTTGCGCTAAAACATTAAATCAATTGGTAATCCAATACTGCCAATACGAAGGTCACTATTTATATTTCGGGAATTGGCAATACTACTCAGAACATTTTGTCGTACGGACCCTATTTGTTTATTTTATATTTAGTTGAAAGTTTCATCTCGGCAAAAAATGGAACTGAATCGTGAACATTTTCGTGCGATGATTTTTACGATTTTTGACGTGGATTATCACAGGAGTGCATCAATCATCTTAATTTGACTTTTGGCGATGAAGCTCCATCAAAAAGCACCATTAGTTCGCTGTACGACGAGTTTCGTGAAGGTTGTCCAAAATTAGCTGTTGTGCCAGAAAACATCGATGCTGTGACGAGATT
This sequence comes from Rhynchophorus ferrugineus, assembly GCF_030347505.1. NCBI lineage: Eukaryota > Metazoa > Arthropoda > Insecta > Coleoptera > Curculionidae > Rhynchophorus > Rhynchophorus ferrugineus. The sequence goes on along the minus strand of NW_027472583.1, from coordinate 4,094,453 downwards.
AAGCAAGATCGTCGTGTCAACTATTGTGCGATTGAGGCATCCTTAAGCATTAGTACCACCAGCATATATGCGATTTGACACATAATTTGACAATTGCTCAAAAAAGGGTCGTATCGATTAGTGCAAAGAAATGTTTAAGAAATTCAACCGCGGTGCTTCGAAAGATGTTGATAAAATTGTGACAGGTGACGAATCATGGATATATTCATATGAGCCTGAAAGTAAGCAGCAGTATGGGTGTTCCAGGATGATCCAAATCCAACAAAAATTGTTCGCGCACGAATCACTTCAAAGAAAATGGTGGCCTGTTTCTTCGGGAAAACATATCGCAACAGTACCTCTAGAGGCTCGTAGAACAGTAAATTCTGATTGGTACACAACCATTTGTTTGCGAGAAGTCTTCGGTGAAATAAGGAAAATAAACAAAAGACGCCGGATTATTCTTCATCATGACAATGCGAGCTCTCAAACAAGAGACTATTTGAGCTTCAAAACATCGAATTCATGGGTCATCCACCGTACAGCTCTGATTTTGCACCCAATGGCTTCTTTTTGTTCCCATCCGTGAAGAATAAACTGCGTGGGCAACGATTTTCATCGCCCGAAGAAGCTACTGAAGCGTTCAAAAATCATGTTTTGAAGATACCTCATTCGGAATAGAATAAATGCTTTGAAAATTGGTTTAAGCGCATGCAAAAGTGTATACGCATGAAATCAGAAAATTGAAGCAAACCAAACCACACGAATTTGTATAGTGTATAACTGTTATTCCTAAGTTTAGCTTAAGTAGTTTAGTTTTATTCTAATTTGGGAAATACATGCTGATGTATTAATCGCGTACTCGCATTGCTTGTGTATTAATGCAAGTAGCACAACAGAACATTTATTACTAACTTAATTTGTAAATTAAGATTGTACTAAGTATATCTAGTAAGATGTAACTAAAAAGTAATACAAATATTGAGGGCCCACTGAGAGAATTTACTAAGAAATGCATAATTGTTGGGAGTAACACAAGAAACAATTTCCAGTTGCTTGAAGAATATAGGAATCATCATCATCATCATCATCAGACTATAGCAGTGTCTAAGTCGAAGTATCCATAAAGGATTGGCAAGATAAGCGTTCAAAATCTGACCATTATCAGGCACGGTAAGCAGAGCATCCTAGTGAAGCATTCTACTTTATCTTTGACGAATTTAGCATTTCATATCACATTTCACATCATCATTTGACCCTGCACTATGTTTAAGCGTCTGTGAATGATCCTACAAAATGCACAGCATAGGTTCTATTGCTTCAATATGTAGTTTTTGTGTTGATGATAACGTCGATATCAATGATTCAGCATAAACATTTTTACATATAGGATTAAAATAGAACCATTTTTCATGCATTTCGTCACAATCTGAAATACAAGGTCAATACTCTGTCAATATAGGTCAAAAATATTTATCAGCATTTTATTCTAAAAACCTTGGACTATTGGGGCCTTTAACTAGCTGTTTTGGTTCCCAAATATTTTAAATACTTGTCTTTATTAAAATCAATTTAAAGGACATAAACTATGCTATGACATCTGATTAACTCAATCCAATTTTTTAAGACTAACAACTCTTATTAACAAGAAAACGCAATAATAAATATCTTCAATATAAAGAATAATATTTATAATAGTTCTGTAATTAACTGCAGTATTAACAAACAATTTAATGGGTTGCCACGATTTAAAGTACACAATGAAGTTATTAGTTGTAGTTTAATCAAATATATCAACAAGGTCTAGGGGTTAAAGCCCCTTAATTCCATGCATATCAGCTTCTAACACAAGCAATTGGTTATCAAGTGTATTACAATGCATTGTTAGAGTTCGACGTTATTTAGCAGTAATGTATTTATTGTTGTATTAACCACCTCTCTTACTCTGGTTTTTCCTTATCTTTCCAGCAATTTTCGAATCCCAATTAAGCAAAAGAGTGTGCCAATAAGGTTTTGGAAAAACAAAAAATAGCTACGTTTCCTATATCATTCAAATCAAGCGTAAATTTATTGCGACACCCTGTATATGGTGTTAATAAACCCGGATATCATTTTTAGGTATGCAACGATACTGCATTGTTTTCGTTTCTGATTATTTTTTTTTGGTATACTCAGCATTAATGAACTATTAAAATTAACGTATTTCTTGGATATTGGAGGTATTATATGTGATATAAGGAAAAATAAAAAAAAAAGAAAAAACTCTTCTTCAGGAATGATTTGGATTTCGGACTTGAAATAACATGAAATTTTGACACTATAAAAAATCATTGTCTATATAGGTTTTAATATTTGCTTGTATAACAATAATAATTTATTATGTACTGCTAAATGTAATTTTCCTTCAATTAACCAATATGTTTTTTCTATATTTTAACTTCAGTTATTTTTTTAACTTTTTAACATGTTCCTTCCAGTGAAGTTTCACATCAAGCGTTGTTGCTATATAAAATGATACGTACGCATGCACAGGTTTTCTTTCGAAACTTTTTTTCCAGGTTTGGATACAATTATTTATATTGTCACTTGCGTGTTGTAATTTTCGTGTGTCACTATTACTATTTATCTCCGACAGCAACATTCGCAGTATTATCAGTAAACATATTTCCATTTGTATATCATATGTGTAAAGTAGGTAAAGAATTGGCCCCAATTTCTTGGAGTACAGCTGCTTTAACTCATTTTATTGTAGTTCCTCTTGTTTAACTCTCAAAATTCTGGTTGTAATGTAAGATTTCAATGGTTCACTGTGTTGTTTCAGTAGTATTTTATGTACAAGACGAAGTGAATCTATACTTTCTAGCTTTACTTCATTTGGTTTTAGCCTATTATCTTCCAAACGTCTGGGATATGTTTTAGTCGCAATGCTGTATTGATCAAGTTCATAAGTTTTATAACGCCATTTCTTGATATTTTGCAGCGATTGTATTTTTATTAAACCTGGTGATTTTTTGAGTTGATGTTAAGTTTGATAACTTTGGTGACTTTTTCGGCGTGATTAGTTGAATCGTCAAATTTTCACAGTCTAACTATAGAATGCTTCAGCTTTTAGTTCAATGTTTATTATTATACTGTTATAGACAGACAACCATATATTGATCAAAATATTCTTCATCAATTTCTACAACTTTTTATCATCTCACAAGATGGCAATATAACATGGGAAGAACGGTGTTGGTTTGTCAGCGATCCAACCATCAATCAATTTTAGCATCTCTTGGGTATTTCGGAACCGTGCTACACCTATCTGAAGGCTCTATGCCTGGTGAGTAAGCTGGTTCAGGTAAGTTCAGTTCAGCAGAACTTCCCCAGTGGCCGAGCGTTGTTATACAGGAGGATAACCAGCGTCTGTTGAAATTGTTGAAAATGTTGAAAATTGAAATTTAACAACTTTTCTCAATAAATGCCTTTTTAACAGACTTCAAAAAGTAGGAGGATTCTATATATTCGACCTGTAGTTCGGAGGTATGTTCGACTGTATATTTTTTATGTCTGTTCACCGATTTTTCCGTCAGATGTGGACCGATTTTCAAAATTGTTTATGCCGAACCCAAACAATACAAAAATAATAATATAATTTTGTGTCATATACATAAAATTAAATTACGAACAAAACAAATCTAATTTGCTACTCGTACCGATTTCACTGATCAGTTGGCAGCAGTTAAAATAATATTGTAAATAGATAAATAGGTTTAGGTAGGTATTAAACTAAATTGTGTGTATATGGTAGAATATAAAATACGTGTAGTAGATAGTTTAAATAAGGCTTTTGTTTATTTTTACTTAGTTATTACAACGATTATTATGTACATATTTTATATTAAAACGTTCTTTTGGTGTTGAAAATCTAAATTTGATTATTTTTTATTTTTTAGTTAGTTCCTTATTCATTTCTTGAATTCGGTTCAACTTTTTAAACTTAATTGTAATAACAGGTAGTAGATTATTCAATAAGATTGTGTTCGATAAGAGACCGAAAACCCATAGGTAAAAAATCTCACAATCCACCCTATTCACCTGACTAAGCTCCCTCCGATCGGTTCAGGGAGGTTAACACCTAATAACAAACGGTGCCTACCCGGTTAAAAATTACAGAGACTGATTATTATTCCCAGCGCCTGCTCGATTAGGCTGACTATTGTGAAGCGCGACTCCGTGTGATCTATTAAATGTCCGACGACCGTTTCCTTATACGTCACATACGATGTCCGGCAATGTCCGAATTGAGGGAAGTGCGGGTGCAAGTCAGTTACCGCTTCCGTTTTTGGTCGGCGGATGTGTCACTAGTGCCGTTAGGAATCGACTACCTTTTTTGGCGACGAGAATACCAAATTTGAGCGTTGCGAAACGATATTGCCTCCGATTAAGGAGCCCACGCGGTTTCGGCGTCTAATTCCGACGGTTTTTCTTCGTCATCGGGGAGCATATGTTTGGCGGGGATGCTCTAGCTAGTTTCCTACCCTGAAATTCCTCTAAAGATCCCTTTAACAAGTTCTAATAAACTATAAGAATTGAAATAAAAGAATAAAGTTTCGATATATAAGCTATCATTTTCAGAAAGTCGTTGCAAATTATGGTGATATGGTATTTGCTTCAAAGCTGTCGTTTCAGGTATAAGTTACTGTCATCACAATAATACTTCTTATCTCCTGTGTAAAGTATTATCTTAAGTAGTTAGTACTATTCTAAAGTCTATACATATCCTATAACTAGGTCGAAACGTTTTAATCTACGTGTTTCAGTATCATAGCGCGGAATTACTGTCGAATCATATCTTTTTGAAAAAAAAATTAGTCTCACATGAATTAGTTCTCAACACTTTCAAACTTAGTTCGACTGGACCACTCCTCTATCTGCTCTATATTGCTGATATTCCAACAACAAAAGAAACGGTGGTTGAAACATTTGCCAACGACTTTTTTCCTAACGATTTCTGCCGAATGCTGTAGAAAAAGTACAAGTAGCAGGCAACTAAATCTACAAAAGGACTCGACATTGGAAAATACGGCTTAATGGCTTCAAATATGTCCAGGTTAATTATGCGTTGCGGCGAAATGACAAAAACCTAATAATGTCACTTGACGGATGCCCGATTTCTCAAGCAGAAACAGCTAAATACCCGGGCATATATCTCAATGGTAGGTTAAATTGAAAACATCCTATTAAACAAAAAGCAGAGCTGATTAGACACTTACATGCAGAAAGATACTCTCAACTTGACCTAAAATCATAGAGATTGGTTTATTAGTGAATCATATAGGGTGCAAATATGGGGTTGCACTAAAATATCAAACCAACTAGTAATCCAACGCACTCAAAACAAAGTTCTAGGATTAATTAATGCTTATCGCTAAGTAACCAACTAAGAGCTGCACAATGACCTCGAAATCAAATGGATATACGAAACAGCAACGTGGCAATACAACAATACCTACTGGACAACACGTAGGACATCAGAAGATTGAAGCGAACCAAACCACACGAACTTGTTTAGTGTATAAGTATTCTATATATGTATAGTATTGACTATCTTTAGCTTAAGTAGTTCAATTTTATTTTAATTTGGGAAATACATAATGATTTATTAATCCCATAGTCGCCATACTTGTGTATTAATACAAGTACAAAAGAACAATAATAAGTTAATTTGTAGATTAAAATTGTACTAAGCATATCTAGCTTAATAACAATACCTCATAGTTCGATTCCATAAGACTAAATAAGCTTGAGGTTTTAACAGTATATCACATCAAACCTAATACAAAGTATTAGCTTAGAGCCATGGCTTTGGCGTTGGTGTTGGTGCATGACCAGGTGGTCGCCATGATTTTTTCGCTTTGAATTATCATAATGGATCCAATATTCACGATCAGCGACAATACGATGCAAAAAACCTTTCCGACTTTGCCGTTGAAGGAGCTTGCCATACAAGACCAAAGGCCATTCAATGTTTCTTGGCTTCAATTCATCAAGCGATTGGAAATGATACATCGAGTAATGCCTTCAAATCCTGGTCTCTCAATTTTTTTGGTTGTCCAGAACGCCCTTTGTCTTTGGTGTCAAAATCGCCACTTTTAAAACGCCGAAACCAGTATTGACACGTTGAAATCGATGGAGCATGATTGCCATAAACTTCACATCGCATTCGATGATCTTCAGCCAGCAGTTACTTCAAAATGATCTAAAAACGAACCATCTCAACTCACCATCTGTATTAAGTCCTTAAAATATATTTATAGGCCTAATAATACTTTACTGATATAAAATGCAATGCTCCATGGATATAGTACAAGAAAATATAGAAACATTGAACAGCGTATCCAGTGGGAAAATTAAAATTTTTCTGAGGGATACGTCTTCAATTCCTCGAATTAACGTTGGTAGATATCTTTCCAGTAAAAGTTTCATTCGGTTTTAGTAGGTCGAAATAGAATACACCTTGCTGATCCCACTATATGCAGAGCAAGATCTCATTACCATTAATATTCCGCTTCGGTGTCGAAGTGGATAGTTCTCCTGAACTAACCTATGATTCAACCCATTTTTGCGTTTAGAATTCTCATAGTAAATCACTACATAGTATAAAACAAAGTCGCCTTTTCTGTCCCTATATCCCTATGTGCGCTTGAATCTTTAAAACTACGCAACGGATTTTGATGCGGTTTTTTTCAATAGATAGAGTGATTCAAGAGGAAGGTTTATATGTATAATACATGCATAATATACTAAGGCAACATTGCTAATTTTAGAGGTTTCTAACGTGATGTCGTAAATTAACCTATTTTTTTAGGCTTATTTAGCAATTAGCAAAAACGCTGCCTAACCCTACGAGTTAGATCAAATTAATGTACTACAGTATTGTACACCATAAAAAGGTCTACAAAAAAGTCCGCGATGGTATATGTTTATCTTTTAGGGATAACCCACATTAACCATTTTTATTGTTTAGTTTTTACGTGAGAAAATGGCTTATTTACGAAGCTATTTTAAGCAATACGGCATTAATCCTTATCGAATTAAGTACCTTAAATACAGTGTGCAATTAATATAGATCAATATGGTTCCTTACAGCATGTAAATTAAACAAATATTTTCGGAGATATTACAAATTTAAAATTTGCGTTTAAAAATGTGTAATGTAATAAAAATTGTATGAATTTAGATATTCCAAAGATAGCAGGAAGTCTTCATAGTAATTATAGGGGAAGAGGAATTGTTTTACTCCAAATTTAATGCGTGCAGGCCAAGGGCAGTAATGAATGAACCAAAAATACTGGATCGATTTTAATCATGTTTTCATTGAGTGACATAGGCATATATATTTTATGCCCGTGCAAAGTCGAAGCGGGCCGCTATGTTTTTATATACAACGTTCATATTTTTTCTGTAGTGTCTTTAATTTAGTATCAGCATTGCACCCGTGCGAAGCCGGGGGGGTATATATATATATATATATATATATATATATATATATATATATATATATATAGTCTATTCAAAGTGTTTTGTACATACGTCATCAAGATGTTTAATGTATTGCCTGTAAATTCGCCAATTGTGCCAATTTGTAAATTCGTTTTAGAATCAGACAATATTTTGCTTCTTATTTTATTCTATCTAAAAAGAGACACAATGCGGTCTGATTAGTTCGAATACGTAAACGAATGGGCCTGTCAAAGTCGTCCGGTTGTCAGACGTATGAAAAATTCTTGAAAGCAATAGAGATGATTACTTATAACTCTAACCTATAAACTATCGTGGCTGTATAATTAACTGTAGTCTTTAGATGTACTATAATGTTTTAATACATTTTTATTCAATTATTTTATTTAGATTAGAATTTTGTTGTATATCAAAGCCAAACTGTACTAAAACTCAGAGTTGATGCGGCAACATTGCGACGTTTTGACGTCACAAATTTAAATGAAGTATGTACAAAATAACTTTGAACAGACTATAATCATAATACGATAAAGAAAATTCTTTTTTTTTTCTCTAACAAGCAATGAAACGGCGAAGTGTTGAATGGTTCGAAATTGTATTTTCTGCCAATTCGTGTACTAGCTATTATACCTCATGCAATGCAATGCATCTGGATTCATCGACAACAAAGCTACCTCAAGTTTTTTTGAGACTTTAAGCTGGGTTTTTATTATTATAATAAAAATGTATTTACTTTTAAAGGATTTAACTTCAGTAGAACGCCGCTACCTGCTAGCAAAAATTAAAAATTAAACATAACTATAACTGTATGCTAATTAATCATAAATCCGTTTATTTCCATTTCAAACAACAGTGATAGTTAGAACATCCAACCCAGACATTATGTTCCTAATAAAAACCTTTTTTTAGTAAAACAATGTTTGCACAATTATAGGTAATAACCGGTATGACATTGAACGACGAATTTCGCGTATCAATCAGTACGAACTTGTTAATTTTCAATTGAATTTAACCTAAGAATTACATCACCGCTCCAAATCGGATCCCTGGGACCGTCCTTTTCAGAATTCAGACACCTTCGGACCAGTTCTAATGGTTAAAACCAACAAATGAAAACGGCTACAACGCAAAGTTAATGACACCTCGAAACGCCGACTTTACCCAAAACTATACAAGGACCGATGGAGAAATAAGTAATAACGAGTTAAATTAATATTAATGTATGTCCAAATTATACCTAGGATAATTATACAACAGTCATAAAGGTTATATTTTAGTTAATTGGCGTGAATTGGTGAATCTTTATAATAATCTAATTTACATAAAACCAAATGTAATTCAGGTGGGGGATATTTTGAAGAATTTGATGATTACAACTGATAGAGCTTTATTATTCTATCGTTAGATAGATAACATCCAGAAAGAAACTATATATTAAAAAAATATCAATAAGTTTTGAAGAGTTTACGAAATATAATTAGTTTCGTCATAGTGGTATTAGAGGAATAATTTTTATTATTCTCTGTCTCAAGTTAATAAAAATGATGTTTAAATTGAACGAATTACCCTTCGAATTGCTTTGTCACCCATCGTATAGGACAAACTTAGCTCGTTCTTGAAAGCAACCGATGAAGATATAGTATATTGAAAGTTATTTTGTACATACGTCATCTAAATTTATGACATAAAAACGTCCCAATGTTGCCGCCGCATCAGCTCTGAGTTTTAGATCGGTTTGGCTTTGACAACAAAATTCTAGTTTCGTGGAAAAAAACACGCAGAATTTGTAGTAAAGCCCAAATATCGGAACTGTGCTTCAAAAAATTCTTCTAAATTGGCAGAATAAAAGTTAGGAAGTGTTTAACATATACATACATACTCTCTTTTATTTGTACAGTTCCTGTAGACTCCTTATTAACCAATTAAAAATAAAATCATAATCAAATTGAGGAAGTTCTCTATAAGTTTGGCAAATAATTGATTTTGAATATAAAAGAAATCTACTAAGATTTAATTTTATTGATGTTAGTGACTGAACCTAACACATAGATGGCGCTACTGGAATTAAATCCATATGTTTTTTGGTTAGGCCTAACCCTCAAAAGATGCGTCTATAAATTTGACAACTGTCGGATCATTAGTTTGTGAATTATAGCATTTTGAGTGAAGCAACATTTGTTATTGTGAAAAAAAATTAATAAAAAGGAATTTCGCGTGTTGATAAAATATTGCTTTTTGAAGGGAAAAATACAGTTGAAGCAAAAACTTGTCTTAATGCCGAGTTTTCGGACACTGCCCCAGGAAAATCAACCATCAAGGATTGGTATGCTAAGTTTATAGGTGGTGAAATGAACACCGAAGAAGGTGAACACAGTGGACGCCCAAAAGAGGTTGTGATCGACGAAAATATTTAAAAAATCAATAAAATGACTTTGAATGGCCGTAAATTGAAATTGAATGAAATAGCAGTAAAGATATCAACTGAACGTGTACATCATATCATTCACGAATATTTGGGTATGAAAAAGCTCTGTGCAAAGTGGGTGCTGCGCGAGCTCACTTTTGACCAAAAACAACGACGAGTTGATGATTCCGAGCAGTGCTTGAAGATGATAGCGTAATAAACCCGAGGTTTTGCGTCGATATGTGACAATGGATGAAACATGGATCCATTATTTCACTCCGAAGTCCAATCGACAATCATCCGAGTGGACTGTGCTCGCTCCAAAGTGTGGGAAAACGCAACAGTCAGTGCACGCAGAAAAAGAAAGTGCTGCTTCACCAAGACAGTACACCGTGTCACAAGTCAATGAAAACGATGGCGAAAATCCATGAATTGGGTTTCGAATTGCTTCTTCATCCACCGTATTCTCCAGATATGAAAAGTTGGAGGGTCGCTATAAGCAGTGTATCACCCTTGAAGGGAATTATGTTTTGCCAACTAATTTGCCAGAAACTAATTTTGCCAAAAAAAAATGTGTTTTACTATGGTAGGCTGGAGACTTTTCAATTGACCTGTTACTATATAGTTCAATAAGTTTATTAATAACCATTTATTTATTATTACGTGTAAAAAATATCAAAAAAGTCACTGTTTATAGAAGGAACAGTCCATATAATGTACACAGCTTAAAATATCAGTAAATTAACTAAGAGCAAATTATTTCAACATCCTGTTTAGTCGCCGGATTTAACTTAACCTCCAATTTCGGCCTCTTCTTATACGAGAGAAAATTATTTAACGGAAAACCATTTTGATTAAACAAAATGTCATTACAGTGATGGGCTACCCCGTAATCATATGACTCTTGAATTCATAAAAGTGAAACAACTGTAAAGAATTAGGTAATTTTTTGAGCATTCCCGGTAGAAGTTCCTATCCCCTTACGCACCTTCCAAAACGCCAGGAAAGCCGTCCGCTAATTGATTAACTAATCAAATCCGTAACGCTTCGTGATTCGGTAAGAAAAGAGGGTCAGAATGGGAAGTGGATTAAATTCAGACGCAACGGACTTTTCTCGTTCTAAGAGAGGCGTTTTTTTCCTTCATTTTTATTATTATTGTATTAACGCCAGCCTAACTGACACACCGAACCTCTGTGAACCCAACCAAGAACTGTATAATCACAAATTATCATCATAATAGATCTAGTGCGGGGAAAATCATTGGGAACAGCCAAGACGAAACCGAAAATTTTCATCGTTTTTTGGTTCGGTTACGTTTGTTTTACACGAAAATTCGATTCTCACTGGTTATGACCTCTTTTTTTATTATTTAATTATATTGACTAAAAAGGAAATCTGATTAAAATAATTTTCTTTGGGAAACTTTCTTCTATTCAATGAGAAAAACAATATAAAACATAATTATGATAGCTGGTGTTCTCATCACCATAAACACAACACAATTTTCGATGAGCTTTCGCTAAATTTTGCCCTTTTTCGAAGTAAAAAACTAAACTATGACGAAAATGATCTTTTGGGCTATCCATTTTCAAAGCCCAATAACTTTTGACTAAGAAAATGAATGACGCAACCTCTATATATTAAACATGTTATAGTATGGCTTCACTAAATAATTACTTGCTACTATTATTAGGAAAAATCGAAATTATTTTAACCTCAACCTATAAAATAGTGAACAATATTTCCAAGTTCGTATTGGATACTATTTTTATATTAAATAAAATAAAATGCAAAATCTATAGAAATTAAATCATAGGTCTAATATAAATCAACAAAATCTTAATAAAAATAGACTGTTTCGTTTAATTAAATATGCCAATTAATACAAATACTACAGTACAAATCAACGTATAAATGAATATGTGAATATATTACGAAGGCAAACAAGCGTCATAAGAATTAAAGCTATTTACTCAGGTTTATGCTGTTATAAGTATAATTAAAGCCAGAACTAACACCAGACTAGATCATATTTCAGAGTGTTTTTTTCAGATTTCCTATTATTACAGCATCAACACCTATCCTATTAAGTCCTCTAGCACAGCTGTTTATTCCTGATCAGAAACAGAGTACAACATTGTTTGATTTAATTTAATATTAGCCACCTGTCAAGTCAAGTAGGTATACATCTATTATGTGTATAAATAAATTTCCACCATTAGAAAAAGTAAATTAGTTATTTTAGGAAATTTTACAGAAACGTGTAGGTGATGAACATCGATTGGTTGTGGAAGGATATGATAAGGCTGCTTTAAATGGTAGAAGTTGTCATGAGTAATTTAAGAACAACATATTTAACACTGAAGACGAATTGATTAGCAATAACCGAGATGAAGATGAGGGATGACAACAGGGAAAAGAAAAAAAAAGAAGATCAAGATGGTTAAATCAAAATTAAATTTGATTTGGTGGTAATAGAAATGGGATAAAATTAAATAAGAAAAAACTTAACGATAAGTCAGTGACGATAAAAACGTGTCAAAAAAATTTAATGGAACAGATACCATTTTAAGGGTGATAAGCGCCTTCATGAGGTGTTAAGCCATTCATTCGTACATGCAATTTCGATTAAAATATGAGATTATAATAAAATAGTATCGAATTATTAGTTAATTGGTGACGAATAGACGGTAATGTCTGAGCTTACTAAACAACCTGGATAGTAATATGAGATAAGCACCAGTATATCAACCTCTTTATTGATATTCGTATCAGGTGTACATTTTGTATTGCGTTTAGTTTGATAACGAATGAAATATACATACACAGTGACAAAGAAAAGTTTCCAGTTTATTCGAAAAATATTCACTAGACACAAATATGTGGATTAAATTGATATTGTTTCTAAATATATTGTTCTCAACATTTTTCTTTTTATTATTTATAAACAAAATTCTACATTTTTATTATTTATCTTCATAAAGAACATAAACAAATAATACATTTATATTGATAGCCTAGGTTCTTTGCCTTCATACTGTTCTTTCAGGTACTAGAGTAAACTTAGTGGTAGTCAAAATCAAAAGGTACATTTATTAACATATTAGACAAACATATTCTGAAATATTACTATATTTAATAGGTGGGATTAACATACAAATTGCTTGAAATCAAGTAAAGTAAAAGAAACCAAGCAGAGATGTAGTTTAAGAATTAATAAGATTATTTAATATGTTAAAACAGACACAGATTTGGTAAAGTATTTGATGAAATATGATAGTTGCACGTGCTTATACCTTTGTAAGGGTATTAATAAAATAAAATTACAGTTTGTACATTTTAACAAGTCAATTGAAAAGTCCCCGGCGTGACACATAGATGGCACTACTAGAATTAAACTACACTATTACACTACCCCAGGAAAATCAACCATCAAATATTGGTATGCTAAGTTTAGACGTAGTGAAATGAGTGCTGAAGACGGTGAACGCAGTGGACGCCCAAAAGAGGTTGTTACCGAAGAAAACATTAAAGAAAACTAAGGAATGATTTTGAATGACCGTAAATTGAAATAATGAAATAGCAGATACTCTAAAGATATCAACTGAAAGTGTACATCATATAATTCACGAATATTTGGATATGAGAAAGCTCTGTGCAAAGTGGGTGCCGCGCGAGCTCAGTTTCGACCAAAAACCATTGACTACCTTGAAAAAGGAAGGATCATCAACAGCTACTATTACATAGCGTTATTGGACCGTTTGAGTGACGAAAACGGCTGCATTTGAAGAAAAAGAAAGTGCTGCTTCACCAAGACAATGCACTGTGTCACAAGTCAGTGAAAACGATGTCAAAAATTCATGAATTGGGCTTCGAATTGCTTCCTCATTCACCGTATTCTCCAGATCTGCCCTCCAGTGACTATTTCCTGTTCTCAGATCTCAAAAGAATGCTCGTTGGGAAGAAATTTTCGTCGAATGAAGAGGTGATCGCCGAAACTGAGGCCTATTTTGAAGCAAAGGACAAATCGTACTACAAAAATGGTATCTTTATTTTTTAGTAGAGTTTATTGTAAGAGAAATTATTATTTCAGTCACACGGTACAGTCACCAACGATGAATCAATTCTGGTTAAATTTAGGTTATTTGCTTTGATAATTTCCAGTTCGTTCTCCTGTTGGTAGCACAAAACCGATTTTTAACAGCGAAATATAAGATAAATAATCCAAATAAAATCGAAGGGCACCAAAGAGTTTAAAAGTTTGAAAGTAGAAATGATGGTTAATAAAAGTGACTGAAAATGATGAAGTCAATGTTTCGTAACGCTTGGTGTTTGAGTTAATATGGCTCTTTTAAATTTTCTGGTTTTAGTTCTACTAAAGTCTTAGCAAACATTTAAAAATATATATTTTGTGGAATGTGCTTATCCTATATTATTATAAATAAAAATTTATTACAGTCATCATGCCTATTAAATTACCGTATAAAAGATGTGTTAATTTGTGTAACTGAAAAGCGATACACGTGAATCCTCCCATATTTGTTAATATATGAATTCATACCTTGAGATAATAATTTAATCATAATACAAATAGATACTCCTATGTTGTATCCAGGTCTATTTATAACCGTTGCTTATCATCGGCCGTGATAGCGAGAACAAATATCGCGGAACAAGTGGATTTCTCGGAAGATAAGCAATGCGCATCCTCTTATACTAGGTTGTCCAATAAGCCCGTAGAGCATATAAGCCAACGAAAAAATAATCGTTAAAATATATGAATTGTTCTGAACACCTAACTTAATAGCAGACCTCTGGATAACGCATCCCAGAAAGTTTTTTCATGGAAAATTATTTTCCACTGAATAGCGGTACTGATGATGACTAATTTTGAAGAACTATTGATTCTGCAGGAAGTAAAAAAAACTTATTATAATGTAAAGATACCTAAGTATATTTATATTAACCTAATAAAATACTGAACCAACGAACGCTACTCCATTATGCCAAGTAATATACAAGGACATAATAAGACTTCGCAAACTAGTACCGAAAGTTTCTACTTTCAACTGTCATATCAAAGAATTCTGAAAACATATATGATGACCTGTTCTTAATCAAGAAACTATTTAAAAATGTTGGAACAATCTGTTTTGTACCCATAATGAAGATGACGATGTTCTCTTTAGTGTAATGAGGGAACAATTGCGATCAAATGTGGATGTCATTGCCAGTGCGTCCTTGAATGTTGTTAACTTACTGAAAATGGTGAATCCGAACACTGCTGGTATTCCAGTTAATATTCATTTATGGAACGAAGATAAGCAGACGAATGTTAATGAGAAGGAAGATATATACAGCGAGGACGCGCAAGCTACACATTTTTTTACCAAGCTTTATATTGGGCTGAAAGAAAAGAGGTATCATACACAAATATTTTAATAAAAAATAAGTATCGTTGTTGCCTCATCGTTGGCGCAGTGGTCAATGCGACAGGGCGGTCCCACCTACTGTTGCGATAGTCACGGATTCGAATCCTGCTGGGGCATGGATGTACTTTGTGTTTGTGTTTGTAATTGTAAAGGTCTTTAGGTAACAGTGGAAAATCCGACAAGGAATAACCATACCAGTTACGTCAGTAACTTGGCTGGCCGTGGTTCGGAGCCCACGTTAAACAGTAGGTTCGATCCAGATAAATCCTCGTTGGTAAAAAGGAGGGTTAAAAAAATTATCGCTGTTATATCGCTGAAATATCTGCTTAATCTTCTATGGCGTCTTGTGTTCATAAAAATCATCGTCTTGCTAAAACTCAAGAACGTCTGGATGTAAGTGTCACTGTCATAATCATAAAAGCATACTTTGAGATGTATTCACAAATTTACTGCGCAAGAATTTTCTGTACTTTTATTATTAACAATGTCAGAGGAGACGATCTGACGTAGGCCGTCGAAATCAATCAAATGTGCCACCTAACAGGTCAATTGGAAAGTCCCCGACCTGACACATAGACGGCGCTACTAAAATTAAATCCATATGTTTTTTATTTAGCCCTAACCCTTAAGAGATGCGTGTATAAATTTGACAGCTGTCGGATCATTAGTTTGTAAATTATAGCATTTTGAATGAGGCAACTTTTGTTTTTGTGAAAAAAATGGATAAAAAGGAATTTCGCGTGTTGATAAAATATTACTTTTTGAAGGGAAAATAATAAGAGTTGAAGCAAAAACTTTTCAATTGACCTGTTATTGGTCCTATGACAGAATTGCGTTCAAAAACACAACAGCCATCACGGCATCATTACGGCATCTGTGCCGGTGGAAAAGTAAAATTGCTACAATTGGTCTCACCACCAGATTCATTACGCTCATATTAATGAAATTATTCTGGGATGACTAGATTTTGACCAGTTGTTTCCAAGTGACTCAACGGATATTGTACAGGAGAATTTCATGACTACTTTCAAGGGCAATGTCAAAAAGAAAATCTTAAACAATCGTAGATACAAGAAGAAATTTATCACTTATTAAGAGAGCAACTACTACTACCAAATGCATATCATGAAATCATGATAGTCATAATATGCGAGGAGATTTAATTCGCGGAAAATTGGCAACGTAGTGGCTATTGCTATTGTCGGAGAAAATTAGCAAGACAGATGTAGGTGATGTGTTTACCGACTCATTTAGTTTGCTATAAATGTATGAATATACATTAATCTTTTAATAAAGCACTTATTACTGAAATAATGTTTGTTAACATTTCAATAATGCGTATCGGATCACTAATGTGGTTTGACTTAGTTCACATTAAAGAATGTCTGCGGTATTTTCTCCTGTCCATAATTAGAGATAGAAGCAACCAGTATCGGTCCAATATACAGTAGATTCCACCATCGAAGAAGCTTACATCACCCTACCCAATTTTCCCTTCTAGCAAGTGATTATTCTTATTGTCAATGTTGATCTATCCATGAAGCAATTTTCTAATAACAGATTTAATAATCAAAACATTCAGCCAAACTAATAAAGGAGAATATTCTCCCTAACACACGTTTATAGACACTGGCTTCAACAGAGCAGACCACATTGAGGCTACAGTGACTGGCAGCTTCTTTGAGCACACTTCGGGTCTATCGACAGTATATTCCATCGTCGAAGAAGCTCTCGTCGCTGTTGAGGCAACAAACGTCGTCTTAGAAGCATCGGCGAAAGAACACGCTAAACGGCCGGTTCCGGTCATCTAGGCCTATCTAATATCCCCCCTAATGAAAGCAAAAAAATTACTATACGGTATGGTACGTGAGCGTTACAATCAGCTGGTTAATTAAAATGCTAATTCATAATTTTTAAAGCCTAGGGGCAATTACCAGCTAAGATCCCTGTTAGTGGAAAAGGAAAAACCGTAAACGGAATCATTAAGAGCGCGCTCGTTCAGCGTTGGGTAACGGGGTCCGAGCACCACGCGATGCCAACGATCTATTATAAGAGGCGAGGGGTGCGAGCGGACCATGTGCAGTGATGACTGACGAGGATGGTTCGTTTTTTTTGCGATCCTGGTCCGTCTTAACAGATCAGGTGCTAATTATGTCCGTTCGTTATCACCAGCGTATCTTTCCATAGTTGTCACTGCATCGTATTTCTCATTAGTACTATTATAGGAGGCATTAGTGAATGGTTTAACACCCCATGGACGGCTATTGTGGCTGTAGAAGAATCCTTGGTCTTTCTTTCCGGGGAAAATCTAAGGTGGTTCTCTTTTCAATTCATTTAATTAACCGGAATCAAATTAATTATCAAGAAAAGTAGATTGCTTGATATTGAATGAGCAATAATCCCGCAGTTACTTGAAGCATTTCTTGTTGTAGTTAAATCGAGTTCGGGCAAAAGTATCTTGCCGCTGAAGTTACGCCGAAGGTCGCAAAAGTTGAATTGAAGGTAATCAAAGACTTCTAGATAATCTATCCCAATTAGCAAACATTCAAGCTATTAAAAACACCTCTAGTTTGTGGATTCCCAGCACACCCATTATAATTCCTAGTGTAATCCAACAAAAGCGGACTGAAGTTGCTGAAATGAACTACCATAGTCTATTGGAATTTGGACAGAAGTTTTCGAATCAGTGTGAACGGTCGCCAAAGGCGGATTATAGTAGCTCAGTTTCTCAGCTGTAGACTATTGAAAGCCGAAGTCACCAAAACATGGGAAACCGTTTCATACTGGGTACACCTTGGAAACTTAGGTAGAAACAGTGCTATTCAGAAGATCAACAAAGACAAACTGGCAGACCAAGATACCGGCGACACTCACAAATAATTTTACAACTATAAACACGTACATCCCTTTGGTCATTTCTTTAGAAGATGTAATTTCTTATGTTAAGGGTGCTTATGTTAAGACTGAACGGTGATGATGGGTGAAACGTCAAAACATAGGAAGCTATCCATAAGGGTCTATGTTCGAATTTAAATCCTCAGTGTCGTTTTGTATTGCTTTTCAACAAGTTGCCTCTTATTTCTTTAAACAAAATAGTATTTCAAGATAAATAAATAGTTTTTATGCTCTAAACTCTTTTATATTCCATAGTTTATATCCTCAACAGACATCATATTAGATAAAAACAGACTCAAAATCAAAGAAATTGTTTTATTAGTCAATCATACAGCCAACTTCTACCTGAGAGGTGCAAAATATGACGCTGCATTTCACAGACGATTATTCGATTTTCCATTGGCCTGTCAATTAATTGAGGTGGCATCCACCTTCCCATCTTTTAAAATTTCCCCATTGCTCCTAATTGAATTTTCCCCGTTGCTAATCGTTTCTTAAGCCACATTTAACTTCTTTCTCTTCATCCAATAACTCTTGCAGTTTCGAATCTCCAAACTTTTTCAATACACAAGAACGTTCTTTGTCTTGTAGATCGAAAGTACCACTTTTTAAGGTTTTTAATGTTGGGGCATACTCATCGTAAGTTTCTACCAACAAACAATCACTTTCAGTGGCTTGCTTACTTAAGCCGAGCGGCATTTGACCCATGTTCCTCTTCGAAAACCGCCTCTAAGTGAAGATTCGATATACAGTACCATCCACCATATTCGGCCGAATTAACTTCGTCCGATTCCTTGCTATTCTGACAATAATATTCCTGAACCTGCGTTATTATAAATCTATTAATTAAAAAAAATTGTACGAGGAGACAACGTGGTACTCGAATCGACGAATTTTGGCAACGCCGTACTTATCAGTACTAATTTCGAATAAGAGGTAAAACTAATATTTGCTTTTCAGTTGTGGAATTTTGTCGAGTTAAAATGTTAAAATAGATTAGCGCGTACTGAATTTGTTCAACGTACAAAGTATCTCATCTAGTCAGTACGAATATTGTTTATTAAATGATGTGCAACAACCTTCTCAGAAATGCATACGAAACGTAAAAACATAATTTCAAAATAACGATATAAGCTAGTACGATACAAACAGTTAAAACAAATAGGACACGTGGTACATTTTTAAAACAAAAACTGCTGATATAATTCTTATCGACCGCATAACAAACACGCTACAGGTTTACAGACCAACAATGCGAAACAATAATACTAATAATAATATACGCCTTTAGCTCGATACAATCACCAATAATCGTAATGAGCGAAGGAATTTTTCACTGGCTATTGTTTTCGAGTAATGTAAATCCGTCGTTGTGTTGAACGCGAATTCGTAATGACTAATGATAACTGGAAAATGCGCTCCGAACAATTAAAAAACATATCAGTTTACACCACAGAAAATGGAAATGATTTCTCACTATCACAGGCGCTGATTAGAAGGTGAAATACCCCAACCGCTATTTTATGGTCCAATCCTAGTGTTTTTTCTTGTCATAAATTATATATTGTTCTGTAGATATCACCATTCTATGTAACGAAAATTCTTTGTAATGCTAGAAAGAAATGAAAATCCATGTGTACATGATTTAAAATCTACGAAGAAAGAATCAAGCTAACTTTCATTGTATAGACAAAAAATATTTGCAATTTCCAGTGACCTCAAAGCATTTGAATGGAAACTACAGAAAATATCATGAAAATAATAATAAAAAGTCGCAAATTTTCTATATGTATGGAAAGAGTGGCGACATATATGGGAAAACTAAAAATTTTTAATTCCCGCGATAACGATAAAATTCTCAAAATACATGTATTTTGGAGTGAAAGAAACGAAAAGTCCACCTTAAGATGCTTTACAGTGTATAATTTTTGAAATAGGGGACCTAAATTCCATTCCTAATTCCATAATTTTTTTGAAAATAATTGAAAATTTTCATTCTATAACTCAAAAACCCAAGGTTGTATAAAATTAATTATACCATTCGATTCAACGTAAAATCCTTCATAATCTCTGTAATTTTTATTAACCTGAGATTATTTGAACTGAATTGACAGCAAAAAACTTGAAAATGGCAAAAAATCGCAAATTTTCACGACTATATGTATGGAAAAAGTGGCGGTATTTTTGATATCTCGGATTGAGATAAAATTCTCAAAATACATGTATTTTGGAGTGAAATAAACGAAAATCTACGTTAAGATGCTTTACAGTGTATACTTTTTAAAATAGAGGACCTAAACAAAAATCCATAAATTTTTTGAAAATAATTGAAAAATGTCCATTTATAACCCAAAAACCCAAGGTTGTATAAAATTAATTATACTACCATTGGATTCAACGTAAAATCCTTCATAATCTCTGCAATGTTCATTAGCCTGACATTATTTCAACGGAAATGACAGCAAAAAACTTGAATATGGCAAAAAATCACAAATTAAAAAAAAATTACATTTTTAATATGTCGGATTAAAATAAAATTGTCAAAATATATATACTTTGGGATGAAATAAACGAAAATCTGTGTTAAGATGCTCTAAAATGTATAATCTTTAAGATACATACAATACACATTTCATTGAATATGTTAGAAACTACCGTTCGATTCATCGCAAAATTCTTTATAATCCCTGCCATTTTTATTAACTTAAAAAAATGTGAACGGAAATGACAATAAAAAATATGAAAATCATAAAACAACAAAAAGATATGTGGCATAATCAGAAATCAGCTATTTTGTTGACTTTTCATTTCATATTTTAGAAACTAAAGGTTGTATATGGTACAATTCAACATAAAATTATTTATAATTCCTGCAATTTTCATTTATTTTTTCTATTTTGAAAATCTACATTAATTACTTGAGAATTTATAATTTTTAATATGTATGACAATATCAACCCATCACCATCAAGTTATTTTTACCTATTATTTTATCATTTTTATATCAAATGATAGAAAATTCTTCGTATTCCCATTATTATGAAAATCATTTGGGTTTTCAACGAAAAAATATAATGTTTCGCGGTGATCAGAAATGTGATATGAATAAATTAGCTTTGAAAATCACGGAAAAAACTAAATAATGCTGGATACTGTCGAACATAATACGAAAGTATAAAACAATTATTAATACAACAATTTCATTCTTCTTATCTGGTAATGTCTGATTTGTGACTATTTGATGACGGGTTAAAAGTTTAAGAATTAGGGATAGTCCTATTGTTGCGATAATGGCCAGTTAGAATCCTGCTTGGTTGCACATTTATGTTCGTGATATTATTGTCCATTAAGCAAGAGTACAAAAATCGACAAGGAAAATAATCTTAGTCACTCCAAGTAACAAAGCTGGGTAAGACCGGATGTCTTCTATGATAATCTCGTCAGGTTGGTCACTCGCCAGTCGATATCGTTAATACCGAGGACCGTGGTTCGAAGTTCGCCTTCAACAGTCATCGCAGAAAGGGGACTTTCCCCAGATATCGTTCCTAGACTAAAGATCCATTCTCCAATATCAGAATGTTAAGGAATAAAATTTATCGACTAGAACATAAAGTTCCAAAGGATGATCTTTAGAATAATCCTGAAACCAGTAATAGTAGGGTAGGGTGTAATCTCGGTATTACTAGTTATTAAAACACCCTGTGGACAATGTTTTTAAACCGCAAAGGTGAACGTAAAACGATACAACCGAAGGCGGTTTAATTAAAATTAACGAGTGAACAATTAGAAACTAGACAATTAACTACAAAACTGCGGAGGAAGAAGAACGCCAGAAGCCGAGCGATAGCTAATGGTCAGCGGCGTTTTTAATTTCGGTTTATTATTTTTCCGCTCTTGTTCTAATATGGTCATTAAACTCGACAATTAGGATTATAATGCAAAAAAAGTGCATAATGCATAATTTCTGCTCCTTTACCATAGTCTAGTGGTCAGTGCATTTTTTTATTATTATTTTTCATCGGGCGTCGAAACTAACGGCATTTCCCAAGCCGAACGTGCGTAAATACTGCGATGCTTATTCCTGCAACATAAATTAAGCCGATAAAAAACGGTTCGTTCAGGATTCATATAGATAAAGTAATAAATACTGATATATTTTTTATATCAGGCCTATAAATTAATTTTAAAGGATTTACTGTGCATTAAATAATATACTTCAAATCACTTCGAGTATATTTGTAACCAACCTTATGCTGGTTCCACTTTTCGAAGTGTGAATACACATTTCTTTTAGATTATTTTGAAGCAAAGGAAATATAACTAAATAATTAAAATATATAAGGAACTAAAAGTTATATAAAATATATGTATTTTGAAAAAAAAAAGCGCAAAAATCAATCCTAAATTGCTTTAGAGTATATAATTTTCAAGATAATGTGACCTAAACAGAAAAACACATCTAAATATAAGAGATACGAATGCCCTATCAAATGCTTTACTAATAATCCTCTAACCCAAATACCATACTATTGTAATTTTTCGATATTCTCTATTAAATATTCAATCTATATGTTAGAAATTCAGTTTTATTATTGAATTACAATATATGAAATGTGTATTATTTGAATAAATTAAAACGAACTAAAGTTTTAAATTAACTGATTATATGTAAATGTTTTTAATTTAATAGTTATATTTAAGTACCACTGCTTCTAGCTAGTCAACGATACCTTCTACAAAAAAAACTCTTTATAAAAACATGACCTTATTAATACATGTTTATAATAAACATAATTGTTAGTGTTTGGAATATCCAAGTATTTTATAACTTTATTTAAAAAAATCTATGATCGTTTAAGCACGATTCAGTTAGTCGTTAGTAGGAACTATTGCGCTATATTTAGTATATTTCATATTGCACTGTTAATGCATTTTTGTGCTGTTATTATCGAAAATATTTGTTAATTCCTAGTATGCATTATTAACTTTGGCATTTGAAATGTAAATAAATTAGACTTGAATCGGAACAAAGTACATTAATAACAAGTTAATTGAAAGTCCCAGGCCTACCATAGTAAAACACATTTTTTGGCAAAATTAGTTTTTTTTACTCAAGTTCAAACTGATTATAGCGACCCTCCAACTTTTCGATACCATTTTTGTAGTACAATTTGTCTTTTGCTTCAAAATAGGCCTTAGTTTCGGCGATCACCTCTTCATTCGACGAAATTTTTTTCCCAGGGAGCATTCTTTTGAGATCTAAGAACAGGAAATAGTCGCTGCGGGCAAGATCTGGAGAATGCGGTGGATGAGGAAGCAATTCGAAGCTCAATCCATGGATTTTTGCCATTTTTTTCACTGACTTGTGCCACGGTGCATTGTCTTGGTGAAGCAGCACTTTATTTTCTTCAAATTCGGCCTTTAATTCGGCGATTTCGTCCTTCAAACTGTCCAATAACGTTATGTAATAGCCGCTGTTGATGGTCCTTATTTTTTCAAGGTAGTCAATAAAAATTTGATCTAAACTAATGATCCGACAGCTGTCAAATTTATATACGCATCTTTTGAGGGTTAGAACTAACTATAAAACATATGAATTTAATTCTAGTAGCGCCATCTATGTGTCAGGCCGGGGACTTTTCAATTGACCTGTTATGCATAATAGTTTAATAAGAATCTGTTTAATCCTACATGAACATGAACATATAAAAGGCTATTAATGAAAACTACAATAAAGTCATAATGTTGTTTTTTTTTTAGCAAGCACACACAAGTAAACTATTTGACCATTACCCATGATTTTATATGAATAACAACAAAACATCATTATCAACAACCTGGTGATATTTTATTCGTCTTATCGGCAAGCAATTGTTATATTTCATGTGACGATAGGAAGTATGTCGTTTTTAGCCGTTTATCGTTACCATTTTCCACACTTAACTATGTCCGTGTTCAATTCCTTATCTCAGTTTTACTTCGTGCTAGTGGAAATTGTAGGAAAGCACAAATATCAACAATAACCTTGCATGTAACACGCACAATATGTTAAATATTTATTCGGCAAATATTAGGTGTATGATTTGATTTTTACAGATTTTTCCTTCGAACTTCATTATATTCCAGATTTAGTAAAACGAAATCCATTATTTATACAATCGACAACGTTAGTAAATTGAAGAAAGACGATGTTTTGTACCAAAAAAGCGTATTTAAGGGTTTTGGGAATGATTAACTTAGTTCTGTTTAAACTCATGTCCATCAAACACCAGAGAAGGAAAAATAGGCTACCCTTTGCAGTTTTTCATCGATGAAGATCAAAAAGGCAAGTTGAATAGTGTTTATTGTTGTGATAATGTTTCTATAATTTCGATATAAAAGATTTACCAAAATCTAGAGCGCTAATTGTCGAAAATGTGAATACAATCATGGTGTACAGCACATTAAAAACTATTCTATACGATATGTTAGAGCTCCAGGATCAATTAGAAGCCACTGAAACAGAAGAACAAAGAACTTTTCAAGAATAATGAAGCTTTAAAGAAACTCCTCTCTCCCTCATCCACATTTTCAGTTACTAAAATCTTATCTCACAGATAGACGTTTCACTATAAAACAATACGATGAGCTCACTGAATTACATCCAGTATATTCAGGAGTACCGCAAGGCAGCTGGTTTATCGACGACAAAAATCACTAGTGTGTCAACTCCTCCAAGAGAACCTCCACACCTTGGTGGCAGAAAACATGGCGTATTATATCAAATAAAACAAAATCTACCCATGTAACTAAAATTTCACAATAGTTATATTCAATAAGTTAGTGATTTATCACACTGCCCTCGTATATCATTGATTAGTATTTGAAATTTATATAGATACATTTTCTTTGAAAAACATGCAATAAACCAAAATTACTTCTTCCTCAATCCAATATACTTAATAATTAATACAATAATTTAGCACATAATTAAAAAAATTTGACATATTTGTTTTTTTTTTTTAATTTTCCGATATTTCTGGTCTATGTGGGTCACGTTGTCATCTACGCACAATCCATTCAAGACATATATTCCACTCGATGAATAGAAACGTACACTTACGTACCCAACTTTAATGACAGTGCAGACACACCAATTTCAATTGAATACAAAGCATTTAATGAAGGTCTATTAACGAAATATCTTATTTTCACGGTTCAAAGAATGGGTACGTTGATAAACAACAATTTTCGTCGTACCACGGTGGCTTCAGTGAGAATCACTTACTCGCTGGGATTCCGTAGGTTCGTATATTACCAAATTATTCGTAAAAATTCCGCAGGATGAGTATATATATTAAAATTAGCGTCCATTCACATGAACTACTTCACATGACTCATAAAAGAATTTTGAATAAAATCACACACGACAGAAGAAGACACAATAGAAGAAGGGTCGGGCTAGCTAAAAGATTTTGTACAATTATTTGGAACTACGTGGCAACTGAGTCAAGTTTACAATCAGATCTACTGTCCGTCAAGCAAATATTAATAAATAAAATATGAATATGTGCTCGTTAATTGTATTAATATGTTAGTCATGACGAGTTGATGATTCGGAGCAGTCTTTGAAGATGAAGAACCCGAGTTTTTGCGTCGATATGTGACAATGGATGAAACATGGCTCCATAATTTCACTCCGCCCAATCGGCAGTCATCCGAGTGGACTGCACACGATGAACCTGCTCCAAAGCGTGGGAAAACGCAACAGTCGGCTGGCAAGGTTATGGCGTCTGTATTTTGGGATGTGCATGGAATAATTTTCATTGACTACCTTGAAAAAAGAAGGACCATCAACAGCGACTATTACATAGCGTTATTGAACCGTTTGAAGGACGAAATCGCAGAAAAAACGGCTGCATTTGAAGAAAAAGAAGGTGCTGCTTCAGCAAGACAATGCACCGTGTCACAAGTGAAAACGATGGCAAAAATCCATGAATTGGGCTTCGAATTGCTTCCTCATCCACCGTATTCTCCAGATCTGAACCCAGTGACTATTTCCTGTCCTCAAATCTCAAAAGAATGTTCGCCGGGAAGAAATTTTCGTCGAATGAGGAGGTGATCGCCAAAACTGAGGACTATTTTCAAACAAAGAACAAATCGTACTACAAAAATAGTATCGAAAAGTTGGAGGGATTTTGCCAAAAAAATGTGTTTTACTATGGTAGGCCGGGGACTTTTCAATTGACCTGTTATAAAATTTCAAAGGGCTATGGCATGGCTCTATTAGGAATATTACAAAAACTTGAATTTACTTTTTCCACAACCTGATATTTATGAGTAATTATGAAATTATCATGTTTTAGCTAAACCTCGTATAGGAATAATCCTCAATATTATATTTTAATTATAATAAATAATTTACTGGGTGTATAACCAAAAAAGTATATACAAAAAATAGGTTTTAAAAACGGATGAATCACAGATCAATATTGGATCACAGCTGTATTTCTAATCGCCTTAGTGAAGACCATTCGAAAAATTAATGAAAGATGTGTCACTTACTGTTATTTGAGTGGACTCTTATTTGAAGACCTAAGTAACCTATATTTTTCAGGAATTTCATAAAATAAATGAATAATTAAATTATAAATGAAAAAAAAAACAATTGACGTTGGCTTCACTTGGCATTCGTTACATAGCTGAAGCTGCAAGGCCACCAAAGACGGACTGAAGTTGCTATGAACTAACATAGTTTCTTGAATTTTAGACAGAAGCCTGTAGTTCAGGGTCCACAGTCACTAAAGGTGGATTGATGTAACTCTGGTCTTGCTCTATATTGCAGTATGAAGTTTGGAGTCACTAAAACTTGGGAAATCATTCCATACAGGATATATCATGAAATTTTGGGTAGAAACAGTACTATTCAGAAAAGCATCTGTGGCAAACTGACGAACGAAGGTACAGGCGATAATTGCAGCAAATTTTACTACAATCCAGACGACACAACGACCACATATCTCATATCTCTTTGGATATTTCTTTAGAAGGGAATTATCCAGTTCATGCACATTTCATAATTTATTTAGACCCTACAGTTAAATGAATCACAATGAAAATTTGATTAGATGACGTGAGGTAATAGATGGGCAATTATACTGCGATACCAGAACGTATAAAACGTATGATACAAAAGAAAACAGCGATTACGCCGACAAAAATCAAAATCATTTGATATGTAACAAACAGGTCTAGACAAGAAATGCATTTCAAATATTTGAACTTATTATGTATTGCGTTATCGATCATATTCTCACGGATTGTGTGGTTTTATTAAAAAATAAGATAAAAGAAATTGAAATGTTCTGATAGTCCTCTACATATTTATTATAACTGTTGTCTATGTGCGGTAAGCTGTTATCTGGTAATGACCTTTGTTTTCCTTATGTTCGATAAACAAACACCAGAGATTTAATAAGGTCTTAGATCATAATTATCTCATCTCTAAAAGCTCGTAGATAATAGTAAAAGTAATATCTTAAAGCTTGTATTCATACTAATTGATTCAGTTTATTATTTCATTAGTAATATCAGTAAAATCGATTTTTTTAACAAAATTACTTTATTTTCTTATGTTATTTAAGTAAATATATATAAAATACAAAGAATAAGAAAGAAAAAAGAATACAAAGAATGACTGAAATCTCAAGAAACCTGTCGCAGCTAACACAACAAAATCCAAAAAGATAACAACACATTTTCAACATTATAATAAAGCTAAAGAAGAACTTACTATACTCTACAGAAAAAAATTAATCAGATACCAAATGAATCAGCTCCATTTATCCTTAAGTTTTTATGTATCCCTAATAAAATGCCCCTACTGACTTCCCAATGGTAGGTGTTAAAGTGTTACCGATGTTTCCATATCATAAGTAATTCCTTTAATCATATTAATCATCAAAGAATAATTAATTCTTTAAATGACACAAAAAATTTCAGAATCAGTTTCATGACAGCTATTTTGAAACGTATTGTATCAGGATACCTTTCCTTAATCAATGACGCTATGACGAAGATTCTCTACAGTTGATAACATATGCCATCCAAGCAAGAAAATCGTTTGACCATACCTAACTTTGTTCTTCATCAGAAATCTTCATATACATATCTTCAGCATACATCATTAAATAGTATTTGAAAAGTGATTTCTTTCTTATTATCGTTTCTTACAAATTCACTTTCATAAGTTAAACATGTCCTAAATGACCAAAACAATATTTTTCCCTAAAAATACCTAACCAAATATTGGAACTATATATCTAAAGAGTTGACGTTGGGTAAAGTGAAATTAATACGAAACTAATAGAAGCCACTGAAACAGAAGAACAAAGAACTTTTCAAGAATAATGAAGCTTTAAAGAAACTCCTCTCTCCCTCATCCACATTTTCAGTTACTAAAATCTTATGTCACAGATAGACATTTCACTATAAAACAATACGATGAACTCACTGAATTACATCCAGTATATTCAGGAGTTTCGCAAGGCAGCTGGTTTATCGATGACAAAAATCACTACTGTGTCAACTAATACACAAACGACACAACCATCTTAGTATCTCACGAAGATTCAATAACAACATCAAGGAACCTCCAAACACACCTTGGTGGCAGAAAACATGGCGTATTATATCAAATAAAACAAAATCTACACATGTAACATTCATTCTGCGTATAAAAACATGCCCATCAGTGAATAACAATGATTTCTGCTGTCAATGGCAGTCAAACACAAACTAAATGGCAGTTTGCTCAAAACTTCACAGTAGTTATATTCAATAAGTTAACATATGCCATCGAAGCAAGAAAATCGTTTGACCATACCTAACTTTGTTCAGAAATCTTCATATGCATATCTTCAGCATACATATCATTAAATAGTATTTGATAAGTGATTTCTTTCTTATTAACGTTTCTTACAAATTCACTTTCATAAGTTAAACATGTCCTAAATGACCAAAACAATATTTTTCCCTAAAAATACCTAACCAAATATTGGAACTATATATCTAAAAAGTTGACGTTGGGTAATGTGAAATTAATACGAAACTAATAGGGAAAACATCATTATCTAGATAAACAACCATGGACCAACACAATATAAAAATGTAAACACCCACAAAAAGTATCTGTTGACTAAACCTTGTATTTTATTACTTTATCGCTTTTTTCCCTTTCTTTAATGTGTTCCATTTAGTCACTAAACAACCAACTAATTTGCGTGATACAATACAGAAACTATTTTAGTCATATGTAAACAATATCAGTCTTTTTATAAATAAACATAAACTAATGTTAGTGAAAACAACACAATATGTTTGACTAAAATCTATTTTTATAAATTCCGATTAATCATAAAGGATTGGGGAAAAGCTAGCTTAGATTCTTTAGTTTCTTTTAAAATGAATTTATTGGAACCGAACCATCTTCAAAAACATTCATATACTACTTTTTGGTTCCTTGTAGACTTAGGGGTCCATGCATAAAAACTGCATTTTTTGAATGCGTTAGTTGTCGACAGTAAAAAGTCGAATTAATGGTTTCACCAAGTTCAAGTAATTCGTGATGAAGAAATCGTTTTCAACCCCACCAAATACTTAGCATCACCTTCCTTGGCGTCAATGCGAGCTTTGCAGCAGTTTATGAAGTTCTAGAATCTTTATTTCCAAAGCTCAATAAACACTTCAATGAGTAAAGAAAGACTCTACCTTTATTTGAAATATTATATGGACTATATTCATCACCAATCAGGGAGAATGTAGAATGGTCTGACAACAAAATTGAACTGGTATAAAGAGTTTTAGATCAAAGAGTGAGGAGTAGATTTCCATCTCCAACACCATCGAAGTAATTGGCGGATGTTTTGGTACAAGAATGGGACAACATTTGGTTGGTAACTATACAGACACTCTACGAATTTATTCTGCGAAGAGTTGCAGTCGTTTTAAAAGCAAATAGGACCTCAACGCCTTATTAATAATTAAAAATTGTGTATATGTCAGCTGTTCATATTATTTTGTCCATTCCTTGTGCGAGAAAAAATCTAAAATGCATAACTAAATGCAAAAAGTTCGAATTAAAATTAATATGAACATGAAACTTTACATAGAGTAAATATGTGCCAGTATATATGTGTAACGGTTATATTTCTTGCTGTTTTGAATGTTCCTAACGTGTACATGAGCCATTCTACTACAGTTGCTCGTTTTTCTTTAACGAATAAGATGCATTCCATTCTAATTTCCTAACTATGGCACTTGAGGGTACTTGACACTTCGACAAGCGGCAGCTACCGTACACTCCGTTGTCCTACGCTGAAACAATTCCCATAAAAACGGACGTAAGGATGCCGAAAAAATATCGATAGCATCGAACTTTTAATTGTAAAGTAAAATATCGATATTACAAATCTAGGATTTTCCAAGAAGAGTATCAAACTTTTGTTTTAGGATTTCTTCCTTCGGGCATCAAGTGAATTTTGTGTGGTTTACTATCCACATTTTTTGATTAGGGTTAAAAATTAACCACAACCAAAAGCACAGAGCTAAGGCAAATAATTACAGAAAGGAGCTGTATTGCTGACTGACTAATTATTGCTCAATAGGTGAGCATACCTATTGCCGAACTGACAATTCCCGATTTGCTAGAATTTTTCATAACAAAAGAAGTGTCCCCCAATTCAACTCTGATCATTCGGCCATTATGTTAACCCTAATTGAGAATATAATAAAAAGTACACTAAATGCCACCCTTACTAACAAAACCAGCGATTGGAAAAGTTTTAGAACGGACCTCCAGTGACAACATAAACAACATAAACTTGAAATAAAACAATAGAGCAACTAGAGGAAGAAGTTAAAATGTTACGAGGATTATTCAAAGAGCAGCTTGCCAGCAAAAATTCGAGAACTAAAGAAAAAAAGAAAAGCCAAAAGAAGGGGGCAACAAACTAGGGATTCTACAGTTAAGACAATACTTAATAACAAAACTCAGGCTCAGGATTCCGCAAACACCTATATTCATGAATTATCAATATATAAAAAGGCCAATTACTCATTGTGGAAAGCAATCAAGAAGACTAAATGGCCTATAACATTTATACCACATACAAGAAGCAACAACGCACTATACGCCAAAGACAAGAAACAGCCTTGCTGAACATCTAGCTAAGTGGAGGAAGTAGTTATGATACCAAAGTCTGGTAAACAACCTAATTATGTCAAATCAATAGATCTATTTCTCTACTAACAATTGTGTCGAAACTTTTACTCAAAAATAGTATTCAAGAGAAAAAGTCCAATAATAAAGCAAAGCAATTTAATTCCGGACTATCAGTTTGGATTTAGACAAAAACATTCAACAATCGATCGGGTCCATAGAATAATGGATGTCATTGAGCGTTCTTTGGAAAAAAGCAAATATTCTCCGCAGCTTTCCTAGACGTAGCATATGGCTTCGATAAAGTTTGATAAAGTTGGATAAGTTTTGGCATATGTTGCCAAAGCAATATTTAGATATTAGCATCATATATATCTCCAATTGACTCTTTAGAATTAAACATGAAAAAGAATATTCTGAACTAAAAGAAATATAAGCAGGAGTACCAAGCCAGCGTTCTAGGACGTGCTCTAACTACTTTATACTAGTGACAAACCAAAATTCGAGGAAGTATGATAGCTATATTTGTGGATGTTACAGCACTGTTAGCAGCGGGCAAAAACCGAGCAGCATCCATAAAGAGACTACAGGCAGCTAGCGGTAAACTAATAGACTGGACCAAACAATGGAGAATAAAATTGAATGAGCTAAAAATCTGTTCCTCTTAATTTTACCTTACGTGAAGAAACTAAACAACCCAGTAATCTTGAAATTAACATTGCATAAATATAAATTGTGCTAAATATTTAGACATGATACAAGGTGTCAAATAAAAATTGAAGGAGCATGGCAAGAAATTAGTCGAACTTAAAATAAAATATAAACAGCTCCTTGAAAGAAAATCCAAAATGTTAATTCACAATAAGATCCTGATCTACATGGCTATATGATAAGAACTGTGGGGATGTACCCGGGATAGCGACGTAAAGAAAATTCAAGTACACTAGAACATAACGCAGTGAACGCACCTTGGTATGTCCATAATGAAGATTTGCATCGTGACCTGGAAATTCTTACAATCAAGGAAGATATTAAAAGGTTCGCTGAAAAACACGAAGCCAGATTATACCGGCATGAAAACCCAGAGGCGCTTTAGCTACTACATGGACAACACTGTGTTCGCAGACTAAAGAGGACTAAACCCTGGGAACTTATGTGAAGGCACATAAGTGAAGGACTGTAAGGTGTACTGTAAATTGTAATAATAATTGTAAGCAGTAAATTAAGGTTAGTCTAGGAGATCGGTTTTAATAATAAATAATTTTTTTTAATATATCGATATTTTTCTCCACGGTCGGCATCCCTAAACGGACGGCATGAAAAAGAAAACCTGAAAATATCGCGAAATTTTGACGAACACCATGGCCCAGGTTCCGTCTAGCGAGACGGACACACACACTCATTGGGACTATTACAGGTTAATTTATGTAGATTAATTTTTTTTTTTTTTTTTATTTTATTACTCTTCGTGAGTCCACAATCTGCCCTATTGGCAATAAGTATTTCTTCTGTTTATATTATATATACATGGCATGTAGAAAATTACTTCAATAAGCAATCTTCTGTATAAAATATTATCTTAATTAATTAGACTTATTCTGATGCTTATTCTAAACTCTACATATGTCCAGTAATCAGATCAGGTGGTGTTAAACGTTTTAGTCTACGCACTTCACTATCACGTCGCATATTTAGCTGATTAGCGAGTACATTGGGATGCACTGACACTCTTTCGAAGTACTTCACACATACACGTTGGATTAGACTCGTTATAGGTTCTAGAGGAATATCGCGTTGTATCACTTTATTTGAAATATAGTACGGAGCATCAACAATGGCACGCAACACCTTATTTTGGAACCGTTGAATGATGGATATATTAGATTTGCTAGCGGTACCCCATAGTTGAATTCCATATGTCCAAATGGGCCTGAGTATAGACTCATACAGCAATACCTTGTTATCTAATGATAACTTGGATTTGCGCCCAATGAGCCAATAAATTTGATATAATTTTAGTCCTAGTTGTTTCCGTTTAGAGAGTATGTGCTTCTTCCAGGTTAGGCGTCGATCTAAATGCATACCAAGATATTTAACATGCTCTGCTTGGGGGAGTTGACGATGATTGATATTTACTGGTGGACATGTTCTTCTACGCAGGGTAAACGTTATATGCGTGGATTTTGATTCATTGGCTTTAATGCGCCATGTCTTCAACCATAATTGTATTTGATCCAGGTGGGTTTGTAGGTTTATTGATGCTGTGACTGGATCTTCATGGGATGCTAAGATTGCTGTATCGTCTGCATATGTTGCCACAGTAGTTATTTTTGTGGTGGGCAGATCAGCCGTATACAGAAGATACAGTACTGGACCCAGTACACTACCTTGCGGAACTCCTGAATATATGGGATTTAATTCGGTATGTTCATCGCCTTGATTTACAATAAAATGTCTGTCAGTGAGATACGATTTTAATAGCTGATAGTCCGGATGAGGGAGAAGTTTCTTTAGTTTAACCTGCAAGCCCGTATGCCATACTTTGTCAAAAGCCTGGGATATGTCTAGGAAAGCAGCCGAACAATATCTTTTGGCATTTAGGTCAGTGTTTATTTGGTTTACAAGTCTATGCACTTGTTCTATAGTCCCATGCTTATTGCGAAAGCCAAACTGATGTTCTGGAATAATTTTTCTTTTTTCTATTATATAGTTTAATTTTTTTATGTATAATTTCTCGAAAACTTTCGAGATTATTGGTAATAAACTTATAGGTCGGTAGGAGGTCACATCTTCTGGTATTTTTCCTGGTTTAAGTATCATTAATATTTTAGCTACTTTCCAGATACTAGGGAAATAATTAATTCGTAGCATAGCATTAAATATATATGTTAATAGTTTTATAGCCTTTTCTGATAGTTCTTTTAAAATTTTGCCAGTAATTAAGTCATAACCAGGAGCTTTTTTAATATTAATCTCTCTCATTATTGTATGTTTAACATTTTTGACCGTTAATTTCTCGTGCGGTAAATCCATTTGAAATGGCGAATCTAGAAAGCTAGTAACTTTATTTTCGTCATCTTTATGTAGCTGAGACTGGAAAGGTTTAAAAACATTTTTTAAGTGTTTTGAGAAAATGTCGGCCTTCTCTTTATTGCTTCTCGCCCAATTATTTTCGCTTGTTTTAATAGGTGGGTTATGCTGCTGGGATCTCCTAAGCTTTTTTGTTGCTTTCCACAACGAATAGTCTGTAGCCTCAGTTGATGTCAAGTTTTCTAGGAATTCTTGAATGCCTTGGTTTTGTTCAATTTGAATTAGATCTCTCAGCTCTTTTATGGCTCTATTAAATTTTCTTTTATTCTCTTCAGTCCTTTGCTGTTGCCAATTTCGTCGTAACTTTCTTTTTTCTGCTATCTTTTTCTGTATTGTACATGATATATGTGTATTTTTTCTTGGAAATGTTTCAATGTTGGGAGTCGCGGAATATGCTGCCTCCTGTATATTTTTTGTAAGATTTATTGCTGCTATTTCTATATCCATTTCAGTTTGTAACGGTAAGTTTAGAGAGATATTTTGGTCTAAGTTTTCTCTAAATGAGGGCCAGTTAGTTCTATTATTGCACAGAGAAGGGGGTTTATCTTTGATGGTAATTTTTGAAGAAATTGTTACTATTATTGGTGAATGATCAGAAGACAGGTCGAAACATGATTCTGCCTGACACTTTTTTGGATCAATATTTTTTGTAATACAGAAATCTATTGTATCTGGTTTTTTATTTCTGTCTGAAGGCCAATATGTTGGTTCACCAGTAGAGATATGTTGTAAGTTATCTTTCCTTATGGCTTTGAGCAGTTCTCTACCTTTTGAGGTTATTATTCTTGAGCCCCACATTAAATGTTTTGCATTATAATCTCCTCCTGCTATAAATCTATTACCTAGCGTACTGAAGAATTCTTGAAATTGTTCTGCCTTGTTGTTATGTTTGGGTGGGCAATAAATCGCAGAAATTGTTAATGGTCCATGGGCTTCCTCTATGGTTATACTGGTGGCTTGCAGGTAGTCTTTGCGGAATTTTTCTTTTTCGAAATGCTTTATATCATCTCGAATTATTATGGCTGTACCTCCATGTGCTTTATCATCAGGGTGATTTGTATGATAAATCTTATATTTAGGAACTTTCAGATAATTCTTGTCCGTAAAGTGTGTTTCGGAAACCATCATAATGTCAATATTTTGTTCATTTACGAACATTTTTAGTTCCCTGGCGTGTTGTTGAAGCCCATTGGCATTCCAGACGGCGATTTTGTAGCTATTGGTTTCAGGCATTAGGCAAGTTTGCTTACGACGGTTGTGAGTAGACCAAGCATCGTACTCATTTGATCCATTAGTTTGGCCATCATATTTTCTAATCTTGAGATGTTGCTAGTTTCAGTAGGTTGAGATATTGTCTCTCGTTTTTGTGCTGAACCATTTTCAACTATTTGGGCATAAGTTATGTCTGGTTGACTTGTTCTGGTGGGTAGTGGTAGATTAGTAGTAGTGGATTGTTTTTGTTGATGCCTTTTTTCCCTTAAGGCAGGATAGAGTTTCTGCTGTAGTTGCTTGTGAACTGCGCAACCCTTGTAGTTCGCTGGATGATTTCCGTTACAGTTAACACATTTCACTTTTTCATCGCGAACTTTACGAGTACAATCTCCTGTCTTATGTTCTCCTGCACATTTTACGCATCTATATGATTTGCGACAGTAAGTCTTTGTGTGCCCGTGCGCTTGACATCTTGTGCATTGTGGTATAATTCTTTTTATATGTGGTGGTTCGCATTTAATAATATTATTTTCCAATTTGGTGATTTCATACACCGCCTTATTATTTCCATTAGGTTTTATGTCTATATAAAACATAGGCAGAGGTTTTTTTGTCGTGTGATGTCGTATATTGTGAATATTTACGACCTCGTGGCCTTTTTCAGCTAGTGCTACCTTGATGGTGTTAAAGTCCGTCCCGTGATGTAATCCTTTTAATACGAATTTAAATGTTCTCTCGGATTTTGGCCTGAATGTATGGTATTGGGTGTTTCTTTCATCTAATTCTTTTATAAGAACTTTAAAGTGATCCGCTTCGAACAATTGGATTTTAATTGTTTCATAGCTCACTGTTTTAATTGTGTAGTTCGTAGTAATGGTTTTCAATAAGTCATGGATGTTTTTTATTATTCCTACCTTATAGACTGTTATTGGTGGTGGTTTGGGAACAACTTTTTCAGGGCTTGTTTGTATGTTCTCTTCAATTTCTTCCGACAGGTTGCTAAAACTGTTTTTTGTCTCTATCGGTTTCTGCAACCAATAGTCACTGATTCTTGTTTGTTTCCTCGCGATTTCTTCTTCTGGACTTCTCAATCGTTTTTTATTAATGACTGTAGTCCATTCTGATGGTGGAGTTTGCGTTATTGCTGTTTGTTCTAATCTTATATCAAAGTGTGCAGGTGATTTGGTTGAATCGCTGTGGTTTGCCATTTTTTAATATTTTAATATTTTATTTTATTTACTTCCAGATGATAAAAAAAATAAAATAAATACATTGTTTATTTCACGCACTTCATTTTTCACTTACGTTATTTTAGCACTCGTTTTTTACTATAAATACTATAAATGAATTTCAAAAGGACTGTTGTAGAATAAGATGAAATAATTTTAAACACTAATAAAAATGAGATGCAGTCCTTTTGTCTGGTCAATGTAGATTAATGTGAATTAAAAAGTGAACGACTGTGTCTTTGGTTATGTTCGGTTCGCAACGCTTCGATTGAATAGATGCGGAGCCAAATATGGCCCGGCCGAGAGATATACAACATTTTAGAAAGACCGATGCGTTTTACGATCGTAATTTGCCTTCCACACGTTCGTTAAAATGGTAATTCCGCTCGAGATAGAAAAACGGCGTTTTTTAAATTATTAGTATTAATTGAGCTTTATTGTTTCAGTGGAGAATAACAAACTAACGTACCGGGTTTGATGCGGAAGTGCGGGAAAGTTTGTTTATGTCAGAATATACTTTCCTTGTTTTTGTAAGATGCATAAATAGATTTCAACCATTCAACAAAAGAAGATGAACAAGTTAAAGCTAGTGATGCGAGAAATATCTGTATCCACGTTCACAAAATACATACAGACCTAAACTTAATTAGCATTTGATGGATGGTACTTTCACTGGTGCACTATTAAGTTTTAAATACGGCACAGTTTTCACAGTTAGCTTAACTATAGCCTATCCAATAAAACAGCCCATGCACGTAATCAAAATTTATAACGTCAGCATGTCGCAATGTTGCCGCATAAACCTAGAGTAGTTTATTTGTCAATATTCAATATTTACTTTTTTGTTTTTGTCAGGTATACAAATAAGGTTCAACCATTCGAAAAAAGAAGATGAACATGCTATAGCTAGCGATTCAAGGAGTATTGGTATCCGCATCTAGAAGATATATGTGAATATCTACGTGTTAGAAAATACGTAAGGTTATCAATAACATTAGGTTTTCGTTTATTTACGAATCACTAGTTATTAACAACAGCTATCTAGTATTTTTCCTATGTCCAAATCTAAGATTTCAGACATAAACTTTATTGAATTTGATGAATGACTCTCACTGGTACACTCATAAGTTTAAAATGTGGCACAGTTAGCTTAACTATAGTCTATCCAATAAAACAGCCAATGCACGTAATCAAAATTTATAACGTCAGCATGTCGCAATGTTGCCGCATAAACCTAGAGTAGTTTATTTGTCAATATTCAATATTTATTTTTTTGTTTTTGTCAGGTATACAAATAAGGTTCAACCATTCGAAAAAAGAAGATGAACATGCTATAGCTAGCGATTCAAGGAGTATTGGTATCCGCATCTAGAAGATATATGTGAATATCTACGTGTTAGAAAATACGTAAGGTTATCAATAACATTAGGTTTTCGTTTATTTACGAATCACTAGTTATTAACAACAGCTATCTAGTATTTTTCCTATGTCCAAATCTAAGATTTCAGACATAAACTTTATTGAATTTGATGAATGACTCTCACTGGTACACTCATAAGTTTAAAATGTGGCACAGTTAGCTTAACTATAGTCTATCCAATAAAACAGCCAATGCACGTAATCAAAATTTATAACGTCAGCATGTCGCAATGTTGCCGCATAAACCTAGAGTAGTTTATTTGTCAATATTCAATATTTATTTTTTTGTTTTTGTCAGGTATACAAATAAGGTTCAACCATTCGAAAAAAGAAGATGAACATGCTATAGCTAGCGATTCAAGGAGTATTGGTATCCGCATCTAGAAGATATATGTGAATATCTACGTGTTAGAAAATACGTAAGGTTATCAATAACATTAGGTTTTCGTTTATTTACGAATCACTAGTTATTAACAACAGCTATCTAGTATTTTTCCTATGTCCAAATCTAAGATTTCAGACATAAACTTTATTGAATTTGATGAATGACTCTCACTGGTACACTCATAAGTTTAAAATGTGGCACAGTTAGCTTAACTATAGTCTATCCAATAAAACAGCCAATGCACGTAATCAAAATTTATAACGTCAGCATGTCGCAATGTTGCCGCATAAACCTAGAGTAGTTTATTTGTCAATATTCAATATTTATTTTTTTGTTTTTGTCAGGTATACAAATAAGGTTCAACCATTCGAAAAAAGAAGATGAACATGCTATAGCTAGCGATTCAAGGAGTATTGGTATCCGCATCTAGAAGATATATGTGAATATCTACGTGTTAGAAAATACGTAAGGTTATCAATAACATTAGGTTTTCGTTTATTTAAGAATCACTAGTTATTAACAACAGCTATCTAGTATTTTTCCTATGTCCAAATCTAAGATTTCAGACATAAACTTTATTGAATTTGATGAATGACTCTCAATGGTACACTCATAAGTTTAAAATGTGACACAGTTAGCTTAACTATAGTCTATCCAATAAAACAGCCAATGCACGTAATCAAAATTTATAACGTCAGCATGTCGCAATGTTGCCGCATAAACCTAGAGTAGTTTATTTGTCAATATTCAATATTTACTTTTTTGTTTTTGTCAGGTATACAAATAGGTTTCAACCATTCGAAAAAAGAAGATGAACATGCTATAGCTAGCGATTCAAGGAGTATTGGTATCCGCATCTAGAAGATATATGTGAATATCTACGTGTTAGAAAATACGTAAGGTTATTAATAACATTAGGTTTTCGTTTATTTAAGAATTACTAGTTATTAACAACAGCTATCTAGTATTTTTCCTTCATGTTATTAAGTCCAAATCTAAGATTTCAGACATAAACTTTATTGAATTTGATGGATGACTCTCACTGGTGCACTCATAAGTTTAAAATGTAGCACAGTTAGCTTAACTATAGTCTATTCAATAAAACAGCCAATGCACGTAATCAACATTTATAACGTCAGCTTGTCACAATGTTGCCTCATTAACTTAGAATCGTCAAAACAACATAAATAATGTCAGTATTTACTTTTCTGTTTTTGTTAGATATACAAATAAGTTTCAACCATCCGACAAATGAAGAGGAGCATGTTAAAGCTAGAGACGTAGCGAATATTCGTATTCGCATTCACAAAATATATGCAAGTATATATCTAGGACTCGCAGACAGTTTTCACACGTAACTTAACTGTAGTAGTTCAAAGTGTTTTTGTCTCTTAAACCTACGGGCAAGTGCACTATTGCAGTTGTAGTACCCGACGTTTTTATGTTCGCGAAACCTAACTTGTTTTTTTTTCGCAAACCGTGTAATTTTTTCACTGATCATTAATACCCTTAGATCTTCTGGGATATCCTCATTTCTAATATACCATGGGACGTTAAGAATGCCACAAAGAACCATTTATTATGCTATAATAATTGCAAATGTCGTCCAAGCAACCGATGTGACTTCTTAAGCCTCTTACAAAGTTCTGCTTATTACTTTTTGACAAACTGTATACACTTAATCTTAACATCGAGGAGATGCACAAGTATTTTGCTGTGTTCGCATACATAGAATTACTCCAGACCAATTATCAGTGGCAGGTAATCTACATTTTTGTATTAGAAATCCACATGTGTGGCCACTCAGTAATACTATTGACAGCTGCTTATATATACTCTACTTACAGTTGTCTCAATCAACTGGAAATGTGGTCATTGCAACTTTTTCACATTTAGGGAAC
Source organism: Rhynchophorus ferrugineus (assembly GCF_030347505.1). NCBI lineage: Eukaryota > Metazoa > Arthropoda > Insecta > Coleoptera > Curculionidae > Rhynchophorus > Rhynchophorus ferrugineus. The sequence goes on along the minus strand of NW_027472583.1, from coordinate 4,053,802 downwards.
TATCTTGCAGTACACAAGCATAGACATGTATCAAATCAGAAGATTCGTTACCGTATTTTATTTGAAAGTGACCGTCAAAATGTAGAATTTTAGAATCTGGCTAATCTGACCTACATCTAGAAATATCACTAAACAAGTTTTCTCAGTTACATTCACAGTACGTATTGTCCAGTATTTATACCTGAATCCAAACTGGCGAACAGAGATGAGTTGCTTTTCCTTAATAACTTCTCACCAGTGATATTAATCGATATAATGTTTTATCAACCTTTTTCATATATGAAAATGAAATATTTGATGCGCATTTGTTTCCCAGATTTCATTTTCGCAATATAAATAAGATTACTTATCATATTAAATCATATTTAGTCATTTTCAATGTCATTTTGGTCCATAAGTTATGAAAAAGGCATGAAAAAGAAAAATATGTAATACAAAATCACTAAAAAAACTTTCTTCAGTTTCATAGTAAGAAAAAAATTACTTAATCCAAACCAACAATAAACCATAATAAATGCAGTTAATACGAATCTATATTCACCCTGAGTTTATAATAATTGTATTCACCATATTACGAATTAGAACCAATTACACAGTTAAATCAGAGAAGTAAAAACATATTTTTTTTGCAATTTAGACCCAATTACAATGGTAAAAGTAATTACAACAACAATTAAGTTTGAAAAAATCACATTACACGATTTCATCCATCAACAAACGTTAATTACTCCATAAAATTAAGTCCATTAGAACTAATTATACGTGATAGTGCGAGAGATTTTGTTGACTCTTGAAATATATCCGATCAAAAATGATTTTTGCAAAAACTTTGGAAATTTGGAAAGAGAACGCTTCGCAGTGTTTCATTTTTACTTCATTGTTATGAGGAAATAAAATTAAAACAGTTAAAAATAATCCAAATGTCTATTTTTAGATATATCACTCCTAGCACTCTTCAAAACAGATGGCCCCTCAGATTACAGTTCACATCCCTCTTATATAGAAGAAAATATCGCAAGGATGGACGTTGTAGTTGTCCTGTCGGTACAGCTTGTAGTTCTAATAAAATTATGTTTGAGTATCGTCTGTACCTTCGCCCATCAGTTTGCTCTCTTGAAGACCTTCGAAATGGCCCTGTTTCTATACAAATCTCCAAAGTGCCCCTCTATGGAATGGGTTTTCAAGTTTTGGTGACCTGGCTGATTGGAGGCCTGGCACCTTTAACTGTGATGCATGTACTGGGAATCCACAGACCAGAGGTGATTTTCAAAACTTGAATGTTTCTTGCTTGGAACAGCTGATGGCTAGGAGTCTTTGATCACCTTCGACCCAACTTTTGCGACCTTACTGCGACTATATTGTCCGAACTCCACCTAACTACAGCGAGGAATACTTCGAGCAACTATGGAACGATTGCCAATCCAACGTCAACCTGTCTTCTTCTCCTGATAATTAATTTAAATCCGGTTAATTGAATGAATTCAAAAGAGAACAGCCTTATGCTGCGCCAGTTATAAAATGAGAAAGGGTTTTAAACACAGAAAACTATTAATTTACTATTAAAAAACTATTTTATTAATCGAAAGAAGAGGCGAAGAAGAGAGTTGAACTCACTGACACTGATATCTCACTCGTAACACCATTCAAAACAGATGGCCCCTCTGGTCACAGAATAGTGAGTGAATATACGTCATCAAGATGTTTAATGCATTATCTGCCCCAATTTGTAAATTCGTTTTAGAATCAAACAATCTTTTCCTTCTTATTTTATTCTTATCAAAAAGAGACACAATTCTGTCTATTTAGTTCAAACACGTAAACGAACGAGCCTGTCAAGGTCGTCCAGACGTACGCAAAATTATTAAAAGCATTAGTAGTAAGAAGAGGTTATGACTCTAACCTATAAATTATCGCGGCTGTATAATTAACTATCGTTTTTAGACCTACCATAATATTAAAATAAATTATATTTGATAAAATTTTTGATCAATTATTTTACTTAGATTAGTATTTTGTTGTATGTCAAAGCCAAACTAAATTAAAATTTAGAGTTGACGCGGCAACATTGCGACGTCTTGACGTCACAAATTTAGTTGACGTATGTACAAAATAACTTTGAATAAACTATATATGTTAGTATATTTAAAAAATCTGAATTAGTTTTTCACGCACTTAATACATGAACACGACGAGACGAATATTCTAATTTGAACCGAATTCTCTAGACTGAACTTCTAATTATGCACCCTAGCCCAATAAGTAATACCCGTTAAATTTGCACAGCGCCAAGCTTATCTAGCGATATTTCAATTACCGACATACGCTCCGACTTTCCAACTTTCGAAACAATGAAAAAAAAAACAATTTAATCTCATTCTCGGACTGTGTCAAATCAAAATACGAATTTACGGCGGAGATGACTTAAAAAAACTAATCGCGCTCGGATTCTCATCGCCAACACAAAAGGATCGAGTCATCCAGCTTCGCGGACGTCACCAAGTAACCCCCGCAGAAGGAGGAGGAGGAGGAGGAGAGGAGAAAAAACCCAAACGAGACCATAGTTACGGCCGATAACGACTTTTTTCTCTTCGGTCGAAGTACGTGTCTATTTCGAAAACGAAATCTAGCGAGCGCAGCCATGTGAAACGTGAAGCAATGAATTTTTGGTCCAAAAACGGTCGAAATATGCGTGAAAAATCGGTTTTCGGTCGATTGCATCGATAAAAAGTTTGATTGAAATCATTTCGAGAACGGATCGTAGATCCGCGACAAAAAATCTCGGTTTAATACCGCCGCGGTGTGTATTGAATTCAAGAAGAAATACGAACTGGCCCGTACAGTTCTGGTTTCAATTATATCACTTCTCAGTACTGTTAACCGTTGAATATTGATTTTTAATATTATACTCAAATATTATAATGTAAACGGGCCTCCATTAGATTAATTCCTTCTCTGAAAATAAGTCCATCATCGTTAGTCTTTTGACACTTATCTAATTTTCTTCTAACTTTATACTAGGGATGCCGAAAAAATATCTATGTATTAATTTTTTGATAAAAATATCGATATTTCTGGCCGATATATCGATATATCAATATTTTTCAATATTTAAAAAAAAATTGTAAAGTATTGTTTATCGATAGTCGCCACTTCCCCATCTTTCAGGCTATTTATGGATTCCATATTATTTCAAATTTCAAATAACGATGTATCTTTTGAGACTATCCAAGAATCGACCATTTGTTGATATCCTCATAAGTAGTGAAGCGCTGCTCAGACAGGTCACGACTCATATATCGGAACAAGTAGTAATCAGAAGTAGATAGGAGGTAGGTTTGGAAAATACAGCACTTCGCATGTTTCCAAGTATGTTTTCACCAGTTTTGCAACATAGGAACATTGCAACTAGCATTTTTGTTCTGCTCGCATTCCGGCCGTTTTTCGCGCAGTGCTCGTTTTAACTAGATTAATTATAGTTGATAGTGATCCTCATTAATGGTCCCCATTAATTTCCCTCAAATTGAAAACAGGTAAAACTTTCCGCAAATGCGATTTACTCAGTACAGTTTCAGACATTTTTAATGCCCTGAAAATGTTTTTATTCACACTTTGAAGAAATAGAACACATACCGTGAGGTTTCAATATGAAGTGAGTTACAAACGTACCCGATGCGATTAACTCAATGTGCTCAAATCCTTCAAAATTAATTTTTAGGTCCATGTCGACTTACAAGATGTACATAAGGAGTTACAATATAACATCAAATCGACTGCGTATCGCTTCGTAACCAACGAAGAACTGTAGGATGACCTCGAAATCAAAGCGATAATGAAGTGATCCAAAATTTCGTTTTAAAACATGAAATAAGGTTGCTAAATCACAGCAACGTAGAAGCAATACAGCTACTGGACAACACGCCGGAAATCACAAGATTGAAGCGAACCAAACCACACGAACTTGTGTAGTGTATAAGCGTATAGTCTTATTTTAATTTGAGTAATACTGATGTATTAATCCCATACCTGCCTTGCTTGTGTATTGATACAAGTAAAACAGAACAGTAGTAACGAATTGATTTGTAATCATTTATGCATATAAGGTTAAAAACAAAAATAACAATTATATATTAACGAATCGTTAATAATAATTTTCATGTTATTTTGTCAATGAAAGATACACCTATTAAAAAAATGTAAAATTAGCACATTAATTTCTTTTAAAATATGAACAAACCTACACCACGACAGTCAATGTTCAACGCCCACTTTGCCAATAATTTTTTTAATATGAAAATAAGAATATTTGCTCAAAAAGTTTAGTCATACGCCTAATAAACCAGAAACCACAATTCGATAATAAAAATCTTATATAGTGCGCAAACACATACGCGGAGCTGCATTTTTTCCTCGTTGCACATCGTGGCAAAGTTTTTCATTTGAAAAAAACCTTGAAAATTGATTCTACGTTACAGCGCCGACCACTGCCACATATTATAGCATATTACCATTATATTAAAACGCTTTGTGGTATAGAAAATTATTTAATTACATCGATTTTCCGATAGCCAAGGCTCTCGGGCAATCGTATAATACATTTTCATTGGATTCTCCCCGCGAGATATTTAAAAATATATACCGGATGCGTACACATTACGTACGGGGCGTTGCAACAGGCCCACTACAAATGGAAACCGTTGGATATGGTTAAGTTGTCGGTAACAAAACGGTTTTATACAAAAGGGTCTTTCAAATCAAGAGCGGTTAGTTTTCTGTTAAATTATCGAATAAAATAGAAATGGCAATATTACAGAAAAAATAATGGGATATTTACGGCTCATCCGCTTAAGGAATCGATCATTTCGACGTACCTTAACAATGAAGCATCTATAACAAAAAAATATACATATATCATGTAAAACCCAGGAAAAAATAGAAGAAAAAAAGGAGGCTACGAAAGAACTGGCAACAGGTAAGAACTGTACACATAGATAACGCAATAGCACTTTTATTGAAAGAGTTGATCAAAAATGACCAAAACCAAGAAAGTTAAGAACACTTGGAAAATCTGACAAACATCCAGCAGTATAACCTACTAGAAGCAACAAAGAGAAGGCTGATATACTCTCACATCACTTAAAAAATAGAAATTGCTAGTTCCGTTGTAAATATAAATAAAAGTTCCTAAAAATTAAGTTTTTTTGAAAAGTTAAACTTTAGATTATTACGTAATATTGAGGGTCGACAACTGACAAAAACCTAATATCAATCAATTATTGTGTATATTAATATTATATTACTAATTATTATTTATATTGTAGCAACCTTGAGGCATGTCGAATTTTACACCGTGGAATAACGGTCTACAGAATACCCAGAAATATAATCCCAGATGTTGAACATGGACGGGGTGCCAGCAGCGCCAACTAGAACCCGATAACGAATAACTGGCAACCCCGAGACGTTTATCTGGGATGTTATTGAAGGGTATTTCCATTCATTCAGTGCTCATCCATCGTTTGGTTTAGACGTGCCACCATCGACTGCCCAAGCCTCGTCGTATTTTTCACATTTTTTTATATAGCCAATAAATAACGGTCACATAATGTAAACACCACTGTTTCATTTCGTTTTACCTCCATTCACCGAGCCACATCATTTACCCTAAAATATTAATAAAATAGTAATAAATGAGTGGCACCTAAGACATAAGGCCAAAAAAATATGGAAACGAAATTTGATGGTACCATCTAAAACTTGCATTTCCTTGCTAGTAATGAAAACCAAGTTCTATAAGAGAGCCCAACAGCTGCTAATAAGTAAAAGATATAATAGCAACCAATAAAATATACATATAATAATTATGCGAAAAGTTTTTAAAAATAAAGATGTTGTTCAATATGATCCTGCCTAAAAATGGAAAATATCATTTTACACGGTTAAAATAAAACATAAATATATGTTATTTTCAAAGCTCGTATAGTCTGTGCTTCAGTAATTCCGATTAAACCGATGGTAAAACTACTCAATAGACGAATAATCTTATCATTCGCGTGGAATTAAATTTACATTCGCCGGGGTAAACATACTAGTCGACGATACTCCTTATCTAACGCTACTACAACTCGTCGTTACTCGGAATCAATCTGAATTTAAAACGAACAATATAACACCACAGGTCTTGTTATGAGACCTGAGGATTTCTCGCGACTATTTATACATTATTGGATTAGAATGTACGCTGGGTAAGCATCGACGAGCAGTTCTCATAAATCATAAGCTCTTTCAGAACTAACTCCGAATCTCAACGTATAAAGACAATTAAATTTATACGCTCCGCTGGAGGACCATTAAGTAAGCCTCTCTCGAAACGGGCCAATTCAGGAACCATCGCTTATGCAAATTCCCCACCCGCAGACCAGATGAGATATTTCTGGTGGTTTCGGCGGCATTAAACCCATCGGTTACCATTCGGGTCCAAGAATAAACGACGATGGTATAAAAAGTCGCTCCAATCCGACCATATGTAGCCCGTCTGGGTATTGTCTGGCTCCCAATGAATGCGCCTTCTTCGAGAGTCCCCCCTTCGACGCCCACCGCTACCACCGACGTCAACCATCAGCTGTGAGATCAGCTGATGCGAACCGTACGACGAAAGAGGCTGTCTGGTGCAAAAAAAAACGGCATAGTCCGGTCGAAAACGTCCGTAATTAGATTCGTACAAAAAGTTTATCTCGCGTAAAAAAGCCAGAACTAATTCAACCCGATGGTTGGCGGAGGAACCACCAGCCTGTCCTTGGAACCGATGTATTCGTCTATGGCAAACCGTATTAAAAAAACGCGAATTTAATTTACATTACTTATTTTTATTTAAAAAACACTTGGATGAACAATGCCTTGGATTAACATTTTTCTTTCTGCCTACTGTAAAACGCTATATTCGACTTTACATCACGTTAATTATACAAATATGTTTTCTCCATCAAGTTAACTAATCAATAAGTTCAACTCACACCACCGAGACGTATCCTAATGCGTGCCTAACCTCCTACAGTTCCAATTACAGGACTATGTGACACATCAACGCACATGTGTTTTATAAATTATAAACAGCTTAAAACACTCTGTATTAAAAATATATAATTATTCTCTTAATACCTCATTCAATCTCATACTTTACTATTTTGTCCACAAAGCTATAGATCCGTCCAAAAAACGAGTCGAAAATATAGTACGCAAGTAGTTTAACAGCAACTTATTATTTGTACTTTTTAACATTCCAAGTAACACTCATTTTACAATATTTGACTGATATGGAATTGTTATAAATAGCCATTTAACATATTTATATTTATTCATAGCATAAATCATACACAGCTTAAGTATATTACAAGTACCTAAATATTCCTATCATACATGACACAACGGTAAAATATTGCTACATTTACACAGTCCTTACTTATTATTAATTATTTTATTACCTTGTCCACAAAGCCATAGAGGTGTCTTAAAAACGATTCAAAAAATATTATGCAAATAGCTTTATCACTATTTATCATTTGTAGTCTTTAATATTTGAAGTAAAACACGTCCTACAATATTTAATAATAATAAAGTCCGATATCGATTTGTTATAAATATTGATTTAACATATTTACATTTATTGAGGCTCTAATATAAAACATAGACAGCTGGAGTCTATCTGTATTAAAAATATATACGTATTCTGATCATATATCACGAAATTTTAAAATATTGCTGCAATCACTCCCTGTTAATTATTTTGAGTTTGCCCACAAAGGGATAGAGCAGACACAAAAAACGATTCGAAAAAAAGATGTATAAATCTTTTTACTGTTTAATATCCGTGGTAAAATATATTTTATAATATTTAACACAATGTAGTTTGAAGTCATTTTTAACAAATATTGGTTCAACATATTTGCATTTATTCAAGCACAAACATAAACTATTGATATATTATAAATTATTCCATGGTATGCATATATGTGCGATGCATAGAAAAGGTTGCGCCAAGATTAGATACCCTAGGTGACCCTATGATAGCGATGATACCTTCGCCGAGAATAATTTAAATATTTAGATAATAGTTTTTTTAATATAGGTCTTAAAATATTTCATCTACCACACGAACGATAATTTTACGAATTGCGTCAGTAATTAGTAGTCCTCCTTTCTACGCCTTTTTTACTAACTCTCCCAGAATGTTTGCCAAAAATAGCAAAAGCACTAATGACTTAGAAATATTTGGACAAGAGTGTGGGCATATTTTTTTTTTTAATCATGATCAATGATACTTTTATATAGGTTCTTAAAATGTTAATCCAAAGTACTATAATATGATAAGATAATATGTTATACACCAAGTAAATGTAATAAAAAAGTGAAATAAAAATTAGTATATATGCAATAGTGACCATAATACACTTTATAACAAAAATAAGTGTGAACACAAACAAGAATAATAAACTTACTTACATTGTACTTTCAGAAAACTACAAATAAAGTTATTTTAATTATTTAAGATATATTTCATTAACAAAAAAATATCATAAAATGATATCTCACAAAAATCTGATAAGATATATTATATTTCAGTCAGTTAGGTTAGAAAACCATAATTTTATTAAAAAATATATCAATAATCTGTGATGCACTTACCTTTGTTGGGGTACCATATCGAAACAAGTTTCTACTCTTTACTGGAGTGAGTGCTTGTCTATCTTCACACTGGCTCTTCACATCCTCAATTTTCTCACCTAGTATTTCATTCCTTAACAAAGTATTATACACTGATGAGTCTCTAGAGTTTTCACCATTTTCTCTATTTGTCTTTTTGCCACTTTGTGGAGTCTTATTAGGATCAGGCATAGTTGCAAAGCATTTTTCCCAATTATTATCAGCTCTACATGGTATAAACCGGTCATAATTGCCTGAGGGAGGGTTACGAATAGTATCGAAGAGATTCCGCGCCACTCTAAGTTTTCGTTGTTGTAAGATCGCACTGCTATTTTCTTCTGACATGATTATTGTGTATAAGTATTACTAGAGCTGTTTGTAGAATTGAAATAAAATTTGGTATAAATCACTTCTTATTCAAACCACATGATAATCAATTAATAAACATAATAACCGTCACTGTCCATGTCAACTGTATATTTTAAAACATCTAGGAACCCAAGTATTGATGATTACCGAACGGATTATCGAGAACACCAACACAACAGATATGTTTTCCTTAAACTTCCTGGAGGTGTGTAGTGCACTCCAAAAAGGCCTTCTAATAAATGAATTGTCTGATAACTCCTCGTTGAAAAATTGTTACGAAAACTCATTAACAATACCCCCACTATTTTTCATTGGGACTTTAAATATTTAAATGGCCATTTATACGAAGAGCATCAACGCCAATTTTGAAATATGACAGTTGACATAAGAGGTTCCATAAAATCGTGTTCATACAAAACCCGTTTTTTTAAATTCTTTAGAGAAATATATTTTGCATTAAAGTTTTTTCCAAATTCTATGCTTGTTTTTATTATTTAAAAAGAAGAAAATATCAAAACCAACTTTGTGCTATTAAAATTAATCAGAAAACATATATTCCACATAATGGAACACACCTTTGGTGACTAACCAAAAAAACCAAGGAATGACACTTGAACGTCCACTTTGTGTTGTTTTAGTTCCCGATTTTTAAAACTAATTAAATCCAATTAAGTAACTATTTAACACATTTATGAGTAATCCTAAAAAAGCTGCAGCATTTTCTCGAGTGATATCCACAAAATGCTTTAATATCCTGCGGCCAAAATAGAAGACTAATAGGTTACTAATCCAGCAGTGCAATTTTTACTTTTCTGTTCTGATATTCAGTTTTATTTTGGCAAATTAGTGAAGTAGATTTGTGTTGTTCTTCTCCGTGATCCTTCTTTTAAGTGTCGCAAAGTCTACGCCCGAAAAAACGTGAACATATAGCAAATTTATCTCCAATATCACTTGAGTTTTTTTTTCAACAATGACTGAATATAAATTGGTTGTAGTAGGGGCTGGAGGCGTAGGTAAATCTGCTCTAACTATTCAACTGATACAAAATCATTTTGTGGATGAATATGATCCAACAATAGAAGATTCATACAGAAAACAAGTGGTAATAGATGGTGAAACATGCCTTCTTGACATATTAGACACAGCTGGTATGTTTCCTTGATATTCTAGAATTAACATCACCTCACCTGAAATATACATGTTGCTTTTAGGTCAAGAGGAATATAGTGCGATGAGAGACCAGTACATGAGAACTGGTGAAGGATTTTTACTTGTTTTTGCTGTAAATTCTGTGAAAAGTTTTGATGACATTGTTGTGTATCGGGAACAAATTCTTAGAGTGAAAGATACAGAAGAAGTCCCGATGGTGCTTGTTGGGAATAAATGCGATTTAACTGGGTGGGCCGTAGATATGGGCCGGGCTAGTGAGGTAACTGCAAATGTAACACCTTAAATGGATTATTACAGTAGTTATTATTCAATGATTCTCAATCATTATGTTGTTTCAGATAGCAAAGCAATATGGAATCCCCTTTATCGAAACATCTGCCAAAACTAGGATGGGTGTAGATGAAGCATTCTACTCATTAGTACGTGAAATAAGAAAGGATAAGTGTAGTAGGGGTAAAAAATCACACAAGTATCCTGGTCCAGGCAGGGGGTTACCATTTAAATTACGTTGCAGTATACTTTAGGTAGAAGTTATAAGAAAACAAATGAACTAGGTTTGGTTAAGGTGACTAACTACTGGAAAATATGTTCCTCAATTGCCAATCATCCATCTTTGTAATCATTAACTAAATTCAGTCTCAGTTTTCAAGCGGTCAATCAAGTTCTCATTACTTGGCAATTGAGGTCTTGCTCCCAAAGTGGTCCCTGACCATAGACTACTGGATATTTAACATTAACATCTCGTTACGTACCGATATATTCTGATTATACTTTTTTAAAATGTTGATTGTGATCAATTCCAACCTGATAAGTGACAAAAAACATACAATGTTTAAATTAAGAACATCGGAGATAATTCAGTGATATCCATTAGTCTGCAACTCAAAAAATACTTGGAACGGTTTGGAAAGGTAATATAGGCTAGTGATTCAAACAAAAACAAAATAAGGCAGAAAAATAAGTTCTAAACTCTAGAGGATATTATATTAGTCATCAAGGGTTGAAGACATATATTTTTATTACCATGCCTACAAAGAAAATTATTGAACAAAAATCATATGTATATTTCTTATATTAAAAAATGGGATGCTGTACATATTGTATTTTCTAGATATTGTACCATCAAATGGTGTAGCTAGAAAATATACTCTATACAGAGAAGGTGTTGTTCGACAATTTTCACACCCATCGAAATTCGGTTAGAACCACGCTTTTTAAATTTAGCTTATTATGTTGAAGCTGTACCAAGCAAAATACTAATTTTCCTAAGGGATTTTCGACTGAGAGAAAAATAAACATTTATTATCTAAAATACGTTGTATATATTGTAAGAAGTTGTACGCATTATTTCCAAAAAATATGTATATCTACGCACATTCAAATGTCAAATAAGGGTTTTCGATGATTTTTTCAAGTTGGCGTACCACAAATTCGAAAACAAAAACTGTCAACAACGGTCGCTCATAGTCGCAGTAAGTCTTATTTCCAATGATGAGCATAAATTCGCCAAAAAGAAACTCTTACGAATACCCAGCCTAGTACAAATCTTCGATATTATTTTGTACTTAAACCGACAAATAGTTTTTAGTCCAAACAATGGTCTGATACATAGTTCTTTCTTTTAAATATGTACGATCTGTTTTCTCTTTGGCGGATTTATCTCAGGGCAAATATACGAACGTAATTTTTTCCCAATCATTTTTTCGTATGTTTTAAGTAAGTTTAAGCAATTAGTATACCCAAAAAAAAAAAATGTTAGGGTGAGTCATTTTTTTATTAGTTTTTATGTTATTGTTAAGCTTTCTTTGATTCTGAATTTTTCTAATGAGATTTTATTGAGGTCCCGGTCTTTGACGACAAGAAGAATAAGATGAGAATATATTTTGCCTTTCTTAAAATAATAAAAAGTTATAGCAATTAATAGAGTATAGGTAATAATCTACTAAACAATTATTAATAAAAAAATCGTTAAGAAAAGCATTGCATTTATTTTTGATCTTGTTTTCCCGAAACGGTATCTGTAGATTTATTCGCATTGAATTCGCTAAATAAAGAGGTATATGCAACCGTACAAAATTCCCAAAAATTTATCTAGACACCCTATCCTGGGTAATTATCTAAAACCTATTGATACTTATCAGATATATAATATTTTTATAATGATACTTAATTGTATAGAGATATAAGGTAACTTACAAGTGATTTATAGGAAATGTAAGACATATTATAGCCTTAGTGAAATTTGTTTCTGATATATTAAGGACATATTTTATTATTTAACTAAGGACCTATATAATTTAATTTTTAGGGTAGTCTAATTAAAAAATAATTTCTATATATTACTGAAAAGTTAAAACATAAAATTTCGTAAATCGACAACATTCGAACAGGTGGTCATACTTTTCAATCTTATATGGTGGAGGGAAATTTTAAAATATATTATCTGTAATAAATAACTGATATTATATTATCTCTGTGATAATCGCTACCTGGTAAAGGTAGGTAAATTTAAAAGAAGGCAAACAAGTATTTTTAATTCATTTTCTTGCTTAATTCTGTACCTATTTTTTCATTTTTAAATTCCTGAAATATCTGAAGCCACATTTTAAACATTTTAGATCTGCTGGGATTTCATTTACTGATTATTTTAACGATATGAAATAAAACTCAAATAATGATGAGTAAAGATAAGAGATACAAGTGATGCCTATAAATGAAATTTAAAAAATAAACACCTTCAAATTAATTGTTTCTAATATCTGAATCTTTTATAACATTAATATTTTAAAACGTGCCATTGGTTTGATTCGATGTCAACTTATACCGGAGTGAAAAATATTCAGAGCACAAAATGTACATGTTGTTTAAGGAAGAAGTATTTTTATAAAGAAATCGATAAACACAAATACATTTTCTTAGAATTTCAAATTTCTTTGGATTGCAGTTCACAATCAGCTTATATTTTTTTTTAAATATTACATTGCTATAGAGATATTTTTATAAAAAGTGTTTTGAAAGATGTATTTTATGAATATTTTAATAATAATGATTTGGTTGAGTTTGATTTTTAATAAAATATTACCCAGAATGTGTTGTGCAACGCGTTGCTAGGCAATAGAAACATAAATAATAAGTGAAGTTGACGTAGAGATTAATTTTTATAATTGACGTTCTTCAGGGGCTTGAGTGCCTTGAAATTAGTCTAATTTTGAATATTAAATCAGACCTATATGAATTATTCCTAATTTAGTTCTATCTAATATACCAATAGCCCTCAACAACGCCAAAACAACTACAGTATTAATTATTAAACAGATAATATGCAAAAAACACTCAAGTCTAGATACTGATGTTCGTAAGGTTAGATAAGTTTAGACTTTATTGGACTTATGAAAAAAAAATTACTTGATTTATAATACGTATACGTATAACTTATAAATTCTATGTATTATTAAATAAATTCTATTAACAATCTAATAAGTTATGCTCTATTTATATACGCAGTTACTGATTATGTCGGTGACTGAAATAATTTCTGGTCATAGAGATAATTGATGTAATTGTATGCTTTAAAAATATAGATAATATTTATGTAAATTAATAGAGCGTAACCCTATCAATTCGGATTTTAATGATACTTCTTGAATCTACCTTCTTTTTTGTTATCTAGTAACTTATGCATTCTTTATCTTCTATTTGTTATCAAAGGATTTACTCACATTTGGTCTCGTCTTATTTGAATAATTGTTTAATCATACATAATGCATATTTTTTTCTAAGCAAACGATATAACAATTAAGATCCAGTAAATTATTATAATTAGAAATGAATTTAGGGTAGATAGCTATCTTTGTCCGGATAATCATCTTTTAGTTCCAATACTAGTAAATAAGCGGGTTTATTATGAAATTAAAGCCGTTAGGCACTTCTTTCTCTCTCTCTGTTAATGAGTTAGGTAAGGTTTAGAAAGCTAAAACAGCGCTCAGCATATGAATAGTCTAATATATTCGTACTAATTCGACTTATTTTGGATTGAGATTAAAATTTTTTGAAAATAAGCACATCCAGCTTATATAGAGATGTTTAGTTACAAATCTAGCATAAAGAATTAATTGTAAACCCTTTTTTTTGGTTCTGAATATAAGCAAGAAGGCAATTTTCTTGTCTATATATGACAATTGACCTAAACAAATTGACATTTGGACGTCGGTTAATTAAGGTTGACGTTTATTTACTAGTTAGATACGCTTAGAGGGCTTTTCAGTATATGGCATAGTTTGTTATTTTATTACCTCTTCCTGTCGTTGTTATTTTCTATGTGTAAATTATTGTATTAATTGTATATTTAATGAGTTTTAGATTATATTTCAAAAGATTATATTCCTGTAGACGTTGAGATTCTAAATTTTTTAAATTAATATAAATTTGAATATAATTGGGGTAGATTAACATCACCACTCGTGCCCCCGAGGTCTAATTGCCCTTCCACGAATTTTGAAAAGCAATTAACATTATCTGAAACGGTCAGGTAACAAAACCAGTACCCTAGAGTTAAACGGCTTTTATGATCCTACTTTTTAGGCATGCATTTGCAGGTCGTAAATATAAATCTCTAATTATTATTATTCCCATTATTATGCTTATTGACTTAAATAATTACTTTGAAATGATTTTCTAGTTACAATATTAATTTATAATTAAATATACTAAATATGTTTATACCTAATTTTAAATATGTAATGTTATATAAATTAGTATAAAATAAGAATATTTAGATACATTTACAATGAAATAATTCCCTTTTCATAGTAAACTGTCAACAAATACCTACAGAGCGTTATTGATATCAAATATCAAAAAGAATTATTCATTATTACGTATACAAAAACCTTAATTAAATTATAATAATATATAATTAATGGGAATGATACAGGTCAAAAAAAGGAATGAAGAAATAATTAATAAACGCATTCTGCATATTGTTTGATTTAAAATGTTATTTAACAAAAATTGATGACACTTTGATACAGCATAAAATTCATTTTGTGAACGCAAATAATTATACTAATTATTACTATTTACTTTCCTTTGTTCAATTACTATATGTTTAAGTAGAGAGTAGTTTAGTTACATGCCGAAACATCATCAGATCATCGGCCTTATTTCTTTTAGGGTTTTGTTATATTCCCTTATCAATGTATCTTTACCTTCATATCGACGAAACGTTTTCGTTGATAAGTTTATCAAAAAGCTTTTATTTGTTAAGTTGAGGAAGTTTAAATTCTATAATATTATCATGTACAATCTATGGGTAAATAATGCTCAACATTTTAAGTGATTTTGAGCGACGCCATTATGATTACATTTAATGCTTAGAAGGTAAACTAGGCCGAAAGTATTTTTACAGTCATTTAGAAAGGCTGCCTTTGACAAAAAGTTAATGAGGATTAAATTGAGGAAATCTGAAAGAATTTTTGACAATACAATACAGACCTTTTACTCCAAAATGTTTCCAAGACGGTTAAAAAAATTATATTTATGCAACTAAATACACCGGAACAATCTGTCATTATGAATATTTTAAAAGGTTAGTTACCTGTTAACCTCAAAACTTTGATTGTCACAATAATGAATGATAGTTTAACCGAGTTCATAGTAAGACTGTGGGGATGTCTAGCGTACAAGGCTTTTCTTTAATAAGACGATGTTTTTCAGTAAAGGGAGCGATAAAACCGAAAATATGTATCGTAGGGGCTGGACCTGCCGGATTCTATGCTGCCCAGCATTTGTCGAAAAAACTGGAAAAATCAGAAATTGATATATTGGAAAAATTACCAGTTCCATTTGGACTAGTAAGGTAGATAATTACTAATGTTCTATGAAGTATTCTTAGGCACATCATGTCATAGATTTGGAGTAGCTCCAGATCACCCAGAAGTAAAAAATGTTATAAATACATTTACTAAAACTGCTCAGCATCCAAATGTAAAATATTATGGTAATATTAGCTTTGGAAAAGATGTATTCTTACAAGACTTACAAAGGTTTTACCATGTGGTGTTACTGGTTAAGTTCTAATGGTTTCATGTTATTAGAAGGATGTCCTGTAATTTTATATTTATAGACTTACGGTGCTGAAGAGTACAGAAAATTAAATATACCCGGTGAAGAATTTCATAATGTTATACCAGCAAGAAAAATTGTTGGGTGGTATAATGGAGTTCCAACAGATAAGGATTTGAATTTGAATCTTGATGGAGAAAGAATGATAATATTTGGACAAGGGAATGTTGCTATAGATGTTGCACGTATTTTATTGTCACCAATAGATCAGTTAAAGGTAAATTTTAAATATGATAGATAGTCCAAAAATGATAAAGAATACATTTTTTTTTGTAGAAAACTGATATAACTGAATATGCTTTGGAAAAACTCTCCCAATCTAAGGTGAAAAAAATCTATTTAGTTGGTCGGCGAGGACCCTTGCAGGCAGCCTACACAATTAAAGAATTACGAGAAATGCTAAAATTGAAAGGTTGTCAAACCATATGGAGGAATGAAGATTTCTCAGCCCTCACTAGTGAAATATTGGGAACTTTGGCAAGACCAAAAAAGAGAATAACAGAATTAATGATCAGTTCTTTACAACAGGAGACAAAACTACAACCAGAATTAAACTTTTTCAGTCCAATATTTTTTAGATCACCTTTGGAAATATTGGGTGAGCAAAAGGCTGAAAAAGTCATATTAGGAGTGAATCGATTAGTAGGCAATGATATTCTGACACAAAAAGCTCAGTTAACAGATAAAACTGAAGATTTAGAGTGTGACAGTATTGTGACTAGTATAGGTATTAAAATTATTATCCTTTAAATATTTGACTTTATTATTAGTTATATTTAATATAGCTTAATAATGTGTACATTTAATTAAATTTATTTTAGGGTATAAAGGTATTCAGGTAGATCCATCTGTACCATTTGACAATCAACAAGGCATTGTTAAAAATACTGATGGTAAAATATCAACAGGTTTATATACCACTGGTTGGCTAGGTATCATTCTCATATTTAATATACTTTTCCTTCTATTTTATAAAATATTTTTATTAGGTACTGGACCAGTTGGTGTTATTCTCACAACTATGTCTAATGCATTTAGTGTTGCTGAACGAATTGTCAAAGATATAAATGTTGATAATTTACTAGAGAGTAATAAAAAAGGATATGGAGGAGTTCAAGAAATAGTAAATAAAAACAACATACCTGTGGTGAATTGGCAGGATTGGGAAAAAATTGACAAACATGAGGTTGATAAGGGAAAAATCATTGGGAAACCACGAGAAAAGTTGGTCACCATAAAGGACATGTTGGAGGTTGCTAAGTCATAAGAACATTTTTATATTCAATATATTTTATTATCAGTTTAAAATAAAAAGTCATCCCGCTGAAACACATACAGTTAATATAAAAAAAAATATGATATGAACATTTTTACCAAGCCATTGTACTCCAAGACATGCTTTTTAATTTTCGAACTATCTACCCAGGTAACAAAATCTTCTAGTGTCCTTGTTACTAAAAAAGCTGGGTCTTTGACCAGCTCTGTTCCTACTCTAACATGTCCTTGTTCAATTAGTTTAATAGCCCCTTTGATATTTTCAGACATTTTATCTAAATTTTTTAAAACATTAAATAACATTAAAAAAATTATTTGTTACTTACTTCGAACCATAACCACTGGAAGTCTTCTACGGCAAAAGCAAGAAGCTGTGACTTTTTCTGCTAAGCTCAAATCCCATCGAGTAGGGATGAGACCCATTACATACCTATTAATTTGATTAATTACCAACTCTATATCAAGGTAGTTGTAAACTTACAATTTTTCTAATAATTGAGCACTGGATTGTATCCTGTATGGATGTTTACTATCAATTTCTTTTATTTTCCTGGCTAATTCTCTAATATTTTTACTTAATTTATTATACCTATAATAGCGAGTGTTAATACAAAATTAAAGCAATAACAAAATTACTTGCTTTGTATAATCTTCCCTTTTTTGAATGTGATATTTTTTTAGCACTTTCACTTCATGTAAATTATTGTCCACTTGCCATGTAATGAAATCAACCTTTTTGAGAAGTTTCTGTTCATGATATTTCAGTTTACGAACCATGTTAACAGATATATTATAAAATATAACAAAATAACAACATTTAAACGTGCTAGAACGTCAGTAACGTCAATATGATGGTTCTTGTTTTCGGATTGTAGTGTGTTCAGAAATTATTACAATCTGCAATGTTGCCAATATCTGCCATATTAAAAGCATTCGTACTTGTCATTGGTTGAAGCTTCGGTCAGGTGATAATGGCTGACCTATCCGAATGAAGATGTAAATTTGATATAATAAGTTATGGTAAACCTGAAAATCAAATTTTTTTCCTCCCACCGTTGACAAAAAAGAGGTTATTAACTTTTTCATCAAATAAACAGTTATTTTAAAACAATTTTATGTTTTTTCCTCTGTTGAATAATGTGTTTTTCCGTTTTCCAATCTGTTAAACCTTAAAGTTATATCGAGGGACAAATTTAGTGCCTTTTCAGTGATCTCACAAGTGACAGCTGTGCTAGGCGGTACCTTTCTCTAGTATACACAGTTTTTTACGTTAAATAACTACAAATGCATCAATTATGACAAAGAAATTGTAAGCTGGATAGTAATTCAATCAGAACAATGTCTAAAAACAACTTAATCAGCTCGAGGAGTATATCGCCGGCGAGTTTTAATTCACTACGATCGGATTCGGAGAAATCATTTGAAAATGGATTGGACGAATCGTTAAAAACGAAAAATAGGCCTTCATCCACGGCCAGAACAGCTAAAGCCAAACGTGTTAGGTTAGTCGACTGTAACATAATGTATATATCATTGCATTTTCAGAGCTTGTTATATTTAATTCAACTTATCAAGTTCTATTTTGTTGCAGGTTTTATCATAACGGAAATAAGTTTTTTAACGGTGTTGTAATACCTGTAGCTCCAGAACGTTACAGATCTTTTGATAGTCTCACTAGTGAGTTGACATCGATATTAGCAAAAAATGTAACTTTGCCCAATGGGGTTAGAAATGTTTTTTCTATGGATGGGAAAAAGGTAAGTGATATTCTAAAATTTTATTAACATTTTTATTTAAATTAATACTACATATATAATGTGTGTAAAGGTAGTAGACATTATGGCTTATCTAAATAATTATTGAATGAGTCATTGTTTGAGGGTATATAAACACAGACTTTACATGAAAGAATGTGTACATTTGAGTGCCACACTGAATATCAATTACTGCCAGCTTTTCAGAACATTATATTTGTTTCACTCTTAGACCAAACATAGAAATGTAGTTTTTTAAATGTTTTTAATATGATTAGTTCATTAATATTATGATTTACATTCTTTATTTAATGTTTTGAAATTAAGGATGTTGCCTGATTGTCAATGTCAATAACATTATCAACATTATATATAGAGAATATTTCAGTTTATAAGTAATCACATATTTTAAGGCAAAATTGTAAATCTACATAAATCCTTTTTTATCATGTATTATGGGAAGCAGCATTTTCTAAGGGGTATCATTTAATTCCTTTTTTTAAATAAAAATGAGGCAGTAATTAGTTATCTTATGGTAAATAGGTAAAATATTCAAATAACAGTTTTATAACTTTATTATAGCTTTCTTATATATTGCTTATTATTTTAATTAAAAAGTAATCTAGTTACCCTTAATTTTAAAAAAGTACAATATTCAAATAGTAGTTTTATTGATTGCAATAAAAAGACTTAATAAATTGACTTTTGCACTTTATAACTAATTTATATGTTTTTGAGATTAAAAATATTCTTATACTGGTATCAAATGTAGATATTATTAATGATTGAATAAACTTGGTCAAGACTAATCAGATATAAAACTATGGTTTTTATTTTTTCAAAACAATTTATATTTGTTGCTCTATAAATGGCCACAGTGGGCCGATACTTTTATTTTAAGCGCTTTATATTAGGTTAGTGCTTTGCTTAACAGCCTAAACAATCTGAACTCTTGCAAGGAGGCTAGCAAAAACAAACAAGAGTAGATATTATTGGAATTCTGTTCTGAAGGAAAGTGTTTACTGATTTTAATTGCCTTTATTTTTATGCGGCGATTTTTAAACTTTCACCCAAATTTTTTCGTTGTTACCGCCAAGCTATTATTTCTTCATGTCACAATTTACCATTATGATTTGGATACTTCGTGTTTGTTTATATGTTGATTTAAACATAAACTAACACTATAAATTTTAGTGATACATATGTTTTAACCTTCTTGTAGTTTGTTAAATACTAAAAACTAATTTTTACATCGTCCACTTTACGTTTTTGATGTCATAATAAATTATTTTGGTATCCGTCTAGATTGCATGCCCCTAGCGATTTAGTACATTTTGTGAAAATCGGTTTCTATTTTTAACTTACGGGGGTAACTTTGGTGAAGTAATCAATATCATAAACTTAATTTTTTGGAATGGTATTTATCCTAATTTTAATATAGTCGGCTTGTTTGGTTCAATTTTTGTGTCTCAACTTTTTATAGAACTACAAAATCTGTTACTCTTACGATATTTTCGTTTCATTTCCCTAACACATTAAGTATTTTCCTAACAACCTAATTTCCTATTAAAATGTATTTGTTGTTTTTATGGTTGATTGATTGATTTATTTCTTTGGACTTGAGAATTCCTAATAGACCACCTATCAAATACGTACATGAATACTTTCTCTATTATAGGTAACTTGTTGGCAATGTTTCCATTTTAGTTCGCAAAGAATTTGTTCATGTCTGAAATGTCTGATTTTCGAAATGTATATATAGCTTCTGAAATAATGCAGTTTATTTTTTCTCCTGATTTAGAAGCAGAAACATAGCCAAGTAAAACAGAAATCAGTTTTACATTATTAACGTTATTGTGCGTTATTAACAGTATTTTTAGTCATCTTATTTTCTAGGTACTGAGTATAGAGGAACTGGAAGATGGGAAAGAGTACGTGGTTAGCGGAAAGGGAGAGATGTTTAAAAAGATCGAGTACTCTAAAACGGACACGTTGAAAGCTCGGAAGTCGAATAGGAACAACAGCTCGATAACTAGCACCCCAAAAATAGTACCGCCTGATTGTGTTCGGCCTAGAATAGTAACGATAATCAAACATGGTATAAAACCGCGTAAAGTAAGCCGCTCAAAAATAGTTTTTGTTAGTGTGTTATTCTAATTCAATTGTTATTCTAATTTTTTTTTCAGATTTTACGACTGTTAATTAATAAGAGAAACTGTTCTAGTCTGGAGCAGGTATTGAGTGCCTTCTCAGAGGTTGCTCAAATAGCCGTTAGAAAAGTGTTTACACTTTCAGGTGTGTACAACTTGATTTTAATGTATCTGATCAGAGTTGACGCATTATTTATCATAGGTCAACAAGTGACTGCTCTGACGCATCTTTTCGATTCTGAAGATGTATTTTTTATTTACGGAAATGAACGGTACTCGCAGGAAGACTTCGAGTTGGACTTCGAGGAAAGCAAGACTATACAGCAACACAAAAAGACACCCGGTCTCCGGAATGGGTATGTAGAACCTAAACCGCGTGTCGCTGATCTTGTCTGATGATTGCTGGTTTGTTTGTTAAGGGCCGGACCAAAACCAAAAATGCCCAAAAAAGAATTGAATAGGACTTACGACTCTGAAGAGAGCCTGCTGAAGAAGTTAAGCCTAGATAATAACATATCGCTGCCTTCGGGCATGAAGGGAAGGTATAGTGTCGGTAGGATGATAGGAGATGGAAACTTTGCCATTGTTCGACTGTGTAAGGAGGTGATATCGGAGACGGACTACGCGCTAAAAATTATCGACAAGTCCAAATGCAAGGGAAAGGTGAGTTTCCACTTTGTGAATATGGATTTATTTTACATTGGATATGGATCTATTTAACTGAACATAATATATAGTCTATCCAATAAAACAGTGGGCTCACGTCATCTAAATTTATGACGTAACGTTACTGCGTCCAATTTTTATTAGCTTGCTTTGACTACTACTTTGCTTTTTACTGTTACATGCTTTAACATATAACAATATTCTAATGTAAATAAAATACTGAAACATAAAAATGTTCTCAATATAATTTATTTTAACATTTTAGTACATCTAACGTATATATTTTTGAACGACTTAAACTACAGTTATTTATACAGCCACAATAGTTTGTAAGTTCTTTTTATTATGTTTACATTGAACTTTTCCACACCACCTATGAGGTAAAGTTCTAGGCACTTTTTTATGCCCTGGATACTTAATCCACTTAATTAACAGTTACATATCCAAGTATTATATTTTATTTTCATTAGAAAACATATTTACATTACATATTTCCTTCTTTCCTGTTTTCTTGTCAAGTAATTTTGATATCACTGTATTTCTCCTTACTTTCTTTTGTTATTACCTGTGTAGATTTTTCTTGGTAAAATTAGATTTAATCACAGTGCTTATGTATAATTCTGAACATTTATGCATCTTTCACACTCTACAATATGATTTTCTAGTTACTCTAATAAAAAAAATTAGTGGTAAAAATATTGTCTTAGTTTAAAAATGAATTTAAAAACACTATAGGCAATACATTCAATATCATGATGACGTGAGTTCTTTGTTGTATATTATAACATAAAATAATGTGGTCATAATGGATTGAGAAGTAAGTCATTTTTGTTTTTTTTTTTGTTTCTCAAAGTGAATTTATTGAAATAAAATTCAAACAATAATGAATGATCTTTTACCACTTTTCTGGTAAAACCTTTTTTGAAACCAGCTTTATCTCAATAAGAAAGTTCCGCAGAATTAGAGTGGGGCAAGATCCGGGCTATACGGTGGGTGTTCAGAATTTCCCAGACAATCTCTCTCAAGCTTTATCATATCTTTTTAATCCCACTAGATGTCAGCAGTAGGGCGTCGATTTGATGGTTTGGTTAAACATGATGAACGATTCCTTTCTAATCCAGGATTTTAAAAAATGGCTCGATTTCGCTTCATCCCAGCAGGGATTCATAATTGAAAACTCAAATTTTTCACTGTTAATTTATGTGGAAGTATCGAGCTTCTTTTAGTGAGAAGAATGAAATCGGTCTATCTACCTCAATATCTTCATCTTAAGCACCGCAATTTCCGGGACAAAAACGAGCCAACTAATTCTGACACTGGCATCCTTCAGAATCGCGCTACATTTTCCAAGAATCATCATAGAAACATTATTGACGTTTTTGATTTGACCTTCGAGCACGTTTAAATGTTTTAGTTATGTTATCTAATATGTGTGGTAACATAGTCCCTAAACTGAAATATCATGAACAGAAATTTCGCAAAAGAGCTAATTTCATTACATGGCAAGTGGACAACAATTTTACACATCCAAAAAAGAGAAGATTATACAAAGCAGGTGATTTTGTTGTTGCTTTAATTTTTATTACCTTCGCTGTCATAGGAATAATAAATTAAGTAAAAGTATTAAAGAGTTAGTTAGTTAAAGGAAATACATCGGTAGTAGATCGTACATAGTAGATCGTAAATATCCATACAGTACACAATCCATTGTTCAATTGTTAGAGAAATTGTAAATTTACAACTCTTGTGGCATAGAATTTCTTATTAATCAAACTAGTAGGTGTGTAACGGGTTTCATCCCTACTCGATGGGATTTGAGCTTAGCAGAAAAAGTTACAGCATCTTGCTTTTTCTGTAGACTTCCGTAGTAGTATCTTCTTCAGAACGTTTTGCTATCAGGTCCCAACATGTGTTGTTTACAGTGACTGGAAGATTTTTCCTCAGTATCTCAAAAAATTATTTTAGTGCGATATTTTTTTACGACTTTACATGTGGATTATCAAGACAGGAGTGCACGTCCAAAATCAGTTGTTGTGCCAGAAAACATTGATGCCTGCTCGAAATGATATTTCAAGAGCATTATGTAATTTATCGTGAGATTTAGTCATCCTTGGGCATTAGTATGATAAACATCAATAAGATATTACATGAACATTTAGCTGTGAACAATATTTGTTCACTTTAATCCTGTCAAATTTGACTCAATCGAGGTAGAGGAAGTGTTATGGAGATTAGACCGTCATGGAGAATACTTCGAAAAACAATAAAGTCATCTTCGTTAATAACCGAATTTTCATTACTAGGCCCACAATAACGACTCTCGTACTAGAGATATGTACCTCTAAAATCATCTATTAGAAAAACGCGAAATTACTTTTACCCAATCTAATATGTATTTCTAAGATAAAAAATGATAACAGCAATAGTTATTTTTAATTACTGCGTAACAAAATTAAAGATTACATTTTTGTGCGTGTACCAAATAACATCTTAGGTTTTTAATAAAAAAATAGGCAGCTAAAAACTATATATGTTACCAATTTAAATATAATAAAAAAGAAACGGAATACTACAATTTTGAAATTGCTCAGTCATTTCGTTCTTGCTAATTTCTGACCTCCAAACTGTATTGATATTGTCATTTTTTCGAAAAAAAAAATATAAAATACACATATTTTCCATCATATGAACGATTGGCTTCCGGGTTGGAAGTCCTTTCTGGCACCATAGTGACCTTTTGTCGGTAGAAGGATGTCGATATTAACGCAAAAATGAGGGAAATAATCTCAAGATACTTATTTGTTATTGCTGGTCTTTTCTGCAATGTAGCAGCGTTAGTTTAATTCGATTTTAGCTCACCGTGTACCAAATTGGGATCATGTATTATTCCGTAGAGAGCAAGAGTTCAACAATCGGGTCATATTTTCTCTTTGTACTAAAAGTACGAGTACACGAGTTCCGTTGCTTATACTTTCAATGAACCGTAAGTTTGAGTAGCAATTGCATCTGAATACACAATTCGTTTTTTTTTTAGTTGTTTTTTTTGTCATTTTTTTAACCTGTTGAAACTAAACTCAACAGCTCGAATATGCTAAAAGACCCAAAGACTTTTAAATTTGAAACAATGTAGACTTATGTAACTTAATGTAACCAGCAAATTTTAATTATAGAATATTTGCTCTTCTAGGAGGACATGATTGAAAACGAGGTAAAAATATTAAGAATGGTCACTCATGCCAATATTATGTCCCTGATTGAAGATCATGATACCAAGAACATGCTCTATTTGGTATGCGAATATGTGGCAGGAGGTGACCTATTTGACGTGATCACTGTGGCACAAAAATTTTCGGAGGAACAGGCGGCCCTGATGGTGAAACATCTCGTTTCTGCCCTAGCATACCTGCATAATTTGAATATTGTGCACAGGGACGTTAAACCAGAGAACTTACTGGTGAGTAGCATACTTTTTTATACAATATATATTTTAAGCAATCTTATAAACGAGAGCTATCAAAATTTAATTCGAAAGCAGATTTACATAATACCACCAAGAATATTTTTATTGGTATTAATGTTTATTCATCGTCCTTGGGCTAATTTATGATAGTTTCTTTTTGCAGTACATTTTTAACTATTTCAAGTTTCAATTATACCCGTTCTAATAAATGCTGCAGTAACAAGAAAATAATTGTAGTTTTGTAGTGTGAAATAAAGTACTTTTTTTATACACAAAAATTATTTGTAATCAATTAGTCTCGTCATATTTCTGATAACCTCGTGGTTCTACATTTGTTAATATCTTTAATGTTTTGAGTTACAATAGATCTTCTTTCGCTGAACCAGTCTATATATATATATATATATATATATATATATATATATATATATATATATATATATATATATATATATATAAAAGGATTCTTTATTAATGTATGGGCTTCTTGAGTACATTTAACACTTGCCTGATCGATGTTTTGATGATTCATTCATATCTATATCAGGCTCAGGCAAGACAAAATAAGAAATTGTATAACTTCAATATGCACTACCACAAAAATTATTCTCGATCATGCGATTTTAGAAAATGGAGCCTCATCATCAATTAATATGAAGACCGAAATGAGAAAAAAATGACTCTAAGTAGTTCTACAATCCTGCAAAACATTTATGGAATCCATATATATTGAAATAATCAATATATTAATAATAACAACGTTAACGAGATTTTCTAGAGAAAACTAGAGTTAATAAAAGTTTATCTTTGTCATATTTGTTTTGATATAATCCAAAATTACAAAGAGTTAACTTTGAAATGAATTTGTTTTGCATAGTAGTGTTATTCTGAATTAAAATCGACAAAATAAGAAAATGGCACTACATTTTTTAACCCTTTGCTAAACAGGACAATAATTATTAGAAAACATTGTTAAAAAATTTTGATTAATTGATTTTTTCGTGTATTTTGAACCTTGAAAGGCACCTTATGCGGAACATCATTCAAAAACTATACTATGTAATATTTAGGTTGAAATGGACAATGGAAAAATCAAGTGCCTAAAATTAGGCGATTTTGGACTAGCCTGTGAAGTGACAGGACCTTTATATACTGTTTGTGGAACTCCAACTTATGTAGCTCCAGAAATTTTGGCAGAAAGTGGATACGGACTCAAGGTATTACATGTTACATTTTTGGTGCGTGGTACGGCTTTGATTACTGATATTTTTCCGTGTTAGATTGACGTTTGGGCAGCAGGTGTAATTCTATACATTCTTCTTTGCGGATATCCGCCGTTCGCTAGTCAAGATAATGACCAAGAGAAACTTTTTGACTGCATTTTATCAGGTAATAATCCCAGCGCATTATGAATAGTCGGTTTTTATACATAATTATTTCGTGTGTCAGGTCAATACGATTTCCCAGACGAATTCTGGCAAGACGTCTCGTCACTAGCAAAGGAACTTATCCAGAACATGCTTCAGCTTGTACCAGATCTACGTTTTTCGGCCGAGGACGTGCTGGACCATCCTTGGCTTCAACTAGCCAATTAATTATTTAATCGCTTCTGTAGGAAGGACTTGTTGCTGTGAATTTAAAGGTCTGAAAAGGTTAGAACATTGCTTTGTCCTAGTACTCTATCAGATTGAAAGCAAATATATAGACAAAGAAGGCATTTTTATAATTCTTTAATTGCATTTGATTATATATCCTCTACATACTTTCCTTTTTTTTTTCATTTTCAGTAATAGTGGCTTAATACCATTCTAGTAGCGGGTAGGGAATCTGCAAAGTAAAAAAAGTTCAGCTGTAGTGGTTAGGTCGGCTCATGAAAACTTTTGAGTTTCTCATCGTTGTGGTACCCCTGATGGTCTGTTTTTTTTTTTCAACAACCAAAGCTTTTTTAGACAATTTTTATATCGCATATAACGAATTTTTGTTATTTTATAATTAGTGTTAAAAAAAATGAAGACTGATTTGTATTATTTTGTGCAATAGTGCAAACAAAAGCAATCCTTTTACAACGATGGATCATCTGCGGTGTCTATCACAACGATCAGTTTTTTTTGTCTCGATCTGTAACTTAATTATACATTGCCAATTAATTAATAGAAAAAGATAATTGTATATAAGTCACGTTTTTTATACTTTAAATTAAGCTATTCTGTTGTCTTGTTGGATTCTTACGCAAAATATACCGGGTTTTAAGTCCATCGCTTTTATGTGTATGTTGTGTATTTTTATTCTATTATAAAAATATAAGATTATCCTTTGGACCAGGTTCCAGGGAATCTAGTAACCGCGCGATGACACAATCTATCTATTGATTAGAGAAGGTTGTGTTCCATTTAGATCGCGTGGTCCTGATTCGGTGATGTCTCCAAGTTGTTTTAAAACATTATTTTTATGATACAATAAAATAACAAATATTCATGATTTAGATTTGTTAATGATGTTAATCTCTCATCGTTACGTGGACAGGATTTGGTATATTTATTGTTAAAAATGCCAACTATGTGACGTAGTAATTTCCATTATGTCTCTGCCGTACTTCAGTGACTTCGCTTATTGATTAGTTCACATAATTCTGTCTATCGCTTGGAAGAACACCAAAGGCTTTTAGTGATGTTTTCCTGCTTTAAATATATACATATTTTAATTTATGCTCTGCGAAACATTCTACTACTACGATAAGAAAAAGAAGATAACGTGTTTCCGCGTTGGCGTGAATCGAAGCCAAAATGAGCTATATTGGAATGATGTTTTTTAATTGAAAAAAAGTGTGGATGTAGTGTGTGTTTGTAATATTTATTAAAACGGCGATTGATTTTTTTGTACAAATATTATAGTTGATTTATACATTTTTTGTAGTCTAAAATCATACTTTTTATATTGTTGCTATTAGAAAAATTGTAAATATATTATTTAAATAGATTGACGGTGTGTTTAATTTACTCCTTTAGGTTGGATTTTAGAGATATTTTGCCCAACTATAAAACAAACGTGCAATTATGCAAAAAAAGTATCACAAAATAACGCTTACTCGAATAGTAAGAATAAAAGAATATGTGATTTTGATACAAAATCTCTAATACTTTACCTAACTTAATAACGATAACTTAATGAGTGAATATGTTAAAAAGGGTCAATATTTCAGTTCGTAATGTTGCTAGATTGTATGATTTGTATTTATATATGGGGAATATTGTATATACATATATAGATTATCAAAAGTGAGGTTTGAAAATAAAAGCTTTTATTACATTAAAAACAGAAATCCATATTAAATTTCTGAAAATGTTGTGGAAGTAACACATTGAATTCTTAAACTCCTATTTCTCAACAAGAAGATTCAAACAATAAGAATAAGATTTGAGAATCCACTCACACAGTTAACATCTTAGACAGCTAAGATCGAAGATCAAGAAACTCTTGAATACCTCTAGAGATGATACATACTCAAAATATTCAAAGCATTTGATCTGGTGTATTTGTAACATTGAGTTATATTTAATAGTAAGGGCAGAGCAAAGACTTAAATTTTACTTGAACAAAGTATTATTTTTATTAAGACCAATGGATTCTCTTAAATAAATTTGTAATCTTAAGGTATAAAACCATATTGTAGGTAAGTCAATATAGACTAGTAGTAACATACAAATAAATTAAAAAGTCAATAACACTTCAAAACATTTGTAATATTTTTTTATTTTTTACATAAAAAAAATAAATACAATAATAATAGAAGTAATGTAACCACAATAGTAATAGATTACTGTAAGTATCAGCTAAAAAATATATAATAAAATATTAGCTTAAACATATTTTTTTAATTTGAAATGACACATTAACATTTTCTACTGTTCAATTATTATAATGTCCTAAAGGTATTTCAATACAGTGAAAAAAAATGCCAATTGGTAAATAAACAATATTAATAAATATAAATTTCACTAAACAGTATATTTTAAAATTTGATAATTAGTGCCGTATTATATTAGTAGGAGATTCTGTTAGACTTTAGATTTATTACTAATTACTATTACGCTTTTAACATAATATAACAATAATCTAGTTGTCGTCTCATTAGTATAACCAGCTTCATTTTTTTATTTTTTCAGGTACATTTCCATTCCCACCAACAAACAATTGTTGTGCTTCGAACCATTTAAACTGACTTATGATTACTGAACATAGTTTACGCACGCCGCTTTCCATTCTGCCTTAAAAATACTGTAACATAACCTCTCACGGCTTCATTAAAAAGTATTATTAGTCATACTTAATAAAAGCGATAGCATATTGTACTGGGGATGATCTATAGCGCGTTCCATTCACATGACAAGAAACGCCTTTATAGATCCTCCCGTGAATATTAGGAATCCTGATTCCGTAATATTACTGACTCCGACTGATAAACCATTTTCACCACACCGTCATGGCAAAAGCTTGTTTGATAACATGCACGACAAAAAAAAACCCACCCATTACTAAATTAACACTAGAATAACAAGAAATGCTTAAAGACTAGGGCTAAAGGATTATTGTGATGCGACCTGTGATCTGAGGACAATATGAGTGAGTGGTAATCCGAATTTAGCTACGATTCACTACAATCCCGGGCGTAAGGCCCCTCTCCACGCGACATCCCAATAATTGATTTAAGTACACACATACACCGAAAACAGAAGAAATATTAACAAACGACTCGAGTGTAAATCGTGAACTACACACTGTACAAAATAAATGTGATAACCTCCAAATAGGAAAATCTGAAAACCATAAAATATGTACCGACAACAACTATCTTTTCAGATTTTTCCGAACAGAACCAGATGATGACCCACGAACATATTTACAATATCCTGTTGTGATGCTTTCAGTGCTTAATATCAATACAACAAACAATTTCATCCTGTAATTTAAGTAACACACCTTATAATAAAGAGGAACTATGATTCAAATGGCTGCCCTAATCGTACTAAATTTGTCGGACCGGAAACAGTTGAAACAGTCCACTTCCAGAGAAAAAAAATACAAACATATACAGAAACAACATCACTATAAACATATATCTATAAAATAAGTTTTCATATACATATACCCTAAACGAACTGTTGTCTACAACTGACTGTTGTAACATGTTGAGCTATAAATATTTAGACTACGTAAAATTTTAACAATTGAAAAAAAAAACGTTCGCAAAATATACAAAGTATAAATAAATACAAATGTTAAGTTATGTTGTTAAAACACATAAATAAAAAAAAATAAAACAAAAATGCGTTTGTTGTTGTTTTTCAAGATACGCAGGCAGCGTTGATTGGTGGATTTGAATTTGAACTTATGCCACGGCTTGTAAAAGAACACTACAGCTACGGTACAGCATCAAATGTATATGCAAACATAACCACGACAAACTCTATAATAACTAGATAACAAAAAAATATGTATGGACTAAAAAAAAACGCTTGGACTAAAACACTTAAATATTAGATGTGACAGTGCAATTTTTTAAAGCATAAGTTTCAATAATTTGTAAAAAGTAATCGACACTATTTTAAGAGAGCTAGTAGCTGCCTCGGCTCGTATAGCTCGCGATGAAGAGAGTTTGTAACTGGACCGACTAGACTTTTAATATTACACATGGTATATCCTTCCTCGCAGGTTCCTTACATATTAAAAGTATCAGTCGTTGATTGTATCAAAATATACAATGTTTTATGTACAAAAAGGATTTCAAATAAATCCGTAATGTTGAATATCCGCGCTTCGGCTGGTCTTTATCGCAGCTTTGTACCTTACCACCGTACCCGATCCCTTCGAAAATGCGGGACTACGATACGCTACTCTATACAGGACCGCAACGATAGTTTGCGGTCTTATATCTCTTTATACATGAACACCCTAATCACCTTAATAAACTAGAGGGAAGTATTGCAAGTTTAATCGGTTATCTGCCGTAATTAGCTATGCATAATTGGTTGCGTTGGTCTAGTGCTACGGACTTCATCATCTTCGTTAGAACACATCGCACAGCCTCCTCTGGTGTATCGAACACGGGCACTTGACGTCGTTCGGCTACATCTCGTAAGTAGGCCCGCGCCCTGTTGTAATCTTTGATGGCTGTTTTCGTTAACTGAAAGAAAAAAAAACCATAAATAATCTAATACTTTTCATAATTAAATAACATCTACATGATTGGTTCCATAAGTTTACGAGAATTAATATACCTACTATATGTAACGTAACTTTTTAATATTTTCTAAAGCAGCTGAACAGTTATAATTTAGACGGAACTAAATCTGGCGAATAAGCTGGATGTTGAAATAATCTGCACTTCAATTAAATTAATTTTTGGTTTTTCGTCCGTCGAAACCGAGTCTTTTTCCTTGAAATATTTCCATTCAATATGAAATAAATCACCAAAAAGGAATCTTGATTTATTCATTCCATTTTTCACAACCATTTTTAAAAATTTTGTCGATATAACATGTGACTGTTAGAAATATTTGATCGAATTCAGGGCTTGCTTGATGATCTTATTTTTAATACATTAATTATTTTGACATTATCACGATAATTTTATACGTTTTATACGTACGTTATTTCTTTTTCAGTGCAATCGATTTAAATTAAAATAATTCTTTTTAGAATATGAAACCTGAAGACAAATAATTGGAAATTAGTGGAAGAAATGAAGAAAATAATGAATTGACCCATACAATCTAGTGGGCTTCGATATATCAGTATCATATATCATATTATAAAATTGTTGAATTTGACAAACTTGTCATTCATTAATGTTGATATTGTCAATATCTCTATATATAAATATCAACTCTATATATATGACTACATATATGTCTATGAAACATTCTTAGTTGCCCTTTAACCAGCTTTTAAAATTAACCTATTATTTATTTATTTTTTCATCCAATGATTCATATAATTTATAAAAGTAGAAACACATTTAGATATAGCATAAATAAAGATTGAAAATTGTTTCCGACCTCAAAAGATTGGCGTTTAAAGTCCATCTATGTTGTCATGATATTCGTATGATTTCCGATTAGCAATTTCAAAGACTTTTTAGATTTTATCGGGTTTAAACCATCAAATTATACCTGTCATTTCGATTATTAGTTTACAAGTTCAAGTGGTTTTAATTTGTTTTACAACATTTGTGTAGTTCCGAAATAAATACTAAACAGGAATGTTAGGGAGGCTTAGGATCAGGATTAAAATAATCGCCAGCTGAGTAGATAGCTGTCAGTGAAAGATGTCCTAAGCGATTAAAAAATCGGTGGACAAAAAACGTTTGAGAAGTTATTATTAAATTTTGTTTGTTTTTTGGAAATAAGAAATTATTCTTACCCTTTCATTAGCCACCAAACAATTTTCGCTGTTCAACTGTTCTATGCACAAAACAACATCCTTTCCGCTTCCGATGTAGTGGGCCGCTGTTATCATGCTAGTCAACGATCTGGTGTCGTTGGTGATGACGAATAGGGCTATCTTACTCTGATCAATCTTCTGCCGCCACCCTATAATATCCTCATGTGGAGTATCGTTATTCGTCACTTCTGAAGAAAGATCGCCTTCCCTGAAACAATTATTTTAATTAATAAAAAGTTTGAAATTCCCTTAATTAAAGATATAAATATAATTTTGTTTCATTAAAAAAAAAACACATTTTTATAACATTAAGTATCAATTCCTCAATTAATACGTTGCTGTTTGTACAGCAGGATATCACCATAGGATATTTTTCAGCAAGTCTCGCCATTATTGACGATCCTAGTTTGTTCTTTATGATCTTGATTCATGTTTTGTAGTTTTTCGTTGAGTTTTCCATCCAAAATGGCGATTTTCCTGATAATTTGTCTTAGGATTTGTGCACAAAATAATTGGCGAAACAATTGTTCAAAAGAGCTTTGTAATATTTCCCATCTATACATGTACCTTTTCAGAGAAATGAAAACTCATTTTCTTCTAAAATCTTGCTAGTCCCAAGTACTTAAACTTCTGCAATGCGAACCTTATCATAAATAATGCTCGCAGTCTCAACATCTCTATCCCATATATTAATGTTGATGGAACTACGAAGATCCTATCTACGTAATCGTGATTTGGTCTAAACACTGCTTGCTCTTTACATCTCATTTTTCGTTCATAGAGAATATGCATAATAACGGATAGAATTCTTATTCCCTAGTACTTTTTACAATTTTGACTATCTTCTATTTAACATCTAAACAACTATTTCTTTTAGATTATATGTTACTGACCAAAATAAATGTTACTTCAAAGAAGTAATGAAGTTCAATACATCGAAATAGTTTTACCTGGTTTTAACATGTCAGAAAATGTTCCATCTGATCCCATCAAACATACATTCGGACAATTTCAACAAAATTTTACGTAGCCTAGACTAATAAACATGTTAAACGATATTTAAATGTATTACCTACCTGAGGGCCGGATTGTAGTATTGAATCCCATGCTTCTTTAACAACGGTATGGCAATGGTATCCCTCCATGGAATATTCGTAAACAAACTTCCGCCTAGGTATACGTCATGTAGCTGCTCTTGGTTGGTGGAGTTGTCTGTGACTTGCGACTGATCCACAGCACATCTGCCCCGGGTTGGATCTGTCGCGTGGCATTGATTTCGAGGGAATCCTTGAGTAGCCCACGCTGTAAAATTAACGGGATTAATAAAATCCTTATTTGAACCGTTTTTTTTTTCACGGAACATTTTCTAGTGAATAGAATAGTATCCAGCGAATTCCTGGAAAGCATCCAATTTATTCGTAAAATTAGTTCAAAAACATTTTAGAATACGGAGGAGTTGAAAATTCGCATCCTCGTCAATGATCATGTCGTAATATCAAAATTTCTAATTAGCGCGTTTGGTTTAGGTCCGTCCGGATTTCATTCAAGATGCGTCACCGTACCTGGTTCTACTTCGGCTTCAATAAAACCAATTCCTTGTATCTCACTCGATTCGGTTGGCCCATAATCTTCATCGCCGTTCTCGGATCCTCAAACGAACCATTCTTGGCGTTAAATCTACAGACCTGATGCCTACTCGCCATTTTTGACCTTCTTCTTGGTCGTAGGGTAAATCCGCGCCGAATGTAATATCTTTATTCATCACCGAGTAAGGCAATCCAAGGTGCTCAACGTTATCTTGATCTCCTGAATTGATGCCCAATGAAAACGTATCCCCATGTTCTAAGTGTATTGAGTTTCTAGTCTTCATATCGTTGCTAGGAAATATAGGTATGTTGTCAAAATATAACGTAGATATAGTAATATGAGTAAAGTTATTTCTTCGATCAGAAAGCTGTGCATTACGATCATATTTATTTCTGAATTTTGTGACATTGTTCTTGAACTATTTTTTACTATATATTGATATAATTTATTTATCATAAACTCATTTAAAATTTTATTATAATTTTATATAAATAAAAACAAAGTGATTAATTTCGCATACGAATTCCCTGAATATTATTCACTATACTTAGAACTGAATATTGTAATGAACTATAGATAATTACAATATTTATCTAAGTACAGTCCATCTAGTATTTTTCTAGAAACCGAATTCATCATGCTCATATAAACTACTTGTCGTATAGTAAACTAAAAAACATATAAAAGCTATGTTGTTCAAACTAAGATTACAGCGTCTAGCGACTATTCCGTCTTTATCTGAACTAGAGACATAATGTCGTCCCTTATGGACACAGATGCGTTGTGTGTTCTAGATAAAACTGTAAAGATGTTGATTGTAAAGTTTCGTATAATCTAAGTTTAATTTGCATTTTATACGTGATAGGAACTGAAAGCGATTTAAGCGAAACGGAAATAAATAAACGGTTGCAAACTAATAATGTACAGTTGATAAGAATTAGTACAGTAATGGATAAAAGAGAATGTAAAATGCATTAAGGTTACCATCAGCTGGTGATAATTTACATATTAAGTACAATGTAATGAACGGTAGCGTAATTAACGAGCAAATGAAACAATCTGGACTTTAAGCTCAACCACACTTAACACGATTGATTTAAGTTTAAAACCCGTTTAATTTACGATTGTTTATTGATTTAATTTTTTTTTAACGGTCCATAAACTTCAAGAGAAATCTGTTAAAAATATATTATCAATTTTTTCCACTACTGCATACGCTTAAAATAAGCACCCTTTGTGATTATCATGCAAGTTAATTGTCTATGTGTCTACATCATATGTTATAAAAATACTATAAATTCATAGAGAAATACTCTATGAGGAATTTCTTTGACGCGCCAATAAAGTTGAGAATATTCATAAAGATGTATCCGCAAAGACAAAAAAAAACGTGAAAAAAGTGAATTTGACGAAATGGTACCTAATGCGTTTGATATAGGTTGCAACACCATATTCGTGACTACATATCTGGTTTTTAATAAAGCACACGACCAGAATAACGGTCTCATGTAGTCTCTTCCTAAAACAGGTTCGACTTTAGTTCCAGATATCTTGTCAAATCTTCGTATTAATTGAATAACACGGTCCAATGTTTTATATTTGAGAGTATTTTTTTTGTATTGAGTGAAGTTCTTACATACCACTATAATTGGACTATGCTATATGTTATGAGTTAGTAGTAATTTTGAGCTAATGAATAAAAACAGTTCTTACTTTCAACATTACACATGCTGCAGTTTTCAGTGCTAAGTTCCGCCATGAGCACACAGAACTTTTCGAAACTAATTGTATCATTGGTATCTTTACGATTGATATCACCATCATTTTCAGTGCCGTTTGGTCTTGAAATATTATTATATAAGTTCTGGAAGTTACGGTAATTAAATAGTTTGGAGGTCTCTAGGGAACGGTTGGTCAATTTGTGATACGCGCCAATTACGTCGTACAACTTCATTTGACCATTATAACTGTCATATACCTCTCTCAACCGCCTGCAAACATATTAAATTTTAATTTGATTATTGCTAAAATTATCTAATATTAAAAATTACCTTAACTTGTACATAATTTGTTCATCGGGGCTCCTTCCATTTGATGATGCACTTTTTAATATTTCTGCTGTGCACTGTAAAGCTGTGGTAAGGTTACTATGTATTTGTACTCCTTTGGATTTGATTAGATCTAATAAAGATTTTTGACCTTGCACTAAATCATGATATTCTCTAAAAGATATATTGTTAGTTTGCTGAACATTGTCTAGGCAAAATTGAGCATACTTATTACTGATTGTTTCCCCCATAATGCTTTGTCCTTTCTTATATGGCTGTGCTACAACTATTACACATCGACCAGATGCAACCAAGTATGCTACTTCTAACATGCCTACTGTACTTCTTGTTTGACTATCAATGACAAAAAGTAAAACTGACGCTGACTGTTTGGCATCATGTTCCTGTGCTAGTAATTCTGGTGCCCACATAGATACTTGCTGAAATTAAATAGGATTTATTAACACATAATAGATTATGTATTATTATAAAATAAATATTATAGAATATTAATAAATACCAATCCTTCTATACCACTTACCGGATTGTAGAAACTAATCCCGTGTTTCTCTAATTCTGGTATTGCCGTGTCTGCTCTCCATGTCGTCGGATTGCATGAGCCTCCAAGAAATACCTCGCATTTGCTCTTTGGACATTCTTCACAGAAAATAATCCCAGTTAATGCAGGCTCTTTAGAGTACACTTATCACAAACTTACTGTTTAGCTTCTGTTGCATTGACTTCCTGTGGATTTTTGGTTTCTGAAGACTCTGCATCTCTCGGACGAGGATGCAAAACTCGCCAAAACTGAGGGTCTGATTAGGGCCATTTCTGCATTGTCTCACGCACTGCATCATTGTTCTTACTGAAACCATTACTTAAGTTAAATACATTCAATTTTTATGACTTAAACTGCACCAAAAATCCAGTTACCTTAATAAATAAACTTTCGAGGCGAAAGTTGGGCAATTGAACTACATTAAAAATACATTTTGTATATAATTTTTGGTTTGTGTGGAGTCTTTGTTGACATCTTTTGTGAGGTTAGATATTTGTTTATTTTTTATAATTTAGCTTAATATATATATGGTATATACAAAGTTAATTTAATCGATTAGCAGTGTACCGTTATACATTATTTTTTATAATAACTACTGACGATATATTGGGGTTTTCTGGTAAGTATATTTTAAAAAATAATGTATAATAAGTTGCATATTGGCACGTTGTAAACAAATTTGTTTACTTATATGTAGTGGGCAGTTATATTTTTTGGCTGCGGTACAACGTGTGTAGGCTCAGAGAATCACCCAAAATATTACTAACGATACGTTTCATTTTTGCAGTTACGCGGATGCGTATTTTTGGAACGAAAAAACATTGACCGCAATGATTTATTATATTATAATTACCTTCGTTATCTGTGGGGAACAATTGCATGTCATTGAACAGCGTCTTCACGGACTCCCGGGGTATGTTTTGAATGTCTCCTAATCGCATACATATTGCCTTGTAGACCTCCCTGAAACAATCAGAAAAATTCCATATAAGTAACGATAGAGTCCTTACACATCACGATACTTCCGCCACCTAGACGGAAGAGGTGAATTTAATAAACTTTCTCTAATTTTGACTTGTACCATGGCCTACTTTGATGTGTTAAAAGTAGAATATCATAGTATACAGGGGATAAAAATGCCAGTTAGCTTATATTTTATTAGCAAGATATTAATGCTATTCATGGTACACATATTCATGCGACAAAAGGGACCTCTTTTGGGAATAAAATATACATATAAACAAGGAAATATATATTAATCATGTTAAACAAAAACCTGGATCGATTATTATTATTATATTTTTTATAAGTGTTTTTTATTTAACGTATATGCGTTACTGATATTGTTATCTGATAATGTTTAAATCAAAGTTGATATCGATTAGTTCAGTCGCGTCGTATGGCATCAAATACTGAAATAATCCATGGGGTGCCACAATATTAAGCGAAACTGTTTACTTTAATTATATTCGTATGTTTAGTTGTCTATGTCGATTATTTGATGCGATGAAATAAAGTCAATTATCATAAAGGGTACGTACCCTGAAATAGGGAGTCTTTTTGTAGGCCACGACCGATTCAGGATGTTCTCCTTTTTTTGAACCATGTTTGATCAATTTCGCGACACTCTTCTTCTTAGGTGGACGTTAGACCGACGACATTTTCACCGAGATTGTAACCAGACCCGAACACACTCATGTTTCCGCGCGGTTTTATGTGGTACTTCAGTTCCGACAGATTTGCGAAGGGATACTGACTAGCATCTATAACAACGAGACATAGGAGGAATGCTTTTAATTTGTCGATGATAATCGACACTGACGAAACACAAGATAACAATATCGAACGATTTCGCAACGATTGTTTGTGATCGCTGTTATAAGAGCCGAATATGTATAAAACCGACTTGATTCTACCCTATCAGTTTAGTTGATTATGTCGTTCTCGTCGAAAGTCAAGCGAGTCGTAGGTGGCCGGTTGCTGTTCGACAAAATTGAAAGATTGTCAAATTGTTTTGGTTATTTTGATGGATTTTTGTATATTTTATGGTATTAATCGGTCATAATTCAAGACTCAGTATTAAAAGAAGGAATTCGAGGGCTGTTTTTCATATTTATTGTGCAAAATTTGCGTATTTAAATACGTTGCCCAATTGTCTTAAAAAAAACAGATTATTTAGTTAATCTTCAACATTTTGACGATGACTTGACAGTGACAGTGACATAAGCTGCGACGAGTAGTATTTATCTTAGTATGGACGTAATAAATTGTGTTAGGGTATAATAAGAATAAATTATTATTTTGAAATATGGACAATTGCGAATTATTTGATCTATTTAGAATCATGACATATTAATTAACGTAATATGTTAGTATTATATAACCCTCTATACAGCAATATAATAATTATTAAAAAAGTTAAAAAGTAAAAAAAATAACATTATATCCTAGTACTTAACGACATACCACCGTATATTAAAACTATCTAAATGTAAAAGTAAACAATAATATGTTATATCAACCGTTATATTACCGCATTGTTAAAAATAGATTTCGGTTCGGTATTATATTTATTGATTTCCGATATCTAATGCGGGCGTCAATCTTTGAAGGCGGTTTGCAAACCGTAAAATGCAAAATGTGGTTATGTAATGTAAACCGAGATCCCATTATAATTCGTGTCCTTTTTAATATGCCAAAAACACCAGATCCTTTATCAACGATCGCATTGACAATAAAAAACGTGTTGCATAATTACTGACAGTTCACGATCGGCGAGTAGGCCGTGGCTGCGACAATTTACGCGATTTAGTTTTCAAATATATATGGTTGTCAATTGAAAATGTTCTTGCAAAATCCTCTATAATGAACGGCGGGAAATGTTCAATTATTAGCGGACGTTTCATTCGCAACAGTGTTACATCATCAGTAATTTTCGCGGTACTAAATCGGTGATGACTGATTTTTTCTTTTTGGATACCCGATGCAGAACCACTTCCGTCAAGTGTTTTTCAATACGTTCATCGTTCATTGTTCATTGGTGGCTGAATTGGAGATCATTTAATAGTATGCGTTAAATGTATAGTATTATCGTGTTATGTATCGAAAACGTTATTATTTAAATGGTTTTCTTGCCAAAATTATCCTTTATTTTTCACTTTGACAGTTGTTTTATAGGTTATATACGTAACCTTTTAGCCTTAGTGATTTTTTAGTGATATTTGATAAAGTTGGTTTAATGTTATACGCAAAATCGTCTGTATTGACAAAAAAATTGCATTTTTTCATCAATACGTATCGAGATTTTCTAAAATTATCGCTTATTTTTAGAATGTTATTCTTATGTCGTTAACTTTACTGTATAAAACATTCTATTTTGAATAGTCTTTGGGTCCGGCTTAAACGATTTTTATTGCCCGTTAATGTTTGTTATATTTACTTCTGCATCATCGTTATGATTTTAAATCTTGGATGAGGTTGGCGCGAATTTATAGACAGTTTAACGATAGTCCGTTATTGTTGAATTAATTATTAAGAAGATATTCATCGTTGTTCAGGTTATCACTTAAAAAGTATCTAAAAATATATATTATTTATTTAAAATAAAATTGCGTTATAATTTTCAAAGATGGCAAATAATTGTTTTAGCCTAATGGAAATTACGTCATTGGTTGATGAAAGTAAAAGGAGTTGCATTCAAGGATGTAACATTGCAACGGTGGCGAATTTTAAGGACGTAAATTATTATTTCACTAGTATTATTAGCCAATATTAATAATACATTAAGATGCCATATCCTATGGAACAAAGCTAAGCGACATTTTAAGCAGTAACAAAAGAAAAAAAAGAAAATTGTATTTTATTCAAATTCCATTATGATCAGAGTGGCATGAATATCGACCTATATAATTATCAAAAAAGCAACATAACCTATACAATATATTGAAATCGACTTGATAGGCAACCCAAAATTACTGTAGAAGGACCCACAATTAGAGTATAAAATAAAATAATACTTAGTTAAAAATAATAAAATTATATCTTATTCAAATTCAATTGTATATAATGTATATTCAGCATACATAAATGGTAAACTGTATAATCGTCAAAAAACATAATCAAAAAGGATAATGAAATCGACTGGATAGGCAACCCAAAATTACTATAAATAACATAATTGGGCATTATATGAAATGTCGTATCAACAATCTCTGATCGGAAATAGTTTCGTAACCTAGAATATCTTGTAGTGGCAGTATTATATGACGCGGTTAGAGTAAAACTTAATCAAATTACTGTTACTATTAAAAAACAATATACATTTTTGATGTGATGACCGACGAACACTAGTAAAAAAACGTGTAGAGCTTGTTAACTATCGTAGAACCCTTGTAGCCGAACAGTACCCATACATATGTAGATAAGTTAAGCGTTTTTTTCTTATCTCAACAGCAATTATTGCCGTAACCATGTTTGGCCTAAGTAAAGGTTATCGGGAAACAATTTTTGTTTATCTTTCATTTACACTGATGCCGTCAAAAAGTTCATTTTTTGATATGATGTGGCACCAAAAATAAAGATTACCCAATGGAGTGGTAATTGCTTTTTTTTGCGAAAGTTCGCCGTTCTCGAGCTGGTCACCGAGAAAGGTCGCTTCTAAATACACAGAAAATTCAAATAATGGTATTAGTTAGCATCTATTTACATATAGATGGTGAATCGTTCGAACTGTCAAATCCAGAACAATTGCGTCGTTATTTTTGTTCGATTTATTTTTAAACCGTATTATTTAGTTTTATTATCAAGTTGTAGTTTGAATATCATATAAACAGTTTGCATATACTACTATATTTATTATATTGTTACTATAAAAAGTCCTATTATATTACGAACTATTCGTTACGTTAGGGCACTCGGCTTGATTAACGTTAGGGTTGCCATCTGTTGGTTTATTTTTGAGGTGTCTGTTAATTTTACCCTGCCACTTTTGACATTGCTGTCAGTTTTGGACTAATTACATTATTAGTTTTCATAGAATTCATTGAGTTCTTGTAATGATTTTAAACCCTCTAATTTAAAAAAAAACCTGAATACATATAATACTATTAATCCGAAATTATATAAAAATGTTTACAGTGTATTATAATTAATATGCTAACAATAGTGTATTTGAAGTTTGAAGATAACGGCCTATAATATAGTCTCAATATTTGCTGATGTATTATAGTGCGATTAAAACTGTTACATAGATAGATATTTGTGTTTTGTTCGTTATTTGCTTTAGAATAATAAAAAAATAGATGCAAATTAACATTTCCATGCTAAAAATGATTTCTTACGTACGTACTATCAATTTTATTAAAATAATATTTAGTACGTTTTGTTTACTGTACTTTATTTATTGCACATATATTGATATCAATGTGAAAATTATATATATAGTTTATGTCATCATTAATATTGAATATATTTTAATCTGGCTTTCAATATTCTTTAAAAATAACAGTTTTAAAAATTAATAACTTGATAGCCCATGAAGAAATATTCTTGCATTTAAACTAGTTTTCTAGATCCTTTGTAGCGGTAATGTCCTATTTCATCTCGATATTTGTTTTGTTTTTTTGACATCATATTAAAATATTGATATAGTTACTTCTTAGTACAAGTTCCAACCTCTTTATTTATATGTAGTACTTAAAGCATACTTAAAATTTCTTGTTATTGATCTCCCATGGTTCACTAGAACTTATGCTCTTGTTTTCTTGGGTATTGTAATGACATAAAAAATAATCAGTTCCGTTGAAAGCATAGGATAAAATCTCAATGTCCAAAAAGTATTTTGAAAATCGTAAATTTTGTCAGAAGACATTTCAAGGCTGATGATACGACATTGGCCGAGTTTTTAAAATCTAAATTTTAAAATATATATATGTCGTTACGTAAAACATAACCTAACATAAATAACATAAATTCAAATCCTAAAATGTGTTCGTCTTTCATCATAAAACCATTCATTTAATATCCTAAAAACATTCTGCCTGGTATGATATACGAATGTTATTGCTTGAATATCTTTGAAATGAATATTTTTTATAGAAAAATATGTTTTTTTAATATTTTATCAGGGTTAAATTTATATTTAAGGAATAAATTTTTAATAATAGGAACTTCAAAAGTTATAATTTGTAATATCCAAAAATGAACAGAAATGTCAAAACAAGGTCGTTCCCACCGTCTGTCAAATGTCAGTCAACCCTACTGAAAATTTATAATTTAAATTTTTAAAAAATTTAGGAAACTTTAACAATTAAGAAAGAAAATCAAAGAAAACCTAAAAAGTATATACTATACTAGTTAAATCTATTAATATATTTCCTGTTAATTTATTATGTATTAAACAGAAAACGATATAGAATATTGAGAATTGAGTTAGAACACTTATTTTTGCGTATCGAGCATTGTTTTTTTAGAAAAACGTCTATAATGACGTGACTGATAATGTATCCGTTTATAAATATGATGCTGGCTAAATATGATCTTTAATTCTCCGGCATAAGGACAAGGTATAAATAAAATCGATTAAATGATTATAATAGATAACAGAAGCTTGTTTCTGACCTACATATATAAGTAGTCCTAGTCGATGAATCGGATAGATTATTTTTTAAATACTTAACTTTAAGTCATTTGGTATGTTTAGTTGCCTATATTTCCTTAATTAATAATATTATATCCTTGTATTACATTCAATATAAAACATACAACATTATAAAACACTGTATATTATTTAAGTAAC
Source organism: Rhynchophorus ferrugineus (assembly GCF_030347505.1). Taxonomy (NCBI): domain Eukaryota; kingdom Metazoa; phylum Arthropoda; class Insecta; order Coleoptera; family Curculionidae; genus Rhynchophorus; species Rhynchophorus ferrugineus. The sequence goes on along the minus strand of NW_027472583.1, from coordinate 4,009,708 downwards.
CTTGTATTTTTGTTAAGCAATTTAAATAATAAACATCTACACAATCAAAACTGACTTTTACAATGACAACTAATTAGATTTAACTGAACCTATTATAAAACAGAAAATAATATTAAATAAATAATTTTATCCATCAATTATAAAATGTCATTTACGTGTATAATTAGTTGCCTGACAATATTAGATTACTTCACTTCATGGAGCGAGATACTTTTTGAAAACGCTATGTGAAATACTATAAATTTGAATTTTACCTAATTGGTAAACAAAATTAAGGATATAGACGCTTATAGTAATGGTAAACAATGTGTTTGATATTTCAGTCCATTTTTAGGCACATTTTTCTATTACCCCGGTACACGTAGCGATCTATTTTAGACGATGGTCTAATAAATCGGTCTGTGTATACAAATTATTGTGTGCTTTACGTGGTTAATGTACTTAAAATATTGAAAAACTACTCACGCAAAATAATATTGATCCTATTTACATTGTATATACAGGGAAGGTTCGAGAAGTAGTGTGTTATTAAGAGAAGAATGATCAAAATTGTTTTTTTCATTGTGCGTATTTTGTTAGTCTCAGAGATCCAAATATATTTTTAAAAAACGGTAGTGATTATTTGTTTTTATTATTATATTGATTATGATACTATTATATGGTATATATGTTAAACGGGTTGGATAATAAATAAGGATGAAATATGGTAAGGAATTACATTAGTGATATCATATATAATCTTTTTTATCGCCAGGTTGGTTTGTAGATATGATGTGTATATAGTTGAATCTTTTAGTTATGTTATCTTGTAGTATAATGTTTAATCTACTTTTTTGGCCTTGTAGTTGCTTTTCCGAGCCTTCTAATTCAAGGAACAAATACAACGTGTTTATGCTGTTTAATCAATTTATGTTCTTGGTGCCATATTTTTAGTCAGCCAAAGATGATATGTATATTATTAAAAAATAGTATTATTGTTCCAAATAATTCTTTAAAAAAGATATTCAATAAATTGTTCAGTTTCAAATGCACATATTAATATTAGATAATCTAAAAAACAAATAAATGAACAAAGATAAGAATAGAAAGTGTAAAAAATTACTAATATTTGTGGTTTGTGTGTATTATACGAAGCTAAAAAATAGCATTTAACATATATGGCCTAAAACTGAATACAACTAACAACATGAATTTTGTTATATACGGTTAAAATCTATCTAAGCTATGGGAGAATCTTTAGGTAATCTAAATAACCTACATCTCCAATTATCAGTTATTTATTTAGTAATGTGTAAGTATAACTTAAGATAAAAAACAGACTATAGAACTAAATTAAGTTAACTTTTGTAGACTCGACAGGTAACTATGTAGGGTTTGTTTTAAAAGGCTCTTTTGAATTGTAAGTTAATACAATTAATTAAATAAAAATAAGGTTGCCGATTAATTCTTTCAAAAATTATCAGTTATTGTACATAATTATTTTAGGTTAATTAATTAATTTAGTTTAGTAAAAATATGTACATTTTACATATCTACATCTCATAATTTAATACTACTGGATAATGTTGAAATAAACTAAGGCGTCATAATCATAAATATGCTATTTTTAAACATAAACACACATAACATAACTTAACAAATAACATTCTTCTTCATTTCAGTCTTTCTACTTAATTTTAATTCGTTTTTATCACAAATAGAACTCTTAAATTATATTGATTCAAATATATTGGATAAAACACTGTATTGTCCAGAGTGGAATTAGGCGTTTTGCTACGATGCGTCAAATGCACCTGTCATGTCATGTCATATCATGTAACAGTGATTTAGGCAAATAAAATGTAATGTAATGAAACCACATTTAAAACAATTTTTTAGGTTATCTAGGTATATATATATATACAAGTTGTTTTCATAAAAAAAATAATTGAATAATAAAATAGGTCTATTACTAATTATGGAGAGCTACAAATGTTATATTATTAGAATGGAAATAAGATCAGTAGAACATATTTAGTGAATTATTTTTAGGTTAATATTGTGGTTTTAAGATTATTGTAAGTCAATACTAGAATAATATTATTAATAAGGTATGATCATTATTGATTGTTTATATATTTAAAATACTATATTATTTAAAGTTAAAGTAAGTAAATAAAATGAAGACAACATTTTTAGTGATTATTTTTATTATATGTTAATATTAAAATATTTAAATTTCTAAAAAAACTGGAATAATTTTACTAATAAGATTTTATACAGCTATCCATTTTTATACATCTGTATGTAGATATATCTTCAAAACTTTCAAATTTCCTTAAGAAATAATTATATTTTTACACTGGACGTCTAACTTTACAACAACACTGACGGTTTTTTTAAAGTTGCTGACAAATGCTGATCCCCAAATGTAATGAAACATTCACAGATGTAAATTATGGTGAAAAAAAGGATAAATCATTATTTTTACATAAAGTGAATAGAATGGCAGACACGGCCAAACAAAATTTCATTTAAACATTTTTTTATAATGAATATATTTGTCAGAATTTTTGAAAAACTTGATTTAGAAAGAAAGTTTCCGCCTCAGATTTTACATAAGTGCTGATAATTTCGTCAATGTATGTTTGATTAAGCCAAAGTTATAACGAAAAGTTTATTTCTTGAGAAAAATATATGGAAATAGTGCGAGAACCTTCTTATTATATATAAAATGTGATGCAAAAAACGATGAAACTATTGTTTTTTTTATATAGACCGAATATTTTAAAGATAGGAACAAAAAATTAATTTAAACATTTTTTTACAAAAAAAAAATTTATAGTATTTTTGGGATACTTACATTTAGAAGCAAAACAATGTTACCTACCCATTAAGCATCCAATTTTATATATTATGCTGATAAATTTAACAATGAATCTTTGATTAAACTAATGAACTAGAGAAAAGTAGCGATTTTTCTTGAAAAATGTAGATTTCCAAATTAAGTAAAAGTTTGGTATTGTATCAATGTTGACATGAGAAAAACATCAAATACATAATTTTTCATGTAAAGTAAACAATTTTTTAGTCATGAATTTCAAAATATATGATTAGACTTAAATTAAGAAAGTAATATAAAATTCTTTGTTGTAGTGAGATTTGTTGGACAATTTTACTATCCCGTTGTAATGAAAAAATGCTGATTTCATTCCCTTAATTATTATTAATTAACTATAGCTCAATTTTTTTTTATTTCCGTATTTTTTAGGTTAGTTTCACAGCATGGATAAATTAAGTTACCAACTAAAACGGGTTAAGCCTACTTGGATCGGTTTTGGGCCGGGAAATAACAGGAAGAATAAATAGAAACTCTCCCGAGAGCCGAGACATATCGATTGTATGATCTGTTCCGACACAGCGCGTACATTTTCAACCAGATACTCACAAGATTTGCACGATCTTTTTCGAGATATCGCACCAGCCGAATTTCATCCTCCCCTTGACCGGCACAATATCTCGATAACTATTTATGAGACCCATCTTGCACGAACGAACTATTTTTACTCTTACGTGGACAGTGGTCCGTCGTCGGCGTACGACTCGGATCGGGGCAAAAACAAAAAAGAGGAGAAACAAGCACTTACAACGCGACTAACAGCAGCAACACGAGCGGTCCGTTGGCCATTCGATCGTGGCGGTCGCGAACACGTATCCGACACCGTTGTCATAAGACTGTGCCGGGGAACTCTGGGTTGGCGCGAACGATCCAAGAACCTGGGAACGTTTCGCGAGCACGGCGTGGTAGTGGCACGCTGGCTGTGTTTTCTTATAGAGCGGCTATGCGCTCGCTATTTCCGCGTTTCCGACGGTTTGTCCACTCGCTAGCAGTCTTCATTTACGCGTCGAGGGTATAGTGTCGGAGTAAAAGAGAAATAGTTAATGCAGATCCGACGCGGCTTCAATAGAATTAATTTTTTGATGAAAACAGTGACGCAATTTGAAAGATAAAACAGGCTTGCAACAAAAAGCTGTTTGAAGATTTTCAACTGATTTCTATATATTCTGGTATGCTGAAAACAAAAATAATACATACATACAAATATAAATGCTATCACGTCAAGACAGAACTTATTTCTGCCAGGGGTGTCTTCCTTCTGGACATCGCGAGAAGTAAGAGTGAAGTAGACTCTTACTTCATAATTTGTCCAAGAGGATCAATTGGTTTATTGCACCGATATTGAAAGATGCAGTAAAGATCCAATACGATACAGCACAATAGCGTCTTTTGGTAGATTTATAAAAATGATACGTCAAGCAGTTCTGTTTCATAGCGGTGGTATTTGTGTTTTGGGGCAACAAGCTGAGGTTTCCTTGCTTTTTGAGTCAACGGGGTGACAGAGGCAGGGTAAATCACTGTGCCAAAAAGGGTTGGCTGCCGAGGGAGTTTAAAGGTGGCGAACAGAACGTTCTCCAAAAAACAATGGTATCGTTGCGGGTCTATTTTTTCTCGTATGTAAAGAGAATAACTGGGAAATTTAAAAACTACTTTATTTAAAATAAAGTTAAGTTACAAAATAGGCGGATATAATAAAAAGTTATTGACGACAAGTTTCACATTATCAAGTGGCACCAACGGTGCGCCCATTGGGTATGTAGTTTTCTTCTTCCTCCCTTGTGTCCGCCTTGGTGGTAGAGAACTTGTTTACTTGCTAGCTATCTTCATATGGAATAACAGAGAAATAGTTATTGTAGATCCGACGCGGCTTCAATTGAATTTATTTTTTGATGAGAAAAGTGATGCAATTAGAAAGACAACATAGGCTTTCAACAAAAAGCTGTTTGAAGATTTTCAACTGATTCCAATACATTCTGGTATGCTGAAAACGAAAATAACAATACATACATACATACAAACATACATGCCAGGACACCAAGACTGAAAAGCCGGAACTTACTTCTGCAAGGAGTGAGACATCGTGAGAAGTAAGAGTAAGTCATAATCTACTCAAGAGGACCAATTGGTTTACTGCACCAATATTGAAAGATGCAGTAAAGATCCAATACGATACAGCACAATAGCATCTTTTGATAGATTTATGAAAATGAAACGTCAAGCAGTTCTGTTTCATAGCGGTGGTATTTTTGCTTTGGGAAAACAAGCTGGCCTTACCAGGTTTCCTTGGTTTTTGTGTCTACGGGGTGGCAGACACCTAGTAAATCATTGGACCAAAAGGGGTTTGCCGTTGAGGGAGTTTAACGGGTTCGCACAGAACGTTCTCCAAAAAACAATGGTACCGTTGCGAGTCTATTTTTTCTCGTATGTAAAGAGAAAAACTGGGAAATTTAAAAACTACTTTATTTAAAATAAAGTTAAGTTACAAAATAGGCGGATATAATAAAAAGTTATTGACGACAAGTTTCACATTATCAAGTGGCACCAACTGTGCGCCCATTGGGTATGTAGTTTTCTTGTTCCTTCCTTGAGTACGTCTTGGTGGTACAGAACTTGTTTACTTGCTAGTTATCTTCATATGGAATAACAGAGAAATAGTTATTGTAGATCCGACGCGGCTTCAATTGAATTTATTTTTTGATGAGAAAAGTGATGCAATTAGAAAGACAACATAGGCTTTCAACAAAAAGCTGTTTGAAGATTTTCAACTGATTCCAATATATTCTGGTATGCTGAAAACGAAAATAACAATACATACATACATACAAACATACATGCCAGGACGCCAAGACTGAAAAGCCGGAACTTACTTCTGCCAGGAGTGAGACATCGTGAGAAGTAAGAGTAAGTCATAATCTACTCAAGAGGACCAATTGGTTTACTGCACCAATATTGAAAGATGCAGTAAAGATCCAATACGATACAGCACAATAGCGTCTTTTGGTAGATTTATAAAAATGAAACGTCAAGCAGTTCTGTTTCATAGTGGTGGTATTTTTGCTTTGGGAAAACAAGCTGGCCTTACCAGGTTTCTTTGGTTTTTGTGTCTACGGGGTGGCAGAGACCTAGTAAATCATCGGACCAAAAAGGGTTTGCCGTTGAGGGAGTTTAAAGGGTCCGCACAGAACGTTCTCCAAAAAACATTGGTACTGTTGCCGAATTAATGCATATAAGAAACCTGTCATGAATAACCTACTGTAAGATCAAAATTATTCGAAGACATGCTGTTAAAACGTATTAAAGCATTTATATAAAGATCAGATTTCCAGTTTGGATTTCGAAATCACCACTCAACAATAGACCAATTGTATAGAGTAACAACGGACATTCAAAAGGTCTTTAAAGTACTTTTATGCAATATTCCTGGCTGTCTCATAAGGTTTTGACCGGGCATGGCAAATTTGGGGCTAGTCCACATGATGGACAACTTGCTACCACGGTACTATTGTCAACTGCTGGAGTTATATTTTTTCGAAAGAAAATTTAGAGTCTCATATGAAGGGGCATTCTCAAGACATAAACCTATTTCGGTTGGAGTTCCATAGGGTAGTGCCTTGGGACCACTCCTGTACCTGCTTTATACTGTTGATATCCCAATAAGAAAATAAATATTACTTGGAACAATTGTCGACGACACAGCTATCATAGTAAAACGTATATCTCTGGACAAAACAAATGGACTAGAGACTGGAAAATATAGCTTAATAGCTCCAAACCTATCCAAGTTAATTTTGCGTTGCGGCGAAATTACAAAAACCTAATTATATCACTTGACGCATGCCCGATTCCTCAAGTAGAATCAGCTAGATATCCCTCTCGACGGTAGGTTAAATTGAAAGAATGATGGCAAAAAACTGAGCAGATCAGATTCAAAATCAAGTAACTGTACTGGTTAGCTGGAAAATCACTCAGCTTCACCTAAAATCAAAGATATTGTCTTACCAGTCAATAATAAAGCCAATTTGGATCTATGGGGTGTAAATCTGAGGATGTACTAAAACATCATACTAACTAGTAATCCAACGCTGCTAAAACAAAATTCTACGATTAATTACCAATGCTTATCGCTACGTAACCAACGAAGAGCAACACCATGAAGATTTCGCCTTAAAGTATGAAATAAAGTTACAAAATCATAGCGACGTGGAAGCAATATAGCAACTGGCCAAAAGAAAATCAGAAGATTGAAGCGAACCATACCATCCGAATTTGTATAGTGTATAAGTGTTACTCTTCATGTATTAATCCAGTAATCGTCTTGCTTGTATATTAACAATGGTAATAAATTAATTTGTAAATTAAGATTGCACAAAGCATATCTAATGTAAGAGGTAATTAATATAAAAAAATGATTTGTGTAGATGCACTTAAGATCCAATACGATAGTGTCACAAGCCTTCGATAAGGTATGGCATGACGGCCTTCATACCCTACAGAAAATGTTACCGAAACAACACACTGAACTATTAAAATCCTACTTTACAGCGATAATGTTTCGAGTCAAACAAGAGGAAGCCTACTTATCTATCATTCCATATAGTAACAAGCATCCCGGAATGAATCTTCGTTACTCAGGTCACTCAATAAATCAACAGTTGCAATGAGACATCTGGAGAGATTTCGCTCTCATATTAATAACACCAGAACAGGATATAGACTCAAAATAATCATTGATACCATGATACTATTGATTTTGTCTAATGTAGTGTAGTGAGATGCATTTAATAGAAAAACAGTGGTGTTAATACATAAACATCAGAGCCTAAGATCAGTTTTCACTTGTTTTTGTGTATGGGATAGCAGGGACCGAGCAAATCATTGGACCAAAAAAGGAAGAAGACTCTAAGAAACATTAGTACGTCCACATACAGTTCTTTTATCAAGGCGGTACCTCAAGCTGGGATTGATGAAGCAATTCGTAAAACCACTCCTTAAAGATGGAGATTATTTTAAAAAAAATCATAGTTTCCAGGCTTGTCAAAAGCAAAAGCGAAGGAAGGTGCTTCCATCGGATTATGATGGCCCAACAGTTCATCACTACCATGTTGGATTCTCAGAAAGAGGGGTGAATTGCTTTTAATGATCTTATTTAAGGAGAAAGTAGCAATTTCCTCAATAAATACCTTTTTAAAGTAAAAAAAAATTGACCAGTAGACATACCAGCACTTAACAGAATCGGAATAATGCAAATTCAAACATATTTAAATTATTAGAGTAGGAATTCAGAAAGTGTTTCAATAGACACACGCAAATGAACAAAACACATTTAAATTTTTATTGAAAGTAAAAGTCCAAATAGATTTCACTTTGGATTTTATATTAAAACAATCGTTTTATACGGTATCGTTTTAACTAAATAAATTAAACACGTATAATTAAAATTAATAATAAGTTGAACAATATCTATAATAGGCAAACCGATGTATAGATAGTATATTTTAAAGATTGTGTCAATAACAATGTTGAAATGTTTTAGAAATAACAAACAGTTGGCGATAAAAATAAATTTAAAGATTATACATAGTTGAGGAATTTCAATGTTAAGGTCCTCATGGATTGATTTTTCTTGTAGATTAAAGTTTACCAACCTACGGTAGATCGTCATAAATTTTGACAAGTCGATGATGGAAAGGGATCAAAGAATTCTTTGGGGAGTTTATGTGTAAAGTAAGAAAAATATACGAATTATGACATGTTTATGTATACTTAAGAATCGTTGTCTGATTCTAATTTATTTTTCAATCAGCGTTCTAAAGGGCTACTTCCAACTAAATGTTCTAAATTCAAAATTAAAGTTAATATACATATACGAGAAGAATTATTCCGAATAAAACAAAAAGTTCTGTTTTAAACAAATAGGGACATAACTAATTTATATTATAAATATATAATTAACAAATAATGTTATAGTGCCAATGATTTATATCAAAATGATATATATTGAATAATAAATTAATTCTAAACATTATTTTTCTAACATACGTTTTTTTCGTAAAAAGCATTAGGTTGCTCTTATTTCACAGATAATTAATAAAAGTTCCTACCGCCATAATTGCACTAAATATTCACCTTTTATGTATATTATTCTAGAATAGGGTTATAAAAACGTACATTAAAAAAATAGTGACCTCATAACGGTATGATGTAATGATAATTTTAGGTTTCGTATAATTCGCATTATTCATTTCATTAAATACTCGTTATAATATATCTTATTAATAAAACTACAGGGTGTACAAAGTATCCTTTAACGTTCCAAGCGATGTATGATCAAAACCGAAAAGGATTATTCCAAAGAAATAATCCCTAATTCATAATCTTTTGTATTTATATCGTTAATCTTAATCAAATAACTTATTAAGAAAAGAGAATAGCGTGTGGTTGGATCGTCAATCATTTCGAAATTACTCAAAACATCTCTTAAACTTGTCTCGTGGAATATGAATAAGAACGTAGTAGTTGAGGGTATAGCCACCAATGGCGAATTGAAGTTACTCAAGGTACTGACTAAATGAGGATCCTCTTTTCCCCAAAATCAATGTCATAGGATGTTGAAGGCTTTCTGCTTCAGAGTGAAGAAAAACAAGATTGTTATCCGAAAGGTTTTAGGACCTTTAACAAACCAGAGGCACAGCGAAATTATTGGTACTTTGTTATTATTTAGCTATTATCGCCATATATTTGAACATGAGTGAATATGTAGAAGCCAGCATTTCTTCTACCTTCGCATCAAAAAGTTGCGAATATATATGCCGTGAAATATAACAAAAACTGTTGACTGAATTTATGAACACAATTCACAACAAAAAAACACAAGAAACTACTATAATTATAACAAAAATACAATGAGATTCTCCGTTATAGCAATAGTATCATCATTTATAATCTTCAAACAGCTAGATTATTTATATTTTGACAGTTAATGTTGGCACACCTACAACATCGAAAACCGACAAGCCACAAATTGAAAATGTAGAATATAGAAAATATAAAGTAAAACTTTTTTTCGCCGAAATATGAACAAAAAATGTTCTCTGTGCGTTGAAAATATCTGAATTGATACTGAATAAAACGCTTTTGCAGGATTTGCTTCAATTTATTTCAAATTGAAGAAAAAGGCGGCTGAAGTACATCAAATGCTTTGTGAAGCTTTTGGTGGCCATGCTTCATTGATACTACATTTTAACAGTGGTGATATTAACACTGAAGACAAATAGTCTTTTGGACAGGCAAAAAAATTTGAGGACGAGGATATGAAGGCATTTCTCGATGAAACCCTCAATGGGGATTGTTATTGGCTACAATTGATGCATCTGAGCCGAGTACTGAGCAGAAAACAGTTATTCTTCAACAAGATAACACAACAAGGACCACATGATGAAACTATGAAATGATAACCGATGAAAATTCATTTTAGGACTTTAGAAATACTTTAGAACTAATTTGTAAGCCTAATACATGAGAATATACTTAAGACTAAAGGATTAGGATTTGATATGGAAACGTCAAAGCTTACGAAACTGATGCTTTGTCCTCCAGCCTCCATATTTTTATTGTAATTTTATGTAATGGTATTTTTTTTACATGGCTAGAACTGTATATACAGTATAAACCATTTCTATACTAATTTTCCCAGGCTATTTAATTTTAGATGCCGTTTATTTATCAATAAGGTTTATTGACTATTTAGATTCGAAACACTCAATAAATGTCTGTAAACAATAGTGAAATTGTGACCTCATTTAGTTTACCTCGACCTCCCCAGAATGATTCATTCTAAATTTATTTTAAATGAGAATTAATTTAACGTCATTTAAAAATCGTTTGACGGACATTTATCATCGCGTAATCCCGTTTGGTGATAGTTTTCACAGAAAATAAGACATTTCATTTATAATCAGGGAATGTCCTAGTCGTAATGGGAAATGATGATAGGGAAATCTTAGTTAACACACGTTTGATTTAATTTGTAGCGTTTGGTTTTGGTAAAATAGTTCACATACACTTAAACTGAAACAAAATTTAATGAAAATATACTGTAAGTTGCTAGCTGCCACATTTTCCCCTTGTTTTGGATAAGATCTACTAATTCCCTATAGCGATAAGATTCCAGCTTTCAACCTGAGCAGGGAGGAACATTTCGTAATCTTAAAGAGAACGAGGACAAAATTGATTAGATCAAAAAGGTGCAGGACCTCTAAGCTGATAGCAGCTCACCTGGAGATTATTACTACTCCAGCAATATGGTCTTTCATAAATTAATGAATCTTCACATTAGAGGTTCAAGAAATTTTTTAAATTCATAATAAAACCCAGCTCAGAACTAATAGTCAACAATTCATATCAAACGAAGTATTATGGTAATTTTAAAAGCAAGATACGGATTATCTGAAGCAAACCAGGAAACATTCTTACTTGTTTTACTTTAAGTTTACACTTCAGAACTTATCAATGAGCAATAAGGGTATCACAAGGATATGTACCACAGTGATATCTCTAAATGTGAAGGAGTAAGAATGACCATATTTGATTACTTACTTACTTACTACAAGTAAAAACATTTAGACAGCTGTAAATGGTCTAGAATAAGAAATTACAAATAAATGTAAATGCTATGAAGTCTACACATGTAGATTTCACCTACAATTACCTGTGTAGATTATCTCGTATGTGTCCGTCCACAGAATGGATACAGCTTTAAGAATCTAAACAAGAAGATGCAGCATTGACGATGAACATTTAATGGATACAATTCTCATATAATACAGTCACAGAGAGAAAAAACCTAATACCAACACACCAATTTGGGTTTATTGACAACCATTCAACAATTGACCAGGTCCATAGAAGAACAGATGTTATTAAAAAAGCCTAGGGAAGTAGAAAAGTAGGCTCAGCTATATTCTTAGATGTAGCACAGGCTTTCGATAAGGTTATTAAAGTTACTAAAATCGTAAATTACAGCCAGAATATTTAGAATTAAACAAAAAGAAACTTATAAGTGGAGCCAATGCTTTATCTACTGTACACTTGTGATATACAAATGGAAAATATTACGATGGCTACATTTGCTGATGATAGTGTGATCGGTCACAATAGTAAAGAAGCCACACGAAAATTACAGCAGGCAAGTGAATATAAATAATTGGACACTAGCTTGGAAAATAAAAATTAACGAAAGTAAATCTGTGTATTATCACCTACAATCAGATCGTACAAGTACCAATAACATTAAATAACATTATCATTCTATATAGCAACAGCGCTAAATATCTTGGAATGAATCTTGATGCAAAACTTCGCTGGAAAGAACATATAAAGAAGAAAAGAAAAGAACTGGAATTGAAATATAGTAAAATGTATTGGCTAATTGGAAGAAAATCACAATTATCAGTACATAATAAATTGCTTTTATATAAGCAAATACTGAAACCTTTATGGACATACGGAGTTCAATTATGGGGATGTTCTGCAAAGAGTAACATAAACAAAATACAAATATTTCAGAACAAAGTCCTGAGAAGTATTGTGGGCAAACCCGAATACTAGAGGACTGACTACCTACATCGAGACTTTCAGATACCCACAAGTCAATCAGACAAGAAATCAAAAGAATTACAAGGGGGCATGAGGAAAGACTCCATTCTCATGAGAATATTGAAGTATTGCAACTTCTGGATACCACCAGAGCAGGACACAGACTCAAAAGAATTAAACCATCTGATCTTGTATAGTGTTGTGTAGCGAGGTGCAATTAATAAAAAAATAGAGCAGTAACATGTATAAACATTATTTTACCAGTGACTGAGATAGGGCCGATGGGCTCTCCTAGTTATATACCTAGATTTAAGTTATCATAAAGACAAATTGTAGGTTAGTCGGAAACGACTAGTAACAATAAAGTAATAATTAAATTATATATATATATATATATATATATATATATATATATATATATATATATATATATTAAAGAAGGAGAAATAGAAAAAAATAAGACTGAGGAAATTAGATAAATTGACGGAGCTGACAACCATGCGAAATGATAGGAATTAACAGGCGGAAGATATTTGCTTTTTATGATCTAGTAGTCATTGAAAGTTCCTCGGTCGCAGGCCTTAAAGCTGTAAATGTCTTTAAAATTTGACCCAACCCGGTTACTGTTGAAAATGTAAGACAATTCCGTCAATTAATTTGGCACAGGATGGCTTCCTATACCATTTTAAGCCGATTACGAAGTAAAAGTCTAGCGCGAACTTAGGTAACGCGGTCCGCTTAGTTTAATTCATGAAGACAAAAGAAAATTGAATTAAAACGGTGGGTGACTAAGGGTCCCATTTACGATGGTGCGTTTGCCGACAACAATCGGAAGGCACGATGAAATATTTATATCGTAATGACAAGGACGATACGTTATCAATAGACACGCAGTGTCACCACACAGCAAGCAGAGAACTGTACGAACATTAATCAGATATCATCTTAAAACACAATAAGAGTGGACATTATGACAAATAATACACGCCCACAAGGACGCTAAAAGTTAACAGACACTTTTAATCTATAATTTTGTGTTTAATTTTACTGTCACTGATTGATTTTTCGTAATTAGGGCTTCATAATGACAGTAATAATATAACATTATATTATTTGACATTGTCAATCGATTACGATGTACTGTCTAAACCACGAGAGTCGTAAATTGGCTGTAGTGGTTCTGATTTTTTCGTTTATCATATATTAAGAAAACTACCCATTGATTTTAACGTTGTTTATACCAATGGCAATACTTAGCAGTTGGCAATAACAAGTACTGGATAATAATGGAAATAATACCGGCAGCATAATTGTTCTTGAAAAAAAAGTAGTAAACATTGTAAAGACTATCGAGGTTTTCTAACAATTGCTACCAGTTTATGGAGGAACATCCTATAATATATCCTTCGAACATATCCTTCGATGATTCTTCGATTAGCACTGTGCCCAAGAAAGGCAGTAGTTAAATAATTGCTTGCAAAACATCAATTAAATGTTGAAGATATCATTTTCAAGAGTAAACTATTTTTAATGGTTACTTGGTAAATATAAATGAAATGTTTAATTGAATTTTATGTAATTAACTTTTTTCGAAATAAGAAGACCTGAAAAAAGATACACTGCATTTGATTAGAGTGTATGAACAGAGATTGAATAATAACTGTTATGCAGATATAGCAGATGTATTTGAAAAAATGCATTGATTAAATCTAATTTTGTGAATAAAAATCTACACAGGTACTAACCGAAGAAATACAGTGATATTAGAATAATTTGACAAGGAAACAAGAACTAAACATAAAAAAATAAATAATAGGTCAATTCAAAAGTCACATAGATGACTCTACTAAAATTGAGTCCATATATTTTTTTAGTTAGCCCTGACCCTCAAAAGATGCGTGTATAAATTTGACAGCCGTCGGATCATTAGTTTGTGAATTATAGCATTTTGAGTGAAGCAACTTTTGTCATTAATGATTCGGAGCAGTGTTTGAAGATGATCAAGTGTAATACACCCGAGTTTTGCATCCATATGTGACAATGGATGAAACATGGCTCCATCATTTCACTCCGAAGTCATCCGAGTGAACTGCACACGACCAAAGAGTGGGAAAGCGCAACAGTCGGCTGGCAAGTTATGGCGTCTGTATTTTGGGATGCGCATTTAATAATTTTCATTGTCTACCTTGAAAAAAGAAGGACCATCAACAGCGACTAATACATAGCGCTATTGGACCGTTTGAAGGGCGATATCGCCGAAAAACGGCGGTATTCGAAGAAAAAGAAAGTGCTGCTTCACTCCAGTGAAAACGATGGCAAAAATCCATGAACTGGGCTTCGAATTGCTTTCTCGTCCACAGTATTCTCCAGACCTGGCGCCCAGCGGCTATTTCCTATTCTCAGATCTCAAGAGAATGCTCGCTGGGAAGAAATTTTCGTTGAATGAAGAGGTGATCGCCGAAACTGAGGCTTATTTTGAAACAAAGGACAAATCGTACTACAGAAATGGTATCGAAAAGTTGGGGGGTCGCTATAATAGCGTATCACACTTGAAGAAAATTATTTTGACTAAAAACATAATTTTGCCAAAAGAATGTGTTTTACTATGGTAGCCCGGGGACTTTTCAATTGACCTGTTATTGTTCACTAAAACACTGAACTCACGTCATCTAAATTTATGACGCCAAAACGTCGCAATGTTGCCGCCTTAACTTTGATTATATAAATAAAATAAGTGTTTTTCGGCGATTTCGTACCTCAAACGGTCCAATAACGCTATCTAAGAGTCACTGTTGATGTTCCTCCCTTTTTCAAGATAGTCAATGTAAAATATTCCACGTGCATCCCAAAATACAGACGCCATAACCTTGCCAGCCGACTGTTGCGTTTTCCCACACTTTGGAGCGGTTTCATCGTGCGCAGTCCACTCGGATCATTCTTGATTGGACTTCGGAGTGAAATTATCAAAATCATTTTGTGGATTTTTTAAATGTTTTCGTCGGTAACAGCCTCAAACTATGCTTCAACAATTGCTTAAACAATAGCAATATTGCTTTTTGAAATATTTTATCAACACGCGAAATTCCTTTTTATCCATTTTTTTCGCAATAACAAAAGTTGCCTCACTCAAAATGATATAATTCACAAACTAATGATCCGACAGCTGTCAAATTTATACACGCATCTTTTGCTAACTAAAAAAACATATGAATTTAATTCTAGTAGCGCCATCTATGCGTCGGGCCGGGGACTTTTCAATTGACCTGTTATGTCTCTTTATGTTATGTTGTTGGCATCATACCCCTTCCTTAGACGTGGACTACATGATGATGAGAAAAACAAACGGTCACGTCAATCATGACAATTCTATTTTTGAAGCGTTAAATGGTAAATTTAATTATGTCTGTTTAAGTTCGATCATTGACTGACTCATTACCAGGTTTATTGCTGACTCAAGTTCCCCGCAAAATAGATTGAAGCCGCTTTATCATTATCCTTTTTTATATGTCTCAATTGGCGCTTCCTGCCACCGCGGTGAAAACTGTACTCGCGAAAAAAAAGCAGTTCCCCGAAGAAAACATGACCGCCCGTGCGATCCACTCATCGTGCTACCGTGCGGCAACTAACTGGAAATCCTTCACTAGGTCATCTGCTGGCGGAAAGAAACTTAATTAGAACGAGAAATTGAATACGGAATATCCGGCGTGTCGGCTTGGTTTTTTAGTTTAAAACGGGCATAAAAGATAAATAATCACATTGTAGGAAACCCATGAGGATTAGATTACACAGATCGTGTTTTTGAAATCGCTTTTGTTTGAGAGCTGATTTCGTACCGCACGTTTTAAGGCGTATTTTCTATTTTTTAATTTTAGGGTAAATGATATCGCTCGGTGAATGGAGGTAAATCGAAATGCAACAGTGGTATTTACGTTATGTGACCGTTATTTATTGGCAATATAAAAAAATGTGGAAAATACAAAATAGATAAAAAGGATGGCAGCGGTGTTACCTGGAGACGAGGCTTGGACAGTCGATGGTGACACGTCTAAATCAAACGATGGTCGGGTATTGAATGATCAGAAATACCCTTCAATAACATCCCAGATAAACGTCTCGGGATTGCCAGCTATTCGTTATCGGGTTCTAGTTGGCCCTGCTGGCACCCCGCCCGAGTTGAACATCTGGGATTATATTTCTGGGTATTTTGTAGACCGTTATTCCACTATGTAAAATTCGACATGCCTCAAGGTCACTACAGAATGATGAACTTTTCATTGTTACTACTTACTGGGGCGTTAGTATGACACATAGATGGTACCACTGTTAAAAGACGCGTAGGTATGCTCGTTTGATCGAACACACTAGCATTTCGTGAAAGAAATTTGAAAAAAAAACGAGAACAGAAAACAGTGATTGCTATAAACTTCTTTATAGTCTGTCCAAATTAGCAGTGAACTCACGTCATAAATATGTATAATGTATTGCTTATTGCAGCTTGTAAATTCGTTTCAATAACTTTTATATTTCTTGTTATTTTATTCCGGTTAAAAAGGTATAGTTTCAAATCGCTGCTCTATATTTGTGATTACTCTGGCTGAAAATGTTGAGGTCAAATAAATATTATGAACAATATGGCAACAGGTATCCCTATCACTGCATATTCAATAAAATCGAATTGTTATGGAATGTGGCAAAGAATAACTACAAGAGATTGCAGGTTAATAAAAATATACAAGGAAGAACTGATTGTATATGTGGAAAGCATTGTCAACAATAACACCCTTCGGTTTGGACGAACTCCATCAGGCACACAGAAGATGAAACTAACAAATGTTAGAATTGTGAACTAGTGTTAGATTGGAAATTAATAGCTTAGTTATTAACTAGATGTGGGATTATGATTCAACGTTGACAGTATCAAGATAGGGGGATGAGAGAGGAAATAAGTAAAGGGGAGTATATAATTAATACAGGATAACTCTAGAAAATACTATTGTAGGGTGTGAAATATTTGTGCCATAGATGTGTGTGTAATTGTTCAGAATATATGTGGGCCCTTGGTTAAAATGTACGAGGAAAAAATAAATACTAACTGTTTTGCAGATATGGCAAATACATTACCAATAATGCAGTGATTAAATCTAATTTTATTAAAAAAAATGTACACAGGTAGTAACAGAAGGAACTAAGGAGAAATACAGTGATATTAGAATGATTTGACAAGAAAATATAGTAACAAAGGAAACAAGAACTAAACATAAAAAGACGTACAATTTTTAATTAGGTAGATGAGGCCTCCATTGGATACCACAGGTGGTTTAGAAAACTGTTATAAAACGTAAATATAATAAAAAAACTCTAACCTACAAACTTTTGTAGGTTTAATTTCCAGTAGTTTAAGTCCTTCGATAATATATGCATTAGATATACTATAATGTTAAAATAAATTATATTTTATAACGTTTTTATTTCATTATTTTATTTATATCAGAATGTTATTATGTATCAAAACTAAATTAAAATAAAATGTTGCCGTTGTTTTATACGAATTTGGCTCTAGTTCCAGTTTGTTATACCAGCTGAGGCATAATTTCATCCATGGTTCGTCAGAAACTCAGAAGAAGTGATGTCCCACTAGTCCAGAAATTTATATTTAACCTATTCACGAAATCTCACGGAATACTCCCAGAGATTTACAATAAAGTCTGTGTAACTTATGAATTATTTATTTATTTTATTCTATATTACAACCTTCCAAGTAAAGAGCATTTTAACAAGAGACTATAATGTCTGGTTTAACACTATGCTTCATGTGGAAACTTCATAATCATTGACCATACACCTCCATCAAGGTCTTCGTGTTCAATACTATTTTTCCGTGTAAATTTCGAGAAGAACAATGAGCTTTATCAAATAAAGTACAATTTATGATTCATAGAACATAATAAAAATTACGGAACTCTGAGAAGTACTATAAAGTACAATTAAAATGCCTACAACAACGGTGAACGAAAAGTGAAAAAGTAACAAAGAAATAGAAATTTTGAATTTATATTTTTTATCAGAACAATAATTTAGTAGAAAATTTGGAAATAGCATTGGATCAGATGCCGCTTGACAGTCAATATCGTCACCAGGCCTAACAAAATACCTGACGATTTAATTCAACGACAATTGACGACTAAGTTTACTTATATATAGGGCAATTGTTGTAAAGCTAATTCTCAATAGCTATTTATTTGATGTTAATCTTCAGTTATAAAACTGTTGGGTTGAGTTTGAGATTTAGCTAAATATTATAAAGTTAAAATTCACATTAATATACATATAAATAGCATTGAAATAACATACAAGTGGTGTAGTAAAAAGGAGGACCTTTATACCATTATAATAAATGCTAATCTTTAACTATAATATAAACTCGATAACGAATAATCCTTTTTATATATCTTTATCTTTGTATAGTTCTTTCAACGTCTAGTTGACGTTGATTCGGCAATGAATCCAAGCAAAATGTTGATCTCAGATCTTATTTAATTTGTTTAAGAAGCAATTATTGAGCTGCCATATGTGTATTTGCTGTTTCTTGCTTAAAATGACATGGAACAATGATAGAAATATTTAATTTATTCACCTTTCATGTAATTACATGTTTTTATGGTAGTATGAATATTCTAATTAGGAAAAAAGAGAATAACAGCAAAATATAATATAAAGAACAATCAGAATAATGGCGAAAATAGAGCTTTTACCGGTATACAGTTTTCCTTCCTCATTCCTTCATGCTTGTATCCTTGGTCAAGCTCGCACATTAGCAATTCTTCAGTTTTTCTAATATCCGTTGAAGACATTGCGTTCAGGTATCCAGGAAAACGATCACCACAAAACATTTTCTCTGCAGAGTTATTCTTTTCTTTTAAAAATTCCGACATCGTGATTGATTCCGAACACGAAGCTTTTAACTTGCAAAGTTCCAAAGTCCGTTTGGAAAATTCCAACATGAATACCGCTCGAAAAGAGACAACGTCTAAAACTGACTCAAAATTTAGCAAAATCAAGCCATTTTAAAAATAGTTAACAACGGGCGATAGATAAGATACGTGAACGTTGTGTTAAAAACACATCTTGGCCGAAATACGATAAACGATTAGTTGTATTTTAAGAGAATTGCATTTGAGATGTTTTACTATCGGAAGCATTGATTCAAATTTCTTTATTAGCAGATAAATTGAGAAGCAAAAATAAATTTCTACTACGTCAAAACCCTGTGCTTAGTGCTGAAGTGTTTACTATATAACTTTTTTCGAGTTTCGAAGATGTCAAATAGGACCAAAGCACCATAGGAGATTACTATTGATAGCAAATGAGGCCTTTGTCTAGTAAAAACTACGAAAGTCTACATCAACCTTCTTAAATGAGAAGCTCTTTTGTACTCGACATATTCACCAGATATTGAGTGTCACCTCTTTGTCAATGTTGCTGCTCAATTAACGGCTTATTGGTGATGAAATGGGGCACTAGGTGATAAAATATTATTTATAGGGGAAACAAATATGTTCGAAAAAGATAATAAAGCCGAAAGTGGTTTCTGGCAAATCTGTCTGTATGTTTAGCTTCTATTTCAACATATGGTGACATCTAGGATGTCTGCAATAACATGATATATGATTGACATCATCTTTAAACTATTCTAAACCTAACCTAGTAATTTATTTACTTATATGGGTTATAGAAACTATACCAACAATAAAATTATTATATCAGACCTATAAGTTAATTTTAAAGGATTTGTTGGTTTGTAACCAACTTTATATTGAAGCCGTACTGACACTTACGGCTTCACTTTTTAGTATATGTCATTTTGTCGAAGTATGAACAAATCATTTTTCTTCAGTGCGTTGAATATTTGTACCGAGTAAATCGCATTTGCGAGAAGTTTTACTTTTTTTACTTATGAAATTGAAATTTTCACAATTTCAAGAAAAAGGGGCTGATGGTCATCGAATGCTGTGTGAGACTTACGACAAAGTGGTGATTTTGACGATGAAGACAAAGAACGCTCTAGAAAGTCAAAATAATTTGAAAATATTGGCTTAAAAACATTACTCTATAAAACTATTATTGAGGATCACCTATAATTGATGGGTCTAAACTGAGCACTACGCGAAAAACAGCTGGAATACGAGTAAAAACACAACAATATTATTGTTCATCATGACAACGCTCGACCACATGTGGCAAAATAGTTGAAACATTTAAATGGGAAGCGCTTCACTACCTTCCGTATTCTCCATACCTTGCTCCTTCTAATTATTACTTATTACTGACATATAAGTCGTGATTTATCTGAGCAAGACTTCACTTTTTATGACAAATTCTAAAAAGGGCCGTCTTGTTTATCTTATATGAACATCTGATGACATAATAGATGGCTGAAAAGTCCCGGGCCTAACATATAGATGCCAGTTTTATTGCTTTCGCTACTTTTTCAGTTACTACTGATCTTCAAAACAACTCTGTTAAAAATTCATAATATTCTACCCATAAGTTTGTGAGTTGTTGTGTTAAGAGTGACATTACTTAGCTTGCTGACATGCAATAGCTTGAAAAGTGTTAAGGACTCCGTTCCATCAGAAACAACAATAAAACGTTGGTTTGTAGACTTCAAACGTGGTCGTAGAGACACCGATGATGCAGAATGTAGTGGACGCCCAAATGAGATAGTAACACCAGAAAACACAAAAAAAAACAAAATCGTTTTGAATGATCGAAAAGTGAAGTTGCGTGAGTTAGCTAACATCGTAAAAATGTCAAGCGAACGTGTTGGTTTTATATTGCATGAGCTTTTGACTTTGAGAAAGCTCCGTTCAAGGTGGGTGCTGAGTTTGCTCACTGTTGACCAAGAACAAGAAGGGGTTGATGATTTTGAGCAGTGTTTGGCCCTGTTTAAACGTCACTTCATTCCGGAATCAAAATGATCTTCATTTGAGTGGACAGCGACTGGCGACAGGTTTATTTTCAGGCAAAAGATAAACCGTTCTACAAAAGTGGCGTTGACATGTTAGAGCGGCGCTGGAATGATTGTGTGGCTCTTGATACGCCCGGTTCAACCCATGTGTTATTATCTTCTTTTAATATTTATTTAAGTAGTATTAGTATATTCTTTATTATGGCTTCTTCTTCGTCATAATAAATTCTATATTCATTGCGTCCTTATCAGCTGATTTGTAATCACGGCCAACTAGATCATTTTATTTTGTGTATTTGAGGCTTGACTTACGTCAACGCATTTTATAACTTTATCGCATAAGTGTTGTTGCAAAAAATTCTTTGCAGAGGACGGATTGTTGACAAAGACCAGATAAGGAAACCCGACCGAAGTCCAATCATTTAGAAATATGTCTTGATATTACGGCTATTCGCCATCTACGTTCGTTCGGTATCGTAAAATATGAATTTTAACATCCGCATGAGAAGCGAAACGAAATGTCAAAAGAACAATACATTAACATACAACGCTGGAGATCTACACGCCAGTCTTACCATAAAAGTAAAATCTATTTATGCGCGGGACTATTCGCAACGTTTCGTCAGTATACCGTATAATACCGTCTATTTAAAATTGTTACGAAATTAATTTCATGGTAATTAATCGTGTGTTTTTTTTCCTTCATACACCGCTAGTTGGTGGCAAATTAAACGTTATGCTGCAGTTTTATGGAATATTCAATGGTGGTTATAGGAACAGAGTGCCATTAACATGTGATTATGACTTAATCATACTACAAAATGAGTTAATATCATTTTGTTTTATTTAAATAAACATTTAGTTTACCTGGTCCATTTGAAAGTACCATTTTATCTTAAATTAATTGCCAGGTGTGTTGGTAATTCCTTTACGGTATTTTTGCTACAGCAAATACGTTGTTCATAATGCATAGTTAAAATGTATTAAATCACATTTTTGGCTATTTGACCAAAAACATTTTGCTCATCTTTCAGGCGGTTTATGGATGATATTCCAAAACAATAGTTTCTTCGTTGAGCTAATCCATTCATCCAGTCATTTTTTAACTTCTTCGAAATTGGGGAAGTGCTGCTCTGGAAGCGCGTGTTCCATCGGTAGCAGGAGAGATGGACGGGTGCGATAAAATTTCTCGTTAGTTATTTTAAAACTTTTTTCATTTGTTGATCATTTGTTGTCGGTAGCGATCAGTGTTAACTATTTCTTTAGGATTTAACAGTTCAGCAAATGCGACACCAACCTCCAGGTAGATTCCCGCCAGATATCTGCCTTTCATTGGATCATTCACATAGCTTGTAGTTTATCAAAAATTGCAGCTCGACTCACTTTCGAATTTTCTGTCATTTTTTTTTGGAGTTTATGTTGGGTCTTCACACAATTACTTCTACAATTCCGCATTTTAAAACGTTTTCGGCCTAAAAGTTCACACATTTACATTTGAATGTTGAAACCATTTCAAATGTTCTTATGGTTGGAGCATGCGCACCGTCTCTACCAGTAAAACGACAACTTTCAGCATTCTTTTGATGAAACAAGAAATGTAATGGGTGTCGCAAAATCACGTTTTCAAGCACAAAACTCGATATGCTCAGAAAAAAACTGTAACGTCTCTTATTTTGACAGAACTTAACTTGTGTAATTTTGAGTTTATTGTTAGCCGAATAAGAATTACATACGTATCAAATGGAATTACAAATGGAAACCATAATTCATGTGGAACTCATATATCGAGCTTCTTTTGATATCAGGCTTAAAGCTGTTCTATGGTCTGTGTTAGCAACGAATTTTCTGGAAAGTAAACAAGCAAATCAATTCCGACATTGGCATTTACTTACGAATTCAACACAATTCTCAATGACACGCCACATAATTCTTCCTGAGCCTGACTAACGCATTAAAATACACTATATTATGATATAAATATTACTAAAAATATGTGACTTTAAGTTAATATCTTAGGAAAAGAGGTTGTTACCGACGAAAACGTTAAAAGGTCCACAAAATGATTTTGAATGATCATAAATTGAAAATAAATGAAATCGAAGATACTCCAAAGATATCAACCGAACCTGAACATCATATCATTCACGAATATTTGGGTATGAGAAAGCTCTGTGCGAGTGGACTGCACACGATGAACCCGCTCCAAAGCGTGGGAAACAGCAACAGTCGGCTGGCAAGTTTATGGCGTTTGTATTTTGGGATGCGCATGGAATAATTTTCATTGACTACCTTGAAAAAGGAAGGACCATCAACAACGACTATTACATAGCGTTATTGGACCGCTTGAAGGACGAAATCGCCGGAAAACGACCGCATTTGAAGAAAAAGAAAGTGCTGCTTCACCAAGAGAATGCACCGTGTCACAAGTCAGTGAAAACTATGGCAAAAATCTATGAATTGGGCTTCGAATTGGTTCCTCATCCACCGTATTTTCCAGATCTGGCCCCCATCGACTATTTCCTGTTCTCAGATCTCAAAAGAATGCTCAAACAAGAAATTTTCGTCCAATCAAGAGGTGATCGCCAAAACTGAGTCCCATTTTGAAGTAAAGAACAAATCGTACTACAAAAATTGTATCGAAAAGTTGGAGGGTCGCTATAATCACTGTATAACCCTTGAAGGGAATTATGTTGAATGAAAAAAATAATTTTGTCGAAAAAATGTGATGATATAAAAAATGAGCTCTTTTATTTCCGCTTCTTTTATTTATTTTGTTACCAACCTTTTATTCTTGGACTATACGATTCGCAACATAAAACCTACCATTGAACTCTTTATATACCGTTAGTTCATATTTTACAGATTGATTACATTTGCCTAGAAATTTATCGAAACCGAATTGATTTCAAGGTTGTGACACCACTGGCTCTCGCCTAGTGATGTTCTTCGTCTCCGAATTCGCATGTTTAACGAAAATATCGACCTAACACAGGTTCCGTATTATTGTGCTGACAAAAGTGGTATCAGACAGTTTATATCGACGGTAATTTGCTGGCATGATATCACCCAGGTGAAATTTTCTAGTATTTTGGCTGTGGGCGGACGACTATGAAGTGGTTGGGAGGCCATCAAGTAGTTTATACGAGGAACGCTTTATACGCGATGGTTTATATGTTTTGTTTATGAAGAATCATGAAAAAATAATAGTAAGGAAATACAAATTTCCGAAAAATACGTCATTACCAATTTCAAGATTTAAAATTCTAATCTTTTCAAATTTAAATTTGTTTAAAGACTCTGGTAGATATCGTGTGACGTCAATATATAGTTTGTAAACAATGAAGTTGGATGCAAAAGTATCGACATTATTTTGTGGTACTAATTGTTAGTTATAAAGTATATAAATGGCGTGTAGTTACAAAGATTCTGGTGAAATGTTGAAACGCTATTAACAGAGAGATTAACGAACAGTACTGTCGGTACTTATCAAACACTTTTAGAAACCTTTGGTGATGCTGCTCTTTTATATCCCAATACCAATTAAAGCCTTTGATGCCAATTAAAGGAACAGCCTGCAAAAAAGTTCGAAGATAATGAATTATAAGACTTACTAGACGAAAACCCAGCCCCAATCCTCAAAGAACTACTTCCAGGCGTTTATAGGCGCTGAGAAAGACTCAATGAAAGATGGTACCATACGAATGTTTTCTTTGGAAATGTCATTTCCAACACTTTTATTGCCTGACATTAACAAAAAATTCCTGCGGCGTGTTGTGAATAACGATGAAAAGCGAAACTACTACGATAATCCCAAGAGAAAAGTTATGGGTTAGTCCAAGAGAGCCATCCACATCAATACTGAAGCGATATATTCATGGCCATAAAGTCTTATAGTGGGATCAGTACGGTATAATGTGTTAAAAGCTGCTAAAATTTTATGAAACTATTATTGCTGATACCTGCTGACGTCATTTGAACACATTTAACGATCTATTGTTGCAAAAAAGACCAGATATAGCGATTATTAGATTAAAATCATGTTCTTCCATGATAATGTTCGGCTACATGTTATAAGAGTTGTAATGGCGACACTGTTGCAGCTCGATTCGAAATTTGCTTGCCGTAACCACCGTACTCACCAGACATAGCACCATATTGTTACCATAGATCGATACAACGTAGTTTGGCTGCAATACGGATTTGAAATGAAGTTCGAAAATGAATCGATGACTGGATTGGAAGTTAAAATTACATTGAGAGTAAATGCGGCCAGTACAAAAGGAAGCCTATTAAATTGTCGCCAATAAATAATTAATTATTTTCTAAGTTGTCCATTTACTCAAAGAAATCTATTCTGTCTAAAGACCAGCGAGTAAGTATAGTAGTTTTATTTGAATCTAATAGAACACATCTGTCACGAGTCAGAAATACACATATAGTCTGTTCAAAGTTATTTTGTACATGCGTCATCTAAATTTGTGACGTCAAAACAATGTTGCAATGTTGTAATGAAGTCGCAATGTTACCGCATCAACTCTGAGTTTTAGTTCAGTTTGGCTTTGATATACAAAAACATTCTAATCTAAATAAAATATTTGAAGAAAAATGTTAATATAATTTATGTTTATATATAAATGTCAAATATAATTTGTTTTAACATTGTAGTACATCTAAAATAATGCAGTTAATTATACAGCCACAATAGTTTATACGTTAGAATTCTAAACTCTTATCACTATTGCAAACCTTTTGCAAACCTCTGATAAGCGGACGACTTTAACAGGCTCATTCGTTTACGTCCTTGAACTAACCAGGCATCATTGTGTCTCTTTTTAACTAGAATAAGACGAGAAGGAAAATATTGTCTGATTCTAAAACGAATTTACAAATTATGGCAAGCAATACATTAAACATCTTGATGACGTATGTACAAAAAAACTTTGAATAGACTATATAAACAAAATAGATATAAATACAAAAAGAAACTATAAAAATAATACAATTTTTGTTGTTGAAAAGTTGAGACTAATTTTATGGAGATAATACAATATCTCAAGCTTCAATCAGTAACTCAATTAATATTGTTTCATTGTCCTGAAGAGGATGACGAGATAAGTTAAATTATTACAATTCTGTCGTGTCAATAATATCACAGTAATTTAGACTATTATATGATATTTAAGAAAATGTTTAAAATGTACATCTTTAGTAAAATACATAACAATTTTTAGGATAAAACATTAAAATAGTAGGGTGCTTAATATAGTTTTCAATCCAATACTTTCATTGATTTTTAACAGAGGGAGGCTCAAAGTTTCCATTCAGAATTAGAAAAAGAATTAGAAGAAGAAAAATTATTAAAATGATGTCACCGAAGAAAAATGACAAGGGAATGAAGTTTCGAAGATTCATATATTTCTGAGTTGTTTCACACAAAACTTGAACAAATAATTCGTCCAATTCTTGCAAATCAAAATCACTACATTTAAAAGACATTATTTTTGCACCGTTTTTATTAAAATACGGTGATTTTTTCATTTTAAAATAGTAAAATAAAACTCGAAATCTTTTTATTTGATCCAAATTCACATTGAAATGCTGTATTACCTACACCATCTTAATCGTAAAAGGCCATGAATTAATTCCAATGCTGATTAATTTTTCGCACACTTACACAGTACCTGTATAAAGTGTGTAAGAATAATACAAACCTTCAACACTCGATTATCAACCTCGCTACACATAACCTTACCACATATAATATAAAAGGACGAACGTTCCCACAGCCTTCTTATCTTGCTTTTCCTTTATTTTGACTCTTTAAAAAGGTTTGCTGACCCGATCGCAAGTTCCACAGCGTATGACATCACCCCTAAAAGAGTTGATTATGTCATCGTTTCGGTCTGAAATAATGTTGAGCTTCTTTGTTTGGAAACAGATACGCGTTGCGGACTCCCTCGTTAGTGAAAGTTGAATTAAATAGAAATAAATTTTGTCATTGAGAATAGTTAAAATTGAAACAGTTCGTACCGTTGACAGTTGAACGGTTACGAAATCACTCTAATGCGTCTTAATATGACAGAAAAAACTATTTCGTAGTCGTACACCGTAAGAAAAAAAAACAATTAACACATTTGACATTTTGACACATGATATACTTTTAATATATATATATATATATATATATATATATATATATATGTATATATATATATATATATGTATATATATATATTTACTATATACATCTATAAGGTATAAAACATCATCACAATGTAAAATTCCTATTGTATAGTCTTCTTTAATTTTTGATGCTATTATTTAAATGTTGTCAAATGCCACCTAACATAGAGGAAGTTTGACATTTTTGATATGACAACCTTCTTGATTCTATATTAGAAGACATTTATAAGGCATAAAACTGTATTACAATGTAAAATTGTGATTCCACCAAAAGAAACAAGAACGTTGCATTTGAATTATATTTCTCTTTAATTTGGTTATGTAACTTTTGATTGTTTATAGAAAAATGTTATTGATTTTGTTTGAGCATCCATTGTTTCGTTCTTAAAAATTGAAACAAAACTAAACGTTTTGTCCTACTTGTTTTATATGTTTAAACTTACTCATATACGTTTGTTTTTATGCCAAATATATTAAATTAAGTAGTATCTGGTTTTGAACCCAGATGGCCATATTTTTTCATCTAATAGTCCTGATTATATATATATTTGAGTACTCTTACTATACTCTCAAACCACCTGTTTTTGCAGTAATAAGTTCACAGTTTAATTCTTCAATTTAATTAGTTTAATAATTTATAAATAAATTTGGGGTTTTTATACATTTTGTGTATTTAATATTGCTATCTTTATAAAAATTATTATAGTCGGCTTGGTTTGATCAAGTATTCAAGGTGATAGGACAGTCTTGCTATTGTTCGAATCCTGCTGGGGTATGGTCGTAAGTATATGTTGGTGATTATCCAAAAGGCAAGAGTGCAATATCCAACAAGGAAAATGACCCTAGTCACACCAGTAGCCAGGCTGGGTAAGACCGGATGCATTCTGGGATGATTTCTAAGTCGGCCACTCACCAGTTGGTAGGCTTAATGTCAAGGATCGTGGTTCAGAGCCCATATTCATTCCACATAAACCCCAGTCGGTAAGGAGACTTTAAAATATAACAAAAAATCATTATATAAAAATATGTTTTAAAATAAAAAGTGATATTTAAATCTGGTCTGCAATCGAGAAATTTTCAATGCTTACTAGATCATAGAAATAAATGATCTTCCACCTGTTAATTCGTATCGTTTGACATGGTTGTCAGCTTCATCGATTTTTCGGATTTTCTCGGTCCTTTTTCTCTTATCCTTCTTGTGGTAGCTAATCATTGAATCTTATTCTTTATGTGGTGGATCTATTTCATTATTTAGACGATAAACGCTAACCCTCAAGTAAGATTCAAGTTTAGATATAAGTATGTTGAAAATATATATATGTTGAATATCTAACATATATCTTATTAGAATTTCTTATCTAGATCTTAATTTATTTTCATAATAAAAATAGTATCTTTCGAAATAGATATGTCAAAAAATAAATTCTAGAAGAACAAACAATAATTGGTAACGTAAAGTGTTATATTTTTTTGTTTGCAACATATTTGTATTATTTTATCGTATAGCTGTAGAGCAGCAGCCAAACAAAACAAATATCAGTACGTTAGCCTGCACTTTTTCGTAACCATTTTTATATCATCGATAATTTTAAACTAAAAAACAACACGTTATCTTTTGCGATTTTGTTTTATCTTGTCGGCTTGTTTTTCAACAATCGTTTTTCGGTCGTTTCTCCATTTCGCTTACTGTTTTTCTGTATACATTTTGTTTCATTGCGTTTTCTAGGTGGCGCTTATGATTGTTGACTCCTTGCTTTGATAGGTATTTGTCTTATTGAATCATTTGTTTTGTTTGTGATGTCGTTGATGTAGAGATGTTGTTTGGTTTTTTGTTGAAACTTTAAAGTTTTATTTAAATGATCTGGTACAATATATTTTATTCAGAGTATTGTCAAAAAATTAAAAAAATTAAAAAAAGGTCTTTGCGTGGTTGAAAACGTTTCAGCACTGTGAGTGCTGGCAGCTGCTTTGCCACTGATGTTCTTGAACGTGGCCGATGGTAGCTTGCTTTTCCACTACTGTTGTATAGTACGTGGACGATGGCAGTTTGGTTTGCTACTGAACAATTTTTTGGTTCGAAATTCGAAGTTGAAATGGTTTTGCCAAAACCCCCCTTGAACGTGGCCGATGGCCGCTTGCTCTTCCACTACTGTTGTATAGTACGTGGCCGATGGCAGTTTGCTTTGCTAGTGAACCGAAAACAAAATCGAAGTTGAAATGTTTTTGCCACCACCCCTCTTGAACGTGACCGATGGCAGAGAGATTAAGAGAGGATTAACCGATATTCAGTACACGAGGAATTTTGATGTAAAATTTATAAACCCAAGTAGGAACAGATTTGTTAAAGTCATCAATTTAATAACTACCTTGACATAAGTTATAACATAAGTTAACATAAGACAATTATAACATAAGACTCAACATAAGTTATTTGTTTTTCATCTCATTGGCCTTTAGACAATTGTGAAGAGAATGAACATAAGGGCTCTAAATAATTTACATTCTATACTAACGGGTATAGAACTATAACTATAACTCTATAACTTCAATTTCAGATGTTCCTACAAGAATAAACGAGTCAAGGTCATCTTATGCCACAGAAAATTGTTTTATTATACTGTCTTTCTTAATGAAAGGTCTCTTTATTTTAAACTGTCTATTTTATCCCACAATATTGCCACGTTGATAATATAACACATTTTTCGTCAAATATCTTTAAAAAGTGTAAATTTAAAAGAAATTTAGAAAAACAAAAAGACCGAAGAAGTAATTAATAATATATAATTATATTTTTTATAGATATATTAATTTTTACAGATTATATTTATTTAATTCCTTGAATGAAATGTATTAAATTTATTTCAGAAATTGAATTGTTTTTATTTAAATTTTATTCGTCAATTAAACGCGACGCCAGGGCTGTCACGTGCCGCACCTGTGTTGCAAACTTTATCAAAGAACCAATCAAATGTCTTCACAGCGAAATGATTTTTTTACAGGTGCCTATAATGTACATTTAAATTGGCCAATCAAATTACTTGAATAGACGATATAACACCATCTGGATGTTGGGCAAAGCAAAACTTTTAGCCAGAGATCTCTATTGAGTTGACTCTCTATTACTCTAGCTTCTAACCACAACTGTGGTAAACATAGAAAAAATAGAAATTTCACGGTATAGGCGACCTTGGGGAAATGTTTTGTTTAGTTCAATCAACTGTAGCGCTACGATCGCAAATTGTGATTGGCTAGTTTAAATTCCTGGTGCCGCCACTAACATGAAATGTGATTGGTCGATCAAATTGTGTGAAATTAGCATTTTCTATGGGCGTCCATTTTTATGTTTGTTGTTTGTAGGTTATGGTTTTTGTTTAGATCACGAAATTTTCGTTTTACGTTGTGCATATTTTCTGTTTTACATTAATTATTATGGAGTAATAATATAAAAATTGATGACAACGCGTCAGTGTAGTAAAAGATGTAGTGTACCGGGGTAAAATTGTACTACGGAAATTAGACATCGTTTCCCAAAGAATGATCTCGCTCCTTTCCAAAAATGTAGTAAATAGTAGTAAGTTACCTGGATAAACCAAAATGCAAATATATCAACGTCATGGTGTCTGTCTTCACGAACATGTATTAGGGTAAATGGATATCCAACATTGTTTTTATCAGGTACATATAAAATTATCTATCTACTACATGTCTGTTTATATATTGTTTGTTTACAGAAATTCAAAACCTTATGAAGATGTTAGTAGTAATAAAATTCAATTAATCTACCAAGTTGTTCGTATGCTGTCAGTGTGATGTCTCTACATAAAGAAGTCTTACAAGAAGGTAACAATTAATATAACTGGATAATTAGTAGTAATAAATACTACTTTTAATTGTAAAATATCCCTAAAATATTTGCAATACTTTAAATTTTTAGAACAATCAGTGTTCAATTATTTTATAGTAGAGGAATTATATATTTAAATTTGATGGCCTTGTTAAGAAAATATTTGTTATGGTGCCATCAATAAATTTAATTCCTGCTTTTAGGGGATTTATTACCTTAAAGAAATCTATTTTGTCTAAATTTACATATAACTACATTTGTTTAACAAATCTTAACCAAGATTGCTGAAAGAATTTTGTTGGATCTATTAGAGGTCATGGAGGTAGAAACAGCATCCTTCCCCTAGTATGTTCGAAAAAATTTTTAAAGGGCTTATTAAAATTGTGAAGAAGATGAACATGTTAGATAACTTATATTCTTTT
The DNA here is from genome assembly GCF_030347505.1 of Rhynchophorus ferrugineus. Lineage (NCBI taxonomy): Eukaryota > Metazoa > Arthropoda > Insecta > Coleoptera > Curculionidae > Rhynchophorus > Rhynchophorus ferrugineus. The sequence continues at coordinate 3,977,819 of NW_027472583.1, read as the reverse complement.
TTAACGGGAGATCTAGTATCACTTGAGGTTGTTAAATCACCAGTTGAGTCTATATTTTCAGTTCCAGAGAATTTTGCTCTGAGGAAAACGAGTCTAATATTGTATTTTAGTCTTATTTCAGGCTATTTAACAAAACTTTTGAAAAAGAGACAACATGCAATATTTGTCTATATTCTATATTAAGTAGTTACACAGATTAAATATTCTAAAATCTAAATATTTTTAAAAAACACATAAATTTTTAGTGTTTCAACTGTCCAATCCATAATTTTCAAGACCAGAATTCAAGATAATTTTCAGAATTTTAAGTTATTATGAGGTGTGATTGTATTTTTGGTTTAATGAAGTTGCAATATCAACAGGGAAGGATTTAAAGTTTACCTTCAATATATCAAGATAAGTTAGAACTCTAATAGATTCCATAAAATTGATGGCACTAAACATATATGGGAAGGCGTTATAGAAGAATTATAGATATTTTAATATTGCCTAGAATAGAGTTCATAATTGTTTTTTTTGCTTTTTGTTTATATATATTTATATTATGTACACTTATGTATATTTGTATAGGATTTTATTTTAATAAATTAATTTTAAAATTTAAATCTGATTTTTATTTAAATACTATTGGCCAATAAATGTGACGTCATAAAATAATCAGGGGAAATGACAGACCATTCAAAGCAAAGTATTTTTCTTACAGGTTTCTACATAACTATTTTAAACTAACCAATCAAATTCGCGTTGTCAGCGCCGCCAATGATTGGACTAAGCGAAACTTTGCCCCACTACTTACCATTGCAGTTGCACACCCCTGGTGGTAAAAAACAAGGCGTATATAGAAAAAGACGAGTAGTTGTGAAAACTGTCAGGCTAGATTGGAACAAGTACGCATGTGCAATTCTAGCCAATCGAAATTTGTATAGGTTTTGTTACTGTCGTCTGGTAATTCGTACGAATCGAGCACATTTTACTCGATAGTCGAGCGTCCGTATATATTTTCCGCGGATCTATTTCCGTACGACGCCGTTTCCTGAATTAGATATGACCGACCGCTTACCTATTTTTATATTTCAGAAATACATAATCGATAATAGAGCGGCGGCGTTGCGATAGCGTCGTGCAGCTCTTTTCCTGATTGCTGCTTTGGACCGGTGCCCTTGTTTTCTGTGTTTTCGTAAAGCGTCTCGAAAAACTCGCTCCTTTCTCGGACGATGACGTACGACGCGACTAGATGCGTAAATCGGCGTTCGTCCCGTTTGCTCGTATATAGCGTCGTAAATAATTGAAAGGTTATGTTGACCAGTTTCGTTTTAAATTATTTATGTTCGGATATATTCGGTTATAGTGAGTGAAGTCGATTTAATATTGTAATAGACCGAGATTCTACACATTTCACGCGGCCATCCCGTATAAAGAGTATTGGGAATAATACAAATATAACTTCTTACTATAAAACGAACTGGAAAAAATGACATTTCGTTATTATTCGTGTTTTTCGAACGAATTATATACAGGAGGACAAAATAACAGGTCAATTGAAAAGTCCCCGGCCTACCATAGTAAAACACATTTTTTTGGCAAAATTAGTTTTTTTTATTCAATATAATTCCCATCAAGGTTGATACACTGATTATAGCGACTTTGCAACTTTTCGATACCATTTTTGTAGTACGATTTGTTCTTTGCTTCAAAATAGGCCTCAGTTTCGGCGATTATCTCTTCATTCGAGGAAAATTTCTTTTCAGCGAGCATTCTTTTGAGATATGAGAACAGAAAATAGTCGATGGGGAAAGATCTGGAGAATTCGGTAAATGAGGAAGCAATTGCAAGCCAAATTCATGGATTTTTGCCATCGTTTTCACTTGTGTCACATTGTCTGGTGAAGTAGCACTTTCTTAAAATGCGGCCGTTTTTCGGCGATTTCGTCCTTGAAACGGTTCAATAACGCTATTTAATAGTCGCTGTTGATGGTCCTTCCTTTTTCAAGGCAGTCAATGAAAATTATTCCGTGTGCATTCCAAAATACAGACGCCATAAACTTGTCAGCTAACTGTTGCGTTTCCCACGCTTTGGAGCGGGTTGATCGTGTGCAGTCCATTCAGATGACTGTCGATTGAACTTCGGAGTGAAATGATGGAGCCATGTTTCAACCATTATCACACATCGACGCAAAAACTCGGGTTTATTACGCTGGATCATCTTCAAACACTCTTCCGAATCATCAACTCGTAGTTCTTTTTGATCAAAAGTGAGCTCGCGCGGCACCCACTTTGCACAGAGATTTGTCATACCCAAATATTCGTGAATGATATGATGTACACGTTCAGTTGATATCTTTAGAGTATATGCTATATCATTCAATTTCAATTTACGGTCATTCAAAATCATTTTGTGGTTTTTTTAAATGTTTTCGTCGGTAACAACCTTTTTTGGGCGTTCACTGCGCTCACCGTCTTCGGTGCTGATTTCACCATGTCTAAAATACATTTAAAAATACCGCGCGATCAGAGTGGGGTTTAAACATTCACCCAGCGCTGATGGATGACACTAGAGTACCTTAAAATGTCGTCGCGAAAGTGTAAATATGATGCTGATGCATTTTGTTATATATATATATATATATATATATATATATACATATATATATGTGGGCATTTTATTAAAGTTCGGTAAAATACGAATTAAATACATCTCACGTTCTCTGTGAAGCCTACGAAGCATATTTTAATTGTCCTGCATGGAATCAAGACAAGACATGTGCTCCACATGTTGCTAGTAATAATTATAAAGCATGTCTGGAAGGTGATCAACAAATTTTAATTAAATGGTGAATTAAATATAATAGACATATTAAATTATACTTCTATATTTTAGGTTGGTATCCAGGTAAGAAAAGGTCAATGAAAATTGTAACACCAAGAATTTGGCCAGAACCAAAAGATCATGTTAACGACTGTGTTAACATTGTGAATCCGAGTAAAAGACGTAGAGGTAAAAATGCAAAACATATAGAATATCCTGATCTGGAATCCTCTTCGGCTCCAGTCGCACATGATCATCTGACACGACCAGTGCCTAAGCCACAGAAAAAATTATCGCGGAAAAGTAGCTCATCTCATAGAGATTTTACCTACACCAGAATAACCAAAACATTATCTTATTACTACAGATTATAATAATTTAATTTGGGATTTAAATTTGCCAAAAAGTAAAGCAGAGCTTTTAGGATGATGTTAATATCACGGATCTGCGGACTAGGCATGAAACATTTTCAACATTTTTCACAAAAGAAGATGCACTTTGTTTTTGTAATGACACAAAAGGTATGTTCGAAGAAATTTGCATACTTTGTGTTCCTAGCGAATGGCGTTTATTCACTGACAGCTCTACAAAACGCTTTAAAGCCGTTTAATTACATAACGGAAATTAATTCCCATCTATTCTAATCGCTCACTCAGTACATCTTAAAGAAAATTACGAAAGTGTTAAAATTTTTCTTGAATTTGTAAAATATCGCGGGTATAACTCGCAGTTGATTTCAGATTTTAAAATGGTGGGATTTTTTATGGGACTTTCGTCGGTCATGGCCTGTAAGAACCGAACTTAGAACAGAGCAGGAAAGAAAACGTAAAATTTGAGCCAATTGTTGAAAAAGGCCAGGGTTTTGATCGCCATTTTTGTGACAGAACTACGAATGCATCAACAAAATGTAGAAATAAAGTAAAACAAGCGATAGAATTTACGAAAGAAAGAATATAAGCATATTCATATATGAATTATTGAGGTAACTCATTGAGATTGGATTAAAAACCATTTTTATAGTGTTTCCTTTGATGCCAACAACACAAAATCATGAACAATCTGGGAAGAATGCGAAATCTCGGCTATTATAGCTAATCGACTCTAATTAGCCAATACTCAGTTCATAATTGTTTGTTTTAATTAACCATCGTGTTAAGTGGTACGAATAAAATAATATTTATTAAACCATGGTTACAATTGCCGCGGAATCCGACGACATTGAAATCTAGTTTGTTTTCATTTGTTGTATTACTCGGCTGTTAGCCAGGTGAACGAAAAGAGTAACCCAAATCGGTTGACCCATCCGTCCTAACGCGCCGAACATTTTCTCTCCGAACCAGTCACGTTCCGAATGCATAACAACAAACAACAGGTAGTTTTGGTTTATTGATCCCCGATGCTATTGAACTGTTACCATTGCCCACTAGATCCGACGAAAATTCAATAGTTATTCGTACATTGTAATGTAGTTAAATAAGTAATTAAATGTTGTAGTTGTAGTAATAGTTTTAAATTATTATGTTGGTAATCTTGGCAATTAATGAGTCTTTTTTGAGGGTTTATCTGTTTTACATGATTTCAGTCTATTGTACAAAAATTATATCAAATTTAATATGTTATGAAATACGGTCCAGATTATCCAGCCATCTGTATTTTTGATTACCTGTATGTCTTTGATCTATGTGTTTTATTTTATTCAGCGATTTTGCCACGTCGATAATATAACAAAAGTCAAATGTTAAAAAAAAATTAAAAACCCTTCAATTGTACATTCCATAATGATCTTTCAGATAAAATATTAAAAGTACTAACAAGATGTGCTATATATTTTTGAGTAAAACAGGTATAAGAGGCATAACAGGTCAATTGAAAACTCCCCGGCCTACCATAGTAAAACACATTATTTGGCAAAATTAGTTTTTTTATTCAACATAATTCCCATCAAGGGTGATACCATTTTTGTAGTACGATATGTCTTTTGCTTCAAAATAGGCTTGAGTTTCGGCGATCACCTCTTCATTCGACGAAAATGTCTTCCCAGCGACCATTCTTTTGAGATCTGAGAACGGAAAATAGTCGCTGGAGGCCAGATCTGGAGAATATGGAGATGGATGGATTTTTGCCATCGTTTTCACTGACTTGTGACACGGTGCATTGTCTTGGTGAAACAGCACTTTCTTTTTCTTCAAATGCGGCCGTTTTTTGGTGATTTCGTCCTTCAAGCGGTCCAATAAGGCTGTGTAATAGTCGTTATTGATGATCCTTTCTTTTTCAAAGTAATCAATGAAAATTATTCCATGCGCATTCCAAAATACAGACGCCATAACCTTGCCAACCGACTGTTGCGTTTTCCCACGATTTGGAGGGGGTTCATGTGCACTCCACTCAGATGACTGTCGATTGAACTTCGGAGTGAAATGATGGAGCCATGTTTCATCCATTGTCGACGCAAAAACTCGGGTTTATTACGATGGATCATCTTCAAACACTCCTCCGAATCATCAACTCCTCGTTGTTTTTGATCAAAAGTGAGCTCGCGCGGCACCCACTTTGCACAGAGATTTGTCATACCCAAATATTCGTGAATGATATGATGTACACATTCAGTTGATATCTTTCGAGTGTCTCCTATTTCATTCAATTTCAATTTATGGCCATTCGAAATCATTTTGTTGATTTTTTTAATGTTTTCGTCGGTAACAACCTCTTTTGGGCGTCCACTGCGTTCACCGCCTTCGATGCTCATTTCACCACGTCTAAACCTAGCATACCAATCCTTGATGGTTGATTTTCTTGGGGCAGTGCCCGGAAACTCGGCATCACGCCAATTTTTTGCTTCAACTGTATTTTTTTCATTTAAAAAGCAATATTTTATCAACACGCAAAATTCCTTTTTATCGTGTAGTATTTTTGAGGGTTAGGGCTAACTAAAAAAATATATGGATTTATTTCTAGTAGAGCCATCTATCTGTCATGCCGGGGACCTGTCAGATTAAAGTTAATTTTAGTTGTCTCACTAGTCTTAAATAAAATAAATTAATTAAGAAAAGGATATAGTAAATACATTCACATATTAAAAAATGGTTTTTAAAATTCATCATCGTCACCATCCCAATTATTCTGTCTACAATTTTCGCTAATTACCTTCGACAGTAACACTGACTAAAGCTCTTTATTAAAAATAATGTATGCGTAGCAAAATATTAACCCGTGATTGCTAAAAATAATATCTTATATATTAACGGGATGCGGTAAATAATACATGTGTTTATATCAGATTAAAAAAAGTTTTTACGTTTCCTTCTACACGAGGGACATATATCATCCGTATGGTCTTGAATCGAAGCTTTGATCTTGTTAATCCCACGTTACCATCACCTACCCTAACAATCAGTTCCAATTATAAGTCGCTCATAAATAAAAACATATTTACCTTCTGTTAGTAATAGAGGAAATGAAAAATCGAGAGGCTTAGTAACGTTTCGGTAGTTTGTTTTGAGGCTAAAGGTGATTCACGACAGCACCAAATCATTCATGATTCAATGCCCGATGAATTAAGCAAAATTTGAAAAGAAATCCTGATGACATAATGAACAACACTTTGTGCTATTAATTTAGAGTGGTGATTTGGTGATAAATTGATATTATGAATAGTATATTTGAGAGCTTAGTCGTCTTTACATTGATTTTCAACTTATTAGTCAATTGCAATTATTGTCAATGCGAAAAGATTTTAAAAAGTCATGGCGTTTAATATGATGGTACAAAATACTTGACTGATCTGATGTTCTCTGATGACAGAGTTATATTCGCTGGTATAGATGTTCAAGCTCCTAGCATTCTTCATGATAAAGTTCGTACTACACAGCCATCTATCTGCCGTAGATGTCACACAAACTGCAAGAGCTTTTACTTCTTTCAGTATACATATGGAAGAGAGGAAATAGGTGCAATCAAGACTAAAATGCGATTTTTTTGAACTTTTATCTTGTCACTCTGTACGTATGGCTCTAAGATTTGGTTACTGTTACAGTCTGACATCACATGTTTCTTTCCGAGATCGTATTACAGATGCAGTCATGTGTTGAGGTATATACTCAAAGACGCACTACAATGACTTGTGAAGGACTTGGCTGTGGCGATATCGACCTTTTGGGAGGATGTTGCAGCGAACAGCTTCCAAAAGTCACGTCCCATAGAAAATTATCTGAAAAATAGAAGATTAATATTGTACGGGAAGCGAACAGCTGCAGACAACTGGAAACTGTGTTAAGGTTTAGTGAAGAATATTCGATGTCCTCCTGGACTAACAACAGGGTATTGCTTGATAGTGCCGAGAGAGACTACGATAATGATCATTATATTAGAATAAAAGAGAAATCATTTACTGATTGAGATATGTTGAACAGAACCAAGGTTTGCAACCAACATGCAATCCAAGATGATCGCAAAGGATCGATTTTAAGAAAATGTGTTTCTTTAATTGCTCAAATAATCAAAGGCATGGGATGCACTATTCGCCCTTCTTTGCACTTGTACTTGGTATTTAGAACAATGTCTTTACCACATATGCAACATTCTACTTTTATTAAAACTTTATTGCAACTTACTATAGAAAATAATATTTTTTAACTAAGAAATATATTCATATGATAATTTTGACGAGATACTAGTTACAGAGATGCGTACACTATTTCATTGATAATAGTATATTAAACAAGATTCAAAACAATTGTTTCGAAGCAGCAAAATGAGTAGAGAAAGAATGGCGAATGGTGAATTAATAAAGCTTTAAATTAATTAACAGGAAAAATGACATGTAACAAAGTACCAAAATTATTCTGACCCTATCTGTAATATGTTTTGAATGAAGCCATACTGTAATGAGTTTGAAAGGTGACAATCTATGAAATCTTTTTGATATAAGGCTAGTGTGGCGAATGTTTCGTTTATTCAGTCAATACTTTTTTTTTCTGATAGATAAAAACCCTCAGTGTCGTTTCGTATCGTTCAACAAGTCAATAATTTTTAAACAAAATAAATAAATAATTTTTCTGAGGCCTAGAATATCTTGTGGTATTAACCACAACACCATCATTCGCATCTTGATGATATAGTTCGCATTGGAGAGCCATATGGCTTAAGAATTAATAAACAAGACCAAAATATTGAACAACATAATTAACAGTTTCGTATCGTTCAATAAGTCAATAAGTCGTCGTTTCTTTCTTTAAATAAAATATTCTTTAACGTAAATTAATAGTTTTTCTGTGTTTAACACCATTTCCCATTCTATAATTGATGAAGTTGGTAGAATTTTGGAACGATCAAAAAATAATTATCAGGAAAAGAAGACAGACCGAAGTTAGGTTGGTAATCGTACCGCATCCACTCGAAGCATTCCTTGGTGTAGTTAAGTGAAGTTTGGGCTTAAGGCCACAAAAAGTGTTTTGAAAGTACTCAAAAATCGCTAGTCATAAACTATTTCAAGTAAGAAACCTTCAAGCATTGAAAAAAACTCTATTCCGTGGACTCCTGGCACATGCATCACAGTTTAAGATCTAAGATCGTCAAAGGAGGAGTGAAATTGCTGTGAATTAACATAGTCTATTATAATTTGAACAGAAGCTTGCAGTTCAGAGTGAACGGCCAGCAAAAAGGGTGTGACCAAAACCATAGAAATACCATGGAAATTTGTCAGTCAAAAATTCGTTGCGTTTTTTGACTGACGTTGGTTTTTCAAAAAAAAATTGCGTTTTAAAGAGAGATATTCTAGAATGCCATTTTCATCATATCATTTTCATTACTTTTCGTTCATTTCTCTGATAATGCCAGACTAAAACATCTTTACTGACCTCGCAAACATTGAGAGAAATTGTCCCACAATTTGTTCATTATCTGGCCGGGTTTATATAAAATTCTCTTAACCTGGTTTCTATAAATAAATTCTCTAATAAAATATCTTGTATTGAATAATTTTCATGAATATTATGAATCTTAAAAACAAAAGTTTCTGAAACAGTATTCTGGAGCTAAAGTTAATATATTCTTGAAAGCTCTGATACATTATAATAACATCGCATAAAGATAATTTAGTTTCTCGAATAATTTAGTAACAATTATTATTAGCTCGTTATTCATCTAGTTTAACATGTTGTTTTCATTCACGATAATTGGCTAATTTATTTTTGTATAACACGTTCTCCTATGAATTTTAATCGTTTTGATAATTTGATGTAAAACCTCTTAGTGTGACGTTTGTTGACGATAAATGTTATGTTGACTATTGTTTAGAGAACTACATTAATTAGTTTACATGACAAATGTTTTATCAGGTTAAGAAGAACATACGTTTCTTATATTTTAGAGTATTATCATCAATTATTCAATCATCTCGTTTTCATTCAAGCTTTTAGAGACGAATATATTCAGTCTTATCTACCTAGATGTTATATACAAATTACAAATGTAACACCTATAGAAGTAGATGTTTCATCCCTTTGGTCATATAACATAGATTACACATAATATGACTGTTAGTTCAAAGGGTTTTTGACTCTTCAATCTCCGGAAATGTGGATATTTTTACACCTTCAAATTTAATGATATCACTAGCATAGAGTAAATACAATAGTGGCCCAAAAACATTAACTTGTGGTACACCCGCATACATGAGTTTCAAATCTGAATCCTTTTTAATTTAGAAGCTTTTGTGTGAAAAATCGGGACAATGTATTTTATTAAAAGTATTGTCTATTGATAGCTACTACTTTTTCCCATCTTTCAGGCAATATACTGATTGTATCTAGAAAGAACGATGTATCTTTATAGGCTATCCATGATACGACCATTGTTTGATATCTTCATGAGTAATGAAGCGTTGCAAAGTAAGGACACGGCTCTTATGTCGGAACAAGCAGTCTGTATAAGTAGAGCAAAGTCTGGAGAATACGGCGGGTGGAGCACTTGGTGGAGTCGAAGAATAACATTGATGTGTCTTTGCTCGTATTTTGTCGGTTTTTCCCGTAGTACTTGGATCTAATGCCTAAGTTGTAGCTTATAACGATCCCCATTGATGATTTCATCGAGTAATGTCTTCAAATATCCATCTTCATTTTTGGGCTGTGTGTGGCTTTTTTTGGATATGTTGAAAATGATGAGGCTTGGTTGCCATAAATTTCCAGAGCATTCCATAACCTTCAGCAGTCTTTTTGTTCAAATTGAAGTAAAAAAGTAAAACCTCCAGCAAATACGATTTATTCGGTACGTATTCAAACAAATTTTCGTTCACACTTCGATGAAATGACCTGATCCTGAAAAGTGAATCCTCTCAGTGAGTGTACACCATCTGTTGTAAATATTTTAAATTTAATTTATAATATATAGGATCTGGGAATCGGCTAAATTTGCTAGGTAATTTGTTTGCTAGCTTGTATTTGAGGCCAGTTTAGAATATATCTGAACAAATGTCCTTTTTCTCAAAAGTTTTCTTGATCAATTGTTGAGCGTTTATTTCTAAATTGAAGCTAGTGAGCTAGGTTGACTTGTTTTTCTTTAATAATTACTTTAAGGCGTTTTAATAACAATTCGAATAATTCAGACTGAAAACAGTGATAGTGCTCGATGAATCAACAGATGAAACCACGAAAATATATTAAAGTTTTGTACAAAACAGTATTTATATTCTTATTTATAATATATAGATCGCTTCTGGCTCGTGATATTTAACTATTATTATAGGTTATGTCAGTAGTTTTATTTTGAGATCGTTTAGAGTATTTCTGACCCGTACATCTGAAGTAGAAAAATATAATTTATCCCTACTTGACCTACATAACACACATCACATTCATTAAAACGTGTCAAAGGTTTATATTGCCAATATAATAGTATTCCATGAACTATCAGCTGTCACATCTAATAAGGTTAATACGTTTTCAACTACAGTGTATGGATTTTCTTCTTGTGTACCATTTATTGATATTACAGAGCGAATTCTGTTGTTTCCAGAACAACGATTAATATAATTTAGTAACAATTATTAATAGTTTGTGATACATTTGTGATAACTATATTTACGAACAAACGATAATTGTTAATCTGATAAAATTAGACGCCCCCTTGACGCTTAATGGTCGTATATGTTCGGGTGATTATTTTTTGGTTTCTTTTAAAGCCGTCATTATAGATATTTCAGTTGTATTAATAATAGATATGAATAAAAAACTGTTGGTTTAGTAAGTTATATTTAGTCCTATTTAATCTATATGTCATCATAATCTATTAGTAACTAGTAATAATTGAGTTGACAAGGTTGCAAATATATATATAACTTGAGTGATATCTAGTGGCGAATATGCGAAGCATCAAAGCAAAATAATAATTAAACTATTTTATCTAACCGTCAAATTCGATGGGTTTAACATTTCCCTACATAAAATAACGATTTTCGGACGCTAACCCATGGAATCCTTCAAAATATGATCAAGATATAAATAAATAGTCTATTCAAAATAACAGTGAATTCACGAAACGTCATCAAGATGTTTAATGTATTGTCTATCGCAATTTGCAAATTCGTTTTCAAAATCAGACAAAAAAGATAATGCTGTTTAATACGTTCTGTTTGCAAAAATTGTCCTGTTACCAAATGTCTGCAAGATTCTTCAAAATATAAATTGTAGGAATGTTCGTCAGGTCGGTCGGTCGGAATGAATGGCTGTCGATACGATCGTTTGTCCGAACACTCACTACTATTTTTGGAAAAAATTTGTACGAGAACTAAAATCACTGGTTGAATCAAACTTGTTTATTTTAACTTATGATTGATACATGTGGTCGACGGGAGAATTGACAGGATATTAGGTTAGGTAGAGGAAGTACGGTAGCGCTGTGGAAGTAGTACTGTTACAAGGGGGTGGAGAAAAGAAAAGAGAGCGAGACGTCGTCGTGATGGTCTATTATAGCCTGGAACCGCATGGTACCAATCCACCGGCGTTGCCAACCTTTTAACTTGTTGTTGGTGAACGCGTGGTGGCATAAAGGGTCGTGGCGGTCGCCTCATAATTATATTACCGGTTATAAACTCGGAGTTAATGCGGCAACATTGGTTTTATTGACCGATCTATAGCACCTCTCGATGCCACGCCCAAGACCGTCTTAATTATCTAAAACGATGATGTAAAATTTATTAAATGATTTGATCACTTAAAATATTCATTAAAATTATTCATTTTGAGATCACCAATTGATCTAATAATCTAAAATAAATACTAGTAGTGTTTATCTAATATTTTAAACAAAAATGTGCCATTGAATGATTATTATTAGGACATGATAAATATGATTACAATGGTTACGAGTGACATCATCTACTTTTGTGAACAATTGAGATCCGAATTCGAAACTTGATAACTGAGAGATAACAAGTTAATAAAAGCTCACATCCACTAGAGCGCCGTTATTATCTTTGTTGATTTTGGATGAATTAGGTTTATTTAGCAACAGGCAATCTGGCGCAGCCTGTTTGTATAATTCTTTAATCGTAGTTATTACGGAGCTAGATAAAAGAGATAAAGTGTCGTTGAATAAATACCTATCCCTCTATAAATTACTGATCTGGTTTGAGAATTGCATTGGATTATACTTCAAATAATCTGTCGGTTACCTCATACAACATAAACAGATTTAGAATTGTTCGCAAACAAAATTACGATAAAGACGTATGATTATCTCGTAACTGTGTGGGTGTGAGATTTGATGGAGATGACAAACCAAATAATATTTTCAACTTATTAACTAAATCCCTTTTAATTGTATAGGTATGAGACAGAAAAGCTGAATATTTCAACCGATTTCTATTTAATTTGATATGCTGGAAATGAAGATAATATGAATAAAAATTCGGGACGTCAGGATTTGGTTCAATGCACCTATATTGAAGGTTTGATGGATACATTTAAGATCTGATACGATATATCATTGATATATAATTAAAAAGGAGTGTTAAAGCAGTTATGCTTCACAATGATGGTTTTTATGCTTACATTCCAATGCAGTCCAAGAAAGATTGTTATATCCACATACATTTATTTTACCATTACTGCGCATAGAGTTGGGATTAATGAAGCAATTATGAAGCAATTACAGTAAAATCACGCCTCAAGGTTGAGAAGTGTTTAAAATTCGTAGGTTCAAAGTTTCCGGCTTGACACATAGATGGCGCTACTATAATTAAATCCATATGTTTTTAGTTAGCCCTAACCCTCAAAACGTATATAAGTTGCGTGTATAAATTTGACAGCTGTGGGATCATTATTTTGTGAATTATAGCATTTTGAGTGAAGCAACTTTTGTTATTGTGAAAAGAATGGATAAAATGGAGTTTCGCGTATTGATAAAATGTTGCTTTTTGAAAGGAAAAAATACAGTTGAAGCAAAAACTTGGCTTGAAGGCACATTTCCGGATACTGCCCCAAGAAAATCAATCATCAAGGATTGGTATGCTAAGTTTAGACGTGGTGAAATGATAACTGGAGACGGTGAACGCAGTGGACGGACAAAAAAGGTTGTTACCGACGAAAACATAAAAAAAATTCACAAAATTATTTTTAATGACCGTAAACTGAAATTGAATGAAATAGCAGACACTCTAAAGATATCAACTGAACGTGTACATCATATCATTCACGAATAGTTGGATATGAGAAAGCTCTGTGCAAAGTGGGTGCCATGCGAGCTCACTTTTGACCAAAAACAACGACGAGTTGATGATTCGGAGTACTCTTTGAAGACGGTCAAGCGTAACAAACTCGATTTTTGCATGGATATATGATAGTGGATGAAGCCATGTCCATCATTTCACTCCGAAGTCCACGCGACAGTCATCCGAGTGGACTGCACATGATGCGCATAGAATAATTTTCATTGACTACCTTGAAAAAGGAAGGACCATCAATAGCGACTATTACATAGTGTTATTGGACCGTTTCAAGAACGAAATCGACGAAAAAAGGCCGCATTTGAAGAAAAAGAATGTGCTGCTTCACCAACACAATACACCGTCTCACAAGTCAGTGGAAACGATGGCAAACATCCATGAATTGGGCTTCGAATTGCTTTCTTAGCCACCGTATTTTCCAGATCTGGCCCTCAGCGACTATTACCTGTTCTCAGATCTCAAAGAATGCTCGCTGGGAAGAAATTTTCGTTGAATGAAGAGGTGACCGCCGAAACTGAGACCTATTTTGATGCAAAGGACGAATCGTACTACAAAAATGGTATCGAAAAGTTGGAGGGTCTCTATAATCAGTGTATCACCCTTAAAGGGAATTATGTCGAATAAAAAAACTAATTTAATCAAAAAATGTGTTTTACTATGGTAGGCCGGGGACTTTTCAACTGACCTTTTATATTATATAAAAAGTATGTATCCTTAATAGTTTGCAAGTAAAATAGTATTTTTCAAATGTATTCTCTTTTATTTTCATGTAACAACTCGTTTAACATAGTTACACAAAATGTCAACAAACTTGTAGTCCTATGACTAAAAGGAAGTAATTTTCGGATTTAGCATACCTAAAAAGAAAAAGGTCAGTTCTTTGAAATTTCTTTTTTTTAACTCAGAAAGAACAGTTAACATACGTTATAACAAAGTATAACTGGGACCAAAAGAAATTATTCATCATTACTGTATAGTTAAGCAATGAAAAATAACTTCTTAAGATGCAGTGCCACCTGGTTCATATGTACTAGAGTAGCTCTATATATGTTAATTGTTCTTATGAACATAGTTATTTAGTTAAAAATGCCAGTAAAATTGGAAATGAATCGAGAATGCTACGAAATATTCTTGCTAAATTATTTGATCAATACCATCGTCGGTACTTTTTAGATTTTACGGTAATTAAATACCTTTAAAATGATCACACCATATACCCACTCTCTTTCTTTCGTTATGAACATGAACAGTGCGTACGCATAATAAAATAGCAGCAATGATAATTTATTGCCTGGTTTTTTTCTTAATAGATTGGATATATTCCCGCATATTTTTAATTGGATATACGTAGATGTATAGAGCGTAAAATTTCCTGCGTGGGAAAATAAAGAAACGGCTTGAAAACAATAGCGTTGGCATTACCATTCGTGGGTACTTACGCTCGAAATACAAGAAATATTAAATATAGGAAAGAACTTTTAGTTGAACATATTAGGTCGACAAGAATGTTATTTTTCTTCTGTTTTATTATGTTTCTGTTAGTTATATTTGCGATTATGTCGTGATAATAGAAAAATTGTGTTCCCATCTCTATATATTATAATCTCATTTTAACAATTAAGTTAAAGGTTCATATTCTGTCAGATCTTCTCTATCAGAATTATATAGGAAAATTCAGAAGAAGATTCAGAGAAGATCAAACATAAATTTACGACCATGCCCCAGCAAAACCAAACCCGTGTTGTTCACATTTGTCAGAATATATTCAAGAAACAATATTCAAGATAATTTTAAGGGATTAAAATATTTTTGTTATATCTTCAACTTTTACATTTCTGTTAAAAATAACTATGTTTTTCTTATGGAAAATGTGAAAATGTTTCCAAATTCAATAAAATCTTCATATTGTACGTAAATTGTGGTGAATAAAATTGATAAAACATTATTTCTTGCATAAAGTTAATAGTTTTAGAGATGTAACCAAAAATTTAGTTTAAAAATTTTTTTACAAAAAATATATTTTTGCAGTATTTAAAAAGACATAACTTTAGAGAGAAAATGATATTACCTGGTTATTAGGCATCGCATTTTACATAGGTGTTGATAATTTCATCAATATATCTTTGATTAAATCATAGTTATAAGGAAAAGTTTGAAAATGGCAAAAATTGGGATTTTTGCTGAGTATATATATGGAAAATTTGGCTAAAATATTTAGGTTTCCAAATTCAATAAAATCTTCATATTGTACGTAAATTGTGGTGAATAAAATTGATAAAACATTATTTCTTGCATAAAGTTAATAGTTTTAGAAATGTAACCAAAAATTTAGTTTAAACATTTTTTTACAAAAAATATAATTTTGCAGTATTTTAAAAAGACATAACTTTAGAGAGAAAATGATATTACCTGGTTATTAGGCATCGGATTTTACATAGGTGTTGATAATTTCAACAATATATCTTTGGTTAAACCATAGTTATAAGGAAAAGTCTGAAAATGGCAAAAATTGGGATTTTTGCTGAGTATATATATGGAAAATTTGGCTAAAATATTTAGGTTTCCAAATTTAATAAAATCTTCATATTGTACGTAAATTGTTGTGAATAAAATTGATAAAACATTATTTCTTGCATAAAGTTAATAGTTTTAGACATGTAACCAAAAATTTAGTTTAAAAATTTTTTTACAAAAAATATATTTCTGCAGTATTTTAAAAAGACATAACTTTAGAGAGAAAATTATATTACCTGGTTATTAGGCATTGGATTTTACATAGGTGTTGATAATTTCAACAATATATCTTTGGTTAAACCATAGTTATAAGGAAAAGTCTGAAAATGGCAAAAATTGGGATTTTTGCTGAGTATATATATGGAAAATTTGGCTAAAATATTTAGGTTTCCAAATTCAATTAAATCTTCATATTGTACGTAAATTGTGGTGAATAAAATTTATAAAACTTTATTTCTTGCATAAAGTTAATAGTTTTAGAGATGTAACCAAAAATTTAGTTTAAACATTTTTTTACAAAAAATATATTTCTGCAGTATTTTAAAAAGACATAACTTTAGAGAGAAAATGATATTACCTGGTTATTAGGCATCGGATTTTACATAGGTGTTGATATTTTCATCAATATATCTTTGGTTAAACCATAGTTATAAGGAAAAGTCTGAAAATGGAAAAAATTGGGATTTTTGCTGAGTATATATATAGACAATTTGGGTAAAATATTTAGGTTTCCAAATTCAATAAAATCTTCATATTGTACGTAAATTGTGGTGAATAAAATTGATAAAACATTATTTCTTGCATAAAGTTAATAGTTTTAGAGATGTAACCAAAAATTTAGTTTAAACATTTTTTTACAAAAAATATATTTTTGCAGTATTTTAAAAAGACATATATTTAGAGAGAAAATAATATTACCTGGTTATTAGGCATTGGATTTTACATAGGTGTTGATAATTTCATCAATATATCTTTGATTAAATCATAGTTATAAGGAAAAGTCTGAAAATGGAAAAAATTGGGATTTTTGCTGAGTATATATATAGACAATTTGGGTAAAATATTTAGGTTTCCAAATTCAATAAAATCTTCATATTGTACGTAAATTGTGGTGAATAAAATTGATAAAACATTATTTCTTGCATAAAGTTAATAGTTTTAGAGATGTAACCAAAAATTTAGTTTAAACATTTTTTTACAAAAAATATATTTTTGCAGTATTTTAAAAAGACATATATTTAGAGAGAAAATAATATTACCTGGTTATTAGGCATTGGATTTTACATAGGTGTTGATAATTTCATCAATATATCTTTGATTAAATCATAGTTATAAGGAAAAGTCTGAAAATGGAAAAAATTGGGATTTTTGCTGAGTATATATATAGACAATTTGGGTAAAATATTTAGGTTTCCAAATTCAATAAAATCTTCATATTGTACGTAAATTGTGGTGAATAAAATTGATAAAACATTATTTCTTGCATAAAGTTAATAGTTTTAGAGATGTAACCAAAAATTTAGTTTAAACATTTTTTTACAAAAAATATATTTTTGCAGTATTTTAAAAAGACATATATTTAGAGAGAAAATAATATTACCTGGTTATTAGGCATTGGATTTTACATAGGTGTTGATAATTTCATCAATATATCTTTGATTAAATCATAGTTATAAGGAAAAGTCTGAAAATGGAAAAAATTGGGATTTTTGCTGAGTATATATATAGACAATTTGGGTAAAATATTTAGGTTTCCAAATTCAATAAAATCTTCATATTATACGTAAATTGTGGTGAATAAAATTGATAAAACATTATTTCTTGCATAAAGTTAATAGTTTTAGAGATGTAACCAAAAATTTAGTTTAAACATTTTTTTACAAAAAATTTATTTTTGCAGTATTTTAAAAAGACATATATTTAGAGAGAAAATAATATTACTTGGTTATTAGGCATCGGATTTTACATAGGTGTTGATAATTTCATCAACATATCTTTGGTTAAATCATAGTTATAAGGAAAAGTCTGAAAATGGAAAAAATTGGGATTTTTGCTGAGTATATATATAGACAATTTGGGTAAAATATTTAGGTTTCCAAATTCAATAAAATCTTCATATTGTACGTAAATTGTGGTGAATAAAATTGATAAAACATTATTTCTTGCATAAAGTTAATAGTTTTAGAGATGTAACCAAAAATTTAGTTTAAACATTTTTTTACAAAAAATTTATTTTTGCAGTATTTTAAAAAGACATATATTTAGAGAGAAAATAATATTACTTGGTTATTAGGCATCGGATTTTACATAGGTGTTGATAATTTCATCAACATATCTTTGGTTAAGTCATAGTTATAAGGAAAAGTCTGAAAATGGAAAAAATTGGGATTTTTGCTGAGTATATATATAGAAAATTTGGGTAAAATATTTAGGTTTCCAAATTCAATAAAATCTTCATATTGTACGTAAATTGTGGTGAATAAAATTGATAAAACATTATTTCTTGCATAAAGTTAATAGTTTTAGAGATGTAACCAAAAATTTAGTTTAAACATTTTTTTACAAAAAATATATTTTTGCAGTATTTTAAAAAGACATATATTTAGAGAGAAAATAATATTACCTGGGTATTAGGCATCGGATTTTACATAGGTGTTGACAATTTCATCAATATATCTTTGGTTAAACCATAGTTATAAGGAAAAGTCCGAAAATGGCAAAAATTGGGATTTTTGCTGAGTATACGTATGGAAAATTTGGCTAAAATATTTAAGTATCCAAATTCAATGAAATCTTCATATTGTACGTAAATTGTGGTGAATAAAATTGATAAAACATTATTTCTTGCATAAAGTTAATAGTTTTAGAGATGTAACCAAAAATTTAGTTTAAACATTTTTTTACAAAAATATATTTCTGCAGTATTTTAAAAAGACATACATTTAGAGAGAAAATGATATTACCTGGTTATTAGGCATCGAATTTTACATAGGTGTTGATAATTTCAACAATATATCTTTGGTTAAACCATAGTTATAAGGAAAAGTCTGAAAATGGCAAAAACTGGGATTTTTGCTGAGTATATATATGGAAAATTTGGCTAAAATATTTAGGTTTCCAAATTCAATAAAATCTTCATATTGTACGTAAATTGTGGTGAATAAAATTGATAAAACATTATTTCTTGCATAAAGTTAATAGTTTTAGAGATGTAACCAAAAATTTAGTTTAAACATTTTTTTACAAAAAATATATTTTTGCAGTATTTTAAAAAGACATATATTTAGAGAGAAAATAATATTACTTGGTTATTAGGCATCGGATTTTACATAGGTGTTGATAATTTCATCAATATATCTTTGGTTAAACCATAGTTATAAGGAAAAGTCTGAAAATGGTAAAAATTGGGATTTTTGCTGAGTATATATATAGACAATTTGGGTAAAACATTTAGGTTTCCAAATTCAATAAAATCTTCATATTGTACGTAAATTGTGGTGAATAAAATTGATAAAACATTATTTCTTGCATAAAGTTAATAGTTTTAGAGATGTAACTAAAAATTTAGTTTAAACATTTTTTTACAAAAAATATATTTTTGCAGTATTTTAAAAAGACATATATTTAGAGAGAAAATGATATTACCTGGTTATTAGGCATCGGATTTTACATAGGTGTTGATAATTTCATCAATATATCTTTGGTTAAACCATAGTTATAAGGAAAAGTCTGAAAATGGCAAAAATTGGGATTTTTGCTGAGTATACATATGGAAAATTTGACTAAAATATTTAAGTATCCAAATTCAATGAAATCTTCATATTGTACGTAAATTGTGGTGAATAAAATGGATAAAACATTATTTCTTGCATAAAGTTAATAGTTTTAGAGATGTAACCAAAAATTTAGTTTAAACATTTTTTTACAAAAAATATATTTTTGCAGTATTTTAAAAAGACACAACTTTAGAGGGAAAATGATATTACCTGGTTATTAGGCATCGGATTTTACATAGGTGTTGATAATTTCATCAATATATCTTTGGTTAAACCATAGTTATAAGGAAAAGGCTGAAAATGGCAAAAATTGGGATTTTTGCTGAGTATACATATGGAAAATTTGGCTAAAATATTTAAGTATCCAAATTCAATGAAATCTTCATATTGTACGTAAATTGTGGTGAATAAAATTGATAAAACATTATTTCTTGCATAAAGTTAATAGTTTTAGAGATGTAACCAAAAATTTAGTTTAAACATTTTTTTACAAAAAATATATTTTTGCAGTATTTTAAAAAGACACAACTTTAGAGGGAAAATGATATTACCTGGTTATTAGGCATTGGATTTTACATAGGTGTTGATAATTTCATCAATATATCTTTGGTTAAACCATAGTTATAAGGAAAAGTCTGAAAATGGCAAAAATTGGGATTTTTGCTGAGTATATATATGGAAAATTTGGCTAAAATATTTAGGTTTCCAAATTCAATAAAATCTTCATATTGTACGTAAATTGTGGTGAATAAAATTGATAAAACATTATTTCTTGTATAAAATTAATAGTTTTAGAGATATTACCAAAATTTTAACTTAAAGATTTTTTTGAATTTTTTTTTTGCAGTATTTAAAAAAAACCTTAGCTTAGAGGGGAAATTATATTTACCTGGTTATTGAGCATCAGACCTGACACAGGTGCTAATGATTTCATCGATATATATATTTCATTAAGCCATACTTATAACTAAAAGTCTGAAAATGACCAAAAAGGCGAGTATTTAGATGGAAAAAGTATGAAAAAAGATTATTAAAGTCCTTCAGGCATCTTACGATGGTTACTAGCGATTTTTCGATTTCCTTTGTGATCTGAGCTGGTGCTCGGCAAGTAGATCCTCTGCTTTTCCAGATAGTATTTTTTTTGTAAAAGAAACATGGTGACCAGATTGATGATATAGTTGGTATTGATGAGCCATCTTTCTTGTTAATAGGCGGAGAAAAAAATAAAGTATTGATGTAAATCGTGGCTGATCGTCAACAGTAGTAGGACTTAATGAAGAATGTTACTGTGGCCTGTGGTACTAACAACAAGGCGTAACAGTAAGGACCAGTGATCATGATAACATTAAGAGATTCATTCATATTCATTCAATAAGCGATCATTATGATAATGTTTTAAATATATTGTCTGTAACAACGAATACCATTTTAACTTTTATCCGTTTTCAAATATTGGCAAATATAAACGATAATTTTTTTAATATATTCAAATGCTCTAGACATACATCTCCTTGGTTATAAGTTGTTTATCGTTCATCAGCGAGGGTGTGAAACCTCACGCGACTGCTTCTATTGTATTGGAAAAATGCGACCCGTCATTTAAGCTCAACACTTCGTAAATTATTGTCTATATCGGTTGCACCAGACAATTTGTCGCCGATAACTGAATACGGTAATAAAACGTTTATTATCTTTTGTGATTTTTTTTGCTGCAGGCAATGTCCTTGATGTACCGTAATTTCAATAATAACACTAAATGTTAAAATGCGGTGTTGTCACGTGTTTATCGAAATACTGGGGTGTTTGCTCTACAGATTTTTTTAAAAATTATTACTCGTAGTGGTTCGACAATCTGCCCATTGGACAATAGGAATTTGGAATGATTATTTTATATAAATGACATGTAGAAAATCACTTCATTGATATATTATTTTACATGTTCCTCTAAAGTCTAGGCCTTATAACCAGATGGCATGGCGTTAAATGCTTTATTCAACGCCCTTTACTGTCACGTCGTATATTTATATGATTAGCGAGAACATTGATGTGCACTAACAATCTTTTCGAGTACTTAACACAAACATTTTGAGTTGAACATAGTACATAGAGAAACATAGTACGGAGAATCGACAATGGCACACGCAACAGTTTGTTTTGGAACCGTTGTATGATCGCTATATTAGACTTACTAGCAGTATCTTATAGTTGGATACTTATTATCTAATGATAACTTGGATTTGCGCCTGATAAGCCAATACATTTGATAATACCCTTTTCATTACAATTTTTTTCAATATGACACTAACTACAATGATTCTCCAATAGTGTTAGAATATCTATAAGTTAGATTAAGCTAAATTTGACGAATATCCTGGATATTTTTATTGAATTTCATTCGTTTAACGATTATTTTTCTTTTACCTCCGTGGGAGATGATTGTATAATGAATGATTTGGTTATGATCTCATGTTAAATATGATAATATGTTAGACGGTGATAAATATTAAAACAGAAACATTAAAGTTATTGAATAACCTAGTAATAATTACGGTAAAAGAAATTCCTGACCTTGTACAGTGCAAGTTTTATAGAAATGACTTCATAGCTGTTCTAATTTGCTTTCTTTGGAGGAAAACAGTAGTCAAACACGAACATTTTGAACGTTCGCACGAGTCCTGAATTGATTATCACCCTTATTACCGGTGACACAATCGGATAAGAATGCGCTTGTGTATGCAAAATGGTTCGAATGAAAACAATATGTGTTAACCTGCAGCTATTATTATTTCACCTTTACGAAAAATACGCCGAAAACAACGCGGGCTTATTAAACAAGTTTTCGAACGTTTTGAATATAATTAAGTATACCAAATAATTGTTTAGGTAAAAATTAAACTTTTTTTCATGTTTTAAAAAAACTTTAAGCGATGAAACTTCAAGAATTTCCAAGATTTGTCGGAAAAAATTGAACCAAGTGGTTTCCAAGTGGCGATTTTGACGTCGAAGACAAAGAGCATTTAGGAGAGCCAAAAAAAATGAAGAGAAAGTGCCACTTCACCCGCCTCCGTAAATTGTCTGAAAGATGGGAAAAAGTAGCGGCTAGCGATAAACCGCATTTTGAGTAAAATATATTGTACGGATTTTTCACAAAAAAAGCTTCAAATAAACTAATCCTTTAAAAATAATTTATAGGCCATATAATTAACAAAAGTTTGTAAAAATAAACTACTAAAAATTATTTACATGCGATCATAAATAGAGGAATTAGACCTAATTTCATAAATTAATGCTAGAAATCTATTTTGACTAATGGAGGATTCTGACTGGTTGTTCTTGAAATAAGAGTCAACATCTGTGTTCATCTTGATAAAAATCTAAAGTGAGAAGACTACAAGGATGTTCCCTTTGAAATTTATTTGTCACAGTTCGAAAGGATGTTCAGCCACTAAAGGCAGACTGAAGTGTCCCTAGCGTAGAGTGTTAGTTGGTTATTAGTGGTAGTTGTAATTTTTTTTTACACTTTATCGTCTCCTTTTTATCAACTAGGGTTTATCTGGACAATATCAATATCTTTAACATGGACTCTCAATCAGGGTCCTCGGTATTAAGCTTACCGACTGGTGAATTACTGACAATTTGGAGATCATTCCAGAAGACATCCGGTCTTACCGAGCCTGTTATTGGCATGACTGAAATAATTTTCTTTGTCAGTGTTTGCACACGTGCCTTTTGGACAATCACAAGTACTAAACAATCACAAACACAAATTAACGTCAATGTCCTAGCAGAATTCGATCCTCAGACCATTGCAACAGCAGAAGGATCGTCCTGACGCCTTTACCACTGCGCCAACACAAACGGCTTTTGTAAGTTATTAAGTTGTTGAAAAATTCTTTAACCTAGACTAGTGGAACTTGTCTAGAAGCATTTTAGGACACCAAAGGTGGACTGATATTAGACAAAGTATCTCTATCTGTGCATGATTTGAATTTCTTTCTGAATATTGTGATTTTTTTTTGTTTGAACTCTTTTCCTTGAAGTAAAATATCTTAGGTAAATCAAAAGAGTATCAGTAGAGTAGTCCAGGTATAAATAAATCAATATATACAGGGCCAATATACAAAAGGAATTTTTAAATTATAAAAAATTAATACATTTCCTTGATCTAATTGCATTGTATAAACATAAAGATAAAGAGTGGTCGTTAAAAAAGAACGCGTTTGCGCAAACATCAATTAATCTTTTCAGATAACATGCAGTGTCATTAAAGACGTCAAATAACTAAAAGATATATACAGATATGACATAGTTTTCAATGACTACATTAAAATGCATTATTTTTAAATACTATTCATAAAACACTTACTATTGCTTCTCTACATTTGTCATAAAATTAATGTAGTTTAAATATAATAAAAGTGTTTATTTTTCAGATAATGTGTAATATAAGTAAATAAATTAAATTAATGAAACATAGACTGATCCTTTAAGTAAACTGAAAAAATGAAGATACTAAAATTTGCCATTATTCTAAAATAAGCTCACAAAACTTAATGAGAATTACTTTATAAAATTGTCAATTAATATAGATCATCAACAATCGTACCCTCGATTCTTAATCAAAGCTTAACCTTTTAAACAAAATTTTTAAAATATCAGTTTACTTTTCCTTTTGGCAGAATCCATCAAGCGAGTCTAAAGTCAATTGAAATTATTTAGAATTGGTATATCCAATTTGTCATGAAGTTTAACCTATTTCTTTTCAAAATATTAATTTTATTAGTTTACATTCTTAATCTCTACTTTATAATACTAAAATGATTTGTGATTTCACAACGTCAGAATTAAATCCATGAAAAAATAGAAAGCCCTCACTTACTCTAGTCATCAGATGTTACTTTTTTGGCATCATTTGTTTCCATAGATTACTCATTGTGCCGTCTGTCATAAATAACTTTATTTGATAATCTGAAACTGATAATGATGATGATTATTCCTAGACCAACTGAATATGGGCGCAGCTTTATAAAAACAAGGTATTTTCTCGAATTAACCGAATTGGTAACAAAATTATAATGATGTTCGAAGAACCTGACGTTTGCTATTTTAACAATCTTCTCGTCTTCCTATGCTATGAGTCATTATTTAATAAATTAATTAAATAAAATTAAAAACTCGTTAAAAAGCAGTTTCTATATAGATAACTCCAGATCAGCCTGCATATCGCTAAAATTAAAAGTTACTTGCATTGAAATCCCAGTTCAGGGTGTAAGGGTACTAAAGACCCTGCTAGTGATAGGACTGAAATGAATTCTACTTCTTTCCGTTAAAATAAAATAATCCTTCAGGTTTCATAATTAAAAGACATATTTCTGATTGTCAATAAAATGTTTTAAACTTCTAATTACTATAATTTTCTTGACTCATCGCTAAATTGGATTGCTTAAAAGGAACACCGTTCGTGTTTTGATAGAAATATCGATATATAGAAAAGATAATGAAATAAAAATCAAGTAAGAATAGCAGTCAAGCATCAATTTATAACTAATGTTGTAATCATTATTGATAATCAAAAGACATATATTTAGAGAGAAAATGATATTACCTGGTTATTAGGCATCGCATTTTACCTAGGTGTTGATAATTTCATCAATATATCTTTGATTAAATCATAGTTATAAGGAAAAGTTTGAAAATGGCAAAAGTTGGGATTTTTGCTGAGTATATATATGGAAAATTTGGCTAAAATATTTAGGTTTCCAAATTCAATTAAATCTTCATATTGTACGTAAATTGTGGTGAATAAAATTGATAAAACATTATTTCTTGGATAAAGTTAATAGTTTTAGAAATGTAACCAAAAATTTAGTTTAAACATTTTTTTACAAAAAATATATTTTTGCAGTATTTTAAAAAGACATAACTTTAGAGAGAAAATGATATTACCTGGTTATTAGGCATCAGATTTTACATAGGTGTTGATAATTTCAACAATATATCTTTGGTTAAACCATAGTTACAAGGAAAAGTCTGAAAATGGCAAAAATTGGGATTTTGCTGAGTATATATATGGAAAATTTGGCTAAAATATTTCATAAATTCAATAAAATTCAATTTTTCAACAAACAAAATTCAAATTCAATAAAATCTTCATATTGTACGTAAATTGTGGTGAATAAAATTGATAAAACATTATTTCTTGCATAAAATTAATAGTTTTAGAGATATTACCAAAATTTTAATTTAAAGATTTTTTTGAAATTTTTTTTTGCAGTATTTAAAAAAACCGTAGCTTAGAGGGGAAATTATATTTACCTGGTTATTGAGCATCAGACCTGACACAGGTGCTAATAATTTCATCGATATATATTTCATTAAGCCGTGCGTGTTTTGATAGAAATATCGATATATAGAAAACATAATGAAATAAAAATCAAGTAAGAATAGCAGTCAAGCATCAATTTATAACTAATGTTCTAATCATTATTGATAATCATTTCGAAAAGAAACAAATCTACAATACAATTTTCTCAGAATTAAAAGAGATTAGAGAGGAGTCGACTAAATCACCATACAAATGATGACGTCGTTGGGGAGACTATATTTCAACGGCTATCCTAACTTTATACTAGAATTAGAATTATCGAGGTATAAGTCTCTTATGAATTGTCGGTAAGGTGTTTATGAAATTCATATAAATGAGACTTCAAAGAGCTTGCGAGTAGGCAAGCTGAGACTATTTAGACTAACTCGAGTTTCTGTATATAAGATTTTCATTGACACTCACTTTGAGCCGCCTAAAATTCATCCTTATGATCTCTTCAAAATCCTAACGACAGCGCAAGTTATAAGATATGAAAGGTTATTAACCCAAAAAATCATTTTACTTAGAAAACATTTCATTTCATTTTACGGAAAGAGGGGAACTTGTTGAACGTCTATATACAACGACATTGAGGGTTCTTATCTATTAGAAAACAGACTAATCCCTCTAATATGTTTACCATTCAGGTAGTTTTAAAACAGATGGCCGGTGTAGATAACATATATATATATATATATATATATATATATATATATATATATATATTATATCTCGACCACTCTTTATCTTTATGTTTATACAATGCAAGTAGATCAAGGAAATGTATTAATTTTTTTTGTAATTTAAAAATTCCTTTTGTATATTGGCACTGTATATATTGATTTATTTATACCTGGACTACTCTACTGATACTCTTTTGATTTACCTAAGATATTTTACTTCAAGGAAAAGAGTTCAAGCAAAAAAAATCACAATATACAGAAAGAAATTCAAATCATGCACAGATAGAGATACTTTGTCTAATATCAGTCCACCTTCGGTGTCCTAAAATGCTTCTAGACAAGTTCCACTAGTCTAGGTTAAAGAATTTTTCAACAACTTAATAACTTACAAAAGCCGTTTGTGTTGGTGCAGTGGTAAAGGCGTCAGGACGATCCTTCTGCTGTTGCAATAGTCTGAGGATCGAATACTGCTAGGGCATTGACGTTAATTTGTGTTTGTGATTGTTTAATACTTGTGATTGTCCAAAAGGCACGTGTGCAAACACTGACAAAGAAAATGATTTCAGTCATGCCAATAACAGGCTTGGTAAGACCGGATGTCTTCCGGAATGATCTCCAAATTGTCAGTAATTCACCAGTCGGTAAGCTTAATACCGAGGACCCTGATTGAGAGTCCATGTTAAAAAGTAGATATTGTCCAGATAAACCCTAGTTGATAAAAAGGAGACGATAAAGTGTAAAAAAAATTATAATAGTGTAGATAACATATATATATATATATAAATATATATATATATATATATATATATATATATATATATGTATATATAATATATATATATATATATATATATATATATATATATATGTATATATAAATATATTTATAGTCATCCAGTCTCAGCATACACCATAGACTTTGCAAACAATTTGCAATCTGTGCGCCAATAACCTTAATATTTGAAACAGTTTTACTCACTAAACTGATTTTGAAATAAATCCAAGCGCGGTTATGTTAGTTTGCTATATGTTCATTAAATTCACTTGAATTAGCATGAAAAAAGCATTACGAAATTACATTGAGTGCGATTCCGCTACGCATACTCGTGAGAAGCAAACTTGTTGTGTCTGCTCGTGGCTCGTCTCGCCTTTATAAACGATTCATTCGGGTCCGAACAGTCGGGAAAATGCGAGGAATGCGAAAGATCGAACCAATATCGAGCAACACCTAGTGCATGAGATCACTCTTATTACTTGCAATTATTGCATCTTGTAATTTATCGCTTTTTAAATGGAAAAATTGATCTCGCATTTTTTCAATTCCATTTACGTCATAAAACACAAATTGAGTGAGAACGAATAACATCTTGTTTTGCATAGTCGCATTTCGTCTCAAATGTAATTGCGATTCGTAAATTCAATATTGTTAAATCTAGAACGGAATCGTTGAGTCAGAAGCAATGTTTACGGGCTTTTATATTAGGTGTTGGTTTTAGCGACCTTGAGGCATGTCGAATTTTACATCTTATAAGAGCGGTTTATAAAATACCAAGACGTTGATCACGTGCGGGGTGCTAGAAACGACGACCAATAAACGATAACGAAGATCTGGCAACCACGAGGCGTTGATCTTGGATATCGAAGGATAATACATAGACTGAAAAGACCCGGGCCTAACACATAGATGGCGCCTATTTCTTCAGTTAGTACTAACCTTCAAAAGCAAGCTGTTGAAATTTCATGATATTCTACTCATTAGTTTCTGAGTTATTGTGCTACGAGTGACACTACTTTTTTTATTTTCAAAACAATGGATCAAAAACAACTTCGTGTTTTAATTTCATATTGCTACTTCATCTGAGTGGATAGCAACTGGTGAACCTCGTCCTAAGCGCTCGAAAGCACAACAATCGGCTGGAAAGGTTATGGCCTCGGTATTTTAGCACGTGCGTGGTGAAATATTCAATCAAAACAATGGCAAAACTATATGAATTGAACTTCGAATTGCTCCCACATCCATCGTATTAGCCAGATTTGGCTGGTAGCGGATATATATATATATATATATATATATATATATATATATATATATATATATATATATATATATATATATATATCCGAAGTATTTTCAACAATTTCAAGACAATAGCTATAAGATCAATTTTTTAAATTAATCAAAAGACGGTGAAAAAGCAAAGTGTTAATAAGTTGATCAATAAGCCATGACAGGTTCTTGGTCAATTGGTTTTTTTTAATAAACGTGAGCAACCGCTTAAGTCTCAAGTTTATGATATGGAACATTTATGTAAGATGCGCCTTGAATATTTCGATAAAGGTGTGTATATATACCGGCAATGACTGATTTAGTTAAAAAATCAGTTTATAATTATAATTATGCCCATATTATTTATAATTATATACAAGTTAATAATCAACAACGGCTTGTACTTACCTGTAATATAACATAGAACCTCCTTACCTGTAACAATAAAATTATCACATATTATTTTTGTTATTTTTCGAGAAAAGATTGATGATATTTTTAACTGATAACATTCGATTTCAATTCACGTCACTTTCAACATCAGTCAGTGAAAAATCACTCTGACAAGATTTGGAACGTGTCCAAGGAAAATGCAAGAATATCCATTAATATTATCTAATAAGATAAATATAAAACCAAAACTAAAATTAAAAAAATTAAGTGTTGTCGGTATATTCACTCTGGCAGTGAAACTGACGTAGATGTTATAGTTTTCGCTATTATATTTGACGCTTGTTCAATATAAAGATTCTCAGGTTCATTTTGCCTTTAATAAAATATAAATGACTGAAATTAAGACAATTGAAAAATGGAACAAAAATCACTTTACATTACATAATTGTCATTGGTTATTAAAATAAATACGCTTAATAATCTTTCAGTGACATATTAAATTTAACTCTTAAAATGAACATTTATTAAAGCCCATTAGTCAACTTACAACTTAACTGTTTAAACGTATTCTCCAGAATAAATTTTCAACTCTCAGAACTCTAGCACCCCACCTGATTATATTTTCCTTTTGGTCTAATTGAATCTGAAAATTCTATGAATTAACTGGTTTATATTGACGTAATTATAAAATGTCTAAAAGTTATTTTATATGTTTTGGTTTGTACTTGTAGTCCTTTCAGTTCTTCACATAGTAAATCAGTTTTTATAGCTGGAGTTTTAATACAGAATTATATTTAAAAAATATTGATATTAGTAATAATGTTAATAAACATAATTATATTATTTATGGCGATGATTATCTGCTATTTCTTCAAGAGAGATCTTTCCACATCCTAATCGGATTATTGTTTGATGTGGTTAAGATATTTTAATGTGGTCAGAATAGTTTTTGTTTAGAACTCTGTCAGTAAATAAATAGTTGAATTGAATCTATTAATTTATTGATAGGAAAATATTCTGGACAAGTTTAGGTAATTGCTGTTAGAACAATATCAATATGATTCAAGTTCAAGGGAAGGTAACTATTTAGTAGATATTTTTCCTTTACTCTTACAGTGTTCCATATATCATTAGGTGTTGGAATTCGTATTATTTGATCAAGCAAATAGCTCCAGTGCTTCAACAACACAAAATTGTTATCATGGATTATAAAAAATTATCAATTATGTTATTTATTTGATAATTCTAAACATCAATATCAGAAATTTACAAAAGAAAACGGTAGATTAGATTTATTTAAATGCATTTATATCAAATTAGTTATAAAAAGAAGCTCGAAATTTGGATACCATAGAGAAATTTTAATAGGCCGAATCATCGTTTGTAAATCGCTGCTGAATCGAAGTGAAATGAAGTTATTTTTGAAACGAATGATTATGGGCGATGAAAAGTAGCGTATGGAAAATATAATGGGCGAAGAAGCTTCAAAAAGGAGGAGATGCATCACGACATTGTTAGATCAGAGGTGACCCTGTCCGACCACCACCCATATCTGTCTTTGCAAAACTTATAATGGATTAAAGACTTCCAAAAAGGATTGTGAAAACCATTTAGATCCGTTGTTCACCCAGAAATACCCGAGCGGTTCCATAGAGGCAGATATAGGGTTTTACTTTTCGTAAAGGCGATTTTTATGTGTTTATATTTACACGATAGTTTTTTTTCTTAAAATTCTGACATATACCATTCGAGGAAATCATAAATCGTTTATTATGTTTAAAAAAGTTAAAGAACCCTATCCTGCTTATAACCGTTAAAAGCTGGTGAATCGCGTGTTATCTTGCTTTAGTATCTATTGCTATGACTTATCACTGCTATCCGTTGTATGTTATTTATTGTCTGTTAGTCCTATATGTTATGACTGTTCCTCATAGTTATTGACTATTATGGACTAAGATTTTTGCTAACCATACTGGTTATTCCGTCATTGCTATTGACTATCGTTGTCCTTGTTATCATGTCCATATTATCATTACCTTTACTTGTCGGTACAATTATTTATGGGTACTATTATTTATCAGTATCAGTACAGATGATCCAGCAACATGATTATATACCCGTAATGTTAGCTGTCAATAATATTAACGGTCAGTATAATTATATTTCATTATTACCTGACATTAGGTATCTGTCTTGATTCCTGCCAACTCGACCATATAAACTTAATTAATTAATATATTATTAGCTTCGAAATTCACGACAAAAATTGAAATTGTTTTTTCCCTAATCAATCGGAATTTTTCAAATTTTCTTATTATATTTATTGTTGGTTTATTTCGTTATATGATCATAAAATCTATTTTTTTGTCGCAGATGCATTTTTCTCTACTAACTAACAATTAGCTTTAATTTAACGTCGTTTGATGTAGAACCGTGTTGTTACACACAAAGGTTCGATTTATTGCGTTCGTAGAAATGAAAATTGTTTTCTAGATAGTTGTTTAAAATGTGATAGGCCGGTTTGAAGGAATAATCATTTCCCGGTAATCATTGACGATGTAAACACATAAATAAGTTTTAGTCACACCTTCCTTGCTACGGGATCATATTTGATAATGCGCTTTTGACGTTGTTTCTACGAAATTTCGTGTTCGCCTTCTTCATTAGTATTACCAGCGTCTATTCAACACGAATGTTTTCTACTTTATGCTTACGAATTAACATGAGAATTACACGATGTGTCTGTTAGGTCATAATTATTTTAATCAAATTCATAACTTAACTCTAAATTACTAAACTTAAAACAATTTCCTTAATGAAATTGAAAATGCCGAAGCCAATTAATAGTCAGTCAGAAACAGATCGTGTCTCTAATTAATTACCTCGAATAGGGACGAGATAATAGGAGCCAGAGAAATGAGTTAAAGAGGTAAATATATATTATTAGCGTATATATATATATATTAGCGTGTATATGTAAAGTAAATCAAGATCACATTGATGTTAGTTTTATTTGAGATAAAATGTATAAAATACATAAAAACAGTGATTCGTTTTTTCGACATAACATAATTTAATACAATTATATCAGATAAAACTATTAATATGAGAAGTCTCCACACCAAATTTTCAGATATGCAGTTCTGTGAGAAAACATTGAATTTAAATGGTATAATAATCATGAAGAAGTATTATGAAACTTACAGATATTGCTTATAAAATATTACTATTTTTAAAAACATATAAATAAATTTAATGTATATTTGTTATTTCAATATGTGTATCTAAACATTGGATGGATATGTGGAAGGAAGTATTATCTACAATAACAACTTTGGTCTGGATGATCAGACACACAGGAGAAGTTCACAGATGGTGAAATCGTCAACAAGTGTTAGATAATTTGGAAATTAATAGTACAGCTATTGATTTGAATGTTATCGAATGACTCAGAAAGTAACAGTTACTGACTCATTTAGTACTGAAATTTTCTGGATATGAGATTATGATTCACTGCTCACAATTACCAAAACAAGGTGATGAAAGTGGAAACAACTA
The DNA here is from genome assembly GCF_030347505.1 of Rhynchophorus ferrugineus. Classification (NCBI taxonomy): domain Eukaryota; kingdom Metazoa; phylum Arthropoda; class Insecta; order Coleoptera; family Curculionidae; genus Rhynchophorus; species Rhynchophorus ferrugineus. The sequence goes on along the minus strand of NW_027472583.1, from coordinate 3,944,959 downwards.
AAATATCCAACACTAATACAACTATATACTCTAATTCATATCGAATAATTGTAGGAAATTGTGTTATAGAGTGTGAAAGATTTGACTGCATAAACATTTGTGTAGTTTGTCATTATATACATGAGCATTTTGTAACAATGTATAAGTAGAGAATGAAGACTAACTATTTTGCAGATGTGGCATATGCATTAATTATAGTGATATTAAAAACAAAAAATAAAGTAAACAAGAACCAAACATAAAAAGGCAAATATAATCGGTAATGAAAGTAAAATATATTACTTGATCTTCAGGGAGGTAAATATAACAGGAATAACCCTAACCTACAAAGCATTGAGGCCGTGATATATTTGGTATATACACATCATAACTTAGCTATGTATCATAGATAAATTCCGCCAGTTTCCACCACCACTTTCTTCTACACTTTTTTTGAGGAACTTTCGAAAATATTTTCGTTCTGTTATCGACCAACATACATTGGTTTTCACTTTGTAGTTTAGGTGAGAACCTTCTGAGAGATAACAACAAATTGTGGGTAGTAAACACAAATTCTTCTCAACTCTCAACATATGCTAGGGCACTATAAACTCACTGCAATAAGATCAATTTGTGATGGTAAATAATATATATGTGTTACTCACACACTTCTCAAAAATCAGTTTTTGATCGATTTAAGAGCATAAACAGATGAAAACTCATAAAAGATCAAGAGAGGAAGAAATTTAAAATTAAAAAATGGTTAAATAAATTGACCCAGAAAATGTCCCCCACAATTATACAAAGAATGTATATTTTTTGGAGTTATTATCGTATGAAGGTTTTCATAAGACATGTGGCAAATCATATTCAGATATATTATGATAACGCTTGAAACATAAAAAAATGATGAATGGGATTTGCTCTACCTATGATTTGTCAACTATGCTTAACTCTTACTATAAAATCAAGATAATAATATAAAAGGAATAGCTACGAATATCCCTACATGTCAAGCTGGGTTTAAGGAATAATTTTTTTATAACTATGGACCAAAAAGATCAGACCTTTAAATACTAGGGAGAAAAAATGTGTTCATTAACTGTGACAGTCAAGGAAGGTATTGTTGGGATACATAAATATCAACTCAGTGGGCATGCATATATATTAGTATATGAAATTTTGTTTAACTTACTTTTCTTTCGAATATTTAATGTAGTCATTATAATTCAGTGATTAGTATTATTTTGATTATGCTAATTTGATATCTGTAGTAGAATTATAAGTAATTCAGTTGATTTTTGTTTGACGTTTTTATTGTTTCTTACTGACTTTTTGATTGTCTTTTTTTGTGAGATTTTATCTTTTGTGTAGTGATAATATCAGGATTATATTATACATATATTGAGAAATAATTAATCGGACTTTAAGTGACCTTCAATTTTACACTTCATAGAAATATGGATAAGAAATAATCAGGAAACATTAATTAATATGGACATTTTCTAGAATGATCTTTGATCTGTTGAGGAAATTCGCAGAATTATTAGACGTAGTTTTAATGCATGTTAGGAGGATTTTATGGAATTTATAATTAATTTAAGTTATATATAGAGATGAAGCTATGGTACAAACATCTTGATTTTGGACGGTTGCTTTCTGGCGTTTTTAGAGTAATCACAAAATGAAATCGGTGTATACGAGAGTGGACCGGAAAGTCATTACCGGTTTTTTTCAGACAAAAAACTATATCATTTTTAAAAAAATTTAAAAAACTATTTATTCAATGTATTGGACATTTGATTCTATACACCTTGCCCATATTTCGGGCAATTTATGGATGCCATCCCAAAAAAACTGTTTGTCCTTTGAACAAAATCATTTGTCGAGATTTTTTTTGTGCTCTTCAAGCGTATGTCCGATTGATGAGAAAAGTCTATAGTCGGATATTTTCCCACTGCTCTTAACCAATCGCTAATCGTTTCTTGGACCATATTTAACGCTTGTGCCAATGGTTTTTGTGTTTGTGTTAGGTCTTCATCCAATAACTCTTGCACTTTTGAATTGAATTCATATTTTTAAGGTTAGAGCAAGCTTACCGTAAGTTTCTCCCACCAAACTATGACTTTCAGCGGTTTGTCTTTTGTTTAAATAAGAAAAGTGGCATTTTCAAAGAGGTATAAATCTATGACGGTATTACTTTCGCAAAATATAACATATATAGCTTTGAAGCTTGATGTTAGCAGAATAAAATGCCATGTGTAACATGTGTGACAATCATAACATTGTATGCTTAAACCTAGCGACTGTGATCTGTTGGAAAAACCGAGCAAATTACTTTCAAGGACCAAGTAATTTCGATTAAAATAATTTCGAGTTGGAAGTTAGGAAAAACGAGATGTCACCTGAAAACGCCCATGTAAATAATAAAAACGGCACAATATATGGTAATCAAACTAAATAGAAATATCATTAATATTATTTAAGTGTACATGTGATCAACTGGCCGATCATATACTAAATCTTATTTTATTCCTCATATTATGAACCACAAGCAGAGAATGTTGACAAATCAGAAATATCGGACAATACATTTTAATCTACATTTTAACATGGAAAAACATATAGTGGCAAAACGCAAACAGCTCGTGCTTAAACTAAACCATATGTATTAGCTGATAGAACGTAAATTTAATTATCCTTAGATAACAAGGTTTTGCTGTATAAGTCAATACTTAAGCCCATTTGGACCTATGGCATAGAATTATGGGCTACTACTAGCAACTCTAATACAACTATCCTTCAGAAGTTTCAGTATAAAGTGTTGCCAACCATCGTCAGTACCCCAAATTACGTGTCCAACAAGCTAATTCAGTGCGATCACGATCCCAATGCACTTGCCAAACAGTTAAATGTGCGCGATGACTGTGAAGTGCATAGGATCAAACGTATGCTACCATACTAACTGATTAATAGACACACAGAGTGGGATGTAATATAATATCTCTAGAATAAGTTAGGATATACTTAAGACTAAGTTAGAATAGTCTCCAGAATAATATTTAGATTATAAGTTTTTATAGCAGATCACATAGTGAAGCGATATTCTACATATCAGTATAGTTATATTGTATAACGGATATCATAAAAAAATACTTATTGTCCATAGGCAGATTGTTGAAGTCCTAAAGGATTAATAATTAAATCCCGATGGTCTTTAGGTATACGTATAAATATCCTAATATTGGAAATATGGTTCATTGTTTTTTATGCTCTTTTCCATGATTCATGTAATATACGAATACGCCTGAAAGAATGATTGATTTCTTTACTAAACACAATGTGAGCTCGAAGAAAAATTCGATGTAAAAATTAAGTCATACACCGAATACTTTTAATGGGAAAATAATTATTGCATATATTCAAAGTGATTAAAGTTCAAGTAAGCTGGTTTAAATAATTGGCTTCTGAATGCTATTTGATTGTGTTGCATCACGTGCCTCTTAATTGTTACATAAACATAACCAATTCACTAACCATTCCGGGTTGGTGCTAAAAATAAATATGATCATGATACTGTTAAGAAAAACCGCAAAACCGTAATTCCAGTTAATATGATTCGTATTGATGTATTGCCAATAATATGAATGTGATAGACAGCGTTGCGACTCTGGTTCCAGACTTTTGTCAATCGTTCAGTAAGTTTTGATGACAAATCATGAATAAGTGTGTAATATAATTGCATAATATACAGTTCTACTAATAAACCAATGTTTATTAAATGTTTTTTTGATCTTATTACTGGGAACATATAAAACTTTCAAGAAAAGGACGGTGGAAACGGTGGAAGGTGGCTGAAATAACTATGATTCCTAAACTAGGAAAATCTAAATATAATGCCTATAAACATAAATATAACATAAAATAGCGTTATACCAGCCAATACACTATTGTCGACAATATCCAAATTATATGAACAATTTTTATTGAAACCGATAAAACCAATTATTGAGGAAAATCATTTTATTCTAGATCATCAACACGGTTTCAGGAAGCAACATTCTACGATTGACCAAGTTTGTCAAGCTTTCGATAAAATTTGGCATGAAGGTATAAAGCATAAGATTAAAATGCTTCCCTCTGGCCAATATTGAGACATTTTTCATAATCATATATAGCCGATACCGATATTTTAGAATCAAATACGAAAATGCCTTTAGTCTAACTTTATCGATATAGAAGCAGGTGGTGCTACAAGGAAGTGTATTGGGGCCAGTTTTTAGTGGAGTTTATCTGATGTACACTCAGGATCTTCTCACATTCAACAACACTGAATCGACTGAAAAGTTACAAGCTATGCCGCAATACAATGCTAGGCAGAAAAAGACGCATCAAAATTAATCAAAATAAGTCAGTGCATATTAATTTCAAGAACAACAAAAATCAAGCGAGAGCCGGTATTAGTATACAATAAGTTTTTGCTTTACTAACAACTCTTGAAACTAATGTGGATTTGGTGTTCAACTGTGGGGTTCTACGAAATCAATCTTGATACATTCGTCACGATAACTTGCATAAGACCCTGAAGGTAACATTTTCATTTGATAACATTTACAAGAACTATGCCTAAAGACTTGAACTTTGGTTCCATCAGTACATTAATGTTGAGGTTCTACAGCTTCTAGATAATGAGGGCTTAATCAGGAGATTAAAGGGAGTAAAATCATTTGTAAAACCACCATAAAAGTTGATAAGTGTAGGTAATATTAACATCAAAGTGTCTATCGTAGAATAAGTATTTTGTAATTTTAAAACCGTAGAAAATTAGGATAAAAACAAATAGCTTATTAGTGTTAATCTACTACAATAAATAATTTTAAAAAATTGTTCTTTTTCGTTCTTCAAGAGTTTGACCAGGCTTTGGTTCAATAATTCTTTCAAATAATTACCTTAACATTAAATAATACTATCATTCCATATAGCAACAACGCTAAATATCTCGGAATGAATCTCGATGCAAAACTTCGCTGGAATTGAAATATAGGAAAATGTACTGGCTAATTGGAAGAAAATCACAATTATCAGTACATAATAAATTGCAATACAATAATGCAAGTCAAAAATGCAATTTTGAGTTTTCTATTATTAACTTCTGCATATAATGAAAAAAAGGAAAAAAAAACTAAAAAGAAATTGAATTTTTTATGGAGAAATGGACTAAATGGCACTAAAGGACCAAATGTGTTAGATGAGGTACATTAATTGTAGTATTTAGTTATTTGGTAATTGATTCCTCCAATTAACAGTTGTACTAGATTTTGAATATTATCAAAATAAAGCAGTAGGAATAAATCAATTTGAGATAAGTTAATGTATACGATGATTTGTACATTTTTATACAATACTTAGATAATTTGAGTGATGAGGACTACTTGTGCGAACTTATTGTACCTAGTGTGAATTTAATAAGAACAAGGTATCTTAGTTATACGTTTTTCTTCGATTTATCAAAATTTATAATTTTTTTGTTGCTTCAATCAGAAAAAGAACTAACTCGATAAAGTACGTTTTTATCTCGTCGTTGCAAAAAAAACAATCGTAATTTGAATAGAACCGAGATAATTGACGAAATGTTATTATCTGTGGCAGTCCAACGAATTCACATACTGTTTCCGAGAAATGTGTTTCGAAACGATAAGAGATTCCAATGCAGTGATTGGACAGTTTTAACTGCGTCCTTGATGTTGGCGTTGTGATATAATTTTTATCTTTCTACTTCTAGATGTATTCTATTTTAGAAGATCGATTAGAATATGTTTTACTCAAATTTAAATGATGTAAATATCATTCTATTAGTTGTACGAATAAATTACTTAGGCTACTAGTAAAGTAACATAAAATTATATAATTTAGAACTGTTCTATCGTTGAGGAGAAATCTAGTATTATCCAACGAACTAAAGATAATAATTATCCTAGAGAGATTAGAATTCGTGTTATAGACACTGTGGCTAAAATCTAATAAAAAAGAAGAACGGTATAATATTAGATTCACCAAAAAGAAACCGTCGTTGAAGAATCAAGATCATCTTAATGTTGGCTCTATTCGGTATCAAATATACGAAATCTAAAGCAAGAATTAAATGTAAAAAGGTGATTAGTTGGATATAAATTTGTTAAGTTGGTGGATGGAGCACATAAAGCACTACCAGCACATAAAGAAATGCGCCTAGAACTTTACTTCATAAGAAAAGTGTGGAAAAGAGTTAAATGCAAATATTAAGTCTAATAAATCGCAATAAAACTACAAACTATTGTGGCTGTATAACAGTAGTTTAAGTCCTTCGATATATGCATTACATATGCTATAATGTTCATTATTTTATTCATATTCTCTTATATGCCAAAGCCAAAATGAACTAAAAGTCAAAGTCGATGCGACGTTGTGACGTTATTCATTTTGATAACGTGAGTTTACTGTTATTTCGGACGCACATCACTTAATCGGCTTCACAGAATGTTATGGCATGTTTTTTACTATTTTTAACTATTATGGGATATAAAGTAAATAGTAACGTAATAGAAAGGCTGCATACTAGTGTTGGGAACTATCGAATGAAATCGACCGTCGACTGTTTAGTAATTAACTACATTTTACTATCGACTGTTTCAGTCACTATTTTTGGTTCGACTGATTTTACTACTTTTTACCAGTGACTGTTTCAGTCGCTATTTTCGGTCCGACCGATTTTGTTACTATTTACTATCGACTGTTTCAGTCGTATAGTTTTAGTTACTATTTTTGGTTCTACTAGTTTCATTCGACTGATTTTTAACGTTCTGGCTCTGTCATCCTAGCCGCGACCTTGACATAACGTTATATGTAATATATATAGTTTTATGCTTTTTTTGGTAGTTATATATATTGTATATTAATATAGCAGTATTTTGGAACGATGGTTTTCAAGATTGTTAATGTAATAGGATAAAAAGATTAAAATTCTGAATGATAAATAGTATAATACTCTTGACTGCTTTTATGGCAATAATAGGTAAAGTGTCGATTACTACCTCGATTTTTCTTAAAAAATATTTGCGTTCAACAATAAATAAATCATTTACTTTATTTTAAAAAACTCTAGTAGTTATTATGCGATCATTTTTAATTATGTCACGAATTAGTTTTTATTTTATGATTAGGTATATGTTTAATTTTTATTTAGTATTTATGGTTATGGTACATCTTTTTTTTACGTTATCCTTAAGTTGTTTTTTATTGTCTATACTTATTGTAGTATATTACTTGAAAATAGCAATTAAAATATTAAAATACGATAAAGCATTTGTGGGTTATTATTCCACTTCATAGAAAAATTCCAGACCTTTTTACAGCTCCACAGAACATTCAAATATAAAAGTAGTTCTACTTCGTTTAAAATGAAATTATTAATTGAATATTAATAATATTTTTCTTTCCTTTTATTATTTAAAGTTAGTACGTGAAGGAATATGTACATCTCCGTCTCGTTGGAAAATATAAGTACATATAAAATTAACTGCTCCAAGCAATTATTTCCGTCCTTTCCTCTCTCATAATTTATACAGGAAAGGATTCGTACATCTTCGTCTGACATCACGAATGAAAAAAAAAACAGTCGAACTGTGCATTTGACTGAAAATAGTAATTACTAGAACTAGTGATTAAAACAGTAATTACTATTTTCAGTCTCCAGTTTTTTGACTATGGACTGTTTCGACTGTTTTGTGACTATCGACTCTTTCGACTGTTTTCGGTCGATAGTTCCCAACGCTACTGCATACATATTGTTTCCATAAATTATTTTTATCAGAAAAGGATGTTAGAGTGTCTTATCTACTACGGTAGTATTTACGTGAACACATAACATAACAAGATAACGTCGAGTTCTAGTCGCACATCATGTATCTTCGTACCATTCTAATTTTAATAGTTGACTACTCAGTCGATCTTTGCCTAGCATATAAACGATCAATGATTAGCATATATTATTATCTCATTTGCAAAATTTGTTTAACACTTCTGTTTTAGTCAAAATGTCGACTCTTACTGCGTATATGTCGGCAAATAATTAATGTATACCGGGCGTAAAAGAAAATTTATAATAACTGATGTTGCCAATGTTGCCAATTCTGTCTGTATTAAAGAATCATGAGTATAAGTTATGAAAGTATCATGATTTGGAAAATTATTCAATATAACGGAAAAAGGTAGCTATTTGTTGAACTGACTGTACGAAACCATATTATTCCTTATTACCGTGATGACTAGATAAGTATCGAAGTTTGAATTTCAAATTAAAATATCGATATTAAAAATCTACGGTTTTGAAGGAAAGTATCAAACATTTGTCATCAAAAGAATCTTAAAAGTGTGGAAAAGTAGGGCTGGAGTGAAGGAATATCGATATTTTTTGTTCTTCAATATGTCGAAATATTTTTAAAAATATCGCCTGATATATCGATTTCTTTTTAAATCAAAATTAAATTTTCTTGTTTTTGTAAAATGTTTCACTAGCCAAAATCATATTATTCTACTGAAATGAACCTCAAAACTGTACAGTTTATAAGTTGTGGGAAAGATCTAAAAGATGCATATTGCTGCTATGTATAAATGTATGAAAGGAAGTAATTTCTGTATTGAATAGTAATGGTTTATTTCGAAAATCCAAAGAGAAATCACGTTTATCACTTGACGAAGTTATAGTCACCTATTGACTATAAGGCTAAATCGTCTCTGTCTGGTTGGACTAGCCTGGTGTCGCATTTGATAAAACTAGAAGAAACAGGTAATACTGTGAACGCATGGGAATCCGCATGAGGCAGACAGCAAAACCAGTTAAATAGGCGCTGAAAAGATTTGGATGAGAAGTTTTATCCTACCCCCCGTATTCTCCAAACCTGGCATAACTGAACCGCCACCTTTTCGCATCGATGGGGCACGCGGTTGCAGAGAAACACTTCGTCTAGTTCGATGAAGTTAAAAATGGCTGGATGAATGGTTTAGTTCAAATGAAACGTGTTCTTTGGGAATGGTATCCATGCTTGATAGATGGGTAAAATGTATAGTTAACTTTCCATTGTAGATAACGTATTTTCTTAACGTACAGCAGAAAATTGGAAAGCTACTTGGATAGTTGGTAAAAGACCATGACGAATATGTTTCTCTTTCTTTCTATTTCCAGAATACTATAACCTTAACCCCAACCTGTATTCTTATCCATCCTACCGCGAATTAAGTAAAAAATAGCAATAAAAAATTACTAATAAATGACTGTTTCTGTTCCATATAGGCCTCAGCAATAACAATGAATACTGCTACAGGCTAGTCAATAATGGTGCCATTTGTGAGTCAGGTCGGATACTTATCGAGTGATATATTAATATTTCTGCTCTCTATTTAACTACCGATTACAATTGATAAGTTATAAAAGGTTTATATCGTTAAAAAAATTGTGTAAAAAATCAACAGTTATCACGAAAAATTTACCAAGTATTAGTTAGCTCAGTTGTTATTCAGCACTAAGTCTAATTTTTCTACAAAGTTAATTAATAATGCTTTTACATAATTATCTTATTATTATAAGTAGATAAATGTGTCGTTTACTTAGCACAGATACATTGTTTTATTGCAATGTATAAAACTGTTTTAGATATGCAGATAATTATATATAGTATTTACTTAATAAATATTATTTTACGTCCACAGAATTATGAAATAATACTTTATCGGAATTAAAATAATATAACAATCAACATGTTTGTTTGAGGAAAAATATATGTATTCTTATATATATGTAAAACAAGTGATGTATCACATATACTGAAAGGGAGTTCGTAGAAGCTCTAGGAATTTCACTAGTCACAATGAAAAATTTTTAAGAATGCTTGTTGCGTTAGCAAAACCGCATTGGAATGCTACTTTATGTATTATTTAAAATATGTTGTGCATCGATTAATGAGTCTGGATCACACTTGGTGTTATGCAAAGCGAGCTGATGATTAGAATTTAGCTATTGCAAATGTTTCACTTTTGTGCAGAATTCAATGAAGGAATTCTATAACAAGTCTGTAAGGCAACAGTAAATAGTAAACTCTTTTTCAGTAAAATTACACGCTACACATTTCATAACTTGTATACATATATAGGATGTAAAAGTGAGTTTTATTTGATTATATTATCTTAAAATTAGGAATAGTTGTTGGGGGCCAGATCTGGAGAAAACGGTGGATGAGGAAGCAGTTCGAAACATAATTCATGGATTTTTCATGGAGTATTTCCTTTTTCAAGGTAGTAAATGAAAATTATTCCATGCGCATCCCAAAATACAGACGCCATAACCTTGCCAGCCGACTGTTGTGTTTTCCCACGCTTTGGAGCGGATTCATCGTGTGCAGTCCACTCGGATGACTGTCGATTGGATTTCGGAATGAAATGATGGAGCCATGTTTCATCCATTGTCACATATCGACGCAAAAACTCGGGTTTATTACACTTGATCATATTCAAACACTGCTCCGAATCATAAACTCGGTGTTTTTGGTTAAAAGTGAGCTCACGCGGCACCTATTTTGAACAGAACTTTCTCATACCCAAATATTGATATGTGAATTGATATATGAACGATATGATGTACATGTTCAGTTGATATCTTTAAAGTGTCTGCTATTTCATTCAATTTCAATTTACGGTCATTCAAAATCATTTTGTGGATTTTTAAAATATTTTCTTTTGGGCGTCCATTACGTTCACCGTTTTCGGTGCTTATTTCACCACGTCTAAACTTAGCATACCAGTCCTTGATGGTTGATTTTTCTGGGGCAGTGTCCGGAAACTTGGTATCAAGCCAAGTTTTTGCTTCAACTGTATTTTTTCCCTTCAAAAAGCAATATTTTATCAACACGCCAAATTCCTTTTTATCCATTTTTTTTTCACAATAACAAAAGTTGCCTCACTCAAAATGCTTTAATTCACAAACTAATGATTCGACAGCTATCAAATTTAAATACGCGTCTTTTAAGGGTTAAGGCTAACTAAAAGATATATGTGTTTAATTCTAGTAGCGCCATTTATGTGCCAGGCCGGGGACTTTTCAATTCAGCTGTTAAAAGCCACCAAATGTGGTTCCTTGGTGATGCCGTATCTAGCGTGTTTGCACCTGGCTTTTTCCTTGTATACACGTTCATCATAGTCGGAGTTAGGAAGCCTGTTTGTCGGAACCCCACATTAGAAGTATCTATCGTAATAATCACCGATCAGTGTTGTATATATTTTTAATTTCATTCTTTTCACTGAAAATTGGTTATTCATGTATGTTTTCATTATGTTTTCAGAACTGTCACTCAACCACCTCGACATAAAAATCTCGCACTCTTATTTGCTTTTTTTATTTTGCCATTTACTGTGTAAGTAGTTGTTATATCATTTATTTATTTAAGATGGTTAAAATGTTTGATATTATTTTATCTAATATACGTTTTATTTTACGGCCTGGGTTTAAAATTAACCCTACAAGAATACTATTCATGTCCTTAATCAATTCAATTCAGTCAAAAGCCCCACACATTGATACATCCCGACGCTAAACGTTGCTAAACAATCGCGTCCCGAATGAACCTTTTAAGCCCGTAATCTACTTTAATAGTGTTAAAAATCTGGCCGACAATATTTTTAATAGAGATCAATTTGTTGTTCACTTTAACTGTTCGGTACGTCTCTATTAAGTCGTCGTTAAAACGGCTATTGTGAATACGCCGTGATTCCTTTGTGCTGTTGTTACAGTCGCTTTCATCGAGTTCCGTCGACCCTCAATAGGATGATTAAGTCAAACGGGCCAGGTACGGAATCGGCTTGTAAATAGAGACTAATGGACGTGGACGTCGAGTAGGCGAGCGCTTTGAGCGGACGCCGTTTCGTTAATGTCTCTAGCAGTTGTTTTGTTTCGGTTCGTTTCTGTGTAATCGAAATGTTTCTTTTCTAGAAGATCTTGTCGAATATCGGGCATGATATATACAATGGATGGACAAAATAATATAAACATCTGACATAGTCACAATATTTTTTTATATATAAGGTGTTGACCCATCATTTGTTGTAGAAACCATTTGTGGTGTCTGAATAGTTCCCAACTGAATGTTCTCTTCATAACGTTTGAATTATGTCGACGTCTGGAGAGTGTACCGTTCAGAAGAGAAGTTTCATCAAATTCTGATGCCGCTCAAACCAAAACTGAACCTTTTTCGCTGTGTGTATGGACGCATTATTATAGAAAGAACTTGAACTTCAACTTCAAAAAATAAACAACAAAACATAAAAAATTGTATATATAACCTCAGCAAGTATCTGTTATTAATTTATTTGAAAACCTAACTAAAATAAAATATAACTAGTTATCCAACAATGTATGTTAAAATTGTACATACGTCATCAAGATATTTAATGTATTGGCTGTTAATAATCACTTATGATTCTGGACGAGACAGATCTAGTAACACCACTTATGACCTTGGAACAAAAGAGAAACTTTATTTAGAACCCTGGTATTTTATACAGGGTCGATACAAGTTAAAGCGCCCTCTACTAACTCTTCTTCCTCTTTTCTACACTGGCTTTTGTATCGACACATTATATATTTAACATTGGCTGCCGCAATTTGTAAATTCGTTTTAGAATTAGACACTATTTTCCCTCTCATTTTATTCTAGGTAAGGAGAGACATAATACTGCCTGACGTGTTCGAACACGTAAACAAATGAGCCTGTCAAAGTAATCCGGTTGTCAGACGTATGCAAAATTCTTGAAAGTAATAGTGATAAGAAGTTATAACTCTATCCTATAAATTATTGTGGCTGTATAATTAACTGTAGTTTTTATATGTACTATAATGTTAAAATAAATTATATTTGATAAAATGTTTCTTCAATTATTTTATTTGGATTAGAATTTTGTTATATGTCAAAGTTAAACTGAACTAAAACTGAGAGTTGATGCGGTACTATTGCGACGTTTTGATGTCACAAATTTAGATGACATTTACAAAATAACTTTGAGCAGACTATATATGCTACTCGATGAAAAATAAAGCTAAAATATTCAGACATACAAAGAACGGTTAGAGCACATTGTTGGTGATCAAAGAAAATATACATAATTCAACAGATCGATGCTGCTACTTCGACATTGATATATACCATACTAGCGACCCGCCCTGGCTTCGCACGGGTGCAATGCTGATACTAAATTAAATACACTACAGAAAAAATATGAACGTTGTATATAAAAACATAGCGGCCCGCTCCGACTTTGCACGGGCATAAAATATATATGCCTATGTCACTCAATGAAAACATGATTAAAATCGATCCAGTATTTTTGGTTCATTCATTACTGCCCTTGGCCTGCACGCATTAAATTTGGAGTAAAACAATTCCTCTTCCCCTATACTTACTATGAAGATTTCCTGCTATCTTTGGAATATCTAAATTCATACAATTTTTATTACATTACACATTTTTAAACGCAAATTTTAAATTTGTAATATCTCCGAAAATATTTGTTTAATTTAAATGCTGTAAGGAACCATATTGATCTATATTAATTGCACACTGTATTTAAGGTACTTAATTCGATAAGGATTAATGCCGTATTGCTTAAAATAGCTTCGTAAATAAGCCATTTTCTCACGTAAAAAGTAAACAATAAAAATGGTTAATGTGGGTTATCTTTTAAAAGATAAACATATACCATCGCGGACTTTTTTGTAGACCTTTTTATGGTGTACAATACTGTAGTACATTAATTTGATCTAACTCGTAGGGTTAGGCAGCGTTTTTGCTAATTGCTAAATAAGCCTAAAAAATAGAGTAATTTACGACATCACGTTAGAAACCTCTAAAATTAGCAATGTTGCCTTAGTATATTATGCATGTATTATACATATAAACCTTCCTCTTGAATCACTCTATCTATTGAAAAAAACCGCATCAAAATCCGTTGCGTAGTTTTAAAGATTTAAGCGCACATAGGGATACAGGGACAGAAAAGGCGACTTTGTTTTATACTATGTAGTGATTTCACATCAACTCTGTTTTGTTTCTTTCGGTTTTATTAATGTTTTCATACATAAGTTAAAAGTTATGTGAATGAATGTTACTACAAATATGCATCTTTAAGGTATATCAGATAAGAATTTAAAAAATTGGTTCGGAAGTGTCCTCTGCACTAACAAAAACTCGCCTTCTTAAGTGGCTATTTCTTTTTTGAATTAAGACAGTTGTATTCAAATGTTTCAAGTATTTGTTGAAATACTTTTAATTTCCTAATGTATATTCGCTAATAAGGCAATATCCTTTTAAAATAATAGTAAGAAAAAAACAAAGACTATTGTCTTAAAGAACAGAAAACCTTGCACATGGTTCTTCGAGTCGCATATAGAAGTCATAACACTGTCAATAGATATTAATAAAATATGACATTAGATCACCCAATAAAGATAATTGAAGCGTATTAGACAAAGAAATTGTGTCAATTTACTGTTAAAAAACCCACATTACTCTTTCCCAGAACCCATACATTTTTCAATAAAATAAGAAAAGTTAATTGTTTCCGTAAAAAGCGATGATACAGACATAATATAATAGCACGGTTAATTCCCACTAGGTCAGCTTGTAACAATCAAAGTTGTAGCTGTAATTTTATAAGTTATTTCCACATTCCGCTATCAGCGGCAACCAGAACCCAGTCGCTTATTCTCTTAGTCTATCACACACAGGATATCATGTCATCCTATATCACTTTTGTGCCGTTGTTGAACAACGCAGCATTAGATATGTCGATCACAGAATGCGAATAACTGCGCCTTTAACAATTAAATCATCGGATTATATTTGCAGAATAATGATAAGTTCTGAAGATAATTTCAGTTTTTAGCCATCAGTTTTAAGGGGTTATACTATCTTTTGCCTCCATATTTTTATTGCTTTCCATATTGTGTAAGAAATACTTTTATTTCTTGGTAAATAAAATACAATTGTTCAATCAGAAAAAATTATATAATTTTCATTATCTTGATAATATAGGTAATTACAATGGTGATTACAATAACATTCGTCTATCAACTACGTCAACATGTACCCTTCAAGAGACTCTATGAAACTATATTATCAAGATAGTGACCAATAAAATATCTTGTTGAACATTTGTATTTTATTTACCAAGAAATAAAAGTATTTCTTACAAATCAGAAGTGGGATTATACTTAAAATACGGTCAGGATGGTTGTGCGATTCTACATTGAGCTCTGAAAGAAGAAGCTGTTCAAGGAAGATGACGCTGATGGTGTTAGTTAAAAATCGGCGATAATGAAAACGCATTTACCGCAAAGGCCTTACAAAGATACGGCGAATACAGTTAAGAAAGGTATTTCTTACAGTTGGTAACCATTCTAATAACAATAACATATTTTTAACAAAAAAATGGAACCGATTTCAAAAAATAAATAAGGAACTCACTAAAAAGTAAAAAATAATCAAACTTAGATCCTTAACACAAAAAAAAAGTATTTAAATAAAATATGTAGATAATAATCGTTGTAATAACCAAATAAAAATAAACAAAAAATCTACTACACGTATTTTATATTCTACTATAAATACACAAATTAGCTTAATACCTACCTAAATATATTTATCTATTTGCACTATTATTTTAACTACTGCCATCACTCTGAAATCAGTGCCGAGCAACAAAATAGATTTGTATTGTTCGTAGTTTAATTTTATGTATATGTTACAGAATTATATTATTATTTTTCTATTGTTTAGGCTTGGCACCGACTTCAAACTGATCAGTCGGTAGTACCTACTAGTTAGCTAAAATAATATTTTAAATTGCTGTCCTATTGGGAATCAAATCCGCGACCTCCGCTTGTTAGCTCAACGTTCTAACCATTACAGCACAGAAACAGCTGATTACAATGTTTCTACGACGTCTCATTCGATAGGTTTAGTGCTTAAAAATCAAACTGAACTTTTACAATGAACTACTTCTGATTTTTCGTTACATCAGTTCAACAATAACATTATACACCAATGTCTAATTGTTTTAGAAAAAACACATGTCAAAACACTACAATAAAGGCACGTACCTTTGAAATTTAAGGTTTTCCCTCGATTTCAACCCTTCCGCCCATCGGAACCTAAGTTGGTTCCAATGGGACCACCTTGGAAGTTCATTCTTTCGAATAAAAAAATAATTTTGAAAATCGGTCCATAATTGATGTAGTAATTGGCGAATATACAATAAAAAAATATACTGCCGAACATAGAACCTCCTCCTTTTTGAAATCGGTTAATAAAATAATAAATCATTAGTTGGTTATTCAAATAGCTAACAGTTATTCTAAAGAATTAGAATAGTTTTGAACTATTTATATAAGACTGAATAGCAAAAAAATTTTAAGAGTAATAATGCAGTAATATTAACTCTTAGTACCATCCTATTTATTATTGCCTGACATTAGAAGTACATGTCATAATAATTAATAATAACATTCTTGTTATATTTCATATTTATTCTCATTCTTGTCAGTGAAAACTGGTTGCACAAGTACGTTTTCATTTCGTCTGAACCGTCACCAAATCAGCTCTGTGCTTTATTTAATTTGTCATTTACTGTATAACTGTTATATCATTTATTTTGATCCCTGTTTTTATTTATTTAAGATGTTAAATTGTTTTATATTGTTTTATTGAATGTAATAGTTTCAGTCGCTATAATCAGTGTATCACCCTTGAAGGGAATTTTGTTGAATAAAAAAAACTAATTTTGCTAAAAAAATATGTTTTACTATGGTAGGCCGGGTACTTTTCAATCGACCTGTTAAATATGATGCTGAGAACGTTACACGTGGTTATTTGCGGTTTTGTAAAATCAATCATGTTGGTAGTTTCGATTATTTAGCAGTCGTCAGATCTATTTTGTTTTCGGTAGCACATAACCGCAAATGTTTCGAAGCTTCCGTTCAATACGTTATAAAGATAAAAATATTCTTGTGATTACCTGATCATCGCACATCCTAATAACCATAACCATACAAGGAAACGTACAGCAATGAAGTTTGGAATAAATTTCATAATTCTAACAAATATTTGCATTTATTAATAGTCTGGTGGATGTTACTTCCATCCGAAGGCTCATGGAGCTGGAGCTGTTATTCAGGTTATGTTCATTTAGCTATGTTATTCATTATTACAATTTTAGGTTTAAATTTAGCTTAATTTTGAAACTGAAGGAGACAGCGAGCTGTATATGCACAGGGGATGTCACATTTGTCAACAGTAAAACAAAAGACATTTGAGCTATATTTTAAAAATGGTTTAAACAATGTTAGTTCATAGTGTCATAACTAAGGATAATAATACTTGAGTGGCGTGAGTATGCGAGAAGAAAGTGTTTTTCGGAAGGAAATAAATAATTTTGTTCATGTACCAACCAGTAAACCAATAAACTTAGTATCATCTGAAGATGCTTCTAGATGCAACTATATTATCCTGGAGACAAAATCCTTTTGACGCTGAAAATAAAAAATATGCCTGTGGGAGTACATCTATCAAATGCTCATTAATTTTGGATTTAAAAATTTTCCAATATCTAATTCGTCTAAGATATAAATTTAATATTAATGAAAATGTCTACCTAGTAAAACATTACTTGTTGCGTATGTACTATGTGTTTAATGCTGATGAACAATTTCTGTTATTGAAAATTTTCTTTTCAGTTTTTAAAAAATCTCTATATCCACATAGAGTCATCAGAGAGAGAATGATCGTCATATATCAAGAAATGTTACATATTCATAAGCATTGGGAAATTCGCATGATTTTTTCATTGGTATCCATAGATTATCGGTTATCTAAAGAAGATTTTATAGAGTGTGATGTTAAGTATAATGCACGTGATTCTCTGTGGTTTGGTAAGATAGATCATCATGGTAATTTCGATTATGTAGCAGTCGTCAGATCTATTTTTTCAATACCACACAACCGCAAACGTTTCAAAGCTTCCGTACAATTAAGATATAAGATATTCTCGTGACAACCTGCTAATAATAATTGATAATTATCAAGAAAAAATAAGTAGAAAATGCTATTAGGTGCTTGCTTTTATTCTTATAATTTTTCCATATTAAAAAGACATTTTTGATAAAATTGGGTATAATCTATTTCCTGTCTTTCTAGCATTATGGCAATAGCGTGTTGAAAGAACGATGATGGTTAGGCAGCGATCCAATATCTATTTATTTCTCCACTTCCTCAACATTTCTAAACCGTGTGCTAGCTAAGAAATATACATTGAGCGTTCTTTTTAACTCAAATAGCTCGTAATTAGTGTTGGGAACAATCAACTGAAATTGACTATCGACTGTTTAGTAATTGACTCCTTTTTACTATAGACTGTTTCAGTCGCTATTTTTGGTTCGACTGTTTTTACTAGTGACTGTTTTCAGTCGTTATTTTCGGTCCGACTGATTTTATTACTATTTACTATCGACTGTTTCAGTCATTTACTTTTAGTTACTATTTTCGGTTCTACTAGTTCATTCCACTGATTTTTAACAATGTGGCTGTGTCGTCCCAGCCGCGACCTTGAAAGTAATGCGACGAATTTATGCTTATATATATTTATATGTAATATATCTTGTTTGCTTGTGAATTACTAAATATTGTAAGTTAATATAGCAGCATTTTGGAAAGCTAGCTTTCGCTTACAAAAAAATAAAATTGTAAATAATAAATAGTAAGATACTCTTGACTGGCATAATAGGTAGTACTTTTGGCTGATATAATAGGTAATACTCTTTTAATAAACACAACGACTGAAAATATTAATTACTATTTTTTTGACTATCGAGTGTTTCGACTGTTTTGTGATTATCGAGTGCTTCTACTGTTTCCAGTCGATAGTTCCCAATGCTACTCGTAATTCACTACAGCTTCCTGATCTTAGCATATGCACAGCAAGCCTTAGCCATGAATAATAGGCTTCGGCAATAGATCTATGTTTCATCACCAATCACAATACACCATCGATGTTATCACTTTTAAATTATTGAAACTGAAACTGACAATAGGAATATGAAAAAGCAGATTTACTATAGATCTCTAAAAGTGTTTGATGGGCTTAGGTAGCAGATTTATTCAAATCAAATAACAAAAGTAAGGAATGAATGTTTGCAATTTTGACCCTTTCCTTGACTACCGTCTGTATCCACTAAATAACTGAATGATACTAAATGGAAAACTGTAATTTTTTTTATGAAAATGTCAAAACCATAACAAGTCAATTGAAAAGTACACGGTCTGGCACATAGGTGGCGCTACTAAAATTAAATCCATATGTTTTTAGTTAATCCTTACCCTCAAAAGATTCGTGTATAAATTTGACAGCTGTCGGATCATTAGTTTGTGAATTATAGCATTTTGAGTGAAGCAACTTTTGTTATTGTGAAAAAAATGGATAAAAAGGAATTTCGCGTGTTGATAAAATATTGTTTTTTGAAGGGAAAAATACAATTGAAGCAAAAACTTGGCTTGATGTCGAGTTTCCGGACATTACTCCGGGAAAATCAACCATCAAGGTTTGGTATGCTAAGTTTAGACGTGGTGAAATGAGCACCGAAGACGGTGAACGCAGTGGACGGCCAAAAGAGGTTGTTACCGACGAAAACATTTAAAAAATCTACAAAATGATTTTGAATGACCGTAAATTGAAACTGAATGAAATGGCAGGCACTCTAAAGATATCAAATGAACGTATACATCATATCATTCACGAATATTTGGGTATGAGAAAGTTCTGTGCAAAGTGATTGCCGCGCGAGCTCACTTTTAACCGAAAACAACGACGAGTTAATATTAATAATAAACCCGAGATTTTGCGTCAATATGTGACAATGGATGGAAAATGGCTCCATCATTTCACTCTAAGTCCAATCAACGGTCATCCGAGTGAACTACACACGATGAACCTGATCCAAAGCGTGGGAAAACGCAACAGTCGGCTGGCAAGGTTATGGCCTCTGTATTTTTGGATGTGCATGGAATAATTTTTATTGACTACTTTGAAAAAGGAAGGACCATCAACAGCGACTATTACATGGCGCTATGGGGCCGTTTGAAGGACGAAATCGCCGAGAAACCGCCGCATTTGACGAAAAAGAAAGTTAGCAAAACAATGCACCGTGTCACAAGTTAGTGAAAACGATGGCGAAAGTTTCGAATTGCTTCCTCATCCACCGTATTCTCCGGATCTGACCCCCGGCGACTATTTTCTGTTCTCAAATCTCAACAGAATGCTCGCTGGGAAGAAATTTTCGTCGAATGAAGAGATGATCGCCGAAACTGAGGCCTATTTTGAAGCAAAAGACAAATCGTACTACAAAAATGGTATCGAAATGTTATAGGGTCGCTATAATCAGTGTATCATCCTTAAGGGAATTATGTTGAATAAAAAAAACTAATTTTGTCAAAGAAATGGGAAGAAATTTTCGTGATAGTGAAGGGACAAATCGTACTACAAAAATGGCATTATGTTAAATAATCAGCGTATCACCCTTGAAGGGAATTATGTTGAATAAAAAAACTAATTTTGTCAAAAAAATTTGTTTGACTATGGTAGGCTGGGGACTTTTCAATTGACCTGTTATAATTTAGCAATTGTTTACATTGATACTCGTATTCTCACCAATTGATATCGCTGATCAAAATATATGCAAGTAGCAACAGATACTACCAAAAAAATTAAAACTAAAATATTAAAGAAGCAATAAATCAATGAAAAGTTTGTTTGAATAACATAATTATTGCTAAAAAACAAATATTGTCAATATATTTCTGAATATTTGAATAAATTATAATTTAACTGCAAATAATTTGATTTTGGCGTTAGAAGAAAATGATTAGTTAAATATTAGTTACGTGGTTATAGACGAATGGAATTTATTAGAGAATCCCTTTTGTAAATATCATTTAATTTGCCCACACATGTAAAAAAATATCAAGAAACTTGTTGGTTCAGTCCCGTGATGGTCTAACCGTATATAGTGAGAAGTGTTTTTTAAATATAGATACATAATAAACTCTAATGTTTTTTTCACATACTTATATATAATTAGATTAAATTAATAATATTATTATAAAGTATTAATTGATTTATTATTAATAATTAATGATATTATTTAATTTGGACGTTGGCAGCTTGTTGCTCTCATATTGCTCTGGTGGCGTGGACTATGGCAAGTTGCAAGATTGTACAACGGTTCAATTAATAAAACTTTATTACCAAAATGGGCCTTTTGCTTCTATCAAAATCGTACGATTTAACCCCGTTAGATTGTTTTATTATTGTCTGATAGGTCATATAGGTGTTCGAGAAAAAAAACGACGAGATATATCTATTAACCGTGAGATATATGCTCTTAATAAATATTTTAAGTAATTAATTAAGTTTATAATATGTAAAATAAGTTTTTAAGAAGCATTTTTTCATAGACTTGTATTAGATACTGTAGCATTTCTCATTCTCTATCACAGATTCCATCATAGGAGTGAAAAAACCGCCCTGTATACTGTCGAATGATAATGGATAAAATTTAAACCATCTGCAGTTAGTTTGGACTGCTATTTAACTAATTGCAAGCCTAGCTTTCCATAAAATAATAAAGTACTCAATAATTTTCTAAAGGAAACTGAAAAAGAAGGAAAAATTAATAGTTTATTGCAAAAACATATTCACTGTTGTATGTGGCGCCTGTGGATTTTACACAAGTTGAGGAAGAGGCAAAAGCCCAATATTAAAGTGACTTAACAGCATTATGACATAACATAGGGCTAATATATATGAGATATCATTAAAATCACACCGTCCTTATTGAAAAATAATATGTATCTCTTCTTGTTACAAAAAGATTTTTAATGTTCATGATAAAATACTTAGCTCAACTGTATATATAACTTTGTATATTAAACATTGTAGTTTTATTTAATTAAAATTAAACCACAGGCAAAAGTAATAATATCAAGTATCTTACCTAGATTATTATTTACACAATAATATTTTCTACTTTAACATACATAATAATCTACCGTATACCACTTATACTGTTTAAGGATCATAATCAACAAGTAAAATAAATTATCTTGAGGACGTAATATGACAGTGGCGAGTTTTTTCTCGAAATTAAAGTTTACAATAGAGGAAAGCTCTTTTTACCTTTTAAAAACATTTATTTCCTGGAGAAATAATATATTTCTAAGAAATAGTATATAAATCAATATAATTTTAGTATTCTCATTTTAAATAGAATAAAAGGAAAATATAGCCTATTCAAAGTTATTTTATACATACGTCATTTAAATTTGTGACGTCAAAACGTCGCAGTGTTGCCGCATCAAGTCTGAATTTTAGTTCAGTTTGGCTTTGACATACAACAAAATTCTGATCTAAATAAAATAATTGAACAAATGGGCATATATACATATATATATATATATATATATATATATATATATCTAACCTCTTATCACTATTGTCTTCAAGACTTTCGCATACATCTGACAACCGGACGACTTTGACAGGCTCGTTCGTTTACGCGTTCGAACTAATCAGACAGCATCGCGTCTCTTTTTAACTGGAATAAAATGAGAAGGAAAATATTATCTGATTCTAAAACGAATTTACAAATTGCGGCAGGCAATATATTAAATATCTTGATAACGTATGTAGAAAAATTCTTTGAATAGACTATATATGTAAGAGCGAGTTTTTTGTTCCTGTTTTCTTGATACATTTTTCTTAAAACGCAGAAAAAAACATGTACCATTCCAGGAATTTCATCTGGTAATTCGATATTGTAAAACTTGTTATGCTCTGGAACTAAAATTCTGTCGATTTTATTGTGTTCTGTGGTGCTCAATCTTAGTTTCATGTTTTTGTCAAACAATACAAAAATAATAATATAAGTTTCGGACATTTGTTGCTCAGCACTAAATTAAAAGTGATTCGTTGGTAGTAGTTAAAATAATATTGTAAATAGATGAATACGTGTAGTAGAAAGGTTAAATAAGGTTTTTATTTAGTTATTACAACGATTATTATGTACATCTTATTTCAAACTGTTAAAAATATAAGTTTGATTAATTTTTAATTTTTTGTGAGTTCTTTATTTATTTTTTGAAGTCGGTTAAATTTTTTTATTAAAAATATTTTTCATCAATATATCCTAAGATGAAAAGTCTAGAACCCAAATGGTACAAAAAGCATAGAAAATCTTATGTCCGGCGGTCCACAATACCTTGAAAAACATTTAATATAAAAAATGTTTCACTTCAATAAATTCCGTTACAATATTTAAATCGATAGCCATTTAATTAACTCAATTAACTCTTTTTATCTAAATTAATTAATCAAATATATATAACGAAGATTTATACTAAACACTATTAAAAATTATAAGATCCATCTGTTATTTTAAATGTCAATTTGGTAATGGATGATATGCGACAAAGGAGATTCGAACCGAATACCCGTATAGGAAGTCCAATAAAATATTTGATGGATGGCGAAAGGGAAAATTATATATAAGAAAATCGGAAGCGAAAAAATATATATCAAGGTAATTTAAAAAAAAACGTGTCGTGTTCAAGCGGTATAGCAAATTGAGTGAGAGCATATTTTACAAACTAAAATTTAGGTATCGTAATATCCTTCAGGTACACTAAGAAAAAGCTGCCGTCTGTTCGAATAATAAACAAAAAGTATGAGCATCTAATAAACATTTTCAAAGCTGTTAGGTTTGACTATACTTATTTTAAATAGAATAAAAGGTAAATATGTGTAAGAGCGACATTTTTGTTCATTCTCTCTTGATAATTTTTTCTTAAAATGTAGATAAAAACATGTACCATTCGAGAAAAGCATAAAATCGTTTCGAATAATTACGGAATTGGAATTTCATTTCGTAATTCGATGTCTTAGAACTTTTTATGTTCTGAAACTAGGCTAGAGTATCTAGTGGAAGTGTGTATATTCACCAACAGCGATAATTACCATGGATGACAACATTGTCGAAATCTTTTCGTGGGTAGTCATTGATAGATTAGTTATTTCAACATATCCGATGGATGTTAGAGGTTAGAGCTTCATAGAGTCACTATCTTTTTTTACTGCTGTTGATTTTGTGATGCACAACCTGAGTTTCATCAAGAGATGGTTTACAGGGTATTCCAGTTTTCTTTAATTCTTTAATTTAATTCTATTCTATTTATTCCATTTATTATCTTCTATCTCATGTTTATCTACGTAATTTCTTTATATTTTAAAGCAGCCTTTTTATTTATATTTAACAAGCAGGATTTATCTGGACTGGACCTACTGTTTAATGTGGGCTTCGAACCACGGTTCTCGGCATTAAGCTTACGGACTGTCTAGTGACCAACTTAGAAATCATTACAGACTGTGATCATTTTCCTTGTCGGATTTTGCACTCTTGCCTAAGGAAAATCGCAAATGTTAAACAATCACAAATATGATTTTACGACCATGCCCTAGCAGGATTCGAACCCGCGACTATAGCATCAGCTGGGGGACCGTCCTGTCGCCTTTACGACTGCGCTAACCAAGCCGGCTATCTACTTTAGTATCTTCTGTTTTACCATTTATTTATTTATCTTTTTCGTAATTATGATGTTACTTATGATGAATATTACACCAGAGACTAAGATAGGACCTATGAGTTCTCCTACATACATATATAGATTGAAATTATTGAAAAGACAAATCGTAGATTAGTGGGCAAAATCTTCTCATCACTCAACTCGAATTAACTTACACATTTTTCAGCATACAATTTATGAAATATTTTCCCCTATTATAGGAAAAATAAGAAAAAAGACTACTACAAGAACAATTAAGACCTTTGAAAAATATCTAAGAACAATGTATGAACGAAAAGGAAGAAAATGGATCTTAGAAGTTTTAAAATAATATTATGCGTAATGTTGTAATATATAACTGTTTTATACCTGTACGTAGTAAGAAATATTTAGTTATTTATGTTAGCAAAATTTTCGAGATTTTATATTATATGTATACCTGGGCGAATGATGAGTCAGTGTTCAAGTCTCACCTGTTGAATTTGGGTATCATTAAATAAATACAGATGTGTATTGGCTTAATAAGTACTTTTATATAAAAAAAATAAAATAAAATATTAGGTATTTAATAGTTTTTGTGTCCCACATTTTCAATTCGTGGGAAACAAATAATTAATATATTAAATATTAAATAATAATACAAATAATTTAGCTTTCTTATGGTCGTGATTCATGATATCATTAGGCGGTGAATAATGGCGAATTTCAAAATATTTTTGTTGTATCTAGTACAGAATATCGACATTTATGTTAATTTTTTGTATACATTTTTAGTTACAACTAATCTAGAATAAGATTAACGAGCAACATTTTGCAACGCACTGTGTTCTGCTTTTAACCCCACTGTACTATACTAGCTCAAAAGGTTTGGTTCGGTTTCGTAGTGCGGAAGAAGAAGAACATCTGCAGAATGATTCCAAAATCTCCCAGTACAGAAAACTTCAACAAGACCAGATATATAGCTAATTGAACTATTTCTCTATCCTATACGTTGCATAGCGAAAATAAAATATCAGTGGTAGTTAATCAATAGTGGTAATAATATGGAGAAATGGCCTGAACAAGTCGAGTGGGTGGGATAAGGGCATCTGCTACATGCGGTCGTACACGAGGAAGCAAACTTCAAGTCCCAGTAAACTGAAAACACGAGCTCATCTTGTTCGAGGGAAAAGACCTGTCCTTTTAAGACAGGCACGACAGCAGCAACACCAGGACATCCAATATCAGACAAAACAACGAGTGGCGACCAAAGCAAGTTGTGGATGATACGGAAACACTTTGTGGACTGTCGAGATGATTTAAGCAAAATGGGAGAGCGTTCTTAGGGTCTTTTCTATTTTTTAGGGCCGTATCAAGATAACTCGAGGGGATTAGGAGGAGGGAAATGAGCAACGAGGGAAAACCCTTGGCGAACAACAGATCCAGCTAATAAGGTCGAAAGATACGAGGGTTCTGATGAACACAGGGTCTAGCTTATCTAGAAATTAAATAAATGTGGTAAAGGTTTAAGGTGAAAGGTAAGCCGGGGCGAGCAAGAACTGTAGCAACGTGCTCCTCCTGGCTATAGCTTCGAGGAGCGCTGAGTGGTAGCAGAGTATTGTACTTGCAATACCGGAGGGTTCTCATGGCATTAGGGAAGCCAAGTCTTGGTTTGAAAGGCCAGTCTAAAGCCGAAAGATAATCGGACATATGGTTGATATACGGTCCTCCTTAAGTTTAAGCTAAATAAAAATGAACTGATGATGTGAAGAATATATTCAAGTTTATTTATTTGTTGGCAATTATAATCAGTTTGGGAACACGTCAAACGAATTTCGTCACGTCGAAAAAATATAAACACAACTGTATTTTAATTAATTACAACGCCAAATGACCAATTATCTATTGAACGCTTTGTCGGCTTGACGCAGTCACTTTTTTCCGTGTAACAGAATGAAAATACATAGCATGACATCATCTTTATTTATAAAGCGACTCCGTGTTCGTGGACTAACATCCCAGATAAAAAGGTGTACGTACACCGTTTGCAGTGTTGCCGGATTGTGACCGTTTTTATTATATTTTTTTTTGAACATTCTGTGTCCAAAATTAAATTGTCTATATGTTAATAATTCGTTTGTTGTATTTTTTTGCTTTCATCCTACAATGGTTAGTTATACGGTATTGACTTGATACCGGCTGATATTTTTTTTGTGGTCTGCTAATTGGTTTATAAATGGACACTGGTTCTATTATACTATACGTGATATATAGATATTATATATAATATATGTCATTGTCTTAATTGATTGATTATATTAATTAGTCGTAAACAATACGTTTTAATGTTTAATATCGTTGTTCGAAGAAACGAAAGTTGCTTAAATGGAGACTGTTCTGTCTCGAACATAACATTTATTCGTATTTTAGATAAGGGTATTATTCTTATTAGCTGAGAATGTTTTTACTTATTGTGTGTAAAAATATATATCTTACGCCATCGTAATATATATAAAAAAACTTGCTGTTTACATGATTTTCCTCAGTTATCACTAACACAATCACGAAGAGCTTAAACACAGGCTATTGGGTCCAGAGGAGAAGTCAAGGAAAGGTCGTCTCTCCAGTGCTTTACGATATAATAATGGATGGAATTATGCGAAAAGTGTTTAAAAACAGACATGGCTTCCAATACGATGCTATAAATTTGTTGATCGATCTGATATCCGGCTCCTGATATAGATGTTGAGGCTTTTAATATTTCTCATGATATAGTTCGTATCGTAGAGTCAGAGTTGAGAATTAATGAAGAACACACAAAGATGGATGGAAGTTCGATTAGAATTTAGAGATACTAAAAGAAAGTAATTTGGTATTTGTTTATCATTGTATCAGTTTTATCCAGAGCTATACGAGAGTATCTGAGATAATTTGAAGAAAAAAAAGAAACAGAAAAAAAATGAATATTTTTAGCGATATTAATTACTTATGACATAGGTGGCCAAATAATACAAAAATAATAATATAATTCTGTCATATATACACACAATTAAATTACGATATAAATGACAAAAAAAATCTAATTTGTTGCTTAGCTTCACACTTCAAAATGATCAATTGGTACGAGTTAAAATAACATTGTAAATAGATGAATAGGTTTAGGTAGTTATTAAGGTAAATTGTGTGTATATAGTAGAATATAATATACGTACAATATTTAGGTTAAATAAGGTTTTTGTTCATTTTTATTTAGCTATTATAACGATTATTATGTACATATTTTACTTGAAAAAGTTTCTTTTGTGTTAAAAATGTAAGTTTGATTATTTTATTAAATATGTTCAATTTTTTTGTTAAAAATATTTTTGAAATGCCTGTTACTTATTCCAATAAGGCTTTTCAAATGCGTTACTTAATATGATTTCTATAAAATGTTTCTTGAAGCATTTTCTTTATATTAAATAGAGAAGTTTGTTGTCACCACAAAACAATTTTATTCAGTGAAACTACAATGAACTAAAATTGACGCTACTTTAGACGTTACAGATGGGCCGTCGTTTTTAGAACGCTACGAATTAATCCTAACACCGAACATTTGAAATTTACATGCAAAAATTCAAGCGGTTACTGTATGATAATGACTTAGCATAAATCCATCCCGCCGAATCGATTATATTCTCGAAGACATGTGTTATTAGACCACTAATTAGTAGTAGGACATGTGTACGTTGTCCTTGGTAGGTGATGTTAAAATATCGATATCAAAAGCTAATTTATTCATCATTTGAGAGTACATGTGACAAACATAGCTCCTCCGTGTTCCCCCCACCGTGCAACTTTTGGCCACCCCGCGTATTTTTATTTCCCCGTGCCGTTATTGGACGACGAAAGCCATAAATTATTTCGTTTCGGTTTTATTTTTATTCCAACGGCTTTTTATCGGTCGACATATTTATAGCGCGTCTTGTTAAAATGTGTCAGAGTGCGTATGATAAAACGGTTTCTCATCGGAGAAAATATGATTGATATACGAAAGGATTTCGTCGCTTTCTAGAATTCTTCTTTTCCTCCACTTTTGTTGTATCGTTTTTCAGGATCTGATGAGGTTCAAATAGAGTGAATTATTTTACAAAGGAATCTGCTCTAGCCCTGAAATGGTTTTTGTGAGTAAACAACGATAAACTTGAGGGAATGATCGTCTATATCAAGCTTCCGAATTCTTCCAGAAGCTTTATTCTTTGCATTCCAGACTGGACCAAAACACACATATGTAGAATCACTGCTTAACCAAGAACAATTCCAAATTGCAATTTTAATAGTAGTCTTATTAATTAAAGTCTTATTAATATCTACATGGATAATTCAAATATATCTACAAGGTAATTGGATTAAATTAGGAGGTTTGAAAATTAAACATTAACATATGTTTCTCCACAGTTACTTTTGAAACTTCCCTATCTAACAGATCAATGGAAAAGTTCCAGGGCTATCATAGTAAAATACTTTTGGAAAAATTGGTTTTTTTTATTCAACATAATTCCCTTCAATGGTGATACACTCATTATAGTGACCCTCCAACTTTTCGATACCATTTTTGTGGTACGATTTGTCCTTCTTCTCAATAGGCTTCAGTTTCGGCGATCACCTCTTCATTCGACAAAAATTTCTTCCCAACGAGCATCCTTTTGAGATCTGAGAACAGGAAATAGTCGCTGGGGGCCAGATCTGGAGAATACGGTGGATGAGGAAGCAATTTGAAGCAGAATTCATGTTTTTTTGCCATCATTTTCACAGACTTGTGATACGGTGCATTGTCTTGGTGAAGCAGCACTTTCTTTTTCTTCAAAGGAGGCCATTTTCGGCGATTTCGTACGGTCCAATAACGTTATGTAATAGTCGATGTTGATGGTCCTTCCTTTTTCAAGATAGTCAATGAAAATTATTCCATGCGCATCCCAAAATACAGACGCCATAACTTGGTCAGCTAATTGTTGCGTTTTCCCACGTTTTGGAGCGGGTTCATCGTGTGCAGTTCACTCGGATGAATGTCGATTGTACTTCGAAGTGAAATGATGAAGCCATGTTTCATCCATTGTCACATATAGACGCAAAAACTCCGGTTTATTACGCTTGATCATCTTCAAAATCTGCTCCGAATTATCAACTCTCCATTGTTTTTGGTTAAAAGTGCTTTCTTTTTTTGTGTGTGCACACACAGTGCTCTGTGCAAGTGCTTTTGCACAGAGCTTTCTCATACCCAAATATTCGTGAATAATATGATGTACACGTTCAGTTGATATGTTTAGAGTGTCTGCTATTTCAATTTACGGTCATTTGTCATAAAATGCTATAATTTACAAAATAATGATCCGACACCTGTCAAATTTATACCCGTATCTTTTGAGGGTTAGGGCTAACCAAAAAACATATGGATTTAATTCTAGAAGCGCCATCTATGTGTCAGGCCGGGAACTTTTTAATTGACATGTTACGTGGTCTTTGTGACATCTGGAGAAAATTGCCAAAAAATATGGTTTATTATGGTAGGCCGGGCTTTTCAATTGACCTGTTACATCCCTGTGGACGTTTCTTCAGGAGATTTTATGTAGCTCTGTGTTTTCAGAAAATATTGTGTACTTATGTTTTATTTATAAGATGTAATGAGTGAAGCGTTTAAAATTAAGAGCTTTTTGCAATAGTACCAACAAGTCGCTACTTCTTTGTCACCCAACATGTTTTATACGTAGAGATGGACCACCCGAACACAAGTGTATAGTGTATAAGTGTTACTTTTAACTTTAGCTTAAGTAGTTTAATTTAATTTTAATTTTGGAAAGTTAATTTAATCGCCTTACTTGTGTATTAATGCAAATACAACAGAACAATAGAACATCTAATATAAGATGTAATTAATAAAAATACTGGTACATTTGTTCCTTCTCTGTCTTGGTCTTTACTGAATGTATTAATTTAGTTCCATATATTTGTTACTGTATTGATTTAAACCAATTTAAAAAAAACACCAATCCGTCAATATCTTATCAATCGTCTTGTGACGTCGATGTGACTCATATGTGTGTATGTGTGTTCATATTATAAGGTTTAAATATAAACAGAGGCTTTTTATTTTCTTTTATATAAACCTTGCCCTGACAATAATAAACACAATAAAAAAATAATTATCCAATTTGGTATAGTTCATGTTTATATACATATTAGATTGTTCGTCGTATAGCCTATTTAGATATAGTTTATTACTTTCAGTTTAATTTTTTTTACAGTTATATACAACTGAATCAATTATTCTAGAATAAAACTGCATTTACATGACAAACGTAATCCCATGAAGAACGTAATCCCGCTCGTAATCATCGTACCCAATGTTTATCACTTCCAAAACGTGTCTCTCGGTTTGCATTAAATTGAATTACAACGCTATCTCTACAAGTGTTCTCGGAAATCATGTGAAAATACATGGAAGCGCCGCCGTAATCCTTGACGTAGCGAAATGGCGAGTTCAGAAACTTGTAACTGTGCCAATGTTGGTGTGAAAAATGTCTAAATTGTCGATGAAATGCCAATCCTTTAATCTTTCGGACAATAAGAAACTTTCAAGTCTTCGTCTATGATCTGTTTGAAGCCTCTATGGTTTATTGTTAGTTTCTTTACTGATATAATTTTGAATCGACATAAATTGTATATGTTACAGTGATCAAAAAATAGTCAGACGTGAGCTTAATACCAGATGCACTGGAAAGTTATTACCAGTTTTTCTAACAGATTAATTAGGCCATGTTGTAACTTGACACATATATCATTTTATTCTACTGACATCAGTCTTCAAAACTATATATGTTATATTTTGAGAAAGTAACACTGTCATAGATTGATACCTCTTTGAAAATTTGAAGTTTCGTGGCTGAAAACGTGCATTTGCGGCACGCATTACTTTTCTAATTTATTAAAAAGAAAAAAACCGCTGGAAGTCATCGCTTGCCGGTAGAAGCTTAAGGCGGGAATAATCTATTCGTAAAAACATGTAAGGCGTGATTTCAAACATTTAAAAACGGTGGTTTTGATGTGCAAGCAAAAGAAAGTGCTGATGGACCCAAGAAGTTTGAAAGTGTGAAACTACAAGAGTTATTGGATGAAGACTCAACCTAAACTCAAAAACAATTAGCGGAAGAGTTTAATGTGACCCAAGAAACGATCAGCTAAACGAATGGGGAAAATCCAAAAGGATGGGGAGATGGGTGCAGCATTGCATTGAATCCCAGCAATTGAATGGCAAGAAAATGGAAAATAGAAAAATCTTCTATGAAATTCTGCTTCAAAAGGATGATCCGAAGTCATTTCTGCATCGAATAGTGACGGGTAATGAAAAGTGAACTTATTTTGAAAACACTAAGCGCAAATAATAATGGTTATCATCTGGCGAAGCCGGTCGGTCGACTCTAAGGCCAAATCGTTTTGGTCGCAAGACAATGATCTATATTTGGTGGGGTCAGAGTGGCGTGGTGTGTTACAAACTATTTAGTTAAACTACAGAAACCTAGTTATACAGTTAATAGTAATTGCTACCTACAAAAAATGATCAATTTGAACTATGCATTGATCGAAAAACGTCCACAATGGGCTCGAAAACATGTTAAAATGACTTTACGATAACCCGATAACGCGCCATCTCATAAAGCAAAACCGGCCAAGGAAGCGTTGAAAGGACTTTGATGAGACATATTATCGCACACACCGTACTTTCCAGACCTTATTCCGTCCGACAATCAGCTTTTCGCATCAATAGGACACATGCTTGCAGAGCAGACCTTCGCCAATTTCGAAAAAATTAGAAAATGGCTTGATGAATGATTTTGAAGGACAAACAGTTCTTTTGGGATGACATCCATGAATTACCTGAAAGATAGGCAAGATGTATAGAATCAAATGGCCAATACTAATTTTTCTAATTATAAGCAATTTTGGTTTGTATATGTTTTTTTTTTTAAATCGGCAATGACTTTGCGGTACATCTGGAATCAAAATCATTTCTGTTAACAAATGTTGTCGTTGTTGTGAAGCTATTACGAGCCTATAGCACTCTGTTTCTTCATAAAGTATTATGGAAACGCAATATAGACTTCTGGCTACCTAAACAAAATTATCTTCTTCAGTTTTCTGCGTAATGGCTTATTGTGTGATATATATTATATATATATATATTGCAATATTGTGTCCTTAAACTTAAATAAAACGTATTCAAAGACACCTCGTACAAATTATTATATTTAAGTGCAATCGGTGAAACGTGCGATCTCCCAAATATTCCTGCGGTAAAAATAGCATACACAAAACATGGTAAAACGTCATCGGTGAAGAAGAATAGTGGCCAAAACCCAAAGGATTGTTAAGGGTTAAAAAAGATTACAGCCACACAACATAAAACTACCGAGGCAAAATTGTTGACAGAACCATCAGTCAACCGGGTTACAAACCTCGTGTTTATGAATGAAGAATCCTAAGATCTGGACTCCTTGCTTCCTACAATTAAGTAAAAGGAGGTTCCTCCGTTATGATTTGGTAGATAATATTGTGATATCCAGCTTGTCCTCTCATTCACATCAGTGGCCGAATAATTGCGAATTAATATCTCGACATCTTCAATGATGAAGTTCTTCGCCCATATGCACAGTCAAAAATTCAGTCTTGGTTTGAGACGTTTGAGTGAAGATCTCCATCTCCAACATCATTGAAACAATTAGCGGATGTTTTGTTTGGTACAGAATTCCGTTGGTGTATTCAGATACTATTCTGTGAAGAAGCAGCAAAGAAAAGCAAACGACTTATTAATAGATAAATATTGTATGTACGTGAGATATTCATGTTATTGCGTTCATCCCCTATATCTATATATTTTTAAAAATTTAAACGCAAACATATTAGAAGTAGTTTCTACTCTCTCGTGATTTTATCTCAATTACGTTGTTCTGTCCATAGTTGGACTGAACAGTTTCGAAGAACTCTTATGCTTTCCTCATGACTACTTATATCTAGTAAGTCCATTGTAGTTAGATAATTGTAACACACTGCGTTTTCATGCCAGGCAATGTCATTTCCTGGTTTGCAGGCCGTTTAATTTCTTCGCTGACCGTAGTTACCTCTAGATTTTGTGAAGGTTCTCCTTTCTAATGTACTATGAAGCCTTGGCAATACTCCGAAGTGGTTTATTTTAATATATTT
The DNA here is from genome assembly GCF_030347505.1 of Rhynchophorus ferrugineus. NCBI lineage: Eukaryota > Metazoa > Arthropoda > Insecta > Coleoptera > Curculionidae > Rhynchophorus > Rhynchophorus ferrugineus. The sequence goes on along the minus strand of NW_027472583.1, from coordinate 3,911,021 downwards.
TCATTATAATATTAATATTTTGTGCGTTTCCATTGTTGGTTTCAAAATTGCTTAAAGTAAGTTCAGACTGTTGTTCAAACAGCCGCAACATTTTTTGCGCCTTAAAAGTTTTTTAAAATAATATTACAATATTGCACAGGTGACGATGCTACTGAAAATTGTTAAAATTTTGATTTACATTTATAACGGATAATGATATGGCTGTTCCTGTGTGTCTAGTATGTGATTATAAGTTATCAAAACGATGCTATGATTCCAATACCGCGAGTTGACTCCTCATTTCCTTCTGCATCAAAAGATAAATACTCTTTCCAGAAATAATTATCTATAGTCTGAAGAAATTATAGTGCCAGTTATTTCGAAAGGTGTTATTTTTGAAACGAATGATTACAGACAATGAAAAATGAATAATACTAGGCTTCTGGTTAGCAACTAATTGGAACGAAGCGTACAACTTTTTTTTAATAAGAAAAATGTTTCCCTTAATCGCACATCTACAAAAATTGACAAAGATTTCGTATAGCCTGAAACTTGCCCCTAACTGTTATTTGTTCCAGTCTCTGCGAAATCCTTTGAATGGTGCAAAACTGGCAACAAACGGGTGCTCTGAAAATCACTTGATTTAGTTCTTCATCCAGAAATATTTTACAAAAAGTCTTACAATATTATAATTATGGTTTCACTAGAACAGTGACAAAGTTTTATCGGTCAAAATGCCACGCACATAATGGAATAGTCTTTTTTGTTATAGAGTCTCGTTTTTATTAACTGAGGTGGATCTGGACTGGAGAACCACGTTCCTCAGCATTAAGCCTACCAACTGGCGAAGGGCCAAATTTGGAGATCATCCCAGAAGACATTCGGTCTTATCTAGTCTGGTTACTGGCGTGAGTGAAATTATTCAAAATTATAAACCACCAGAAATAAACATTTACGATAAAGTCTCAGTAGGATTCAAACCCGCGGTTATCGCAACATTAGGAGGACCGTCCTGCAGCCTTACCACTGCGCCAATCAAGCCGGCATCATTGAATAGTGTTTGAAATTTATATGATTAAAATCGTTTAAGAAAAAACCTTAGAGAAATAGGAATTACTTTTTCACCAAACGTCATCATTTTGGTTTAATTTCACTAATAGGTTAGGCACTAATCTTTTAATAGAAATAACGTCCATTCAACTATATGCAAAAAATTTGACAATCTATTATTATGCCGAAAAAAATTGTCCAAAAAACGTATTTTAGATAGTTTACTATTATAAGCACACTATAAACATTATAAAAATGTCATACCCACTATATTGTAAAATAAACAAGTTTAAGAACAGCTAATTTATTGCGCACTGTTTCCATTCATTATTAAAATCATTAGATATATTAGTTTCTGTACATATAATGTTATATAATGTGATAAATAGTGTATATAACAATAGACGTAGTAAACAGAAACCCATTATTTTTGTATGAAAATGAAGGCTTTATTTAACATATTTAAAATTAACTTGATTTAGGAGAAATATGTGCCGGTTTGTTCGATAACTTGCTGCCATTTTGAAGGTGTTTCCATTATACCTTCGTTTTAAAAAACCTTGTCGTTATTGTCAAAAACAGATTTTTTGCCAAAAATTAGTTTTTTTTATTCAACATAATTCCCTTCAAGGGTGATACATTGATTATAGCGACCCTCTAACTTTTCGATACCATTTTTGTAGTACGATTTGTCATTTGCGTCCAAATAGGCCTCAGTTTCGGCGATCACCTCTTCATTCGAGGAAAATATCTTCCCAGAGAGCATTCTTTTGAGATCTGAAAACAGGAAATAGTCGTTGGGGCCAGATCTGGAGAATACGGTGGATGAGCAAGCAATTCATGGATTTTTGCCAACGTTCTCACTGACTTGTGACTTTAAATGCGGCCGTTTCTTTGGCGATTTCGTCCAATACAAACGGTCCAATAACGCTATAATATACGCTAATCCTTCATGGTTGATTTTCCTGGGGCAGTGTCCGGAAACTCGGCATCAAGCCAAGTTTTTGCTTCAGCTGTATTTTTTCCCTTCAAACCTAGTGTTGGATAACTCATATTGGTTGGATTACTATATGATAAACGATATAACGTGTCTGTTTTTGAAAAGTATTCGTTCTATCTCGATCAACAAAAAAAAATTAGATAACCGCAATTTTTGAATCAGATGAAATATAGCGAGGTTACGATTCAGCGTTGGCAATATCTATTATAATATAATAAGCCGCCGAGAATTTTCCTGTTTACGCTTCGGGATATCATCCGAACGTAAACAATACGAAAATAGCCATAAAGATCGCGGCGAAACCTCAATGAGTATAACGAATTGATGATTTTTTTCGATATTAGTCATTGATAGATTCGTCGTCGTTTCACGAAAACATCCATAAATGATATGGGAAAACAATACTGTTACAGATCTCGAGAAAATTCTAGTTTGCTATGATGTGTTCATGACTCTGTTACATATCTCTGTAAATGAAACTGATCTACATTTTGATAATATATAACTGGATCGACGCCTAACTTGGAAGTTCTTAAACTCTACCAAATGTGTTGGCTTATCGGGCGCAAATCCAATTTATCATAAGATAATAAGGTATTGCTGTATGAGTCTATACTCAAACCTATTTGGTCATATGGAATCCAACTATGGGGAGCCGCTAGCAAGTTTAATATTAATATATCCATCAAACAACGGTTCCAAAATAAAGTATTGCGTGTCATTGTTGATGCTCCGTAATATGTTTTAAATGAAGTGACACATCGCGATGTTCCTCTAGAACCAATAACGAATGTAATTTAACGTATTTGTGTGAAGGCAATCATCAGTCAAGTGTAATCAGCTAAATGTACGAAGCGACAGTGAAGTACGTGGACTAAAATGTTTAATACCATCCGATCTGATTATTGGACATAATTTTTTTTATTACTCTTCGTGAGTCCACAATCTGCTCTATTGACAATAAGTATTTCTTCTGTTTATATTATATATACATGGCATGTAGAAAATCACTTCATTAAGCAATCTTCTGTATAAAATATTATCTTAATTAATTAGTCTTATTCTAATGCTTATTCTAAACTCTACATATGTCCAGTAATCAGATCAGGTGGTGTTAAACGTTTTAGTCAACGCACTTCACTATCACGTCGCATATTTAGCTGATTAGCGAGTACATTGGGATGCACTGACACTCTTTCGAAGTACTTCACACAAACACGTTGGATTACACTCGTTATAGGTTCTAGAGGAATATCGCGTTGTATCACTTTATTTGAAATATAGTACGGAGCGTCAACAATGGCACGCGACACCTTATTTTGGAACCGTTGAATGATGGATATATTAGATTTGCTAGCGGTACCCTATAGTTGAATTCCATATGATTGGACATAAATAGACGCCAACTCATCTGACAATACAATATAAAGATGTACTTTCTAATATTGAATTCAAATTTTATTCAACGATATGACACAACGGGGCTGGGACCAGATGGAGGATAAAAACAACTCATGATCAATGAAGCAATTCGCTCTTATGTCGTGATATTCTAAATTCATTCATTCCCCTTTACTGAGGGGAAATCCCACTTCTCAATGCCTTCTCTGTAGTTCTCTATAATCAGTATGCCATATTGAGAATCTAACATAACTTCCCTCAGTGTCTATCACATTTGTTTACCTCGGAAAACCTACCTAAGTATCCTAATCTACCTGAAATTCTTAATCTACAATATGATATTTGATCACATATTTCACTAATAAATAACGATAACAGGACAAAAAGGAACATGATTATAAATATATATAGTTCTGTTCCATTTTATCCCGTTACTTTTATACTATTACATATTGTTAATTTTATTTTATATTCATATTGTGATCGTAACCTTCTACAACTACAGTAGTGGTCACCAAATAATATAATTGCTGAGGCGATAAAAAAGAAGAAGAGTTATGCTATACTCAATAATATATTATAATACAATTTGGTTATGTTAATATCAATATTCACACTAGATTTATTGAAGCCTGCATTACACCAAGACTGCACCAATTTTGCATTGAACGAAACAAATGGTAAATATAATGTGATGAAAATTATCTTCATAAATATAATCAGTAAATGAACAGTCACTATTATTCGTCTGTCTTTATATCTAGGAACATCTAGGATCTTCTATGGACTGTTACCTTTCAAACATAGACGTAGAAAGACCCCATTGAACGAGTAAAATATCGTAGTTTATAAATCATCAGGGTATACTGTTTATATATTTGATCAATTTTGGAGAAGGAAAATGTTAGACCATAAGTTTCGAAGAAGCAAAAGTTATTGCTTCTACTTTAACCAGGCTAACCATCTGACAATTCAACATCAGTCGCAATATAATTCTCCAAATCTTATAGAAATTTTCCAAATAAACAGGAATTAAGTTATATTAACACATAAAACATAGTAATTTTTATTAAGAATTGTTAGTGCTATATGTAAGTATTGTTAATATAATAATAAAAAATATTTCATACATTCTTTTCCCATTGTTAATGACGCAAATAAAATATTTTTGATTTCTATTTTTATTTAATTTTTAAAAACTTTTCTATGAATTGTACTTACAAAAAGGTTACTTTACAAAATTATCAAAAAAAAAACAATAAATTCACATTAATTATCACATTATCACAAAATTAGTATTGTTATATTTGTAATCAGCCAGATAATTATTTTAATTATGAATTAATTTAGTTTCCATACAGGAAATGACGTTGTTGATGCTATAAAACCTATTTGAATTTGGCCCAAATCTAGATATTAGTCATTGATAGATATATTTGTCAAGTTATCAGTGATGTGCGAGAATATTCCGCTATGATGTGTCCGGGATTATTTTTTAAAATACCTGTTTTTGTAGCTGCATTATTCACATGACCTTTCGATTTGAATCAAATGATGATATGTATAAAGAAACCTGATCTATATTGAGAATATGACAAGACGTCATGGATTTATACTTATATATGAATAATTAAAAAGAAGAGTGAGGTTATGTTGATATTACAGTTAAAATATTCAAGTTTAGGTGCAGGATTTAGAATAAATAAAGGAAGCATAAGTAACACTTATACAGTTTAGTGTCATTTATATATATTTAAAGATGTGTTAAAATATTATGTTATTAACGATGACATGAGAATATATTACTCTCATTGACTAGAAAGGTAAGTACGTTAGGTGCGGTAGATTCTATCACAATAAAATATATTATAGTTAAAAATTATTTTACGGATGCAAAAAATATATAATTGTTGGTGTTGGCATATGAAGCATTACATAACTATCTGTTATTGTTGTAATATCCGTGTTAAGATACCAGGAGTGTTGAATTGTTAGCAATAATAATTCGTAATGATATTTTTTTGCTATAATTACGGCCTATTTAATTAGTTACTTTTTATGGGGTTAATGTTAATTTTTTTTTGTTCAATTAGAATAATAGTGCATACTGATATTTTTTATGATAATTAATGCCTTAATTAAATTTCATTTTTCATAAATATTGGGGTATATATATATATATATATATATATATATATATATATATATATATATATATATATATATATATATATATATATATATATACGTATAAGTGGTATTTTTAATTAAGAAGATTTTTTAATTTAATTTAAGAAGTTTAATATGAAATGTATAAAAATGTATTTAAAAAATATATTCCAAGTAGTTATCAATTTTGAGATTTAGGTTAAGTTATATGGAAATGTTGCTTTGAAAATGTTGGAAAATAGTCGCTGTATTCTAGATCTATCGAATGTGATGGAATAAAATACATTACTTTCAATGTTGTAAAAACGATGTGGAATATAATTGTGTCAGCGTTGTTGTAATATGGAATGAAAAAGCAAAAGAACTTGACTAAAAGAATTTTTCGACTAAAACCTAAGGAATAACAAATGAAACGATATACAAACGAGCTACGGAACGGACTCTAAAGCCCTATAACTGCGTTGTTTTGTTGAAAATCGTTTTTATCTTCCTTAACATTTTCAGACATTCTTAGTTTCTGGTAGATAATTTATGAATAACATTATTTTTCATCCAGTTGCCATTATTTCTTCATTGTTCGTCTCGATAATCAATAGAAGAATAAAGCGTCTCTTATTTTTTATCAAACACACAACTTATGGAACGACCTATTGTATATTATTTTGTAAGCATGTGTAGGTGTAAATTTGACTTGAGATTCAATTTAAAGCAGATGGAATGATTACTCTATTATATTGGTTTGTTATATGACCATTTTAGGTTCATTAACTCAGATGATTATTATAAATGATCAGACTAAACAGGTCTACTACATAAGGTGACTTCAGACTGATCTAGAATTATCTTCTATAAACAACAGGCATTAGTTCAAGTATAACAAAAAATACAATTTTGTCATATATACAATATAAATAGCTTTAAACATGGCTTATTTTATGCTTATTATAATGCCGATTCGAGTAAAGCTATTTTTTTGTAAACGCCTGTACTAATAGGCGACACTATCAGAACAATCCAATAAAAGGCTAAATGAAGATTCTGTTTGTCGTTGAAAGAATGTTCGTCCATGGGTTATATTTAAACGCAAGAGATAAGTTTATGTGTCGTAAGTTATTTGCGGTAAAAGACAGGCGCACGTGCAGTACTCTTTCGGTATTTGATGAGGTGGATGTGGATTAATTGCTTATATTTACCGAACTTACATGTCAAAAATGTTAATTTGTATATCCTTAAACAAAGAATGTGGCATTATTACACATGATGGATGGCGTAGATAACAGAGGAGTATATGAAAGTTATTTGCTGTGACTTTCCAGTATTAGCCAATGGTTTTCGGTAGAGTTACCAAATTCAATAGGAATATGAAAGAACAGGTGGGCCAAAAGGCCCGGTACCATTTTGATTGCGTGCCATATTGGTTATGTGACGTTTAGCTAAGTTTCGCTTTAACCATTGTGTTGTGTAGACGTCCAAATTTTATTATGGATAAATATACACTGCAAGAACGAGCAGGAATAGTGACAGTATTTATTGAAAATAATCGTTGCATTATTGCAACTCAGCGGAAAGTGCGCCAAAAAATTCTAATCACTCAGTGCCTCACAAAACCACAATTTGTCGTTTACATGCGAATTTTCGATAGTAGAGTATGACAGTAAAGGAGGGCCTCCTTCTGAAAGACAACGGACGCCCCGTAACGCTGAAAATATGGCTCTGGTTCCCAGTTACACATTTATGTACGCAGTTTAAGGCGAATTTTGAAAACTGATTTGAAAATGTTCCCGTACAAAATTCAATTAGTCCAAAAATTGCTACCGAGAGATCGTGATCAACGAGTTGAGTACAGTAATGTAATCCTAAGGCTGTCTGGTGAAATTGAAGATTTTTCGTCTAAATTGATAATGAGCGATGAAGTTAATTTTCTTCTCGGTGGCCAGTCGGTTTTGGGGAATACAGAATCCTCAATTCCTAATTCCAGAAACATCATTGCATCCACTAAAAACAACTGTATGGTGTAGTATTCATGCTGGAAACATCATTGGTCCCTATTTTTTTGAAAATGATCAAGGTGTTGCAGTTACTGTTACTGTTGAACGGTACCAAGACATGATTCGAAATTTTCTTGTACCTGAAATAGAAGAGCAAGGACTAGAGGACATGTGGATCAGCAAGATGAAACCATAGCACACACAGCTCGTTCAATAATTCAATTATTGAATGATGTTTTGCCACGAAGAATTTCGCGAAATGGCGCTTTAGCATCGCCAGCCAGATCTCCGGATTTAACAGCACCAGACTATTACTTATGGAGTCTTTTAAAATTAAAAGTTTATGTGAATAAGCCTCAAACGACTCAACATGTTAAAGATAATATTCGCCACGAAATTGAAGAAATTCAACCTCTGGTGTTGGATGATGTTGGAAAAATGCCGTAAAAAGAGCCGAAAGTTGCATAGCGAATCGCGGTCACCGATTTAGCCGATATAATTTTTCAATCATAACGAAAAAAAAAGTCAAATAACCAAACCAAACTTAATTATCTTTTCTTTGAGCAAAGCTATAGTCAATCAAAATGGTAGCGGGACTTTTGATCCGAATTCTCAAATTTTGCTCTCAATTATCTGCATTACCCATTATCGCAACACCCTGTGTGCTTGAAAGCAATTTTTATATCTATAGTCAATTCAAAATAGCAGTGACACGGGAAACGTCGCAATTCTGCCGCAGCTGTTCTAAGTTTTAGTACATTTAGGCTCTGGCGATGAATAAATATTATGACTAAAAAAACCTAATTGATAGTTATTCCACTATTTCCCTTTTTCCGTGAACCTTTGTTCTCTTTATACTATATTTATCTTGCCATGAGCAACCCAATGTACCATTATGAAGTATTCATGGCTGTTTTAAATATATAAATTGATATAATTCTCCCTTGATTTCGTTATACGTTTTCAAAAACTGTATTCTTTTAAAAGCATTCTCTGGAAGTTCCATTAAACCCCTTCGTGGGTATACTTACACCACTTAAATCCTAGATTATCCAACAATGTATAAACGGATGCTCTACATCTCTGTAGCTGTATATCTTTTTGATCTCTGTGGATACTTTCCAGACTAACAACTTTCTCTGAAATAATTGTATTAAATTATGTTTCGATTGAAAAAACTACTTACTGTTTTATACATTTCGTATACTTGATGTCTGAAACACCAAGATTGATCTTGATTCGTCATCTGTTTCGCATAAACACGGTTTGTTTTTGGTGAATTTAAGGTTATATTGTTATCTATGGTGTAGTAATACAAAGTGCAGCTGCAAGGAGCAAAAGAATCAAAACAACGTTTGCCGTTTTATAAGACGTAATATTTTGAAGAATTTTCAGAAGTTTGACAAATGGACAACTTTTGCAGGCTCAATTCGTTACATGTTCGAACTTCTCTAACAGCATTCTATCTCTTTTTAAATAGAATAAAATGACAAGGATAATATTGTCTGACTGCAAAACGAAGTTACAACTTTAGACAGACATATATCGACACTCGCGTCACTGCTATTTTGAATTGACTATATGTTTTAACGATCTCTATATATTCTTAATATTGAAATTTCTTATTTGGACTTTTATGACTCTCACTTTACATTGTGCTTATTTGTACAATTACCGTTATTTATACAGTAATATTTTGTAAAGCATTAAACAAACTGTTATCAGTCCTTGAATTAATATTGTAGTAGCGCCTTAAATATTGTTATAAAAGTTTAACACATTGTCACTCGTTGTTAACTTGTCTTACCATTTTACTTACAAGTTACCATTGGTCCTTATACATCATTGATAGTTAACTAATAGTCACAGAGTCAAGGTAAAATTGATGGAGAAGTCTGAAGTAGAATTAAGAAATGTCAATGAAACTATAACTTAGTAATGGAGATAAACTGAAACATCAAGATGAAACATTAACACGAAGGTTGAAGATGTTGATGTCCTGAAATTATGGAGACTTTGGCAGGGGCCGCAAGGAGTTTAGGTTACGAGATCGATACTGTCTCCTTGTTGTTTGAGCTGAGACGTTTGACTTTGGTTACTGAGGTTTTGCATATGAAGACTTGAACATAGAAAATCTTAGTAAATCACGAGACGTTTATCTGGGATGTTATTGAAGGGTATTTCGATTTATTCAGTGCTCAACCCTCGTTTGGTTTAGACGTGCCACCATCGACTGCCCAAGCCTCGTCTCCAGGTAACACCGCTGCCATCCGTTTTATCTAATTGTATTTTTAACATTTTTTATGTAGCCAATAGATAACGGTCACATAATGTAAACACCACTGTTTCATTTCGTTTTACCTCCATTCACCGAGCCACATCATTACCCTAAAGTGTGATATTCTTGTTCGTAAAGAAAGACGTTAAGATATCTGTTGATTCTAACCCTGCGCTGACCCTCCAGTTTGATATTATACGAAAAATCGGAGGAGGAGCGATACATTTTATTTGTGGAGTTCGCGATCATTGTTCGAGTTGATATTTCAAGAAAAAAAATGTAATGAGACTGAGATTTGTCGCGGTTAACGTACGTACTATACTAAGATGGTGACCATTAAAGCGTTTTGATGAATATTTGATTCATGTATCAAGAAATAAAATTATTTCTTACAAAAATAGCATTCCTAAAACATGAACATTATTACACTAGAGATCAAGATGGGGCCACTGGGTTCTCCTAGATATATACCTAGATTTAAGTTATTATATACACTAAATTGTAGGTTAGTCGGCAACGACTAGTAACAATGTAATAAATATTAAAAATCTAATCTCGTATCTAATGTAAATCATTCAAACGTCGTTTAAAATTTTAATAGTTAAATATAGTTAAAGGATATTTAAATAAAACCGAAGTATTTTATGGACGACTTAATTAAAAACGATATTCGTTTTACTCTTAACATACTCGTCGAGAACGTTCGTTCCAATACGAAAGCGGTTTATTAAATGCTTTAATATGCGACTTTTCCTTGATTAAGGAACTGTAAGTCGGAATGATTCAGTCCTATTTTACACCGCATCCTTGCGGAACGTTTTATTGACTTTAAGGTCAGTCGATGGCATATAAGGTTCACGGTTCCCGTCGAGCAGTATTTCGTGGTGCGTCTCATCGTCGCTTTCTCTCTCTTTCTCGCCCTCTCTCCGTCTGTCTGTCGGTGTTTGTCCCTCTCCTCGTTGTTCGATTTTAGTCGGATTGAAGCTTTATTTTTAATCAATGTCGCCGATATTTGTTCTGTTTTGCGTATTTTTGCTTTACTCGTGATGGTTTCTTGTTTGTTTTGGGAATGTTGTTGCGAAATAATGGGATGAAGATAACATGGTTCGTGTGCCCACCATTTACTTTCCTTGGTCATTATTTGGTGACTTTTACTTTCATATCTATAAAGGTTGCAGGGAAATGAACACGATGTATAGTGTACCCAAAATAGCAATAAACTCACGTCATCAATATGTATAATGTATTGCCTATTGCAGTTTGTAAATTCGTTTTAATATCAGATAAAATTTTCGTTCTTATTTTATTCTAGTTAAAAAGAGTAGTAACCGAATCAGCCTGCAGAAGTCGCCAATTCGGTTGTCAAATGTCTGAAAAATACTTCAAAACATTAATGACAATAACAGGTTATAAATCGAAGAATTTATACATTAGATAACTTTCAAATAACTGCTTATTATTACTCTGATTGAAAATGTCGAAGCCAATAAATTTAACAGTCAGCAACAGATTACATATCTAGTCAGTAACTTCGAACAGAAACCAGGTAATGAGGGACCCTTCTTACTTCTTCTTTTTAATTAAATTTTAAGTTACTACAGTTTCTATTGGAAATATTTTTATTGTGTTGCAGTTGCACTGAATATTAATATGAACACTATGACTAAAATACCTCAAAAACATAAAAAGAATATAATTTTGGATTCACCGAAAAAAAAAGTGTCTACATGCATTGATATTAGTACTATTCGATTAAAACTATGAACTGTATAAAAACAGTGGGTAGTTTTTTCAATATAAACATACTTCCATACAATTATTTCAAAAATAACTGTTAGAATGGAAAGCATCCACAGAAAACTTAGGGATATGTAGCTCTTTGAGGGATATTATTTATCCCTTCAAACACTATTAGGAAATATAGGATTAAATTGTGTAAAGATAACACACAAAGAGATCTAATATAACCTTAGGTTGTTTAAAAAAGAATTTAATGTAAATATAATAAAATAACTGTAACCTATAAATTATGGTGTCTGTATAATTAACTGTGGTTTTTAGATGTCCTATAATGATAAAATAAATTATATTCCATAACATTTTTATTCAATTATTTTATTTAGATTAGAATGTTGTTGTTTGTTAATGCCAAAATTGCGATATTTTGACATCACAAAATTAGATGACGTATGTACAAAATTACTTTGAATATACTATATGTACTTTGCATATTCCAAACACATACTATTATCTGTAACAGTGAGAGTACCTACCCATTACATATTACTATCAAATGTACATGCTTACACATCATATTTTTTAATAACCACTAGGAAGAATAATATTAATATTTACTTTTTACTTTCTCTATACCATCCTGTGTACCCTGGTCATTTTGTTGATATTGTCACATCAAGCAGATATTATAATTTTTATTATTATTTAATTGAATTTTAGTTTTTCAATTAATTTTGTACTAGCAATACAAACAAATAATTACTGGCATTAATTATATATAATATATTTTAAATTTCTTTCTGAATTTCATGAAATATTCACAAGTATATATAACAAGTTAATTAATAAGTAAGAACATAACCATAAAATAACCAGATGTAGATCATCAAAATGCACATGCTCAGAACAGACCAATCATATATTACATATTGTCTTTTGTTTCCTTGTAGTCTCCGTTTAACCTGTGACTGTAATGATGCCAAGTCATCATGACAAATTACATGATTGAGTGGTACACACAAATGATAAAAATAAATCAAAATCAATGCACAGTATTACAAACAGCATGTCTTGTTATACCTAGTTTTTGTTAGTAACTGTAACATAAATCTAAAGGATGGAAATATATACCTTTTATGACAAAAGTGTATCAAGTGTTCCACATTGTTTAGTAACTGGATGAAGAATAAGTACTTATGTATGTAATGTAATACAGCATGACTACAATAAACAAAACAGCTGAAACATAATCTGATGTTTGACTGACATTAACTATTATTAATCTTAATATTATGTTTACTGGTTACATCAAACATTACAAATTTAATAGATAAAGTAAATTTTCATATTATTAAATTATCAATTTTGAAGATATCTCTAGGATTTGTACCCACGCGTTGTTAGATTCAGTAACGGCATATCATTGATGTATACTATCATCAAGTGTTTTCTAAAGCTTTTTGGCGCCATTTTAAAATACTATGTATTATTAAATTTGAATGTTTATTTATCGTTCAAAAGCTTTATTGAATCCGGGAACTAACATTCTTCTAATGTGTAAATGTTTGAAATCTGTTTCGAAATTATTTGGGTAAGGCTACGATACTGTCTGTAAAAAGAACTTCTCTGGGTTCTGATTGAAAAACTGAAGTTGGTCTTTTTGAAAGAAGTTTAATTTTATTGAGTTAGTACTGCAGTCATGTCTGGACTGAATGCCATCCCAACTAAACTTTCCTAATATTCATAGGTGATACTTTCCCCAATTCCGTATTTGAATTGTGTACATATAGGAAACGAGTTTTCATCTAAAAGGTTGCAACACGTATGCAAATACACGTATAAACTGTCATTATTGTCAAAGTGGGATTTTTTCATTCACAGTGAGTAAAAGGGTGTCTATTACATAGAGAAAATTCAATATATTTTAATATTATCTTGGTTTACTAACGAAAATAGGTAGTATTCATTAAGTATACATTGAAAATGTCGCATTCAAATGTTGGTAATATTTAAATGAAATATATTTCACTGAATTTCCTACATCATGTTAAATAAAATGCAGAATAGATTAGACTCAAGTAAAAAAACTGTATTGGTTAGTTGGAAAATACTCCTAATTTGGCTTAAAGCAAAGAGATTGGTTTATCAATATATCATAAAGCCTATTTGAACTTGGGGTTCAGACATGGGGTCGCACTAAAGCATTAAACCAACTAGTTAGTAATTCAACGATGCCGAAACAAAGTTCTTCGACTACTACCAATTTTTATCGCTAAGTAACCAACGAAGAACCACGCGACTATATCAGTATTAAATAGATTTACCAATGTATCCAAGATTTCGCATTAAAAAATGAAATAAGGCTACCAAAGCAAGGCAACGTAGAAGAAGTACAGTCACTGGATCGACAGGAAATCAAAGTGAACGATATCACATGAACTTGTTTAGTGTATAGTGTTTAATCTTAACATTAGCTTAAGTAGTCCAATGTCCTGCTTGTATATTGTAGTATAACGTTTTATAAATTAAGATTGTACTAACGTAAGATGTAAATAACTTTCTGGTATTGATGTGCTTGAACTTGATTCCCTTTATATATATGGTGTTTTCCAAGTTTTGAAGTGATTCGAATGTGGGTTGACTTGTCGTTCGGTATCTAGTACTACCTACCTGGTAAAATTTCCAACGACTAGTTCGCAACGTCCATCGACCCCATAACCCTCGCTGCTTCTAGCCCCAACACTACCACTACCCCCACCCCCCACAACGACCGATCCTTTTCCATGGCGTTCGATGACAGGCGTTCTGGCCGCCTTACGTCGGGTCAGGTCTTGTCTGGTCAGACACGTGATACGCGCCAATCGGTGCTGTCGTTTGCTGTGGTGCTGATGGTGGACGTTTTGGCGTTGAGCTTTGACACGTTCCGGCTTCACGTGACGTATCTTGCCCCTCGTCCGGGACATTCGGTGCGTGATGTGGGTCATGGAAGGACTCTCCATGTCTCCGTCAAGTCAATATCGTCGTGTCGAAGGTCTCTGGTTCATTATCGTGCCGTATCGACGGTATCATCGCTTCTATTCACCCACACACGTCTCTCATGCCGTTAGATACACGTCCCATGCCATCCATGGCTCGAGAAGAAGAACGGTCATCGTTCAGGTGACCTGCAGCATGTCGCAGCGTCTCCCTCCTCGCCCCTCGGACTGTGTCGTCCCGTCACTGCATCCCGATAGTCAATTGTTTACCGTCGTCTCTTGCGACGACGTTCTTGAACGGCATGGACAGAGTGCGCGGCCGCGACAACAAACAATTGAGTATCGTGTCGACGTGACGATACGGTGCGGAGTCGTGGCGTGGAGTGGCGGAATAACAAAAGCGTCGCGATACCGTTCGGCGGTCGACCAGATCCCGCACTGTCGGGAGGGCCATGTTGTCAGATGGTCGGCCGGGTCCCCACGCGGGGCCGACACGCTCGTATCGTGCGTCTCTGTCTGACGCGGACGTCTGGCGTCAAATCGGCAATGCCAGACGTACGGTACTCTGGAGAGGAAATCGGGTTTTCTTCTAGAGCGCTCGCGCGTTCGTCCCGCCCAATTCGGGGCTCCAGTTGCTGTTGGAAAACTGATAGGCATGAGGATTGTCATAAAGAACCACAAAAATATGGATTTTTAATAATATATGATTTATTTCGGTGCAAAAGCCAATCCCTGGTATGCAGAAAATGTAGTGGCTATTTCTGGAAAATCCCAATCATATTTGGTAAACTTCGGTAGTTTACCCCTGATTATGAGAGATTGAATCTCTATTCAGGATGCCAGAGAAATAAATTAGTAAAACTGCTTGTTATGTTTATAAAGTTCACATATTTGTTTCCCAAAAACCGTTTATATATCTGCCTGTTTATAGCTTTATAACGGTATTTTTGGGCCTGGTTGACAGATTTATTGTCGCTGCCTGGTGTCTAATTTATTTGGAAAAGAAAAAGCCCTTATAAGTGACCATTCCTTTCAGGAAAAAGTAATTGACAGATACAGTATAGTTTCAGAGTGGGTGTGACATACGCACACTTTAAATAGGGTGAACCAAGAGGTCACATCAAGGTCATCAGATACAAGAACCGATTAGTGAGAGGAGCTCGTGCTACACTGCACACGCAGTACTCAATCAGAAAAATCAGGAACAGGGTGAGGTCTGGAACGAGATGAAATAATTTCTTCCAAGTCTGGACAATTCCACTGCTCCTTACGAACTCTGGCGCACCGCCAGAGGCGTTATGGGGTAAGCTTCGAACTCAATGGTACTTGGAGCTACCCCATCGAGTAGTTTAACCTTAGAAACATCATCAATGGAGGAATAAACTGGCCAATAGCTGACATAAAAGTAAAATTAGTTACTAATTATCCCCTCTAGCAGATGATAAATTGAAAACTACCCTCTTTTTACAGTTTGGAACTTCTCTCCTTACAACAAGGATTTTAATGACTATGTGGTTAATAATCAATACATGTAGTAAACAGTTATAGAAAATAAACATTAAAATAACTACATTGTGTGTTCCATATTTAATAAGACATTTAGATTAAAATTGTATTAATGGCAAACCTATTGAAAAATTATTCATGATGATAATTTAGTAACTACAACACCAAAAATGTTTAGGTCGTACATTAGATAATGGATATTGATTGTTATCAGTTCTGTGGGACAAAAAAGTGTATACGGTGCTATATTAAATTACCATATTGCAATAGCTATACCATCGGCCAGCCACTTCTTTAAAAAAGTTGGTTCATATTCAACATATCATTACAATTCTTCATTTAATCTATGATATGTGAATGAAAAGGTGCCAATCACACAACGCGCAATTAATTTGAATTTGAAATATAAAAAGAATCAAAAAAACATTCTCGGATTAAAATGACACTATTAAAACTAGTTTCAAATGATAATTGATGTGAACAGCTGATCAGTACTTAGTACGAGTTTTAACCTAATCTATGACGCACAGTAAATGAATCTAACAATAAACGTACAATACAATATGTAGAATTCTTTTTGTTGCGATGGATATAATGATTGCAAAACCAAAACTGTCATCGAATACATCGCTATTTATTATTGATGTTAAGTAACCGAAAAAAAAGAACGACAGGTTAGAAGCCACGAGTTACAAGATATATAGTCAATTTATGTATATGATGTAATTGTTATGTAAAGCTAATAGGAAGTCATTGACTACCGTCCTGGTTACCAATATAATTATCAGTAATACAGATAAAATGTTTAATTATATATTTAATATTTTGTATATGTTGGTATGATGTATTTAATATGTCAATTATTAAATAATAGCTGCTTGATCGTACAGGGGATAGAGAAAATAATATAATACCAAACATATAAACAATATTTATGTGTTTTATTTTAAAACAGTTGAAATTCTTCGCGGAATATCTATTTATAAATTAGGAGGCCTAGAGAAAAATTTTTCCTCTCCTTTTGATGAAAAATGAGACACCTGGAGGCATGAAATTTGGTATTGTTAAAGCTTATATCTAGAAAGAATTTTTAGGTCCAAAATGTTTGCAAAAAATGTGCGCTACAAATAAGTAAATACCAATAAAGCCCAAATAATCACCCAAATCAAGCAACCAAGGAGAGCCGTCAGATTAAAATTTTAGACTGGCTTAGTGGCGCACTGGTAAAGGCGGCAGGACGGTCCTCCTACTGTGGCGATAGCCGCGGGTTCGAATCCTGTTGGTTCATGGTCGTAAATTTATGTTTGTGATTGTTTGATATTTGTGATTGTCCTAGGCAAGAGTATAAAATCCGACAAGGGAAATGATCCCAGTCACGCCAGTAACCAGGCTGGGTAAGACCGGATGTCTTCTGGGATGATTTCTAAAGTTGGTCACTCGCCAGTCGGTAGGTTAAATTTTTTAGAGAGAAGAATAACATTTTAACCAGTATTATTTCAGATTATTGAACCTTGATTGATTATTCGAATAAATTTATTATATAAATGAAAATAGGGTTATTAAAAATGAACTATCTGCAAGGGTGAGATCAAAGAGTGGAATAAATAAGCAAAAAACGATGCCATTTTATTTAAAAGTTTAGGTAAAGAGATTATTCTTCTCAGCTTGGTTTATTTATTGTTTCACAATAAATATTTTAGATGAGAAATATGGATAAAACATAAATACTATGAATACAATGAGGTAATGAAAATATGCGTCAGTTAAAATGAAACAATGTTGTAACACAGGGCAATCATTGGCATTCATATAGTGTACCAAGACATCTGCCAATTCTTTCTCATAACGGTGAAACCTCTTCCCATAACGGTCTAATTATGTTGGGATCTAGGGATTGTGCTGGCCAACGAAGATGTATGATGATATTCTGATATTCGTCAAAACTGAATGTTTTAGGCTGTGTTTTTAACTGCATTATCATCTTGGAGTATGGACGTAGTTTGGGGTTCTTTATACAAAAACCCAATGGTTTGTAGGAAGTAATGTAAATGACGATACATCGGAAACTATAACATTCTTTCAGTCATCAACTGTGCGGGTTTTATGATTGTTACACCAGTTCTTTCGCAGCTTAGTGTTAGTTTCCATTATAAATTAGTCCGAAATAACTACCACACAAATTGTAACTGGTGATGAAAAGTGTATCTATCTACTACGACAATTCCTTAGTCCAGGTGAACAATTGACGGAGCTTTCTCATACCCAAATATTCGTGAATGATATGATGTACACGTTCAGTGAATATCTTTAGAGTGTCTGCCATTTTATTCACATTCAATTTATGGTGATTAAAAATTATTTTATGGATTTTTGAAATGTTTTCGTCGGTAACAACCTCTTTTGGGCGTTCACTGCGTTCACCGTCTTCGGTGCTTATTTCACCACGTCTAAACTTAGCATACCAATCTTTTATGGTTGATTTTTCTGGGGCAGTGTCCGGAAACTCGGCATCAAGCCAAGTTTTTGCTTCAACTGTATTTTTTCACTTCATAAAGCAATATTTTATCAACACACGAAATTCCTTTTTATCCATTATTTTCACAATAACGAAAGTTGCTTCACTCAAAATACTATAATTCACAAAATAATGATCCGATAGCTGTCAAATTTATACACGCTTTTCTGAGGGTTAGAGCTAACTGAAAAACATTTGGCTTTAATTCTAGTAGCGCCATCTATGTGCCAGGCTGGGGACTTTTCAATTGACCTATTAATACCTGATGTGCTGTGTCGAATGTGCTGTTTAACATGTGCCACAGTAGACTCAACCATTCTGAGCAATTATATAATTCACGTAGACTTGTTGTCGGATGTTCCTTGAAAAACCTTGCGTAAAAACTTTACCAAACCACAAAAGACTAGTTTAAATATCGAAGAAAAATTCTGTTAAAATGAAGTCCGCCACTTTATATAATGTTATACAATGCATAATAAAAATAAAAAAGGAGTTAAACAGCGATAAACTTGAATACACAATTACTATAGTTGCGTACGAGTATGTTAATTTATATAAATTTATGGACAATGATCGCATAACGTAAATTAGAACTATCGACGCATGAAATAATAAAAATTAAATTGGATAAATATATACCAAAGTAATAAAATGCCGTAATAAAAGTAATATTATTATAAATAAAATATGAATGTTTCTCGGCCGAAATTCATCATTCGTTAAGATTATACGACTTGATAATCGTTTGTGAATTATAATTGATTTTATTCATTATAAAAAACATTATAATGGATTAGGGGAAATTTTTTTCTATTGCACTACAGTAGAACTGATTTCTGGGTGATAAAGTGTGCGAAAATAGTTTTGAAAAGACTGGAACAAATTGTTGTTGAGTGGTGCAAGATCCGGGCTATATGGTTGATGCATCAAAACTTATTGCTTGCCAAGTCACTAAAGATGGGTAAGGTTTAGCGTTATTTTATTAATTAATTATGCCTGTTTTATGCAGAAAAGTCAAGTTAATGGTTTACACACGTTCAAGAAACTCATGATTAACAATTCCTTCCAGTGCAGGTTGATTTTGATTGATGATCTTTTCGTATTTTATTATCGTATGTGATCAACTTCATTGTCTCATCAGTGTATTTTGGTTAGTGTTTTTAACAATACTACAATATATTATTAAAAGTTTTTAAGCTGCCTTAGGTGTCTTACTTCCGCAACTTAGGCATCGTGACCATGTCTTGTGCTTCGAGATCACAAGAAGGCAGGAGGTTTTATAAAAGCAAAAAAGAACTGACAGATTTATTGCTTTTGGTTCAATCAATTGATTTGAAATTTTATAGGGTGTCTTTGGCTAAATATCATTTTTTTCTGTATTCTTATGCATTATTTTAGTCAATTTTGTTTCTATAGCGTCATTATTACAACATTTGAGTCTGAAAAAAGTGTTATTTTCGTGATGTTATTGATTATGCTTAATGTATACAGTGATCTTTTACTTTTATGTAAACCTATTACATTTACATAGACATGTGTGTAATTATCAGAGAATATACATGAGCATTTGGTTGGAATATACGAAGAGAGAATGAATACTAACAGTGACTAAATCAGTAGTATTTTGCAAGAAAAATGAAAACAGACAGTAAAAGAAAAAATAGGAGGAACACCAACGAAACAGTTCAGTATAAAATTTAATAAAACAATCCCAACATACAATATATTCTAGCTGTACAATCAACTGTAGTTTAAATCCATCGACTATATATGCATTAGATTTACTATAGTATTAAAATAAATTATCTTTTTTATATTAATTTTTATTAATTATATCTTACATTAGATGGAATCTTAATTTACAAATTTATTTATTACTATTGTTCTATTGTACTTGTAATAATAGACAAGCAAGGCGAGTAAGGGATTAATACACCATACACTTCTACACTTTAGAAGTTCATGTGGTTTGATTCGCTTTAATCTTCTGATTTCTTGTGTTTTGTCTAGTAGCTGTATTGCTTTCACGATGTTATGATTTAGCAACTTTATTTCGTGTTTTGAGTTGAAATCTTGGGTCTCTACGTCTATCCATTTGATTTGGAGGTCATCGTGCAGCTCTTTGTTGGTTAGGTAGCAATAAGCATTGGTAATTAATTGTAGAATTAGGTTTTGGTTGCGCCGGATTACTAGTTGGTTTGATGTTTTAGTGCAACCCCATATTCGCACCCCGTAGGTTCAAATTGGATTTATGACTGACTGATAAAATAATCTTTTTGATTTTAGATCAATTTGAGAGTATTTTACGACTATCGAGTAAAGGTGCTTGACTTTTAGCCTAATTTGCTCTGCTTTTTGTCTAACATGATGTTACCAGTTTACCCATTATCCAAACGGATGTCAAATCGGGTATCCATCAAGTTATATAATAATTTTTTTGTTGTGTCGTCGCAACACAAAATTTGTTATAAAATGGATAAATTTGGAGCTATTAAGCTGTATTTTCCAATTCCTAGCCCATTTGTAGATTATGTTGACTGCTACTTGTACCTTTTCTACCGAAGTAAATAGAAATATATCTTTTGCCCTGATAATTATGTCGTCAAGCAAATGTCCCAAGTATTGTTTTTTTTGTTGTTGGGATATCAGCACTCTTGAGCACTCCAGCCGAAATAGGTTTAAGTGTTGAGAATGTCTCTTCGTGCGAAACTAAATATTCTTTCGCAAATATATGATTTCAACAGTCGACAATAATTCCACGGTAGCAATTTGGGCATTTTATCGATTAATCCGAATTTCCATACCCGATTAAAATCTTGTGAGGCACCCATGAATATGTAATATCACTACATAGTATAAAACAAAGTCGCCTTTTCTGTCCCTATATCCCTATGTGCGCTTAAATCTTTAAAACTACGCAACGGATTTTGATGCGGTTTCTTTCAATAGATAGAGTGATTCAAGAGGAAGGTTTATATGTATAATACATGCATAATATACTAAGGCAACATTGCTAATTTTAGAGGTTTCTAACGTGATGTCGTAAATTAACCTATTTTTTAGGCTTATTTAGCAATTAGCAAAAACGCTGCCTAACCCTACGAGTTAGATCAAATTAATTTACTACAGTATTGTACACCATAAAAAGGTCTACAAAAAAGTCCGCGATGGTATATGTTTATCTTTTAGGGATAACCCACATTAACCATTTTTATTGTTTACTTTTTACGTGAGAAAATGGCTTATTTACGAAGCTATTTTAAGCAATACGGCATTAATCCTTATCGAATTAAGTACCTTAAATACAGTGTGCAATTAATATAGATCAATATGGTTCCTTACAGCATGTAAATTAAACAAATATTTTCGGAGATATTACAAATTTAAAATTTGCGTTTAAAAATGTGTAATGTAATAAAAATTGTATGAATTTAGATATTCCAAAGATAGCAGGAAATCTTCATAGTAAGTATAGGGGAAGAGGAATTGTTTTACTCCAAATTTAATGCGTGCAGGCCAAGGGCAGTAATGAATGAACCAAAAATACTGGATCGATTTTAATCATGTTTTCATTGAGTGACATAGGCATATATATTTTATGCCCGTGCAAAGTCGGAGCGGGCCGCTATGTTTTTATATACAACGTTCATATATTTTCTGTAGTGTATTTAATTTAGTATCAGCATTGCACCCGTGCGAAGCTGGGGTTGGTCGCTAGTTTTTTATATAAATTATATTTGATAACATTATAACGTAATTTTAATTTAATCCTAAAATAACAAACAAGTCGTTTGAACATCATTTTGGACGTACTATATTATACTATACTATATATAGCTATTCGATATGACCAGTTAAGTATCTACAACTAAGGGTTTCGTTTATATTCCGAATCGATTCGACTATCTGTTAAAATAAAATAGTTTTCAGAGAAATTAGCATTCAATTAAATCAGCTTTGAAAATTTGGGATAAAGCAATTTGCTTGTTATATGAAATAGCGATTATTTTAAATAACCGCGTAGGTGGATGTGTCCTCCGCGAACTACGAGAAAACGTGTCTTTGCGTTATATACATGGAATATTTCATGTCCCAAATGTATTTAAATTTAGCTATTTTACATCGTTAAGATATTTTGCACAGACTTTTCAAATTTCCAAGGTCCGTTGTCGTGATCCATGCGCGGCCTTGTCGGTACTATACCAAATTTGTTAACTAGTCAGGTATTGGTAACATGATGTTTTGTTTTTGGCGTGTAACATATAATTTGTGTTCCAATTGTGCTTAACCTTTAATATTTAATTATATATAAGAAAGGTGTTAGTTAAAATTTGTTATTGCTTTTGTTCACTAATTATGATTTTATAAGGAACTACACCGGTCTGCAAAAAAATAAAAATTCCTTTCGCATGTGATTTACTTAATAACAGGCAAAATTAGTGTTTTTATTCAACATAATTCCCTTCAAGGGCGATACACTGATTATAGCGACCCTCCAACTTTTCGATACCATTTTTGTAATACGATTTGTCCTTTGCTTCAAAATAGGCCTCAGTTTCGGCGATCACCTCTTCATTCGACGAAAATTTCTTCTCAGCGAGCATTCTTTTGAGATCTAAGAACAGGAAATAGTCGCTGGGGGCCAGATCCGGAGAATGCGGTGGTTGAGAAAGCAATTCGAAGCCCAATTCATGGATGTTTGCCATCGTCTTCAATAACTTGTGCATTTTCTTGGTGAAAGAGCACTTTCTTTTTGTTCAAATGCGGCCGTTTTTCGACAATTTCGTCCTTAAAACGGTTCGATAAACGATATTCCATGCGCATTCCAAAATACCGACGCCATAACCTTGCCAGTCGTCTGTTGCGTTTTCCCACGCTTTGGAGCGGGTTCATAGTGTGCAGTCCACTCGCATGGAGCCATGTTTCATCTATTATCACATATCAACGCAAAAGCTCGGTTTATTACGCTTAATCATCTTCAAACACTGCTCCGAATCATCAACTCGTCGTTGTTTTTGGTCAAAAGTGAGCTCACGCGGCACTCACTTTGCACAGAACGTTCTCATACCCAAATATTCGTAAATGATATGATGTACATATATATCATGATATGATGTACATATATATACATAGATATGATGTATATATCTTTAGAGTATCTGCTATTTCATTCCATTTCAATTTACGGCCATTCAAAATCATTTTGTGGATTTTTTAAATGTTTTCGTCGGTAACTGTCTGTCTTTTGGGCGTCCACTGGCTTCACCGTCTTCTTTTGAGGGTTAGGGCTAATTAATAAACATGGATGGATTTAATTCTAGTAACGCCATCTATATGTCAAGCTGGGGACTTTTCAATTGACCTGTGATTTAATACACACTTACTTCTTAACAGAGATCAATCTGTTCCTATTTGTTTAGGATATTAAAAGATTGAAAAGATCAAGAATCCGTCTGATTTGGACATTAATATTTGCTATAGGACTATAGAGCCACCATAACATGTTAAATTCGTACTAATGGGGATATTTCCAGACTGTTATTTTTTACTTATTTGTTTAAGATCTTAAATTATTTTATATTGCTCTAGTTTTATATTATTCTTATTAATTTTTTAATTTCCATTTGCTTTTTTCGTATGAAACGTGATTTTTAAAATTTGATTAATGAAGAATGGAAGTGTTGTGTTATTAATACAATGAAATAGTGCTATCCGACTATAGAATCATCCTGTAATTACTATCATCAACAATACTATTTTAGGGTAAATGATATGGCTCGGTGAGTGGAGGTAAAACGATATGAAACAGTGGTGTTTACATTATGTGACCGTTATCTATTGAAGTAATATAAAAATGTGGAAAATACAAAATAGATAAAACGTATGGCAGCGGTGTTACCTGGTGACGAGGCTTGGGCAGTCGATGGTGGCACGTCTAAACCAAACGATGGTCGAGTATCGAATGATTGGAAATATCCTTCAATAACATCCCAGATAAACGTCTCGGGGTTGCCAGCTATTCGTTATTGGGTTCTAGTTGTCGCTGCTGGCACCCCGCCCGTATTCAACATCTGGGATTATATTTCTGGGTATTTTGTAGACCGTTATTCCACTATGTAAAATTCGACATGCCTCAAGGTCGCTACACCATTACTCATATTTACTCACACAAACCAGAACATGTTGGATTCGTATTAATGCGGATATTTTCCGACAAGTTGTCCTTTTTTTCTGTAACGCGGTACCGCGATAAAGCCACGGCGTTGTTAAATCGACCCTATATGGCGACCAGGAACTCGTATACATCAATATAATCGCATGCAAATTGCCGGGCCGTTCGTAATCATGGACGCGGCGACAAAGCAGCAATAAATAACCGAGTGGCAAGTGGTGGCGTGTTCAGGAAACGATAGGTTCATGTAGATGGCCACAATAAAATCGGTAAACAATGACTGAACGTTGTGGAAGACGCGTACGTCGAGGGTACGACTGTTGCGAGACCTTTCATCGGTTCGGTTACGACGTCAGACTGAACCCAGGTCAGTTTTTTGCGGTCGGCGGGTCGTGACGTTTCGTAATTGCAACTCCGGCATGTTTATGTGCTTATTTCTGATGAAATTTTATATGAAGTTAATGTTTAACATTAGGTAAACATTGGGTCAGTCATAAGGTTCTTAGAGATGAAGCTTCATTCGAAATAAGTAGGAATCACTAAAATTATGTAATTATAGTCTATTGAAAATAACTGTGAACTCACGTCATCAAAATGTTTAATGTAAGATAACAATACCAATTTGCATAGTCGTCATGGCATTTGCATGACTGATACGTCCGAACATGCAACCGAATTAACCTACAAATGTCGTCGGCTTGTTAAATTTATGCAAAATTCTCAAAGACGTTAATGTTAATAAGTACAGGATATAAATCGGCAAACGTCGCTTTGGCTATTTGATTATTTTGATAAATTTAAAATCGCTTATTATTACTCTAATTACTCTGATTGAACATGCCGAAGCCATTGGAAAATCAGTCAGAAATATTTGAAAATATTTTCGGCGTGTTAACAGCTGTATTGAATTTTAGTATTTAGTGCGGTTACTAATAAGCCATACTTAACATTAGATAAACATTGGGTTAGGCGTAAGGTTCTTAGAGGTGAAACTTCATTCGAAATAGGTAGGAATCACCAAAAATTATGTAATTATAGTCTATTCAAAATAACAGTGAACTCACGTCATCAAGGTGTTTAAAGTATTATCTATACCAATTTGCATATTGGCCATGGCATTGCATGACCGATACGTTCGAACATGCAACCGAATTAACCTACAAAAGTCGCCCGCTTGTCAAATTTCTACAATTTCTACAGAAATTTTAGAAATTAGTTTGCCGTGTTGCATCTTCATTAAATCTTAGTATTTACCACATTTACTAAAGATTCATACTTAACATTAGCATTAAGTAAGTATTGGTCAGTTACAGGATTTCGGTAGATGAATATACACTCTTATTGTGCTAGGTTCGCAAGTACTGGTGTACAAGTTACAATAGGCATGACTACTAATAAAACTCACAAAATCACTAAAAATATCTCTGAAATTATGTATTTATATAATGAAATGTTGTGTAGATATTCTGCCCTGTCAGTATATAATAAGCTTTTGTTTTACAAAGAAGTCTGGAAGCTAGTGCGGACTTATAATGTTTAACTCTGGGGTTGTCAGCCAAAGCAATAGAAATATCGTACAAAAATTGTTGTTGTTGATTAACGACTATTTAAAATTAAGAGCTTTCGTATCGTATGTAATATAACGTTATCAAGGACTATGCACAAAGACATAAACAGCGGCTCCATCAATGTTGAGGCTTTCCAGCTCCCAGATAGTTATGGTTTAGTCAGAAGATTAAAAATAGTAAAACAGTTCGATCTAGCTCAGTGATGGGCTGGAATGTTGGGAGATAAAGTGAAGACCTATAATTGGTAGGAACTAGAGAAAAATAATAACTGATGAGATCTATGAGAAGATCATCACAGAAATTAAATCTTACCAGTGTATAGATAAATATAATTATGTTATATACGAAGTGGAAAACCAGTTTACGCCTAATTACGGTTATATCGAGAGCGGGTACAAATCGACCCTCTTGTAGTAATCTTCTACGCGTTTATTAAAGCTACGAAAGTGAAAAATATCATTCAAAATGAGCATTTTGTATTTCGACTGAAATGCTCATTAATCAATATCAAGTTCATCTTGTCTCCATTCACCGAACCTTACAAAAACCCTAAAGTATCATTGCCAAGCCAACATTAAAATTTAAATATCAGGTTCCATCGCCATGTTGCCAGAAATAAAATTCGATTTTTGTGTGAAAATACGTATCTAAAGTAAAAAGTGGTCAGAAAGCATCACCTAATACTTAGATATGGGGCTAGTGCTTCTATAACTCTTATTTTCAATCATTTAAATCCACAAAGCGATTACCATATCTCAATAGATTATGACCATTAAAATGCATAAAAGAAAATATATTGGTGATAATAAATATTTTACTATTTATTAACCAATTATTGACAATTTTATGACAGAATATACTTGTATTAGTTATATTCTAAAAAAAACGACTGTATGCCGAGGAATTGCCATGTGCTATAGTATGAAATATTGCAAGACCTAGCGTTGATGCCAAAGTAAAGCAAGGTCAGTTTTTGCGGTTGCGTTTCATATTTGCAATCGCAAGATATGCATTTTTTCTGATGAAATCTTAATATTAGTTAAAAATTGTCTGGTCATTGTCAGGAAGGTCATTGGTTTTCATATGTGATGCGACAGTTTTAGTATTTAATTCTGATTACGGTATGTGTTCACTGATCATTTTTTGTTTAACTTACTTAAGTTAGATAGGCAATATTTTATCAGTATTAATAACCAACCAGAAATAATTGTATGACAAAAATAAAATAGGTTTTATAGTAAAATACAACTTTTTGTTGTTTTGATCTCTCCTCATTTTATAACTGGCACAGGCTGTAGAATTAATGCAGGTTATAAGGCTGTTCTTTTGTGAATTCATTGAATTGGTCCATCCATTGATCCGCAGTACTCGCAACATTCCTTGGAGTAGTTAAATGAAATTCGAGCGAAAGTATTGTAGCGGAGGCTGCAAGGTTACAGAAGTTTGAAGTTTACGGTGTACACTGAATAACAAGTCAACTGAAAAGTTTCCGGCCTACCATAGTAAAAAACATTTTTTTGGCAAAATTTGTTTTTTTTTTATTCAACATAATTTCCTTCAAGGGTGATACACTGATTATAGCGACCTTCCAACTTTTCTATACCATTTTTGTAGTGCGATTTATCCTTTGCTTCAAAATAGGCCTCAGTTTCGGCGATTACCTCTTTATTCGTCGAAAATTTCTTCCCAGAGAGCATTCTCTTGAGATCTG
The DNA here is from genome assembly GCF_030347505.1 of Rhynchophorus ferrugineus. Lineage (NCBI taxonomy): Eukaryota > Metazoa > Arthropoda > Insecta > Coleoptera > Curculionidae > Rhynchophorus > Rhynchophorus ferrugineus. The sequence goes on along the minus strand of NW_027472583.1, from coordinate 3,882,972 downwards.
AGAACAGGAAATAGTCGCTGGAGGCCAGATCTGGAGAATACGGTGGAAGAGGAAGCAATTCGAAGCCCAATTCATGGATTCTGGCCATCCTTTTCACTGACTTGTGACACATTGCCTTGGTGCATTGTCTTGGTGAAACAGCATTTTCTTTCCCTTTCAATGACGCTATCTAGTGGTCGCTGTTGATGGTCCTTCCTTTTTCAAGGTAGTTAATGAAAATTATTCCATGCGCATCCTAAAATACATACGACATAACCTTGCCAGCCGACAGTTGCGTTTTCCCAAGCTTTAGAGCAGGTTCATCGTCTGCAGTCCACTCGCATGACTGTCGATTGGATTTCGGAGTTAAATGATGGAGCGATGTTTCATTAATTTTCACATATCAACGCCAACGTTGATATCGTATCTAAGCTACGCTTGATGAGCTCGAGTTTATTACGCTTGATCATCTTCCTTTTAATCCATTTTTTTCACAATAACAAAAGTGGCTTCACTCAAAATGCTATAATTCACAAACTGATGATCCGACAGCTGTCAAATTTCCACGCATTTTTTAAGTTAACTAAAAAACATACGGATTTAATTCTAGTAAAGCCTGTTAGCTCAGTTTCTCAGTCGTATTTGGATAAAAACAGTGCTGTTCAGGGTGGAGAAGGTACAGGCGATTCTCAAATAATTTATTACAATTATAAGCTGTCCAGATGGGACAAAAACCATGTACGTGGTTTTTGGGTCGTTTCTTTGGGAGTGAAATGTTATATCGAGACAGACTGTTAGAACGCAACAGTGTATTTATGCTACACTGATTAAAATAGATTTCAGCGATTTTGTGCCATCTTTGTTGTTGTTTCAAACCCTTCTCATTTCATAATTTCGATTCATTAGGTGAAAATGGCCTCTAAGCCTTGGTATTTTATTTGAAACACGTCGAATTCATCAGTATATATACTTTGTTGCATTTTGACAGCATTCTTTACCAATAACGAAATAATACGAACTACTACAAGTATAAATCATACTATATAATAATGTATCTTATGGTCATATGCTTTATTTTGGTTTAGAGATTGAAAATTGTTGAAATATGAGCATGTTCGTCAAGAATAACAGACGCTGAAAAAAGTTGAGTTATAAGAATTCATATGATCCTTTATGGCCTATGAAACGCTTCTTGATGAATGATTCTTCGCGTTAAAAAAAACATTTCTCATTAGGATGTCCGAATATCTCGGTAAATACAATATAATTTGAAATATATCTTCACTGGTATGGTTTTTACCGTTTAGTTTCTTGTAGAAAATGTTACTATAGCTACATTTGCTGATGACATTGCGATACTTGCTATTGGAGATCATAACAAAGAATCAACCAGAAAACTACAACCCGCAAGTAACAATATAAATAAGTAGACCTAGACATGAAGAATAAAAGTCAACGCGAGAAAATCACCTACAATCAAACTGTTAATATACCAATAAAAATGAATAATACTATTATCCCATACAGTAAGAATGCTCTGGAAGGAACATATCTACTTCTTTTAAAATGAAATTATTATTTGCATGTTAATAGCATTCAGCAATTACTTTTTTCCTTTTCTTTTTTAAAGTAAATACGTGAAGGAATATGTATATCTCCGTCTCCTTTAGACAACCGTTGGAAAATATAAACACATATAAAATTAACTGGTCCAAGCAATTACCTCCGTCCTCTCCTAGCTCACAATTTATACAGGAAAGAGTTCGTACATCTTCGTGTGACCTCACGAATTGAAAAAAAAAGACGAGCCGTGCATTTGACTAGTTTTTTGACGCTAGTTTTTTGACTATCGACTATTTGGACTGTTTTGCGACTATCGACTGTTTAGACTGTTTTCAGTCGATAGTTCCCAACGCTAACAAATAGTAAGTTAGTGGGAAATGACTAGTTATAATAAATTAAAAAAATATATTCTTTATTTTCGTAATTTGTATACATAACGAAATTGTTTTCTGGTTTGTTTTTAGCTGTGGATGATATTTTATGTTGCATTGTTTTTTGATGCAAACAATGCAGGAAATAGATATAGAGTTGGAATGCAAGGAGACAACAACAGTTGTATAAATAACATTACATTGTTTTATGTTACAAAAAGAATATTCATTAACATATATGAATTACTGCGATATACTGCGCACATTATATATGGTTGCCATATATGGGATGACGTAGATGATGCATAAGATGATATTGTACCTTTTATTTTATACCAGCTGTTAGCATATATTATTATTCAAACCTTTGGTAATCGGACTCAATGGTACGCCGTATTTTAATAATAATTGTGGCTTGTAAAGTATGTAATTAAAATTATGTAAGTGTTGGAGACGTCACTATCAATTAGATCAACTAATAATTACATTTTGATCATAAATGATGTATATAGTACGTTCTATAAATAAGTGTTAGTTTATTAAAGCATTCTTATGGTTGTGTTCGTTTAAATATGAAAATACAATAGACATTTAATGAGTTAAATAAAATTAGAATCAATTTTCCTAAATTCTGTCCATTCTGTCCAGAATTGGTCAATAAAAAATAGTATTTATTATTTACCCAAATATGTTTTGTCATCTTCAAAGTGTTTAAATTAATTCAAAGAATTCTCACCGTTTCTGAAATCTTGCCTCGTTATGTCCTCTATTGACCGAAAATAGGGGCCTTCAGGTGATAATTTAGCCTCAGGTAAACACGGCAACTTCTGGAAACCAACTAATTGACAGATAACTATCAAACCTGGTTAATTTTCGGTCCTTTTTAGGCAGTAATTTATAAAGCCTGCATTTCAATGTTGAAGAATACATACCAAAATAATTTGAATGGGTGATATAATCATCTGCTTTTACAATTCATGGATTAAGAATCATATAGAGGATTACAAGATTTAAGACTAGTATCTAAAGCTTGAAAACTACTAAAGTTATGGCATCAATAAGAAACGTATTAAATAAGAGGTAGACTTGTTTAACTTGTTATTCACAACCAGAAAACTTGTCAACTTAACCTGTTGTTACGAAAGTTACACGAATAATTCAATTGTTATGCATTTTTAAACATTTTTCCAAATGAAGAACTTACTGTCCGATAATTTAAACTATTATCGACAATTGTTGGAGAATGATACTTTACAGTAATTCAAATCACATTTATCTTTGTATGGAAAGTAATTTTTTGCTCATATCATTATCAATGTTGATCATTTCAATGGTAACGAAGAGATACATTATGATCAACAAGTTTTATTCCAACAAAAAGAACAAAATGATTAAACCAAATTTATGCACCGTTTTATCATTGTGGATATAACTTGGATCTGGTATATCATTCTCAATCAAAATAAGAAGCTAAGATGATGAACTACGTTCAATATATTCAGGTGTGGCGCAAGGCGGTGTAGTTGGTCCAATATTGCATCTTCTGTACACTTATATACAACGCAAGCTAAAGAGCTGAGTAAACACCGATGTTCTGCATCGAAGCAATTTTTTGTTGGATTGAATAAGACGTTCAGTTATGTTAGGATGCACAAGGAATTTTGTTAAACGATAATTTTGCCATGATTTAATTTCACATTGAAAAAATCGGTGAATTAGAATACGAATTATTTTAGTATCCAGCTTATTCGCTAGATTTAGCACACTCTGACTTGAGACTCTTTTCATGCTTCAACAAATCCGTTCATGGAACATTCGATTTTCGTTGAACATAGAGCAGCACACAGCCAGTAACATTACAGTAATGATATTGATTAATTTTTATTATTTTTTATTGATGGTGTGGGTGAGTAAAAATCCTTTTTTTCCATCCAATTCTGAAAAGTTCTTGGAAAACTACTTGAACTTGAAGTGCACCACATGCAGTTTCCTGTTATCGTTTCAGCTTATCTGATATAATTGTCGTCCGATTTTTTGAATAGTATTTTTAAATAGGTAATTATCATCTTCCGGTTTTAATTTGGCTAGCAATAAATTATCTTCTGTCACGAATTAATGTTTGCGTGAATATATACTGTCAGCTCGTAAAACGTGGCATGATAGATGGTGAACATATCTGGTTAAAATGGTCGAGATTATTATCGGATACTGAACGATGTGTAAAAGCCTAAACTAGAAATGATTTTAATTATTTATGTGTTTTATAAAACACGAAATTTATTGTTTGGTCGGTTTAAATTATACTGATGGGTTGTAGACTGAAAAGGAAGCAAGAATGCATACCAAATGAAGTAATGAGTAGGCGTGGGCTTCAAAAAGTAGATTTGGGGAATCGGTGATAGAATTGGTGATGATGTTGTAGGTGTGCCATGTTATTTTGTGCTTCATATTTCATAAGAGGATCACGCCAAAAACGAAAAAAGAAATTCGAATTAAAATAGAAAAAATGTGTTGGTTAACTATCCATAGATAGTACGTTGCAGCTGTACACGCATGTATTAAAACCCATATGGACCTATGAAAATGAGTAATAGTGATGTTCCGCAAGAAGTTATATCAACATAACATAAGTGTTTTAGAAGAAAACCCTGATAACCATTGTGGATGTGAATTATTTACACCGAAACGTCATACGGGATAATAAGTCAAGTTAAGGAAGTACGGAAGTGCTATGGAAATGGTACTGTTACAAGGGGTAGAGGAAAGAGAGTGAGACGTCGTCGTGATGGTCTTTTACAGCCGGGAACCGCATGGTACCAATCCAAAAGCGTTGTTAACCTTTAAATTTAATGTAAATGTAATAGTAGTGGCTTAAAGGGTTGTAGCGGTCGCTACATCACTGCCCTCCTAGTGGAACTGCCGTGGAACGTACCTCCATGTGGTGCAGGTTCCTGAACACACCCACAATCACGTTAATCGCCGAGGGACTGCTTATGGATCCCCAATCCAACCTTAGTCAGGAATATTTCGGGATCAGCTGCGATCTAAGGAGTAGCAGGACGTAGTTCGTCTTGCTACTCCTTTTTTGGTCTGGTTTTGATGCGTTGATGCCATGCATGATGGACTTCTGTGGTCTTCGTCCATCGCGCTTATCTCATGTGATAACGTCGTGCATGGTCTCAATTTTATTTATAGTGGGAATGTTGGCTGCCAAATTTATAACACAACATTTTCAACCACATCGAATTGGTATCAACATATACCAAAATTTAATGATAATAAAAACAGAGAAGGAAATTATTCTTGTGGTATTGGAAGTACTCAAAAATTATACTATATAACTGGATTATACTATAAATACAATTCATTATTATATAAGACTATAGGTAAATAAATTATTGTTTTGTAAAAATATGTATTGACTGAGATTTATTTCATCTTAGAAGTACGAACATCCATTAGTTTTAGGCTAGTAAATGTATAAATCGAAAGAATATTTGTGGATCAAGAATTAAATTAAAAATTAAACAAGAATCAAATTAATTAATCAATCAAATCAAATTAATCAAGAATTAAATTAAGAATTAAAAACTTTTTTCAATGTTGATTTCCCTCCTTATATATGGTTTCAACATTAAATCAATTATGTATTCAATGTGTGTATATTTATTTAAAAAAATAAAAAATAAATGAAAAAAAGAGTAAGTAAATGAAGTTGTATATACCAGTCCAGGAAGCGCATGCGCCAAATATGGAGATATTTGTTGAGTAATATATCATCAGATTGTTGAACCGGTAAAGGATATGCAAAAATTGAAATAAATCCCATCGAGTGAGATTTTGGAAATAATTAAAAGGATTTTATATCTCCTCTGTTCAGTATGGATGAGATTTGGGTTTATCACTATGAGCCTGACCTTTATATAACCGCAAAAACTTTGATTGTATTTGACAGAATGCAGATAATTTTGAAAATTTGCTGTAATATTTTGCGAAAGATGATATTTACGTATTGAAAATATCTAAATAATGTAAATAATAAATTCAAGCCTGAAGACACTTATGGACATATATTATTTGTATAATGACATAGTGTAGATATAAATGAATACTGATATGTTATTTTTTAATCGCATACTTCCGGGTGGTAATGTTTCACAAGTGATATATTTTGGTATGATTGAAAACGAAATAATTTCACCCAACCATAGTATTTAAATGGCAACATTGATTATATAGTAATAAACATTTTATTTTTCAGTAACACAAAACGGACGTGTTTTGTGTTAATTTCATTTTAATTATTGACGACCACATAATTACTTTAAATAATGATCTATCTGGTTAAAAAGCGTTAAAATGACAATGTTTTATTAATTAATTGATAATTGTTGTCTGCCATAAAATCTCCATGTGACGATGACATTGTATGTACAAACTAGCATGTATAAAGTGCTTGAGTGTATTTTGATCAATGATATCTTGGTGATGGTGAAAAAACAAAGAATCAATGTAAATAACTGATACACAACCTAACTTAGTTATAAAATTCCATAGTTTTAACATTTATCTACATAAAATTATAGTTTCCACCATTATTATGCCTATTCTGGCTTGAAAATACATGTGGAGTGCTACAGGGAGATGTATTGAGACCAGTCCTTTATATGCTCTATTATCTGCGTATTGCTGTACACTCGGGACTTGCTTACATTCGATGAAAATATTTTTTCAATATTTGTAGATGACACTGCAATCCTAGCCATTGGAGATAACAAAACTGTAACAATAAAAAATGTACAGACAGCTCTTGCCGGAATACAAAGATGGACAAAAAGCTGATATTGATGTCATCAACAAAAGATCCAAGTACAATGCAGTATATATAAATCAGCAAGTAGTCCCATATGGAAATACAGCCAAATATCTTGACATGACCCTTGATGTTAAACTCAGATGGAAGCCACATGTTAAGAAAATATGTTAAAAACTTAAGCTGAAGTACAAAAAATGGACTAGTCATTGGGTAGATTATCAGCCGTGTTAGTGCATAATAAGATTTTCCTCTATCAACAAGTTTTGAAGCCAGTGTGAACTTATGGTGTTCAACTCTGGGGTTGTACCAGCCAAAACAATAGAAATATCATACAAAGACTCCAAACCAAGGTAGTGCGAGGTATTATTGATGCTCCATGGTACATTCGTAACGATAATCTGCATAATGACTAGAAACGAGGAAAGAAATGTGGTAGAAGCTGTGGATAATGTTATCAATACATCAGCACATCAATGTTGAGGTTCTCCAGCTCCTAGATAATGATGGCTTAGTTAGAACATTAAAAGGAGTAAAACTATTTGATATAGTCCATTGAAGTTACAAGTAAAGCTTAAAATTAATATAATAGATACATTAAAAACAGTGACATATGTTATAGTTAACCCCAAAGTACTCAAACCGTAGCAAATTAGGATAAAAATAAATAGCATATTACAGATATTAATTTACTAGATTGCTATAATCACTACATAGTATAAAACAAAGTCGCCTTTTCTGTCCCTATATCCCTATGTGCACTTAAATCTTTAAAACTACGCAACGGATTTTGATGCGGTTTTTTTCAATAGATAGAGTGATTCAAGAGGAAGGTTTATATGTATAATACATGCATAATATACTAAGGCAACATTGCTAATTTTAGAGGTTTCTAACGTGATGTCGTAAATTAACCTATTTTTTTAGGCTTATTTAGCAATTAGCAAAAACGCTGCCTAACCCTACGAGTTAGATCAAATTAATGTACTACAGTATTGTACACCATAAAAAGGTCTACAAAAAAGTCCGCGATGGTATATATTTATCTTTTAGGAATAACCCACATTAAGCATTTTTATTGTTTACTTTTTACGTGAGAAAATGGCTTATTTACGAAGCTATTTTAAGCAATACGGCATTAATCCTTATCGAATTAAGTACCTTAAATACAGTGTGCAATTAATATAGATCAATATGGTTCCTTACAGCATGTAAATTAAACAAATATTTTCGGAGATATTACAAATTTAAAATTTGCGTCTAAAAATGTGTAATGTAATAAAAATTGTATGAATTTAGATATTCCAAAGATAGCAGGAAATCTTCATAGTAAGTATAGGGGAAGAGGAATTGTTTTACTCCAAATTTAACGCGTGCAGGCCAAGGGCAGTAATGAATGAACCAAAAATACTGGATCGATTTTAATCATGTTTTCATTGAGTGACATAGGCATATATATTTTATGCCCGTGCAAAGTCGGAGCGGGCCGCTATGTATTTAATTTAGTATCAGCATTGCACCCGTGCGAAGCCGGGGCGGGTCGCTAGTAAATAATATAAAAAATACTATTATTGAATTATTCTATTTGCACCGACGCTAGTTATTGAACACTCAAAATGCATTAATTACTTTTGTTGTTTTCTGCTATCGAAGGCCATCAAACAGTTTTAGAGACTTATAGTTGCTGCTCAGTCCTACCTTAATTGTCATATACCTTTGATGTCAATCGCAGAGAATGACCTGAAGGATCAAAAATATTCGAAGGGAATGAATTCCAAGACTTATTGGATGAAAACCCAGCTGAAAGTACACCGTTGAATTGCTTGAATGGGAAGTTCTACCACACTTAACGTATTTATCAGACATAGCGCCTTCTGATTACCACCAATGTTCTATCAATTTTTGTCAATTGCCTTTTTAAAATGAAAACATCATGAGAATACAAGGAGCACCAGGCTTAAAGCAAGTATCTGAAATTATATCTCTTTCGTAAACAGGAAAATGTAACAATAAGGTTGACTTTCAATGTAAGGGCTTGTAGGAAGAAAAACAAACACCAAATCTACATTTACTAATAGTAAATGTAATTGGTCAAATGTACTGCGTAAAATTTTAATTAATCTGAAGATGGAAACTCTGTCTATAGAATTTTTCACATATAGCTGAAGTGAAAGCCAGATACCGAGTTTGTTTTGGTAGTCATTTTTTTTGGTAGCGATATTGCGAGATGAAATATTCTAACTAACTGCTGCATTTCAGTCGTCTGATATGCTAGTTTAACTATACCTATTAGAAATCACTGAAGATTGTTTTCTCCAACCTTTTAACTGATATTCGAAGTCATTTACCGATCACCCTGGTATAACATCAATTAACGAAAGACAAAATAATTAATTTTTGATTGTCTCATCGGTAACTCGGTGAGCACAATTCGCTTCTTATTTGTATTGTTATTAGTGGTCATTAGGTCAATAAAAATGTATATAATGACCGTGTGAAAGCGTAGTTAGGCGCAAATTTAGAAATCGTCAATATACGGGGGCTATACCGAAACGAATTCTCATAAAATATCTATTTAATTCAAATAAGCAGATTTTTCTTTATTTTTACGCCAGGTTTATTTGATTTTTATTGTAAATACTATTTTATATACCAGTTCCATTTATAGTAAAAGTAGCTGTTATATAAATTATTTTATTCTCTGTTTATATTTGTTTAAGATGTTAAATTGTCTTATATTGTTTTATTAAATAAAAGTTTTATTTTACACCCTGGGTTTAAAATTAGGCCAAGGTCTTCTTTCTTTTTCTTCAAATGCGGCCGTTTTTGGCGATTTGGTCCTTCAAACGGTCTAATAACGCTATGTAATAGTTGCTGTCGATGGTCCTTCCTTTTCAAGGTAGTCAATGAAAATTATTCCAAGCGTATCCCAAAATACAGACGCCATAACCTTGCCAACCCACTGTTCCGTTTTTCCACGCTTTGGAGCGGGTACATCGTGTGCAGTCCACTTGGATGACCGTCTATTGGACTTCGGAGTGAAATGAGGGATCCTTATTTCATCCATTGTCACATATCGACGCAAAAACTCGGGTTTATTACGCTTGATCATCTTCAAACACTGCTCCGAATCATCGACTCGTCGTTGTTTTTGGTCAAAAGTGAGCTGGCGAGGCACCCACTTTGCATAGAGCTTTCTCATACCCAAGTATTCGTGAATAATATGATGTACGCGTTCAGTCGGTAACAACCTCTTTTGGACGTTCACTGCCTTCACAGTCTTCCGTGCTCATTTCAGCACGTCTAAACTTAGCATACTAATCCTTGATGGTTTTTCCTGTGGTAGTGTCCGGAAACTCGACATTAAGCCAAGTTATTGCTTCAAATGTATTTATTTTCCTTCAAAAAGCAATATTTTATTAACACACGAAATTCATTTTACCTATTTTTTTCAGAATAACTAAAGTTGCTTCACTCAAAATGCTATAATTAACAAACTAATGATTCGACATCTGTCAAATTTTAACACGTATCTTTTGAGGGTTAGACCTAACTAAAAAACATATGAATTTTATTCTAGTAGCGCCATCTATGTGTCAATACTGCTTGTTGGACAGTAATTTTTTCGTAACGATTATATTGAATTGTATTATTTTAATGCTAAGTAGTTTAAAAACCATATCAACAAACCTGTTTCTTAATGAAATTAATCGAGGCAATAAGGAAGGACATTCAACTAACGTAATCGAATCGGTATCTATTCGACAAATTTAAATACCATCCGAGATATCGGACCAAACGATCGCGAAACGTATCAAAATGAAGTGGCATCAAAACATTCCGTTCAGTTTTAATGGCATCGGGGGAACTCATGCCTGATAAAACTCGCGATACCTAAACGACAACCGAATAACAATTTCTCGAACGCTATTTCCGCGGAATCACGTGTGCAAGACACACGAAATGTCAGGCAGGTCATCGGTTCACCACGACAAAGATCACAATTTTTTTTAGAGATGACACACACAACTATTAATTTATTTTGCCGGTCTGTCGGCTTTACGAGGGACCGGGTACAAATAGTCGAACGTCGATCATCAGTTCCTAAACAATATTTCGAGTTTGTTTTTCTATTCTCTTAGAGTTTCAGCAATCAGGCCACTGGTAAATAAATATATTTTGTGATATCTACCTCTTGTCATATCAGTGGCCCGTGTAAGTGCTTCAGATCTTCAAAACCTCGCAAAAATAAAACAATCACAAAATAAGTACGTACTGTAACTAAATTAATGTAAATTATCGACAAAAAGTGTAATATATCGCATTAGTGGTTGGGATGGTAATAATTTTTATTATTAAGTAATTTTACGAAGTCTGGCATTAAGTATACACTCCATAAAATGTTACCGAGGCAATACATTGAACTCTTAGCATCTACATGTCAGTCAGGATGCTTAAAGTTAAACAAGAAGAAGCTTAATCAACAATGAAAGAAATAAAAGCAGGTAGACAGTGTCTTGGGTTCTGTTCTTTATTTACTCTACAAATATATGTAAGATATCACGAGAAGTATTCTGCATTCACCTAGATAATATAGAAAAAAATATTTAGACAGAGATCTTCCAACAAAGAGGAAACGTGTGCTCTAGTACTGTGAATTGCTTTTGCTCTAACATCATACTACACCAGCACAAAAGGCTTAGTCCAACTGCTCAACATTGATACAATGACCCTGGGTCAGTTCTTTAATGGCCTGGTATCCCTTTCCAAATCTCCATAAAGGTCATTAAGTATGATAGGGCATTAACAGCACTACTCAATAGGGGTGTTGGCTATATTTCGATATGTCGATATTTTAAAAAATATCGATATATAGATATATCGGAGGAAAAATATATATATATTTTTACAAGTATAAAAAATATCAATCTTTTACAAAAAAATATAACTATATATTTAATAAAAAATGAAAATTTGAAATGTTAGCTTAAAGAGATATATATTATTTCTATATATTTTAAAATATAGCAATATGTTTTTGGCCAAATTTACTAAGTATTGTATTTATTAAGTACCAAATTATATAAGTAAATTAAGTATTAAGTATTTAAGTAAATTATATTTAATTTATTTTGAAAATATATCGAAATATATCGGCAAAAAAAATGTCGATATTGAAGAAATTGTTGAAATATTCATACCAAGAAAATTTATAATTAGAAGAAAATGTAGAGCTTTACCAGATATTGTCACTGCAAATCAATTTAAGTAGAGGGGAAAATTATACGGTAGGTTTAAGAGACACATTACTTTTTAAAATAAATGGATTTGTTGATGTGAGAGATAATACTTTACACAGATTTCCTTTACTTCCTTTACAGCTCTCTGTTACGTCTTCGCGATTATATTCTACTCTAACAGATTTCTACTCTCAAGTGCAGAACGAGACTGATTTTAATTCCATAGAAAATTATACTGTTAATCTAGTTAGAACCTTGTTTTTAAAATTATAAATTATAAATAATAATGGCAGTATAATTTTACATATTTTAATATAGTCAGTTCTAATAATAGAAAAATAAACAAGGCGTCTGTTAGCTGTTTGTCTTTTTCTCTAGTTTAAATTTCACTTGACACCTATAATTTCATTCTGAATGAAGCTGAGATTGTTGTATTTTTCTAGTTAACTGTTCATTTAACTGTTATTATATTGTAAAGGACGATTGTCGTTTTGGAAATACTGACATAATTTTATGATTGAAAATTATATAATTACTTCAATAAACTTCATACATAAATCAAATATTAGTTCGAAATCTTCGATGAATGTTGACGATAAAAAAACGGGAAGAACACTAGACGTTAAAGAACATTTTATACTAATTAAACTTTATTTATTCTCATATTTATAGCTACAAACAGTTAATATTGAAACTTATAACATATCAGAGACTGTAACGCCACTGTTTCAATGCACTGATATTCAAAGAAATCAGTGTATTAGCCTGTTTTAAAATGTAATGAATGAAGTGTTGTTTACAATATAAACTTTCGTTTATTTTAAAATAAGAATCATTTGTATCATGATTGATCAAACAGAAAACCATTTCTTTTAACTTTCAAGTCAAGAATAATGCACTTAAGAAAACAGTTTCACGTTCAATCGCTGATTACTGTTACACTGAAGTTACCAAAAGCATGTCTTAATTAAGCAAGTAATCGCAATGCATTAGAGTTTCGAAATTCTTCATAATACTTGACGATGTTCCTTAGCTCTGAGGATTTAGAATATGGGAACACCGAAACTTTGAAAATCACTTCTAGTCTAGGATTTTTGAAATTTGGAAGGTGGTGGATATATGCCTGATCTTAAACTATTAAGTTACTTAACATACTTTAAGCAGCCATTTTGCAACTTGTATACTATGGAAGTTTGAGTGGAACTATAGCATATCAAACTGGCGAACAATGGTACAGTCGATGCTGAGAATTTTATTAAAAATATAAGATACATAAATTCAATCATTTAATCCCTATCATCGCCTTCTTAGACAAAGAGGTGATAAGATATAAATGCTCCACCATACGGGATAATACTGCCTGCCTGCTTGTCTTAACTACCAAAAATATTTTATTTCAGAAGCTCGCTACAACGCAGCTCGGGAATAATATGAATATCTTTCTTGATTACACATCGATATAGTATAGTACAATGTGCTATATGAGTTATCCGAAGTTATCAGAGCAGAATCGGAATCAAACTAATTAACCCATTATTGATGCTGTTTGTTCTTTTATTACTGAGTTTGCTAATCCAGAGCTAATCTAGGGCATTCGGAATCATCCACAAAATATAATTTTTGGAACACTTACTGTTGATTGATATTAGTAAGTTTGAGGAACTGATACTATAATATGCTCTCTAATGAAAATAAAATAGATTACTTGGGTATACAGTTTTAAATTAGATTGGACCTTCAGAGGTACCACTACTGATGCTACATTTTGACATGATAAATTTAGAAGACATGAGTTCACTTTTTTGTATGGACTATATGTCTTTTTAAAAGTAAAATGAATTAACCAACTCGTAATGACGTCATGTTTTAAGTGACTAAAAAGGAAGTATTAGAAACGATAAAAAATACTCAATAAAAAGTTACATGTCATTCATTCATTGTTTATACGTTTATTTAACTCTGCATTCCTGTTGACCTTTATTATTTTAATTTTAAATGAATCTAATATTATATTGTCGCAAGATAACTGTTACAAATTCACAGAAACGTTACTTACACATCGTGTTATACGTAGCTGGTCATTTTTTATGTCTGTTCTTACATAACTTCTACGATACATAGCACAATGCCTTTTAAATTATGATTATGTGCATACCAAATGCATGCATTATAATTTCATATCGGTATTTTTCCAAACAACATGTGTGGGTAAACTCTAAAAGTTCATGTTACGATCAAAGTAGGGGTATCTTCATGGTTATTTATTTACATTATGTTCCCTCTGCTGAATTTAAATTATTCGAAACTTTTCGTAACTTTATTGGGTCTAGACGAAAGTTGATAAGTAAGATCTTGGTGCAGCTGTTTCCTTAAACATTTATTAAAATCAGGCCAGTTTCTTGTTTGCAATTTTTTTTGTTTTGTTATGGGTTAAATTTTAAATCTTTTATAACTGTTTGTTTTAAATATTTTATAATTTCGACGATAATATGGTAACATCAATGCTAATAAGGAAAATACGTCGACGCAACAACTCGAGACCCAAAATAAAAGATCTCTACTGGTTCCATTATAGCATCAAACCAAGTAGTAATCTCTGTCAAAACTTAACAAAGCTTGTCGCTACGTAACGGTTAAATTAAGGATGGCCAACCAATATGAACTTGTATAATGTATAAGGGTTTATCTTTTAGCTTTAATCTGAGTAGTCTAATTTAATTTTAATTTGCGAAATATATGCTGATGTATTTATCCTATACTCGTCTTGTGTATTGATACAAGTACCACCGACAATAGTAACAAATGAATTTTATAATAATTTTTTAATAAATTAGTTTTTTTAATATTATAAAGGCTCCTGTTTATCAAAGAGGATTTATCTGGACTGGACTTACAGTTTAATGCCAGCCTACCAACTGGCCAGTGGCCAACTTAAAGATCATCCCATAAAACATCCGGTCTTACCCTGCCTGGTTACTGGCGTGACTGGGATAGTTATTCCTTGTCGGATTTTCCACTGTTGCTTAAAGACATTCACAATTACAATCGCAAACACAAAGTACATCCATGCCCCAGCAGGATTCGAACCCGCGACTATCACAATAGTAGGATTACCGTCCTGTCGCCTTGATCACTGCGCCAACGAAGACGACTAAATTAAAATTGAACTAAGCATGCCTAATACATAATAAATAAATTAAAAGATCTTGAAATAAATGAACAAACTCGACCAATAGTATTTAAATAACTGAGATAATATTTCGAGTTATACTTCTTGATAGGTTTTGAAATAAGTTCACAGCGCTTCTTCAACAACAAATACATCAAACAACAAACTGTTCATTGCTAATCACCTAGTTTTTAAATAAGATGTAAATCACTTATCAAGCTTAGAGCAGTTTCTTGTTTGTTATCTTTATATTTTGTTCTTATTTTGATCAAATTAAAATTTATATATACATAGTATTTATATATACATTAAAATTTAGCAGTCCTCTAATTGTAAGGAGCTCTTTTTCATTCATCTATATTAATCATGATGATTTCTGTTGTATGGAAAGCCCAATTCAAAGGTCTAGTTGTTCTGAAGGTTTTTAAAACCCTTTGTTTTGCCTTTTATTTTAAGCAACTGAGGATTTACCTATTTGATAGTTTACACCTATAGAGGAGTTTCAAATGTAACTGTTCATATAACATTATGGATATAAAGCCATTTATTTAATCAATTAGACGTTATTGTGTTTTAAGAATGGAGATTTCAAGAGTTCATTTTCATAAAGTTTAGCTTTATTACATCCTAAAAGGCAACATGCAGCACAGACTCATTGTATAACGTATGATTTTTATGGTGATAAGTTCTTGAGATGATACGACGATGGTTATGATGAACAAATGGTTACAAGGGATGAAAAGTGTATCAAGCACGACAAAAATTTGCGTAAATGATCGCGATTGATGGCCAGAAAATCTCCATAAACGATTTCAAAGCCCCTACCCACACCGAAAAAGAAGATTCTAAGTATTCGATGGCATTACTATTGATGTTTCGTTATTTTTAGATTAACTCATATTTTTCTCGATGGTGAACTTGTCTCAATGAGAGTAAATTAGAGTAGCAATAGAAGCAAATTAAATACATTACGTAAAATTTGATCAGAACTGTGTAAGCATCAACAGGATATATCATTTTTCTGCCTGTAATGTAGGACGGACTTTAGATCCGCCAATTTCACGACTAAACTATTAAAATTTGACAATTAAAATGCTCGAAACCGCTCGAATATGAATGGAAAAACAAGACGGTGTCGACGGCACCACGTTGTGGTTAAGAATGGGAAACAGGTGTTTGGTCATTGTTATATTTAGATGTCCACAAAGCGGTCGGCTAGTCATCGCTAAATATTGCAAATTTCTTGAATAAATATTGTCACAACTCCACCTTTGTCTGGTTATCGGCTTTGTCCACATTCTGCGCAGTAGTTTGTTTATTTTACCATCAATTCCGATGAGATACGGCCGGAACAAATCAATGACGGCGTTAAGCCGGACGACGGTAAGGTAATCGTTCATCAGGCGACACTCGTATGTATCTTGTGTAATCTAAAATAACACATGGGCTGAAAAGTCCCGCGCGTAATAAAAACACGCGTTTTTTTTTCCTCAAACCGACTTTATTCATCATCGTAATCTCCATCAAGAGCCACAAAATTATGCCGCTCTAACATTTCAATACCACTTTTGTAGATCGATTTATCTCTTTCCTCAAAATAGGCCTATCACATGTTGCTCTTCACTCAGATGACGATCGTTTTGATTCCGGAGTGAAGTGATGGATCCATGTCTCATCCATTGTCATATTCTTTTGATATATTTACGATGTTAGCTAACTTACGCAATTTCACTCTTCGATCACTCAAAACGATTTTGTGGATTTTTTTATGTTTTCTGGTGTTGGTTGCACCTCATTTTGACGTACACTATGTTCTTTATCACCTACGACCACGTTTAAAGTCAGCAAATCAATGTTTTATTGTTTTTTCTGATGGAGTGGAGCCCTTGCAAGCAGTGTAAAGTACGAAATTGTTTTTGATCCACTGTATTGAAAATAACAAAAGTAGTGTCACTCTTAGCCCAATAACTCACCAACTTATGAGTAGAATATCATGAAAATTTAACAGCTTTCTTTAGAAGATGAGGTCTAACTGAAAGAGCGGTCAATACAATAAAACTGGCACATAAATGTGTTACTTCGTTAATTAATTGTGTGGGCACTAGAAAACCTGCAGGATTTATTACTGATCTTAAAAATTATTTTGAATGTTGACGAATAATATATGGATAATATCAGTACTTATGTAAAACAGAGCTGTATATATTATATTTTTTCGATATTTTTTTCCTAAAACACAGACAAAAATATGTACCATTCAAGGAAATCGTAAATCGTGATGGTACTTGGAATTCCCTCTAGTATTTTAGGCTTTATAAAAAAGGTTTGAACGATAATGTAAGGGAACTAGGCGGCTTCTTTTTAATTGCAGACTTTGTCGTTCTTGCGAATACTTGCAGCAATAATAATTACCTTGGATGGCAACATTATTGGCGTTCCTTCGTGGGCTGTATTTGCCAGATGTAATATCTTAACATGTACAAGCGACGTTAGAACTTCATAAGAGTTCATTTCTAAAGACGCAACGCTCAAAATCACTATATTTTTCTTATTCAATTTAGTTTACTGCAATTTGTGCTGCCTAAGCTGAATTTCATCAAATGGTAAGCTTGCTCACAGAGTATTTCAGTTTTCTTTTTTTAATTCTCATTCATTATTTATTGAATCTCCATTTCTTATTTTATATTTATTAGCCTTTATTTATTATTTTCTATTTATTATTATGTATTCATTATCCTCCACTTATTTATTTATCCACGTATCGTTATTTATTTTATCCTCCTCTATTTTATTATTTCTTTGAATCGTCGTATTCTTAAACTACGCCATGTCGTTTACATTGTTTTCTATTGACGGCCCGGTTTATATATGGATAACCCCAGAAGAACATGAACATGATCACGTCATTGGTATCATTCACATCACTGCCCGGATTGCTCCGAATGAATATCTCGACATCCTCAATAATGATGATGGTCTAACTGTGACTAGCATATTGCTACCAAACGCTGTCATATTTCAAGATGATAATATGATCATATTTACATGTTATGGGGAGTTTTAGTTCAGAAAGTGAGGAGTAAATATCGATCTCTAACAGCAGTGAAGCAACTGGATATTTTGGTACAAAAATGGAACTAAACTTCGTTGGAATCTATTTAGACACTTTACGCTATACTATGAAGAATGGCAGCGATTTCAAAAGCAAATGATGGCACAACATCTTAATAATAAATAAATATTGTGTATATGTCCGGTGTTCATACTATTTCATGCATTCTTTATATGTATGTACATATATGTATCAATTCTATGTTATAGCAAGCTTGATCATCAGTTTAATATCTCAAGGTATTTAGAAAATGATTCAAAAGATTACGCAGATTGATTTGATGATTAAATTTTAATATATTGGAAATTCGATGAAAAACATTTATTTTCCACTCCTGTTTCTTGGTCCTATAATAATGTTGAAAAATTAAAACTGCCAGGCTTTTTTTATAAAAGTAAATACATCTAAAAGTTTAGTATTATTCAAATATTTAGCTTTCAATTTTCACTTTTAGGTTTATTTGCAAATAAAATGTAATGGACTCGCTGTATAGTTGTTAACTTGGTTTGCAAACATTGTATTAGAATATATCTTCATTGAAAACGTAAAATCAAAATTATTTTCTATCTTCAATAGTTCAATATAAAGATTTCGACTTATTGTAAAGATAGTTCCCAACGCTAGTCTTCATTACTATTTTTAGAACAGTTACAAATATTTATAAGATATATTCTATCAGACTGAATTGTCATATGGTTTATCTTATCTTATGTGTTATGTTATGTTATATTATGTTTAAGTTCTGATTGCTTGTATTTTGATTAGCGATATCTAATGGTGAAAATGCGAGGCATTAGTGTAAATAATTGTAAAATTCGATAGTTTTATCACTTATTTACTTAATATAACAATTTTTTATTAGGAATGATTGAGCTATTCAGTGTGTAGAGAGCCTAATGATCGACAATCATTTATGTGTTGTTTGATCTCAAGAAATCTGCTGCTGAAACCCATCAAATACTTTTAGAAGTTTTGGTGTCGGTGACAAAGAAGAGTCTGAAGGGTCAAACATTTCTAAGATGATTAACTAACTAACTTGGAAGAAACAAGGTCTTGATGGTTATGTGGTGGTACATTGTACCGATTTTTCTCAATAAATGCCTTTTTTAAATGAAAATATGATCAGAACACATGCAAGTACCTGATGTCTAAGTTACCTCATGTTACACCTTTATTCGTAACTTAATATATAAAAAAACAAAGGCTTGTTATCAACAATATACTATGAAATATAATTTGGAAATTTCATAGCAAATTATCGTATTAGAGCAAGCATTACATCATATATTCGTTCGATGCAGAGGGTCTAGAAAAAAGTACTACGTAATTTATAGTCAAAATATTGTTTAATCTAAATATATATTTGATAGTATAATATTTAAAATCGACTTAATTGTTTTTATCAATTTATACGCATTATTATATGTAAAACAAGTTCTGTCGTTGATATTGTTGTTCGATGTTAACAGATGTAAATGTAATTATTTTTTATATAAACAGTGATGCGAATACTATTTGTTATAACAGAGTTAATGGTGATGATTGATGTCTTTACTACTATTCCTTTCAACGTTTGTTTATTTTGAATTGATGTCATTACAATAGGTTTTTATTCAGGAAAACAAATACATTTATTTTTTGTTTTTAGTGACTTTCTGATAGGTCAATGGTATTTTGATGAATAATTGTGATATTAAGCATTTTTTATTTACTTAATCGTTTATTTTATTTACTTAGTATTTACAGTAGTCGCTGGGAACCATATCTGAATAATACAATGTATGGGGAATAATTTAATTTCAAATATTGATTATTGCTTGATTAGCAAATGCTTCTAAAGTAACTTAAATCCACAAATTTTCATTAAAAATTCTGATGAGACATAAAGCTTTTAACAAGGGCGCGTTCAAAGTCTATTTTTTTAGGCTATGCTTTTTGACAAAACGCTCTATTTAATTATTAATTATTAATTGTTCTTTAAACCATTTTATCGTTTGTGTTAGTATTTCCATTTCTTTTTATCTTAATGGCTGATATGGACTGGTTCTTTTCCAAAATCGGAGCATTATTGTCTAGTTTGAATATACCTGATGAAGTAATAAGGTTCACTCCAGCTTTATTTCTTTTAAAATAATGTAGCTTGAAGTAAATTACACGTGTTTCTTTTAATTACCACACATTTCAGAAATAGTGTAGAAGGAAATTTATTATCTCCAATCGAATTTGGTTTTGAAGTAGACATTTTTACAACTCTATAAATTCGAATCAATTGATATTTACAATATACTGCCTTATATTAGGGCATTGACCCTTGTCAAATTGTTATAATTTTGTGATCATTTTCTTTGATTTCTCGATAATCATATTATTACACATATATCTTTGTTTGCTAAAGGTTGGCGATAAATATTTCGTATTAATGTGGTTATGATCTAACTACCTGTTAATCAGTTCATGTATTTACATACATATTATTTTGTTGGTACAAAAATATGTTACAAATTCATTTTTTTTGCGCTTTACCTACTACTTAACGGTTAGTATACAAAATGTTGTCATATTATATTTTCTACTAATAATAAAGATAAAAACCAAGTAGAATCATATTTCATTCTAAACGCTTTTATTTATTACAGATCTCAGTGTAATATTTTTAATTTTTTAACCGACTTATATATATATTTCGAACGAATATATATATTTTCATATAAATATAATATTCATATATATATATATATATATATATATATATATATATATATATATATATATATATATATATATATATATATATATATAATTAAAAATATTTTTGATAAAACTCCCGTTATATTTCCTACCATTCTACTATTTTCTATCAATTTTCTGGCTGTTGATACCTTTTGGAATGAGGTGTTGAGTATTAGATTTTCTTAGCAGGAGTGTTTTAGCATCACCCGGTGATTAGAACTGGCAAACCAGCCAGACACATATTACAATAAAATCATTAAAGCATATTGAATTTAAATAAAAATAAAACACTAACGCTGGATTCGAGCAAATGACAACAGAAATGATCAATGCCGATGAAGAAATATTATTACAATCACCTTTGCTCAATATTCTTGCATAAGCTGTAATTATTGCTTTCTTCTGAAATATTTATCTGATACACTCATCTCGAGTTCGCTTAGAAATCCTCCTCATTTGATGTTGCGATTTTTTCTTACTTCTTTGACTCCATCCTATCTATCTTCATTCCTGCCTTGGCTCTTCTGTTATTTCACTTTTTGCCGGTTGTATCTTTCTTTTATATCTCGTTAACATTGTACGTTGTAATGAGTTCGTCTGTAAATTGTTTAGTACACTATTTTTCTTAATATACTTTACTCTTAGTCTCCTTTCTGTCTGCTAGAGTTTATCTGGACTGGACATACTATTTAACGTGGACTCCGAACCACGGTCCTCGGCATTAAGCCTATCGACTGGCGAGTGACCAACTTTGAAGATCAACCCAGAAGACATCCGGTCTCACCCAGCCTGGTTACTGGCGTAACTAGGATCATTTTCCTTCGGATTTTAAACCCTTGCCTGAAAACAATCACAAATACAAACATAACGATCATGCTCCAACAGCCGCCTTTACCACTGCTCCACCAAACTGGTTTAATTTCGTATAGTAATTATTCTTATAATTTTACTACTTATGTCCCTTTATTGTCATATAACATATAGTGTTTCTCTTCTTACTCTATCAAAAGCATTTTCCAAACCAATAAAAGCTACATAAATCTGTTTTTTAGGTGAAACTTTAGGTCTTATGCTAAATATATGACATCGTCCCATTATGTTACTACTGATTTTAGACGATATTCTATAATTTGCTGGTATATCATGGTTGTGAATCAAAAAGTAATCCCTCTATAATTATTGCAGTTTATTTTGTCTCCTTTTTATCCATTAGATTAATAAGTGGGATTTATTCCTCTTTCCATACTCTATTTTATAATATCAATAATAATTCAGTAGCTTTCTAACGCATATTTTCAGCAGTTTTTTAGTGCTCTTTAATTCTTCAACTTTTATCTCCTTTGGGCTCTCATTTTCTTTTTTTGTTGTTCGGTGTATTTTTTCGCAGGTTTTTTTCCTCCTTTCCTGAAAGAATTCCTTTTATCTCTCCATGAATATGCTTTTTCTCAAAATATTTTGTAAGTTTGAAACTTTGTAAAAAAAGGTTTTCTTTACTGTTTCTTTCCATTTTTCCTCCAAATTATTATTAGTATTCGTGATTTCTTTTTTAGCTCTACTATCATTCGTCTTATTTCTGGTTTGCTTTTTTATATATATCGTCTCTCTTTTCATTCTGTTAGTTGATCTTTTCTTCTTTTATTTCTTTTCTTATTGCTTATGAACACCACATTGTTTGTTTCTGTTATCAGCAAAATACGTTAGTATATAAGTCAGTATACTAGATACTATACTAGATATTTGATTTTTTATGCTGCTTATTGGCTAATAAAGACAGATAACAGGCAAACACCTAAGGGCAGGTTCTAGTTATTAGTTAGTGTGACTAAAATATCAATGTTTTTTTTTTGTCAATTACTGATGTCATCAATTATGGTAATATATGTCTTTATTGATGCTATATTATGAAACTGAAAAGATTCGCAGGCTTTAAAACAATTTCCTAATTATTATAATATGTTATGCTATATTATTTAGTTCAGCTGTAGATCTAGAAATTTTATCATGTCTATTAATAAAGCTCTCTTTATACATAATTTGTAGTTTTCATGGCGAATTATAACAGGACGGCTGCTAAAGCATTACATCATTTATTCGTTTTAAATATGACCTGATAAAATAATCCATAAAGGAAGTCGTAATGTAATTTTTATACAATTAAAAATTAGAAGGCGCGTACCTATTTCATGTTGGCGTTAATTCGTAGCGCTTTCGTATTAGAAAGAGTTTATAAATTAAGGGGGTTTTATTGTTTATAAAGGCGAAAAATGTAATGTTGTAATAGCTTCAAGTCGAAATTCGTGTAATTTTCATCCATCTTGAACATTTTCCGTGTTAGTAGGAATAGCCACTTTTTTCAGCCATTTTTTGTCAGGTTTGATGACGATACTATGGCGCATTAGATGAGATGTGATCCAATGCTATTTTGTAGACATTGACTATATCATTGTTCTTGAAAAAACGCTCGTAGTTCTTGATTTATTACTTAGTACAATCTTAATTTACAAAATAATGTATAACTACGGTTCTGTTCTATTTCCATTATTCACAAGTAAGGCGAACTAATTAAACTAACCTACTTAAACTAAAGTTAAGAATACACTTATACACTAAACAAGTTCCTGTGGTTTGGTTCGCTTCAATCTTTTGATTTCCTGCGTGTCGTCCAGTAGCTGTACTGCTTCCATGTTGCTGTGATTCAGTCACCTTATTTCATGTTTTAAGGCAAAGTCTTGGATTGTTTCGTGCAGTTCTTTGTCGGTTACGTAGCGATAAGCGTTGGTAATTAATCGTAGAACTTTAGTTTTAGGTGCGTTGGACTACTAAGATAGTTGGTTTGATATTTTAGAGCAGCTCCATATTTAAAGCTCATAGGTCCAAATAGGCTTTATGATAGACCGATAAACCAATCTCTCTAACATGCCCTGCTTTTTTCTTGATTCTGCTTGAGGAGTCGGGCATCCGTCAAGTGATATAATTAGGTTTTAGTCATTTCCCCGCAACGCAAAATTAACATGTACAGATTTGGGCCTATTAACCTGTATGTTACAGTGTCTAGCCGCCCATTTGTAGATATAGTTGACCGTTCTTTGTACTTTTCTACAGTTTTAAACGGAAATACATCCTTTGCCATTATAACTATGTGGTCGATCAATATTCCAAATAATGTTTATTTTTTTGTTGGAACATCAGTAGTATAGAGCAGATATAGTAACAGTAATTCCGCGATAGCAATTTGCTCTTTCTGTAGATTAATCTAAAACGCCATTCCCGGTCAAAAGCTTGTGAGACGTCCAGGAATATGGCAGGGCAGTATTTCTTTTATTGGAATGCCTTTTCAATAACCGCTGTTACTCTGTTCACTTGATCGATTGCCGGGTGGTGAATTAGGAATTCAAACTGGAAATCTGGTGTATATATATATATATATATATATATATATATATATATATATATATATATATATATATATATTAGAATATTATCGGCAATTAGAATATTATCGTTAGCACATAGTTATAATCATATTCGACAATTTTCATTTGATTTTTACATTACTGAATCAGTTACGTACCTATCAAAAAACGCCTACATACGGTCAGCGCCGAGAAATGATCTTCAATGTGTAATAAACTACATATTCTAATCTAAAATTTTATTCAACATCTCTAGTTATCAGGTTAAATATTTAACACCAAAAGAAATATCGATCTTTTGTGACAGTGCAACTATAGATGGCAGCGGTAGTGACACATGGTTCGGGAAACCAAAATTGTTATATTTTCTCATCATATAAACCTTCCCTGGAATTCCACAAGTATTGCAAAACTAAAATTAGCGAAATCGGCTCAGCCGTTCTCGGGTTTTAGCGAGCCTAACGAACAGCAATTCATTCTTGTATATATAGATAATTAGTGAGTCCAGTTAGAAGACACTTTAAATCTCGCCCAAAGCTTTATGCAAATCTGGAACCTTCTAATTTCAAAACGCTTCTGTCGAGGACCCGTAACGTCACAGAATGAAACTATCGTTCTGTTTAGATCTGAACCCGTCACGCCTAGATCTGAAGCGGAATATTGCCCAATCGATACGCGATTATCGGTTTTTGTCGAAACCGAAAACAACACAACATCGCCGGTATGACGTGTATCGATATTTTTAAAAACGAAGCGGCGAAAAGAGTTTCGACTAATTTAATTTAAAAGCGTTTGCGAACGCGGGAACCTTGGCCGATATATGCGCGATCGCGAATTTTCGCCCAACGAAGGAGCGTATCGCCAAAATTGTTATTTAAATGTTCTATCGGGTGGCCCAAAAAATATCGACACGATGTTGCGTTATTCTGATGCGTACAACTTCCCAAGAATTTCATTGTTACAATTTAAATGTCGAGAAATATGTTACAAATAATATATATGGACAATAAATTAATTTTAAATTATTTACGACAGATGGTGTTACTGTGTATTAAATCGTACATTTGTAACAAAATTCATGTTGAAGTCTCAGTAACAGGTGTCATTTTTCGGTGTGTGTAATTTCGTCGTAAGTACAAACAATACATTCATTCAGTCTGTTGACAATGTCTGACGCATTTACTAGAAGTTTTACTATTTTACTTCAACTTGAAGAAAATAACCACTGAAGGTTATTAAGTACAGTGCGAAACTTAGGGCAACCTTATTCCGTGGAATTCAACTTGTGTATGTTGATTTCGGCGTTTTAAAGGTGATGATTCTGACATCAAAAGACGTTCTAGGAAGAAAAACACAATTGAAAACGATAATTTGAAGGTATTATTCTATGGTGATCTGTTAAAACAAAAATAATATGCAGGAACTGTTAGGAATAATCAAATAAGGGTCTATAAAATACCGAGAAATATAATCCCAGATGTTGAACACGAGACGTTTATCTGGGATGTTATTGAAGGGTATTTCGGTCATTCAGTGCTCAACCCTCGTTTGGTTTATTCGTGCCACCATCGACTGCCCAAGCCTCGTCAACAGGTAACTCCGCTGCCATCCTTTTTATCATTTGTATTTTTCACATTTTTTTATATTGTCAATAAATAACGGTCACATCATGTAAACACCAATCGCTGTAAGAACATGAGAATGATACAAAATCTAGGATACTTCGTGCTGTATGATTTGAAGGCAAGAAACATTAAAGGGTGTTTGGTCATGTGGGAAATACTGCTTCGATAGATCAAAACCAAAATAGGAAAGTTTTTTTTCATACCTCGGTCGAAAGTACGTACTTTCGTCCCTAATAACAAGGAAGAAAGTTAAACATTTACTACCTGTGAGAAGTATACTAGTTATTCTGTCGCTACAAAAAATGTTTACCGCTGTCATTAACGTTGCTACCTCTAACCTTTAACCTTCAATGTTATTTTGAATGTTGTTAATAACGTACTTTCGACCGGCTATAAAAAAAATCGTATACACCACACGGGCCAAAAATTTGAATCTCAATCCTGCTCGTCATGATTCCTGAGGCGAAGCCGAGCAGGGTCTAAAATTCAACTTTCGGCCCTTTTGGTGTAATATACGTTTGCATCGTATTCTTACTGATGTTAAGAAACTTATCCATTACGATAATCCATGCGCCAACATCAACGGCAAACCTAATAGACATATATCCAAGCTCTAATGCTCTATGTGTGGCGTTATCAATTTCGTATGGGGTACCATGAGCTACTAGAACTTAATGACACCATCAATAGGGACCGCTATAGAGTTTAATTGATGCATTTGAACTGAGCATTTCTGGTGAAATTTGTCGATTTGTGAATGGCATCAAAAGAAACACCGTTGTTTCGATATGGAATTCACTAAATGAGGATTTATTGCAATAACCACCAGCAATAGCGAGTAACAGACGCAGAGCCGTGGTCCTGAATGACAACGTCTGGCCACAGGTTCACAAGTTGTGAAGGTAACATTGCCGTAGCTGGAAGAACGTTTTGCAGCACCGAGAGTAAATCAAATCCATACATAATTCAGGAAAAATGTCGATGGAATTGTAAGAATTCTAAAAATACTGGCGATATATTTGTTGTAAATATTTAAGCTAAATTTTTCATCCTATTTTTAAAATTGTTATCTTTTATAGTGTTTTCATTTTTTTTTCAGCATAATTACTATATTTTTTTTAATTAATTACATCTTACATTCGATATGCTTAATACAATCTTAATTTATTTAAGTTAATTTATTGCTACCACACTGTTTTACTTGCATTAATATACAAGCAAGGCATGTATGGGATTAATACATCATATGTGTTTTCCAAATTAGAATAAAACTAATCCACTTAAACTTAAACAAATGCACTTATACAGTAAAGTAGTTTGTGTGCGAATCAGACCGCTTCAATCTTATTTCTTGCGTGTTGTCCAGTAGCTGTATTTCTTCCACGTTTCTGTAATTTAGCAACCTTATTTCAAGTTTTAGCGCAAAATCTTCACTTCGTGTATCCATTCGAGGTCACCGTTCATCTCTTCGTTGGTTACATAGCGGTAATATATCGGTAATTAATCGTAGTAACTTTTTTGGGTGCGTTGGATTACTAGTTTATTTGTAGTTTTAGTGGAACCCCATATTTGCACCCAATAAGTCCAAATGGCCTTTATGATAGACTGATATATACTGTCAAGTTGAGAGTATCTTCCGACTAACCAGAAGAGTTGCTTGACTTTTTGGCTGACATGATGATCGAGATATATTACGTATTAAGTATTTAGCTGATTCTGCTTGAGGAATCAGGCATCCCTCAAGTGATATAATTAAGTATTTGTCAATCCGCCATAATTCAAAATTAATATAGACAGATTTGGAGCTATTAAGCTGTATTTTCCAAACTCTAGTCCATTTGTACATCTTGTTGACCGCTACTTGTACATTCTCTATAACCCTAGACAGAGATACATCTTTTGGCATTATAACTGTTTGGCCAGCAAATGTTCCAAGTATAGTTTCTTTTGTTGTTATTACCAACAACAGTAGAGAGCAAATATAAAAATGGTCCCAAGTGATTTACTATAATGTGAAGATTTTATTTTGGTGACCAACTTTTTTTCCATACTTTCTCCAGATATACTCAGGGAAAATCGCGATTCATTGTAAACCCGATATGATTAAAGATACACCAATGAAATTATCAGCACTTATAGGAAATCTGAAGTTTAATAAGCCAGGAACATTTTTTGCTTCTAAATTACAGTATTCCAAAAAATACTGGCTAAATATGTTTTTAACAAATATATATTTAAAACTAAATTTGTAGTCGTATTTGTTAAATTATTAATTTTATGGAAAAAAAATGGTTTTATAATTTTTTTCACAACAATTTACGTATAATGTGAAGATTTCATTGCATTTAGAGACGAACAATTTTTCACATTTTTGCCGTATGTGTACTCAGGAAAAATCGCGTTTTCTGTCTATTTTTATACTTGGCCTTATAAATCAGGTTTTATCAAAGATAGATCGATGGAATTATCAGCACTGATGTAGAATCTGAAGCCTAATAAGCAGATAATATCATTTTCCTTCTATATTAAAGTATTTCAAAAATACCGACAAGATATATTTTTCATTAAAAATATTTAATCTAAATATTTGGTTGTACATGTTAAACTATTCATTTTATATAAAAATATTAGTTTTATCATTTTTTCACCACAATTTATGTAAAAATACAGTCACAAAATTGCGTATTCTTTCTTTATCAAGAGTAAATGCACTGAAAACATTAGTATTTTTGCAAAGTTGGGTGTCTAATAGAAAAGAAGTTGTTTTTCAATGAGCTTGTAGCATTGCAATGAAAGCAACAAAAGAAAACTGTATAAAAAATTAATATAAAAATATTTTTTATTGCCCTTATTAGAAATGTAGAAAACTGACATCAACCTGAAGAATGTCCTATGATATTAGAACTGAATAACTGCTTTAAACTCTGCCAAGAAAGCGAAAATAAAATTCGTAAATTGTTACCAAATCCACGAAGTGATCTCAAAGAAAGTATTTAGAGTCAAAAAAAGGACACCTAGTTTACAATAAAAGAAACCGAAGCAGGTATACCACAAGGAAGCTTATAGGGTCCTTCTTTATTCATGAAATACACCATAAATGGAAAATATCACCAGAGCTATATTTCCTGATAATCCTGAGATATTTGCTGTTAGAAATTATAGTGAAGAAGCAACCAGAAAATTACAATATAACATAGAGAATAAAAAACGAATCTATTTAGTCTAATAACTACTACTATAGTTCAACCATAAAAAATTAAACATTTATATTTTTTATTTGACGTTTTCCTTCATTTTCAACGTATATTGCCTTTTAATTGACTTTGAACGATTAAAAAGTTAATAACCTTATTTTTCACATTATTTTCGGGCGCATTAACTCTACAGTTTTTGTCTTCCTTCCAACTGAACTTCGTTTTCATTAAGTTAAGATGACGCTTAAGTACGCACGCATCATATATATAAAAATAATAACATAGATCATTTCTTATATTGAACCGTGACAGTTCAAAAGGGAAACAGCTATCGGTAAAAGATGAACTGAGTTCATATTTATATTTAGATTAATATGTTGGCGATATTTAAACTAAAAGTTATTGTTTACTTGCTTTACGTTAGAAAAGGTATCTTTTAGTCATTATTAAGTAATTAATTGGCAATATTACAAATATTAAATTTGAAATATGAATGTGTCTCGATACAGCTAGTTTAATTACTGTACAAAAAATGCATATTAAAACTGACCGTTTTTTTTAATTTGATATATTTTTATTTATTTCCTAATAATGCTAATTAATTTCTTAAACATATACTTTACCATAATTTAGAATGAAAAACATAATAGTAGCAACTAAGCAGTTAGTAATTTAATAGAAGACTATTTGAGGATAGTGATTTGGTAATACAATGTTCTCCTCCTAAATACCTTTGATATATACTCACAAAAATACGTTATATTTTCCTCACAAGACCTAAATACACTGAAGAGAACGTTAATATTTTTTTTGTAAGTTAGATGTTTAATAGAAAATTAGTTCTATATCAAGGAGTTTGTCGCATCATATTGAACACCATGTCATAAAAACGACAATAGCATAATTTCCACATCTAATATGTTCTACTTCTTCTATCAAGAAAAGATGGAAAAAGATAGATCGACCCAAATAATGTTATATTTTAAAAGTTATTACTTATATTAAAATAGAATTGTATCAGCAGTATCTACCATTCTCTATCATTTGACAAGTCGCTAGTTCTTTTCGTTAAAATAAAATATTTTTGAGATGAATTAATTAAAAAGTTGCTAAAACTCAAGTTGAGACTAAATATATTTTTGCATTCCTTCTTATTATGGTATATTGTTTTTGTCGTTATTAGTTTGTTAAAGATAACATTTGATATAATATTTGGGTCATGTTAAATAAGTTTCCACGTGATTTCTCCCAGGACTGCATTTTATTTCATGCAACGACAAGAGATCATTATGTAGATCCCTAAATCTTAAATAAATTAGCAAGTGTGAACTAGGTCGTATTACCATTTTTATTAGAAAGTCACCGAAATGAATTAAGCATTTTTTTGTTCAAATTCCATTAATGAATTATTCAATATGAATATAAATTTGTTCTATATTTATCAACTGGTGGCTGTTCTATTTCTCTTTAATCGAGTAATGATATTTGTTTATTATTTATAATGGGTGTTTCAGTTTTAAGGACTTTCTGCAATATTTTCTTTTATTTATAGAAGCTGTGTGACTGCAAAATAGTATTTTGTTAATATGTTATATTGTTAAATTTCCTTTCTTACTTTGCTGTTTAAATGTTTGTATTGTTGATAATTTTAAACATAAATGTTGAGTTACTCGTAATTTATGTAGACAGTGTTTGTAGTGCAATTTACCAGCTTGATCAATCAATACCTTAGGGAACTTAAAAGCTAAACCCGGCCATCTCAGATCACATGAAACTGGTCTAATAATATATCTAACGCTTCCATCAAAACGTCTTTATTTATTTATCTTTACTTTATCACTAGTGTTAAGCCGCTAGTTTTAAAATGCTAGAAGATATCGCTGATGTAGCAACAATAACAGCATGTAGTGCTTTTATGTACTTTTCTAATAAATATTAAACTTTCTAATAAAAAAATCTGTCAGCTTGGTTGGCGCAGTGGTAAACGTGACAGGACGGTCCTCCTACTGTTACGATAATCACCCGTTCTAATCCTGCTAGGGTATGGTCGTAAATTTATGATTGTAATTCTTTAATATTTGTGATCGTCCTAGGCAAGAGTGTAAAATCCGACAAGGAAAATGATCCCAGTCACGCCAGTAACCAGGCTGGGTAAGACTGAGATGATCTCCAAGTTGGTCGGTAGGTTTAGGTCAAGTCCAAATAAACCCTCGTTGGTAAAAAGGAGACTTTAAAATATAAGAAAAACTCCAAAAATATTAATTAAAACAAAATATCAGCACTTTGTAGGCATATTGTCTTTTGTTGCCAAGATCCGCAAGTTTAAAGTACAAAGAAAGTGCCTTACGTTTCACTAAATGACAGATAGATAGCACCTATCGAAAAATAAATCAACATTGCCCACCCTATAATAAAATAATATATGCTACATATTTTATTTAAATATTAATTCTAATACTCGTAACGAATTTAAAATATTTCGGTATTAGCATTTCGTACTTTCTATAAAGCAATTTATTGGAACATTATAAAATATGTAAATCGGTATAAAAATAGTCCACAATTTATTATTTTAATAGGTACAAGTGAGACGTAATCCATATTTATTCAAATCAAACTATAATCTATAAGATTATAAATTAACTAATCATGAATAATATTAATTTAAGAGGTAACTTTTAATTTCTATTATATATCAAATTCGAGTTGATTAATTATCATTGGGCTTCTATCGTATTACTCATAAAATATTGGGATATTCGAATAAATTGTTTAGTTTATTGATTTCATGGCGTTTTTTTTGTGAAAAAATTAATTGATTTAATTCAAAGAAATATTTTAGTTTCGTACTTTCTGGAAGATTTCTGGTTGATAAGAAACTGAACCAAATGATACAGGTTTCTTTTGAGTTTCAATGAACTAATTTGACAGTGGTCGAAGGAATAAATGATAGAGTACGGTCTGGACTATACGATGAAAACAAGGAAACATACCAACCAAGTTCTTGCAATGTTTAATTAGCAATCAAGGAAATATATAATATAACGGTGGAACTTTCTTCTGGTTCAGTACAGAATAGTTTTATACGTTTAAAAGGAATATGTGTATGTGTGTTTTTAAAACTTAGACACTTAAGAATATTACATTACATCGACTTTTCTGACGTGTGTATGCCTAAGATGAGTTCCATCAGGCATATTATATTTAACTCAATATTTACTTAAATACACAAAATAATAATTAACCATTAAAATTATTAATTAAGTTGATTAATCGTTTTGAACTGCAAGCTTCTCGTACTCCCTAGGAAGCTTGAATGGCTCACTTACTGAAATGAACTTTAGAAAGTATTAATTTTGAAGTAGAAGAAGCACTACATGAGTTTGACTTGAACGATTATTTCTTGAAACTATTTTTTTGTCTCATTGACATAATATTTCAAGTTTTACTTAAGGGATGTAGTTAAAATTTAGTGTTCTTTGTATATTCTTCAATATATGGGAGCAAAAAATCCTTTAAACCTAATATATATGCCTATATTAATGGCAAAAAACTAGATTTCCCGCAAAAGGCGCTTGTTGGAAGCAAAACTAGCTTTGTTTTAAAAAAATTCTCGTTTTATTACATTTTGTAAATCACAACTTTCAGTTAAATTAATATAAAGTATCTCATCATTTTTTTTTGTAAATACTATCATGTCACGAGCCTCTTTTCATTCAGAGTCACTGTAGTAGAGCCAAGTCTTATCCATAATGATGAATCATTGCACAAAATCCTTTGAAAACTTTCTAAAATCGGACATTCATGTGTTTTTGTACCATTGCAGCCCGTCACGACAACGACAACTAGTTCCGTAAACACAAAAATATTAAATAAACAATTAACGAATATTATCTTGAGCGTTATCCTGACCATAACTCAGATAGATGACGCGCTGCAACATTAATTAATCCCGAGCCAAGCTGACCAATTGAGAGACGGTCGTTTCTCTCCTCGTTTGTTTTCCTGAAACGTCATCGAAGCCATAAATCAAGTTACGCGACATGTTTTCTCACGCCTCTATCTAATCTAGCCTGTCCTTTAAACAATTGCATTAATAAAAAGGATTGCTTGATTTATACGTTGCGCGTGACGAGAATATCTAGCTCCTTGACGAGCCGGTCTGGGGCGTCGCGTGGAAACTTAGAATTCGTCATACTTATATACAACATGAAAATTAACTTAGATTAACTTAAAAACAAATTAATTGATTTTAACATCATGGAATATTTAATAATTTATACCCAAGAAGTCAGTGGAAAACAACAGCATATTTTTTTTATTGAATTAAGCGATACTACCAAGTGTGTCGGCAAGTATTTTCCGGAATTTCCAATAAATTACATCAGCCATAAATATGCAATATTATGCATTGACATAAATTAGGTGTATTAGAAAGACATACCGATTTTTTTTCATAAAAAACTACATGATTTTCAAGATAATTTATTTATTCAAAATATTGGCTCTTTGATTCCATACATCTTGCCCACCTTTCATACAATTTATGGATCCCATCACAAAAAGACAATGTTGCCAAAAAAAGTGTCCAAAAAGTACTGCTCTGAAAGCGCGTGTCCCAATGATGCAAAAAGTGGATAGTCGAACGGGGCAAGGTCAGGAGAGTACGGCAGGTGCTATAATATGTCCCATACAAGTGTTTTCATCGCTTCCTTGGTCCATTTGGCGCATCACAATACGTTATCTTCGGGCCTATTCTCGACGTTTTTCGATCAATACATGGTTCAAGTTGATCATTTGTTGTGGGTAGCGATAAATTGTTTCACCAGGTTTCAATAGTTTGTAATACACCACGCCACACTGACCCTACCAAACACAGAGCAAGAACTTTTAGAACATTTGTAATATTTTGTTGAGATCTAGTAAGTAATATTTGAAATTATTCACGAAGTCTTTAAGAACTTTAATTTGTGGGCCAATAGAAATTCCATCTTTAACTTTTGCTTCTGGTAATATTAATTTTTTTTTTCAAAATTGTTACGGTCTTTATCTAGCTTTGTTTTATAAATTCTAATTTATTATTTATTTTTAGGTTCATAATTAGATTCTCATTCAACGTTTTATCTTTAAAAACGAAATTCATTTCTTAGTGGTCAGAATTGTGGAGAATAATATTGAGAATCTTTTTTACTATCCTACAAATAGAGATAATACAGGTTTTGGTAAATACACTCTGTAGTCTCATTAAAAATCCTACCATCTTAAAATCGCCAATTAACTGCCATTTATTTCTTTATATTACTCTTTATATATCAATTTTTCTTTCAGGTATATAATTCAGATTAAGCGGCAGGAAGACATGCAAACTTATTTAAATTATGCTATAAAACAATTTTCAAGTTCTTCATGGAGCTATTAACCAATAAACACCATTCACAGGGAACACAAAACATTAAAATGGCTTCAAACCAACCTGTTATGCGGTTACAATAAAAAAGTCACCTTCTTTGATAAGAAACGTGGCAAATGTATCATGCCAACTCCGTTAATCTGTCATATTGATATCATTAAACAAATTCCATCAAAACAAGATCCAAAAGCACTTCGACAAATAAAAATATTTTATTAAGTTATTCAGGTAACAAATGGGCTATTGGTGGTGCCTGTAACACTATCAATTCTTCATCTTCCATATATTTATTTGTATTTGTATAAGTCAGGATATTTCATTGGTTTTGTAATTTTATCATTTTTTATTATTATTTTATATATTTTCGCACGATTAACCACATGAAAATAATAGACATCAACGAGATTGATTGGTTCTCACCAAATTCTTGGTACTGCGAATTTAATTTTCCGCTTCTCACCTCTATACCAACTGAATTTACGTCTATACCAATTATTTTGTATAGTTGTAATCATTTAAGCTTTATTTTAATAAATTCTATATGTTTTTACTTTTACACCCAATATAATTTATAAAAATAAAGTGAAAAAAGAACAATAAAAAACTGAAAAACAACAGCCTTTTTTGCTAAACAATATAGTTATAAATAAACTAGGAACATTAATCAACTTAATATGATGTATTTCGCAGATTAAAAGTCGTCTCCTATGTACCTAGATTAATATCGCTAATACAGGATATATCGTGAATAATAATTTACGGTGACCTAAGCTATTATTAAAACGCTATAAAATGTCAATTCATGACGAGCTCATTTATTTATTGTAGTAACGTATCATTGTTCTTGATTGTTGTGATCTAATGGTACATTATAAACTATTTCACTAACGTGTAATGTTGAGTTTAGTAAAATTTTCATGTGTTTTTAAAAAATATTATGGCAACGAAATGATCCCATTGCAGCGAACAAAAAATTAGATTTGTATTGTTCGTAATTAAATTTTGTGTACGTCATAAAATTATATTATTATTTTTGTATTGTTTGGGCTCGGCTTCGACTTCAAACTGATCACTTGGTAGTAGTTCAAATAATATTGTAAATAAATAAATGGGTTTAGGTAGGTATTAAGTTAAATTGTGTGTATATCGTAGGATATAATAATACGTATAGTAGATAGGTTTAATAAGGTTTTTGTTTATTTTTATTTAGTTATTAGAACGACTATTATATACATATTTTATTTTAAAACGTTTTTTTTTGATAAAAATCTAGGCATAATTATATTTTACTTCCTTATTTATTTTATGAAGTCCGTTCAATTTTTTTGTTAAATATATTTTATTTTTCTCTATTTAGTGTTAGATATTTTCTAATTTAATTATACTGTTATGTTATTGAGGATTACAATGGATAGGTCAAGTAAAGATGCAGCTCAAATGAGGAAAAATAGGAATAAAGACAATAATTGAAAATAGGGATCGCTTCAGGCCCTGGAGTCCGCTACCTAACTTAGGTAATTTGACCAATCTTCTAATCAAACTAGAACAACAACAATAAGGCGTTGCCCCTGCCTGGAATGGATCCCGCGACCTCTGTTTGAAAGTTGAACACTCTAATCTTTACTCCATAGAAGCATTTGCCTACAATATTTCTACGAAGTCTTATATGCTATGGTTAGTGCCTAAAAAGCAAACTGAATGACATTTGTATTGAACGATTTTCGATTTTCCATCACATCTGTTCAGCAATAACATTATACATAAATATCTGATGATTTTAGATAAAAAAATATGTGAAAACTGTGTACATGCCTTTGAAATTTGAGGTTTTCCTTCGATTTTCTGCCCTTCCCCCATCAGATCCTGACTTGGGTTCCAATGGGGCCATCTTGAAAGTGCACTCTTTCGAATAAAAAAAGAATTTTTAAAATCGGTCTATAATTTACGGAGAAATCGGCGAACATACATTAAAAAAAAAATATATATATATAGTCGAATATAGAACTTCCTCCTTTTTCGAAGTCGGTTAAAAATTCTGAAAAATCTTCCTTAAAAATATTAGAGTGCATCAGAGAATAGGAAAACAAAAGTAATAATTAATTTGGTTTTAGAACCATGATAGATCCAGAAAAAGCACTAGAAAACAAAACGTTGTCAGACATTTTCTTTAATGAAGTGTGATATAAAGAAGACATGAGAACATTTCGAAGTATTGGAATATAATATATTTACATTCTGGTGTTACCATAATCAAGCTTTGAACTGCTTCAAATAATATACAAAGTTATTTTAACAGACTGAAGCAATAGAAGATACTTTGGATAGAGAAGTTTGTAAAAAAGAGTATTAATGTTCTCCCTATAATTATTTTGAATGAAAATAGTTATATCTAATTTTTTAAATCCAATATCAATATAAAAAAGTTTACATTCCTCTCCCAAGAAATGCATAAACGTACTTAGAACATATATAAATTATATAGAATAATAATTATTTAACCAAATCATGGATCACAATAAAATTAAATGTATATAAATAAATAGTACTGAAGGCAAAAAACATTAATTTATTTTTAAATGTTCTAATTGTACAGACACCATAAAAAGTTTAATAATATTTGTGGATTTTTTTAATAAACTACCTGTACAATTTAGAAGAAAAAATCTTAAATGTTATTGTTCTGTAATGTAATATTTACTCACTGTTTATAAAATAAAATTATAGATAAAATAATTGTTAATTAATATCTTCATTGTTTCTAAAGAGTTGTATTGTATTAAGTAAAATTTCACAGACAATTATTTAATATCACTAAGGTTTCTTGTTATATTATTTTTAAGCATTTTTTATACAATATCATTCATTGAAGCTCCTTGTTTACTTATTAAAATAGAGTTTAACAATAAAATATATAGGAAATTGATATTGTTTTTATGCATAATATTATGTTATACAAATGGCATCAAGTTTGCTATAGTCGAAAATATTTATTTCAAGCAAATGATTTTTTAGTTTTTAGGTTTTGTTTATTGTATTGTCTATATTTATTATAGTATATTATTTGAAAATAGCACTTAACATATAAAAATACGATAAAACCTTTATGGGTTATTTCCATTCAATAGAAAAAATCGATTCCTTTTTACAGATCCACAGAACATCTCTACATAGTATAAAACAAAGTCGCCTTTTCTGTCCCTATATCCCTATGTGCGCTTAAATCTTTAAAACTACACAACGGATTTTGATGCGGTTTTTTTCAATAGATAGAGTGATTCATGAGGAAGGTTTATATGTATAATACATGCATAATATACTAGCGACCCGCCCCGGCTTCGCACGGGTGCAATGCCGATACTAAATTAAATACACTACAGAAAAAATATGAACGTTGTATATAAAAACATAGCGGCCCGCTCCGACTTTGCACGGGCATAAAATATATATGCCTATGTCACTCAATGAAAACATGATTAAAATCGATCCAGTATTTTTGGTTCATTCATTACTGCCCTTGGCCTGCACGCATTAAATTTGGAGTAAAACAATTCCTCTTCCCCTATACTTACTATGAAGATTTCCTGCTATCTTTGGAATATCTAAATTCATACAATTTTTATTACATTACACATTTTTAAACGCAAATTTTAAATTTGTAATATCTCCGAAAATATTTGTTTAATTTAAATGCTGTAAGGAACCATATTGATCTATATTAATTGCACACTGTATTTAAGGTACTTAATTCGATAAGGATTAATGCCGTATTGTTTAAAATAGCTTCGTAAATAAGCCATTTTCTCACGTAAAAAGTAAACAATAAAAATGGTTAATGTGGGTTATCCCTAAAAGATAAACATATACCATCGCGGACTTTTTTGTAGACCTTTTTATGGTGTA
Organism: Rhynchophorus ferrugineus; assembly: GCF_030347505.1. Lineage (NCBI taxonomy): Eukaryota > Metazoa > Arthropoda > Insecta > Coleoptera > Curculionidae > Rhynchophorus > Rhynchophorus ferrugineus. The sequence goes on along the minus strand of NW_027472583.1, from coordinate 3,844,453 downwards.
CAATACTGTAGTACATTAATTTGATCTAACTCGTAGGGTTAGGCAGCGTTTTTGCTAATTGCTAAATAAGCCTAAAAAAATAGGTTAATTTACGACATCACGTTAGAAACCTCTAAAATTAGCAATGTTGCCTTAGTATATTATGCATGTGTTATACATATAAACCTTCCTCTTGAATCACTCTATCTATTGAAAAAAACCGCATCAAAATCCGTTGCATAGTTTTAAAGATTTAAGCACACATAGGGATATAGGGACAGAAAAGGCGACTTTGTTTTATACTATGTAGTGATATAAGAGTTTAATTTTGATTTTGAACCTGTGTTGATTGATATTTGATGATAATTTAGAAACATATATTATAACAAATACTCAACAATGTTTTTATAGGGTATAATTGTCATAATTCTTATTATTAATGATACGTCGATATATTGAACATTTAACCTTTGGGATTTACTCGAATCTTCATTGTATTTTATCATCTATAAAAAACAATACTAAACTGGGGATGACTTTTAGTTCTAGAATAACGTCATCTTGAGTTGATTAATGACTCTTCTGCAATTATCAACGAACTGTTTTGATAATATTGATAGCATGCAAATATTTATTATAAGGAGGTTTTGTTATTGTATTTCATATGAGATATTCTGATCACCCATTTTAACACTCTTTTTTTTTTAACTACACACTGTCATTAAATTGCTAAATTAATTGAGAATAAATTGAAATGTTTCGTCGTTTTTATTAAGAATCCAATGAAACCTAATAAACCGAATTAACTGGTCACTTAATTGATTTTTTTTTATTTTTCGCTGGTTTTGATGGTTAATTATTGTTACATTTGTCTCATAGGCGGCATCTTTTTATTAGGAAAACAATTATATAATTCTGATAGTTAACTGTAATGACAATTTTCCATCATTGTAGGTTTTGTGGAAATTTTCTAGATATTAACCAAATTTTCAGTTTACATGTTTTTTAACTAAAAATCAAATACATTTATCAAGTTATCCAAGATTTCTCCTTGAAACATCATATACAACAAACATTATAGTACATCTGATGCATATATTATTAAAGGAGTTAAATTACAGTTAATTTTACAGCCATAATAATTTTATAGTTTGGAGTTGTTTTATTATGTTTACAATAAACTCTTTTCTACACCCAAGTAGTACATGCAACCAAGTAATGCATTTTACTTTCATTAGAGAACATATTTTCCTTTTTATGTTTAGTTCTTGTTTCCTTCTTTGCTGTATTCTTTTGTCTAGTCATTTTGATATTACTGTTTTTGCCATTCTTCTGTTACTGCATTCTCTCTAAGTCATTTAAGATATTGGCAAATATATAGTTAGTCTGAACAATAACACACATATCTGTGTACGCAAATATTTTACACTCTAAAATACAATTTTCTACTGTTATCTTACATTAATTATATTCTTATCTATAGTTGTTTCTCATCACCATGTTTTGGTAATTGCCAACACTGAATCATAATCCTACATCCAGGTCAATATGTTGGGTCATTTTAGACAGGACGTTGATAATTATTTCAATATTTAAATCTAACAATTTAATAAATGTCAACCAAAAAATGAATTAACCTAAGCATAAACTATATCATTATTTTTATTAGAAACTCAAGAAATGAATTAAACATTTTTTTTTGTTAAAATATCTCGAATGAATAATTCAAAAGCAACATGAATCAATCCTATATATAGCAGCTTATTGATTGATGTATCACATTTTCCCGAATTGTCATAGTTAATAGCGTTTTCTGGTTATTAATTAAGCAATTTTCGATATTTGAATATCAATATAGTTTTACCTGATGTAATGTAATTGTATTTTTAATAGACTCTTTTCACAATTATATATCTGAATAGGCTAGATGACTATTTTTGAACCACCAAAGTGTTAATGGGTGAAACCATGTTTAATTTGTTTATAAAACAGAACGGATTTTATGGCAAGAAAATCCCTAGCGGTAGAGGGGACTCGGTGCGTGTTATTAACCAATTTCTTTAAACAATAACTATGAATAATGAGATCTGAATAGAGCATTTATTCATTTTTATTAAATAGGTTGTATTCTAATATAGATTTATTGTTTATTCAATAAATACATCTGAGGCTCAGGATTCTTTTAATTTATGATTACAGAAGAAGAATTAATGTAGAACTACCAAAGTGTTAATGGGTGAAACCATCTTTAATTTGTTTATAAAATAGAACGGATTTTATGGAAAGAAAATCCCTAGCGGTAGAGGGGACTCGATGCATGTTATTAACCAATTTCTTTAAACAATAACTATGAATAATGGGATCTGAATATTGAACATTTCCGTATATATCATTAGCCATTGTTACTCCTTTATCGAATTGGCATATGTCATATACATACGGTTTTTCTTGTTAATAAACAATTTTTCCAAAGCGGTGACAGATAGACCTGTTCTGACCGAAGTAAATAAATAATAAATAAAAATTTAAAAGGAGGTTGTTGCGTCTGATTCCGTAAACATATATATTTTTAGTTATTATATGTTCTTGTTTTGACGTCAAAAATCCAAGTTTATTAGTTAAAGAATATTGTATGTGTGAAAATTCCAATTCTGCTTGTTGTGAGTGGACTGAGGGTGAAAGGTATTGGTCTTTGGATTTTTTTTCCTCTTTGTGATTCCACAATCTGCCTTATAGGCAATAAGTATTTCTTATGTCTATATTGTATTTACATGGCATGCAGAAAATCACTTCATTAAGCGATCTTCTGTATAAAATATTATCTTAATTAATTAGTCTTATTCTAAAGCGTATTCTAAATTCAGGTAATCAGATCAGGTGGTGTTAAACGTTTTAGTCTACGCACTTCACTATCACGTCGCATATTTAGCTGGTTAGCGAGTACATTGGGATGCACTGACACTCTTGCGAAGTACTTCACACAAACCCGTTGAATTACACTCATTATAAGTTCTAAAGGAATATCGTGTTGTATGACTTTATTTGAAATATAGTACGGAGCATCAACAATGGCACGCAACACTTTATTTTGGAACCGTTGAATGATGGATATTTTAGATTTGCTAGCGGTACCCCATAGTTGGATTCCATATGACCAAATAGGCTTGAGTATAGACTCATACACCTTGTTATCTAATGATAACTTGGATTTGCGCCCGATGAGCCAATACATTTGATATAATTTCAGTCGAAGTTGTTTTCGTTTATAGAGTATGTGCTTCTTCCAGGTTAGGCGTCGATCCAAGTGCATACAAGGATATTTAACTTGCTCTGCTTGGGGGAGTTGACGATGATTGATATTCACTGGCGGACGTGTTCTTCTACGCAGGGTAAACGTTACATGGGTGGATTTTGTTTCATTGACTTTAATGCGCCATGTCGTCAACCATAATTGTATTTGATCCAGGTAGGTTTGTAGATTTATTGATACTGTGACCATATCTTCATGGGATGCCAAGATTGCTGTGTCGTCTGCGTATGTTGCCACAGTAGTTATTTTTGTGGTGGGCAGATCGGCCGTATACAGAAGATACAGTACTGGACCCAGTACACTACCTTGCGGAACTCCTGAATATATGAGATTTAATTCGGTATGTTCATCGCCTTGATTTACAATAAAATGTCAGTGAGATACGATTTTAGTAACTGATAGTCCGGATGAGGAAGAAGTTTCTTTAGTTTAACCTGCAAGCCCGTATGCCATACTTTGTCAAAAGCCTGAGATATGTCTAGAAAAGCGACCGAACAATATCTTTTGGTATTTGGAATAAATACGTTTAAATACGTTTAACAATACAACAGAAAGCTTGTTTTACTACTAAGTCTTTCATGTTTAGTGTATTTTGTCTAATAACTAGCGTTACATAACTTCAGCTCATTCTTCCTGCTCAATATTCTCCTTTTAGTGTTTGCTTATCAGATTCCCTTAACCCGTATTGTCTGATATGTTTTTTTTTATTTCTTCACTTCTTTTCCTGTCCATGTTTGTAACTTTTCTTACTTCTCTAAGATTTTTCATTTTCGCTGTTTCGATTTCATTTTTATCTCTTTGAGGCCCATGTTTCATAGCCAAATAATTTTTATTGATTAACTCTCAATGTGGCTCTACAAGGTAAACTACATTTTGGAGAATGCTAGACGTTTCAACATCATTATCAGGGCATACACTCAATGTATTCTTGACAAATCAAATAACACTCATGAATTAAAACTTATTATATATGATATTGATATATAATAATTATGAATATATTGATCCTCAAAAACATCGAAATATAAAAAATAATTATTATAATATAGTATTATATTTCGTACTCGGATAATTTACAAAAAGGCAGCAATATTTTTAAATACTTTTTCCTATTATTATTATATGCTTAATTTTGTTGTTATATTGATATAAAATAATTTCAACAAAATGACTTAACAGTGACTTGGTCTCTTGTTATCTATATCTATATCTGATATATTCCTACGTGTTAAGACAATGGTAAATACGTTTTCCACATAAATAATTATTAGCCTCACTATGAGGCATGCGAGAATGTAAATCGATCACTGTTCCTTGATAGTAAATACGTTTATATTATACCAGAACTAGTTAATTATATTAATTAGGTATCTTACATTCAGTAACAAACAAAGTTACTTCCATATAACTGAAAATTATATACTAAGTTGATCAATACATTTGATTATGGCGAAAATCGGCGCCAATTCAACATATGATCCTTTATAATAATACAACCGAAAAATTTTTGATATATTAGAAGTTAATTTGAACGATATAGAAAGTCATAGTACCACAGTTCTGAGCGAAACATTCTAGCTCAATTAGAGTACAAAGCATTTTAACAAATAGCTTATTATCTATATTTAGCTCTCTCTGGATTCTGGTTCCTGATATCTCAATAAATATTTTTTTAAAGACAATTATCATCAAAATAGAGGTAACAGATACCGCAGAAGCATGTTTGTACTGCGAAAAGAAAATGCTTAAGTCAAAGATATAGGAATAAATAAAGGAACAACAATTGAAAGATAAAAACAATTAATACTACATTATATTTATTAATAACAAAAAAACATTTTAAAATAAAATTTGTAGTAATAATCGTTGAGTTTGAAGTCGGTGCCGAACCGAAACAGTTATATTAATTTAGATTTGTCTTGTTGGTAATTTAATATTTTGTATCTGAACTATTTTTTTTATCAAACTGATCAATTGGTAGCAGTTAAAATAATGTTGTAAATAGACAAATAGGTTTGGGTAGGTAAAAGGCTAAATTGTGTGTATATAGCAGAATATAAAATACGTGTAGTAGATAAGTTAAATAAGTTTTTTGTTTATTTTTGTTTACTTATTACAATGATTATTATGTACAAATTTGATCTTAAAACGTTTTTTTGTGTTAAAAATAAAGGTTTGATTATTTTTTTAATATTTAGTGAGTTCCTTATTAATTTTTTGAGGTCAGTTCAATTTTTTCGTTAAACATATTTTATTTTTCTCTTTTTAGTGTTAGATATTTACTCAATACATTACACATACTGTGGCTTCCGCGTGTGAGTCTTTTGAAGTCTTTTTTGCTTCTTCTTAAGAAATAACGCGAGATTCTATATTATGAAATAATCTAAGTCAGCGGTGGATATAGCTAAATGAATAAAGTAGTTAGAATATTTTTAAAAATGGTTATCCATACATCGATATTATTTTCAACGACTTTAACAGTACTGTCATGGGACAAAGTTTAGATTTAGCTTGATCTATCGAATACAATGGATTTAACTTTGAATTATAAATAAGATATCTATATTTTACAATACATTACAATATTTAAAATAGGACAAGCAAAAAAAAACAAAACCTAAAATAACAACTTGAAAAGCCTTTAGTGTCAGTGAGTTTAGTGTATTGAAGCGCAGGAAAATTATACTGCTTTTTTCCTATATATGTTGTAAGTTCAATTGTTTAAGTTTCTATTGAACAACCCAGTATGTTGCAGCATATCAAGATTTAATTATTCCACACGCATAGTTGCAAAAAAACTACTGCATTAAAAAGTATTAAATTACCATTGTCGGATTTTGTAGATGCAGGCCTTACAACTTATAGTTTATTTCCTGAACACGTCATTTCTTATCCGTGGCATTGAAACTGATTATCTAGATATTTCGATCAATCACACTGAATTGGTGATCGCAGTACGACCTTACTGGTTTACTCATTGTTAGTACAGACGACTATATACAACGTTTATCGTCAATTAAGCTTTCCTCGGGTCTATACAATTACGATTGTGTCATAACAAAAGGTAAGTGACTTCGAAGAAATCAACGGAAACAACTAATTACTTCATATTACTGCGAATGTGTTGTAAACAAAGCGATCGGAATAAAAATGATACAATTGAATTTTTATTTCAATTATGACAGGTTGCGCGAGAAAAGTTTTGTTTGCTAACAGATAGGTTTACTAGCGAGCTTAATAGAAACTCCAATCATCTTATGAGACAATATGAGTAATATAACTTTTGAGTTTTATAAAATTGGATATACGAAAGATTTATTTTTGCTTACCAAGGTATCAAAAAAAAATGTACAAATATATATATATATATATATATATATATATATATATATATATTTGTACATAATAATCATTGTAATAAGTAAACAAAAATAAACAAAAAACTTATTTAACCTATCTGCTACACGTATTTTATATTCTGCTATATTCACACAATTTAGCTTTTTACCTACCCAAACCTATTTGTCTATTTACAACATTGTTTTAACTGCTACCAATTGATCAGTTTGATAGAAAAAATTTTGTTCAGATACTTTGTAATTTTTATTGATTAACTCTCAATGTGGCTGCGTAGAAGAACACGTCCACCAGTGAATATCAATAATCGTCAACTCCCTCAAGCAGAGCAAGTTAAATATCCTGGTATGCACTTGGATCGACGCCTAACCTGGAAGAAGCACATACTCTATAAACGAAAACAACTTCGACTAAAATTATATCAAATGTTTTGGCTCATCGGGCGTAAATCCAATTTATCATTAGATAACAAGGTGTATGAGTCTATACTCAAGCCTATTTGGTCATATGGAATCCAACTATGGGGTACCGCTAGCAAATCTAATATATCCATCATTCAACGATTCCAAAATAAAGTGTTGCGTGCCATTGTTGATGCTCCGTAGTATACTTCAAATAAAGTCATACAACACGATATTCCTTTAGAACCGATAATGAGTGTAACTCAACGTCTTTGTGTGAAGTACTTCGAAAGAGTGTCAGTGCATCCCAATGTACTAATAGTACATCAGCTAAATATGCGACGTGATAGTGAAGTGCGTAGACTAAAACGTTTAACACCACCTGATCTGAATTTAGAATAAGCTTTAGAATAAGACTAATTAATTAAGATAATATTTTATACAGAAGATCGCTTAATGAAGTTATTTTCTGCATGCCATGTAAATACAATATAGACATAAGAAATACTTATTGCCTATAAGGCAGATTGTGGAATCACAAAGAGGAAAAAAAATTCCAAAGACCAATACCTTTCACCCTCAGTCCACTCACAACAAGCAGAATTGGAATTTTCACACATACAATATTCTTTAACTAATAAACTTGGATTTTTGACGTCGAAACAAGAACATGTAATAACTAAAAATATATATGTTTACGGAATCAGACGCAACAACCTCCTTTTAAATTTTTATTTATTTACTTCGGTCAGAACAGGTCTATCTGTCACCGCCTTGGAAAAATTGTTTATTAACAAGAAAAACCGTATGTATATGACATATGCCAATTCGATAAAGGAGTAACAATGGCTAATGATATATACGGAAATATTCAATATTCAGATCCCATTGATGAGATTTGAATGATTATCACAAGTATACACGATTTTGGAGTTGAGAAGCTGCTATAAAGTAAATTGGTATATATATATATATATATATATATATATATATATATATATATATATATATATATATATATATATATATAATGGATTAAAGTCTATATTATAGTCTATTTATAGATATATTTATTATTTTATTTATTTATTTATGGTTATATATCTGTGAATGTATATGTATAATATATATGAGAGCCATTTTAGAGAAATATTTTATGTTCATCCATTGTATAGCATTTTAGACTTTTATTTATATTCATTTGTTTTATTATTTATGGACATATATTATGTATTACAACCTACACTATCCCGCCATCTACTTGTTTTGAACAACTTGAATAGTTCACTTGAACAGTGTCGCTTTGTATCGCCGTTCAACTTGTCTCTTCTTTCCGTTAAATAAATTAATATTTTCATGTAAATTATTGGTATTTGTATTATAAACTCTTTTAAGATCATAAGGCTGTTCTCTTTTATTATATATATATATATATATATATATATATATATATATATATATATATATATATATATATATATCTACTGTCAATAACTAATGAGACAAAAGAAGGTGATTGAAGTTGAAAGTTATCTTCTCTCATGAAAACCAGATATATCGTAAGTAAGTCAGCAAAATTGGGAGGTAGTAGCTTTATAAGAATCTTGTAAACACTGTTTAGTTCAGTTTTCCCACAGAAATGATGAAAGGTCATTCGCGAAAAAACATGAAAAAAAAGCAAAATATATTTTTCCAATTAATAGTTTAATAATTTGGTTGATCTAATAAAATCGCTTTCCCGGCAACTTGTTACAATTCAGTTAGCATTACCATATATCTCACCTGCAGTTTTTTTCGGATAGTATATATGTATATATATATATATATATATATATATATATATATATATATATATATATATATATATATATATATATATATATATATGTACAACAAGAAGCTTCAAGACCTATATGAATGACTCTAACTAAATCATTTTGTAGATTTGAAGGAACAATTATTTATCAATATGTGAAATTATCTGCGCCAAATTTTCAACATTGGTAGAATTGAATGAAGAGTATATTGGGTTTTGGAAGAGGTTTATTGTATCTTTCCTTGTAGATAGCTTCAGTTACAAATTATTGAACATATGAAGATCGCAGGTACAATACTACACGCTCCTTGAAAAGTTATATTTCGAAGAGTATTAAGATAATAAAAACATGAATGTTGGTAAAATACAACGCTGTTTGCCTTTGAAGATTGAGAAGTAGAGTAAAAGGAAGCAAGACCTGAAAATAGCAGACAAGATTTCATCGAAACGTCGTCAACACATCAAAGGTTCTTGTACACGTGTAGGTTAAAACTATTCATCTAGTGTAAAACAACAGCATCCGGTTAGAGGAGGAAAAATCCATTTTCGAAAATTACATGCGATGCTTCAACAAAAACAATAAATATATAAACAGAAAAGAACAAACAACTGAAATTATATATGAGCTATATATAATATGTGAAAGTATGGTTTAGGAAACAAAAACTATTATAAACTATAACAAAAAATAGATGGCTGAATATTCTGGACCTCCATCTTAAAGAAACGATCAAAGGGATATATGTGGTCGTTATTCCGTTTGGGCAGTTACAGCTGTTATAAAATTCAATTCGTCTGTCAGTTTGTCTTTGAAGAATTTCGAAATGACACTGTCTCTACCCAAATTTCCATTGTATCCCTCTATGGAATGGTCTTTCAAATGTTAGTGACTCCGGATTTCTATAGTTCACAGCTAATGAACTGAGATACTGCAATCGATCTTTGATGGCCGTTCACCTTAACTTCCAAGCTTCGGTCCAAATTCCATTAGGCTATGTTAATTCACAAGCAACTTCAGTTCACCTTTGGTGGCCTTACACCTTGAACTGTGATTCATGTGCCGGGAATCCACGATCTAGGGGTGTTTTTCAGAACTTGAATGTTTATTACTTGGAATATTTTATGGGTGGGGATCATTGAATATCTTTAATCCACCTTTTGTAACATTACAGCTTCAGCTGCGATACTTTCGTTCGAACTCCACCTATCTATAGCAAGAAATGCTTCGAGTAACTACGGAAATACCAATCCATCGTCTCTCTGTCTTCCTTTCTTCATAATTAATGTGATTCTGGTTAATTGAATAAATTCAAAAGAGAACAGCCTTATGATTTTAAAAGAGATTATGAAAGAAATGCCAATAATTTACATGAAAATATTATTTTATTTAAGGGAACGAAATTTAAGAGACGACTTGAACGGCGATACAATGCGACACTGAGGGTAAAAACAGACCAACCCGTCTCATTCGTTCACCATTCAAGTTGTCCAAAAAAAGTAGATGGCGGGATAGTGTACGCTGTATTACATAATATATGTCCATAAATAATAAAACAAATGAATATAAATAAAAGTCTAAAATGCTATATAATGGATGAAGATAAAACAGTTCTCTAAAATGGCTCTCATATATATTATACATATAAATTCACAGATATATAACCGTAAATAAATAAGTAAAATAATAAATATATCTATAAATAGACTGTAATATAGACTTTAATCCGTTATAAGAATAACGAATAGAATAACGAATTAGAAGATAGAATGGGTCACAATGTCCTAGTCTTACGCAAGTAAGCAACGACGAATTTTTTCTTATGATCTCAAAGATGTCCATATTTTGGTAGAATATTTCCTTTACATCCCAGAGCAAGGTTAAATAAATAGAGAAGATCGAGATTTAAGCGCGAATAACAACTAGAATAATTCATGGAAACAGGACCGAGCTTATATCTGCTATGTATTGCACAAAGGCAATGAAATCGATGTATTATATACCTTCAACTAATTCTTCAAATCCTTTAATATTGCATGATATACTTTTTCAACTAGTAACCATAGAATGATGTGAGTCTGATAGTGCTAGAAGAACATTGTTAGGAGAATCTACTTAGATTTATTCAAACGTCTAACTGTAAACAAATTTTCAAAATTTATTTCATTTGAGTCTATGTCATGTGTTATCTATACATCAAACCACACGCGGTCTATTTTTGCAACTGTTTAATATATTGATGTATACGAAATGATTAATATATTATCTATAATGTAAAATTAAATATGAACAATATTGTTTTATCAGCAATCTATTGTTTCAATTATTATTCTATAGTAATTTATTGTTTCTATTGTTGCTACTTTTTAGAACAACAATGAGCAATAGATTGTGCGTGTTTTATCTATATAAACATAAATGTTAATGTTTGTAGAAAATCGAAAAAATTGAAAAAAAAAACACATGATCTTGTTATAATCAAAGTGTTCACCGCTATTTTTACCTGTATCTATATTACATACTTGCATATACCCTGATGATGTTTCGTTTTAAAAACATATTTACAGCGAAAAAATGGTACAATATAAACGAAAGAAAATATATTCCAACATTTTAGGCAACTTCGTAGGTTTGGCAGCAAAAACATGACTTTGCGCCTGTTATTCGCTATTAATCGTTTTTCAAACAATATATCGCACCATTTGTTCAGTTGAGATCGATAAAGAGCTACAGCAACAGTTTTGGTAGGTTTTAGCAGTAGTTAGTTTTAGCTGATCTGATAACCTCGTGAACATTCCACTCCAATTTCCATTGTTGACTCTCTCATGGTTGGACTAACCCATTATTTTTATGCTTGGGATAGTCATAACTGATTCACTTTTTATTGACCAAGTTAAGCAATGAAACGACTATGTTAAAACGGTTCCAAATGGTACTTTTAGTCACTCATATGACAGCCATATCTACAAGTGTACCTACCGTTGAAGCACGGATATAATAAAGAGGTTCTGAGAGAAATAAGAGCAGTAAAGGAAGGAACAACACCAGGTTACCAGGAACCACAAACGTTATCTTCAATGCCTGTTTTAAGCTCGAATATTTCTCAGGAAATTCAAGCCTTTGGCAAAATCTAACATGATATTACCACATACTCTCATCATACCTCAATATTCATGGTCAAGTGTAATGATAAATATTCTGCTTTGCACAAAAAACGCTCTTATGTCCCACAAGGTAGTGTACTGAAGCCCATGTTGTACCAGTTCTCTTCTACGGACCTTCAAGCTAATGAAGACACTGCCGTACTGTCAATATATTCTGACCCAGAAACTGCTTTATTCCAACTTCAATCTGATCTAAATAAAATAGCAGAATGGATGGATATCAATGGATACAGTAACCAATGGAGATTAAAGGCGAACCAAACCAAGTCCACTCATGTTACCCACTCCATTAAAATATCCACTCATTTTTTTGTGGCTTTGACGGATGTCGTCATTTCGCGACTATACAATAGTAGTGTTGATCTAAAACAGACGGGACAGACATAAAGTGTATATATAAAACAAGAAATTAATAGATAAATAAAATAAATAGTAACAGGAGGGTTAAAAGTATTAATAGTGTATATACAATTTAAAAATGAACAAGAAATACAGCACTATAAACACAACCATAACGAAGTAGAGGTTCTATCCAGACAAAACATATCAGCATCCATACCGAAGTGGTAATGGTTATTTGGTCAGTAGCACTAAATTTGGCATAGGCTAGATTCTATGGAGAAAATCGATGTCTCATAGAAATCCGAAGAGTCTGTCTGTATTTTCTCCTGTTAAGGCATTTCTAAAATTTGCAGCCCATACTTAGTTCTAATCTGGGTGAGCCGTGGACCGTCATTCAATATGTGGTAGACTGAAATAGAGGCACGGTGACAAAACACAGAGTGAGCAGGCGAGCTCTAAGTCATCAACTGACCGTGCGAGAAACGGCAGTGGCCCAATCTCAGTTGATTCAAAGCTACGGCGTGGTGACGAAGGGAGGAGAAAAAATTGGCTTTAATCTCAAAGAGTCTGTTATGGTAGGCCTTCTGGGCCCAACGACATTATACCTCGTAATTTGTGAAACAAGAAACGAATGGGATAAGGTCATTATAGACACAAACATCCGTGCGCTCATTTCCCGGTATACCAACGTGAGAAGGGATCCACAGTGCACTTGTCCTGATCCCATTCAGATAGAGGGTACGGATAATTGACAGTGAGTCGGTGACCAGGGTATGGTTAAACTTCTGTTCCAGGAAACAATTGAGAGCATTTCGGAAGTCAGTCAGGATTAGCAATTCTTTGAAGGCTTGTGTTGAGATGTACGATAAATCTTTGAATATAGCGAAAAGTTAAGCAGTCAATATTGAACCCTGTTCAGGGAGCTTGAAACAGAATGCCCGGTTGTCCACCATAAATGCACTGCCAAGCTCGGTGTGAGATTTGGAGCAATTGGTATATATGTGTTTGCGGCGAGGGTAAAGTGGAGAACCTCACAGGACTTGGACCGAGTAAGGTATGGACAATGTTCTCTCTTATAAAATTGACCATAACGATATGTTTATAAAGGGAATAGTGAAGGTCCAAGGGGGGAAATTGGGGTAGTGGATAAGGAGGGGATCCACTCATTTAAAATAAAATAAACAATTGAAATATAGCGACAGAAATAATGAATACAAGGGAAAAGTCAAAAGCCACCTATTTCATAAAATAATTTCATTAAAAAAAACACACAGCTGATGTTATCCGACCCAAGTATCATTTGAATAAACCAAACCTTAAATAAAGCGAGAAACGTTTCCGAGACTTCGCGATCAATCATATGAATAATGAATTCATGAACATGACATGACCTCAGTTGTTCGATAATTGTCAGTACTAACAATTACATGGGATATTCATCATTAATAAAGCTTCTTTTGATCTATGCCGTCATCTCGGTCCCATGACAAAGGTAAATGACTTCGCAAGAAATTAACAGAAATAACCAATTACTTCATAATATTGTAAAACTCTTGTATTCGATAAAAAAACGTTTGGGATAATTGTATAAAAATAATGGTTATGGAACTTATGTGGTGATGATTAAAATGAAAGCATATCCATGTTAAATGCGCAGTAATATAATTGTTTTAACATGTAACCAATACAGATTTTTTTAACAGTTATTATAAAGATATAATTTTAATAATAAATTATATTTTTGTTTCAGCCAGAGCAATTGAAGATATTTTATTACATATTTTATAGTCGATAGTAATTTATTATATATTATAATTTATATTTTTATTATGTTATATATTTTATAGGCGATAATATTTTAATTATATTATTTATAGACTGTGAACGGAGCAGTAATATCTGCATTATGAGACAGGAAGGACATTTTATATCACTACATAGTATAAAACAAAGTCGCCTTTTCTGTCCCTATATCCCTATGTGCGCTTAAATCTTTAAAACTACGCAACGGATTTTGATGCGGTTTTTTTCAATAGATAGAGTGATTCAAGAGGAAGGTTTATATGTATAACACATGCATAATATACTAAGGCAACATTGCTAATTTTAGAGGTTTCTAACGTGATGTCGTAAATTAACCTATTTTTTTAGGCTTATTTAGCAATTAGCAAAAACGCTGCCTAACCCTACGAGTTAGATCAAATTAATGTACTACAGTATTGTACACCATAAAAAGGTCTACAAAAAAGTCCGCGATGGTATATGTTTATCTTTTAGGGATAATCCACATTAACCATTTTTATTGTTTACTTTTTACGTAAGCTATTTTAAGCAATACGGCATTAATCCTTATCGAATTAAGCACCTTAAATACAGTGTGCAATTAATATAGATCAATATGGTTCCTTACAGCATGTAAATTAAACAAATATTTTCGGAGATATTACAAATTTAAAATTTGCGTTTAAAAATGTGTAATGTAATAAAAATTGTATGAATTTAGATATTCCAAAGATAGCAGGAAATCTTCATAGTAAGTATAGGGGAAGAGGAATTGTTTTACTCCAAATTTAATGCGTGCAGGCCAAGGGCAGTAATGAATGAACCAAAAATACTGGATCGATTTTAATCATGTTTTCATTGAGTGACATAGGCATATATTTTATGCCCGTGCAAAGTCGGAGCGGGCCGCTATGTTTTTATATACAACGTTCATATTTTTTCTGTAGTGTATTTAATTTAGTATCAGCATTGCACCCGTGCGAAGCCGGGGTGGGTCGCTAGTTAGCAATATGATTCAAAAAATGCCTTTCGTATTTTGCCGTTGAAGAAGCATTTCACATATGATCAAACGAGTTTCAATGTCTCTTGGCTTGACACACACTACAAAATTCACACATTACAAAATATCCATGTTTTTGGATTGTATTAGAAATGATTTGTTGTTACTTCCAACAATTTTGCATATGTTCTACACAGATAACTATAGTGTATTTAAATCTTCGTCTCCCATTTTTTTGCTGTCCAGAATGCTCTTTGCCTTCGATGTTAAAATTGCCATGTTGCAATGCATGTTGAAATTGATGTTGCATGGTTCTATAACCTTTACACAGCGTTCGATGACCTTCAGCCGACTTTCTTCAAAATGTAGTAAAAAAACTTAAACCTCTCACAAATGCTTCGATATGAATTCAGACATTTTCAACGTACGTACTTCATAAGAGAAATAGACTGAAGTTGGCTAAAACATATACAATCCTGACCGAAACTAGAAAAATGTCCAAGCGGAAGAACCAAATTAAATTTTTTTACAAATAATGAAATAACACAATCGACAGAAACCTCCTCAGAAATTCGATAATTATTATATTATGTGACGATCTTAATAGGGAATTTAAGAATCGATACCCATAAAACTCAGTATAGTTCTGTAAATACTCACAAAGTAATGAGAAGGCTCTCAATAACTAAGTTAATAAGAAGAATGAGAAAAATTTATGAGCATATTGACGAGGCCAACATTTAACGATAAATGTTTTGAATATGTTTAAGTTTACCAAATAAATTTAACCAACATTAACTAAATTAAGAGTGAATTATCATTATTAATTATTTAAATTGCCCCATTGTTTCCAATGATAGATGAAAATTCGTCACATTTATGGTAAAATCAAGCTTTTGTGGTAAAACCAGTTTATAAATAGAAATTCAGCCCAATAATTTTCCACTATTAATTCATGGGGAACCAGCAAGCAGCAAGCTTCCTTTGTTAATTACCTTTATGTAAAAGTTCATGGCTATTTTATGGTTGATATTTAGTTCCATATTAATGTAATGAGATGAAATATGTGGATATACTTTCCATACATTGCCTTTTTCATTTATCAATAGTAAAACCTTCTGGAACCTCCGTTTTCAAAATCCAATAACTTTTGGCTGAGTAAACAGCTGAATAATGATTTCTGGATTGTTATATTTTGTACGCCGCATATCATGGCTTCATTACCTAAGTATTAGATCAATTCTATTAAATCATACCTAATGATTATATTGTTGCCATTCAATATAATTGTCCAGCTTCACTTGATGAAAATTTAAATTTTTTGATATATGACAAGAACCAAAGCTCACATGGAGCTAATTCTAGCAAATAAGAGAACCTTCTCTTTGTAAATTATAGCTGTTTGGAAGTAACCAAACAACGAACTATACTTTTTGTGTAACGCAAACGATAATCGGCAGCACTTTCTTAATTATTGTGTTTGAACCATTATGGTGGTAGGCCTAACTCTCATCTAGAGTAATGAAATAATACAAAAAATTATGTTAATTCTTTTTCGCTCAAGCATTATATTCAAATGAAACAATAGCACATTTGTAAGTATTTTTATTTGACCTCAGTTGCAGTGTTTATTAGTTTACGTATAGTAGCAATCCAAATTAAAGTTTATTTAAAAAGCATGACTTTACAAATGCGTCGAAAATACACTTGATCTCAATGTTTTCAGGCCCAACATTCATCGGAATGAGCGATTGTTAAAAATAAGTATAGTTAAATGTTTAATAATAAAAACTTCTGACGTTTCTTTGATGGTGCTGTTTTCATTTCAAAATGCGTTCATTATAGGCCGATTTTTATTATTCAATATGGTTGAGCTATTGCAGTGCTTTGATTCTCTTCAAGAAAAGTTTTTATTACACTTGTCTTGTTACACTGTGCCCAGCATGCCAGTACCTTTAGTTTATTTAAGTGCAAGTTATTTCCGCTTAGCAAAAATAAGATAATTCCAAGTTAGACATCGGTCTAGATGAATATAGCACCCTCCATATGGAGGTGTTGCTGTTGAGTTATATATATTACAAACATAGTTCTAGTACTTTTAATAATGTTTAAATAAATGAGTTTATTTAATTTTAATTAAAATCTGAGTCAATTAAAATGCATTCATTGATTGTTTAGAAGCCGACATTTTAAATAAAATCAGTAAACAATAGGAAAGAAAGAAATTGGATGATGGATGTACAATTATTCCAAAAAGAAAACTGGAAGTATGTAGAAATAAAAACATATCCATAAATTCATATGAATATAGTTCCAAAAAATAGATAGATAGTGAAGACACGTAATCAATATGATTTTATACATATGATATAATGATCATATACAATGATAGTTTCTTGCATAGGCTGTGGTAAAGCATAGCAATACATTTTCTAAATTACTACTATAAATAGATTTTCAGTGTTGTTCATTGCCAACCATTGCTTCTTTCTTATTTTAACTGATAATCATTGAATTCAACATTGGAAAAAGGACAGTTATTTCGCTATACACTCTTTTGACGGGGCATATCGAAAATAATTGAGAATATGTAATTATAATGTCTAATACAACAGAAAAAGGATTTTCGTTTACGCCTTCCGACTTAAGTTTGTATTATTGGTGCTCAGAATTACAGATGTTTCCAATATCTAGCTCAAAAGAATTAGTTCAACACTTCTTTTTCTTTTTCTTCTTCTTTGAAATATTTGGCCAAAACGTTCCTACTTATAACACCCTACAAATCTGTCATTTTGATCAAATCCTCAATAACCTTCTGATCCTGCGAAGATTGGATACCTACTATAAAGAAGACACAGTAAATTCGCATAAATAATAAAGATTTTGCAAAGATAAAAAAAAATATACTGATAAAAAATAAAGAACATGGATATTTTTTAATTTTATTGAAATACAAACGCGAAAAAATAGAAGCGATCTTCTACGTGTCAGGATAGTTATATTATATAACGGAAATCATATAATAATATTTATTGTCCACGGATAGACTGTTGAAGTTAGAGATTAATAAAAAAATTGTCAGCCAACCAATGAAACGACAATTGCAGTGATACGAAATATCATTTTCAGTAATTTCGTATTGTAGTCATCCTTCATCCTATTAGATATTTTCTATAACAAAAAACATCTCTAACAACTGATAATTCATCAACTGCTAATCAATCTGAAAATTTGAGCTGGGTTTTCGACCCTTAAGTAATGTAATTAATTATTTTCAAGCTTCTCTTGTCTTCCAGATCATTTTTTATTATTGGAATCAAATTCACCACTTCTAAATCATTGAAACCAAAATCCATAATTCAGAGTGTCAAGTGTATAGCTGGACTGAATAGCTCACTGATAACAAGTGCCATCGAATCATCGACAATGAATCAATGACTGTGAAATCAAATCATCGAATTTAATGGTTAGATTGTTTATCCGTTTTTTAGACTTATTCTTCCCATTTTCACCTAATATGTAACAACTGGTCCCAATTTTGTTACAGATAAGGAATTTATTTATACCTCTAATGTGATTCTGTTCTAAATGCTTTACTATAAATATTTTGTATGATAACAATAATTAACAAAATTATTAATTTATAGAAAAATACGTTACTCATACTGTCAATATTGTGATATTTTGATAATTAGTTTCTCTAATATTTGGATACCGTCTTCATTAAAAATAAACCAAACAAAGTAATTAAGAACTGACTAAATAACAGAACGAACAAAATTTGAATGAACTCATCAAGGCTTCAAATTTTTCACATCAATAATGAGAAAGTAAATTGCAACCCAATCAAAATAAATTTAATTATGTTCTAGAAACTAGGTTTGATCGACATTTTGAAGACCAGTGGGAGGTCATGATTTACCTTGAACCGATTTTTTGCGTACAATTATTTTATTTTGGCGGTGTCAGAGCACCAATTCATTCAACTGCCATTGCCAATGGTTTATAAATATTCAGAATTCTTCGAAATAATTATCGAAAATATTAACCCCACTTTCTATAGCAGAGGCGTCTGTGTATACGACCGCGAGGCGTTTGGTTTGCAATTAGTAATAGTTTAAATTTAGGAAAATTTAATTGAAGGAAAAATGATAGAATGTGATTATTTATTTTAGTAGGTTACGCTTGGCGTTAAGTAGCGTCGTTTTTGGTATTCATATTGTCATATATTTTAAAATATGGTTGTTAAAGTGTACATCTTGCAAGATGACAAGTAAAATATGTAAAAGCATACAGATGCATGAATGTATGAATACTACAGTACAATGGTCGCACAGCCCACGACAGTGAAAAGGATACAAGATAAAAACATGCATGATATTACATAGATGCACACTATTACATTTCTAGTAGTAGTCCTGTTACGGTCAGAAAATTAATCAGCTTGTCCAGGTTCTCCAGCCCAAGACACTGGTCCATCGTCTCTCCCAAGCTGGCCAACCGACTTTGCGAGTTGCATCTTCGGCATTCGATTAGTATGTGTGGTAGACAGTAAGGAACAACATTCGACGCACAACACTTCTTCCCTTAATGAGACACTCATGGATCAGTTTGCAGTGACCAATTCTGAGACGCGAAAATAAGCTTAAGTGGTGCCTGCTGATGTTAAGGCACTGATAATACTCATTTTTCACCTTCCAAAGCTTGTTATTTTCTGTTAGATCCCATCTGAGTTGATCTGGATGTCTAAAGATTCTAGTAGAGTGGTGCTTCATATCTCTAGAAGAGGAACACTTCCGTATGAAATCCCTACCTCTTCTTAGCTGAGTAATCCGCTCTTTCATTTTCAATGATCCCAGAATGAGAAGGGAGCCACATTGGTGATAGTTTTGCCGCTCCTTTCCAGTTTAGAAGTTAGTTCACTCCTAGATAAGCACTCCTAGCGGGTGTAGAGGTAGATATTGTCGAAGGCACTTTAAGGAGCTCATTTAATCGAAGGCGATAACTAATCGTTTATCTTGCACATTTTATACTGGTATCAAGGCCCTATATATGACAATCAAAACACACAATGAAACGAGGAGCCTGAAGTGTTCTTCCAACATCACCGATGTAAATACTGCCCCCACTTAGTCTTAGTAGACAAAACAGGCATGGAATAGTGTGACTGATTATTTATATATAGTGCTAATCAACACAGTTAATTTCATAAAATCACAATTTCGAAGAAAATCTTAATTATTGAAGCCAATGATCCATCCTTACAATCAAAACGAGATTAAAAGTATATAAAGCACTGAACAAAAATCGTATATTCTAGTTTCGAGGAACAGTGGGGATTAAAATATTAACCACACCAGATAAAATAATTATTGGACCAATCATAAATTAAGTATAAATCAAATATTAATCATTGATTGCGAAAAATCATTCCCAGTATTCAAATTATATTAAGTAGTTTTGTTAAACTAAAAACTAATTGTACAAAAGTTGTTTTACCTTGTGAAAGGGCCAGCAACTAAGAGTTGTGAAGAAGAACACATAGATATATCATCAATCCATTACGTAAGCAGACTGTGTATAGGTAACCATTGATCCATTCTAAATTGTCAACCTGTAAATGAAAAAAAAACTAATTTTCAGCAGATATCACTACATAGTATAAAACAAAGTCGCCTTTTCTGTCCCTATATCCCTATGTGCGCTTAAATCTTTAAAACTACGCAACGGATTTTGATGCGGTTTTTTTCAATAGATAGAGTGATTCAAGAGGAAGGTTTATATGTATAATACATGCATAATATACTAAGGCAACATTGCTAATTTTAGAGGTTTCTAACGTGATGTCGTAAATTAACCTATTTTTTAGGCTTATTTAGCAATTAGCAAAAACGCTGCCTAACCCTACGAGTTAGATCAAATTAATGTACTACAGTATTGTACACCATAAAAAGGTCTACAAAAAAGTCCGCGATGGTATATGTTTATCTTTTAGGGATAACCCACATTAACCATTTTTATTGTTTACTTTTTACGTGAGAAAATGGCTTATTTACGAAGCTATTTTAAGCAATACGGCATTAATCCTTATCGAATTAAGTACCTTAAATACAGTGTGCAATTAATATAGATCAATATGGTTCCTTACAGCATGTAAATTAAACAAATATTTTCGGAGATATTACAAATTTAAAATTTGCGTTTAAAAATGTGTAATGTAATAAAAATTGTATGAATTTAGATATTCCAAAGATAGCAGGAAATCTTCATAGTAAGTATAGGGGAAGAGGAATTGTTTTACTCCAAATTTAATGCGTGCAGGCCAAGGGCAGTAATGAATGAACCAAAAATACTGGATCGATTTTAATCATGTTTTCATTGAGTGACATAGGCATATATATTTTATGCCCGTGCAAAGTCGGAGCGGGCCGCTATGTTTTTATATACAACGTTCATATTTTTTCTGTAGTGTATTTAATTTAGTATCAGCATTGCACCCGTGCGAAGCCGGGGCGGGTCGCTAGTACATCATAAAACTAAAAATGTTTTCAAAGCCTGAGTTTCTTAAGTCGCATATATCCAATAACACTAATTTAGTGAAGTCACACCACAGCTCGTTTAAAAAATAACGTCTATAAAATATTATAGATATTATAAAGGTAAGCGCTATTCGTTTGCTTCTTACGCAGATTTGACGATCAAAGAGTGAGCAGTGTCAGTGATATACGTATCCTAGCAACTGTGAGGAAAGTACTTATGAAATTCATACAGATGCAATTTCAAAGAACTCGCGATTAGAGAAACCGAGAGGAGCAAGGGGGATTTAAACCGTATCGTGGTTGAGTAAATAATATTTTCGCACTCAGAAGCCAATTTAGTTACTATGGAAGAAACAGTTAAAGGCGAAAGGCGTGGAATTGTCATTTTTACTGATTTTCGCTCTGATTTTAACTATATATGCCAGCCCTCATTTTACACAGGTTTGAATGTTGATTATAGTCCCTTAAAATGTATTAAACTTCTTAAGGTGTCATCCGATGGATTCATTTGTATGTGAGTGTGAAACGATCAACACTTTTTTCAATATAGTAGTGAATATAAATATGTAAAAAACAAAAACCGATATGGCGTTCAATATGACGCTGATGATAGTTGTTCCTGACATACTTTACATTGCAGAGCCATATGGATTGAGAGTTAAAGAAGAAAATACCAACGTATTGACAACTGAGGGATCGAGTGCTAGTACAAATCGCAACGGGATTCAGTTAGAGCAAATTCAAGTATTTGGGATAAGTACTACAAGAGAAGAAAGTAGTCAAGCTGCAGGAGGTTTTGCTTCTCTAAGATAAAATAGCAATAGTCCTTTTTTTGTCTCAAAGTATCGCTAAATTATTTTTTCATTCTAACAGTAGGCTCTCGTTAAGTCATCAGTCAAATAATTTCTATCGTGTTATAGTTCTAGTATCGTCATTATACGTTCATTCAAACAACAAATTACTCTCATTAAGAGTTCTTACAAAAAATCAGTTTATTTCAAAAGGCATCCAACTAGCAAGTTGAGACTTCAGTTCTTGGATTATCGTAATGGATCCACTTTTCATCACCATTAATAATACGATGCAAAAACATATAACCTTTAGACATATGACAAAACGCCTTTGTTGTCTCTGGCGTCAATAAAAACGGCACCAAATATTCAAGCTTATGGATCATTCCCATGTTCCTCAAGCGATTGGAAATAGTTGTTACTACTGAGTGCGGTATTCAGATCGCCGCCCTCAATTTTTTTAGCTGTCCTGAACGATCTTTGCCTACGGTATCAAAATAACCACTATTAAAATGTCTAAACCAATATTCACATGATTGCCATAAGCTTCACACAGCTATTCTTTTCTATGACCTTCAGCCACCTTTTTCCTAAAACTGAAGAAAAAAGTAAAACTTCCCACAAATGCGATTTACTCGGTACAAATTCAGACACTTCCAACGCGCTGAAATGTTTATTCACACTTCGACGAAATGAGACTTACTAAAAAGTGAAGCCAGTCAGTGAAACTTTAACTTGAAGTTGGTTACAAATGTACTTGATGTGATTTAATACACAGTAATATCATCTGCTGTAAACCCTTTAAAATTAATTTATAGTCCTTAGACAAGGTGAATTAATTTATAGGTTACGAAATAAATGTTATATCAGTAGATCGCAATAATATTTTCTATTCATATATAAAAAAATGTATGTGTAATATTGATTTTTTGGTCTCTCTAATACTTGAGGATTTGAAAACAATATTTTCTTCTTTCCGGAATATACATATAAATGCAAAAAATGATTAAATTTGACTAACGTTGAATTTGAATGATATCCACCTAGTGAACCGGCGTTGAAACGAGCATATTATGTCATAAATTTATTTTGAACAAGGTCGATATTACTATGAAATTTAGATGACAAGCAAATTCTCCATAAGTGTTAATACAGAGGCGAATATATGGCGTCGGAAACATGTGTTGAGTCTAAAATTGAACTTGAGTTTTGACCGAAAAAAATTGGCCCATCAAACAAAACATGCAAAACTGTTATTACATAATATTACATTGTTTGGTATTCAAGGTTGCCATTCATAAAACATTTGAGCATAGGGAGTTTGTATGGTCAATTTTATACAATGTATCTCAAAAAAAAGTTGAGAGAGAAGAAACCTTAATAATTACACATCAGTTTGGGTTTGTTAACAAACATTGAACGATTGATCAGGTGTATAGAATAAAATATGTAATTGAAAAAGCCTATGAAGGTCAAAAGGTATGTTAATATTTATTCTTAGATGTGGCATAAGCCGTCGTTAAAGTACGGCATGACGGCCTTGTTCATAAGCTACAGAAAATGTTACCGAAACATACATTGAGCTATTGAAATCTTACATTACAGCCAGAATGTTCAGAGTCAAACACGAAGAAATCTACTCCACATTAAAAGAAACTAAAGCAAATATTTAAGTAAGGAAGTGTATTAGAGTCAATTCTTTACCTACTCTACACATGTGACATACCTACATATTCTTATGATACTGCCATTCTTCCTGTCGGAGACAATAGCGAAAAAGCCACACGAATTTTACAACAGAAAAGTGACAATATAAATAACTGGATCCAGACTTGGAAAATCAACATTCACGAAAGTAAATCTGTACATGTGTAGTTCACGTATAATGAGATTTCTCAACCACAAATAACAATAAACAATAATATCATTCTATATAGCAACAACGCTAAGTATATCTGAATGAACTTTGATGTAAAAATTCGCTGGAAGAAACATGTAATAAAGAAAAGAAAAAAACTGGAGTTAAAATATAGGAAAGTGTATTGGTTAATTGGAAGAAAATCAAAATTATGAGTACATAATAAGTTGCTATTATATAAGCAGGTACTGAAACGTATATGGACAGATGGAATAGAATTATGAGGATGTTCAGGGAAAACTAATATAAATTCAGAACAAGTTTTTCAGAACAAAGTTGTGAGAAGTATTGTAGACGCACCAAGATGCTACAGAAGTGATTACTTACATCGAAACCTTCAGATACCGACTGTTATTTAGGAAATGAAGATAATTCCAAAAAGACATGAGCAAAGACTCCTCACTCAATACTCAATCGAAGTAATACAACTCTTGGATAACACCACAACAGGACACAAACTCAAAAGAATCAAACCATTTGATCTTGTGTAATGTAGTATAGTGAGCTGCATTTTATAGAAATACAGCAATGTTAATACTAAGTTAAGTAATCCTTCTGCATGACAACGTGGCAAGAATCGTGAAGGATACACTGTTGCAGCCCAAATGTAAAGTCAATGATTGAATTATTGCCAAACCTACATCTGTCGACATGATATCACAATATTGCCAGAAAGATGAGAAAAAATTGTAAAAAATTATTAATACATAAGATATTTTAATAGAGGATATGATGATATTTTGATTAATATATAACGTATAATTTTTTCTCTATAAATGCTTTTAAAATGAAAAAAATTATCAAAATACATACAATACCTAATATATAGTGTATCAAGAGTAGATGCATATTTATTCAGCTTATTAGAGTGTATATCAATCGATAACCTGACTTTTAAATATCACTACATCGCATTTTGAACGAAAATGTGAAGCTATATCCTACAAAATTCTACTAATACAAAAATTGAAGTCCTATGAGACTTGACAATTATGTACTTTTATTTATGCTAAAAATATTGTCTTCAAATGGAGCTCATATTCATGTTATCAAAATTTCTGTACTTTAATAACCAATAACCATTTTTAACTTCCTTTTGGGACACCTGATATTTAACAACAGATAAACTTTGTTTCTTATAATTAAAATATGGAAAAACAGTTTGTAGAAATAAATGGTGATAATTAAAGCGCGTATTTGAAACACGAGGTAGCTTAATAATAGGTTTTTTTACGTAACAATTATTTATTATTCAAGTATCAGAAAATAATATAGAAAGTTAGTTAATAAGAATATATTCCGGGGTAAATAGTTCAAAATGGTATATGTAATGTATTTGCAAAATGATGTTTTTGTAAGACCATGAAAAATATTTGATTGACAACATTTTATTGCCAAAATATCGAAGCTTTGAATGGTTCATGCTACCTTCAAAAAAGTTCTGAAAACCTTTGGAGACAAACTTCTAGAAATAGATCAAAGCGGTACATAATTAATTAGTGTTTGATACATGAAGTTTAAAAGGTTACTCACTTTTTTCACAACCCATTATATTATGTCATGGAAATAATAGAAATAATTATATTCTAAAAGCAATTAAAGAATAATCAAAACTTTTATCAGATAATGTAAATTGTGACTAATTGTGGTAAAAATTAGGTCAAGACTGACCAAAAACTAATATACATTATGACTAATAATGCCTATTATGATATGTATAATGATGATATTTATATTTAATATATCACATGGTCAAAAACAATATATTAAAAAAAATATTTGTATTAAGCAGTGACAGTGTTGTTTTCCTAAGACATATGTATTAACAAAAGAACTATTATAACATATTATACTTTGGTAGTGATATTCCATCTTCGAAATTTTCGATACCTTATTTTATAGAATTACTTGCCTTTCCTTTCAAAATCGTCCTCAGTTCTAATAATAAATTAACTTCGCTTGAGCCACTTTTCTCACTGGAGCATAATGTTAATATAAAAAACTAGAATAAACTAGCTGAATGAAGGATGGGAAAGAGATCATGGTGAAATAATACAGTTTTTGTTCGTAAGGTCGTTATTTCCTAGATTTGAAATACAGAAAATGCACTGTGTGAACCAAAATAAGGATATCATAATTTTGCCGGGAGCCTTTGCTTTTGGCTAACAGTTTTTTAATTAATAATGACGTAAGAAATGGAAAGTAATGTTCCCTTCTTTAAAACTGTATTTTATGCACTTTTTATTCTATTAATTTTCATCTATTAGAAACAATACAAAACGATGTTAATTAACCAAAGCGTTCAACATGCTGTTAGTGGGAATGAGCTTAAAATTAGCATATTACTTAACAATGACAGAGTTAAACGGTATTATTCCCCATAAAAACAATATTTTTTTATTACATTTTAAAGTATCCATTATACCAACTAGTGTTCATCTGGACTGGACCTACCGCTTAATCGACCAGCGAATGATCAACTGGCCTATAAAGCAGCCAATCAAGTGCAGTATTGGTTTCGTCTATTTGGTTCAAGTAATTTCGATATCAAAGCTGTACCACGCTCTTGAAGTCTAATGATTTAAAATATAGTAGAAATGGACAAGTCTGGCCGTCATAAAAGCACTGTTTCTAGTGCACAAATTTACAAATTTTGTTAAACTTTTAAACCCGAGCAGATACGAACGATTCTTAACGTTATTTGATGCCCTGAACTCAGATCTTCAATCCGTGTGTTAAGATTGGTTCAGCTGTCAGCTGACGACGTTGCACTAAACATCATTTGGAACTTATGTTAATTTTTACTTTTGAACGTGTGAAAATACGGAGACAGCGTTGCAAAGTCGATTCAAAGTGTTTTTGTTGATCAAATCATGACAAATGCACTTAACACTAACGAGCCATGGGTACCGAAATTGTTTTGTAAAGCATGCAAAACAAAATAGTAGTGACAATGTCAGTTTTCAGTAGTTTCAGTAGTTTTTATTTTCTGTTGCAACGTTATTATTAGGATAAACGCTGGACACAACAATAACCTCGATGTATGATACCATTAACCAAAAAAAAATTCATTAAACGAATTTCTGAGTCGACCCATTTCTGAAACGAATAGTGGTGAAGAGCGGGTCACTTACTTCAAGCAAAAATAGTAGCAGTCAAAGCACAGTGAGCCAGTGTAAAAGGTGATTAAGCCTTCCTTATTGCCAAGCCCTTAAAACTTCCGCTGTGAACAATTGGACTGTCCTAAGGAGACAACCAGCAAGTTATCAATCATGCAAATTGCTAGGGCAGGAACTCCATCTACCACCTGTAGATTTATTAATTAATTACCTTAACAAACGTTAATGAAAATCGACTATCCTAATTTTTGACAAAACAGACAAACACTTCTGAGATAAACAAAACGAAACAATCTTCAAGATGTCAACAAGTTATCGAACTAGATGACCATTATATGATTTACATAAGATAATTTCCTTCAATTCAGCTATTCAAAAGTGTTACGACTTCTTTTTACTACACCTACATTAACTTAAAACAGTGGCGACTTTACTAACAATGGGCAGTATTAAAATTTTATCGATATTTCTCTAAATTAAGCAGATCAATTGAAAAGTCCCCAGCCTAATACATAGATGGCGCTACTAGAACTAAATCAATATGTTTTTTAGTTAGCCCTAACCCTCAAAAGATGCATATATAAATTTGACAGCGATCGGACCATAGTAGTGTAGGTAGTTTGTGAATTATAGCATTATGAGTAAATAAGGAATTGGATAAAAATGGATAAAAAGGAATTTCGCGTGTTGATAAAATATTGCTATTTGAAGGGAAAAAACAGAGTTGAAGTAAAAACTGATGCCGAGTTTGCGGACACTGTCCCAGGAAAATCAACCATCAAGGACTGGTATGCTAAGTTTAGACGTGGTGAAATGAGCACCGAAAACGGTGAACCCAGTGGGCGCTTAAAAGAGGTTGTTACCGACAAAAACATTTAAAAATCCACAAAATGATTTTGAATAACCGTAAATTGAAATTGAATGAAATAGCAGACACTTTAAAGATATCAACTGAATTTGTGCATCATATCATTCACGAATGTTTGGGAATAAGAAAGCTTTGTGCAAAGTGAGTACCGCGCGAGCTTACTTTTGACCAAAAACAACGACGAGTTGATGATTCGGAACAGCATTTTAAGATTATCAAGTGAAATAAACCCAAGTATTTGCATCGATATGTAACAATGGATGAAACATGGCTCCATCATTTCACTCCGAAGTCCAATCGACAGTCATCCGAGTGGAGTGCACATGATGAACCCGCTCCAAAGCGTGGGAAAACGCAACAATCGGCTGGCAAGGTTATGACGTCTGTGGTTTTTGAATGGAAGGGAAAAAGAAGGACCGTCAACAGCGACTATTACATTAGAGTTATTAGACCGTTTGAAGGACGAAACTGCCGAAAACGGCCGCATTTGTAGAAAAAGAAAATGCCGCTTCACCAAGAGAATGCACCGTGTCACAAATCAGTGAAAACGATGGCAAGAATCCATGAATTGGTCTTCGAATTGCTTCTTCATCCACCGTATTCTCCAGATCTGCCCCCAACGACTATTTCCTGTTCTCAGATTTCAAAAGAATGCGCGCTGGGAAGAAATTTTCGTCGAATGAAGAAGTAATCGCCGAAACTGAGGCCTATTTTGAAGCAAAGAACAAATCGTACTACAAAAATGGCATCGAAAAGTTGGAGGGTCGCTAATAATCAGTGTATCACCCTTGAAGGGAATTATATTGAATAAAATAATAATAATTTTGTCAAAAAATGTGTTTTACTATGGCAGGCCGGGGACTTTTTAATTGACCTGTTAGAATACATATAAACTAAAACATTTAATTAATTAAAATTGTATACATTAGTCTATCCACTTACCGACATTCTTTGAACTAATTTAGAAATAAAAACACCGAAAACCTTTCATTTCATAAAAATTGTCATATCACCGCTTGTGCATCAGCGATGACCTTTATTTCGACTAGTGCAAGCTGTAGGTACTCTTAGGAATATCTCGGCCAATTAAATGCGACACATTCTTTTGTTCCTGTCCATATTGAATCGATCCGAACTAGTACAACGCCTACTAGGACTTTCGCTTAAATGGCAAACAGCCTACTATGAAACGTGTCGAGAAAAAAAATGAGTCCGCCCAAGCCAAAATATCAGGTGTTAGTTGGAAGTCTAAAATGAATAAAAGGGTTAATGTAAATAAATAATAGTAGCGTAAAAACAGTGGCGTTGCTTGATGTTACATAAATAATAGTGATATGTTCTTTACAGAATGGGTTAATAATATCCATATAGGCATAAGGTAATCCCACCAATATTATTGCCAACTGGGCAGATTGTAGAATGCTACGAGAATAATAAAAAACAATAGTTCATTATATAATTGGATAAAAAATCAAATAATCCAAGTTCTAAATAAAAACGAATAATATAATTTAAAAAAGACGGTGTACTCTCTTACCTTTTCGATGTAATGTTTGATTGAATTGTAAACACCGGTGGCCCCGCGCATACTAGCTGCGAGTTTTCCTTAAAAAGTAGTTTTCTATCAAATAAATAATGAGATACACCAAGTAATAAAACCGGATATTTTTTGTCGTGCAGTAAAACAGCTGTTTCGACAATTGCAGTGAATTACGGACGAAAATATACATACGAATATACTATATTTAAATTTGAAATACATAAATTTTTTACGAATAATATTTTGGAGGAACAGAATACAATTCCAATTCGTATTTTCTTATTGATGCGAATTGTTGGATATTATGAATATCATGGTAGAAAAAGTGCCATTTTGAATATATTTAAAGGCAAACTAGTAGACGACGGTACTCAATAGTGAAATACAATTTAATATCAACTATAAGCTGTCCAAACGACTTCACCTTTCTAATATAGCATAGAGCGTTGACAATAGTCCAGAAGGCTTTGGATAGTATTGATATTGGGTTTCAATGTTCATCCCATAATTTCACACAGTAGGTCCACACTAGTCTCAAAATTAGTGTATACAATAAGATTTTTTTAGCCTTATAAATATAAGTTTTACTTGCTCCTTGCATTTGCTGGAAAGTAATCTACATTTTAGTGGTGGTTTGGTTTTAAATAATCCACATGTATTTAGTTAGTAGCATTTCACTTTATACACTATTTCTTGGCTACTCAGTATTATTATAGACAGTTGTTTCTGTTTCTAATTTATTTATAGCTGCTTCAATGTTGTTGCTTATAACGAGAAATATGCAATTGCTCCTTCATACTTTTACGAAGCTAGGTTTAAAGTGTACGTGAAACAGGGTGACCTAAATGGGTAAACTTGATTACTTCTGAACATCACAAGCGCCATTTGAGACAAGCGTTGCTACTTGATTTTAGTTGTAAAACATTATTTCAGCTAAACAAGTAAAATTTGTCTATGTTAAACCCTAAAAACGATGATCAGCGGTTTTTTCCACATGTTAACAACTCCTTTCATATATACCGGTCTCCTATTTATGCAACTCCATGCAATAACTTTTACAATAATTTACTCCTTAGTCTCCTTTTTACCAAACTGGAGTTTATCTAGACTGGACCTACAGTTTAACGTGGCCTCCGAACCCCCCTCGGTTTTAAACCGGCCGACTGGCGAGTGACCAACAGATATTATCCCAGAAGATATCCGGCCTTACCCAGCCTGGTTACTGGCGTAACTGGGATCATTGTTTTCCTTGTCGGATTTTACACCCTTGCCTTTTGGACAACCACAAACATAAATTTACGACCATTCCCCTGCAGGATTCATATCCGCGACTATCACAACGGTCATCCATCCAAATCGACAATATCATGTCTCATTTTAATTTATATTTTATAATTATATATTTTTAATTATATATTTATGGATTGATTACTCAAAATAACAATATTAATAATATATAGTCAATTAAAAGTTTTTTTGTACATACGTCATCAAGATGTTGAATGTCGCAATTTCTAAATTAGTTTCAGAATCAGACAATATTTTTCTCCTGTCTGTCTCCAGCCTGTCAAAGTCGTCCGATTGTCAGACATATGCAAAATTCTTGAAAGCAATTGTGATAAGAGGTTATAACTCTACCCTATAAACTATTGTGGCTGTATAATTAACTGTAGTGTTTAGATGTATTAAAATGTTAAAATAAATTATATTTGATTGAACATTCTTGTTCAGTTATTTTATTTAGATTAGAATATTGTTGTATGTCAAAGCCAAACTGAACTAAAACTCAGAGTTGATGCGGCAACATTGCGACGTTTTGATATCACAAATTTTAGGTGACGTATGTACAAAATAAATTTGAACAGACTATATGTTAATTATTTACATTAAAATTTATATAAAATATATGAAACAATAACAACAATAGCTTGTGTTATTTACTTTTACTTATATTTGATATATATTACTTATTTGATTTTGAATAATATAATATAATAAGGGATTATACCTAAAATAGAATTATACCTAAATACCCATAATATATATAATGCAATAATTCAAAAACCTATCATAGTGGAAGTATTTAAATATACCATATTAAAAACAATTAATTAAATATTAATATACATTAAATAATAATTTATATTTGCCCCATTATTAACTTTTTAATATTTGAATGTATGTACTTTCTAGTTATTGCTATTATAAGTAAACATCGTTTTCTGATATTGTAAACACATTTGATTTAATGTAATTATAAATTAGACAGATTTAAGTTGGTAACAAAGACAGAAGTATACGAAAAGAAAGTAACTACGTTTAAATAAAAAGACGTTAAGTTATGTGCATTTTGTTATATATATTTTGTTACATGCAATTTATTTGAAATCACCTTCACTTGATGTAATCGAATACGTTACCTTAGATCATTTTCCTCCCATCTGTTTAAACCATCCAGAAGAAAATCGCGACATCCTTCCATCGGATCGGATCCATAACGGAAACAGTGTTCATTCTAATGTCCACATATTAAAAGAATAAGAGTCACACAACCACGCATTCTCTTAATCGTCTCTCACCATAATCGGAACAGAAACAGGCCGTTTCTTCTGAACATTGCAAACGGTCGCTCTTTCGGATTCAATATAAACAATAATAATAACAATATTCTACTGACTCATATTTAAAAATAAATATTAAAATGTAATGTTTTAAATTTATTTACGGTTGAAAATGACGACAAACGCGTCGTGGACGAATCGTTTTAGTATATTCCTGGCGATTTGTAGGTTAGACTATTCTGGATATTTGGTGCAAGGCAAAACTGAAGGGTAAGCTGGAAAAGCTGGTGTTGACGTCGTCTGAAGGAAATTATCCTTCGCGGTCAATATCGAAGTTTTTCGGTATTGATGGTGCCATCTGTTGGTGATATAGGTAACCTAATAAACATAGAAAACATTTTTAGACTTTATTACTGAATTTTGTGT
The DNA here is from genome assembly GCF_030347505.1 of Rhynchophorus ferrugineus. NCBI lineage: Eukaryota > Metazoa > Arthropoda > Insecta > Coleoptera > Curculionidae > Rhynchophorus > Rhynchophorus ferrugineus. Next base: position 3,811,542 of record NW_027472583.1, on the reverse strand, counting down.
ATGAGTTATGCTCGGATAAATTATCTTTTTTATTTTTTTGCAATAATTTCATACGATTAATAGCTCTACATTATGAATTAGCTTGCTGACAACAATATAGATTAATATTAGCTCAAATGGTACGATTAGCGCCATCTGTTGAAAAGAAACATAACCTTGATGATATATTAATTATATATTAGTTGTTTCCATATATTATGATAATTTCTTACCATTAACAAGACACTTATTATGCCAAATAGGTATAATATATATTAACACCATACAGAACAAGTCCTTATGGCAATATGGATGGTAATCCAGGGCTAAATCATGACTTTTCTGCTTGGGGGTTGTCGTAGTAGATCCACTTTTCATCACCAGTAACAACAGGCTGAATAAAACTTTTATTTTTCTCTACCTTTGTATCTGTCCATTCCAAGAAAATTTTGAAAATAAGTTATGCATAAACTACTAAGCTGTATAGGCATTTTTGAGTTTTCGTCCAATAAGTGTTTATTCGTCTTTTGTCATCGAACTTTTTCGGTTATGTTGGCAATTTGTTGTCACTAATTGAAATGGAAAATACTGAAAATGGGGAATGTTGAAATTTTTACAATAGTTGAATTTGTATAATATGGATCCATTTTGTGCTTTGGGTTGCTGAATAAGCTGGGCACAAAATTTGTAACAATGACCAGGCTCTTTTCTAATAATTTTGTGACATATAAACAAAATTAAATTACAAAGAAAACAAATCTAATGTGTTGCTCGGCACTGACTTCAAAGTGATTAGTTGGTAGTAGTTAAAATAATATCGTTAATAGTAAAATAGGTTTAGGTAGGTATTAAGCCAAACTGTATGTTTTATTTAGTTATTACAACGATTATTGTGTATAAATTTTATTTTAAAACGTTTTTTTTGTGTTTAAAAAATCTTGATTGAAAAAGTTTGATTATCATATATACAATAAGTAATAAAATTCAAATAAAATGGTAATATTCGGTCCTAGTTACAATACTTAATTAGAATTGGTATGGTTTTTATTGTCAATGTACGTAGATATAATACAATTTTGTTAGGAATATATTTTCTAGTCAATTCTAAACCATTTACCCTTTAATAAGAACGCTTTGTAATCATCTCTAATTTTGGCAAGCAACTAGGAAGCCGCACGTCCATAATGCTGGCGCCATCCAGTCGTTCCACCCTCCACATCGTGGCTGGACCAGCTCGGGGGTGAAACTCTATAAGCATTTCCGCTTTATTAAAAGTTTATACCTTAAAACAAAATATACTGAAGAACATACGAAAATATAATTAAAGATTAGACCATTTATCGAAAAAGATCGGATATAGTTATCCGTTTTTAATTATGAATAATTATAATAGCCAAGGTTTGTTCAAAAATAAAATAAAAATACAAGTTCTCAAAGTTTGTTAGTCCCGTTTAACATGTCTTTGTTATTTTGTTGGCGAGTGTGTCTAGAAAGAATCTATATTTTTTTAGCCATGTTAATGTTGAGTGTATAATCGGCGAGTAGTTACTGGAAACTAAATATGAACCATACGGCTAATAGCAAAGCTATTGGAAACTCACAGTTCGTTAAAGTACTATCTTTGAATTATTTATGTTTTATACCGGATATTCTGAATTTTGTTTTGGCATTCTTAGATATAGAGTCAACATTTTCAAAATGATTGTGAAGACTCTACAACAGAGTGAACAAAGATGACAACTGTTACTAAAAACTAATGGAATTCTACTCGATATTCACAGGGTATTAGCCCATATAACTTTTTTTGTTGTCGACGATGAAAAGATTATAACCTTGAACAACGTAGAGTTTTCAACACTAAAACTAAGAACTAGTTTCAAAAGTGTTACACCTTGTATTATATCTAAGAACAAACAGAAACAAAAATAACAAGAGAGATTTCCAACCACTGTGCTAGTCATGAGTTCGAGTATCACCCAAAGTATAGGTATTTTTAAAATAAATAAATAAAATGAAATAAAGTAAAATCTTAGTAAGTAAGGCTTCTTTAACAAAAGAAAGAACATATTATTCAATAATCTAATATTTAGTTTGGGTAATATTGGAAAAGAATTGGAAGGTTATTTATTAAATTTACAATGGCATTTAAGTTACAGCTAAGTGTAGGAGTTTTTATTCTAATGCCGTATATTTTAACTTTCTTAATTGCTTTCTTTTAAATGTAATTACTTGGGAAACTTGTCGGCGATATAGGTATGGCCAAAGACATATCTCTGACTAAGTCTACAGAAAAAGGATAAATGGCAGTCAACATGATCTACTGGTGGATCTTTAGGCTGGTAAAAACGGCCTAATAGCTCTCTTCAATTAATCACCGATACTTATTGTTACGTTACCTACGAAGAACTTCACAATGACCTCAAAATCAATTTTATTTACGATGTTATCTAAGATTTCGGTTTAAAACAAGAAATAAAGTTACTAAGTTAAAGAAGCATGAAAGCAAAACAGCCACTGGACAATTCATGGAAATCAAAGAATTGAAGCTTTAGCTTAGGTAGTCTAATTTAATCTTAATTTGGGAAAACCTTAATTTGATCTTACTAAATATTGACAAATGGTTAATACTTTGACTAAATAATATTTTCCATTCCATTGGGTATTATATATATTCAAATTATGTCAGATATAATTAAAAAACAATGCTTATTAATAGTTACATGTAACTGTTATGTGTAACATATACAAACAATTTTAAAAAGTATGTAAACCTCAGTACAGATATCAAACTAATAAACAACAACAATAACAAAAAAAAATCGAAACCTCAACGAAAGACGAAAGAAACCTTTAACGAATTCCACCCCGATACTCGCAAACTAGGTCTGTACGGTAAACAAGACGCTGTAGAAAATCGTGTGTGCACTCATATACAATGCTTCGAAAAAGTAACCGAAAATATTTGGTTTGAACGGTCCCAGGCGATTTGTAAATAAAATGTTTGACTTTTTACCCGATTATTTGTGTTAAATAATGAAGACAACATTCCGAATTATTGCTCAGTGTTCGAGGTAAATCGTTTGGTGATCGTCAAGAGGGTCCTAACGACTACAACATGCCGCAATCGAAGTTTTATAACAGGAAAATGACCGTTTGGTGGTTCCTAATTATGCTCATTAATTTTGTAAGTATACAGCTTTCAACGAAAATAAATAACGCGTTTATATTGGCTTAAATAATTTTAAATTAAACTCTTGGTGAAATACTCAAACTCAACTTCGTTCTCTAATGTTTTCACGTAATTACTAACTAACAGAATAACGTCAGAATAACTGTTACATAACTCCTATTATAGTACAATATTCAGGAGTGATTTCTCGGACGAAAATATAGTTTAACTGGAATTAATTTTGTGCCTAGATAATATTATCAACTCGTATATAATATATTTCGTTGTCAGACTTATTTACTTTTTTTTTATTAACAACAATAATTAAACCACTCCCAACTTTTGAGAAAAAACAATAATTGAATCAAGAGAACCTCTAAACAGTTACAGTTCGATATATTTAAACACGTAAAATATATTCGAAAGAGTTAAACAATATATTCATATAAATATATTTAGTGTATGTTTGGTCATCTAATCCTTTCATAAAACTGATTTTCATATACAATTTATTGAATTTCAATGAGTATTTTATTTCTAGATTTATAGCTGGTGTTATAATTTAATATATGTTTTGTTTTTAGATATTTGGTGTGTCTGGTATTATAATATGTAGCTTGAAATTAAGGAATATAGGAGGCGAGAATTTTCAAATGGGATTTTTCAAACTCTCGATGGGATTCGCTGCTTGCAATCTCATACTGAGCGTTCTGCTACTGGTGGCGGTTTTAAAGGTAAACTTTTGATTTTTGCACTACTTTTTTTGTTTACAATGCAGATGTCGCGTGTAGTGTATATATTTTGTTTTTATCTTTTTATTAAAGCTATTCAGGGTAATAAAATTAAAGATAATACAATTTGATTGAACGTAATTTTAATTATATCCCTGTTAGCTAAGCAATCTATGCTAATTACAATTGAGCAGATATTCATCCGTCTACAAAACTGAAAATGTTATAACTTTATACTCAATTTAACTCGTTGGAGAAGACATGGTTATGACGGTGCGTGGGTTTGGTAGTGACATAGTTATAAAATACACAAAAATAGTATAAATTACTTTTGTTTTCGATAATAACTAACTTACTTTATTGGCCGATATTAATTATTATTTAAGAAAGGATCTTATTATTGTGGTTAGAAACATTAAATCATTTAAAATAAAACAGGCTATGGCAATGAATGTAACGCAGGGAGGATGTCAGTACCATGAAATTATTATTTAATAAACATAATTGTAAACGATTATTATGTATTAATTGATGAAATTACTTTGCAAGTATCACAATATTGTATAATTTACAAGTATTATACTGCTATACAAACAGGATATATAAAACAGGCTATACATTTATCCTTCCTTTGCCACCTTAACATACTTTCAAATCAGGGGAAGCTTCACATCGTCCTGGTTTCAAGTACTGTCTTTTTCATACATTATTGTTATATGTCTTAGCGGCACCTTGTTAATTTTATTAGATGATTAATCCTCTTGTTTTTGATATGTATTAACTTTTTCGTAAAACACGCTACTGTTTTGATTTAGAAAAAATAATTTTAAATCAAAATCATATATTATCATCTAATATATTCAACTTAACATAAGGTTTCCATCGAGGATTAGATTATTTAATTTTATGGGTCTGACTAGCCAGTTGGTGGTGTCTGTGGTTCGTAACAACTCTCCTGTTTTTCTCTATAGGATGATGAATATATTTTGATTATATGTTTCACAATTATGTGGTCTTCAGTATTAATAGCATTCATTCTGTATTCATTACCTTACACTATATCAATAAATATTTCGTTTCTATTCTGCGGTAATTCACAAATGGAAATGGTGTTTTGCACAGTTAATTCATTTAAAACCACATATCAAGCTGAGGGATATTAGCAAATTGTTCTCCAAATCTTTTAGACTGGATACTCTAAAAGTGGCTTGAGAACAAAAGCCAAAATAATTACTTGCATTAGAAATCAACTTTGGGTTCTTTAGTTGACGAGTTATTATATTGAAATGTAAGATAATTGTTATAAAAAGTATTATTTTATTTACAAACCATTATTAGTTACCATACATATTTGTTCATTTAATATACGGTCGTTAGCATTCACTAAAACCTCTAATTTTTCCCAGTGATGCTCTTCTTTGTACATGTCCGCTTGTGGAAAAAATGTTAAAGGTCTCTCTGAACCGTCCAGCAGTAGTCTGATAATATTTTGAAGCACTATTTTACTTGATATCCTTTCTCCGTACTATACTTCTTTATAGTTAGGATTTTTATGATGCCTAAAATGTCTCTATATCTCCTTCAAAGCAGTTCATTCTTCTTTTTTAGGATCTGTCATTTGAAAACTTTATAACTATATAACTACAAATGACTTCATCAATCCCAACTTTGTGTGCAGCGGTGGTAAAAGAAATTTACGCGGCGGTACCAATTGACAGGTTTCTTGGAGACGTCCTGAAGTGTTTTCCACACTAGTTTAATTTTCTACCTATCAAAATACGTAGAACTTTGTTGAAAATACTCAAACAGTTGCCTATACTGGTAACAAATTAATCATAAATATGTGCTGGCATTTCAATAAACGTCGTAATGTTGAAATTCTTAATAAATATATGTTTACATTGTTCTATTTAATATTTTGTGTAGCAGTATAATACTTGTAAATGATACAATATTGTGATACATGGAAAGTAATTTCAACTAATACATAATAATCGTTTACAATTATCTTTATTAAATAATAATTTCATGGTACTAATATCCTCCCTGCATTACATTCATTGTCGTAGCCCGAATAGTGAATGAATCAAGTAGAAAGTAGCATTATAATATTAAAATAATTAAGGAAATGGACATAAAATGAAAAGAAATCTATAAATATGTACCGTCAGTCGCTTTCTTGATATGACTTTATATGGGATTAAAAAAGTTTCTAGTTGTTTCATTGAACTTTCCATATAGATATTTGTTTTGCAACATTGTTACTACTGCTACTATTTTAATTCTTAAAATTGAATACCTTGATAATTAAAAATATCGACTGAAAAAATTCATAGGCTGGATAGTTTTCTATGACCTTGACCAAACAACAGTATAACCCCTTAAAATAATTAATTACTTCTTTTACAGAAAGATCAAAAATATGCCTTTTTATACGCTTTACTGATATTCCTCAGCCTCTTTGCGGCCACCATCCACATAGAAAGCACTACTAGCAAGAATATAACATTCATAATAATATTTATTGTATTCGGTAAGTATCACTACTTGTATCTTTTTATGGTCTGGCATTGTGATTAATTTTGACTGAGATTGAAAATTTTATTATCGACATCGTCTCGCTCGCCATAAATAATGACTGCGGAGCAACTAAAAACAAGCAACAATCAGCTATGATTTTCTTAGTATTACGAAAATTTTAAATATTGGCTGAGATCAAAGACGTGATTGGTGGGCTTCTAGAGTCTGAAGACGTGACCCAAAATAATTCTCCATTCATAAAGATCATAGTTCTCTAGATCAGATAGATTTTAACACAAAGTGATATTATATGTCAATGTATCAATAATTAAACTATTATCGAGCTTTTCTCACCTTTTAACATTTTATCTAAGCTTTATTACCTGTTGATCATTCAAGATACATGAGGAATTCTTGAACGATTGATTATTATATGGAGACCTGTAGTATATGGAGAAAATTTGTGAAAAAAGGGACGCAGAAGTCTTTTTTGATAACTCTGGAAAAGATTTTTAATAATCTGGTTAATGATGTTCATTTCCAATTTTTTTTGACAACAGTACTTGTGAAGTACCATGGGACATTAAGAGTATCTGATTGTTATCTGTCCATATTTTAAGTATTTGGTTACAGAGCAATACATTACTCTGCGTGAACAGAGCAGAATTTGTTTCAAATTGCAATATATTAAATATCCAGTTTATCTTTATTCTTCTTTACATGAGTGTTCCAGCACAGTTTCACAATCTGTATAATTCCTGAATATAGCACTTAGATATTATTTATTCTGGTAAAGATATATTAATTTATCTTGTATGTAAAATTGACGTGGTCTCATTAAACTGATTCTCGTTTTGTTTATTGACGTTTGCCATTTCATTGCGACCTTCTGGAGATCTTACCCACAGCAGATATGGCAGTATCACAGAAAAATCATCGTGTACATCAGGACCGGTCCCAACACATTATCCTGTGGTCATTTTTAATTCTTTCCGAATAGGCTTAACCCTGAAGGCCCTACCTGGAAGATTTGAAAATCTGCAAACTGTCTCTGTAAAATCTTGCTTAATTTAATGATGATAAAACTTACGAAAAGCAAGTATGGTGCATAAAACTTTATATTATGTCAATTTTGATGTAACAATGACGAAAAAAGAAGCTTGGATCACATTTAAGGAATCTAGGGCAAGGTCGTTGGTCAATGCAAAAGACCCTACTTATTCAGCAAGTTTAAAAGTTTCGGCTATCTGATGAGCATAAAAGTCCACTTCTTGCATACTACCATTTGGCTCTTCGGCAATAGGAATAGTTTCAATAGGACTTAAAGCAAAAGAGAAATTTTACAGAAAAAAGAAAAAGGAACTGAATAAAATATTGTCAGTCAACATGATTTTTTAATGTTCCCTATTTTTGTATATATTTTGATTATATTTTGCAAATATAATGGGTGTCATATTGTGAAAGAATTGTAAAGATTGAGATAAATTGGTTTGAAACAAGTGGTAATGGTCAAATAATTATTTACGCTAACATAGCGTAATACTAAGGATGACTCTGGATGTTACACACTCATAAGGAAAAAAGCGTACTCAATGTTTTTAGAACACAGGAAAAAATTAAGTTGTTATTATACACATTAAAATAGTTTAAGTTTTCCTTAATAAGTTTTGAAATCTGTCTGGAGTGACGGTGTGCAACTGTAAGGATGTACGCAGAGTGTCAATTTTCCCGGCAAGATCTAAATTTATCAAAACTTAACATAGAAGATAGAAAAATACATAATGGTAAACACAAAAATAATAATGTACCCAATATTTGACCAAATCTAGAATTTATCAAAGCATTCTATTCTAACTTATGTGTTCGACATTAATTATCGTTTATTCCTCAGCCCTCCTGTGCTTTCTGTGGTTTTGTGTCTACGGCACGTATCAAATATGGCTGAAGGACAATGAAGCTGAAAAAGCAGAAGCAGAACAGACGATAGTATAAATGGGCCTCGGCGAATCGTCAATGTGTCAATTAAAACGAATTTCGCATCTTAGACTTTTTTTACCCGTGATTTTTGCATCCTTACCTTTTTTACTTACCTTAGATATCCCCTTCGTTTTCCATATCCCTTGGTATCCATAAACTGATGGAAGCTAGATGGAAATCTGTATGGAAGCAAACAATTTTGATATGTTGCCCATGGAGCTATAAATGTAAGATGTATCATTTAAATTGTATATATAGGCAATATTAAAGAGCTCGTTTGTTATAATTAATGCGAATTTGTATGTTATACGGTTATAATAGATAATAATAAATGGTAATAAAGAATTTTCACCGTATTCCTTGTAGTTTTCTTGCAATAACTAAGATACATATTAAAGAAGAAGAAAAAGTTATTTCATAACACATATTGGGCATTTTTTGTTTTTTTTTTTATAAAGGTTACTTAAATTTATGTTATTTACATGTAATATTTAAGAAGTCTATAGACCTGGAAGCCTCAATTTTAGATATTTTTAGCGTTTACGAATGCTAGTGAAGTACCGGGTAAGAAAAAGGTGATTCCTATTCAACATGTTAACTATTCTTGATTAGTAAATACCTTATTATGGCTCGGGCGTTGGAAAGAAAAGGAGATGGTGATTTTTAAAAAATTTTAATTTGTTTATAATTGAAACTGGTCTCCTAGATGAACATTACAATTTACACAATATAGTCCATCCAGATCTAGACAATATAGTACCCTTCTCACCGCTTACACCTTTGTCGTCCATGCAGTAGCTGAAGCGCCTCTGGGCTTTCAGGTGGGTGTAACCAGGCTTTATGATTCCCAGCGAACGTTTTATTTTCTTCTTTGGCAGTAGGAATGTCCAGGTCAGGATGCAAATTCATTATGTACATAACAAGGTGCGTCCACTGCGTTACGTTGTTCTGGAATACTTAAACTTTATTTACATTGCTATCTCAGATAAGGACTTACAGCTCTATACCATATAGCTATTTTCTTTTAAACACCTTATTGTAGATCAGTATCTTACTGTGAATTGGAATTTTGGATTTTCTTCCAACGAGCCAATATAGCTGATATTTTATTTTAAGTTATCATAATTCCTTAGAGTTCGGATGTGTCACTAGTATAAAGCAAATAGACGATAAGTCATAGGACGCTGTCTTAATGTAATCCTGCTTGCATTTCTTTAGTTCCAAATATTCCTCTTTTTGCTTAATTCTGAAGAGTCTATTGGAGATATATGATATTGGTTTGGTAATATTTTATTTAATTATGTAACAAAAAGGTGATTCCTATTCGACACACTTCCTTCCGTTGTAGCTTTCTAACACGAAAAAACAAATTATTTTTTATTAATAACGATGACTTAGGCCTAGAAAAGAAAAGAAGAAAATGGTGATGACTTTCCTGATTTCTGATATTTCCGAATTTCAGGCCGACATATAAGGTAGGTTGACATTTTGAGACAAAATTTGGATCAACATAACTTATATAATAGTTTTTGGCTGATATTTTCTTAATTTTGGTGACTACTGATTCATGAATTAAACCTTGTTGTGATCCAAAACTAGCATATAATATAAAATATATTTATGTATAAAAAATCGCTTTAGTTACAAAGTTATTTTAATCAATCATTGTATAATATTATGTACTGTTAAGGAATACAAACATCAATACAACGATAAAAATCCTTAACCGTACATGTTCTAGTAGACAATCTTATTTTCTCTCACAAATAGCGCTGAATCTTGTTCCATCCTGTCCATCACTTGATTTCTTGCAAAGCCAGTCTGACAGCCAATACTGTACCATATTAACAATTTTTAGTGTTGTGTATATTGTTCTTGATTTCTGTGTAAGCAATAGAAGTAAGTTCCTGTTTTGTTCTTTATTAATTTAATTTAGAACTTAATATTTTTTTGGAATTAAACGCTCATAAAACCGAAAATACATTTAAATAATAATATAGCTTTATGCCTTTTTAAAAGAATTTAACGTCTTAATTATTTTAAATAAACGTATATTTTTATATAAGCCTTTTATATAATCATATAAATATTTTGTGGAAAATATTTTAAATTATTTTTAATTTATAAATTTAATTATTACAGAACTTATATAGTATAGCAAAACAATTATTTGTTCGAATTTTTCTATTAGCTATTTAATTATGCATTACTTAACTCAAAAATAATTTAGTTCTTGAGTGATATGGGATAGAAAAAAGCTGCTAGGGTTAGAGGAAATAAAACTTCAGGTATATCTGTTATAGAAACAAATTATTAATCAAATATTTATTGTTGCCTGAGGTACTCTTTGCACAAAATCATATTTTGACATTTTAATTTATAAATATTTTTTAACTAAAAAATAACATAGCATACATCTTGCAACTAGTTATTAACTATCTAGTAAATTATCTTTAAAATTGTTTTCCAGTCCAGGTCTAAGGTTCCAAGTGGAAACTTAATTAGTGTTTGATGGATATATTCCTACTACCCATCGTTTATAATATGGCAGGAGTGTTTACCAGTAGCTTAACCTTAATAATTCAAAATATTTGTCTCTGTACCTGGGAGTTGACCATATAAGTTGCACCAGTTGTCGAGTAATTGTTCTGCATTTTTATGTCTTCGCAAATTACCTTACCATTAGTTTTTTTGTAGATATCTTCATTTCTAATATACTATGAGGTCTTACTTTATATAGAATGTCGCTAATATTATTTTATTAAAAGTCTTTCAATGTCTGTTGCAACATGTACATTCTAAACAAACTCTATATTCTATGAAATCACGCTACTAAATCTCTAACCAGCAGTCAACCACTTGATTAATAACTGTCTCATATTTTGTGAAAAAGGCCAAATTAAAAAAGAAAAAAATTATTTTCACCGATATATAACACCTGCTCATAAACGAATTGTTTAAATATCCAATTTACTTCAGATTAAGCTCCAAATGAATTTTTGATCTTCCCAGAATGATTATCATCAAACCGATAGGAAATACTTAGAGCAAAGGGATATTAAAAAAAACACTACAGTAACTAGATCCATATATTGAAAAGTACCTATCGATTAAATTGTATATTTTTATCAATCCACAAAATTTTTTTGGTTATTTATATATTTTCTTTAACATATTATGAAAATGAAGGATATTGGGGGGTGGAGGTAAATATGTTTTAAGAAGACCACATTATTTTTTTACTTTTACTACACAACATTGCAGCAAATGAACATTTTCTTGAAGGTATATCCGCTAAAAAAACAGCACAGTAAAATTCCTTTTTTTATATTTCTATTACAATTTATTTATTTTAAAGTTTTTACTAACAATATGCACAAAATAAAGAATGTTTTGTAGTAAAGGATCTTCTAAGTAAGTATCTGTTATATTAAAATTAATGAAAATAATACTAATGTAATAAACCTTTAATATTTATATGAAGAAATGCTTTTTAGAGTTTTGAGCATTTAAGCTATAGTTATTTAAAGATTACTTGTATACTTACATTGAGTTGTTTTAACATGGCTATATTCTACTGATGTTATATTGAATTGAATTCCATATGTCCATATAGCTTGCAATTTTCTTCCTATTAACCAATACATAACCTGTATTTTAACCCCAGTTTTTTCCTTCTCTATTTTACATTTTCCTTCCAGCAAAGTTTTGCATCAAGATTCATGCTAAGATGTCTTGTCGCTATATAGAATGATTATTTGTTGTTATTTGTGCAGATTTACTTTCGTTAATTGTTACTTTCCAGGTTTACGTCCAGTTATTAATATTATCACATACCTCTTGTGGCTTTTTCGCTATTGCCTATAGCAGCAAAATCGCAGTATCATCAGCAAATGTAGTTATCGTTATATTTTCCATTTGTGGTACGTTACCTGTGTAGAGTAGGTAAAGAATTGTCCCCAATCACTTTCTTGTAGTACACCTGCTTTAGCTTCTTTTATTGTAGGACAGGCTTCTTCTTATTTGACTCTAAACATTCTGTAAGATTTTAACAGTTCAATAGGTTGTTTCCATAACACTGTCCTGAAAACATATAAACAAGATCGTCATAACTTACCTTATGGAAGGTTTGTGCTATATCTAAGAAAGTTTGCTAATAAAACTATACTTGTTTGTATTCTTTTCAACAGTAGTTTTTCAAATATTTTATATATTACTCTGTAAAACTGAATTTGTCCAGTTTTGATATCATGATAATTTCATCTTCCAACCTTTGGGTATGTTTTACTAAAAATACTGCATAGATCAACTTTGTGAGCTTTATAATTCAATTTCTTGGTGTTTTTTCCAGCAATTATCCCGTTATTATGTCATATCTTGGTGATTTATTTGGATTATTGTCAACTTTGATAACTTTGGTTACTTCTTTCAGCGTAACTATTCAATTAGTTGAATTTTCGCATTCTATGTCCGGCAAGCCATGCTCATTGTTGCATTCATTTGGTAAGAAAAATAATGTTACTACTGTATCAATGCTCATTTATTTAACAAAAAAATGTAAATATAAACGACTGTAATAAAATATATTCTACCCGCCCGAAGTATAACAAATATTTAATATTTTTACATGATATAATACATCTAGACATCTACAATACTACCTATGAATAAAATTGTACCATCAAGTTTTATGTAATAGATAAAATTGTGATCAGCGTTGAAGTTCACCGTCTTTGGGTACATTATCATACTGTATCCAACTATTGTCACTGAAAATACATAGAATATAATTTTTGTTATACTCATTGTAACCACTGAGAACACAAGCGAATGAAATTGATTCCATGTTATGATGATGATCTAAGAATATAGCTCTCAATCTTTTTTACGCTTCACTTTCATGCTCCTCATTATTCTTGAAAATGTTGATATATTATATGACAAAACTGATAAATTGACATAACCCGAAAGAATATTTGCACAAAAATAATAGTTAATGTTTAACGAAATGTAAAAAAGAAATCAATGTTATTAGAGAAGCTGTTATTGGACATTTAGTTATTGTTATAATATATTAATAGAAATCGCATTGATGGTGAAAAAATATGCAAGTTTTAAATGTGGTGCTATTGATTTGCAAGTGAAGAAATGAATATTTTCCGTGTTAAGACCATATTTAAACACTCTAATAACTATTTCATTTCATTCAGTAATATTTTATTTTCAACAAAATCTTAAATCCCTTGAAAATTCTAAACGAAAAGTCTTCTTTATGTAATGAAACACTTAAAGGACTATTCATTTTTCCTGGAAATATACTGCTTCAATATTAGTCGCAAAAATTGGATCTAATGGAAAATTAACAACTTTTTGTATGTTAACAAACACTTAAATACATTTAATAACAATATAGCACATCAAAGACTCAACAAATTATTTTCCCGTCAATTCTTCTTTCTCCAATCGTCCTTCCAAAGACAGAAAATTCGGAAGAGGAACAGAAACTTATGCAGGGTCTCGAGATAAAGCATTGTGGAGTCAAACATAAATAAGATATGTTGTCATTGTCTTATTGGAACAATTTTATTGAGTTTTTATAATATAAAGGGTGGGGCAAAATTCTCGCTACCATTTTTATTGCGCGATCTTGGTTATGTAACGTTTAGCTCAGTTTCGCTTTAACTATTGTGTTGTGTAGACGTTCAAATTTTATTATGGACAATATTTATTAAAAATAATCGTTCCATTATTGCCCCTCAGCGGAAATTACGTCAAAAAACGTCCAGTCTCTCACAAAACCACAATATATCATTTACATGAGAATTTTCAACAGTACGATTCGACATCAGACGGCATGTCTGATTCTGTCATTCTGGAAGACAACGGACGTAACGACTCTTAACGCTAGAAATGTGGCTCTGGTGCGCGATAGTGTTGCAGAGTCTCCAGAAACATCAATTCGGAGACGTGATTCCCAGTTACACATTTCTGCACATAGTTTAAGGTGAATTTTGAAAAATGATTTGAAAATTTTCCCGTACAACATTCAATTAGTCCAAAAATTGCTACCGAGAAATCCTTATCAACGAGTTGAGTACCGTAATGCAGTCCTAAGGTGTCTGGTGAAATTGAAGATTTTTCATCTAAATTAATAATGAGCGATAAAGCCCATTTTCTTTTCAGTCGCCATGTCAATAAACAGAACTGTCGATTTTGATGAACACATATTCCTCATCATTGCATCCACTAAAAACAACTGTATGGTGTGGTATTCATGCTGGAAACATCATTGGTCTCTATTTTTTTGAAAATGACCAAGGTGTTGCAGTTACTGTATTAAGACATGATTCGATTCGAATTTTCTTATGCCTGAAATGGAACAGTAAAGACTAAAGGACATGTGGTTTCAGCAAGATGGGCCACATCACACACAGCTCGTTCAACAATTCAATTATTGAATGACGTTTTTTCACGAAGACTAATTTCGGGAAGTGGCGATTTTAGTATGACCAGCCAGATCTCCGGATTTAACAGCACCAGACTTTTTCTTATAGGGCTTCTTATGGAATAAGCTCAAAATTCAGCCTCAAATGTTTCAGGATGTCATGAAAAATGCCTTAAAAAGAGCCGAAAGTTTCATACCAAATCGCAATCACTATTTAGCCGATATAATGTTTCAATCATAACGAAAAAAAATGTGAAGACCAAATAAACTTTTTATGGGAACCAAACTTACTTATCTTTTCTTTGAGCAAAGTTATAGGCAATCAAAATACAGAAGGTTGCTTGAAAACATAAAATTGCTTAAATGTTTTGATTTTAACGTTCAAAAATTGAATCTATACAGTATCTATATCGAAAATGTACTCATTCATTAAGTCATTATGTGTCATTATAACATACAACACATTATATTTTATTACACATAATCGAATGTTTAATCTAAGTTAAAGAAGCTTAATAGATATATAGTAATTCTATTATTATTAACTATTAGAGTTAGTAAAACAATAATTATGAAATATAACTTCTGATAACGTATGAATAAATGTTTTTAATAATTTATTCTAAGGGTTCTTGAATGTTTAAATTGTTTTTCTTAACAGTATACTTTCATTGAAATGTTGGCATTCTAAATGCTCATGAACAAAACTATTCGTTTGAGGTTAGAAAATTTCATAATATCAACAAATTATCTAAATGCTATCACGAAACACCCTAACAATTAGTTGGATATAGTGATTTTCAACTTAGCACAGTGCATTGCTCCATTTTCTGGAGTTGTTTTATTAAATAAATCATTAATTCCGATCTAAATACGATAATAAACAATATGTCATCACCTATTGTACCTTTTGTATAGAATTACGTGATATTCAAGGATGAGACTAAGAGGTATATTTAAATATAGTGCTACTAATTTTTCTTATTTGCCTTTATAATGATAAGGGCGACATGATAAGTGTATGAGAAGATGTACAATTACCAGAAGTACCTCTAGAGCTGTCTTATTTTAAAAATTGATGAAGACTTATTTTTACATCCAATATGTACAATTATCTATACAAATATATTTTCTCGGGCATGTTACATCAACCAACTGATGTTATTTTTAAGAGTTATAATAATACTACAGTATCAAAGGTCATTATTTTAATTCCATAAAACAAAGCAATAATTAACAAATATTCGGTATTATTACGTGATACACATGACATAATAGATCTAGACATCTACGACACTGCCTACGAACAAAACCAAATCGTCAAGTTTTAGGTAATATAGATAACTGTGATTGGCGTTGAAGCGTATCACCTTGGGGAACATTGGCAAACTATGTACGACCGCAATCACTGAAAATATATATATAAAACATGATTTCTATTACACTCATTACAATCATTGAAAGCGCAAGTATGAAATTAGCTCAGGTTTGTGATGATGATCCCCAACATTTTTTAAAGCTCCATATCAAGCCCCTCAATATTCTTGATGATGATCATTGCTTATCTAGTAAGCTCGCTTTAATTAATTAACAATTTCTTAATAAATTATTTTATATTCTGGTAAAAGCTACACTCAACATAGAAATATAAGGTTGTTTTAAATAAGAATAATTATTAGGTGTTGGAATTAGTTCGTAGGGTTTTAAATATATGGTAATTCTTTCGTCATCTATTCGCCTTGATACAGATGTTCTTGAGCGGAAATTTCAATAAAAGTTTTGGTAAAAGTATAAATAGCAATAGTTTATCGTTGATTAGGTGTCTGCATTTAGCCTGATGGTTTTTTATTTCAAAAATATTTTCGTAGAAAAAAAATGTACAAATTAAATCTTTTCCATCGCATGTAAATGTCTGGAATTAATTGAACGAATCTAATCCGGCTGAAAGTTTGTTGAAAGATTCAGGTTTCAACCACTAGGTCTTGCACTTCATTGTCTTTTGTCGTTCACGTCAAAATCGCCACTTTGTCGGAGCAGCATCATCATAATTTTTTTATAACATCTTTATTATACATTAATTTATTACTACATTTTCTTTGTACTTGGATTAATTCACAAACAGGACGAGTGCGAGAAAATGCATCAATATGTATTCCTCAATATCATCATAAATGTTTAAAATATTTTATGAGCTTCTGCGGCTGATTTATTAAAACCAAACAAAAAAGTAATAAATAAAATCTTCAATCTTCGTATTTAATACTTAGGTCAGTTCCTAAGTAAAAACTGAAAATATATAATTTGATCTTCTTTTGTGAAACGGTGAAAACTCAGACTTAATTAATTATTTATTGACAGATAATAATACTCCGATGTTAGTCATCATTCAGTTTATTTAACCCAACAAAATTATATAATTTCGCAATTCAATATTTTTAATAATACTCTAATAATCATAGATATTCATTCATATTCATTTCGATACATTTGCAACTTTTCCAATAAAAAGTATCAAATCGTTAACTTTCAAATAATAAATAAAGCTGTGATCGATGGGTAACATCCTCGGGTGTAGCCATAAACCATGCGTTCTTATGCGTATAGGACGACTTATACAATGTTGGATACGAAGACTGTATTCTGTGTTTCAGCACAAAGTCGTGTATATGTTAAGGCTGAATGGTGTGATAAGTGAAACGTCTAGAAACGTCTTATTTTTCCACAAGCATATGGTTTTTAACATCATCTATTGAACTAGTTTTTCTAAAATGTTCAAGAACTCTCTTCATAGTCGATGAAGTTTAATCAATATTACAATTATATTTTGACCAATTATGTAAACTGTGATCGTCTAACTTTTATTAGATTTTACATATTATTCTCCTATGAAAATACTTCTAATTTTTTAACCCTAAAATGTCAAATACCAGGGAGTTTATTATTATTATTTTACCAACACATAAATCGTAACTACGATTGTGGAACAGAATATATAGGGTAATTCTATAGGTAACTTTATGTAAAACATTCTCTGACTCGGATCACAAAAAGGATACATCAAATTAGGAATATTAAAACTAATTTAAAAAAGAAACAATGCATAATGCTATAATATTTTATTCCAAGTAATATCATAAAATCACCCAATATTAAGTATTAGTGATTAAATATAGTTTAATATGCGATTTTTCCCAAAAACAGCACGATATTGTTAAGCTTAATGTCATAAATGAAGGAATGATCGGCAATAAAAATGCTTCTTTTTTCATTTGAATCTATTCGATTTGAAAGCACTGAAAATTTAACATCGTTTAAATAAACATCGAGACATAACATGATATTGTTAAATAGCTATACGATGTAGGAAATAAAATATCTTAAATGCCATAAAAACATAATTTTCTGTGTCCAAGCTTATCAAATACTTAATTTCAACTAAAATTATATATTTATATTTAATAGTAGTTACGAATCTAATCCGGCTGAAAGTTTGTTGAAAGATTCAGGTTTCAACCACTAGGTCTTGCACTGCATTGTTTTTTGTCGTTCACATCAAAATCACCACTTTGTCGGAGCAGCATCATCATAATTTTTTTATAACATCTTCATTATATATTAATTTATTACCACAATTTCTTTGTAATTGGATTAATTCACAAACAGGACGACAATATTATCATAAATGTTTAAAATATTTTATGAGCTTCTGCGGCTGATTTATTAAAACCAAACAAAAAAGTAATAAATAAAATCTTCAATCTTCGTATTTAATAGTTAGGTCAGTTCCTAAGTAAAAACTGAAAATACATAATTTAATCTTCTTTTGTGAAACGGTGAAAACTCGGACTTAATTAATTATTTATTGACAGATAATAATACTCCGATGTTATTCATCATTCAGTTTATTTAACCCAACAAAATTATATAATTTCGCAATTAAATATTTTTAATAATACTCTAATAATCATAGATATTCATTCATATTCATTTCGATACATTTGCAACTTTTCCAATAAAAAGTATCAAATCGTTAACTTTCAAATAATAAATAAAGCTGTGATCGATGGGTAACATCCTCGGGTGTAGCCATAAACCATGCGTTCTTATGCGTATAGGACGACTTATACAATCTTGGATACGAAGACTGTATTCTGTGTTTCAGTACAAAGTCGTGTATATGTTAAGGCTGAATGGTGTGATAAGTGAAACGTCTAGAAACGTCTTATTTTTCCACAAGAATACGGTTTTTAACATCATCTATTGAACTAGTTTTTCTAAAATGTTCAAGAACTCTCTTCATAGTCGATGAAGTTTAATCAATATTACAATCATATTTTGACCAATTATGTAAACTGTGATCGTCTAACTTTTATTAGATTTTACATATTATTCTCCTATGAAAATACTTCTAATTTTTTAACCCTAAAATGTCAAATACCAGGGAGTTTATTATTATTATTTTACCAACACATAAATCGTAACTACGATTGTGGAACAGAATATATAGGGTAATTCTATAGGTAACTTTATGTAAAACATTCTCTGACTCGGATCACAAAAAGGATACATCAAGTTAGGAATATTAAAACTAATTTAAAAAAGAAACAATGCATAATGCTATAATATTTTATTCCAAGTAATATCATAAAATCACCCAATATTAAGTATTAGTGATTAAATATAGTTTAATATGCGATTTTTCCCAAAAACAGCACGATATTGTTAAGCTTAATGCCATAAATGAAGGAATGATCGGCAATAAAAATGCTTCTTTTTTCATTTGAATCTATTCGATTTGAAAGCACTGAAAATTTAACATCGTTTAAATAAACATCGAGACATAACATGATATTGTTAAATAGTTATACGATGTAGAAAATAAAATATCTTAAATGCCATAAAAACATAAAATGCCATAAAAACATAATTTTCTGTGTCCAAGCTTTTCAAATACTTAATTTCAACTAAAATTATATATTTATATTTAATAGTAGTTACGAATCTAATCCGGCTGAAAGTTTGTTGAAAGATTCAGGTTTCAACCACTAGGTCTTGCACTGCATTGTTTTTTGTCGTTCACATCAAAATCACCACTTTGTCGGAGCAGCATCATCATAATTTTTTTATAACATCTTCATTATATATTAATTTATTACCACAATTTCTTTGTAATTGGATTAATTCACAAACAGGACGACAATATTATCATAAATGTAGCTTCTGCGGCTGATTTATTAAAACCAAACAAAAAAGTAATAAATAAAATCTTCAATCTTCGTATTTAATAGTTAGGTCAGTTCCTAAGTAAAAACTGAAAATATATAATTTGATCTTCTTTTGTGAAACGGTGAAAATTCAGACTTAATTAATTATTTATTGACAGATAATAATACTCCAGTGTTAGTCATCATTCAGTTTATTTAACCCAACAAACTTATACAATTTCGCAATTAAATATTTGTAATAATTCTGTAATAATCATAGCTATTCATTCATATTCATTTCGATACATTTGCAACTTTTCCAATAAAAAGTATCAAATCGTCAACTTTCAAATAATAAATAAAGCTGTGATCGATAGGTAACATCCTCGGGTGTAGCCATAAACCATGCGTTCTTAGCCTCACTAAAAATATACAGAAAATAATTTTTACTACTATCGTTACGCGTCCTGGAAACACCTATGTAAATTGAATTCCGTGATGATATGATAAGATCAAAACGATTTCCGTTTGGATAATTGTCTTAAAGCTTCCTGTTCATTCATGCATCCTCACTGCTGTTAGCTTTGTAGTTTTATGACATCGCCATCAAATACTACAATAATGGTGACGGAACAATCACAGCTTCTTTTAACAGTGACCTAAGTCACTGATACTTTCCTTTTTATCGCTTCTGATAATATAATTGAATATATTAGTAATATATATACTAATGGAAGGAAAGAAAACAGAACACATATTAACTAAATAATATTTATTACATTAAAAATCAGAGCACAGTAAGTAATGAAGAAAGGCAAGAGTAAAATATAATTATATTTAACATAGTAAATGGCCTTTTCAATTCTCAAAAATAAATTACTTTTTTAGTCACTCTGTACTATCATTACACATATTTTGACGTAGCTCGATATCTTTTGACTTTTACCACTTTACCAACAAAAGATACTAAACCATCAATTTTCGTATAATAGACAAAGGGGTAATTAATTTTAATAAACTTCGGTAACGTCCAAAACATGTATGTTGGGGGTTTTGCTGAAAATATATGGAAAGTATTTAAAAAAAAAAGAAAACATGAAAACGAACTCCATAGTAGTATAATTATGATCCACCAGATTTTAAATCCTATAACTATTTTAAGCTTCATATTTCATGCATCATCTTGCTCTTGGATTTGATAGCTTGTACTGTAAATCCATAAAATATTCCTATTTTTAGCATATCCATTCTAATAACCATTTATTATTAAAAAAATATTATTTCTGCTGTCAAAATATTATATCAAAATCCATGTTTCTTTGTTTTTTTATTAAAATTTAACAAATAAGTTTCTTCTCACATAAAGTTTCTCATTAACTTCTGATCGTTTGTTCATCACCTATTTCAATCATATCAGTTGTTTATCGTAAAGAATTAGTTGTAGACACATCTAAAGTCCCTAATCACTTCTTCTTTTTCAAATAATCTCACGTTACAATATATATACAACATATTCACCAAGTTTAGCTCCCTCTGACTTCTGATTATTTTATTATATTGAGAATAAAGAAGTAATATTTGCCATCCATAACTTACAGGATTGTTGAAGCAAGTGTACTTAAGTTGGGTGGAAATATATTTAAAAAGGCAAGTTATCGTTAACCCAAATATCGTTCCATTATATTGAACACCCTAGTATTTCGTAATATGATATAATTATTGTAAATAACATAATACTATTATATACAAACAAATATATTTCAAATTACAATACAAAGTTACAAGAAGCTGCTGATTGTCAATAGATGTAAAAGAAGCGGAATAATAATGCAACAGTATCAATCATTATTCAATTACTTTAATAAACGAAAAATAATTATGTACTACATAAATCTTTACTTAACATTTTTTACTATAATCAAAATTTAGGCGATAACAAATATTTTATTCCATTATTTAAACTTATATCATTGTGTGAACTAGATGGTGTTATAGATTTTTGTTACACACTTACGATATTGCCTGCAAATATAACTAAATCATCTAATTTTATATAATAGATAAAACTGTGGTCGATTTTAAAGGACACCTTCCTGGGAAAGAATGGGTCACTATCAGTCGATATAACTGAAAATACATATACATTATCATACTAATTGAAAACAAACGGCGAGTATGATTGTAATGAGCCAAGAGATTTTAGTATCCATGATTTTTAAGGTTGATATTCATGCATCGGCAATGGATGATATCTATAGCTTGTATGGTAAACTTATTGATTTCATCTTTGCAATAGATTTATTATCTAAAAACATGAGGTATTGGTATTGCTACCAAAGTATGGTAACCAAGTGAATAATAGTGAATCCTAGAATTTTCTCTATTGACAATTTGTAAAACTTTTGAACACAGTTAAGAGAATGAAGCCAATAATAAACATTCTTTGCAATATAGCAAGTTATAGCACAAGCTTGGCACGATGGTTTGATATATAAACTAAACAAGATGGTACCAAAGCAGTAGGTAGTAATTTTAACATCTTATATCTCCAACAAACTCATCAGAATCAATTAAGAGAGACAATATTCTAAATTCAGTAAAAATACATGCAGAAGTGCTCTAGCGTAACATCCTAGAGCCTATATTCTATCTGATCTATACATGGAGTAATGTAATTGAGAGTGTTGTTATGCAGCAGTATGAATTTCCTACTTCCTTGTCTAGTAAATAGCCTTTTCTGATAAAATTCAAAATTCGGTTAGCCATAGAGACTATTTATCCAGTTAGAGTCAATATACCACTCCAACACCTACGCATTCCACCATAAATACTTTTTAAATTGTATGTATTGCTTTGGTGTCGATATACACGGTCTCTAGCGATTTTATCAATTTCGGTCTTTCTTAAAATGTTCAGTCCACTTATACAGGATCCATCTTCAAAATATTTGAATATTTCTTATCTGGTTTAGACACCAGGAAATAGCTGTTTGGGTTACTTTTACCAGAGCTTACAATTCAGAATCTTCAAACTTGAAACAAAAATCTGACCAATACACTACTAGAAATCAACGGTTACAATTACTTTATAAACAGTTTAAACAGTTAAATGAATAAATATGTACATAATCACTTCAAAATAGTCGAGTTTGTTTCCAATTGCTATTTGTAAAGTGGTTTTAAAATCAGACAGCCTTTTTCCTTCTCATTTTAGTGATGCGTCGGAATATGTAACTAATTCAACCTATACAATTGTCCTGATTATCAAATATCTTTTGCAAAATTCTTCAAAACATTACAATTCAATGTTATAAACCGTCAAACGTTGTTTCAGCATTTTACTTGTGATATATTTCAAAACGCTGCTTAATATTTGTGATTATTCTGATTGAACAAACCAGATCTAATAAATAGAGTTAAAAAGAGGTTGCGTGTCTAATTAGTTATGTCGGACAGGGACGCTGTGATGTCCTATATTTTGATGACGTGAATTCACTGCTATTTTAGACGGACTATAACTAAATTCAGTAAAATAAATATTCGCCAAATCACTTGTAGTTACTTATTGATAGAGCAACAGTTAATTATTTATATATTCAAGTTTAATTATTTTAATTTGTGATGTCAGTTGCATCATATTCTGATGTTAAATATATATAGAACTGTAACAAAAATGAAATAATTATACAATCATTATTCAGTTAATTTAATAAAACCTTTACGATAACATTTTTACTCATTATCAATATTCAAATGATTACAAATATTTTGTTACATTATTTTAATATATATCATTATACAATCTAACTGTTGTTCAAATGTTTCATTATACACTTACAACATTGCCTACAAATAAAACTAAATCATCTACTTTTATATAATAAATAAAATTGTGATCTATTTTAAGTGATAACCTTCGGGAGAATATTGGTGCACTACCATATGATATCATCACTGAAAATACACATAAAATATTATACTAATTACACACAAATGATTGGTATGATTCTTATGAGCGAATGCATTTTGGTATCCATGCAATCTCATTGGTTTTATGTTTATAATTTGATTGATAAATTGATAAATTACTTATAGTTTAATTAGTATTAACAATTGCGTCAAAACTTTTTGAGAAAATATTACTCAAAAGAATAAAACCAATAATTAATGTTCTTTGGAATAATCATTTGGAAGTTTTCTCAGACGTAGCACAAGCTTCTGACAAAATTTAGCACAAGAGACATTAACATCCTATATCTCCAACAAACTCTTCGGCGAATATTCTGAATTGAAGGAAATACATGCAGAAATGCTTTAGAGTAGCGTCTTGGAACCATCTACTATACAAACTCTATCTACTATATACCTGGAATAATGTAGTTTCGAGCGTTATTAGGTATCAGTGTGATTTTCCTGCTTCTTTGTCCACTAAAGTGTTTTCTCTGATCAAGTTTTCAGTCAATTTGCTCACTAGTTAGAATAGTCTACTCAAAGTTTTTTGTACATATGTCATCAAGATGTTTAATATATTGCCTGTCGCAAACTCTAAATTCCTTTTAAAATCAGATGATATTTTCCTTCTCATTTTATTCTAGTTAAAAAGGGACTCAATTCTGTTTGATTAGTTCGAATACGTAAATGAATGAGCCTGTCGGAGTCGTCCGGTTATCAGACGAATGTAAAATTCTTGAAAGCAGTAGTGATAAGAGGAGGAGGACTCTAACCTATAAACTATTGCGGCTGCACAGTTAACTGTAGTTAACTATAATGTTAAAATAAATTATATTTGATAACATTTTTGTTCTATATTATTTTATGTCAAAGGCAAACTGAACTAAAACTTAGAGTTGATGCGCCATCATTGCGACGTTTTAATATCACAAATTTAAATGACGTATGTACAAAATAACTTTAAAGAGACTGTATATGGCTCTGCAGAGGCAATTTAATGAGTTGAAGTTCCCAAAAACTATTCTAACTACTTCATGTTCCACCACTACATACACAGAGGAACCTTTTTAAGTGGATGTCTTACTTTGTTCAGTTTATACCGGATTGCCAAGGATTAATACACATTTTTACTTTTTCACCTAATCTAATATGTTATAATTAGCTAAAAATATTGGGGGGTTTTAGGTTATATTAAACGAGTCATTTTTAACATTCCAGGTTAGAACCTCGTTTAAACTAACAAAACTAAGAAAACTAAATTATTATTAAGATTAGTATATATTAAGAAAAGGACGGATTAGTCACTCTTCCATACGTTTCTTACAACGAGCTTGTTGATACAGCATGCATATAGGTTTTGTTTGAATTTTTAAAGTTCTTTTCTCGAAATCAAATTGTCAATTAGGCGCTATAATATATATATATATATATATATATATATATATATATATATAATATATGACATATATATATATATATATATATATATATATATATATATATATAATATATGACTATAATATATATATATATATATATATATATATATATATATATATATATATATATATATATTGTTTTAATTTGGAATCTTATTTTAATAAAAACCAAAGTTTTACAATTTAGTCGATTTATTGTTAAAATTAAAAATATTATTTCGGTAAACATATTGCTTACAAGGAAACTATTACAATATCAATCTTACCAATATATTACTTTTGTGATGCAAGTCTCCCCATGAAGAAAACGATATTATTTATCCCCAGATAGTACAAAAACGAATGTCTAGCGGCAAATCTACGTTTACCAGGTCGTCGTAAAGAATCCAGACTTATTACTAGAAAAAAATACTGCATGATACCACTTTGTGTCAGGAATCTCTATGAACATGCAGTTATCCATTCATTAGTCATGGTATTTAGGATGTTTTCTTATAAATGTACTCATAAACGTGTCTAAGACCTCAAGGCACTTTTCCCTTGGATGTCCTTTATAACTAAATACCAAGTCTAATATTAATGATTTTAAGACAATACAAAATTAAAATTGGAAAGAAATACAGAATAGTTAATCCGAAAATGCGTAGCTTAGATAAGTAGTTTCTAAAGAGTAAAGAAAATTATTTTTACCCATGTAGTATATTTAACATTTATATTATACTCATGTAAAATTTAAATCTAAATTTAAAAAAAATTTAAATCGAGGGTAAGGGTGCAAAATAGCATTGCAAAAAGCATTGGAACAAAATGACATTTGCGAACGACTTTAAAAGGGATTAAGATAATTTTGTGCATCGTCCCATTATTATGGATGTGATTACATGTCCTCAAAATCAAATGGAACCAAGAGAGTAAAAACTGCTGTGCGCTGTTTGATTGCGACGTTCAGTAATTCGCAACTCATTAATTGATGTTTAGAATCAGTCAAAAAAATCAGGCATTAGTTGATTCAAAGTAAACAAACAATAATCTTTACTAATCAAACAGTAATTCCCTTAATTAACTAGATTGTACAAATTCGCAGAGAAAGACCAACGCTTAGATATCTTTGACTTCTGGACTCATATTTCGTATTATTCCCATATAAAAAAATTAAAAACTCCACGAATTTATTAAAAACAAAAATTATCAGAGAATAGAAAATAAATAAATAAAATAATTTGTAACTGAGAATTGTTCTTGTTATGGTAGAGCATCTATAATATTTTTCATTATATTATCCTTAAACACTACTTTTTCACACTAGTGATGTAGACTTAGAGGATAATTTATATAGTTATAGCTATATATCTATATATATATATATATATATATATATATATATATATATATATATATATATATATATGTATATATATATATATATATATATATATATATATATTTATATATATATATATATATATATATGAATATATATATATATATTTATATATATATATATATATATATATATATATATATATATATATAAATATATTTATATATAGTTATAGCTATAATCAAGAAGAGAATTTAAATAAATAATAATAAGGCTGCAAATAACAAAGACAAGAATTGAAAAGAAATCAAAAAGATGTATTCAATTTTCGAATCCAAATAATTACTACGACCATCCAAAATGTAATGTATCGAAATTGCAACACCAAAATGATGAAGGCCAAATAAATAGAGAGAACATCATTTTCAGTGACAAATAGAATTGAATGCAATAAAAAGTAAGAAAATATTAAAGAAATTCCAATGGGAATCTAGACGATAGGAAAATGACTAATAGAAGTAGGATATCTAATGGAAGAAAAAAGACAATAGAAAACAAAGAAAAGAATAGAGGAGAAGAATTCAAAGGCGTAAAAAAGAGCAAGAAACACATTTTTGATACGAAGTTTATGTTGAACGGTCGTATATAATATTATTCTTCATTGAATCAAATCAATACAATAAATATTCACTACTTCTACCCATCTTTTCGGTATATTGGGACAAATGGTAATCGGAAGGGGAAAAATCTGGTGGATATAGAAAATAGAGGATACTTTAACTATTCTCATGTAGAAAGTTGTAATGACTTTGTAAGTAGCCAAGCATTTGCTTGTGTTTTTGGTACAAACGTCATCAAGATGTTTAATATATTGCCTGTCTCATTTTGTATATTAGTTTTAGAATCATATAATATTTTTCTTCTCATTTTATTCTAGGTAAAAAAACACAATGCTGTCTGATTAGTTCGAACACGTAAACACACGATCATCAAATATGTTCAAGTTCTATCAATTAGTAGAATGCAGATAAAGTTTTGTATTAAATTAAAAGTCAATAAACCCATATAGTATTTATTAGCTCACTATATTTAGGTGGCATTAGATAACAATTTTATGATCAAAAATCAGTAATACCTAAAACAAATTATTCTAAGAAATATTATTACAGATTTAGTATTTCTTGAGTTCATCATATATATCAGTGAACGTTGATACTTCGCCCAAAAAGAGGGTGATCGATTTGTCGTACTGAATGTAATACAAGAAGCCATGTCTTACATGAAAGACGAAATCAGGTGGTAAGAACCTGTACGGGAAGAAGGACTTATCTGGAAAAATTAGATTTGATGATTTAATATATAGTTTCGCTACAGCGAGAAACTTTTAGGTCTGTTTTAGGAAACTATTGCTTTGGTTGATGGTATATGATAAATATAGATCAGCATTTAATAATATAACATTAATTTTATTGGATATCCGTGATATTAACATATTGTAAGCTGTGTGTTTGTGTGTAACTAGTATTAAACCACAGTGTACCATCTTGAATGTATCTTTATATGAATATATCTACTATGTATCTACTTGCTGAAGTGTAAACAACATTATTTCCTTGTGGTCTAACCATGATTGCGAGAAAACTTTGCTATTTTCTTTTAATTTGAACAAAAGCGCTACTGGTCATAGTTTTTATTAAAAAGACATATAAGCATAAATATTGTCACTATTTCTGTGTCTTCTATGTGTTCTGTGTGTCACCGTTCTCGTGGCGCATATCTCTATATAATAAACTTTGGACGTCTACACAATACAATGGTTAAAGCGAAACTGAACTAAACGTCACATAACCAAGATGGCGCTTAATAAAAGTGGTAGCGGGGCTTTGCCCCATCTTATACTAGTAGCAGTGTTTTAAAATAACTAGAAGGCAAGCCAGTAAAGTTTGAAAACGTTAAATTGAAGGCGCTCTTGTATCAAAATTGATACTTGATTCAAAAGCAACAGCTTATAAGTGAGTCAACAAATGAGTGAATGAATTTCGTATGAACTTAACCCAAGAGAAAATTACCAACACTCGTTACGAAGAAGCCAAAACAGCAAGGTATAGAGTAACCACCAACTTTGCTTGTACACCCTGTATCAAAATATCAATGTAGAAAGTTGAAAATTGGACTTATTTGTCTATATTGATTTTTCTAGTGTTTTTAATGAGTGGTTTTTAAAATGTATAGTTATTGTATTCCCCAAGCAGCTGACATTGAGGAATTAGCAATATTAATTTCAATATATTACACTTGTACATATGTTAACTTGACTTAAACCAGCAGTTGACAAAATAAAAACGTATCGAAAATGGTTTACTTATAATTACTATTATATAAGACAACATATTAAGATGTTGAAGTACATACACGTATGGGACGACTTATACAATCTTGGATACGAAGACTGTATTCTGTGTTTCAGTACAAAGTCGTGTATATGTTAAGGCTGAATGGTGTGATAAGTGAAACGTCTAGAAACGTCTTATTTACCCACAAGCGTATGGTTTTCATCATCACCTATTGAACTAGTTTTTCTAAAATGTTCAAGAACTCTCTTCATAGTCGATGAAGTTTAATCAATATTACAGTCATATTTTGACCAATTATGTAATCTGTGATCGTCTAACTTTTATTAGATTTTACATATTGTTCTCCTATGAAAATACTTCTAATTTTTTAACACTAAAATGTCAAATACCAGGGAGTTTATTATTATTATTTTACCAACACAGAAATCGTAACTACGATTGTGGAACAGAATATATAGGGTAATTCTATAGGTAACTTTATGTAAAACATTCTCTGACTCGGATCACAAAAAGGATACATCAAGTTAGGAATATTAAAACTAATTTAAAAAAGAAACAATGCATAATGCTATAATATTTTATTCCAAGTAATATCATAAAATCACCCAATATTAAGTGTTAATGATTAAATATAGTTTAATATGCGATTTTTCCCAAAAACAGCACGATATTGTTAAGCTTAATGCCATAAATGAAGGAATGATCGGCAATAAAAATGCTTCTTTTTTCATTTGAATCTATTCGATTTGAAAGCACTGAAAATTTAACATCGTTTAAATAAACATCGAGACATAACATGATATTGTTAAATAGCTATACGATGTAGAAAATAAAATATCTTAAATGCCATAAAAACATAATTTTCTGTGTCCAAGCTTATCAAATACTTAATTTCAACTAAAATTATATGTTTATATTTAATAGTAGTTACAAAACCATTTTGTTTTTATTTTCACAGAAATAAATATGCAGCGATACACTACTTATGTTTGTACTTCTGAATTATGCCTCCAATATCCTAATAATAGATTTCATAGCTGAACTATTGCTCTTTTCATCATTCAATATTATAATAAATATAAAATTGATACTGACTACGCTTTTCATTCAAGATTTTTGAAATAACAACATAAAATCTATCTACTATAAAATAACGTTCCCTTATTGGCTGACTGTTCCAACAAATAATATAATATCGTCCACTTTGATGAAGTAAACAAAGACGTGATCTGCCTTTAATGTCTTCTTTCTATCTTGGGGGAACACAATCATCGATGCCCTTCTAAAAGAAACTGAAAATTGGAGAATATGTTGACAGATCTAGTATTCTGTGGACCAAATGATATTGTTAAATAGTAGATTACATATTTAACAAGCTTCTCGACGTAAAAAATCAACTAAACGATGTGCAATTTCGATAGAAACCAATGCAAAATTCGTAACAGCAATAAATAATAAATAACAATCTTAGGACTGCAGAAAGACACAAAAAATGGGTCCGAAAATAGGCTGAATATATATTTACACTGAACAGGACCATAGTATGGAAATTAGTACAAAACAACTTAAGAAGCAGGGCGAAAATGATTTTTTATGGTGATTGACACAGTAAGAAATTATAAAGGAAAGCAAGGAAAACAATGAAGATTTTAAAGAAATGAATCAAAGTAGAAATGGAAAAGTGTAATTAATAAAAGAAATTATGAAAATAATATAAAGGCTGCAAGATAAAATAAAATAATTAAAAAGAGCATCAAAAAAGCTTTTTATAAAACAGGGAGAGAGAGACTGAAAAAAGAAAGATATTTGTAGAAAATAAAAGGGAAAAAAAAGATGTAGAAAAACGTAAAGATTAAAACATGGAGAATACAATATAAAAAGAAGAGAGGAGTAATAATAAAGTGACAACTTTGACAACAAAAGTGACAATAAACTAATAAATAAAACCAATAATACAGTAAATAAAACTATGGGCCAAGATAGCACTAACAGTGAAAAATTTAATACAAAACCAAAAGAAAAATGCAATGATAAATTTAAAAAAGCAATAACGACAAAAGCAACACCTATTGAGATAAAGAGGTTTGATAAGAACGTCATAATTATTTCTCTTCATATTATATTTTCTAATAAAGGCACTCTAGTTGTAGTCAGTTGGAGGTAATAGTTGTTATAAACAGTTGGTTGCAGAGCTATTTACTAGATCACAAATCCGTCATATACTCGAGAATTAAGGATATACGAAAGTAATTTTTCATTCATTTAAAATACAAATAGTTCAACAATTACTTGTATAGAGTTTATAATAAGTAATAATTTACTTCGGAGTAAGCTTGGGATATTCTTTGGTGAATAAATTCAATCGGTTGGTCAAACTGAAATAGTGTAACTCTTATAAATAAGAGTGTATAAGATATTTGAGATGTCTTGTTCTACACCAGTACAAAATCAAGTTGAAGTTGTAGGTAAACGACCATTGGCAGCATTCGACAGTCCCTAATAAAGAACTGTTTATATAATATGTTATAAAACACTGTTTATTCAACAGTGAAATTAGAAATTAAGATTCGAAAAGCTTGTATTTTATGTTGGCAGAATAATTTTGCTCTAACTATTTATCAATATCAAATAAATCACACAGGAAAAAACTACCTAAGTTCTAATAAAAAATATAATGATTAATCATGCACATTCATTGTTCTGTTTTAAAAATACCCAATTAAGCTGACAAATTACATGCGAATGCTATATTTCACGCCCGTTATTAGAGAATTGTTGAACTGAGAAATAAAACACATCCCTCATTAAGACTCCATTCGGACGCAGAGTTGACACCAATGTTTGCAGGCCTATAATATTCCTGAGTAGTATTAGTTAAAGATTCATGATAAAAGTGTATGTCTTCCCAGCTGTATTATTAGTTTAGAAATTAAGTGGCTTCAGTGAAACAATTCTGACTATTATCAAAATAATTGATAACTACAAAAAGAACATTAAGGGCTTACCTTGTTTTAACAAAACAACTATACATATACTTATAAAATCATATAAAAACATTTCTACTACAACAATATAAAATATAAAATACTCGTATCTATCTACATATTCTATAATCAGCTTTTTTATTAGGTATTCTACCAGTCATGCAAACAGAACGGACAGTAGGAACTCGTTCAACAAACAAAACGCATTATTCTCTTGTATATTTGACTATTTTTAAACTGTCAAACGTTGTTTCAAACGGTCCATCGCAGGTCCATTAAAATAATTATCTAAGGGTAAGCCTAGCTTAGCATCAAGTGCTACAATATTTGATAAATTTTATACACAGATGCAGATAACTATTACTAAATATGTTAATATTATGAGCATAACACATAATGACTAATTAAATAATTAATTTTAAAGAACATCATCAAGAACTCTGGCTGGACTGTAATTTTCCCAGGCATGTGACATTACCATACGTATAAAAATACTTTTAACTTTCTTATCACTTTCAGTTTATCGTAATAATTCTTACTTCTAAATATTTTTTACGTTCTGCAATTAATATCGTTATATTTAATTATATTTATATTTCGTAAGAATATGTGAACACAGTACGTTCAGGTTTCTTTAGCACGTGTTATTTGTCTAATTGGCATTCAAATTTTAAAAGACAATACTCTAATTTCAATTGTACCCTTAATACCGATATTTTCATGTGGTACTTCATAAAATTGACCGTTTCATTTGGTTACTGGAAAATGAATAAAGTATCCATTAAGATATCAGCTGGAGAGTGTACTTAAGAGAGAATATCTAATCTCAAAAAGTTTAGAAATTATTATCAAATTCAGCTTTATCAAGTCACGTACCATTTTAGAATATATCAAATAAATTATGTTTGTGAATATGAATATATGTTTCTACTTTAAAAACTTACATTAAAATGATCGTCACATAAAAGTTTGGAGAAGTCAGACATGCAACTGTTAGATGTTAGATCCTATAAAGCAGTGAGTTTCTTTGGCGTAATATCACATTGAGGGACCAAATAACGTAAATTCATAACTATTACGCAAACTAAATTATATTTGTGCTAACAACATTCACAGTTTAATACTGGCTGAGGTCACATAGAACCATTTTTTTTTCAAGATAGTAATCATGCTCATTCGGGCGCCATGATACGTTGGCAGCAAATGAATGAAAAACACGCACAAAAGTTAACCGTTAATCGTTATAAGATGACAGCATTGACCCT
The DNA here is from genome assembly GCF_030347505.1 of Rhynchophorus ferrugineus. Taxonomy (NCBI): domain Eukaryota; kingdom Metazoa; phylum Arthropoda; class Insecta; order Coleoptera; family Curculionidae; genus Rhynchophorus; species Rhynchophorus ferrugineus. Next base: position 3,778,204 of record NW_027472583.1, on the reverse strand, counting down.
TATAGAAAATAACAAACTCCATAGAACCTAATATAAGGTTAATATGTCAATACTTAAAACAATATTAGGTACTTGCATGTACATTATTTTGATCAGATATATATAGTTGAAAATAGGAATTGATTTGAAGAAACCTACTGTTGAAGCCCAACAGACAAAAGTGGTTAAAAGTGGTGATCTCTACAAAACACTCAAAGAAATTTCAGGCAGCTCAGTTAGCATCTGTTTCGAAATGATTACATACAATGGGAAAATTGTAAAAGGAGGAAAAATAACTACCAAACGAACTGACTCAAATTTACATGTCCAATCGTTTTAAAAAATGGATTTACTACGACAATACTAAGCACCAAAAAATGATCAGAATACATGCAAACACCTAAAAGATCAGCTGCTAAATCATCAAGATCATATAGACATAAAAGGCATAATTTTCATTTAAAAATAAAACAAATAGGTAAATATAATAATCAACTATAATTTTGATAAATTCCTGATTACAAAAACGTTATAAATTTTGCATCAAAACAATTACTACCCTAAAAAAAATAAAATTTGCCTAAACATAATAATTTACTCCTAGATATAACACGATATTTTTGAGAGTTATCGCGTAAATATAAGGACGATTAACCTCAAAGGAGATTCTGAAATCTAGGAGAGATTTTGTTTTAAGTTTTGCTGAAACAGAAACAAAACAAATCGATTAATTATTATGGGAGGCTTCCATAGTTTAGTTTCGTGTTCCAAAGCGTTACGTTCCGTGCAACTAAGAGTAAGAAAAGTTTGGTTTTATGTACAATAGTGTGGGTTCGATGAGGTCCTAAAACTGCATTATTCTTCGATATATTCAAAATAATCTAAAAGCTAGTGCGCTCTGAGCTAAAGTGAATTTGCGTACGTAATTAAAGCTTCAAATATTAGGTGCATAACTTCACTTTTACAGGTTTTTTCTTCGAGTTTAAAATTACATTTAAGATAAAAATATTCTCACGGTTTTCTACTATGTTAAAACGAAAATATTTATAAATTTACAATCTAACCCTTGTATATTTTAAAATATATCAAACGCTATACTTAAAGTATATGTCTGCAGAGATAGAATGATAATGGAATACGAATAATAATGAAAGGATGATGTAAAAAGTCAATCTGTTCTACTCATTTATCAATCTATGTATTCATACTTTCTTTTTATTTATGTTTTTCATCTTGGTTTTGTAATATAAATATTATTATAAGACACGCGCCATTAAAAACAATAGAAATCGTGTTAATAAAAATAATATATTGAACAAAGGTTGTCCATAATCAAAATTAATAAAATAGGTTTATTTAACATTAATAGCAATAAAACACATATTTCATAAGTAATAGTTTATTTGTATGTAGATAAAAATATCCAACAAAATATCATAATGAAATCACTACGAAATATTAACTGGTGAATATTTTGCCACAAAACAAAACGATATCGTTCAGCTTAATGAAGTACAGGAACGAATGATCCATTTTAAAAGATTTCGATGGAGATGGTCTAAGTACTGATGTTTTTCTAAATATAACTGAAAATAAATCGAATATTGATTAAAATGAAATGTGTTAATTCGGTTAGTATATCAGTTAACATGGACATCATTAGTTAAGTAGTATATGAAAATGATATATATATACAGAGAGAGAGAGAGAGAGATGGAGATATGATAATGCGAAAATAAAGTCAGGAGATGAGAATGCTAGAATTGGAAAACAACATATTTGTAGTTCCTTATAAATGGCAAATGCATTAAAAAACAAGAAACATAAAAAACTACTATGGAACTAAAACGGAAAGTAATTTACTGACCATCCAAGTAAAGAAAGGCCTCAATATTGAACCAGTGGCGGAGTACAGAGAGAGCAAATATCTCAGTTGAGGACACATAAAATGGAGGACATAACAGAGATAAAGAGAATATGGAAAGACAAAAATCAGAAAGGAAAGAAATGAAAAACATCGACCGAAGCAAGAAGACCGAGCAGAGAAAAAATGGAAGGAATTTATAGATTCTCATTGTTATATTTAATGTTAATTCCCTCTTGCGAACAAATATGAAATATAACAACCAACAACATCATGTAGGAAAGAATTTATTTCTTGACAAAGAAAAAACTGACCTAATCTGACACTTTCCTAACGAAATATTGCCAAAACCATAATTATTTATAAACGATCTCTAGTTTCAAAGGTCTCGGTAGTTCATAAAGTTTGCCATAACTTTGTCAGATTTCCTCAGAAAAGTCGATCTGATTTAATTCAAAAACATTTGATACGATAGTGTTTAGATCTAGGGACTAATTTCCTCTCATACGGAATTGGAATTATATTTAGCAAATCCCAGAGTCGACAAAATAATCTCTATATCTGCTATATATATATCATAGTCATTAGTCATATAGTCATTAGTCATATTTTAAAAAGTACATTTCCTTTTTTTTCTTAATCAAAATGAACCATAACAGCTCGTGGAAAGTCAAGATACTCTTCTTAATCATCAATTTGTCCATTTGTTTTTTCCTCTCTATCTATTATTTCTATTGTTGATACTTCCATAAGTTACACAAGGTTAGTTATATTATTTCCAGTTATATATTAGTATGTTAAAACAGAGATAAATTATTTTTTAGTTGTACTGTAGTTTTCTTTTTTTTTACTATAAATATCAATAAAACACATATTGCATAAGTAACATTTTATTTATATGTAGTTAAGAATATATCAATATCATATCCATGAAATATCATAATAAAAACACTGCAAAGTATCAATTGGTGCATATTTTACCACAAAATAAAACAATCTCGTTCATCTTAATAACGTAGAGGAATGAATGATCCATTTTAAAGGATTTCGATTGAGTCAATATGACAGAAGTTGATTCAATAAATGTAACTGAAATATAAATAAAAAATTGATTAAAATGAATTGTGTTAATGAAGTTAGTACATCACCTGACTTAGGCATTATTAGATAAGTAGAGTATACGTGTTTATAGAAGTATATTAGAAGTACTGTATGACCTATACAAGGATATTGGTATTATGATGAACTAGTATTATTATTTATTCACTGTTGAAACTGAAAATGAGGACAGTGGTAAAGAGGACGTTTTCTAAGGGCTACTTCGTATAAAAGTGGAACTGAGTTAATATAACATCTTGATAATGAAATATGGAATTTGAAATGAATAACTTATGGCAAAGGCTATTCATTCACAATTCTCGATCTTGGTTTCAACGAATTAACAGTTGTGTATGTTAAAGAACCAAAAATTAGGACTAAAGAGTTCCGGAGACGATGAATCTCAAGACTTGTTCGACGTAACTTCAGCTCAAACTCTCATGAACTGATAAATGATTTACTTATTTCCAGGCATCTAGATCTGATCAAACGGTGAGACATAGCTACCACACGGTTTGACCGAAAAAAAAAACATTTTCATGTTCCCACATCGCGGTTTCATTGCTTACCAGACAAAAAAAAGAAGAGTTCTCTGTTGTACTCTGCACAAAAAGGGATATTAATGGCCATAAAGTATGTATGTGCATATAGTGGTATCAAAGATATAGTGTTGCTACTAATACGGAATAAAAATTTTACTAGACATATTAAGTGAGCAAACTTAATGGGGTATTGTCGCAAAAAAGTGAAAAAGATATTGCACTCGAATGGGAAGTTCTGCCACAGCCAGCGTACTCACCAAACCTAGCATATTCTGATATAATTTCAAGTGTGAAAATTGATCGACTATTAAATCTCTACTAAATAAACATCGTTCTTTCAATACGGTATTACAATCTTTCTAAAAAGATAGATGTAGTAGTTGTTGAAAAAGTTGAAAAAATCGACATGTATTAATAGTATATATTGTACACATTTTGTGAAAAAATGATGATTTGAAAGGTTAATATTCGAATAAATGTATCTAATAAACATCAGCAACAGTTCTAATCTGAATGAGTTTAACTAATAATATTAACTTTTATATATTTAGCGAAGTAGATATATTTTTTAACACCGTGGTTTCAATACAGTCTGTAACATTAATACGCTACATTGCATTTAATAAATATATAAAGTTTATTTAAAGACAATACCTTGACTTTCTTATAATATTATCTTATAACATTATAACACTGTAAATTGTGATGTGGTAGCAATAAATATCAGACAGTATCATAATAAATCCACTATATTTGCGTACTATATTATTTATAACAAATATAAACCTTTAGGAATTAGCAGTTGTTCCAATTTTCTAATTCAGTATCTAGTACGTTTGAACTTTGCCAGAAAATAAGATCGCATCTTCCTTCCTAAGATAATAAAAGAAAGGATGGTCCGATTGGAATTTTTTCGGGGGATACCTGTAGTACCTAATAGTTCTCACAGATTTCACTGAAATATAAACAGATTATTGGTTAAGTTGCTTATTTTTGATTAGTGGAACTCTGACAATGAAGTGGACGTTATTATATTGTGGGGCTTATACCTATTAGGTACAGTGGTGGTATAGACATCATAAAAGGCACCATAAAGTCAAATTTTAAAAAGTTTGTACAAAAGAAATTTGATTATCTTCCATCATTTACTAATATGCGTGGACAAAGATAGGACAACAAGAAGTATACAAAATAATTTTAGACATTGGACATTAGTTCGATACCCTCGAGAATTGAACCTTGAAATAAAAGATGATATAAATCCAATATGTTCAGTATACAGGCTTTTTTTAAAGAAATATTATTCAGATAAAGGGTTTAGTAATATGCTCGTAGATGCCAAAGAATTGGCATCTTGCTTGGAAATGGAAAAAATATTTTGACCAAATGCAATTTATTTTAATAGTGAGCTTGATGAACCTTTAATCCACAAAGATGAAAAAAATAAATATTGTTGGCAAAAAGTGGGAAATCCAATTATACTTTATCCAATTATTTAATCTTTGATTTGTTAATAATTTGGAATATTTTATAACTTTAACACTGCTTTTTTTACAGTACAATAAAAATATTAGCAATATATTGTGCATATGTACTTATTGCTTGTCTAAAGTAAAAAAATACATTCGAGCAATAAGTCTGAAGCGTTAATTTTGTAACGATTACCTACGTTAAATTTAACTATCATCAAATTATTTTCTTTCTAAGGACCAATGAAAAAACCTAACATACGTTAAAATATAACGTATCATACTTTCAGCTCAATAGGGGCGTTTATCAATATTTCCTGTATCGACGCGTCACCGTCACCGCCAAATTCTTAAAAAAAGATCAAAAAACTACTCTCAAAAAAAGGTTTTCGAAAAACGATTTGGTGATATAGTAATTCATCTATTGCAGTCAAATTAAAACCTTCATCTTGATAAATTCAACTATATTTCAGTGCTACGTAATTTACAACAAAACAAACTATAACAAAGTAACAACAAATATAATATTAAAATTTGATTTCTAAAGAGTTTGAACTTTCCCAGAAAATAAAATGAACTCGTCCTTCTTAAGATAATAAAAGAAGGGATGGTCCAATTGGAATTCTTTCGGGGGAAACTTGAAGTACCTAATAGTTCTCGCAGACATCACTGAAATATAAATGGATTATTGCTTAAGTTACTTATTTTTTACGTTAGTAGAGCATACACTGATTGAAGTAAACCTTATTATATTGTGGGGCTCATACTTATTAGATATAGTGGTGGTATAAGAATGTAATACTGGTGGTATAACGACAATCTGCACCAGTGATTCTCAATCACTATGGCCTATCTTTAAAAAAAAGCAAACGCAGAAATAGTGTATAATTAAAAAAAAAGTTTTCCGAAAAGCATAATAAAAATTGTTGATTGATTGCAGTTGAATTATAATAACTTAATAAATTGTTTACCACCCTGTAGCAACATTGTAAAAATAATGATAATTCTCAAATGACATTATGTATTTCAGTATTAACAAGTAAAAAAAAATTAAAATAAATGAGGTTTAATAAATGTATTATCGTAATTAATTTTTAAGCTACTTTGCAGCTTTGACTGTTCCTTGCAGTTCATAAACTATTTCATTGATTTCATTGAGAATGTGGCACATACATTAAATATTCGAGAAGTGTATAGTAATCAAAAAAGGTTGAGAATCACTAGTCTACTACTCTATAATGGTAAACCCAATAAAAATCATGCAATGTATTGGTTTTCGGGTGTTTTTAAACTTGAACCATCAAAGATTTCGACATAAGTATCCAGAAATAACCGTTCTCTATGTTCTACTATAACCGGCAATAATAACAATCTAAAATTTAAAAAAAAACTATGAAACGGACCTAACACATACTTCCATCTAATAAATAAATGTGTTTAAACCAAATATGCCAAATTATTAACAATAATATTTCATTCAAATAGATCTATGAGTGAAAAACCAATATGAGGAATCGAAACAAATGACAATCAAAGAGCTATCTGTCTGGACTATACGGTGAATGCATCAAAATGTATCAATCTCTGTCAATTTTTGATACGTCATTAAAGAAGTAAGAAGTATTATTAATTATCATGACAAGAGATAACACCTTTCCTATTATTTAATATCAATCATTTTATTTCATTTAACTAAGGCAATTTCTTTAGTTGTTCACGTTAGTGTTAAGAACTCAAATTAATTCGTAAAGGATTATCTTTACGTTCAGCTACCAGTATAACTTTCTCACAGCATATTCGATCATTTTACAAATAATAATAGTGGTTTAGATAATCCAATACTACAGTACAATCCAAGAGAGAAAAAATACTATATTTACCATAGTAAAGGCTGTGATATATTATACAGCAAAACGTTAGCAGAGAGTACATAACAAGGGCTTTTCTTTATATTTGAAACCTAGTAAAATATAATAATTTATTTTAATGGATCACTTAAATGTATGATGATCAATACACTTTTGCATCTTTGAGTGAGCTACTTCCAAAACATGATTATTCAGTAATTTAAGTAGATAGGTAGATATTTTAAACAGCATTTGATGTACTGCGATTTATTGGCCATTTATTTGCACCAATTGACCATCATCAAGATCATCTTTATGAGATTTTTATAACAAACTAACCTTTATTCATAGATAAACATCGCACGAAAATGCTCATGAATTAACTACATTTTTCCACTGTGTCAAAATTAACTGTTAAAAACACATGTTGTGGTCTTGTGCTGTAGTTATGAAGATCACACATGTAGCTGGAGACACCAGATGGAACCTAACAATATATTTTATTGCCTAAACTCAAAATATAAATAGCAACTCTTATATACATAATTCCGTCAAGAACCGCAGATAACAATGCTAGTTCAACACAATACCAAAGTATAAAAGGCAATATCTGTAGTTTGTATATACAAGTGGATTAAAATAAACTTATTGGTTAATTGCAGATGATAGTTGTGAATCAATAATGGTCTATGTGGATGTTTTATGTAATATATTAATATCGTATATAAAAAATTATAAAGTATGCGTTAAATTGAGAAAATTAGGTATTAAAAGTATAAATTTTGCCACAAAATAAGATCAGGTCGTCCTTCTTGAGAATATAGATGAAAGCATGATCCATTCGAAACTGTTTGGGTGGAAATGTATAAAACACACTTGATTCTAGAGCAATGACAACTGAAATATAAATGGATTATGCATTATATTGTGTTGTTATGATAGTTATTATTATTGGTTAAAACCGAAAAAAAAACAAAGTTATACGTTCAATGCTGACAATCGACTAATACTTTTTTGTTAATTACTACTTCACCATATGACCCAAAATCAAAATAAGAGGCTAATGGATGGTAAGAACCCCAATCCGAAGCAAGAAGAAAGGATTTTTGTTTGTGCATTACCTTCAAACTGGTAAAATAACAAACATAGATAATTGTTAAAATTTGAGAAGAAAAAAACAGTTTACTGAAAAAAATTGAATGAACGTGAATTGATATACAGATACTGCTAAACGTCCAATTTATTCAGCAGATTTAGCTTCGTTATCTTCTGAATCTCATCAAACAACTCAAGAAAAATATTTCAAGGAAAGTGATTTCATCATACGAATAAGTAATATATGTAGTAGTAAAATAGTAATTATTATGAAATTACATATACCGGACCAATTCGAATATTAAACATAGAACGATGAATTATGCGATAGGACATGAGATCGAAAAAAGTATCACAAATGATAGTAAAAAATAACTTATTACACCTTTAATGGTTTATTTGCTTCTAATACATAATTTGCATTAACATCATATCAGAAAAAAGCCATAAAATCACCGTCGAGGTTTAAAGAGTATAAATTTTTCCACAAAATAAAATCAAGCCGTTGGTCTTCACCAAGTAAAAGAAGGGATGGTCTATTTGAATATATCTAAATGGTGGTGTAAATCCTGATGCGGCAGCCTGAACGATAACTAAAATATAAATTAAGAATCTTTAGAATTTTTAATATCTAAAATATCTGGTAAATATAAGGATCTACAAGTAAGCATTGGATCTTTACCGCAAAGAATTGCGGTTGTTTTGAAAGAAAATGGCGGCTCAACGCCTTATTAATAAATAAATATTGAGTGTTTGCCAAGTCCTCATACTATTTTGCCCATCCTCTGTATATCCAAACCTATGTATTCTACGTCTGTAACTGGCTATCGGATCTTAATCGAAAAGCTTCGTTTTTAACATTTGATTTTCACAGAACTTGCCTCGCATTCGAAATATTTCAAGCTTAAGGATGTCCTGCTGTAACAATGTCTAAATTTCACAACCATACTGAAGAATTAGGTCCAAATTGTCCGACGGGATTGTAATATTTTCTCCAAATGAATGCAGTTAAAATTTACAATAGAGGGAGGTCCCTCAGTAGATAAAACATTGATCTGCACTCGGTATTAGGCTAGAGGTAGTGCAAACTATATCATGATGAATCGTTCCAATTGCGAAATTTGTGTACACCTGTTATAATTTTTTTTATTAAGAACTATCAACCGATTCGTTCGGTTTTTGTCATAATACACAAATTTATCGTTATTAAGATATTGAATGAAATTAAAAACATTAAAATAATACATAAAGGGTTATTTCATTAACATTATAAGTTATTTACCTATGGCTGTAATATAGTAATACATATTAGCAATAAATAGTGCTGAAATCAGTAGAAACAAACAAAATAGACAATTGGCTATTGCATTATTTAAGAATATCTTTAACACAACCTACGAAAAAGTTAATAAACAACATAAACAGATAAATAACAAAAGCCTAGTACAAAATACATAAATTTACTACATCTACCCCCACAGGCGCGCACGTAATTTGTTATATATGGTAACGAGGACATCGTTTGACATCTACCGCAAATATATAAGCAATAAAATTGCGTGGTCGCAAGCCTGAATAGGCCACAATTTTCAAAAAACTATAATATTTTTTAGTCTAAATCAAACACAATGTATATAGCCATAATTTTGAGTTCAGCATTATTACATTAATTATATATTGGCTTTGCTATGAAGTCATATTAATGAGTTCTTATATCATATATCATATATAATATGTATCATATAGCATATGCACCATATATATCATATATCATATATATCACATATATGATAGATGATTTAATATGATTAATTAAGTTGGACCTTGATATCTAATTTTTTATGTTAATTTCTTTATATTATACCAATCATTGGGCATAATTTATTTTATACTAAAACAATATAATGTTTGGTGAGCATTTACTTATACCCCTGCTATGATAAAAAAGACTTTAACACTGTCATAAATAAATTATAAACAATAAATTTTAATATTAAAGACAAGAAGGTGTATAAAAACAGAAGATCACCGAGATAAAATGATAAAGGACATAATGAATGATAGTGTTTTGATTTATTGTTATTATTAAAATAATAATAAAAACTAATCTCATAGAATATATATTTATTGTAAATTTTGAAGACTACATTAAGTGAAACAAATTAATTTCCTGTAACTTTTCCAAGAAACAACACAGTATTTTCGCATTTAAGGACATATATAAAGGAACGATCTGCCTCGAAGTACCTACCTCGAAGTACCAAACGAAACACAACATGTATTAGTGTGACGAACATTCGTTTTTTTAATTGTTAGTCCAGTAAAACATGTTATTTGTTCGTAATAAAAACATGCCTTTAGAAACAAAGAATACTCATTGTTCTCTATTGACAATTGTTATCGTATAACATATGATCAGCATATTTTCACCTATAAGCCATTTCTGAATACATTTTTTTTAATATGCATATACATACATGAGATAGAATCAAAATTGGCAACCTTTCCCTTTAAGTAAGCTTTTCAAGTAATAAATTCCCGAAACATTCACTTGACAGCCAAGAAGCCACCAGATTAACAGAACATATACAAGACCTGGTACTTTCACTCATATAACGAGAATCCAAACCAGAAAAATAAACAATACCTGGGGAAATCTATGGAAACTTCGTGATAAGATTAAAGATTCGTTTGAAGACTTAACGCAGATAAAATCCCGGAAAATACATATTGATAAATAAACTGTCGATGTGAAATATTTAGTTATTATTGTTTCATCATGAAAATAAATTCGATCAGAACACCATAATTTAAAAGCTAAAATTCCAGTAAAAAAACAAGTAGGTCCAGAAAAGAAGAACAACTAATCATTCGTTGTTCGCTTAACATGACTTTTCCCAGCATTCATATTTGTATAATATTATTTTGTATATCAGATTTTAATTTAGTATAAAGTTTATTTCTTTTTATTATTTAATTAATATATTGTTACTAGTCGTTTCTGTCTAACCTACAATTTGTCTTTATGATAACTTAAATCTAGATATATAACTAGGAGGACCCATCGGCCCTATCTCAGTCTCTGGTGAAATAATGTTTATACATGTTACTGCTGAATTTAATATATGCACCTCACTACACAACACTACACAAGATCAGATCGTTTGATTCTTTTGAGTCTGTGTCCTGTTCTGGTGGTATCCAATAGTCTTTCCTCAAGTCCCCTTGCAATTCTCTTGATTTCTTGACTGACTGTGGGTATCTGAAGGTCTCGATGTAGGTAATCAGTCCTATAGTATTTGGGTGCACCCACAATACCTCTCAGGACTGTTCTGAAAAATTTGTATTTGATTTATGTTACTCTTTGCAGAACATCCCCATAATTGAACTCCGTATGTCCATATAGGTTTTAGTATTTGCTTATATAATAACAATTTATTATGTACTTATAATTCTGATTTTCTTCCAATTAGCCAGAACATTTTCCTATATTACAATTCCAGTACTTTTCTTTTCTTCTTTATATGTTCCTTCCAGCGAAGTTTTGCATCCAAATTCTTCACTATTGTCTCCGACAGCTTTAATCACAGTATCATCAGCAAATGTAGCCATCGTAATATTCTCCATTTGTGGTATATCACAAGGGTAGAGTAGATAAAGCATAGGTCCCAGTACACTTCCTTGTGGTACACCTGCTTTAGATTATTTTATTGTAGAGTAAGATTCTTCTTGTTTGACTCTAAACATTCTGGTTGTAATGTACGATTTTAATAGTTCGGTCTGTTGTTTTGGTAGCATTTTCTGTAGTTAATGAATAAGGCCTTCATGCCAAACCTTATCGAAAGCTTGTGCTACATCTAAAAATATAGCTGAGCATGCTTTTTTACTTTCGTAGGCTTTTTCAATAACATCTGTTATTCTGTGGACCTGGTCACTTGTTGAGTGCTTGTTAATAAACCCAAAGTGGCGTGTTGGTATTAGGTTTTTTCTCTCTATGATCGGTTTCATTCTTGTCAACAAAAGTTTTCAAAAACCTTAGATATTACCTGCAGCAGTGGCATAGGTCTATAGGATTTTATTTCGTCTGCCGACTTCCCAGGTTTTGGGATCATTATGATTTCCGCCATCTTCCAAATGTCTGGGACATGTTTTAATCTAAATGCTGTATTGATCAAGTTGATGAGTTTTATAATTCCCTTTCTTGGTAGTTTTTGTAGTAATTAAATCGTAGCCTGGTGATTTCCTGGGGTTAATGTCAGTTCTAATAATTTTGGTTAATTCTCTCGGTGTGACTAATTCAATCATCGAATTTTCAGCTCCTATGTCCGGCAAATTATGTTCAATATTAATTTCGTTTGGTTTGAAAGCTTTTTTTTAGATATTCAGCAAATGCTTCTGCTTTTTGGTTATTGTAATATAATTAGTAAAACAAAAAAAAACTATTTTCCTTAAACATGCATTTATTGTGTATTTAAAGACTACATTTTATGGGACCATCAATTTCCCGTAACTTTTCCAACAAACAGTACAGTATTTTCGAATGTAAGGAAATATATAAATGTATGATGCGCCTCGAAGTACCTATCAGGTGGTGTATATGACAGTAGCATTATTGTAGCTGTAAAACAAATTCAAAATCAGTTCCACTGCATTCAAATAAAACTCAATATATGTTAGAGTCACGAAAATTTAATTGTTTACATTGTTTGTCCAGTTAAATATGTTATTTGATCGCAATAATATTTTATAATTATTCCAATGAAAACTAAGGAAATTTGTGAACATGATCAGTATTTTTGTGTCTTTTCATATCACCATTTACTAATAAAAATAATAAAGGAGCGTAATTTTATTCGTAGAACAAAAAATAAATTGGAATCATAGAATGTAATATTCATATTAATTTAATATTGGTGTATCATAGTGCTAGTTTTGCTGTAGTTGAAAATGTCACTAAACTAATTGAATTTTCTAGTTTTGTATTAATATACTCTAACAACTCATTAGAACAATATACAGGTGCTCATTTCTGTAGCATCCGCTGAAGCCCCATTTGAAATGTGTGCAAAAAAACATTTCTTGGCTATGTGTGCATTATATCCTAAGCCAAATGTCAAATTTCTAATTGGAAATCGTAGCTTTTAATCATATACTCATTTAATTAATATTAATTATATATTTTAATTACATAATTTAATTATTATCATATATTATTATTCAGTATAAAGCAATACATTATTTCAGTATGAAGACAATTAAATGCAACTTAAATTGCACTTTATTTTATTAATTCATGTCAATTTTATTTGTACCCAATCGAAACGTAAGATAGAATAGTGTCACGAAAATTTGTGTAATTTCCATAATAATAAAAACAATCTTTCAATTATCAGCATTTTTTCGCACATAAACCAGCTCATTATTTTTTTCTTAATACACATACTGAAGAAGTATAAAATATGAAAAGCTGCTGGAAATGAAAGCAAGGAAAAGAATTATAGCAATCCCTTTACGCAAGCTCTTCGAAATATCAATTCTCGGTACTTTTTTGGTGAAATTTTACTTTCACAAGTTATTAAAATTCATTCGGACATAGAGACTCATATTTAGTGATTAACACGATTTGATTTAAAAAATCAATAAGAATAAAACATTTTAAATACAAATCACAACATTTTATTATAAATTATACCACTTTTAAAATAAAATCTTTCATAAAATCCCTTCCGTCACTAAGGTCGATTTTTAAACCCCCATAATATAACAACAAAACCTCCTTCTAAGGAAGCATTTTATATATATATATATATATATATATATATATATATATATATATATATATATATATATATATATATATATATATATACCTTCACATCCCCTAAAAGTATAGGTAAGCCTAATATGAACGTATTTTAGAAAGCCTTTTTCATTGTTCACTTAACATGACATGTCCCAACTTTCATATATGTATAATATAATCTATGCATAACATTTTAAATCATTGTTATTAGTAAAATAATCATAACAAACTATTTTCTTTGAACATTCGTTTATTATATAGTTTAAAGACTACATTCAATGAAACAATTAATATCATGTAACATTTCCAACAAACAACACAGTCTTTTCGAACATAATAAAATATATAAAAGAACGATCAGCCTGGAAGTACTTATCAGATAGTATCAATGATCATATGTATTTTTTTAATTTGTATATATCATATATATCATCAGATGACAACATCAAATATGTTTAATGTATTTTTTATATTCTTTTTATTAAAATATCTGATACATATAATTAACTAATCTATATTTTAGATAAATTTAGAATGTCTGTACAATTTTAATATGCTTAATTAAGATGAGTCCTGATATCTAAAGTTTTTTTATACTAATTTCTTTATCCTCATATTATACCAACCATTTGGCATAATTTATTTCATACGAAAATAACATAATGTTTGGTCAACATTTAGTAATTCCTCTGTCATGATACAAAAGACTGGCATAAACAAACTATAAACTATAAACACTAGTATTAAAACAAAAAAAATGCAAAATATATTATTGAGATTTTTTTAATAAAATAATAATAAAAATCAATCTCGTAGAATATAGATTTTTTGTAAATTTTGAAGACTACATTTAAGTCAAACAAATTAATTTCCTGTAACTTTTCCAACAAACAAGACAGTATTTTCGTATCTAAGGGCATATATAAAAGAATGATCGGCCTCGAAGTACCTTTCCACTAGTGCATCTGATACTAGCATTATTTAATTAGCCAGAACATTTTCCTATATTACAATTCCAGTACTTTTCTTTTCTTCTTTATATGTTCCTTCCAGCGAAGTTTTGCATCCAAATTCTTCACGATTGTCTCCGACAGCTATAATCACAGTATCATCAGCAAATGTAGCCATCGTAATATTCTCCATTTGTGGTATATCACAAGGGTAGAGTAGATAAAGCATAGGTCCCAGTACACTTCCTTGTGGTACACCTGCTTTAGATTATTTTATTGTAGAGTAAGATTCTTCTTGTTTGACTCTAAACATTCTGGTTGTAATGTACGATTTTAATAGTTCGGTCTGTTGTTTTGGTAGCATTTTCTGTAGTTAATGAATAAGGCCTTCATGCCAAACCTTATCGAAAGCTTGTGCTACATCTAAAAATATAGCTGAGCATGCTTTTTTACTTTCGTAGGCTTTTTCAATAACATCTGTTATTCTGTGGACCTGGTCACTTGTTGAGTGCTTGTTAATAAACCCAAAGTGGCGTGTTGGTATTAGGTTTTTTCTCTCTATGATCGGTTTCATTCTTGTCAACAAAAGTTTTCAAAAACCTTAGATATTACCTGCAGCAGTGGCATAGGTCTATAGGATTTTATTTCGTCTGCCGACTTCCCAGGTTTTGGGATCATTATGATTTCCGCCATCTTCCAAATGTCTGGGACATGTTTTAATCTAAATGCTGTATTGATCAAGTTGATGAGTTTTATAATTCCCTTTCTTGGTAGTTTTTGTAGTAATTAAATCGTAGCCTGGTGATTTCCTGGGGTTAATGTCAGTTCTAATAATTTTGGTTAATTCTCTCGGTGTGACTAATTCAATCATCGAATTTTCAGCTCCTATGTCCGGCAAATTATGTTCAATATTAATTTCGTTTGGTTTGAAAGCTTTTTTTTAGATATTCAGCAAATGCTTCTGCTTTTTGGTTATTGTAATATAATTAGTAAAACAAAAAAAAACTATTTTCCTTAAACATGCATTTATTGTGTATTTAAAGACTACATTTTATGGGACCATCAATTTCCCGTAACTTTTCCAACAAACAGTACAGTATTTTCGAATGTAAGGAAATATATAAATGTATGATGCGCCTCGAAGTACCTATCAGGTGGTGTATATGACAGTAGCATTATTGTAGCTGTAAAACAAATTTAAAATCAGTTCCACTGCATTCAAATAAAACTCAATATATGTTAGAGTCACGAAAATTTAATTGTTTACATTGTTTGTCCAGTTAAATATGTTATTTGATCGCAATAATATTTTATAATTATTCCAATGAAAACTAAGGAAATTTGTGAACATGATCAGTATTTTTGTGTCTTTTCATATCACCATTTACTAATAAAAATAATAAAGGAGCGTAATTTTATTCGTAGAACAAAAAATAAATTGGAATCATAGAATGTAATATTCATATTAATTTAATATTGGTGTATCATAGTGCTAGTTTTGCTGTAGTTGAAAATGTCACTAAACTAATTGAATTTTCTAGTTTTGTATTAATATACTCTAACAACTCATTAGAACAATATACAGGTGCTCATTTCTGTAGCATCCGCTGAAGCCCCATTTGAAATGTGTGCAAAAAAACATTTCTTGGCTATGTGTGCATTATATCCTAAGCCAAATGTCAAATTTCTAATTGGAAATCGTAGCTTTTAATCATATACTCATTTAATTAATATTAATTATATATTTTAATTACATAATTTAATTATTATCATATATTATTATTCAGTATAAAGCAATACATTATTTCAGTATGAAGACAATTAAATGCAACTTAAATTGCACTTTATTTTATTAATTCATGTCAATTTTATTTGTACCCAATCGAAACGTAAGATAGAATAGTGTCACGAAAATTTGTGTAATTTCCATAATAATAAAAACAATCTTTCAATTATCAGCATTTTTTCGCACATAAACCAGCTCATTATTTTTTTCTTAATACACATACTGAAGAAGTATAAAATATGAAAAGCTGCTGGAAATGAAAGCAAGGAAAAGAATTATAGCAATCCCTTTACGCAAGCTCTTCGAAATATCAATTCTCGGTACTTTTTTGGTGAAATTTTACTTTCACAAGTTATTAAAATTCATTCGGACATAGAGACTCATATTTAGTGATTAACACGATTTGATTTAAAAAATCAATAAGAATAAAACATTTTAAATACAAATCACAACATTTTATTATAAATTATACCACTTTTAAAATAAAATCTTTCATAAAATCCCTTCCGTCACTAAGGTCGATTTTTAAACCCCCATAATATAACAACAAAACCTCCTTCTAAGGAAGCATTTTATATATATATATATATATATATATATATATATATATATATATATATATATATATATATATATATACCTTCACATCCCCTAAAAGTATAGGTAAGCCTAATATGAACGTATTTTAGAAAGCCTTTTTCATTGTTCACTTAACATGACATGTCCCAACTTTCATATATGTATAATATAATCTATGCATAACATTTTAAATCATTGTTATTAGTAAAATAATCATAACAAACTATTTTCTTTGAACATTCGTTTATTATATAGTTTAAAGACTACATTCAATGAAACAATTAATATCATGTAACATTTCCAACAAACAACACAGTCTTTTCGAACATAATAAAATATATAAAAGAACGATCAGCCTGGAAGTACTTATCAGATAGTATCAATGATCATATATATATATATATATATATATATATATATATATATATATATATATATATATATATATATATATATTGTATATATCATATATATCATCAGATGACAACATCAAATATGTTGAAATAATAATGTATTTTTTATATTCTTTTTATTAAAATATCTGATACATATAATTAACTAATCTATATTTTAGATAAATTTAGAATGTCTGTACAATTTTAATATGCTTAATTAAGATGAGTCCTGATATCTAAAGTTTTTTTATACTAATTTCTTTATCCTCATATTATACCAACCATTTGGCATAATTTATTTCATACGAAAATAACATAATGTTTGGTCAACATTTAGTAATTCCTCTGTCATGATAGAAAAGACTGGCATAAACAAACTATAAACTATAAACACTAGTATTAAAACAAAAAAAATGCAAAATATATTATTGAGATTTTTTTAATAAAATAATAATAAAAATCAATCTCGTAGAATATAGATTTTTTGTAAATTTTGAAGACTACATTTAAGTCAAACAAATTAATTTCCTGTAACTTTTCCAACAAACAAGACAGTATTTTCGTATCTAAGGGCATATATAAAAGAATGATCGGCCTCGAAGTACCTTTCCACTAGTGCATCTGATACTAGCATTATTTTAACTGTAAAACAAATTCAATGTCTCAAAATAAATTTGACCGTACCCTATCAAAACTCCATATCTGTTAGTGCCATGAAAATATATTTTTTAATATTAGTACAGTTTAATTCAGTAAATCCAAGCCTCTATCAAGCAAGAAATCATTGCACTATTATTAAATTACTTTTTTATTCCACCATAAAATAAATGGAAATAAAAATTTAAAAAATTATGGAAAACCATTGATGAACGTTAGCGAAATTTATTTTTTATTTAAAATGCCAAAGGTCTGACCCATATATTATGGCGATCGAAAAGTGATTGAAATAGCAGCTATTTTTATTGATATCGCATTCAATGAAGCTAAGCAGGAAGTAAATGCTGCAAGAACGGCAAAGAACAGAAATGTAAAGGATGTTTATAGAAATGAACGATTAATTTTGATTTTAGTTGTGCTGAAATGTAGATTATTTGTATAATTTATTACCAACTTGAATAAAAGTTTAAAAAATCAAAACGATATTTTAGTACTAGTCCTAAATGTTACAGATATCACCATTATTTAGTAACATCTTACTTTAAATCAAGTAATAAAAGAAAAAATCTGATAATACATATCCAAGAACTGTAGCTTATACCCTCGTAAATTAAAAATATTTAGCATATAAAGCATTGATGTATGTCTAAAAAAAAATAAAATATATACCTTCTATAGTAATTTGCCGCGCGATATATCAATACCATATGCTTTTGACAGTATAAACTACAACTGGTAATACTAAAAGGGCTGATATAATGGTCACAATTGCAGGAAGGAGTAAAAGATTTTATTTTTTATAACTTCTAATGTATATAACTAAGAAAAAAATTGATACACATATTTATTTCGTGTAATAATATAGCATAAGTATAAAAAATATTATATTATATCATATTTTGCCAACAAATAGCAAAATATTTTTAAACTTGATGAAATATATATAGTGATGATCGGCATTGAACATTTTCAGTTCTCCAGTTATTTCCATCGCTGATGGAGGCTGAATAACTGTAAAATAAATTACTTACAGACAAAATTTTTCATAAATACGCTAGAAGTATTAGTATGGTTAAGTAATTTTGGTTTTTCCTAATAGGTGGCTTTAAAGTCTCATAGTAAATTAAAGTCAATAAATGATATTACATCAAAACTTCCGTTTGAAAATGTTTATAAAAGATTAATTATAACATATTGGCATGCATTATTAAGGATATGAATGAAAAATCATCCGTTATTCTATATATTTATTTCGTGTATTAATATCTCACACAAATATGAATCATTTATAGTAGACCTTTCCCATAAATAACAAAATATTTTCACATTTTATGAAATATATATAGGGATGATCAGCTTTGAATATTTTCTTCTTCCCTGTTAGAATCACCTGAGATGTTGGAATCACAATAACTGTAACATAATGGTGCCTCAGATAATATGCTGTTAAAAATAATGTCAACAAAGTGCTGAAAATCATGTCACACAATGTGCACACACTGTTTACGTAAAATATTACAACAAATATAAACACACCAAACATACAGAGTGCTTTATAACAACAAATACAGTAAGCATCGCTATTAATTAAAAAATGTCTCGAAATAAAGTTTATATTCGGCGATTTGAGTTATTGAATGTTTCTAAATGCGGACAAAAGAACATGCCCACCTCACACTGCAAACCTCAACAAATTCTAATTGAGAAACTCAATATCATCTAAGTATGTTTTCGAATATTTATTTCCATCTAATGAAAACATAATGTTGTAATGAATAATGCGTTAAAATATATTTTTTTAATTATCCCCACGAGATTGAAGATCGAATGTCTCTCAACATACACTTGCTACAGTTACATCTTGATTTTTCCCAGAAAACTTGAATAGCTCTCTCCAAGATATAATGAAAATTGAAAGGCGATACCAAGGATTTTGGGAGGAAGGAATAATGAAAGACTGGTGGACCCTAAAGCGTGAAACAGATCCCAAGTAGTATAAAACAATCAGTTCAGTCAAAAATATTAAAATAGTGCATTTATTCAATATTTCAAAAACTAGAAACAATTTAACTTATGAACAGATTTTGGTTGCTCAAGTCCAAAATCATGTACACTTATTTTCGAAAATAAGTTTGGTGGAATTCAAACAGATAATATTGGTATATATAATTCTGAAGTAATAAAGCATACTTGAAATTCTAGAGAAGTAGAATTAAGCTTTTTATAGTATTAAAGATGTCGATTACCCTGCCATAGCATTTTGGACATTATAATACCTTAAATCAAAACTAAATAAAGTTTGGCATCCCTGATATATAAAACAAGTACCAGAAAATCAATTTTGAAAATACAGTGGTGCCTGGTGGACTTATTATATACTCCAGATCACTTGTACTCGCCTAATTATATTCTCACTAATGTATTATAAATGGTAAAAATACGTAAGTTTAGATAATCATACGAAAACAAATACACACTGTACTAAGCATTTCAAAACTGCACCACTAAAATAATCAAAAATGGTTCAATATCACTTAGTATAATTAATGACATAAATAATTATTAATCACCTTCACCACTAAAATAATCATCAACGTCAGAATTTAAAGACTTTTTTAATTGGGAACTTGAAAAAAAAACACAATTTGTCGCATGTTTTTAATAATGTCTGAATAAACGTGCACACGTGAAAAAACATGGTACCTGCTATTTCCGTATTTTCCCCAAAAACAGTACCGACTCGTTATCCTTAATGAAGTATAAAAAGGGACGGTTCATAACGAATAGTATTGGAGGTTCTTGTGGGATTAAAGACAATGGCATGACACCTTCGACTGCAACAAAAGTAACATGTCAAGGAATCATATATGTTCCTTCATCATAATTCTCATTTTTAAACAATTTTATTTTTAAACATAATCTCAAATTTAAACTCATTAAATTTTAGTATATAAGCCATCACTCAATGAATTGGGTTGAGACACCGATGTTGATATATATATGACTCTTCATGAAAATCATCAGATGAACTGTAAAATACTGACGAAAATATCAGTACTCCTGTAAAATCAGCTACTTAATAAGATAGTGTTTTTCGGTACATTCTATATAGATAACTACACTATATATAGATACAAATTTCTAAATAATATATTTCATAAGCTAAATTGTTTTGACGACTTAATAATAATAATTGACGTAATAATAGTAATAGTATTGTCTTTTAATTGATGTTAAAGAACCGATTAAATTCCTTCGCATTTCTTTTTATTTAAAGGTGTCTGTAATAGATTCAAACTAACCAATAAAATTGTTCAACTGATTTTCATAGTACCATACAGGTATTGGACCCTAATAGTAGAGAACCTATTGAGTGTCTCTTTTACTCTATGTATATATGATATATATTCGTAAAATTCCTTTTAATATGCAAGAAGATGAACGCATAATAAAAGATAACAATGATTTTAAATATTAGTCGAGATAAAAAGATTATCATTGTATATAAAATGTTTAAGAAACCCTTACCACAACACTACTAGATCAAAATCTGAATAATGCTATAGTATGATAATGGCTTAAATGTCTCTTAAAATGTAAAAAATCTAATTTTTTGTTGTACTCAATGTCTTCGCAACTAAAGATTCCATAGTAGAATTTAATATATGTGATACTCTGAACAGATGGCAGTACTAATTCAGTCACAGTGCAGAAACAAAAATCCAATATAATTTTAAAATTTTCTAGAGTATATTTAACACCCATATAATCATTAGAAATAATAACCAATCCTAAATTCTAATTAATAAATAACAACAAAGTCAGTGGACAAACAATTTATTTATATATTTAAATTTATAATATCAAATAGCTAAAATTAAATATATTTTTTAAGATAATGGGCGATCAAATCGGCCAACGAACAAAACAGTATTCTTATGTTTGATAAAGTACAAATACGCTTTATCTGCCAAAAATATTCGGGGGACACCTTCTATGGATATTCTGTCTGTTGCCACTAAAATAAACAAATGCTATGCAAAGTTCCTTTTCGTGTTGTAGAAATAGAGAGAACTACTCAATAGAAACACGTTCAAAATCAACAAGTGTTGTCAAAATCAAGACATAGAATATATAATGTATAAACTTATTAACCACAGTAGTGTCAAAGTTTTAAGAAACATTATTATTACTAGTTTAATTATCATATTAACAGTATTTTATTATTCTACATACAAACTTAAAAATAAAAATCCTCATTATTAAAAATTATTAATAAAAATCTACATATAGAAATCAAAATAAATCAATCTAATTAATTGAAACTAATTTATATATTAAGTGTTTTATCTAAATATATTACAATTATATCCGTTTACAATTGAATAACTACTGCATATTTAGTTAGAATAATATTTGGACGTGCTGCTATTGAAAAAATCCTGTCCAACATTATATAATATAATCAAAACTCGATTTCATTAATTAGTAAAGAAGACTTTATTCTTAGGTTAGAGACAAATCTAATTTTATACATGTCTATATACAGTCGAAACAAAATAATCATTTTCTTTGATTGTATGTACAAAACAATAACAAAACCAGACAAAATTAAAAATAGACTCTTCAGCCCGTTAATTTTAAACATATTATGATTATTATTCGATTATTAGAAACTGAAAAATACTTTATAAATGTAAAGGGTCTTTCGTTTAAAGCTTTTTTTAGTTCTAAAATTAAGTTTAGTTGATCAACACACAACAAAATCAAGAGATTTAGCGTCAAAACACTTAACGTTTTATTCCTTATATATCTATTACAAAGTTCGGAACTATACTATGTTCGAAGTTAAATTATTCTTAACGAGAATTAATAAGAATTTCAGGTTTTGTCTCAACAACTCCTGTCTGACATGTTGGTGACATTCTTATTAACAAATTTCTATAATTTATGGATATATGTGTTCGAATAATATGTGTCTAAATTTCAT
The DNA here is from genome assembly GCF_030347505.1 of Rhynchophorus ferrugineus. Classification (NCBI taxonomy): domain Eukaryota; kingdom Metazoa; phylum Arthropoda; class Insecta; order Coleoptera; family Curculionidae; genus Rhynchophorus; species Rhynchophorus ferrugineus. The sequence continues at coordinate 3,755,150 of NW_027472583.1, read as the reverse complement.
ATCATATAGTATAGTGATTTCAGGGAAACAAATTTTATTACATTCGAAACAATGGATAAAAAGAATGTTTAGTGTCAAATAAAGACTGTTTCTTTGGTGAGAAAAAATACTGTTGCAGACAAAGAGTAGTTTAATAATCATTGTAGAGGTTCTGCCCCAGCAGAATGGACTATTATTTATTGGTATGTGACATTTCAGCGAAGCGCCGCAGAGACACGAAAGGAGACCCAAAACTTATTCAGTAATATATCATTCTACTTGTATACTATTTTCAAAATTTGATGAACAACTTGTGGTTTATTCAAGAACTAAAAAAACTCTTAATTAAAAAAACCCTCTACCACCACAACTACTATACCACAAAACAGTCGAATTAAATATGAAAAACTATGAAACTGATTATGAAACTTATAATATTGTAAACAGATAGAAGATCATCAAATTGACAGTTTAAATAGGAAGTAAAAATGGAAAGAACTATAAAATATTTTGGCTTGGTTATAATTAAAACTAATAAATATTCATGGTACGATAAACTGAATATAATATAAACCCAAAATTCGATGAAAAATGGAGTTATTATAACGTAGGTTCTAGTTTATGTAAACGATCAATCTTTTTCCGTCTATCGAGCAATCATTATATTTTATTTTATTCTCAGCGCAATGTTATAGAGTAGAGAAAACAGAATAAGAATTCATTTCTTAAAATACATGAAATACATAAAATAGAAAGTGATGGAATGACCAAAAAATAAAATAAAAATTGGCAATACCATTAACTAAGAAATAATTGTTATTAAAATTTGTTAATTAAAATCTGATGCCCATTTTACGAAACTTGTTATTTAAGAGAATAATGTTAAATATATGACTTGTCTCGATACAAGAGCCAGTATAGAAAGGAGGAAGAAAAGTTAGTAGAGGGCGTTGGGACTTGTATCGAGTGGGTATAAATTACCAGGGATGAAAATAAAGTTTCTCTTTTGTTCTAAGGCCATAAGTGGTGTATTAATTCCGTCCCGTCCCGAATCATAAGTGATTCGTAATAGGTTATGGGCCCAGAATTCTCGGTGTAAATGAGAAGTAGTAGGGTGACGACGGAGAGTGCAGGGGAATGGAGATTAGAAAAAAAGTGTTTGGTTCGGTATAGTATATATATAGTTATATATACACGAAGGAAAGTGGTAACAAGAGTGGAAAAAGTGTAACAACAAAGTGGAAATAAGTAACAAGATCGCTGTATGCAACAGACGGAAATTAATTTCGGAGCACTAGAGCACTCAAAGATCAATGACCATCAAAAGGAATACCAGAAAACAAGAAAAATGTGATCTTGAGTTATAAGTAGGATAGAAGAAAATATTGTAGTCAATGTAATAAATAGTGGTGCAGTGGTTAAGAGTTTGGAAGGTCAATCACGTGTATAATATACAAGGATCAGTGAAGCACTAGTAAACTAGTAACGTGGGATCCAACAGAATTATCAGTAGGATAGAAGGAAACATTGTAGTCAATGTAGTGATTAGTAATGAAGTAATCCACGTTTAGAAAATCAACCATGTGTAAGTTGTAAGGACCAGAGAAGTCTTGAAAACTAGAAACATGGGGTCCAACCTAATTATCGGTAGGATAAAGAAACATTGTAATCAATGTAGCAATTAGGAATGTAGACGAGTTTAGAAAGTCAACCATGTGTAAGTTGCAAGGACCAGAGAAGTATTGGAAACAAGGAACAAGTTAAGAAGACTGCAGTGGTGACCGTTTAGTCATGATACCTCAGTGATACCAGAAGGCCATGGACTAATGTAAGGCAGAAGTGGACTTGAAGGAGCAAGTTATGAAGACTGGTATGGTAATCAACTAGGAAGTTTTAATGGATTCATGCCATTTGATAAAAACAACCCAGAGGCATGGAAGAAATTCATTCGAAGAGAAATATATGTGTATGTTTGGGCATTCCAAGAACAAACTATAAAATCGATATTAAATTGGACTGTGTTGTGGCGACTATTTCTATGATTGTTCAAGGAGAGAATTGTGTTTAAGTAGAAAACTGACTGTTACCTTTGTTTATCACATAATTGTGTAGATTCATTTGAGTAAATTATTAATTGAAGTTAAAATTCTGGCGATGTAGAAATAAAATAATTCTAAGTTTGAACAAATTTGTATGTACAATGTAATAGTTTTGTTCTGGCAATTTAAATGTACTTTTGTAATCTTTGTTTACAGTCTTAATTAGGTTAAGTTATATAGCACATTTAAATTGAAGGGGAGTGTTAAATATATGACTTGTCTCGATACAAGAGCCAGTATACAAAGGAGAAAGAAAAGTTAGTAGAGGGCGCTGGGACTTGTATCGAGTGGGTATAAATTACCAGGGATGAAAATAAAATTTCTCTTTTGTTCTAAGGCCATAAGTGATGTATTAATTCCGTCCCGTCCCGAATCGTCAGTGATTCGTAATAAATAATAGGCGAAAAAAAACTGATCTTTATTCACCTCCAACCAACAAATACAATCAATCATATTTTTACCAATATTCTCTATTCACCTGTAAGTTTTAAGCAGGTAAAAAGACAACTTTTCAAATATAATAGTTCTATATTAAGCGTAAAAAGTTACAAAATGGTATGGGCAAATTAAAACCGTTTAATTACAATGACTACAGTTCTAAATAAACAAAACATTTTTGTTCAACTCAGTCGTAACTCTTTTATCAAAGCGTAGGGAGTGGCAATATAGACGAATTATTTCGTGGGACCGCTAAAAAAGAAGCGTATTAAATGGTGGCCTGTTCAAAGATTGTTCGATGGAAACATTTTTCGACTGCGCGATTTCTTTTTGTTATGGTGTTTGTTTGTTGCGGTGACTTTAAACTGTCGCCTTTTTATCAACTAGGGTTTATCTGGGCTGAACTTATTGCTTAACGTAGGCTCCGAACCATAGTCTTCGACATCAAAGCTACTGACTGGCAAGTGACTAACTTAAACATCACAATCTCAGAAAGGAACCTGTACAATTTGTCTTAAGCATCACATTTGAAATATCTTCTGTCTACAGATGTCAGACTCTACCTGGGTGTTCATGTTTCGGAACATTCGAAATAGGGAGATTTAAAGTATTGATTGTAATATAACCTCTATTTTATATATACTCCCTAAGAACGAAATCTTCAAGTAACTTAACAAGCATAATAAGTATCAAAATTAACAACTCCTATCGATTAACGAGATCATTTTAACGCTCTCGTTGTGATACAGATATTTTTGCTGGCGTCGAACCAAAAACAGGTTAATAATCCAGGACGCTCTGTTTGGATCTGATCAAGTATTATAGAGACATCCATATGTGACCATGAATTAAAAAATTGGTAAATTAGGTGGAAGGCATCCAAAGTTACCAAAATGAATTCTTTATATACTAAAGCATTAAACTAAATTATACGATCTCAAAAAGACTGGAGATTTATCGAGTAATACCTCATATACCTCGCACCTGCGCTTGCCGAAAATGTTCCAACGAGTAATCTTACTTAATAACTATAATTATACTTACCCCGCGAATTAATCCAATAAAAATACTTAAATAATTTTGCCCACGAACAATATGACGTCGTTATGTCGTATAAAGTACAAGTAAGGGCGATCGGCTTTAAAGATTATCGGATCGGGTTCCACCAATGGCGCCGACAAAAATACTAAGCTCACTAGATGGCGAGAGGAGAACAAAAGTTCATAATCAGTCATCATCGTGATCGGTACGTCTACCACCTAGTTAGCACTATCACCAAATGTTGTTTATGCACTGCATGCTGGCAGTTCAGTTAGTTTTGTTGTTTTTTTTTAAATTTGTAACATTATCCATTATTTTTTGTTATTAATATATTATACATTGGCAATATATTACAGAAAATATACAAGAGAACAGACAAAATAATGTGAACTCCATGCAATATAGAACAACTTTTTGCCTATTGGCAATACTGATTCCATAAAAATAATGGCGACGCGTATATATTGCTCAGTTGACATTTCAAGTCTTGTTATATTTCACTGTGTTATACACTTTCTTCTGAGACAGTTAAAAAAGCAATTGGTGAAATATTGTTTAACGTCACACAAGCGACAGCATATACAAAGCATGTTACGACATCATCGGCTAAAAGGAATATTGGGTGAAACCCAAAGTTAACTGACAAAGACCGATGAATATTAAAAGAGATGGTAGCTAGACAATACAATACTATCCTGGCAAAAGCAACAGCAGAACTAAGCACTCCCTTGAGTAACGCTGTTTCAACATAAATAGTACGGCGGAAGCTTCACAAAGCTCACATATATATAGAAGGGCTGCAACTGTGAAACCATATGTAATGGAAACCAAGACCGAGCTGCGATAGAAGTGGGCATCATAGTGGACGTCATAGAACCTGGACAATTATGTGGTATGTTCCAATGAATTATGAAGGTCTTACTATGACTAGCATATGGTTACCAAACACCGCCATCTTCCAAAATAATAACGTATTCTTAAAAGGTTTAGTCTTGTCTTGAGAAGCATCAGAATATCACCAAACATCTTCTCTGGATAATGCACTCGCCAGCCCTCAAGGTAACTGAACAATTATAGGAAGTTTTATAATAGAGAGTGAGGGTTATATTTCAAGTATTCAAATCTCCAACATCAAAGAAGTAAATGACGGATGTTTTGCTACAAGAATGGGAGAGCATTCCCTTAGAAACTATTCGTACTACATTGTATATGGTGTATATGTCAGGTGTTCATATTATTTTGCCCATCCCTTGTAGAAACAATATCAGTTATAAATAATCCTCAAAAATATCATCAACAAGCAGTCTTGTAGTCTCAAATGCGAATAAAACAAATAAACTGTAAGAGCCTTCAATATCGGAACGTGCCAAATGATGAATATCATACTGATACTATAACACAAAGAAAGAGTTGACTGCCACTTAATCACAACTACCCCACTTTGATGACCATGTCAATCCACATAAAACTCATTTGAATTGGAACATTGGTTTATCTCTTCCAGTATCATTATTTATTTGAAAAATTCACCGTCGACAATGCGGAACCGTATATAAAAGTGGAACTGGAACTATGAATATTATGTTCAAAACTCGTACAAATTAAAGAAAATCTCGAATGATAGGACATTAGGTTGATTCGATCATTGAAGAGACAGCATATTGACATCGATTGATCATGAGTTATGACTCTCGCGCCCGATAGACACCACATATATATTTAAGTCAGATATAAAATAGAGATATATGGAAAAATAATGAGAAGTTTGTATGACTTAAATATTGTTTTACTTTTGGAAAGAGCCTCGTATAATTGGCTGAATAATTAAGTGGTTCAAAATTACTATGTATATATATATATATATATTATACCTAAATGTGGATGACCATATCAAGGGTAATATTGTTAAGGTCAAAAATCACTCAATTGTTGAGTAAAATCTGAAATATTTTATAAATGAAAACATATTTGAAAATAATGCTACTGTAATGAAAAAATTGCTATATTTCTATATAGTGATATTTAAACTTTCTAAACCTTTCATGAGGTTGATAGACTAAACTGTCAATAACAAAAGTACATTGGGCTTCCCAAAATGTCTCAAATGATGGAAGAATCATTTGGCGATGATGTTTTGTCACCAGTAAGTGTTTTTCGTTGCTAAACACTATTCAAAAAAGTCCGATAACGCGTGGAAGACGTTGGTGATCCTTCAATATCTAATAATGAGAATCTCTTCAAGGGTTCGGTGATAAAACAATAATTATCAACAAACGTTAGAGGCCTTGTTAATATCACCAACTTATTAACCAAATTAAATCAATCAATTATAAAATACAACTTAGGCCTTAAATGCGCCACCATAATCGTTTGGCACCAAAAATACTCAAATTTTTCGATAGAAAACGTTGGTTTCCTGTCTATCGCTTTATGATTCTTGACTTACAAGAGAAAAAAAGGTATTTAAAAGAGAAAACTTGTTACATCAACGTGAAAATATACAAATTCAGTCTATAGCTATTGTTGTTTTGATGGTGAACTAACGTATTTATCCCAAAATCACAATTTGACACCACCTGTGAAGACAGACTGCCGACATTACTTTGATATGAACGTAGGGAATTGGCTCAACATACAACAATTGACATTTATTGTAACTAGTTTGGCGAGAACATACAAACCAAACTGTTAAAAAAATAGATTGTCAATAAAAATAACACTAGAATCTTCAGTCTGTTAGTCGACCCATTCAACATTCAGACAATTTTCCAGTATCTACTCAACAAGACAGTGTAGAAGAGGAACTTCACAAGCCTACAATATCCCATGACAAAAGTTTTGAAGAAGAAGATTTGAGAAAATATTCTCATGAAATCTTGATAGGGAGAAAGCAGAACTTCTAGGGTTATAGTTCCATTTCTCTCCTATAAGAGGAAAGCCAAAAGACGACAATCTCATAGGTCACCAGTTGATTATTGCAAGATCCTTCAAGGATTGGAATGTATATTAGCACTTTATTTAAAATGAAAAACAAAATTATAAGTGGTTATGAGTTTGATTTGGAGTCATACAATGAAAAACAAGACGATAGCAGAAATATCTTACTGTTTTTTGATCACAGTAATAAAGGTTATGGTTCCGATGAATTTATATCTCTAATAAGTCTAGAGATCGGATTATCCTGTTTTTATAAAAATTATATAAAATATCGATATGTGCTAAAGCACATATGTAAAACTGTAATATATATATGTTCTATTCTTGATGTTCTATAGTATAATAAAAATTATCATCTTCGTTCCTTTTAAACGTTTTCTCATTAATTTAAAAATTTATACAAATATAGATCATAAACATTAATAATAACAAAATAAGGACGATGCCAATTATTAGTTGAAGTAAGAACTAGTTAAATTAAAAACAACATAATTTCTGTACAATATTAACCATAAACCAATTTGCTTTTCACCTAGAAATGAAGTAGTTTCTGTGTTTTCTCTTCATCGGTCGATAAAATGTACAGATGATAAAAATAAGTGTCTATATACAAAGCTATTAACCACCACCAAAGCAATATAAGCCCCACATTCCAATAACCCAACAAAAAAGAATCAAAATACACCAACGCTAAAAGCTGCTCGATAGAAACCCACAAAGAAACTTTCGTGCAACCAAGAGTTTGTGCTATTTTTATATCGCGACAGTTGCAGGAGAGCTTCTTCGGCGACAAAGCGAAACCCAAGACGACTGGTACTTACCAACTGTGGCAGCGGCAGCTTCGGTGCCGGATTCGGTGACGTTGATGAAACTCTTCTGGAGAACTTGGCCTATTTGTAGCGACTCGTCGGATAGGTTTTTGAAATCTGCGCTATCACTGAAAGCCTTGCGAAGTCCCAACTGAAACAAAAGAGAATGTCAGTCCCGAAAGTACTACGCAACTCCTAGAGCGGCGGAAATGAAATTACCGAACTTACGAGGGTCACTATTCATATCTCGGGAATAGGAAAAAACAAATAGTTAAGCTGCCAATATATTTTTATTGTTTTTCAAAGTACTCGCCACGATGATCGATACACTTTTGCATACGCTTAAACCAATTTTCAAAGCATTTATTCCATTCCAAAAGAGATATCTTCAAAATATGATTTTCGAACGCTTCAATAGTTTCTTCGGGCGATGAAAATCGTTGACCACGCAATTTATTCTTCACCGATGGGAACAAAAAGAAGTTATTGGGTGCCAAATCAGAGCTCTACGGCGGATGACCCATCAATTCGGTGTTTTGAGTGCTGAAATAGTATCTTGTTTGAGAGCTCGCATTGCATGATGAAGAACAATCCGGTGTCTCTTGTTTTTTTCCTTATTTCACCGACTTATGACAAACAAATGGTCGTGTACCAATTAGAATTTACTGTTCTACGATCCTCTAGAGGCAATGTTGTTATATGACCAGTTTTCCCAAAGAAACAGGCCACCATTTTCTTTGAAGTGCTTCATGCGGTTCGAAGGTGCAACTTTTGTTGGATTTGGTTCATCTTGGAACACCCACACAGTCGACGGCTGTTTACTTAGGGCTCATACTAATATATCCATGATGAAGCATCGTGATTGAATTTCTTAAGCATTTCTTTGCAGCAATCGACACGAGCCTTTTTTGAGCGATTGTCAAATTGTGTGAGAATCAACGCGAACATAACTTTCGCACAACTAGATGTTCATGTAAAATCGCATATATGCTGGTGGAACTAATGCTTAGGGATGCATCAATCTCACAATAGATGATATGACGATCTTGCTTAATAATTTCGCATACAGCATCGATACTTTCTGGCACAACAGCCAATTTTGGGCGACCTTCACGAAACTCGTCGGACAGCGAACTACGACCACTAATTTGTTTGAATTCACTAAACCAGCGATACACGGTGGTTTTCGATGGAGCTTCAATGTCAATATCAAACTTTACGATGGAACCGTCAGATGGACTGACATAACAACAGTATTGCCAATTACCGAAATATAAATAGTGACGCTGGTATACTTTTTTGTATATACAGATGCTGTTATATATATAAATAAATTAATTGATGTTCTAATTATTATAAGTTTGTTACTATAAGATAAGTTAAGTTTGTATTCTCACATCTTAACGATCTTGAATTATTTATTATCCCCTTAAAGATATATTCCTTTCGTTTTTAAAACCCTTCCTCTATTATAATAATTGCCCTTGTACCTAATACTTCCTTGCTTGGCTTGGTAGCGCAATGGTTAAAGAGACTGGATAATCTTACTGCTTCGATAGTTCGCAGGTTCAAATCCATCAAGGCACTGATGTCCTTTATCTTTGTGTTTGTAACTATAAATATATCTAGGCAACAATATAAAATTTGACAAGGAATAAGTAAACCAGTCATCTCAATAACCAAGCTAGTTCATAACTGGCCAGTGACTAGTAGGAGTGCTTGGAGCTGATGACTGTGGTTTGGAGCCCACGTCAAGCTGGGCCCAATTGGTAAAAAGGAGACTTTAAAACATTACAATAAAAAGTACGTCTTTGCTAAGGGGTTCAATTTTAATTCTTAACCCCATAATTAACTGGATTACAAATACGTCCGTTTTTAAACATGTAATAGTTTCCGATTAGATCTTTTTTAGGATGTTAAAATAATTTTCCTGAAGTTCCTTCGTGGTATTTTTTATTGAGATTTTGTTTATGTACACCATACATGATAATGTACACCCATGATAATTGAGGCTGGGAAATTAATCTTAAGTAACTATGTCCGTCAATATTCTCTTGATTCTTACAGTATTTTATTATAATTTTTATAACCACTAAATTAATTGGCTTGATGGTAGTCTATTGCCTGATTATTGAACAACCTGGCACGTTCGTTAATGAAACTATTCAGACATTGATAAATATCGGTACCTACCCTTTCTAAGATGCCTTTTAGATCTACAGAAGTCTCGGTCAACCATTTGGGCATGCTAACGGCTACGCGTTCTTTGTTGTAAGGTGGTGGGGTCAAAAGAGATTCAATGTTATTCTCCAATGAAGCTAGTCCGTCGATTTCGTTGGGTAAAACAATGGTCATAGTAAGACGATCGTCAAGATAAGGCAACTCCAAGAACTTAACATTACGTTTGGTGCATTCATAGTAGCTGGAAAATTAATTAAATTAGTATTATTTCAAAAAACTACAAAAATAATTAAAGTAGATTATTATTAAAACCTTTTAGACCAATAAAATACAAAGATTACCAAGAAAAAGCTCGATCGATTTATTCAAAAACCATTTTATAAAGACAAAAACCTTTTGAAACACTCTATTTGCCAGATAAAGCACTCTCTATCTTCTAAGTGGTCTTAGAACTAAAAAAAACTTAAAACATGTGTGGAAACTGAGCAGTATAAGTTGAAGTGTGCTTGAACAGTGTTCTACTTAACTTTACAGACTAGTGCTAGAGCCTATACCATATTTGCTGATTCAGAAACGTTAAGAAAAAGGGTGCTTAAGTTTGATGGCTTTGACATTTCGCTACATAAAATAACAGTTTCCATTTAGTATTTTTGAGTTAAGCATGGAACGCCCAAAGTAGTAATTTTTACATACATTTGGTTATTGTTTAATTTGCAGAAATTTGATTTGCTGAAAAATGATGTTTGACTCGTTGATGAAGTAGTACCATCATGTTAACAGAAAGATGAGAGTAAGTTGCAAAAAAGTACCTTTTTAAAAGTAAAAAATGATAGGAATACATCCAACACCTAATGTAAAGTTCAAATAGTTAATGATACATTAACATAAAATGATCATAAATAAAAAACTTAACAGATTTTCTTACTTAAAGAAATCTTCGACATGCATCATATCCACTTGCTTGGTTTGGGTTTTAGACACGTGGAATGGCTCTTTCCTGGTCAGGTATGTCTCGAAAGGTGTGTTCCATTTACCTAGATAAAATAAATCAGTGATTAACTTTTTGTTGAAATTCAAGTACATAAAACAACGCATTACTAATTTTACTATAAGGTGTATAAACAAATTTTGGGAATTTCGCAAAATATATGACTAATATTACATCTATATTGTAGTATCGTAAGTATATTTATGTTAAAATATTATTATCTTGACCTCAAGTTTGATATATTGCGAAATGAATATCTTAGGAACACAGAAAACAGTGGTAAAGCCAGCAAAAATCGGACAAGGAAATGTATTTTGCATCAAATTATTAAACTAGATGCTCCTTGATACTGGAAAATCATAGACAATTGTAGGCTTGAGCTACTCTATCCTCATGAAAAAATCACTTGAAAGTATTAATAACAATTTATGCTGAAACTCCTATAATATGTTAAAAGAGCATGTTTGAAAAAATCGTCAATGAACCTTTGGAAGTGCCGCCATATTCATTAGACATTGCTATCCACTTCACTTCTTTCAAAGAAACCACATCGGGTCCATTCTTGATGGCCTCATAATTTCTCTGGAAGCTTCAAAGTTACAAAAAACTCAACACTTGTTTATATACCCTATCAATAATAGAGAAATAAGAAACAAAATAATTAATTAACAGCATCACATGAATACCACTATTATTTTACAAAACACAAGACCGAAAGGTAACTAAAGGTCATTTTTTGGGTACTCACCTTTGAAATACAAAGCATTGACCAAAACCAGACGGGTGGATGCATCTAGAGCACCTAGAGGGATTAAGTCCTTGATTTTTTCATTAGTTTTTTCTTCGACCCAGTGATTGATGATATTGGTTGCTTCAGTGCTCTATAAATGTAATTATGATTTTAATATAATATATTATATAAATATAATTGTAATGTAGCAAGGTTTAGTGTTACATGCACAATTGTCGAATGTTTATTTCTAAATATTTAATAATTGGTTCGAAGGGTTTTACGAGCAATTACTCTTTTAAATCTGATTCTTAAGAGTGGTATTGGTCGAGGGTTAGAGACCCAGTTTAGAAAATAACAAAAACAATTGGCAGAAGCGTTAAATGTGGCTCAAGGAACGATAGCGACCGATTACGATCAGTAGAGAAAATCCAAAAGATGGGAAGATCAATTGAATGAATAGTCACGGATAACAAAAAGTAGATTTATTTTGAAAACCCAAGCATAAAAAATCATTGTTATCACCTGGCGAAACCGGCCGATCAACTCCAAAGCGAAATCGTTTTGGTTGCAAGAAAATGCCCTGTGTTTGGTGAGACCAGAATGGTGTAATGTATTACTAACCTGATGAAACAGTTAATAGTGATGACTACTGACAAAAAGTATTAATTTGAAGAATGAATTGATCGAAAAACATCCAGAATGGGCCGTCTCGTGAAGTAAAACCGGTTAAGGAAGCATTCAAAACATTTGAATGGAACATTATCACATCCGCCGTACTCTCCAGGCCTTACCCCGTCCGACTATCAACTTTTCGCATCAGTAAGAATAATTTGAACAGGTTTGCAGGCAAAAAAACATCCCTCAATGAATCAGACGAACCATGATTTCTTCTGATAGTTAATAAATATCTGTATTTCACCAAAACACACGAGACTGACAATCTCTGTTCCTCACAATTTGGACACAGACGTCAATTTGATCCATTAGGAATCAGCAGCCTGTTTAATGTTATTTGTAAATATTGTTTTCCTAAAGGGCTAACCGTAGAGAGAATGTAACCGTGCGAAAGGAAGACAACCTGGTCCCCCAAAAATCCTGATTCAGGCCCACCAAATTAATTTCTACGCAGACATCTTAAAAGCAATACATAATGCAACAATCTGACGCTGTGACAATAACTGAAGCTGATTACTCATAGAACAAATTTCAAAACAATCTTCAAATTTATAATATTTATTTTCGAATAATTATATCTAATCAACCATTTACTCATTGTTAAAAAAATCAAAGGAATATTTTTTTAATTTCCCTTTAGGCAACCCTGTATAACAATCCAAAACCAAAAAATATCCAGTTAACAAGGTTACTGGAACTGGAAGTTGCTTTAAGCAAGTGAAAATGTTACTGCTGACGTCTAATACTGTCTTGCTTGAGTAGATGTAAAGAGAACTTACCTTTGCAAAATCTAGATTTTCTGCTGCTGCTTGGAAAGAGGAAACTGCCAATGTCTCAAAAGCTTTCTTAATCACTATGCCTTTTCCTAGGTACATTTTGTTGGCTGCTGACAAGCTTATATCGGCATGAGTAGATTTTAGAGTTGGCAACAATTGTCTAAAAACAGAAAAGGAACTTCATAAAAGTAATTAAATAAATTCTATAACGAAAAACAAAAATGTACTATCTATTATATAATGAAGTGTTCGTTGTTCGAAAGAACCAAGATAGTGTCTCCGTTCTTCCAGTATCAGTTGCCCAGTAAGTTATGGTAAAATTGGGACATATACTAATATTAAATATCTGTCAATAACATAAACCTTTTTACAAAAACTTAATTTTAAAGGTTTAATTAAGAGAGTTAATGTTGTGTTTACATTATTCATATAATTATTTATTACTTAACAGAGAAAATTAGCATCAGACAATACGTATATAAAGTATCAATTATAGGCAAAATGTTATAATTTAGTAACACTAATTTTGTAGATTGCTAAGGAACAAAAGTTGGTTATGATGTTAAACAATATGAAAACACTGAGCAATATGACGTAGTTTTGATAAGTGGGACATGCGAAAAAGACTGACGAGTAGCCAGAAAATAATATCAAAATTGTAGACACATTCGTGTTCTCTGTTTTCTTTATAAAAGAAGCAGCCCTATCAAAACTATAACAGCAAAACTGTGAGTGGAATTGGTAAAGATTACTGCATGCTGTTTAGAACTTTACTTCATAAGTGCTGTAGGAAAGAGTGCGATGTAAATATAATAAAATAACTCCAATCTACAAACTATTTTGGCTGTATAATTAACTGTACTTTAACTGCTTCGATAATATTTGCGTTTACTGTAATATATTGACAGACAAAATCAACTAAAAGTCAAAATTGATGTGGCAACATTGCGACATACATTTAAATGACGTGAGTTCACTTTTTTATTAAATATTACTATATAGATATCTCTAATAAAAAACACTTTTCTACGAATTTAAAATTAAAAAACTTGCCTGATGGCTTCTTCGGTTTTGTTTACGTCCTCTGGTAGATTCACGGCGGTTGAAAATTCTTGAGCGGTTTGACCTCGAGCTCCTGCCTGAGTCAACGCCAAGATTATTTGAGCAGAGAGTGGACTGAAGACGAAGTTCTTATTCTGGTTTTCGAGAAGGACTTCCTGTAGAACAAAATAACAGAGTCAATAATTAATAGCATGTTCTTTAGCTTTTTAACACCTTTGCCTTTACTAACTAACTTTATGTCTATTTAATTTTCAATGCCGCTATTTTAAATAAAAACTGGTTGTTTCGACACTGTTTGCTTTTATTGGTATTAAAATAAATCTTATGTGTGAGTAACAAACTGTGAAAATCGGATTCTCATTAAGACATATAAATAAATTTGAGGAACCAAAAATATTTATATAAAAGTGTCATCATATTCCTCCAAGATTGTAGGAGATGTCGTTTTGTTAAGTTCCTTGTGCTTTAACCAATTAAAATTTTGTACCAATAAAACCCAATTTGAGCGAACACCTGATATTAATTTTATTTTGAAAGAAAATGCAGCTGAAGGGTATCGATTGATATGTAAAACATATGGACAACAAGATTCGTCAATAAAATTTAAAATAATATTAAAAATATATAAATATTGGTTTAAGTATGTAGCAATTTGGACACCAACCACAAAAAGACCAGTAAAGTTTTAAGACACTAATTTGGACGGTTCATTGGAGCAATAATAATGATAAATTCAAGAAGCTATCCAAAACTTTGGGAATTATTTAATAAGCTACTTCAAACTGTCCCAATACCATGGATATTATTTAAAACTAAAAAAACGAGGTTTTGCGAGAACTACTGCATCAATAGTAGAATAAACGCAAGAAATCATGAAAAGAAGTTAATATTGTAGATCTGGTGTAGTGAGTGATCCATTATCATCTGCTCCAGCCTACCGAATCTATCATTGCGGAACGTTATCAACAATAGCTGATGTAAATTAACTGAAATATTTTTCAAAAGTCGCCAATCAAACTTAGAAGTCGACCTGGCCAAACAAAACTACAATTCTTATGAAAATGTCGAAAATTCGATCAAATTTTGGATCGGCTCACAGCGAAAGGACTTTCTTCAACACGGATTATGTACACTGCCTGAAATATAGAGAAAAGATATATCTAACTACGGACAATATTTTCAATAAAATACATTGCTACTGATCTTATTGAAAAAGATTTAAAGAAACAAGAAACCGTTGAAAATAGTATGCTTTTGATAAAAGAAAATGTCTTTGAGCTTCATATCTTCCAATTTAAGTTGCAAGAAACTGAACAGTCATCAAATTAATTCTTCAAACTGCGATTGTTTAAAATTCGTTTTAAATTGCACTTCCAAAGATATACGATTACAGTTTATTTTCTGTACGAAACAACACTCTTTCTATTTTCATTTGATCTACATATTTAACTATATAATCTTCAAAACCCCCATTTGTAGCTTCTCTACATGTCCTCCATACTCGTTGAGTAAAAAACCTAAATATAGTTTTATAATAAAATGCGCATTTTTCTTTATTTTCTTTTCTTTTTTTTTTCAGTTGAAATTCTCAGCTGGCAACATAAAATCTTTTATTAAAGCAGTGATCTAGTCAGTTGTAGTAATTCCGTTGATTATATAATGTCTTCGACCATTTAACAGTTTAATTTAGAATTCTAGAGCATATAGCATTAAGTAAACTCACCTAAGAACTTTGATCCCGACTATTATTCCAAGATCATTATATGCACTAAATGTTTAAATAGTTAAAATAGTAATCAATCATAAAATGCCTTACTTATTATAAATTATTATTATTATAAATATAGGTATAATAATGTACTGATTCCCATACAAAGCCCATTAAACATTTTAAAGTAATGCTGCTCCATCATAACTCAATTGTCTACTTTTAAAAAATTGTGTGTCGGTATTATGTTATAAAAATCATAGAGAGAAAAAACCTAATACCAACACACCAGTTTGGGTTTATTAAAAAGCATTCAACAATTGACCAAGACCACAGAATAACAGATGTTATTGAAAAAGCCTATAAAAGTAAAAAAGTATTCTCAGCTATATTCTTAGATGTAGCACAAGCCTTCAATAAGGTTTGGCATGAACGCCTTGTTCATAAACTACAGAAAATGTTATCAAAACAACACAAAATGTTTAGAGTTAAACACAAGAAGTAGCTTACTCTACAATAAAAGAAGCTAAAGCAGGTGTACCACAAGGAAGTGTACTGAGGTCAATGCTTTATCTACTCTACACTTGGGACACAAATGGAGAATTTTATGATGGCTACATTTGGTGATGATAGTGCGATTATAGCTGTCGGAGACAATAGTGAAGAAGCCACACAAAAATTACAACAGGCAAGTGACAATATAAATAATTGAACAAAAGCTTGGAAAATAAAAATTAACGAAAGTAAATATCTGCATGTGCTGTTCACCTACAATTAGACCGTACAAGCACCTATAACATTAAATAATACCATCATTCCATATAGCATCAATGCTAAATATCTCGGAATTAATCTTGATGCAAAACTTCGCTGGAAGGAACATATAAAGAAGAAAAGAAAAGAACTGGATTTGAAATATAGGAAAATGTATTGGCTAATTGGAAGAAAAATCACAATTATCAGTAGATAATAAATTGCTATTATATAAGCAAATACTGAAACCTATATAGACATATGGGGTTCAATTATGGGGATATTATGCAAAGAGTAAGATAAACAACATACAAATTTTGGGTACAAGTACAAGTATTGTGGGCGCACACAAATACTACAGGACTGACTACCTACATGGAGACCTTCAGATACCCACAGTCAGACGAGGAATCAAAAGAATTGCAAGGGGGTATGAGGAAAGACTCAGGACTCAGACAGCAGGACACAGACTCAAAAGAATCAAATGATCTGATCTTGTGTAGTATTGTGTAGTGGGGTGCAGTTATAATAAATACAGCAGTGACATGTATAATTATTTCACCAGAGACTGAGATAGGGCCAATGGGTCCTTCTGGTTATATACCTAGATTTAAGTTAACTTTGATTTAAGATTAAGATAAGTAAGTTAGATTTAAGATTAATGGAACTGAAAAGGAATCCTTCACCACAAGCGACTTAATAAGCAACCATGGGCTTACACCATAATTAAACAACTTTTAAAAGAAAACCATTTTCCAATTTTTCAACTACAAACCAAGTGATGAAATATTGTCAATAGTAATGCAGTATATTCGACTTAACTCAATTCATTTTATATAATAAAAGAAACCCAATAAAATTTTACCTTGATGCCGTCAAAAACGATCAGTTTTATTTAGAAAAAATCATTGCATCATCTACCACAATATCTTAACGCATCAACAACATACAAAATAAACAATAGAAAAGCAATATTCAATTAAATAATTTTTTATTGATTACATCCTTCAAATGTCAACACCGTTTTAACTTGAAACCGCTGATTTTACAACAGAAATAGCTGTTGTTTGCACAACTTCATGCCTGACGAACTGCATTTAATTACAATATATCACCAAGCTTCTTACATTCTCATTTATTATCACAGTAGAATGAATTTGCACGCACATTAACGATGTCGTAATTAAATATTTATCTTGTCAAAATAAATCAACAACGTTAACTTGGTTTTTATTTCTTATTCGAATTATGAAACTCTTATTATTTAATTGCATATACAACAGATTATATACAGACAGGCAAGATTAGACAGACATTGATCAGATAATATTTATATTGCGAGGATACTCTTTTTACTATTACCCTATTCTTCAGATATATTCCTATTATCCATGTCATACTTTTTTTAGTGTTGATCGGTTCTCCATTCTGTAAAGATATAATAGCTCTTCATTCGGTTTTTATCTTTATTTATTCGGGATAGATCTCTTGGAACATCAACAATTTGTCCGTGGGCAATAAGTTTTATAATATGATTTCCGTTGTACAATATAACTCTACTGACTTGGTGAAGATCGCTTCAGTAAGTGATCTTCTGTACTAACTTATAATCTAAATCTTATTTTAGATACTATTCTAAGTCTATTCTAAATTCTATCCTAACTTATTCTAAAGAGTACTCTAACTTATTATACAGATTATTATATCTCAATCTATGTCTCTGTTAATCAGTTCATAAGGTAGTTTACGTTTGAGCCTACGCACTTCACTGTCATGGCTATTGTAATTTGCGTCTTAATCCATTAACTTCCTTTTAAACACTATGCTATAAAGAAACACCCAGAGTATGCGTTAAGCATAGTATATGGAATATATAAAGCTTACAAATATCAGACTGTAACATTCTCCTATAGTCCGGAAGTTCTTCGGAAGAAGAGTCGTAAGGGTTACTGTTTATATTTTTGACCCTGGCAACTCTAAGTACTATTGAACACCATCTAACTTTTCATTGGAAACTTGGTTTCACTCATTAGCTCGTGGAATTATTTTTCATTACTTTCGACGAGGATTATCAAAATAATTGTATTAAATATACGTCAGGATAGAACCGTATGCTCTATAGAACTAAGAGTGCGTCTGATACCATCATGATCATATCAGAACAACTATTTATACTACCCGGATCTTGCTTTAATCTATATAAAAGTTCCTACCCAGCATAGATTCTTATTCTAATTATAGTAAAATCAGTTTCAATAAACTTAATCTTTGGTGATAGAGCACCATCTTATCATTATTTGTTCTTTCATTGTTAGGCCAGAAATATCTATAGCAACGTCTTAAATAGAATTAGGAAGAGTCTAATTGTAGTTTGGATTGTATAAACACTTTTCCATGTCTATCATATGCAATATTCTTCAAACAGATCCTGGCTTATAAAATAAATTAATGATGTTAAACATAAACACAAACATAGTTATAAGATAGAATTTAACATTAATTCCATCTTTTTAAATTCCTCAAAAACTATTCGGACACCTAAACTTTTATCTCATCAACATTTAACATTATTAGTATCAAAATAGATAACAATTCTAAAATAAAATCTATTTAATGGCTTCAAAAATAACAGTCTTTTATTTTATCACAGTTTATCGCAGTTCTATTTTTAATATATCCCGTATCTAATTATAATTAATTAACGGATTTAATGCCAATAATTATGAATAATCTTCGCCGAGTCTGTTAGATGATAACTATCGTTATAAAATTTATCATAATTTAGCAATTAGAATGTTTTTTTATAGTTATAACGACCTATATATAACGGCCTTCTTCTAATTAACTAACATAATCCTATTTGTTATTCTGAAAATCTATTCCGAACATTTTGAAATATCCTACATACGATTATATAATTATTATCGCTACATAAATATAAACATATTTGACTGATAAATCCGAGATTTGAAATACAAGAAGATGAAATAGTAACGCGATGAGGACGTTTTAATATACAATTACTGTTTTCAGTTGACCTATTGTGGATAGAAGCTATTTTAGATAAACAATGATTATTATGCAAATGCAAAAGAAGAGGTAATGTCACCGAAAAAAATGTCACACGTGCAAAAAAAAAACTTTGCCAAAAGAAAATTATGGTCAAATTGAACGAATTGCTATTTAAAGTACTCTGTCATCAATCGTCAAGTTCTGATCTGACCGTCAGTGACTTCTGGCTAATTGTAGATCTCAAAAGAATACTCCAGAGAAGTAGCTGTGGCTCAAATAAAGAAGTGATTGTTGAGACTGGCGCCTGTTTCGAAACCGAAGACGAATCATTTCACGAAAAATATATGTTTAAATAAGAAAATTGAACTGTATCACTGTGAAGGTGAGTTTTTTGATTAATTAACTTGAATGTTGCCTAAAACTTGGTGTTTAATTGGTTTATCTCATTATTTGTATCAACATTTCATTCACTTTTGGAAATATTTGTTGAATCAAGTTGAACTCTGTTGTTTAGGTTAATAGGACATTCTTGAATTCTTTATTAAAATATCCAGAAGTACTAGTGATGGAAATACACTAATGAATTGCTGTCCGATAGTCTCGCTAAAACTCGAGAACGGAACGGAACTCGAAATCGGAATCAATTTGACTGATTTTGGTTTTGATATAACAGATCAATCGAAAAGTCCCAGGCCCGACACAAAGATGGCGCTACTATAATTAAATCCATATATGTTTAAGTTAGCCCTAATCCTCAAAAGATGCGTGTATAAATTTGACAGTTGTCAGATCATTAATTTGTGAATTATAGTATTTTGAATGAACCAACTTTTGTTATTGTGAAAAAATGGATAAAAAGGAATTTCGCGTGTTGATAAAATATTGATTTTTGAAGGGAAAAAATACAGCAAGAATAGCTTGATGCCGAGTTTCCGGACACTGCCTCAGGAAAATCAGCCATCAAGGATTGGTATACTAAGTTTAGACGTGGTGAAATAAGCACCGAAAACGGTGAACGTAGTGGACGCCCAAAAGAGATTGTTACCGACGAAAATATTTAAAAAATCCACAAAATGATTTGGAATCACCGTAAATTTAAATTGAATGAAACAGCAGACACTCTAAAGATATCAACTAAACGTGTACATCATATCATTCACGAATATTTTAGTATGAGTAAGTTATGTGCAAAGTGGGTGCCGCGCGAGCTCACGTTTGACCAAAAACAACGAGGAGTTGATGATTCGGAGCAATGTTTGAAGATGATCAAGCGTAATAAACCCGGGTTTTTGCATCGATATGTGACAATGAATGAAACATGGCTCCATCATTTCACTCCGAAGTTCAATCCACAGTCATCCGAGCGGTCTGCACACGATGAACCCGCCCCAAAGCATGGAAAAACGCAACAGTCGGCAGACAAGTTGATGGCGTCTGTATTTTGGGATGTGCATGGAATAATTTTTATTGACTACCTTTCAAAATGAAGGGCCATAGGAATATTACATAGCGTTATTGGACAGTTCATACACTACCTTCGAAAATTGATGTGCGTTGTGCTCAGAATGCAACAAAGAAACGAGCTATTATCCGAGAACTACAAACGTTTCTTCTCCAGAACAACAATTTAGTCAAAATGTGTGTAATAACACTGAATCGATCCGATACATATGACAAAAACCAATCCGTATAATATTCGATTAATTCTAATTTCATCAGAACCATTGCAACTGCCAATTAAAATAAAAGTGATTCCACACCAGTGATCACTACATAGTATAAAACAAAGTCGCCTTTTCTGTCCCTATATCCCTATGTGCGCTTAAATCTTTAAAACTACGGAACGGATTTTGATGCAGTTTTTTTCAATAGATAGAGTGATTCAAGAGGAAGATTTATATGTATAATACATGCATAATATACTAAGGCAACATTGCTAATTTTAGAGGTTTCTAACGTGATGTCGTAAATTAACCTATTTTTTTAGGCTTATTTAGCAATTAGCAAAAACGCTGCCTAATCCTACGAGTTAGATCAAATTAATGTACTACAGTATTGTACACCATAAAAAGGTCTATAAAAAAGTCCGTGATGGTATATGTTTATCTTTTAGGGATAACCCACATTAACCATTTTTATTGTTTACTTTTTACGTGAGAAAATGGCTTATTTACGAAGCTATTTTAAGCAATACGGCATTAATCCTTATCGAATTAAGTACCTTAAATACAGTGTGCAATTAATATAGATCAATATGGTTCCTTACAGCATGTAAATTAAACAAATATTTTCGGAGATATTACAAATTTAAAATTTGCGTTTAAAAATGTGTAATGTAATAAAAATTGTATGAATTTAGATATTCCAAAGATAACAGGAAATCTTCATAGTAAGTATAGGGGAATTGTTTTACTCCAAATTTAATGCGTGCAGGCCAAGGGCAGTAATGAATGAACCAAAAATACTGGATCGATTTTAATCATGTTTTCATTGAGTGACATAGGCGTATATATTTTATGCCCGTGCAAAGTCGGAGCGGGCCGCTATGTTTTTATATACAACGTTCATATTTTTTCTGTAGTGTATTTAATTTAGTATCAGCATTGCACCCGTGCGAAGCCGGGGCGGGTCGCTAGTAGTATATATAATAGTGGTTATAATTTCTGTACATTTTATATCGTTGAAGCGTGGACTTTATAACGTATAAAATGTTTTTGAGTATTTACACTTTCATCAGTTAGAAGCAGTATGTCCAGTCCAAATAGACCCTGATTTATAAGAACAAATTCTGAATTATAGTTTAAAAATGTCAAAAGTCATCGAAATTTATCGAGAGATCCAAAGAATTAAGTTAATAGGGCGTAAATAATTATTGTGTTTAAAAAAAATGGTCATTTTGGTGACATAAGAATGGTTTTGATTTAAAAGAAAAAGAACTTTTCGAGCAAACGGTCTAAATAATTACTGAAATGTCAAACAAGTTAAAAAAAAACAGAGGTATTCAGCAGCATTATTTATGCATTAATAGTGTGGTTGCAAATATAATCTATGTATTAACTGCAACAACATATAGATATACCAATAACTGAAAGGCTAAAACACCTACTTAAGAGAACATGAGATAACAATGAATAAAAACAAAACGAAAGTGATGGAAGAGTCATAATTAATAAATATCCAAATTGAGGATATAAAAATGGAACACGTAAATTCATTTAACTATCTGGATTTAGAAATCGAAAGTAATACAAGGCAGAAGGTGTAAATGAAGACCAAAATTGGAAAAACATGAATTTGTGCTTCGTTATAAACAGCAAATTCATTAACAAAAAAGAAATATCAAGCTAAATTAAAATGTAAGTGTATAAAGCAATTTACGGACCAACCCTAACATTTACAAGACATGGGTATCGTCCAAGAAAGGTAAAATAAGATACAAGCAACAAATATTAAATAACATGAAGAACCAGAGGTGTAACAAAGATAAACAGATTGAAAAATAAAGAAGTAAGAAAAAACTTGAATGAGTACGCAAGACAGCGACCTAAGCGAACCAAGCATGAACATATCAGCTGCTTCAGAAGAGAAAAAAATCCCGATCGAAGCAAGAACTGTGCTTCATAGAAAACAAAAGTAGTATACTACAGGCTTTAAAATCTTATAAACTAACGTACCCTTATATGCACCCAATGCCTAGCATAACTTTTGCAATATGAATATTTTAGAGTATTTTTTAATCCAACATTCATATGCTAAAATCGACAGTCGAGTTTATTCACCTAAATTTAAATAATAAAACGATTGCATTGATTTTAATACCACTTTCATTTTGATTAAAGCACTAAAAGTATTCCAATATTTATTGAAAATATAATTAAACAAATGCTTTATCGGAATGTAATTAGATATTAAAAATATCATAAAAACTTTCTCGTTTTATTACTATGAACCAAAACAATAAAACATAAATATCATGATGTTGCTTATTAAGAACTCCTTCTTCTGGTCTTAATAATATTTTATTACTGTGCCTGCTTTTGTATGAAGAATTTCACTATTAACATTGAAAATCCAAGTACACCAGCCATGAAATGTGGTGAAATAATCAGAAAATATGTTCGAAATACTATATTACACTGATCAAGAAAATTGCGAAGAAAATGTGGCATTATACTGTCTAAAAAGTACCCAAGAATAGCCGGATTGATAGATGGGACCGGTAAAAATAGTACTGTTAAGAACAAATGTCCCATTATTGCTAAGACAATATTATACAATCATGGCAAATCTACTAAAAACTTAATATATGGAGGCAGATACACAAACATATTTAACCCGTCTATAAAAAGGCAATGTATCCAGTGTTGTACCAAAATACCTTCAAATATTTCTAATATTTAAAATAACATGCAATTACAGTACACTTACAAAATTTGTATTTAGATGATAAAGTTTAAATATCATTTTTGAAATGCTTTTGTGTCTCAATTATTATTTATCTGGATCTTTTATGAACATATGGTCGTTCTGTAATGTTAGAATATCCTTTTATTCTATCTAGTTGACTCTCAAAGCCCGTAGCAGTATAAGTACTTTTTTACCATCAGACACCATTGTGTCTTTTTTAACTAAAATAAAATGACAAGGAATATATTGTCTGATATTAAAAAGAATTTACAAACTGCAATAGGCAATACATTATACATCTTGATGACGTGAGTTCACTACTATTTTAGATAGATTATATAACTGGTGTTCTGAAATATTTCATTCAATTATTTAAAAACAACAAAAGACCTCGAAAATATTTCTATTTTAAACATAATTTTTAAAGAAAAATTTTGATACGGACTCTCGTTATTGAGCGCAATCTTTTCCAGAATGCGTTTACGATTTCTCTGCCTCCTGGTGGCAGCCAACTGCATCTCTGCTTTCGAGGACCACAAGTTCCAGAAACACTTCGAATGGAACATTCTGGATTTCGTTTATCCAAACGACGAGTCCAAGCTGCAGGACATAATGAACGGCAAACTGAAACCTCAGAACGCCCTACCGGTCGGAATCGAATTTTGGAAGGATAAAATATTCATTACTGTGCCGAGATGGCAAGATGGTAATTTATGGTCGAATTTCGTCGAGCTAGAGCATCAATAAATTTATGTTTCAGGTATTCCTTCCACTCTTAACTACATTCCATTTAACAGCGATGTCAAAAATCCATCACTAATTCCGTATCCGGATTTTCAATCAAATGAACTAGGGAACTGTCAGGAAGGTCTTTCAACAGTATATCGTATACATGTAGATCAGGTATGTTTATGTATAGGACGATTGGTATATATATATATATATATATATATATATATATATATATATATATATATATATATATATATATATATATATATATACATATATATATATATATATATATATATATATATATATATATACATATATATATATATATATATATATATGTGTATATATACATATATATATATATATATATATATATATATATATATATATATATATATATAAACTATATAAAATTCCCAAAAAGTAATGTAATTGTTTCCTAAACTCCAAATAAATACTTGAGAACATCAAGCAAATCGTTTAAGCAAGATCTTTTAACAACGAGAGCATAGTTTTCAGTTTATTAAAGAGATTAAAATTAAATAATTGAGCAACTGTTCGTTAAAGACAATCTGACTATTTCACAGGTCTGCGTTATCCAAATATGCAGTTTCCATCATGAATACTATATGTGATTTTAAAGAGATTTTGGTTGGGTCTGATATTCATGAATTAATGTTCGATTTCTACTTAGAACCTTCTACTTAGGAAGTAACCGTGACTACAAATGAAAGGGAGGCTTGAATTACATTTAAAGAAATTGTAACTAAGTTAGGAGGCAATGCGAAAATCCAAACCTTTTTAAAATAAAATTTTTCTAAATAAAATCGGGTCATATTGTGAGATAGTTGTGGGTGATGAAAAAAAGTGATAGTAAATATGGCTTCAGTACCGAAAAGTACATGAAATGTTTGTAAATTGATTCAAAAAATTTTGGCAAAATTTTTTTGTTAGCCAAAGCACCTTCACACGAAACTCTTTCAGATATCAAGATTGCTGAGGACAAAAAGAACAAAATACTTTCATTTCCATGAAATGCTACATGAGTAGTATTGGAGAAATCGCATTACCTTTTTTAACATATTTAGAGACAAAACTAGAAATTATAATAGGTGATATACATTATCAACAACTTTAGTACAACAATAAGAGAAATAGCGATTACAGAAAACAACAGAAATTGTAAAATAGTTGGAAAAAGCTTATTATCTATGAAAGAATACCAAATATTGCTAACATTTGTGTAAGAGCGTACTGATTATTTCTAGATATTATCGATATTAATAGCTAGACAATTTTAATTTCAGTAGCACATATTATTTCTACGATAATTGTGTTGAACACGAACAGAAATAAATATATGTAAGTGTTGTACTAAGAACCGTAATTTTCTTTCAGAAAAACAATTAATAAATCAGAACATTTCAGAAATCATCAAGTATCAGAATTTTGCTTCATTTTTCTCAAATTTATATATATATATATATATATATATATATATATATATATATATATATATATATATATATATATATATACTGTACAATTTTCTTTGTAAATTTTAGTGCGATAGACTTTGGGTTCTTGATACTGGAACCTTCGGTATTGAAGACACTACCCAAAATGTATGTCCCTATGCTTTAAACATTTTCGATCTACAAACTGACAAAAGGATCCATCGGTACAGTAAAATAGCCCTAATTTGAACAATATATACACAACTAATAATATCTTCATAGATACGTGTTCAGACCCGATGATATCAATGGTCAGACTTTCATAGCAAACATAGCAGTGGAGTTGGGTAATGATTGCGATGAAGGATACGCGTACTTCAGCGACGAATTAGGTTATGGTCTGATCGTATATTCGTTGAAAGATGACCAAAGCTGGAGGTTCGAACACAGTTTCTTCATGCCGGACCCTTTGAAAGGTAAGTAATTAACAATCAAAGACAACCAACTAATGCAACAAGTTTTTAGGGGATTTCAACATAGACGGATTAAATTTCCAGTGGGGACAGG
Source organism: Rhynchophorus ferrugineus (assembly GCF_030347505.1). Classification (NCBI taxonomy): domain Eukaryota; kingdom Metazoa; phylum Arthropoda; class Insecta; order Coleoptera; family Curculionidae; genus Rhynchophorus; species Rhynchophorus ferrugineus. The sequence continues at coordinate 3,728,793 of NW_027472583.1, read as the reverse complement.
AAGGTATATTTGGAATCAGTTTATCCCCCCAGCAGATAGACGGATACCGAACTCTATACTTCAGTCCTCTGGCAAGCAACCGAGAATTTGCAATATCCACCAGAATACTGCATAATCCATCCAGAGTCAATAACAGTTATCATGAATTTGTCGTTTTAGATGAAAGAGGTAAGAATACAAACGTCTAAACAGTTAGAGATTTATACCATTCTTTTATAATATAATCAAAATAATGTTCTCAAAGTGGTTCCTCGAATTTGAACTGAGCGAAATCGAACTGCGAGACGATATGACAGAAATCTTGTATGAGAAAGGTGATTTACAAACCAATACGTATTGGCCCATAATATATCTCTTGAGACAAATAGTTCTTCAATCAACATTATTTCCTGTTGACAATTTGGCCCGACAGAAGGCATTCAATGGACAACATGAAATATTATTAGGTTAGCAGTATGGTGAAGTAGCCTGTTCGGTCCAAATCAAGAAATATCTTAATACATCTTAATCGTCTGTAGAAAAATAACAATACAATCCATGAATGGAGGCTGTGTAGAGATTTAGATGCAAAGATGTGTAACAAGTACCACGCACCTTGGTAACAAAAATAATTTACAGCACTTCCGTGTGTTATATACCGGTGAGACATCTATTATTATTTGCGTGTTACAGTTTTCTGCAACATTAATTTCGCAGTTCTGATAGTCGTACTAAGTATCGCAGCATCATCAGGAAACATAGCTATAGTAATATTTTCTATTTGTGGTATATGACATATACAAAGTAGACAGAGAACAGGACGCAAAACTCTGCCTTGAAGTACACCTTCTTCTGTTTCTTCCATTGAGTAAATGATTACTCAATGTTATTATTAGTGAAATGATTACATTGATGAAAAATGTATCACACTGGAGGAAGAAGCTTTAATAATTGTTGCAAGAGTTGCACAATGCCCAAACAATTAAATCTTCTATCAATAATTAAAACAAGTTTTTTTTGTACCTACGTCATCAAGATGTATAATGTATTGCCTGGCGCAATTTGTAAATTCGTTTCAGAATCAGACAATATTTTCCTTCTCGTTTTATTCTAGTTAAAAAGAGACACAATGCTGTCTGATAACTTCGAGAGCGTAAACGAATGAGCCTATCAAAGTCGTCCGGTTGTCAGACGTGTAGAAAATTCTTGAAAGCAATAGTAAAAAAACGTTATAAATCTAACCTACAAAGTAGTGTGGCGATATAATTAACTGTAGTTTTTAGATGTACTAAAATGTTAAAATAAATTATATTTGATAACATTTTTGTTCAATTATTTTATTTAGATTATAATTTTGTTGAATGTAAAAGCCAAACTAAACTAAAACTCAGAGGTAATGCGGAAACATTAAGACGTTTTGACGTCACGAATTTTGGATAATGGATGTGCAAAATAACTTTGAATCGAATATATATATATTGCTGTTCGAAATGTATATAAATTGTATATTTTTACAGGTAAAGACACGCATACCACCTCACGGGTAATCAGCAACCAGGGCATCCAATTCTTCAACTTAATTGACCAGAACGCCGTTGGTTGTTGGGATATACGAAAGAAATACGCTCCAGAAAACATTGGCGTCGTTGAACGCCATCCAGATCTGATATTTCCGGCAGATATTAAGGTAAACATCCGAAATAAAGGGGATAGACAAAATAATGTGAACACATTTCATGGCTAAAGCCAGCGATCGATGAAGTGTGTCATCTCTATGACGTTATCAAACAAACGACTGTATCCAGTGTAATGACAGTATACACAAAACATGGTAATAGACGAAGAGGAATTATGGGCAAAGCCCAAAAACTAGCTGCCATTTTTGATTAATTATTCAGACACTCTAAGAATCTGTTCTAGGAAGAATTTTAGCTATTTTAAAAGCAAATGATGTTTCAACACTTTGCTAACAAACAAATATTGTATACATGTCAGGTGTGCATATTATTTTGTCTACCTCTGTATATCCCAAAGCAGTAATGAACAGTCATAAAAAAAATCCCGCTCAGATCGACAAGAACAACTATCTGTGGGTACTATCCGACCGAATGCCCAAATTCCTGCTATCCACGCTCAATTATTCGGAACCCAACTTCCGGCTTTTCTTCGCGCCAGCCGATGCCCTCATCAGGAACACGGTGTGCGAACCGACACCACCTCCCATCCACATGAACCCAAGCCCGATGGCCCTCTTTACACGAAATCCCAACTACCACGTGGATGACGAAGCCTACCTGAAGACCATAGCCTCACTGATACTGGGTAAACAGTTGAACTTCGTCACAGTTCAGGAAGATGATAACACCAAACCGGTCGTCGACATAAATCGTAGAATCGATCAGATTTAGCAGGAAACAGGCAAGAAGTTTTAGCCAATATCGTAGCCCTTAATATGCTATACTCAGTGGTTCAGGATTATTAAGCATTACTTAATATACAGATACTTATTTTTCGTTTTTTATCTTATCACATAGTTTCGGTATTCCGAATAATACGAACTTATTATGTAAATAGAATATAAAAGACGTTTATCAAATAAAAATATTAAATATTGTTAATATGTGTTGGTAATTATAGGTTTTAATAATAACTACTTATCATAGCTAATTACGTTGATGTTTATTACTATTATTTTGTTAGGTTTTCGAAAAAAAAAATGTTTTTGTTTTGTTCTTCTGTAATAAATTGACCTTGAGGTCTTTAGAAATAGCACCGAACGCACTTTGTTATTTATTTTACGGTATATTTCAACGTACCTTATACAATCTGGCAGAAAATAGGCGATTTCCAGCTGAGAATTCCTCAAGAGCTGTCAGGGAACCACTTGCTGATGCCATGATAACCATGGCCATCGCCACAAGTAACGATATAGGCTTCATTTTATCTTCTGAAAATAAAAAAAATCATTGAAAATTCATGGTTCACTAGCACAGTATATTAAAGAATCTATAAAATAAAAATTATAACCGAAAGAAGTAGAATATTTTAAGAATTCGACCTATTGATCTTGACAATCGATAGTGGATACAGTATTACAGTTTGTGTAGTCATTGATACTCATAGGTACAATTAATCCAAGCCAAACGTCCGAAATAATTGGTAATGATAATAATATTCACACTGAATTCCACTACATAAAAACGACATAGCTTAATAAAACATATAATTATGTTTTAAACGTTATAAATTGCACATTATTACAAGTACTGCACTATTATTCTAGTGTAATTTTTTTAATTTATAGGGAAATAGCACAATTATATTGGGATAAAAGTTTGAATAACTTTTAGTTCGTAAGATTCGTAATAACACTTATATATTAGGGTAAATAAACTTTGTTTCTATATAGAAAGTCTTATTTCAACAGAGTTACTATAACACTGATTTTACTATTCAACACAAAAGTTGCTATAAATGATTCATGATCAAATTACTAAACAAATTAATATTCTCAAAACTTTCTAATTTATTAAAAAAAAGAATTATTGATTGAAAATATTATAACTGTAATTTCTTGCGACCTATTTTATTTTTATAAAACTGCTTTCAATAAGTTACATCAACTGATTGCTCAAAAATATGTTGTTTACGTTAGAATACGACCTGTTATGTTGATTGTACTATAAATTAAATTAATTAACAAGTCCCTACTTCTCTTTCTTTTAAAATAAAAGTTTGTTTCCAATCCAGTTTCCATAACAGAAGGAAATACAGAGCTAATAATTCCAACATTAAGCTGTAGTGATTCAATAAACTAGAAATAGTCAGGTATAGAGCAGGGCAATGAAATAGAGATAATAGAGAAAATATTGTAAACGTATACTATACCAAACGATGAACAAATGCTTTATAGGCAGAAATAATTTGCAGGCCCAGCGTTGATAGATGGTCCCAATACTATATGTGGTAAAAGAAATACAAAATAAGATCAAAGCTAAAGATATTATGTATTAGAGAAGGTTTCAAGAAGACATTCTAGCCAATGATGATGGTGATGAATTCAATGACACTTTGAACACTTTTGAGACACTTCAATCATTAGCAAAGAATAACATTGTTGTATTGTATATTTATACTTTTATGCAAATATATATCAAATTAATATTAAAATATAAATTAATATATAATACTTATCAAAATAATTGCAGTCTAATCATGAAGCTAAACAGACGGAGGAATCATATTTCCACGCTATATTGCGTTTAATATTCGGGATCAATTTGAAACAGATGACTAGAAAATAACTCATAATTACATTGTGATATAAATAAAACAATTTGTAATACAAAATCAAGCCTTCAAATTACAGTTGCAACAAAGGAAAATTGTACCAATTTTTACAGTATTTTTATTGTATAGTATTCTCCCAATATTGCATTACAATACAGATCTATTTTGTTATAATTTTAGTTTAGATACAATGTTATAACTATTTGAAATAATCCCAAACACAAATGATTTAATACATTTTAGCGAGTGGGTTAAATCAGAAACATCATTTTTCAAAAGCAGATTAGGCTGAAAATCAAGCAACTGTACTGTAGATCTGGGCGACGAAGACAAAATAAAGAAAAATTTACATAAATAGTTCTAGTTAATAACTAGTTGCAATATGTGTGACATGTACTTTTAAATAAATAACATTTTTTCTGTGCATTATCGTATTTCTAAGAGAAATTGTTTTTTCTAGGCACATATATCGACACGAAAAAATTAACAGCAATTTATACCAATTCCAACAAATAAAGCAATGACGACAATTCGTTGATAGTTACTATTTTTGAAACAAGCATATTTTACATTTCTGCACAAACACGGCAATGGAAATTTAAAATATTTTTTAATGTTACAGTAACTTAAATTATTTCATACTCAAAACTACACTATTACATTAACAGTATAAACATGAATGTTAACTAATTAGGACTAATTCAATACTAAAATCATAATAATATAACATTTCAAGGAAAAATTTATATGAGGTCATAAAAGAAGAATATCAATGTAAATTTAAAAACAGTGGATTCACTATCGTTCAATGATTACTGCAAATTACATTCAATACGAAATTAATGAGAATTTTTAATTACTTTCAAAACATCATGAAAATATTTATGTAACCTAAAATATATCTTATCAGCTACATATATCGATAAGAAGTTCAAGTCAGTACCCCAGTTGTTGTTTGTGATTAATAATAATTTTCGATAAACAAAATAATCCTAAGAAGTTATGTTATTTTCATTTTATTTCTACTAAATCTTGCAAACAAAGCTTCAACTAACAACAAATTGTTGATTAGAATGTTTTTTCGTTTGCTTTTTAAAAAAATCTACTGTCGAAGCCCATTAAAAACTTATTAAATAACAGCCCTATGAATGCCATAACATGAATGTTAACTAATTAGGACTAATGCAACACTAAAATCATAATAATATAACATTTCAAGGAAAAATTTATATGAGGTCATAAAAGAAGAATATCAGTGTAGATTTAAAAACAGTGGATTCACTATCGTTCAGTGATTACTGGAAACTACATTCAATACGAAATTAATGAGAATTTTTAATTACTTTCAAAACACCATGAAAATATTTATGTAACCTAAAATATATCTTATCAGCTACATATATCGATAAAAAGTTCAAGTTTCAGTAAACTAGTTGTTTGTGATTAATGTATGTCTGAGTGTAGCGGAACTTCTCATTCGAACGGCAACATTTTATTCCTCACAACCTTTGTAATGTTATCCAAGGAGATGACTTCTTACTCGGTATTATTGGTCTTTGCAACAGTACATCGTGTAATTTCTTCAATTGACGTCGAAAGACAATGGCAGTAACAGTTTCATCTGATTTTAGCAGCTCATAATACGTCAAATCTTGGTCATCTGACCATATGCATAATGAATATGATGAATATTTAAATTCTCCTTTTTACCAACGTGGTCCTCGAAACCATGGTCCTCGAAGTCGAGTGACCAAGTTAGAAATCATCCCAAAAGACATCCGGTACTGCCCAGCCTGGGTACTGGCGTGACTGTGATCATTTTCCTTGTAGAATTTCACACTCTTGCCTTAAGGACAATCACACATGTTAAACAATCACAAACATAAATTTACGTCCATGCCGCAGCAGAATTCGAACTCGCGACTATCGCAACATTAGCTGGATCGTCCTGTCGCCTTTACCACTGCGTCAACTAAGCTGGCAAGTTCCATTTTGTTTATTAATAATATTTAATTAATATACAAACACCACAATATTGAAATACTTTTCAATTACTTCTGAATAATAGTTTGGAACAGATGGTTGAAAGAACCCATGTATCAAAATGTTATAACACAAAACCAATAATAACGATCGATTATTACCATAAGTGAACTGGTTAATCTACATATTACACGTCATCTGCACAGACCTGCCGTTACCCACGTTAATCTTAGCTACTAATCCTCATAATCTGAAAATATGGTCATGGTTATAACAATTTAATATCCAAAACGATATCTTTATCGCAATTACGAAGAGATAACTAGAAATTCTGCCTTGTACGTTCTTCGTTCAATTATCAGCCCATTTGTATGCCTAGCGTCAGAAACAATATTAGTATAAATACCATCGTTAGATAAATATTAAAGGCATGCGTCACTTAGACTAGACATAATAGATGTGCGCTTAAGTTGCTCATTTGTTTACTTTACCCAGAAATAACTCAAGGAAAACACCAGTTCAATTAAAATATGGTGTGTTTCGAATGTATACGCATAAAACAGGCCTATAAATTAGTTTTAAAGGATTTTTTTTATTTGGTCTCGGATCCTAAATTTTAAAATCACGTACAAAATTTTCACATTTTTTATCTAAAATAATCAGATATTTGGGTATAATGTTATGGCTGAGCTGATGTGCTGGAAAATCTGAAGTTGTTCAGTGCGAAAGCCGTTCGGTTTGCTTTTTAAGCACTAACTATAGCATATAAAACCTCATAGAAATAATGTAGACGACTGCTTCTATGATGTAATGGTTAAAGGGTTTGGCGATTCCCGACGGGGACAATAAATTTTTGTTGTTGTTTAGCTAGAACATTTGTTAAATCACCCCGAGGCTTGAAACGCTCCTTATATTCAAACATTGTTTCTTTATTCCTATTTTTCCTCATACGAGCTGCACTTTTACTTGGCCTACTCATTATAATATTAAATAAAATAACTGCGCAACTTATTGATTAAATATCTAACGCTAAAACGAGAAACATTAAATATTTCTAACGAAAAAATTGTACCGCCTTCAAAAAATAAATAAGAAACTCCCTGAAAGTTAAAAAATAATCAAACTTAGTTTTTTTTAAAAAAATTATTAATATAAAATATGTACATAATATTCGTTGTAATAACTAAAAATAATCAAAAACCTTATTTAACCTATCTACTACACATATTCTATATTCCACTATATACACTCAATTTAGCTTAATACCTACCTAAATCTATTGATCTATTTACAATATTATTTTACCTACTACCAACTGATCATATTGGAGTCGATACTTAACCCAAACAGTTATTTTGATTTGTTTTGGTGGTAATTTAATTTCTTGTATATATCACTGTTGTATATATCAATATATTTATTTGTTATAAGTTCAACCATAGAGGAAGCCCATGGACCATTAACAATTTCTGCGATTTATTGCCCACCCAAACATAACAACAATGCAGAACAATTTCAAGAATTCTTCGGTACGCTAGGTAATAGATTTATAGCAGGGGGAGATTATAATGGAGAATAATAACCTCAAAAGGTAGAGAACTGCTCAAAGCCATAAGGATATATAACTTACAACATATCTCTACTGGTGAACCAACATATTGGCCTTCAGACAGAAATAAAAAACCAGATACAATAGATTTCTGTATTACAAAAAATACTGATCCAAAAAAGTGTCAGGCAGAATCATGTTTCGACCTGTCTTCTGATCATTCACCAATAATAGTAACAATTTCTTCAAAAATTACCATCAAAGATAAACCCCCTTCTCTGTGCAATAATAGAACTAACTGGCCCTCATTTAGAGAAAACTTAGACCAAAATATCTCTCTAAACTTACCGTTACAAACTGAAATGGATATAGAAATAGCAGCAATAAATCTTACAAAAAATATACAGGAGGCAGCATATTCCGCGACTCCCAACAGTGAAACATTTCCAAGAAAAAATACACATATATCATGTACAATACAGAAAAAGATAGCAGAAAAAAGAAAGTTACGACGAAATTGGCAACAGCAAAGGACTGAAGAGAATAAAAGAAAATTTAATAGGGCCATAAAAGAGCTGAGAGATCTAATCCAAATCGAACAGAACCAAGGCATTCAAGAATACCTAGAAAACTTGACATCAACTGAGGCTACAGACTATTCGTTGTGGAAAGCAACAAAAAAGCTTAGGAGATCCCAGCAGCATAACCCACCTATTAAAACAAGCGAAAATAATTGGGCGAGAAGCAATAAAGAGAAGGTCGACATTTTCTCAAAACACTTAAAAAATGTTTTTAAACCTTTCCAGTCTCAGCTACAGAAAGATGACAAAAATAAAATTACTAGCTTTCTAGATTCGCCATTTCAAATGGATTTACCGCACGAGAAATTAACGGTCAAAAAAGTTAAACATACAATAATGAGAGAGATTAATATTAAAAAAGCTCCTGGTTATGACTTAATTACTGGCAAAATTTTAAAAGAACTATCAGAAAAGGCTATAAATCTATTAACATATATATTTAATGCTATGCTACGAATTAATTACTTCCCTAGTATCTGGAAAGTAGCTAAAATATTAATGAAACTTAAACCAGGAAAAATACCAGAAGATGTGACCTCCTACCGACCTATAAGTTTATTACCAATAATCTCGAAAGTTTTCGAGAAATTATACTTAAAAAAACTAAACTATATAATAGAAAAAAGAAAAATTATTCCAGAACATCAGTTTGGCTTTCGCAATAAGCATGGGACTATAGAACAAGTGCATAGACTTGTAAACCAAATAAACGCTGACCTAAATGCCAAAAGATATTGTTCGGCTGCTTTCCTAGACATATCTCAGGCTTTTGACAAAGTATGGCATACGGGCTTGCAGGTTAAACTAAAGAAACTTCTCCCTCATCCGGACTATCAGCTACTAAAATCGTATATCACTGACAGACATTTTATTGTAAATCAAGGCGATGAACATACCGAATTAAATCCCATATATTCAGGAGTTCCGCAAGGTAGTGTACTGGGTCCAGTACTGTATCTTCTGTATACGGCTGATCTGCCCACCACAAAAATAACTACTGTGGCAACATATGCAGACGATACAGCAATCTTAGCATCCCATGAAGATCCAGTCACAGCATCAATAAATCTACAAACCTACCTGGAGCAAATACAATTATGGTTGAAGACATGGCGCATTAAAGCCAATGAATCAAAATCCACGCATATAACGTTTACCCTGCGTAGAAGAACATGTCCACCAGTAAATATCAATCACTGTCAACTCCCCCAAGCAGAGCATGTTAAATATCTTGGTATGCATTTAGATCGACGCCTAACCTGGAAGAAGCACATACTCTCTAAACGGAAACAACTAGGACTAAAATTATATCAAATGTATTGGCTCATTGGGCGCAAATCCAAGTTATCATTAGATAACAAGGTATTGCTGTATGAGTCTATACTCAAGCCCATTTGGACATATGGAATTCAACTATGGGGTACCGCTAGCAAATCTAATATATCCATCATTCAACGGTTCCAAAATAAGGTGTTGCGTGCCATTGTTGATGCTCCGTACTATATTTCAAATAAAGTGATACAACGCGATATTCCTCTAGAACCTATAACGAGTGTAATCCAACGTGTTTGTGTGAAGTACTTCGAAAGAGTGTCAGTGCATCCCAATGTACTCGCTAATCAGCTAAATATGCGACGTGATAGTGAAGTGCGTAGACTAAAACGTTTAACACCACCTGATCTGATTACTGGACATATGTAGAGTTTAGAATAAGCATTAGAATAAGACTAATTAATTAAGATAATATTTTATACAGAAGATTGCTTAATGAAGTGATTTTCTACATGCCATGTATATATAATATAAACAGAAGAAATACTTATTGCCAATAGGGCAGATTGTGGACTCACGAAGAGTAATTTAAAAAAAAATTGTTATAAGTTCAATTTTTTTGTTAAAAATATTTTATTTAATATGTTTATAAAAAGTTAAACGCTGCCCAAAAAAGGTCAGGTCATATGTCGGAACCAGTAGTAATCAGAAGGAGCAAGGTCTGGAAAATATGACGAGTGGGGTAGCACTTCGCATTTTAATAGTTTTACTGATTACTGAAGAATAACATTTTTGTGTTTTTACTCGTATTCGCACCAATTCGCTTTCATGTGATGATTTCATTGAGTAATGCCTTTTTTTGGCTGTCGAGAACGCGCTTTGTCTTCAGTGTCAAAGTCACCACTTTTAAAACCTCGAAAGCAGTATTTACATGTTGAAATGTATAGAGAGCATGGTTTCCATAAACTTTACTCGACATTTCAAACGCTGAGTGCAACATTTTTTGTTCACCCGATGAAATAACACATACCGAAAAGTGAAGCTTGTCCATGAGGCTTCAACATGAAGTTGGTTACAAATGTACTGGATGCGATTAATACACAGTACCTCCAACTCAAATCAATCTTTAAAAATAATTTTTAGACCTGATATAAATCCCAAACATTTCCCTCTTGATCGATGACCTTTTTCCAGTCCTAGACTTGACATAACCTATTATTCAATTTGACATTGTTCCTTTTATCTAATTAATTACAATTCAAATACAAAATGTTTTCTTTTAAAATTACATTATCAAAATATCTTTGAGCTCAGGATGACTCAACTTTTGTAGGCGATACCCAATATAAACATTATTATGAATATACATGTATTCAAATTATATTATCTATAATGTTAAAAGATCATTTGTAACACAACATATGATAACAATATCTTACTTTTTATATTTATAATGGTATACAATCCTTGTAACAACATTTAAACATATGTACTTAAATGAACTGTATTATAATTGCATGAATATAGATTTTATTTCAAAGGAATTAAAATTGATTTGCTTCGCTGGCGCAGTGGTCAAAGCGACAGGACGGTCCTCCTACTGTTGCGATAGTCGCGAGTTCGATTCCTACTGGGGCGTGGATGTACTTTATGTTTGTGAATGTAATTGTAAAATGTCTTTAGGCAACAGTAGAAAATCAGACCGGATGTCTTCTGAAGAAAGAAGAAACCATCCTAAGTTGGTCACTGGCTAGTTGGTAGGCTTAATGCCGAGGGACGTGGTTCGGAGCCCACGTTAAACTGTAAGTCCAGTCCAGATAAACCCTCCAGATAAAAAGGAGACTTTAAAATATTTGAAAAATAAAATAAACTTGAATACGTTGTTATTTTTCGAAATATCGTTTATTGGTATTTATTCACCCAACTATTCTAGATAGGTAACCAAAGAAGATCTATACTAAATCATGATTTTGCCATTTCTACCTTTTTCTGTCTATGAAGAAAACAGTTATTGTGTGACGTTTCACGAGGATAGTATCCACGGTAATGACAGCATAAACAAAACATGGTAAAACATCATCGGCAGAGAGGAATAGTAGACGAAATCCAAAGTTAAATGACAGAGACTGACAAACATTAAACAGAATTGTGGTCAAATATAAAACAACACTAATTTGTTGTAGAACCTTTGTATAATATTTCTATTGCATTGGCTAGTACAACAGCAGAGCTAAACACCACACTGAAGTCTGACATACTGGTTTCAAGACTTATTGGTAAAGTAAGATATTATATACTGACAGGGATGAATATCTACCCAATAACCAATACTTTCTTGTACTGCAGCTTGAGTTCTTCGGATAATTCGGTGTTGTTATCTCCAACGGTTAGGATTTTTTCATTGAATGTAGGTAAGTCCCGAGTACACAGCAGATAAAGCAGTGGTCCCAATACACTTGTGGTCAACTATACCCCGTGGCACAGCTAATGTAACAATTTTCCTCAAGTTAAAATAGGCATCTTCTTTGAGACTGAAGTATCGGTCAGTTATATATGACTCTAAAATGATTAAATATTGGCCAGACAGAAGCGTTTTAATCTTGTACTTTAAACCCTCATGCCAAAATTTATCGAAAGCTTGAGCAACATATAAACATATTGCAGAACAAATATGATTTTCTTTTAGTAATTTTTCTATGACATCGATGATTCTGCGAACCTGATACATCGTGAAATGTTTTTCCCTGGAATCGCATTGGTGATCCGAAGTAATATAAGATTACCATACTTTATTTTATCATACTGAGCCCTGGAATAATGTCACTTCTTCCTCGTTCTTCTATTTTCCGCCATTAATTATATAGTTTTTATTATACTTTATTGAAAAAAATTTCGAAAAAATATCGGCCAAATAATCGATATATCAATATATAGGATAGCTTTTACTATTTAGTTTCCTCTCCTAGCTTTACTCAAAAATATATCGAAAAGTATGGGAAAAAAATGTATCGATATATCGATCTGAAATATATCGATATTTGTTTTGAAAAGTATCGATATATAGATTTATCATTATTTTTTCGGCATCCCTATATCAATCTGCTCGTCGAAATCGTGCTAATGAAGAACTAAACCAGTTTGGAAACAACTCACCTTTTAAATCGGATATTCAACGACACGACAACGTTCACGAACCGACAGCACACCAGTCAGAGGCCGGCTAGCCTGCCTCGGGAAAATGATCGGGAATAACAATGAACAATAAACAAACCTACGCGTCGTCCGCTGGGTAAAACCCGTTGCAGTTCGATGTTGGTCGGTTCGGATGTCGTCAACAAACAAATCTAAATAATTGTTATTATCGCTAAACCCGTCTACGTGCCGTGAAATTCGCTACTAAGAACCCGACAGCAACCAAACTGATCCTAATAAATTCGAAAAAAAAACTAATCCGAAGTACGAGGGACAACGAATAATTAGCGATGTTTGTATCAGTACATAGTATAAAACAAAGTCGCCTTTTCTGTCCCTATAACCCTATGTGCGCTTAAATCTTTAAAACTACGCAACGGATTTTGATGCGGTTTTTTTCAATAGATAGAGTGATTCAAGAGGAAGGTTTATATGTATAATACATGCATAATATACTAAGGCAACATTGCTAATTTTAGAGGTTTCTAACGTGATGTCGTAAATTAACCTATTTTTTTAGGCTTATTTAGCAATTAGCAAAAACGCTGCCTAACCCTACGAGTTAGATCAAATTAATGTACTACAGTATTGTACACCATAAAAAGGTCTACAAAAACGTCCGCGATGGTATATGTTTATCTTTTAGGGATAACCCACATTAACCATTTTTATTGTTTACTTTTTACGTGAGAAAATGGCTTATTTACGAAGCTATTTTAAGCAATACGGCATTAATCCTTATCGAATTAAGTACCTTAAATACAGTGTGCAATTAATATAGATCAATATGGTTCCTTACAGCATGTAAATTAAACAAATATTTTCGGAGATATTACAAATTTAAAATTTGCGTTTAAAAATGTGTAATGTAATAAAAATTGTATGAATTTAGATATTCCAAAGATAGCAGGAAATCTTCATAGTAAGTATAGGGGAAGAGGAATTGTTTTACTCCAAATTTAATGCGTGCAGGCCAAGGGCAGTAATGAATGAACCAAAAATACTGGATCGATTTTAATCATGTTTTCATTGAGTGACATAGGCATATATATTTTATGCCCGTGCAAAGTCGGAGCGGGCCGCTATGTTTTTATATACAACGTTCATATTTTTTCTGTAGTGTATTTAATTTAGTATCAGCATTGCACCCGTGCGAGGCCGGGGCGGGTCGCTAGTTTTGTAAAAAGCCGTTCTTTATTCCAAGAATATCTTTTATTTTCAGCGCTTTGGCAATGACTTAAATTTATATATCGTTTTTACCAACGAGGTATTATCTGAACTGGACCTACTGTTTAACTTGGGATCCGAACCACAGTGCTCGGCATTAAGCCTACCGATTGGCAAATAATCAACTTACAGACCATCCCAGAAGACATCCGGTCTTACTTAGCCTGATTACTGGCCTGACTGTAATAGTTATTCTTAAGTTGTGAAACAACGACTATTGAAATACAAGTACATATTTGGTATTTGTAATTAAATTAATTTTTTTTAATTTAATTTGAAATTCGTATTTCGCATACCTGACACTGAGGTATTTTTTACTTAGTATTTCAAATACTTATGCTTTAAATACATTTAATATAGCTTCCATAGCTTTCGTAACTAGAACGCTCGGAGGAATTCATTGAGCTATTGAAAACAATTGCTACAACTTTAGATTACATTCGGGGCAACAATTGGTATTATGGTAAATTTCTGGCTACTTTGACGTCCGTAAGAACTAGATTATATTGGCTGTAGGATTGCAATTGACTGAAACATTTTATTGTCATTGCATCACTACTGAAAGACAGCCTAGAAGAAAATTTGATAAGCTTTTTAAACTGTCATCTGAATTAAATGAAGCCATGCTACCACCCTAGTTACAAAATGCGTTTGTTGCCAGAAAGCACCACAAAATCTCATCTCATACCTTAGAGGCAAATTACAAAAAACATGAAATAATTACTGGGAGTAATAAAAGTACCAGTGCTAGTAAATAAAGTGATAATTTTATTGTTTTTGCTAACAGGACTTCCCAAAACGATAAAACCAAAAAACTTGCCACCCTTGAAAGCTATTCAAATATAAAAAATGTGTTCATAACAATATAATACAAAAAACATTACTTGGAACATTTGCCGGTGACACAGTTATCATGGCAAAAGATATATCTCTACCTAAAGCTGTAGAAAAAATACAAGTAGCACTCAACAAGATCTACAAAGGAACTAGAGACCGAAAAAGATAGCTTACTAGCTTCAAATCTGTTCATGTTAATTTTGCGTTGCAGCGAAATGACATAAACCTAATTATATCACTTGACGGATACCTGATTCCTCGAGCAGAATTAGCTAGGTAGGTTAAATTGGAAACACCATGTTAGACAAAAAGCAGAGCAGATAAGACTCAAAGCAATTGTACTGGTTAGTCGAAAGATACACTCAACTTGACCTAAAATCAAAGAAATTTGTTTCTCAGTTAATCCAATAAAACCAATTTGAAGCTATGTGGTGAAAATATGGAGTTGCACTAAAACATCAACCCTACACTACCAAAACAAAGTTCAATATGATCAATTACCAAGACTATTCGCTACGTAACCAACGAGCGCTGCACGATGACCTCGAAATCAAATGAATTTACGAAGTTACCCAAAACTTAAGCATGACATAAGGTTGTTAAATCACAGCAACTTGGAACTAATGCTAGACAACAGACGAAATCCACACGAACTTGTCTAGTTTACAAGAGTATTCTTAACTTTAGCTCAAGTAGTTTAGTTTTATTTTAATTTAGGAAATACATACTGATGTATTAATCCCATTAATAATGTGTAATACAAGTTTTTACTCATTGGGACCTCTAGAAGGATTACCTTTAGCAGTTTTATTCATTGCTCAACAAGAGGCTGTTTGCCTGATACATTCCAAAATCTAGTGACTCTTGAGGAAAAGAGACTCTTCTTTTACTCGTCAATAGGCTGAGCTGGACTAGTACTGTTCTGTTTAACACCTGGCCGTATTTTGGATTGAAATTATTGAAATACTGAATTTTGTATACTATTACATTTCAAATATACGAGTTACAAATATTGTGCATTTCGTATTTAAAATACATACGAGATATTATCTTGTAACTTGTATTTTAATTAAAGTAAAACATTGATTCTGTCCATCTCTGGATGCATATGGATGCATGCATAATTATCGGTTAAATTATGGATATATCGAGGCCCAAAAATATCGATATTCATCAATATCGAAAAAACTCAAAATATCGATAAGAAATATAGAAGAGTCCATTGTAAAACATGTTAGGGATATTGTGAAATATATAAGTAACAGACAACATATGACATTGCAATGGAAGAAGAAAGTAGATCGAAAATAAAATAACCGAAACCAAAACCCTGAAAGCAATGCTTGATGCTTAAACTCAATGGAATTCGTTGTATTGTATGCTTCAGAGATGTATTTGATCTTGCACAATATATGTGTTATATCTTAAGAATAACCCACATGATGATGCCAATCTTCGTCGGAAGGAGCATATCAAAAAGAAATTTAAAAAAAAAACTCATATTAAAATACAAAAATCAATTCTAACAACGTCTAAATTATCGCATTTAATGAGTTGGTGCTATACAATCAATTATTAGAACTTATATGAACCTGGATGGAATTCAGATAATGAGAGTTATTTCAGAATCACCAGCCACAAGAGAAAAATATTATGAATGCCTTATATTATGGGAACAAACACCTACACCGCGAGCTTCGATTCCAACTCTCATAGACAAAACTAAAGAGATTCGCAAGAAGACACGAGAAAAGATTCTATTCCCATGTGAACACCAAAGTGCAACCAAAGTCTGAACTAGTTAGTGATCTTGTGTAGTCGTGTAATAAAATGGTAAAAACACTGAAGAATACTACTAACTTTTATTAAAGACTAGCTAAGAGTCAATGAGTCTTCCTAGATAAGTACCTAGATTTTAGTGACTGTAGAGACAAATTGTAAATTAATGGGCAACGACTAATAATGTATTAATTAAAAAAATTAAAATGTTATGCGAGAACTGGAAGCCATGACAAGAGAAGCATCTAACGAATGGTATGTCACTATTTCAAAATATGTGCCTATGATTTGTTGAATTGTATTGACCAATACAGCGAACTAAGATTCACTTAATGAGGAACTACAAATCCCGTAAGTTTAACAATAACAATCACGTAATTTCACTAGAAAAGTGAGAAGAGGTCATCGGTCAAAACTGTACATACATCATTGATTAATGTTTGAAATTTATATGAATACATTAACTGAACCCATTGTAATTTCAAAAGATTTAGTGAGATTAAAATTACATAAAAACAAAAACAAAGGAAAACAGAACAGAAATGTCTGAATGAGTACGTCAATTACAGGTTTTATTTTTTGAGTGTTAGAATCTAAGGATTATAATAATTTTTAGTGACTCTCGGAGGTAAAATGGAAACCAGAAATTGGCTCGATCCACAGTAGAATGGCAGTGCTATCGTATAAAATTCGTAACGCCTGTACGTTCGGACATCGACATTAATTAGAAAATGCAAGCGATAGAAAAATGTGCAAACATTGAGAAACTCGACCCATCTATAACCTAAATACCCTAAAAATTGCAACAACAATTAGTTAGTAAATGACGTGAAATAGGTAGAAAGTAACGTAAAGGATTTTTTATGGATTTAGTACTTTTATTAAAACTTCATCGAACAAACTGATTAAAACTAAAAAATATTTAACACAATCCAATATTGTATTTATTCCGATTCGAAGAATATATCATACCAAATATTAATCTAATGGTTCAAAAGATATCACAAAAAGAATAACAACAAAATCAACTACACGCTGTAAAACATTCAGTCCACGTACATAAATTTAAACTGGTACTTACCTTCGTTTAAACAATGCGGCAGCTTCGGTGGTCGATTCACAACTGTCGCTAAGCTTGCGGTCGCTTCTTCCACGGACTGGTAAATTCGGACCGCTGTTTGTTGGACATAAACTGATTCGTAAAGTTGAGGTGAAGGACGCCGCCAATTCAAGATACTCTTCGAAAAATACGACCATTCAAGCGCATAGATTACCGATTCCCGTTAGACCTCGAGAGCTCGTCAGCGGCGGTTCCTTCACGGATTTTCACGAAATGTCAACGTCACGCGAGTAACCAGAAACAATTACCGACTATTACCCGTAATACCGATTCTTGAATAAATTGAATTTTAATTGTTTTGATTGTGATAGTAATTCTGGCCAAATACTTTCCCTAATAATCGATAATCTACAACAAAATATTTGTATTAATTATATATTAGGTGTTCAAACTAATTATTATCATTTAGCAGGAACAATTTTGGATCTTTAGACATATTCAGTGTGATTCAATATCTTTTTGAAAAGGTATTTATTAAGAAAAATTGTACAATATACCAAGTGTACCGGAAGTTTGATTTGATTCTATACATATTGCCCATCTCTCAAAAAAACAATTTTTCCTTCGAGCAAAACCATTCATCCAGTCATTTTCTAACTTCTTCGAAATTGGCGAAGATCTGCTCCGTAAGCGCGTGTCCCATTTATGCGAAAAGTTGATAGTTGGACGGGGCAAGGTCTGGAGAGTATGGCGGGTGCTATAATATATCCCATCCAAGTACACTCAGTGCTTCGTTGGCCGGGTTTGTTATGTGAGACGGCGCGTTATCCTGCTGTTAAAACACTTTACCGTGTCTACGGGCCCATTATGAACGTTTTTCGATCAATTCATGGTTCAAATTGGTCATTAGTTGTCGGTAGCGAACAGTATTGCACCAGGATACAATAGTTATTAATACACCACGCCATTCTGGTCCCACCAAACACACTGACTTCGCCCCTTGTATGTACTAATGGATCCATGTTTCGTCAACGGTCACGAGACGACTCTGAAACTCTTTCGGATTGCGCGTAAATAGCATCAGTCACTCCTCTGGAGTGGTCTCATGGTTGCGCAGTCTAGTCAGGAGTGAACAAACGCGGTATCCATCGCGCCAACAGCTTTTTCATAGCCAAAATGTCATGCCCTATATGACCCATATTTTATCCTCCGTGGTAATCGTTTTTTTTTTTTCATTCAATTAATTTTCAAATTTCTCTGTAGGAATGTTCGTCTGGTCGGTCGGAATGTGTGGCTGTTGTTTGACACGATTGTTTGTCCGAACACTCACTATTATTTTTGTGGGAGGAATTCGCATAGGAACAGAAAACACCAGTTAAATAAAAACTTGTTTATTTCATGTGTTAAGTACTACATGTGGTTGACGGGAGAATGGACAACATATTAGGTTAGGTTAAGGAAGTACAGAAGCGCTATGGAAGTGGTACTGTCACAAGGGGGAAGAAAGAAGAGAAAGGGACGCCTTCGTAGGTTCGTCGCTGGTCTTTTATAACCGGGAACCGCATAGTACCAATCCACCAGCGTTGTCAACATTTGAACTTAATTTAGATGTAATAGTGGTGGCCTAAAGGATAGTACCATCGGACGATGAGGCTGAGTACTTATCGGACCACTCTCGTATTTCATCCTTTGTATCGAATAAATTATCAATCTTTACCTAAATATGAAAATAAATACGTTCTTATTAATTCATTAATCCTATTTCATCAAATGAATATAATATTTCAGAGAGCAACAGAATGACGCTATTAAGAACGCCATCTTTAACATTGGATTATATTAGATCATGCTTGAAATACATCAGCTATATCTTCCACGTAAAATAGATAAGTTGCAGTGTGGATCCCAATAATATTTCCATCACTTTATTTTTAGGTTCAAGTCGAATACAGA
Source organism: Rhynchophorus ferrugineus (assembly GCF_030347505.1). Lineage (NCBI taxonomy): Eukaryota > Metazoa > Arthropoda > Insecta > Coleoptera > Curculionidae > Rhynchophorus > Rhynchophorus ferrugineus. The sequence goes on along the minus strand of NW_027472583.1, from coordinate 3,709,091 downwards.
GTTACTTGGAATAACATTGAATATTCATTTTTAAGAAATTATTCAGAATCAGAAATACACTTACGCAAATAGAATATTTAAAAAAAGAACATATAATTAGCAAAATATATAATGACCTCTCATAATCTTAATAAACTAAACATCTATATGATTATATTTGCGACATAGATTCAGTATTGCGAAATTATTTGTAACATTTTCTACACAAACAGATCTAAGAAATCATCTTTGGGTTTTTTTTATTTTTAATAGGGTATTTGATCATACATCATCTGAAAAACATATTTTAATTTGTATTAGGCGCTTGTATATATTCACGATCAATTTTTTACTTATAGTGGTTTAGCAGCATTTCGATCGTCAATCCATTTGTGCACTTTTTCAGCATTTTAAAACCAACAAGCCATGCTGTATCTGAGTGCAGCAGAACTTTTCTTATGAATGCCAACATTGTATCCTTCATAACTCTTGCCACATGTGGCCGAACATTGCCATAAAAGAAGATTACTTTGTTCATTCTCATCCCATTTTATACACAGCAATACCTAAAGGTTACGCTTTGGGGATGACGGGTGACCCTCCTAGGCTAAACCACTACTTTTTTAGCTTGCAACTAACGTAGTGATCCATCTTCATCGTCAGCCACAACACAATACAAGAAACTTTTCTTTTCTTACTTGGCAAGCAATAAAATTTTTATTTAATTTTTATATAATGATAAATAAATTGTATTTGTTATCTTACATATTGTTTTATTTCCTCAATTTCCTTTCAAAATGAAGTATGTTTATAAAAGGTTATAAATACTACACTTATTATATTATAGAAGATGAACATCGTACCAATAAACTTTCCTTTCAAAATTATTTTAAAATATAAAATATATTTATAAAAGGTTACTAGACATTGTTTATATTATAAAAGATGAACAATATCCAACATTTTTTAATCCAACGAAAAAATTAAGTTAAATAGAAATATTTTTAAATTTATTAACTGAATATATTGTGTGATAATTTATTCATTATCATATTCTTCAAATCTACGTATAATTTAAAAGAACTGGCAACGTTGCAAATTCAAATGCTGCATGTGCGCTGCGCATGCCATGATTGTCCAGAATTAGACTCCTATGATCTTAACCTCCAATTCACGTCTCATCTGTTAGAATATTACCATAACTTTAAATCGTTCTCACAGAACGTCCGTCTGGATTCACAGGTCTTCTATAACCATGTTTTTCAATTTGGACCAATTAAAAACGTACTGTAGCACTCGCCGTTCATGATGATGACCTGTAACGTGACCACGCCATGGTTATTACCACTATGGATGATACATTACTGGTAATAAAATAAATTTGCATGTTATAAACAATGTCTATTTTTAATTAAAGAAAACCTTTCAGTTGTTCAATAAATTCTAAGGATAATGGTTCTGTCATCACAGCACACCAGGTATTGTGCATAAATGATATCAATCTTGAATATTTATTCAATAATTATAAGAACTAATAATGGTTATTTTAATTAACAAAAAATAAAATAAATTATAAACATTGACATAAAGACAGAAGAAAATTGATGCTCTATGGTTTGTAGTTTGAAAACACATATTTAATATTAATTAAAAACAATTTATATTAAATTATTCAAAGCATAGTCGGTTTTGTGAAAGGAAATCTCGCCAGAGAATCTAATTTGAAAGCATAAAAGAATTATACGGAGATATTCTGGATTTTCTTATAAATTATACATAATAAAACTGATAAAACTTAAGGTTGGGAGAACAGTAATTTTGGTTTTTCCTAATATATCGCTTTAAAGTCGAGATATGCGACATAAGGTAGTAATACTTCCTCAAACCTCAAGATATATCATCGAGCAAAATTCACGAAAGAGATCTATTGGTGGAAATTCAAAGAGCTTCTTCTAGAATCAAGACAGAATCGATTCAAATGTTTAGAAGCTCACTTGTGATTACTCACTCAACAAATCTTCCTGTACTCACTCCTGCTCTTCATGCCAGACAACAGATTCAATTAAAAAATCACTTCTGACTGAATCTAAAAAACCTCTCGAACTATGTTCCTTCTGGAGAGTCTTTAAAGCCTCACGGAGAAAACCAAACATGCCAACCCCTCCCTTTTGAAGTCAACGAAACCAAAAAGAGATTGAATTCCCTGCTAAGCTATTCATTTCAAAAAAGACGTAAGACTACGATAATGTATCCGAAACCCAGTTGAAAATTGGCATTGTGAGGAAAATACAGAAATCGAAATATATCACTTGATGAGTGCCAAATTCCTCAATAAGAATCAGTGAAATACCTCCACAATAGATACCAATACATTGGCAACATTATGTCAGACAAAACACAAATTCAAAATCAAGCAACTGTACTGGTTAGTCGGAAGAGACTCTCAACAAAACAAAACCCTACTTCCCCGGTTAGCTTTAAAATGAAGTACCAAAGAGTTAACCTCTTGCCGCAGAAATTTAATAAAACTTAAAGAGTATCAACATATGAAAAAACAAAAAATGTGGAATCTTAGCTTACACAAAATCGGTAGACATATTCACTCCGAACCTACTTTTGCACACAAAATTCTTTTGAAAATCATGAGGAGAAATCTTAAAACAAATGTTAGATACTGTCCTTGAAAAACCGCAGAATTTTAATACCGATATATCTGTAAAAAATATGTTTAATGACTCAAAATTGAGATAGATCGGTGAGGAAGTCTAAATACATTGTATACCCCAGACCTTTCTCCTTGCGACAAATATGTATTCTTATCTTTGCAAAATAGATTTGTACTCAGAAATCTCAACAGTTCCACTGTTTATGGTTGTTTTTGATTTGACTACTTTTTCACCAGCTTGTTATTATCGTATGAATGTTATTGAAACCGCATTTTTATTTATTTGCATTTTAAGCTTTTCTTCGAAAAATGTTAGTGGTTAAGAGAACTGCAATACCACAACCTCAAGATATAAGTGATAAAGACACTACCGTTGAGTAAATTGATAAAGAATAAAAGATGTTGTAAGAGTTACTAATAATATTGCATTTATTTCTTCTATCGTTTTAAAAAATGATTCATAGTTAATTGGAAACACTCAAACTTGTTATGTCCTCCTCATATAACTTATCATATATTAATGGCTTGTTTTATATATGGTTATGCAATAAAATTCTAGTCACAAACATCAGTGTTTTCCCGCACTATTAAACAAAATCAATTGTGTATTAATATATAATAAAAACCGTTTGAAGTTTCTATGGAGGCTACTTTTTTACATTGATTCAATTTTGCCATCATATAATAAACAGATTCAAGAACTTACTATCACAGAATGACTTTATTATACTGTAACCATAGTACAATATGCTGTTTTTTTCTAACAAATATAAATCCAAAAATAGTTGAATAACATTTTAATAAGTTATATATAACTATAATAAAATAATAAGTGACTATCGTATAGTAATAAAAATATCGAATTTTCAAAAATCTTTATACATAAAAATTCTCTATGTTTGTATCCGCAAAACTCCAAAAGTATTGAAACAACATTCTAATCGTCCAGTTTAAAAAAACTATTAGGATTAAAAATGATTTTAAATACTAAACACTAATGAAAGGCATAAAAAAATAATAATCCTATAGACTAAATAAGCATTTTTTTCTACGAATTAAAAATGCAACATCATCAAACAAGTTAAAAAAAAATTTAATATATCGATTAGGCCCAGTTTCATTAATAATTCAATCTTGTTTCAAAAAAGTAGCAAACATAAATTATACCACATTATATTAACGTAGATTATTAGTTAATAAGTATTAATAGAACAATGGCGTCTTTTTCTAAAATATCATGACAAAATCCATTGTATGTAAATGTATGTAAAAAAGATTTTATACTTCCTGAAAACAGGTGAAACTCATTAAAATAAGTATATTCTTTTAATGTATTATTACACATTAAAAGTAAAACATATGTCGTAACATTTCAATATTTTCTAATGCATTATTAAAACAATGCTTACAAAAAATACTTTTAAAATTATTCCTTCATTCTTCAACATTATAAAGAACAATTATAGCATGTATCTAGGAACACCTATAAGGTGGAAGTAAAATAGCAGTTTTCCTTTTAGATTAGAAATTACAAAAGATTTTGTATGAACAACAGTTGTCAAAAACAAGAAACCAATATTTTCCTCATACTAATATCTATAATAAAATATCTATAATAAATATGTTAGACAAATAACTATGTCAGATTTCACAGAAAATGACAAGGTTCACTGAACTAGATTACGATATGAAGTTTATAAGTTGGTAATAGCTTTCAGTAATAATTACCATTAAAATGAGTTATTTGAAATATTTAAAAAAAAAAAGATCAACACAAAATCATTAATTGGAAGCTGCAGCAAATTCTGATGGCACTAAAAAGAGTTAAGCTCGATTTTCTGGGCCTATAAATTGTATATTTCATTAATATTCAACCGCAGAAAAGTCATTTACCTTGAAAATACTATACAAAGATTATCAACAGGTTTTACACAGGGTATTTAGCAAAACGAGTTTTAATTACAGGGATGGGAATCCTAGAGTATTTCTATGAAGTTTACAATAATAATAATAAAATATCAAACAACTCTATTAATATGAATTAGTTTCATAATGTTAAAAAAAACGACATAACAAGTCATGTTTACATTAATTGATATGATATTTATCTGTTCTTTCATGACCCATACACAATTAGGTGTCTGGTATAATCCATATAATTTGATAGTCTAAATTATCAAACGAAAATTGGAGTTATGGAATACTATATTTAATCAAAATAATTGCAAATATTGTTTGACATTATCTAGGTCATCAGATAAAGATACATTTTACCAATTTTCATAACCTTACTTTTATACGTATTATTATTTTATATAATTTATTTAGGTAATAAAAAGGTATATTATAAACTTTTAACGCAAACAATTTGATAGGTGTCAATAATAGTCTCTATTCATTAGTTATTTTTAGAGAAGTTTACTCAGGTTCATATTAAAATGCCCATTTCTTTCCTAACTTTACGATAAAAATCAACCCAACTGAGCAGAAAATATTTTTGTATCCAACAATAATGGTAAGTTCACTATGAGGTTTATTTATGTGAAAAGTAGGTAAATATACAAATGTTTATAAATGACGATTATGTCTTAGATGACTTAGACGATTTAATTCAGATAGTTCTCTTTAAATAGTAATTTTGTTATTAAATACTCCTTACTATTATGTAATAAAACCAGGTCAATTTAAACAAAATATGTGATAAAACCGATTATGTTGTAACAAACAAGACAAACAAGTTTATTATTTAAAATAACAATCTTTATAATTGGGCATAGTTATTTCTTTCGTATAAGAGTACATATCGGCCCATTCTAGAACTCACAGGGAAATTGGTGTGGAAAAATTCCTTGATCTTTTTATATCTAAAATTGAATTAATATAATATAATAATGAAACATTCTAATAGTGAAAATGCACCTTGTTAATACATCACTCCCTATAATTGGCAGTAAGTTATCATAACAAATAATGTGAGATGGTAAATTGCTGTTTGGTGGATAATTATTCCTCAACCAAGCATTGGGATTATGGTAAAAAGCATCTGCTTCATCCACGTAAGAAGAGATATTATTTAAATTGGGATTGCATGTAAGAAACCTTGCCGTTACGTTAACATGAATATGGCTAAAATATCAATAATATTAGTTTTCAAACAAAATATTTCAACCAAATTACCTATATAATGGTGTGGAGTGGCACGGCATCAGAAAAAGAAAACTCGTATTATTAGAGTCTGTCTGTGCAAACTGACCTAATATGTTCATAACATCCAAAGTTCCTCTCTGATGATTATAACCAATATACCAAGCCGGAATCACATTCCAGATAAAAATAACTGCTGAAATTAACCATATATGCCACCTGTAGGAGAAAATCTAATTGTAACAACCATTTAATACTAAAACAACATTCATTTGTGGTGCTTACATGTTTGCTTTTCTACTCCAAGCAGCCAAAAATTTAGAAGTTATATAGAGAATCATTGGTAGTAGTGGTAATATAAATCTGAATTCTTTATGGGGTAAGCAACTGAAAATTACAGTGGATATACATTTGTATTGGTACCCAATATAAAATTACCTTAAAATGAACAAACTGAAGACAATACAGCCAAGTATCCAAAGTTCATTAGGATGATTTTTTCGAGCCTTCAAAATAATCAAAGTTGCCATAATAAATGGTACTATTAATATACCCAAAACAGATGGCAATCCATTTGAAAGGTACCAATGCCAAGGATGAACACCATAAATACTTGCAACATCATTAAAGACATTAAATTTTAAAAAATTGTATGGAGTTACAATAAAAGATCCATGAACAATACTATCAAGTGCTATAAAGATGGTCAACACAATGGCTCTGTAATATAATTTATTTAGTAATCCTAGTATTTAACTTCTTGTTATATTGATTACCCAATTGGAACATATTCAGTTATAATGATCCTAATGGTACTTTTAGTTGAAGTAATGATATGAAATAAACACAGTGGCAAGCCTATAATAGCACTTGTTGGTCTAATCATAAACAATGAAGCTATTATCCAAAGAAAAGTTAATGACTGATCTAAAAATGTATTTATTATATAACAATAATGTATCACTTTTTAAAAAGATTTACTTGTACTTTTCCCAATCCATGGGAATTTTGAGAGAGCAACTGCTGTAAGACTTGTTTCAAAAGTATTAATTATAGTTCTTGAAGCCATATAGAACCAAAACCATGAAGTTGCAATTATAAAGAACGCCCATTTTTTCATCCCAGACCATTTATATATGCAAACATCTGCATATGCACTCAATAATGACTGCAGTACTCTCGGAACATATATCTGAAAATTCTCTTATAAGACTTTGCTTGAACACCCAATTCAACACTTGCGATAGCATCCTGACTGTCTAATCCTAAGTAATATAATATTTTATATGGAACTGCAAATACAAGAGGGTAAAAATAACTTCTAATGCCTTGTGTCCATTCCCAGGTTAAATACCCATAACCGAAAGCCAATTTATGAGCCACCTCCAGCGACTGATAATATTCATCTGGTACAAAAAACGTTTGTACTATAAATACCGACGAAAATCTAACAACAGCAAATAGTAAGAACACTTTTACATCACCGAAAATATCTAATTTCGGTAATTTCATTTTTGTTATATTTACACTAATATCTACAAAAATAAATCAGTATTAACTAAGAAAAATTAGATAACTTATTCATAATCGTTCGTCAAAAGAGGTCATTCATAAATCTAAAAATATTTTCAAAATTTTACATCAATTTGGTAATACTGTTTATAGGTTGGATTTTCAGTGTATTTTTAGTTGCAGAACCGGTCTTATTTTAATATAGTATTAAAATTCTTATATGATGTTTAATATTGGCTACAAATTCAAAAAATTTGCGCCCTTAAAAAATAATGGGAAATAGTAATGAGATTATTTTATGGAACTAATAATAACATTTTTACTAAATTGGTATTAACACAATTCATTCCCCTTTTTGTGTTGCATCTTATGATAATGCAGAATTCTTTTGCAAAATCAATAATAGTGTTAAATTTTTTACACCACGCCACCCTGCCCTCTAACGGGACGCTTTATAAACTGAATTGATTTTTTTTTTATCCTACTACCATTAACACCGATCTTCAAGTATAGCCCTTATACATATAAGTTGCGACCTCTAGTGAGTATTATATGTGCAAGTACTAAATAAACTTATAACATTTAATATTTGATTAATGAGTTAGTGCTTATAAATATTGGATTGGCTATATTTATAGACAGTTATTAGCTATATAAACTGTTTTTTATATATTTAAATTTTTTTAATTATATATAATTATTTAAATTTACCGCTCTCTCACAAAAGCGCCCCCTAGAATAAATCGATCAAGTTAGCAGTTCAATATGTTTGAAGTAGACATATTAAGATGGAGCTAACATTTTAATAATAAAGAAAAGGTCAGTAAATTTAAATTAGAATCTCCGGGAAACGTTCTTATTTTCTTGTACTGATGATAGGATGGATTGGAGGTTTTGATTTTACGATGCTGTATTATGTGATTACCGTTTGTGATTTGGCATTATGTCGTTAAAAAAGGTGGCTTCATAAGTTATGTCGTTCTTTTGTTTTTCGAAAAACGTTTCGAACTATTTTAGATCTTTGAAAATAATTATTTCTTAGTTAAACTAATAATCGTACCCTATTTACCGTACTTAATAATTATATCTTATATAATTACGTCTTTTTAGATGACAATAGATGAATTCTAATAGTATTTATCAAAAAGGTTCAAAGATGGTTGAAAGCAGTAAACAAGTTAGAGTTGATAACTGGGGTATTTATTTCCTTCAGCGACTTCAGCTTTTTTTCTCAAAAACAGATTATTGTGATTTAACCCTACAGTTTGAGGGTAATGTCCAACTGAAAGTGCATCGATTGGTAATGAATGCTTGCACAGAGTATTTTACTTTCTTAGAGCAAACATGCCCTGCATTAGAAGAAAACACTATTATGATGCCTACTGAGTTGCAGGCTGATGTTATAGTACCAATTGTTAATTTTATGTATACTGGTAAGAATTTGTTATTTTATTATATATATTACTATAGAGCATGTTAAATTATTGTTTAGGCATGTTGGAATTTCATCCTAGCATATATGATAAATTGTTTAAAGCAGCAGAAACTATGAATATAGCTGTTTTAATGAAGCTTCTTGCCCAGTTACAGTCTAAAAATCCAAAAGTTGATAAAAAAGAATCAACTAATAATTTACCGGGTTTGTTTTTAAACAATTTCATATTATTTCAATTATTATGATCTGAATTTTAGTTAAAAAATTTTTCAAACCAACATCACCATTGAGTAATGATTTATCTGGCTCTATACAAAGTAGAAAACCAACTCAATGGAGACGTTCAAGTAGAACTCAGTCACTTGCAGTAACAAATTACTCACCAGCCTCATCATTTACTAATTCTAAATGGACTGCAGATCCTGTAGAAAGAGATCCATTGTTTGTAAGTTTGTTGTATTTCTTACTATGGTTTTGTGATAAAAGAATCTTTTTAAGGTTGACAATAAACCTAAACCAACCCGTTTTGAGTGGCCTGATGATGATTTTCCACCAGTTGCTCCTTTAGATAGTACTTTTGATGAAGTTTCTTTAACTAGTAAACCTTTATGGACGAAGGAAGATGATCAGAAAGCTGGTAATAATGTGTTTCCAGTATATATACAAATCTAAATAATTGTTCATGTAGGGCATTCTGAAGATGACCAAGATCAACAACAGTCAGGTTCAAAAGATAACAGTATATCGCAAGATTTCGATGAGGAATACCCATCAAAAAATCAAAAAGTAAACATGCAGGTGGATGAACAGGTGAACACTTCTGATGCAACATTGAAAAGAAAGTCTGACACAAAGTCCCTACCCTCTCCAAAAAGGTTAAAGTTTTTCTATTATATTAGATTTGCTTGTAGTGACATACAATTTATTTTAGGATAAAGATCACAGATCAGGACGATGAGACTGTGATTAGCATAAGGACCAACAACCCAAGTGAATTAGATCATACTAAAATAGTATCAGAGATATTAAAAAAATTCCCGGATTTGATGAAGAAAAAGAAAAATATTAAATTGAAAATCATATCAGCTAAAAATGAACAGCCACAAATTAAGGTGCAAACTCCAAAAGAAAAGCCAAAAGCTAAGGCAATTTAATTAGATTAAATTAAGTATGAGTATCATATCAATCAAAAAAATTTCAGGCTCAAATAGAAAAACCAGTTCAGACAATTAGAAGGGACTCTAAATCTGACAATAATTTAGTTAAAGAGCCCCAAAGCCAAAAGGATTCAACAGGCACTAAAACAACACGTCAGAAAGCCGACTTTAGGGGTACGAATGAGGATGGTCCATGGACTTGCATTGAATGTTTGGGTAAGGAGGATATTTCCTCTTTGGACTTTCAGGGACTGTTGAACCCATTATTTTTACAGGTCATGGCGAAGCACCAGAATTTGTTTTATATTATTTGTACCGTAAACACATGACTGATGTTCATGGTTACGAGTTCGATAATAGTTTGTGTAAATATTGCGGAAGAAAATGCGTCAGCTCGATGTTGATGGCTTACCATTTGTTTACAAAACATTTACTGATACCGCCACCAAATATTAGCTTCCCTAAATGCACCCTGTGTCCCTTCATCGGTGAGAACGCTCGGAAGCGTTCCGCAAATTATTTATAGACGTTTTTGTTTTTAGCTGTATCGACCGAGAAAATAAACGAACATATTGCAACGCATGGAAAAGACGATGTACAATGTCAAAACTGTAAATTGGGCTTCTTTACTAAAAAAGACTTGGCAGCACATATACAAATAACAAAACACAATCAGAACAAATCTCAAGGTAAGTAAATTTAACTAGTGATCTAATCATATATTAGGTCGAGGAAGAGGTAATTTCCCTTATTTCTAATAGATAGTTGAATTAGAATAGATAAAGTCGTATATATGTAACAATACTTGTTCATTGATGCATCAACCGCAGGTTCCATCTGGCGTGTACAGCATCCTATACCCACTATTTTGCAGAAAAAGTAAACTTCCTATCCCCCAGAAGGCGACTCTGTATAAAACGCTGGTCAGATCAGTCTGCCTATATCGACCACAGGTGTGGTACAATTACGTCTCCAAGAGACAACTTCCTGCTACTAGTTCAAGTGTTCCAATCAAAAAAAGTCCGCGCGTTACTCAATGCCCCATGGTCTATGAGGAACGTGAATACCCATCTGGAATCAGGCATCCCATTCGTGAAAAGCTTCGCGAACATGCTCAGTATGAGGTTCTCCCTTGAAACCTTGCAACATGATAACCAACTAATTAAAACCCTACCCACTGATCACTAGCGGTAGATAAACAAGATACGGCGATCCTAATTGGAATACAGGGTCTCTCTCATATAATACAGTTCATAGAGCATCATTAGTTCCTCAGTCAAATTTTACTGTTTTTATTTCCAAAAATAAAAATATGGACCATAGTCTCATTGAACATTTTAAGGTGTTCATGGTGATAAATCCGTGTGCCAGAATTTATTTGCTGGAAAGCTGTATGATATTCAAAGTAGGCCAATAAAACCATTTTTATAAGATTGGATACCAAAAGAATCTCCATACGTTCGAAAGCTAGCCTTCATAGGGGTCAAAACTAAGGAAGGTAAAGGTGTCTGTTGAGTTGTTAAGGAGAGAAAACAATTTTGTAAATGAAATACAATTTATTTTATCTCTATGCGTAAATTAATGCATAAAGTATATAAGTTTGTTTATCTAAATGAATAATGTAGAAATATATACAACAAAAGATGTACAATCGATACGTAACGGTGAAAGAAATTATGAATTGGATGGCAATGACTTACTAAATCGTTGGTTTGGCTAATAGTGATTCCGTCATCAGACTCAACTAATGATTATACACACAAACACAAGGGCTGAAAAGCCCTCAACACGTTCTTGTTTTTGGTCAACAGTGTTGAAAGGCGGCATGCACTTTGAACAGAGTTTTCCCATAGTCAAATGTTCATGTCTCATGTTCAACTCACGCAACTTTACTTTTCGATCATTCAAAACGATTTTGTGTTTTTTTATGTGTTCTGGTATTACCACCGCGTTTGGACGTCAACTGCGTTCCGCATCATCGGTGTTTCTACGACCACGTTTGAAGTCAGCAAGCCAACGTTTTATTGTTTCTGATGGAGCACAGTCCTAATAACACTTGTCAAGTCATTGCGCTTCGCTTGAAGGGTATTTTTTCCCATCCAGTAGCAGAGTAAAATTAAAACACGAAATTGTTTTTGATCCATCCCTTTGAAAATAACAAAAGTAATGCCACTCTTAGCACAATAACTGACAAACCTAGGAGTGAAATATTATGACATTTTAACTGCTTTCTTTTAAGGTTATTACTAAATGAAAAACCGGTGAATGCAATAAAACTAGCGCCACCTATGTGTTAGGCCCGGGACTTTTCAGTAATTTGTTACGTGCGCTACCCTGGTACCTGCGCTCCCATTATCCGGAAAACTGGACAACGAGTCGATGAGACATTCTTTTTGTTAGCCACGTGTTTTCTATTAGCTCGATGTCTTTCTTATATTTGCCTAGCTTCACCAGACAATCGATACAATGCGATTTATATTATTTTATATTGTCTCAAGTCATAACTCTTGTCCCATGTCGCAAATATTACAAAAACAGTTAAATGGTCTAATAAGTTAGACCCTAAACTATACAAAATAAAAACATAATTTTCCTATATTAAACGATTTTATTAAATATAAATAATTGTAATTATGTGGCAACAGTGGCTATTACGATTGAAACATGATTTTAATAAATGGCCAGAATATATCAATAGGAAAGACAGACGTTCTAATCCAGCACAATTGTATAACATACACATCTTTAGTAAATTGAATCAACCTTATAGCCCCAATCTGACTCATAACTACCATTTGTTCTAGTCTTCGAAAACTTCTTTCAGTGATCTTCTTGGTGAGTTTTTCGCCAAAAAACGGCACATACATAATTAATTAGTGTTTGCAATTTATATAAATAAATTCATATTGATGGACATGAAACGTAGAAAGAATATTCCTCCATGCATGAGTTAAAATCTAGTGGTCTTTGATTAATATTTCGGAGGTTTTGACGACATTTTGGATATCGAGGATGTTTGGATAACTAAATTTGACCATAAAGTTGTTGGTGGATCCCAGATATGTCAGACGAATATATTGTATATTATAGGTTCAAATATCTTGAAGTAATACAATAGATTTCAACATAAAATAGGTTTTAATAACCATGTAACATTTCAAAGGGAAATCAACGCTGGACTGTCCATATTGTATGAAGCTACATCAATCACCAGTAGGCCTGTTTAACCATATACGAGCACAACACATAAAAGAAGCTAACAGGGATGGTATAACAAGCTTAAACGAGAAAATGGACTTCGTTGATTCAGAAAGTCCCTCTCAGGAAGAAGTGCCAGCTAAAGATGTACCAATACCTGCAAGTCTCGAAAAACCTGATGAAAAACAGGTCCCTCATCAGAAGGAAAGGGTAAGCATGTAATGAATAACACCTGATAATCTCCAACCGTTTACTATTCACTCTCTATCCATTGGTCTTCAATGTGTACGAAACAATTCTCGTATTTTTAGGTTAAGATACTATCCAATGTAAAGGTGAGAGAAGAAGGTGACACCTCCAGTGTTCATAATATCCCTCAACCTCCGACGCCAGATGCTAACCAGATAGCAGTGACGACCGCAGCGACTGGCCTTAGTAATATTGGTGGAAGTTTGGCAACTAATTTAGGTACCATTTCAATCAGTCTTGTGCAGGTGGACATACCCTCTTCATATTTTTCCTTCTGTTAGGTTTAGTCGATATAGTCGTACTAGATGATAACCAGCCATACATACTGCAACAACCTCAAGGCCAGCCTGGCAACACAGAGTTTATATTGCCGGAACTTGGAACCAACGAAGGTGACAATTCTCTTTTTCACATATCATATGACGTGCTTATACGAAATATTACTTATTTTTTATTGTCATCTGTATTTCTAAGTTCTCACGTATATTGTTTTAATTTTTTTGTTGATGGGTAACAAATTAGCTAATTTTTTATCTACTAAGTTTTATCCTAATATCTAAAGTGAAATAAATTCAATTAGTCTTATTAGTTTGTAATATTTTCATATTGGTGATGTTGGTCTGCATGTAATAGTTTGTGTCCATCGTGTGCTATAATAATAGATAAATTTGTTTTCAAAACTGTAAGTATCTATCACTAGGTTCAGGGGAAATTAATTTCAGTAATAATATTAATATTCAATCAAGACTCATTGAAAATTGCGTGTTGTTTATGGTAATAAATGCTTAAGTGAACGCCAGTGTGTCATCTGATTCGTTCATTTTCGATCTGAAAATTTCAATGTTAAACATGAACCTTGTACTGGCCAACCAACGGCTGAAAGAGACAATGGGATTCCTAATTACATCCTGCGATATCTCTACAGATCTGAACATCGGCTATAAAACACTTTTGTGCGTATGTAACTTGCATAATGAATCTTCGAGATACACAGTTCGTTTCTATTAACTAATTGAATTGAGTAATAATAATATTTGCAATTTTACAGGAATTTTGCAAGCAGCAACCGCAGCTTCAAACATCAACTCCACGGACGAACTGGTTATGGTCTTGACCGATCACGACTATCAAGATGAGCAAAATCAAGGTCAAGGAGATAATTCCAACATCGTAGTCTTGTACAGCCACCCCGTGGAAGGACAACAGCAACAGTTCATTACATCTCAAGTAAGAAACCGGGTTTTTCCCGGAACATTCACTGATTTTCGTTTTTGTTTTTTAGGGAAATTTATTGGTCAATTCTCAGGGAATGCTCGAGATCCGAAACGGTGCTGGCATCACAACGACCGCCGGTCAGATATTGGTAAACACCAGCAACAACACAACAACCACGCAAGCCACTCCGTCTCCCATCGAATCAATAGAGATGATACGAAAAGAGATTGAAGATAGCGCTGTCGAATCCGAAACGAAAAAAATCATGGAAGGTAAAAGCAAAGAGCAAACCGTCAGTAAGCCAGTTGCAGTTCCGGAAAAAGACATAATGAACGAAATCGAGAGCGTGAAAGAACCCGAACAGGTCGAACCCGATGGGGTTACAGAATTGGAAACCACTGATTCCCTTCAACCCGAACCTATGGAAGTTGACGATATTATACCCGCAGAAGGGAAAGAAGAAGAACAGTCTGTTCCTGTTCTTGAAGAGAAAGAAGACAATGTGGCAAGTGTTAAATTTTCACGGACTTTGTTCGAACGATTTAAACATAATTTATTTTTCAGGTAAAAGATGACATTATTGTTAAGGCAATTGAAAAATCAGTAGAAGAATCTGATATAGAGTCCATAAAACAACCAGAATATCTTTCAGATATTCCTTCCGATATGCCTCCAATAATAGATACTGAAACAGTATCATGTAAGTGCTGCTTATACTAATTAATGTCGAGGAATTATTATTTTGTAAATAAAAATTTAATTTTAGGCACTGAAATTCCATCTGAACCTGCACTTAAACCATCCGTTACTTTGGAAGAAACGAAACACACATTAATACTGAATGATTTAGAAGAATATGAAAACATGGAAGTCAGTGAGTTGGATTGCAATGCCGAATCTCAAGTAAATGACGTTCCAGAAACTGCTGAGGTAATTATTATATTGACTAAACGTGCTCCATTATTTTCCACACAGTGGCGTTCCGCTCTGTTCAACTCAGATAACGGTACATGTGTGGGTTCTGGTTTAGGAATCTGAGTGAAGTGATTTTCGTAGGTTTCTTTTGAAAGCAGTTTGATTAAATTTTTCCTGTTATTCAACGGGCTGTATTTCAGTAGCCTGTCGCAAATGTTACAGTCTATCATATTTTCATTCCCAACTGATGAGGAATCCGTACATCGAACTTTTCTTTTCATTTTTGGTTAGCTTTGCGTAAATAGCTTGTTTGCAATGTAGAAAGTCATATCAGTATCAATATGGTTTATCTTGGTAGACATTTTCAAGAATTTAATCAGTTTTTTCAACAGTTTTTGGCACCAATTTTTTGGCACGCACTTTGAGATTTATTAATAATTTACGCCCTATATCGAACAAAACGTCCCGAAATTCTTTCCCACATACAGTAAATCCATACGATCATACCAACCTATAGGCGGTAGTCATATCCAACGCAAAATCAACTTGTTGAATATTGATAACAAAATATTTTTTAAAAGTATTTGGGAGTGATTTACAAAAAAGAAAAATGGTTACAAAATGATTGTCAAAAAGATGTGATAGAAGTTCTTTTGGTGTCTTGTGGAAATTGCTTAAAAAATCTAAAATATTATGAGCACTCATGGTATTCAATATTATTTTGAAATCTGATATAATGGTTACAACTTATCGTTGTAATACAAGCGTTGAAGCAAGAACATCTTGAATATGCTACAAAACACAAGTAAATTTGTTTGTCTGTTGTCTGCTGTGAAGATGATCAAAGCTACAGTCGATTTACCATACATTTCTTTTTTTATTTTCAGACTCAAATAGAAAGTCTGCCTTGTCAGGACTCCACTGAGCCCGTTGAGCTACAGGAAGAACCCGTTCACACCGAAGATGCAGCTGTTACAGAGACTGAAGAATCCACTAAACAGTCTACTGTCATTATTGAAGAGGTTCAAAAACCCGAGGAAATAGTTCCCGTATCGGAACCAGAAATTAATAAGCTGGATATCTGTACAGAGATGTCTCTGAGCTCGGCCAAACTCGACGATTCACTAACCAAGACAGCCGAAGATTGCGAAAGGGAGAACGAAAATAACCAGAACGTGGAAATCGAGCAAAACGGTCAGAACGAAAGTCTACCATCGAATTTCGAAGATTTCACGGACGATTCGCAAAGTTCTAGTCAGAAGGTGCAAAAGGATCTTAACAAGGAAATACTGGAAGACTGGGACGACACGGACAGTCAGCAAAGTCAAAAGAGCCATGATCGATTGCAAGATGCACAGGATCTTGAGAGTGAACAAAATAAAATTGCTAATGGTAAGAGAATCTTCAATGTTTCTAGTTTTTAGTCTACTAAATATTGTACATATATAACGTTTCCAGAAGCAGCCGAAAACGTTAACAAATTAATGGACGATTGGGATGAGGAAGAGGAAGAACAGAGTAAAGACTGAGGCAAAACTTTGTTCTTACTCTAATTCTAATTCCACCCATGTGTTAGATCAGTGTAGAAACAGTGCAGATTTATTAAATCATCTTGATAAATCCTGATCCTGGTCATCGCAAAGTTCAGATTGCTCTTGCTAAATGGACATATCTGACTAGAATTTATGGTTGATCTTCTGCAATTGGACATCAACCACTTTATATTTTATTATTACTTTTTATTATCAAAAGAATATTGTTGTATATATACAAAAACCGGTGTTTTTTTAGTTTGTATAAAAAAAAAACATGAAACCTCCGATGATTTGGAAAGTATCCGATATCAGTCACATTTTATTTAGGTAGTTCAGAAATTTTTAATTTGACTTTCCCAAGTCCGATTTTGATGTTGATAAAATATTGGATATTGGATATTATCCGATATATCTGAGAATGGGCGAATGCTTTTTATAAATATATATGTTCTCAATATATTTATATCGTAAGTTTCAAATAATTAGAAAGTCTTGTAACAAAAGTGGTGTTTTATTTTGATCCGATTATAATTGAATTATCGTTTCAACTCAAGAACGCCTTTGAAAGATGTCTTTGAGTTAATTATTAATTGCTTAATTTGTAAAATATTATTTTTCAAGGAACAAATGTGTAATTACATGTTTGATTTCGTACAGTACATTAGTTATTCTGTAAGATGGAATAATTTGTTAAGCAAAAACTATCTCAGAATTAAAAATGTATCGGAAGTTTTTATATTACATTTTATATACAACTACCTTTATTTGAATATATATATTAAAATATAAATAAATTATATTAAATAAATAGTTTATTATTCTAACCAACTATTAATATCATAAAACACTTGCAAAAAAGTTCTTATTCACAATCCTGGGCGAACACTAGACAGATGAGTTTCAATGAATTAGAGAATCTTGTATACAAATGGTTTCTACAGTCATGGGGTGCGGATAAGATTTAAAAATCTCATAATGCTTATTAGATTTAATTTTACCTCATTAATTTAAATAATTGTCAGGTAGTTTTATATAGTTAGGTCCACACTTTCTCATCTCTGCAAAGCTTTGGAATCTTACAGCAAATTCGTTCCCAGGATCGAACATAAATCTTAAAAATACTGCAAATCACACAAATTTTCCTTTGTTACAGAGAGCACTTAAAATTGACAATCATAAAAAATGTGGTTGTTACTTCAAATCACAACAAACTGTAACAGTTATATAAACAATATTTGAAGTCAAAGTATGCACTATGGCGTTGCATAAAGAAAATACCTAAAGGTATTTATGATTAGCAAGGAAGAACTTACCTGGACGTTGAAAAACAAAAATGCTCTAAATCAGCATAGTTAAGCTATGTATGAAAAAATGTCAGTGTTTTAAACTTACGTAGACTATTTCAAACGCCAATTAAGCGTTGGTCAAAGTATGCACTATGGCGTTGCACAAAGAAAATACCTAAAGGTATTTATGATTAGCAAGGAAGAACTTACCTGGACGTTGAAAAACAAAAATGCTCTAAATCAGCATAGTTAAGCTATGTATGAAAAAATGTCAGTGTTTTAAACTTACGTAGACTATTTCAAACGCCAATTAAGCGTTGGTCAAAGTATGCACTATGGCGTTGCATAAAGAAAATACCTAAAGGTATTTATGATTAGCAAGGAAGAACTTACCTGGACGTTGAAAAACAAAAATGCTCTAAATCAGCATAGTTAAGCTATGTATGAAAAAATGTCAGTGTTTTAAACTTACGTAGACTATTTCAAACGCCAATTAAGCGTTGGTCAAAGTATGCACTATGGCGTTGCACAAAGAAAATACCTAAAGGTATTTATGATTAGCAAGGAAGGACTTACCTGGAGGTGGAAAAACAAAAATGCTCTAAATCAGCATAGTTAAGCTATGTATGAAAAAATGTCAGTGTTTTAAACTTACGTAGACTATTTCAAACGCCAATTAAGCGTTGGTCAAAGTATGCACTATGGCGTTGCACAAAGAAAATACCTAAAGGTATTTATGATTAGCAAGGAAGAACTTACCTGGACGTTGAAAAACAAAAATGCTCTAAATCAGCATAGTTAAGCTATGTATGAAAAAATGTCAGTGTTTTAAACTTACGTAGACTATTTCAAACGCCAATTAAGCGTTGGTCAAAGTATGCACTATGGCGTTGCACAAAGAAAATACCTAAAGGTATTTATGATTAGCAAGAAAGGACTTACCTGGAGGTGGAAAAACAAAAATGCTCTAAATCAGCATAGTTAAGCTATGTATGAAAAAATGTCAGTGTTTTAAACTTACGTAGACTATTTCAAACGCCAATTAAGCGTTGGTCAAAGTATGCACTATGGCGTTGCACAAAGAAAATACCTAAAGGTATTTATGATTAGCAAGGAAGGACTTACCTGGAGGTGGAAAAACAAAAATGCTCTAAATCAGCATAGTTAAGCTATGTATGAAAAAATGTCAGTGTTTTAAACTTACGTAGACTATTTCAAACGCCAATTAAGCGTTGGTCAAAGTATGCACTATGGCGTTGCACAAAGAAAATACCTAAAGGTATTTATGATTAGCAAGGAAGGACTTACCTGGAGGTGGAAAAACAAAAATGCTCTAAATCAGCATAGTTAAGCTATGTATGAAAAAATGTCAGTGTTTTAAACTTACGTAGACTATTTCAAACGCCAATTAAGCGTTGGTCAAAGTATGCACTATGGCGTTGCACAAAGAAAATACCTAAAGGTATTTATGATTAGCAAGGAAGAACTTACCTGGACGTTGAAAAACAAAAATGCTCTAAATCAGCATAGTTAAGCTATGTATGAAAAAATGTCAGTGTTTTAAACTTACGTAGACTATTTCAAACGCCAATTAAGCGTTGGTCAAAGTATGCACTATGGCGTTGCATAAAGAAAATACCTAAAGGTATTTATGATTAGCAAGGAAGAACTTACCTGGACGTTGAAAAACAAAAATGCTCTAAATCAGCATAGTTAAGCTATGTATGAAAAAATGTCAGTGTTTTAAACTTACGTAGACTATTTCAAACGCCAATTAAGCGTTGGTCAAAGTATGCACTATGGCGTTGCACAAAGAAAATACCTAAAGGTATTTATGATTAGCAAGAAAGGACTTACCTGGAGGTGGAAAAACAAAAATGCTCTAAATCAGCATAGTTAAGCTATGTATGAAAAAATGTCAGTGTTTTAAACTTACGTAGACTATTTCAAACGCCAATTAAGCGTTGGTCAAAGTATGCACTATGGCGTTGCACAAAGAAAATACCTAAAGGTATTTATGATTAGCAAGGAAGGACTTACCTGGAGGTGGAAAAACAAAAATGCTCTAAATCAGCATAGTTAAGCTATGTATGAAAAAATGTCAGTGTTTTAAACTTACGTAGACTATTTCAAACGCCAATTAAGCTTTGGTCTGAAGTCTTGAAGAACAATATTAAGAAAATATAACCATATAATGACTAGCTATAGTTGGGTTTCATGTTCTTTTTAAATTAACAAAATATTTTAGAACAACCACAACTAGCACATCAATAATGTCACAAGATGAATACTATGGTATAGCGGAAGTGTTTTTGATGACAGTAGATAAAATTTCTATTCTAGATATTCTTGTATATCTAATCATTATTTAAATTGTTGATAAGTTAAATTTTCCAAAAATAATATAAGCAGATACATTTACCACAATTTACTACAATTTCCTTTACTCGAAAGTGAATGTAAAAAAATGCATATCTAAGTTTTCTTGATACGATACTACTTCAAATACTCTCCAGAATTGTGTTGTGTTAACTTTCCTAATATTTGGTGGAACTGGTGCCTTACATAACACAAAATTAGCATTTAACATGAAAGAGTATGTAGAGAATTATTTGTTACGTGTTTCTTAGTTAACATTTCACTGGATGAACTAGTTATTAAAGTCTAAAATAGAAGCAATAGTGTTGTTAATGTAAAGAAGAGGTTTGCCTTTCTTAGAAAGGGATTGTTGATGAGCTGGGGGATGAGAAGGGATGTCAACAACTAATGCAAACAAATTAAATTGATTGAGGCTTATGTACAATGTGCAAATGGGCCTTTAAAATGATAGGCAATGATTTTCAGCAAAATTATTTCATGGTTTTTATTTTAACAACATTTATGAAAACATAACATTAACAGTTTTTACGATATTAAAAAAAATATTTTGCACCTGTTAGGGAAAAATCCTGCTCATCTCATTTAAAATGTCAATTTGACGTCATTTTTCCACTAAGTTATTCATTCAGTTGCAATTCATATCTTCACCGTTATTGAAAATTCAAAATTGTATTAACTATTATTGTGTACTGAGTTTTAAGAGAAAAAATCACATGATTAATTAATTCCAGCGTATCGATTATTCCCCGGGATGGTATAATATCTTGTTGGGTAAAAGCAATAAAAAAAACCTCTCGAGATAAATAATTTATTGGCAGTTTTTTATATTACAATTTGTATAAAATTATCCTTATTTTATAGATATAAATGTTATAAACAAGGAATCCTCTGTCTGAATATATATTAAAATATAAATAAGTTATATACAATAAATAGTTTATTATTCTGACCAGAAATACTCGTATCATAAAACACAGGCAAAAACAAACTAAGAAATATACAACAAAAAGATACGCATATTCTTTTTTTTTAATCCCAGTATACCCAGCCGTTCACTGTTCTGGGCAAACACTCCGAATGATAAGCGAGACAAGAGTAATGCGGATTAATTATCGCTTCCAATAGCCATGGAAGATATAGACCGTGGAAATTACAGAACTTTTTTCACATTAGAAACTACACAAAAACTGCGTACAAAAAAGCGAGCGCTTCACAAATATTTGTATATTTCTCAAAATATATTTTATTCTTCATGTTAACACGTAATAGATGGCGGACGAACTGCCTCTTAGATAGTTGGACGACAGTCGGCTGTCGAACACGTTAAAAATTTAGGTAAAAAATTTAAGCACTTGGTTATAGTCAGGTATTATTCTTGTAAGACCTATCGGTAAGAGTAAGAACTAGGATAGAAAACGGCCCTGGTGACACACGAAGAAGCTTGAAGCCTGTTTTGTACTAAATACCGTTTTAATTTTCAATTATTAATACTAACTAACTAAAAATTCTTTGTTGTTAGTTAAGACATCCAAGTGACTGGTGTTAGTATAGCTCACTAATAAACTCTCGCTGAGCGCATGTACGTATGCTGCTTTTAGGCCATAGTGGAGACATTTTAAGATACGGATTCAGTGACGTTACTGCCATGCGTCATGTTTGAATCCAAACTGTTGCAGTCCGAATCGTTCGAGTGTGGGCTGGAGTAGTTCGCGGCTTCTTGCAGCCTCATCAGCATATTAAGCAGAGGATCTCCTTCGTTCTCGGTTTGGGTGTTGGGGTTCGTTTCCAGGCCGACGTCTTTGGCCGGAATGGTTGTGAGGCCTTGGGGTGGTGCTCCCGGCCAGGGATAAGTGTCTAGGATGAATTGGGTAGGGTCGGTCCACGGCGCTCTGCGACCGTACAACTGTAAACCTTCTCGAGCGGCTTCACGTAAATATGGAGCCAGAGAATAGTTCCAGACGTCGGCGAACCACGCCCTGGCAGCGTCCAGTTCCAGGGGACAACCTGAAATAATTGGTGTTAGTTAGTACGAGCTCGTTTTTGGGAAATAACTGTAAAGACTCACTTAAAAATAGTCTGGGTCCTATAGCAACGTCGCCACTGCTATGTGTTTCAAGGAAAGCGTTTAGATGTTGCCACACTCTGGGTAACCATCCTAAAATCGCTGCTAGCTCGGGCTGTGGTCCCTGTTCGAGCTCCAAGGTTGCTAATCGTCGTCTTAATACGCGTCCAAGTAGTCCTCTGGCTGGTTCCATGTGTGGAGCAACAAGGACCCATCTAGATAATTTTTTATATATATTCATGAGATATATATCAATAATTGTAAAATATACGAGATGTTTATTAGTCCTATTAACTTAAAAACTTCGAACAAAATGCCGTTAGAAAACATAATAAAAAAAACATAAGACAACAAATTTTTACGTGTGATTCTTGGAAATAATTTTATCTAGTACAGTTTTTAGAATCTTATACTTTACTTTAGAAAAAGTGTTGAAAAAAGTTCTAACAAATATTATTATTTTTAGGGTATTCCCATTAAGCACCAAGAACATATTCCACATGATGAAATTTCATTTCAATTATGACAATTCTAAGTTCTCTGAGAATATATTTTTTTATCATAATAAAATTTTAATTTTTGTTAAAAATGTCTTTCCTTATACATTTTTTAAAATTATTAATAACTGTCTGACTAACCTAAATCCATGTTGCAGTTGTAAACTTGTTGCTGAACAAGCACTCTGAGCCATGGTTCCTAAAAGACAAGGCAGGTTCCTCGGAAGACTGCCAAGGGCATCTGCAAGTGGTCCGGCTTTGTGTAGGTTGTCCAAAACAACCACGCACGGTAAGACATTGTTGTCACCAGCTGCAGCTTGTTCGGATAAGTGTTGTAGATACTGACGCAGCTCCTTGGCTGACTTATTATCAACACTGTAAATTAAATTAAAATATGATTTTGCTATATAGCGTTCTAAATTAAAAAAAAACTTACTTAAAGGTCGCTACTGCCTCTTGCGGGTCTCTGCCTAAACTTTGGGCGTGGAATTCTGCCAATCTGGTAGCCAGATGCGTTTTGCCAGTACCTGGAGCACCGCACAACACCAGACGTCTGTGTTCGGACAGAAGCGATACTAGTCGCTGCGCGACTCCCTTTGGTATTAACGCTTCAAAAGCTAACGCGGCAACTGGTTGAAGAACTACATGAACTGTCGAAACTCTGCCAACAGCATATCCTACGGGAAGAAGATCAGGCGGGCCTGATTCCGGTTTCCGTTCTGCTTCTCCCAATTTATAACTAGCTATGGAATCGCTTCCTGTTAAATATAAATAACTCTATTATTAAATTTTGCAATGAATGTTACTATTTGATTAATAATGATACCGATGACAACAATAATGTTTATTTTAAAGTAATTATAAAAGTTTTAAAACGGGTTATTAAATGTACACATTTTTTCTTATTGTTCCAAAAATTAAACTTCACATTCTCTACCTGATCGTTATACAACAAACTTAACATCGTTCATTATGCTGTTGACAAATCCCAATTTATTAACTCATCTGTCATGATAGTGTCATTTAATATTGTTTTTGAGTTGTTAGTCGATAGTGAATAATTGATTATTTCGTGTTTTCTTCTTAAATGACATAAAAAAGTAAGTCTTAAGGCGTTTTTTTGTTAACTTTTGTTTGAATTTGTATAAAAGCATTGATGCTTATATCTAATTACAAAAATGCTGATGAATGTTGTGGTATAAAAATCACCTATCATCATAATGCATCACAAGTGCTGCGTATGTGTTATTAGTGAATAATGAGAGTTGTATCATATGAGCAACAAAATAGACGCGCAAAAAACAAATCAAACTGAAAGTTACAAAAAATATGTGGTGCAAATTTTAATTATTATTATTTCAAGAATTTTCATTCTCTAGGTTTAATTTTAGAAAATTTATAATATGGTTTATTTAAAATTTATACATGTATATAAAATTTAAAACTTAAAAACTTTTTTACACATTTTTAAAAACTTGGAGAAAAAAGAAAAACTTAAATCAAGAAAAAGAGGTTAATAAGTTAATAAGAATTATTAGTAACCAAATGTAAAATCGTTGATACAAATGTAATTCGGTAATAGTTATGAATTGATGAATTTAGAAATATATTAGATAATTCACCTAAACCTAATCCTCCACCAGGGTCTAGCCGAGCGACATATTGCTTAAAAGCTCTTCGAACAGCATTATCTAGTTGAGCCCATGATGTAGAAGCTCCAATATTGGTATAAGCTACTGCAATTTCTGTAGTTGTATTACTTCCTTTACCATCATATCCATAATGTTCTGCATAATACCTGCAAAAATATTAAGTTACAAAATTATTTATTTAATTTATTTAATAATGTTATTTAATTACAAAAAATATAAATTCAATATAATTTAGGAAAGTTTAGATTATGATATGTAGGTAAAATTTAGGTAGGTAGGTTGAATCTAAGACAGCATCAGGTACACCTTTAGATTATATTCAGAACAACAATTGTTATTATGGCAAACTTCTGCTTACTTTAATGTCTGCATGAACCAAATTAGATCGGCTGTAGGATAGTAATTTGAGGCGTTTTAGATTTATTATAACTAAAAGAGAACTTAGGAAGAAGGTTTGATACGTTTTTTTAAGGTATCACTTGAAATAAATGGAGCTATCTAAATATAACAAATGCGTTCACAAGTTTGTGCTTATTAGGACCTATAGAATGATTGTTTTCTGCCTTCAGGAAAGCAAATTATTTTTTTACTGTTTAATAATCTGGGCTGGATTAGTTCAATTCTATTTACATAGCCTGACTATATTCGAAATACAAATTTTCAAATACACGACTTTTTACGAGGCAGAATTTTGTAGTTTATATTTTAATTAAAGTAAAACTTGTATTTTGCCTAGCTCTGACTGTATCATACCTTTCAAAACTTTGAGGCTGGCCTAAGTATACCGAAATGGCAATTCGTTTTCCATCATTTTCAATCTCTGGTTGTGGTTCTTCGGTTGGTATCAGGTCGCTAAGGGCATCCAACGAACTGCTGGATCTCGTCTCGAGTGCCAAGTCTGTGGGCATGTTGGAAGCTCCACTGACCATCCTCTGTAGCCTTTCGTTGTTTTGCTTGAGACTAAGCATCTCACTGCGCATCTTCATCACAGTGTCCTGAATAAAGTGTTATTAAATATTTCTGTTAAACTTCCGCAAATCTCCAATCAAGTACCTTTAAGCTTTCTAACTGGTGAGCGGAACTCAGTGCTTCCAACCTGATATCGGTTAATACCAAGTCCTTTTCCCTAAGTTGTTTTTGAAGTTCGGCCACTTCTTGTCCGTGGTCAATAGGTGCTGGTGGCGGAGGACTGTGTGTCCGTTCCCCTTCACCTTCACTGTGGCTGGACTGCACCTGAAACAACAGCGGATTGCTCCATTGAGAACCACGTCTAATCGATACGAAGAACTCAAACTTACTTTGGTAACTTTAGCGTTTCGCGAAAAGGCTTTGGTGAAACTGCTCCTCAACCAACCCTTCTTCTTCTTCTTTTCCTGTTTATCCACTGAACAGGCAGAAGATAAACTGGACACGCTGTCCGATGATGGCTGCCTGGCCAAACTGGATCCGATTCCCGCCTGGATGCTCTGAGCCCTCAGGGCTTCCATAGCTTGACGAAGCTCTTGCAGTTCACTGTCCTGAAAGTTAAGGACGAAATATGTAAAAAAAAGTTCATTAAATGGGCATGAGATAACCAACAGTGGTGTGAGCTTTAAGGTAGATCGGTTTGAGAAAAAATCTAGCTTAATCTGAGGAGTTTGTTAACCATGAGGTGTGATCATCGATATGAATGATGAAATATATTTGTATTTTCTTATATTTGCATATAGGGGCTGATGCATCAGCACGAGGAGAATATTGTGTTAAAATTGATGAAAGCATCACTTTCAACAGTAGTTGGAAACAATTATTTTAATCAGATACCATGAAAATAGCCAATAAAGTAATAATTGTCGTAGAAAGCACACCCAAGACTAGTTGAGAACTTGGAGCCATCTGGAACTTGGCTTAGAGTTTAAATAATTTGGAAAATGTCCTATGTTGCACATTGACTATATAGTAGATTGCTGTAAATTTATTTTGTTAGAACAAGGGCATCAAAGCAAAAATAAAAAACCCATAATATTACGTACTGTCAGATAAATATGTTTTACAATATAATATAATAACTAACAGCGTTACCTTCTTTTCTGATGTGGCTGTTAGATGTTGTAATCTTTGCGTCATCGAAGTTAGACTTTGTTCAAAAGCCGATACAACATGGGCCTAAAACGATAAAAATATGAAAGTATTAAAAATGGATAATATATATTTATAAATAATTTTATGCTCTGTTTTGATGTTTGTGTATTTCTAAGTATTAATTCTTCAACTAATATAAAAACTTACTGGTAAACCTTTTAATTTCTGTGGCTGTATTTCAAGTGTTTGCATGTATTTTGATCAATGATATTGTTGAAAAGGTGGAGTATTAATCTAGCCACTGTTAAATAACTTAACTTAATAGTTAAAATCGACGATTATGTCTACTTATTAATAGACATTTTAATATCTGTATTTTAAGTGTTTGCTTATATTTTATAAATTTTTAAAGTATGTATAATTTCAACACTTAGATGTAGAATTATTAATTAGGTGAATTAAGCCTCCAGGATATACCATAGGTGGGTTAGAAAAGAGTTAAAGGTAAATATAATGAAATAGCTCTAACCTACAAATTATTGTGGCTGTTTATGTGACTGTACAATGTTAAAATAAATTATATTTTAGGACAGTATTTTATTTCTATTAGAATATTGTTATATATCAAAGTTAAAATAAACTAAATGTCAGCCGTCTTCGTTGGCGCAGTGGTTAAGGTGACGGGACGGTCCTCCTACTGTTGCCATAGTTGTGGGTTCGAATCCTGCTGGGGTATGGATGTAATTTATGTTTGTGATTGTAAATGTAAATGTCTTTATAGGCAACAGTGGAAAATTCGACAAGGAATTGCGCCAATAACCAGGTTGCTTCTGGTCTCTAAATTGGTTACTGGCCAGTCGGGGAAACTTTAATGCCGAGAAGAATGGTTCGGAGCTCACGTTATACTGTAGGTCCAGTCTAGAGAAACCGCCGTTGGTAAAAAGAAGAGCAAATGTCACAGTTAAAATTGTGGCGACATTGCGACATTGCGACATTGCGACATTTTGACGTCATAGATTGAGATGGCGTGACGTTCACTGCTACTTTGGATAGACTATAATTTTATTTATCCCGCTTGTGTATTGATGCAAGTACAACGGTACAATAGTGATAAATTGATATGCAAATTAAGATTTTGCTAAGCATGTCTAACGTAAGATGTAATAAAAAATACACAGCGGAGGATATTTTGATATTTCCGCAAAATATAAATCAACTAGTTTTCATCTGCTGTACATATGTTTCAAGACAAACGCACCGAAACTTTTAATTCATTCGATGGACTTAATCGTGTGAATATTACGAGTGGTCCATAAATAAATTTACGATTTTTTTAATGGATGCTGTACGGACGCATCTGGTACGTGTTCGGACCGCGTGCCCAGCTCCATTTCGAGAGACCATTAACGAGACTAATAAAACTTTATCGGTTCAATTGGCTCCATGATGATGTTCGACGTATGCCCCAGCTATATTGAACGATTATTAACATTCATTTTTTTCGTCATGAAATGATACGGAACTAAAATGCGCCCTCGACCAGAAAAGTATTGAGTTTCTTAATGACATTTTTAATACTTTTTTTGTTGTAGTAACGAGAACATAGTAAAGAACTTTTGATAAAGTATGTAACACAGGGTTGTAGGTTAAATTAAAATAACTTCTCAGTAGGAATTTCATTATGAAACAAGAGGATGAACTCACTAAATTACATTTAATATATTCTACGAGGCAGTATACTGGGTCTGATATCTGCCGATCTACCGACCACAACAATCGCTACTGTGGCAACATATGCAGACGACACAGATATCTTTGTTAGCCGATATTTTACGATATTTAAAAGAAAACTAAATGTAATTTTTAAATATTAAAAAAACCTTTTAAGTATTCCTAATAAACCTTTTAAAAGGGTACTTAATTTTACTTTATTAAGGTACTAAGTTTTAGTGAATTTTTGGGCAGATATATCAATATTTTTAATTTTACTTAAATATCGATATATCTTTTGTAAAATCTCGATATGTTTCTCGGAGGCCGACATTACTAATTTAGACGCGTAAAACTTGGTATAGATATGGGCGAATCCATTGTACGTATCTTTATTTTATGGTGTTTTTGGTGCCCTTAAAAGGAGAAAATTGTGTTTCCCTTAGCGAACTACAAAACTTATTAAACTAATCAGTATTTATCGACGATTTTGAGTGGTTTTTTTTCTGCGAGGTCAACTGTACACAGACAAATTAGCCGAAGTCTGGATTAACGTCCCACGCGCCATTCCAAGATTCGCTTGTTGGTCCGATCTTAATGCACTTGATTGCGAATATAAACAGGCGCAGTGCATTCGAACATTTAAAGAGTTCCATCTTTATTTGTGGTCGGTCGAGTGTAGAAGACCTAATTTATTTCACTTAAAACCACGCAGCATACGCAAGATCTGTCGCGGCCAAATCATAATACATTACCTATTATCAATCATGGTACAGTATTCGAGACAATTTGGTCTATTTAGGTGCTTGTACAAGCGATCTTGGCCATGGAGAAAAATATCGATACTTCTTTTTAACCATATTGATATTTCTTAACAACAGTCTTAATTCCTATAGCGAAGCTAAAGTTTTTGGTATTTGTAGCGACCGCTACGACCGTTTAGATCATCAGGCATTCACCTACAGCAAGTTCAAAGGTTGGCAACGCTGGTGGATTGGTACCATGTGGTTTCCGGCTATAAAAGACCACCACGACGACGTATCGTTTTCTTTTTTATTTTCTCTACCCCCTTGTAACAGTACCACTTCCACAGCGCTACAGGACTTCCTTTACTTTAACCTAATATCCTGTACATTATCCCGTCGACCACCTGTATCATTCAATGTTAAAATAAAACAACTTTTTTTCAACTAGTGTTTTCAGTTACCGTGAAAATTCCTTCCATAAAATAGTAGTGAGTGTTCGGACAAGCAATCAAAAACATTGACTGCCACACATTCCGACCGACCCGACGAATATTCCTACAACGTGATTGAAGTGCCTAACAGTTAAACCAGCTCAACATAAGTCACTCGACAGGTGCTTGCAAAGTGCATCGAAGGATAGCACGAGGAACGAAACCCACCAACATGACATGGTCGACGTTATCCCACGAGACTAACGCGATTGACGAAAACCACAAAAGCATATCATGCATAACATCAACATATGAACACCCTTGCATCACGAAACGGGACACTTAATGCACCACACTTATAGGTACCCTCAAACAAATCGGAACGCCCCAGGACGAACGACGTCCTGCTACAACTTCGATGGCAGCTGAATCCGAAAACTCCTTACTCAGGCTGGAATCCCCATCTCATAAGCAGTCCCTAGACGATTCATTGCGTGAGTGAGTGTTCGGACAAACAAACGCGTCTACAGCCACACATTCCCACCGACCCGACGAACATTCCTACAGTATTTAATTTTAAAGCTGACCCTTCCCCCTCCCAGGGAGTCTCTAAAACAATCGGTATTTTTATACTTTTCCCGAAATATTTAAATTTATTTTATGATAATAATTTAATTAATAATATAAATCATACAGGGTATATAGGATCAAGTTGTTCCGACCAGAAACTATTTAAAATTGTTGGGGTAAAGCCTCAAGGTCGCTACAAAATATATAGTTAAAGATCCTATAGTTAAAGATTACCATAACAAATGTAGACATGGATGTAAAGCTGTGAAACAATACAGCATATTAGAGGCAGGGCGCTGCCAGATATTTGCATCTACCAAATATAAAGAATTAATCTATAGACAATCAATTTTATTCATAGAGTCTAGCCTATGCTAAGATAAGTCTCTCTGACCAAATAACCATTACCACTTCGGTATGGCTGCTAATGTGTGCTGCCTGGATAGACTGTCTACTTCATTATGGTTCTGTTTGTAGTCTTGTATAACAGGCCAATTGAAAAGTCTCCGGCCTACCATAGTAAAACACATTTTTTTGGCAATTTTTTTTTATTCAACATAATTCCCTTCAAGGATGATACACTGATTATAGCGACCCTCCAACTTTTCGATAACATTTTTGTAGTACGATTTGTGCTTTGCTTCAAAATACGGCTCAGTTTCGGCGATCACCTTTTCATTCGACGAAAATTTCTTCCCTACGAGCATTCTTTTGAGATCTGAGAACAGGAAATAGTCGCTGGGGCTAGATCTGGAGAATACGGTGGATGAGGAAGCAATTCGAAGCCCAATTCATCGATTTTTGTCGTCGTTTTCACTGACTTGTGACAGGGTGCATTGTCTTGGTGAAGCAGCACTTTCTTTTTCTTCAAATGCGGCCATTTTTCGGCAATTTCGTCCTTCAAACGGTTCAATAACGCTATATAATAGTCGCTGTTGATGGCACTTCCTTTTTCAAGGTAGTCAATGAAAATTATGCCATGCGTATCCCAAAATACAGGCGCCATAACCTTGCTAGCCGACTGTTGCGTTTTGCCACGCTTTGGAGCGGGTTCATCAGAGGCAGGGGCAGTTCACTCGGATGACTGTCGGTTGGACATCGGAGTGAAATGATGGAGCCATGTTTCATCCAATGTCACATATCGGCGCAAAAACTCGGGTTTATTACGCTTGATCATCTTCAAACACTGCACCGAATCATCAATCTTTGATGGTTGATTTTCCTGGGGCAGTGTTCGGAAACTTGGTATCAAACCAAGTTTTTGCTTCAACTGTATTTTTTCCTTGAAAAAGCAATATTTTATCAACACGTGAAATTCCTTTTTATCCATCTGTTTCACAATAACAAAAGCTACTTCACTCAAAATGCATTAATTCACAAACTAATAATCCGACAGCTGTCAAATTTAATTCTAGTAGCGCCATCTATGTGACAGGCCGTGGACTTTTCAATTGACCTGTTATGTGCCTATTTTTAAATTGTATAACGTATTTAAGTGTATCACTATTTATACTTTTAGAGCACACATATATACTATAGCACACTGGTGGAAACAGTTAATTTATTGATTTGAATAATACCTCTGGATTTATATAATTAATATATGATAATTATAGAAAATTGTATGTAACAGTGTATGTTTTATGTATTTATATCGACTATATAAATATAAACACCCTAGAGACTATATTAGAGACCATCGTAACAATATTGTAGTGTTAAAAAATCGTCTATTATTTTGTTATGGCGCTAAACCACATAAAAAACCTCTGGAACTTATTGATACGATTTTAATTAATTTTTTCGCTTGGCGCTTGTTGCGATTACGTCATGGCTGGAACAAATAATAAAATTGAATTCAACGTCGAGAGAAATAATTTCCAAGCAGCTCGACGATGAGAACAAATATGTTTACTACTCAACTATATGTAAATTGGTTTAATTGTGAATGTAAATGTGTCAAGCGCAACGTTAAAGGCTTTGTTTATTCTTGGAAATTAGATTTTTAAGGCGCTAGCTTCTGGTAATCCAGTGAGCAATGAGCTAATACGGTTGCATTTTAATTATTGTTTTTCTAAAGGACTTTATCGGGTTTTAATCAGACCAGTTTGTGAGCATTTCATAGAAGTAAATTTGGATTATTAATGAAAATGTTTAACTAGATAACATTAAAATTAGCGTTGGGAAATATCGACTGAAAATAGTCGAAACAGTCGATAGTCACAAAACAGTCGATAGTCACAAAACAGTCGATAGTGAAAACACTAGCGACTGAAAATAGTAATTACGCGAGTGTTTTTTTTTCAATTCGTGATATTAGACGAAGATGTATGAATTCCTGCCATCACTACATAGTATAAAACAAAGTCGCCTTTTCTGTCCCTATATCCCTATGTGCGCTTAAATCTTTAAAACTACACAACGGATTTTGATGCGGTTTTTTTCAATAGATAGAGTAATTCAAGAGGAAGGTTTATATGTATAATACATGCATAATATACTAAAGCAACATTGCTATTTTTAGAGGTTTCTAACGTGATGTCGTAAATTAATCTATTTTTTTAGGCTTATTTAGCAATTAGCAAAAACGCTGCCTAACCCTACGAGTTAGATCAAATTAATGTACTTCAGTATTGTACACCATAAAAAGGTCTACAAAAAAGTCCGCGATGGTATATGTTTATCTTTTAGGATAACCCACATTAACCATTTTTATTGTTTACTTTTTACGTGAGAAAATGGCTTATTTACGAAGCTATTTTAAGTAATACGGTATTAATCCTTATCGAATTAAGTACCTTAAATACAGTGTACAATAAATTAATATAGATCAATATGGTTCCTTACAGCATGTAAATTAAACAAATATTTTCGGAGATATTACAAATTTAAAATTTGCGTTTAAAAATGTGTAATGTAATAAAAATTGTATGAATTTAGATATTCCAAAGATAGCAGGAAATCTTCATAGTAAGTATAGGGGAAGAGGAATTGTTTTACTCCAAATTTAATGCGTGCAGGCCAAGGGCGGTAATGAATGAACCAAAAATACTGGATCGATTTTAATCATGTTTTCATTGAGTGACATAGGCATATATATTTTATGCCCGTGCAAAGTCGGAGCGGGCCGCTATGTTTTTATATACAACGTTCATATTTTTTCTGTAGTGTATTTAATTTAATATCAGCATTGCACCCGTGCGAAGCCGGGGCGGGTCGCTAGTTATAAGATATGAGAGGGGAAAGGACGGAACTAATAGCTTGGATCAGGTCATTTTAAATTAAATTAAATAGGTAATTCGCAGTGTTAATTAATATTATAATTTAGTGTTACTTTGAATTTATGAAAAAGGAATGGAATAATTATCCTACATACGTTTTATGGTATTTAATTATAATATTTGGAAAGTAAAGAAGATAATGTAAATATAATTGGCCAATAACATGTTATATTTATGTTATATTTTGTTAGAAGGGGCATATTTGTTACAACCGTACGATAAGTGAGATGTACGCATTCCTTTTCTTTTTAATTTATTATTTTCTTGTACTTTTAATGGCTATGGAAATATATTGTTGAATGTTAAAGAAGAGTTTTCCTATCAGAAAATTAATTTATTATAAATATTAACTATGGTTATCACCTCTTTACCGTTAATTTTTTTGTACGAAATTTAACAACTGTCACTGTAAAATGTCTTCAAATCGATGCAATTTATGGAACTTTTTGAATCTAAATTTAGTTTTCAAGATTTTAGGAAAGAAGTTTCGATAATCAATAGACTTGAACAAAAATCGAGAGAGTTAGATCGAAAAGAAAAAGTCAATCAAGAAAAATATTACCTATTATTGCTAAAACAATAAAAAGTATTTTATTATTTATTATTCACAATTTTATTTTTTATTTTTTGACCTATTACATTAATAATTTTGAAAAACGGAGTTCCAAAATATTATATTAGTATATAATATAGTGTTATTTACAAGCAAACTACCAAAAAAAACATAAAACCGCATATATTATATATAAATCTATGCAACCATAAACTCGGCATATATTTTTGAAGGTCGCGACTAGGACTGTAGAGCCAGAATGTTAAATAATCAGTCGAAAGTAACTAGTAGAACTGAAAATAATAACTAAAAGTACTACTATTGAAACAGTCACTAGTAAAGAGTAATAAAATCAGTTTAACCGAAAATAGCTAAAACAAAATATGTTAAAACAGTCGATAGTAAAAAGCAGTCAATTACTAAACAGTCGATAGTCGTTTTCGGTCGATAGTTCCCAACGCTAATTAGAACCCTAAATTCATTATTACTATTAATGCTTATTAAAGTTATAGTAATAAGAGTTTGCATGTATTCTGATCATTTTTCCACTTTAAAAAGCTGTTGAGAAAAATTGGTACAATATACATTATAGAATCAGTGTATACTTGGCATTTTCACCAATAGATATCGTTAATTAAAATAAAAAAATGAAATAATTTCTTTTACAACAAAGAACAATTTAAGTTTAACTATTCTTTAGAGTATTTCCTCATTCTGATCGGGAAAAGCGCCGAAAACCCAAAGTCCTGACTAATTTAGAATTTAATTTATGATGCTATAGACACGAAAACAGCAACATCCTGTAAAACTGATAAAATCATCAGTTCCTGTTATTCTATTTTTAATTAAAGTTACGTGACAATACAGGGAGAATAGAACAAGATACAATAACAAACAAGCTAAATGTAATGAATTGCATACAATCGTATGCCGTACTGACAGGACCGCTCCCACACTAGCGCCAGGAGATAAAATAGATGACAGGAGTGGTACCACATACGGTGATTTTGTAACGTTTAATTGTTCCTGAATTTTTTAAATTGTTGTGTCACGTTAATTGATTTATACCAAAGGATTTTTATTATGCGTATGTGAGCTTTGAGAGCGTATAAAACACTTTCAGAAATTCATGGTGGTGTTGTTCCGTTATATCTTAATTGTCAGTTTTGGTGATTTAAGACTTATTGGATGAAAAGCCAGTCCAGGCTCTTCAAGACCATTCAGACAGTTTAGCAGTTGATTTTTTTAATTAATTACATCTACATTAGATATGCTTAGTACAATCTTAATTTACAAATTAATTTATTACTACCGTTCTATTGCACTTGTCTCAATATAACAACAAAAGTGTCTGGTGAAATTAAAGATTTTTCGTTTAAATTGATAATGAGCGATGAGCCCATTTTCTTCTCAGTGGCCACGTCAATGAACAGAACAGTCGGTATTGGGGAACACAGAATCCTCCATTAATTCATAAAACATCATTACATCAACTAAAAATAACTGTATGGTGTGGTATTCATGCTGGAAACATCAATGGTTCCTTTTTTTTGAAAATGACCAAGGCGTTGTTGTTACTATTTCTGCTGAGCGGTACCAAGACATGGTTCAAACTTTTCAATTGTTAAATGAAGTTTTTCCACGAAGACTAATTTCGCGAAGTGTGAAGTGTGAAACGATTCAACATCTTAAAGACAATATTCGTCACGAAATTGAAGAAATTCAGCCTCAGGATGTCAAGAAAAATGCCTTAAAAAGTGTCAAAAGTTGCATAGTAAATCGCGGTCACCATTTAGCCGATATAATTTTTCAATCATAAGAAAAAAAAATGTGAAGACTAAGTAAACTTTTTGTGAAAACCAAACTTACTTATCTTTTCTTTGAGCAAAGTTATAGGCAATCAAAATAGTAGCGAGATTTTTGCCTCACATTGTATATCTAATCTGAAAGCCAGTAGTTTTGAGCGACTGCATAAAAATACTACAAATTAAGTCCAATGCATAGTACAAAACACGGATATTGAATTAGCATTTTGCGAATAATTATATCAAATTTACCGTAAATGGTATCGTAGGTTATCCAAGCTCAAACATTTATAACAATAGTGGGGTATATGTGGCAAATAATATGAAAATTAATTCTTATTGTATTAGTATTTTTCAAAACACCGTCCTTTGTTTAACTTTTTAACGTTAAGACGTATCCGTGAAGTGCGAAGTATGCGAATAAGCCCCAAGCGATTCAACATCTTAAAGACAATATTCGTCACGAAATTGAAGAAATTCAGCCTCAGATGTTGCAGGATGTCATGAAAAATGCCTTAAAAAGAATCAAAAGTTGCATAGTAAATCGCGGTCCCCATTTAGCCGATCTAATTTTTCAATCATAACAAAAAAAATGTGAAGACTAAGTAAACTTTTTTGTGAAAACCAAACTTACTTATTTTTTCTTTGAGCAAAGTTATAGGCAATCAAAATAGTAGCGAGATTTTTGCCCCACATTGTATATCCAATCTGAAAGCCAATAGTTTTGAGCGACTGCATAAAAATACTACAAATTAATTCCAATGCACGGACAGTACAAAACACGGATATTGAATTAGCATTTTGCGAATAATTATATCAAATTTACCGTAAATAATATCGTAGGTTATCCAAGCGC
Source organism: Rhynchophorus ferrugineus (assembly GCF_030347505.1). Classification (NCBI taxonomy): domain Eukaryota; kingdom Metazoa; phylum Arthropoda; class Insecta; order Coleoptera; family Curculionidae; genus Rhynchophorus; species Rhynchophorus ferrugineus. The sequence goes on along the minus strand of NW_027472583.1, from coordinate 3,672,198 downwards.
AAACATTTATAACAATAGTAGGGTATATGTGGCAAATAATATGAAAATTAATTCTTATTGTATTAGTATTTTTCAAAACACCATCCTTTGTTTAACTTTTTAACGTTAAGACGTATCCATTATATAGTGTCAACATTTAAATATGCAAACATTACGTTTGTTGTACAACCATTCGACTGAAGCACTGTCTTATTCGATTATGTCCATCATTTAAAATCGTATCACAATATTATTTATGCATAAGCATACGCGTTTTGTTTTCCGCATAATTTCAACGCTCACTTAATATTAACAACGCCAAAAACATGTGCCAAATGTTAATTTATACATAATATAGTCTTCATTCTTTTATAGTTACGTATTATTAATTAAACACGGGAGAAAGAAAAACCGGTATACACATAATAGTTGAAATTGATCGGAATCTGCATATTCAACAGTGTGCCTTGGTCATTAAAAATTCATTCTTCAAATAAGTAGGTTGGATGATTCAAGGTTAAGAGAGATTCGATGATAATATATTAATGTATGCACTATATTAACTATTACACTGATAGAATATTTAGCAAATATTGTTAGTTACGTACACGGTATAAGCATTATGCATCGAAAATACTGTGAGTGTGAATTAGTTTTGAATGACTTACATTTCAGATGACGTAACTGTTGCCATACTAAATTGAATCATTCGGTAAATATTCTTCTACACTTCTTCTTCAATTGAAAACTATGACATGTTATCGAATATAATTCGATTAATATAAGAATAATTCAGAGAAAGGAGCTGAGTATTTCTGGACATTTATTCTTGACGGGAATAATACTATTGGTTTCAGTGTTTTCATATTTTTTTATTTTATTTATTTATTTATATATTATAGACCCATCAGCCTCCCGGACTATTAATGGTCTGTTTAGAGATATACAATATAGATCGCATTTACATCAGTTAAACTATACAATGTTATTACAAGTATAGCTTTACCAGCAAACGATGACTTTCAGCGGTTTTTCTCTTTTAATTAGATAAGAAAATTAATGCATGCCACAAATGCACATTTTGAAATACTTGAACTTGGGTATAAATGTATGACGGTGTTATTTTCGCAAAATATAACATGTATAGCTTTGAAGCTTGATGTTCGTACAATAAAATGACATATGTTTCAAATCAAAACATTGCATACTTAACCAGCGACATCTATTTGAAAACCAGAATGGCTTTCTGATAAACCTCCTATAAATAATATAGTATATGGTAGGGGAAAAGTCCCGCTACCATTTATGGGACCTTTAGCTCAGTTTTGCTTTAACGCTACAAGAACGAGTAGAAATAGTATCTGAAGGCTGTCTAGTGAAATTGAAGATTTTTCGTTTAAATTGATAAGCGAGCGATGAAGCTCATTTTCTTCTCAGTGGCCACGTCAATAAACAGGACAGTCGATTTTGGGCAACACAGAATTCTCAATTAATTCATGAAACATCATCTAACAAAAATCTAATCTAAACACAAATCTACTAAAAACAACTGTGTGATGTGGTCTTCATGGTGGAAACATCATTGGTCTCTATTTTTTTGAAAATGACCAAGGTTTTATGACCTGTTAGTGTTACTGCTGAACGGTACCAAGACATGATTCGAAATTTTCTTGTGCCTGAAATGGAAGAGTAAAGACTAGAGGACATGTGGTTTCAGCAAGATGGGACCACAGAGCACACAGCTCGTTCAACAATTCAATTATTGAATGAAGTTTTTCCACGAAGACTAATTTCGCGAAGTGGTGATTTAGCATGGCCAACCAGATCTGCGGATTTAACAGCACCAAGGTGCATCAGACTATTTAGGGTTAGTTTTTAGATGTAATCGATTTGAAAACATTTTTGTTCAATTATTTTATTTAGATTTGTTTTTTGTTGTATGTCAAATCCAAACTGAACTAAAACTCAGAGTTGATGCGATAACATTGCGACGTTTTGATATCACAAATTTAAATGACGTAAATAACTTTGAACAGATTACATAATTTTTATGTACTCTCCATAACGTTGACATAAAATGAAACGTATATATTTTTACCAAGTGACCATTTGTGCAGCTTTGTACTGGACAAGTTATAAAACAACTTTAGTACCCATGGCATATCAGTGTTTGCTACACAAAAACCAAAATACTGCAAATATGCATTTTTGAGTGCATTTGCCATGATTTTTACACGTTTACCGAACACCTAACACCCACAAATCTAATAAAATACTTTGAATCGACTTTGCAACGTCATAACTACATGTTCACACACTCTGAAGCACAAAAAACAAGTTCCAAATGATGTTTAATGAAACGTCGTCAGTCGACAGCCGTTATAAGTGCTCAGTGCTGCCACCATGCACGGATTCGAAGACTAGATCCATTCTTGACATACGGATTGATGTTAGGTAGTATATTACTTTAAGACAATTAATACGCTCTGTGTATTAAGAATATGTATACCAACAACGAAGGCAAAAAGTCGATGGTAATAAACCAGAGCACATCAGGATAAAACTATTTAAGAGAATTAACCTATGACAGCATCGCTGATTACTCTCATCTCAAACAATAACGCATAAAAGGTCAATCATGCGAATTATCCCATCGAAAAATCATCGAATGAAATAAATACCGATTTAAATTTATGCAAATTAGAGAGAACAGACATTTCAGATTGATTGAAATGAGGTAGATGAAATGATAAATAGCTGGTAAAACCCAGCGGTATAAGAAGGAAACAAGACGGAGATTAAGAGATTAAACTACACATTAAAATATAATAAAACACGTAGGGTGCGCTACTGATTATACCTGGATTTTAGTTTTCATCGATCATTAATTTAAGTTAGATTAAAATCACTCAGTGATCAATCACTTCCAGATTGTAATAGCATGAGTATAAGAACGTGGTATCTATTAAAAAGAAAATATTATATCATCTATTAAAGATTATCTATTATATCTATTATAGATATGTATTTATTAAAGAGAAGATAGATATGAATAAACTTCAGTTCTATGGATTTGATGCCCAAGTTATTGTTGTTTGATAACAGATGTCTCCACATGTAATAAATTGTTCATAATTATATACAACAAAACATATAGTTGAGAGTGTTTTTGTTCTGCTAAAGGTTCATAACGACACTATCCCCTCTGTAAAGAGGAAAGATTTTCAGTTAGTTCATCTTCTGAAGAGCATAGTCTCTCCCAGAGACCTTCAGCTCTCCATAAAACGTCTGTCCTTCAAAAAAGATCCAGGCCCAGATGGTATAACAATAAACCACCTAAAAAACCTCACTAGCAAGCCACTATCTGGACTTGCCAACATTATCAACTCCATCCTGAGGTTAAAGCATTTCTCAAAGCCCTAGAAACATGCGCTTGTCGCTATTATTCCTAAATAAAATGCCAAGTCCAACTCTTCTGACTACAGACCTATCAGCCTGATTAGTTCACTCTCCAAACTTGCCGAAAAAGCGATATTAAACGCATTAAACGATTTCACAGACACACATCACATAATCCCAAACGAACAATTCGGTTTCCGTGCTAGATATTCATGCCTTCATCAAGCCACCCGCGTCGCAGCAACTATCCACCAGGCAATGATAAAAGGTCGAAAAACAGGAGCCATATTCTTAGATGTCTCCAAAGATTTCGACCTAGTATGGCACCACAATCTAATATTTAAAGCTAAACAACTAGGTCTACCGAATGACCTAATATCCCTGGTAGATTCATAATTCGATGGTAGGTCCTTTCGGGTAAGGATCGGTGATGCAGTCTCCTCTCGTAAACAAATCTCCGCAGGAGTCCCGCAAGGCGCTCTATTAGCCCCAGTCCTATTCAACTTTTATAGGGCTGATTTCCCGCTCTACAAACTTCCCCACACAGCATTTTAAGCAGACGATACCGCTTTCCTCACAACCGGATACTGCCCCGACGTATTACGCAATAGACTCCAAGTATAACTGAACCAGGCGATAGCGTGGGACAAATTCTGGCGGCTTCAGATTAACCCGAGCAAAACTCAGGCTATTCTGTTCCACCGCAAGAAGATAAAGTCCCTATCCCATGGCCCCAGAAAGTTTCATACCTCGGTCTCCAGTTCGACCGCAGATTTCAATGGTCCGCCCAAATTCAGCCCGTCATTTGCAAAGGAAATGGCGTGCACAGCCTATTATTTCCTCCACTCTGCAGAAAATGCAAACTCCTAATCCCACAGAAAGCGACTCTGTATAAAATGCTAGTCCGTCCAATCTGCTTCAATGGAGCACAGGTATGGTACAAGTATGTCTCGGAGAGACAACTTGAACTACTCCAAGTGTTCCATCCGAAATGTCAATACACACCTCGAATTTGACATCCCGTTTATGAAAAATTTCATAAACATGCTCAGTGTGAGGTTCTCCACAGCAACCTTAGAACACGATAACACCTTAATAAAATCCCTACCCGTCTACAAATCCCGGTAGTAAATAAACTACGACGGTTTCAGTCGTAACACAGGGTCTCTGTGACCCGCAAAACAATCATATCCCGAACCTGAAGCGACATCAGCCGAAGACCATTTGGTTCTAGCTGGTCATTCTAGTAAAAGAAAAAAAAATCTGCTAAAGGTTGTATTTAAAGATACATATATAATGAATTAGCCACCAATTACACACCAATGTCCTTTTGCTGTCATGTGGACCTATGGGGTGCACATGTCTTGGGATGGATCTACAAAGTTATCTACGATTTCGTTTTAGAGCATGAAATACGGTTACAAAATCACAGCAATGTGGAAGTAGTACAGTTATTGGACAATACGCAGGAAATCAGAAGATTTAAGTGAACCAAACTACACGAACTTGCACTGAACACTTAAACTTGACAATGTACTGTAACATACTGTGTTAGAAATTTTGAATGGTGTATACGTTTTTCTTTTATTATGTAAGAAGTTATTATTCGAAAAATTTAGTTCTGTTGTTAAAAATTTTAAGCATAACATAATTTTTGAAAAAAAGTAGCAGTAGCACACCTTTTTTCAATATATTTTCATTATGTATCAATAGAAATGTTTTACAAAAGAAACACCATTAACTTGAATAACTATCATTGGGCCGTATAGTAATATAGATAAAGATATAATTTTTAACGAAAAAATAACCAGACTGCTTTTGCGTGCATCTAATTGCTTGATTATAGATATTCAAAAATAATCAATTAAATTTCCCCATAAAGGTACATCCAGACTTTCCAAGAACTGACAGGTCTTTAGTATGTTTGACTCACCTCCATTTTCATTAATAATTAGTATGAAATGTTAGGGTGAACGGTCCCCTCTTGGCTAGACACAACACAATACAATTCACACACCTTTATTACATTAGAAAAGTGTGGAACGATATTATCAGCAAAACTCATTAGACAGTAGGGCTTAGCTTTCTCCTGCTTTTGTTGGCTGGATGTACGCTAGTAAATAGTGTTAGTGCATTATGTATATTAAATATGCGGGATTGGTGTCGGCAAAATGATTCTTTTAGGTTCCCAGGGGAAATTCTCGGTCATAGGGGTGACATTCGAGACTCAAGCTAGGGTAATAAATGCATTTTATTGTTCTGGGAAGTTCTGTACATTATTAAAACCGGAACTAACTGATATGCACAAAAAAAATTCGGAAGCAGACTATTAGTTGAAAAATATGTGAGAAGACTATTCAACAAGTTTTAACTGAGCGTTAAACTTAGTTAACTTAGTTCGAGCGAAAAATTAACATGAACTGAATTCAGCTTGAAGACAACACTATGAGAATTTTATTAATATATGCTGATCGGGAGATGCAAGGTCTGGAATATACGCGGAATACATTAAAGTTCCCCAGCCAATATTTCTTAATTTTTGCCAAGTCCTAAATAAGTATGCGGCCTAGAATGGTCGTGATAGAAGACAAAAATTGATAAATTTTCACTGCTTTCATAAACGCCTGCTTCAATCCTAGTATTTGTTCACAGTAAACGGTTGAATTAACGGTTTGGTTAGATTCAAGAAGCTCGTGATGAAAAATTTCTTTCCAATCCCACCTAACATTTAGTATCATATTTCATAGCATCAACGAGGACTTTGCAACCGCTTGTGAAGCTTCTCAGAACTTCGACTACATTCTTTTACGCATGCTATTGTCGTACATGACCCACTTGTCATCGTTCGCAAGCATTGGTTGAAAAAAATGGCTTGTTTTTGTTCTATTTCAGCAGTTTTGGTGTCCAGTGTTATATAAATGGTCTCAAAACTGATTTATAGTCGTAGTAACTGATTTTTAAGTTTCGTAGCGGTTCTGTATCTCAATATTGTTGAGAAGTACTTCAACTTTTTCAACAACTGACTGGTCACGACGACTGACTGATAAGCACTCGTCATCATAAGCTTCAAAGGGTTTTCGATAAGTTTCCAATCTCCAGATGAGATATAGATGATGTTAAGATGACAATGTGGAAGTTACTAAATTGTTCAATAATTTCACTCAGTGGGTGATGCGTGAGATAATATATTGAGGTTGTAAAATAATATATCCTTCTGGGACAATGGTTATCTTCTTTAGCCGATCATTTTTGCCTCCATTAATTTATCATACTTTTTACAATAACCTTTAACGACTAACGATGTTTAACCTTTTCTGTTGTTTGTCAAAAATACACTGACAACAACATTCTTCCACATTCTTTCCTCACAAGATTCGTAGCGTTATACCTCATAATTTAATAGAATTATAATTATTTTTATTACCTCTTACATTAGATACACATATCTTAATTTATAAAACTATGGTTTATTTATTACTATTGTTCTGTTGTACTTGCATCAATACAGACAAGACGAAAGCAGGATAAATATATCAGTATGTATTCTCCAAATTAAAATTAAACTAGACTACTTAACCCAAAGATTTTAGTTCGTTTCAATCTTCCGATTTCCTGCAGCTGTTTTGCTTTCACGTTGCTGAGATTTAGTAACATTATTTTATGTTTTAAGGTGAAATCTTGAATAGCTGCTTAACAGGTCAACTGAAAAGTCCCCGGCCTACTATAGTAAAACACATTTTTTTGGCAATTTTTTTTATTCAACATAATTCCCTTCAAGGATGATACACTGATTATTGATACCATTCGATACCATTTTTGTAGTACGTTTGGCTTCAAAATAGGCCTCAGTTTCGGCGATCACCTCTTCATTCGACGAAAATTTCTTCCCAGCGAGCATTCCTTTGAGATCTGCGAACAGGAAATAGTCTCTGTGGATGATGAAGCAATTCGAAGCCCAATTCATGGATTTTTGCCATCGTTTTCACTGACTTGTGACACGGTGCATTATCTTCGTCAAGCAGCACTTTCTTTTTATTGAAATGCGGCGGTTTTTCGGCGATCTCGTCCTTCAAACGGTCCAATAATGTTATGTAATAGTCGCTATGGATGGTCCTTCCTTTTCAAGGTAGTCAATCAAAATTATTCCATGCGCATCCCAAAATACAGACGCCATAACCTTGCCAGCCGACTGTTGCGTTTTCCCACGCTTTGGAGGGGGTTCATTGTGTGCAGTCCACTCCAGGTTCCATCAATTGTCACATATCGACGCAAAAACACGGGTTTATTACGCTTGATAATATTCAAACACTGCTCCGAATGATCAACTCGTCGTTGTTTTTGGTCAAAAGTGAGCTTGCGCAGCACCCACTTTGCACAGAGCTTCCTCATACCCAAAAATTCGCGAATGATATGATGTACACGTTTAGTTGATATCTTTTGAGTGTCTGCTATTTCATTCAATTTCAATATACGGTTATTCAAAATGATTTTGTGGATTTTTCAAAATGTTGGTAGCAACCTCTTTTGGGCGTTCACTGCGTTCACCGTCTTCGGTGCTCATTTCACCACGTTCAAACTTAGCATAGAAATTCTTGATGGTTGATTTTCCTGGGGCAGTTTTCCGGAAACTCGGCATCAAGCCAAGTTTTGCTTCAACTGTATTTTTCCCTTCAAAAACAATATTTTATCAACACGCGAAATTCCTTTTTATCAATTTTTTTCACAATAACAAAAGTTACTTCACTCAAAATGCTATAATTTACAAACTAATGATCCGATAGCTGTCAAATTTATGCAAGCATCTTTTGAGGGTGAGGACTAACTAAAAAATATATGGATTTAATTCTAGTAGAAAAAATCCAGCCTTTTGATATATCTCAACATTTTTAGTTGCATTGTCTTAATGTTATTTCAAATTACTGTTATAAACCCATTTTGTATTTTGTACATATCAGACATATATTATGTTATTTTCTTATCTCTGTCTAGAATATATATATCACCTTCAGGATTTGATATTTAAATTGACCTATGACGTCTTCTAAGAGCTTTCATATTAATCTTGAACGAATAAAACAACATTTCAAAATGTATATAACATTGCAATTTAAAATAAAAAAGTGGTTTTTAAAAATGATTTTATAAAATATATTGTAAATATGTATTTTTACCTTTATAAACAGCAAATATTATTCATACAAATTAACCTTATCAAAAATATTTTTTTAAATATTATATCTTTATTAGATACGCTTAGTATAATCTTAATTATACATTAATTTATTACTAAATTTCATTTGTACTTGGATTAATTCACAAGCAAGACGAGTGCGAGATATTTTTCATGTTATATATTAAACTCTGCAAATATTACCCATATAAATTAACCTTATCAAAAATATAATATTTTATTATATTAGATATTGCAGTTAAGATGTTTCGAGAGGTTATAACCTGAAATACCTATATAAATAATGTATTTGCTCACTGCTTTATTTCCAAGTATGGCATTCTTGTCGTCTGATACACTGGCAATAAATATTGACCACATCTATTTGATCTGTGTCCCTTTTAAATAGACCATGTCAACAGTGTTATTTTTTAGAGAAAAATAAAATAAACTAGCCACAACGTTTGTATAAATTGTTTTAAAGAAAGACATTTCTAGATCGTTTGTAAGCAATATGATTTCAACCATAAAAGCATTGACGTGTGTGCAGTTTAAAATAATTAGCGCCTTCTATGGAAACTAAGGCCCACATAAAACATATTTTAATGGTGCTATAAAAAACTAGTGGCTAGTTCTGGAGAATCCTAATCGTATTCGGCAAACTTCGGTAGTTTCCGCCTGATTATGCGACGTTGTAATTCGAGAGGTTGAATCCAACGTATTACAACAGCCATTATGAATTTCTATTTTGCAATATTAAAAATGAGGTCACAAATACAGAATATGTTATAAAAGCCACAATATTAATTTCTGAATACCTATCCTACTTTAAATAAAGAATATTTTATGTTAAGCATTATGAATAAAGGACAATATGAAATATTAAAAGAATATAGCCATGAATTTATACCTGTATCAATATGTCAATTTGAATTGCATTCATTGCTTTTATTGAATAAATTGAGAGGGAACTAAAAGTTTGCTTTGTAGTGTTTATGTATTGATATATTCTAATCTATAAATTCTCTCTTTTCTTTTTAAAATTATTTCAAAATTAAAAATGTTTATAAAAGAACCTTCATATTACATTTTTTTTTATTACCGGGGACGAAATATATACAAAAACATTTTAACTTGGGTGTCAACCGAAATATTAGGTTCTATGATATTAGGTTAACTTGTGAATTCAAAATAACTTATTTATATTATGGCCTTTAAATACAAGTATAATTTTCAACAAGTGGCAACGTTGTAAACTCAAATCGTCGTGCGCATGCGGGGATTCTCCAGAACTAAACTGTTGTCTATAAAAATACTAACTGATTGGAGGTCCAGCTGAGAACAAGATCTGTACTTGCTAGTCTTCGTTGCCAGCTCCCACCACGGTATATTAGGATTTCCGATGGGCGAAACATTTCCGCTTCCAGTTAGACCATTTTTGTATCCATTGATTGCGTCCGTACTTCCGATTTTTCCCTTAAAAGTGGCATAATCTTCTATCCTGAGCCCGTTGCTACCTTTGTGCCCTCTGGCGATCGTTCCGTAATGCGAATAAACGTCACAACTACCGTTCGTGCGGAATCGGTCGAGAGTTCGGTTATCTTCGGGCACGCTCGCCAACGATGGTGGCCTCGGCGGTTTACGAGGAGGCCCGATTCGCGGACGACGAATGGTCGCGAACCCATCGTGAACGGGCGATTGGTGGTGGTGGTAGTAAGAAGCGAGCATTTGATTTGACGCGGGAGGCATTTATGAGGGTAGCAATTGTTCTCCCAAAACTGTTTGTGTTCTGAGTGGGTATCACCAATTAATATCTGAAAATATTACATCTTCTTAAATATCTATTTGCGTTTCAATATTAAACACTGTTTGCATCGCGTGTTTATCACTGAAAAATATCTCTGTCAAATAAATATAGGCAACTTATAATACTAGTTAATGTATCAATAGTTACATACAATCTATAATGGCGTACGTCAGCTTTCTTTATACAAAAAAAAACAACATATATTGACAAATACAATACTGATAACACTTTTGCATCATCAGACATATCAACAAACGTTATATAAATAAATATTTGATTTAAATATTGTTAATTGTGAACACGTCGAGATAACGGGGTTATAAAACCCCTAATTTTATTTTTAGACTCTCCAGAGTGTTTATTATCGCCTTTAGACGAACACAAATTTTAATAACAGGCATTTTATACTGATTGCTGGTTTCAAGTGGATACATTATCGAGACCAGAACACCTAAGAGCCGGTGTAACGATTCCTGATGTTCAAAGCGTAGAATCCGATATTTTTATGTCAAAAATAAACTAGCAATTGAATCAGAATGTATAGTTTAATATTTAATTAATTATACGTAGTGATTAGCGTTGTTACTACCAGGATATCCGGTAGAAATCCGCGGTAAATAATAAGAAACCAGACATTAAGGATAATTTGCGATACAATTATATCAATTGTAGAATGTTTTAGTTTATGTCTAATAAAGAGGTTAGTCATAACTGCTGCTGTGACACTTACATCAATAAAATTATAAATTAGTTTAAAGGGATTTACACATTTCGGAATAGAATAAATAGTCTTACGATCCATATCGTTATCAATAATTATATTATATTATATTATATATATTATATAATTATATATATGTCCTCCCAATTATATGTCCTGTCAAAAAACTGAGAGAGTTGATCATTTTGACGGATTTTCATGATCTTTCTGTCACTTCTTTCCCCCTTTCGTCTTTATTTCACAGACTTGTCTTGTCTCTTCTATATGCTGCAAGTGACCAAGTTGTTTTCTTTCCATTAATCTTCTAATGATTCTATGTTGAGGCTTCTTTTTGATATAAGTACATAAAAATGGGTACACAAATGGGACCTCAAAAATCATAAATAGATCAATTTGCTGTACACAGCCTTAAAGATCTATAGACAAATGGTGGAAAACGGTTTACAACATCATATATTCAGCATCAGACAAATAGACACCTCAAATATTAAATAAAATACAATAATATCTGTAATAAATACAGATATATAAAGTACAAAATAAGAAAAGATATGCCCAGCCTTCACATATTTGGAAACGGCATTTGGGGGAATAAAGAAATGAAAATTGATAGAATGAAATAATAAAGATTGATCAAATAGACACAACAACACTATATACAGGGCATAAATTATTTTAAAAATAGAAATATCGATAAGTAAATGAATTTAAAGATTTGGGTATAGAAAACAAAAAAGAGGGCATAGAAAAACAAATGTAATTACTGAGAAAAAAATGTTAGTTACCAATATACAATGAATCACTAAAAATAATAAGACGTGTTTTATTTAATGTATAATTATTATTGCATATTTAATGCCACTTTTTCAAATAGATAATGAAAAAAAATTCACACTATTCCTACTCTATTCTTCAAAATACTCACAACTACTCTCAACAATGGTGCCCCTCTAAACCGTAAATTTGTGTAAAGAGTATTCTGTTAATAATAATATCTGTGTTAATGGTCATTCAGTTATATTTAAATTTAACTATTAATTTATTACATCATTGTTTATAAAAGGAGTTTTAGTCAGAATATTAGTTAGCAGGTACCACCTTAACCCCATCATTTATTAACTGTATAAAACTATGTTGTGTTGTTAATTAACATGGTTATTTGTACCAATTATTAAAAAAAATGAAAAATGAAACAATAACAGGCAATATCAAATAAACCTGTTCGCGGCGCTTCTTAATTTACGCGTTTGAAGAACCTCCTCGGGTTCAGTCGATCCTATTTACTTTTGACTGCGAATTAAATTGCCTGTAATTAATCCCAATGTCAGTAGTGATGTCATATTTAACCTTTGCCTAACCGGAGGTGACTTTTCGCAGATTAAATATTAAAAGTACCGTTGGTGGGCAGAGAAGGAATGGAATAAACGATGGTTATGAACGTGGGCTGGAAATTTATTATTAAGGCACCTTTTTCTCGCCGCCATTTACGTAATCATTAACCTCAGTTTCTTTTCTTTTCTGCAAAAAATGGGTTCGATTATTTTTAATCGGGTTTTCAATACATTAAGATTAATAAAAATCGATGAAAGTTGGTAGAAACTTACAGTGAGCTTGCTCTAACCTTAACATATGAGGTATGGTCTATAAAACTCAAAAGCGGTGATTTCGGCGTGCAAGACAAAAAACGTTCTGGTAGACCGAAAAGCTTTGAAGATGCGAAACTGCAAGACTTATTGCATAGACCCAACAAATATTGGAATTGATGATATTTTACCAGGATTATTGAAAGAACGGCCATGAAAAACTATGCTTTTTTTGAATTATTTGAGAAACACAGATGCCTATAAATGAATTCTAAAGGATTGAGAACACATGGTGTTACCGTGAATTAAATCATATCGGCTACAATAGTAACCTTCATCGTCAAACTTCATGTAGAAGCTTCATAGAGTTTCACGGGCCATACCTTACAGTATGTGTTATTTTGTCGAAGTGCGAACAAAACATTTTTCAATGGATTGAAAATGTCTCTGAATTTGTGTTCGGTACGTTTTCAAGTAAGAAAAAGGCGGCTGATCGATTGCAATGTGTGAACACTGGTTTACATTACGGGTTAAAAGTGGTGATTTGGACAGCGAAGACAAAGAGCGTTCTGGACGTTTAATAAAAGTGATGAATAGGATTTGGAGGCATTATCTATCGCTATCGCTACGCGAAAACCGACAGGAATACGAGTAAATACACAACAATGTTATTCTATAGCATGACAACGCTCGACCACATATCGTAAAACTGTATTGGAAACATTAAAATGGTAAGTCCTACCCCACCCGCGGTATTCTCCAGACCTTGCTCCTTCTGATTACTACTTGTTTCAATATATGACTCGTGAGCTATCTAAGTAGCGCTTCACTTCTTATAAAGATACCAAAAAATAGTGTCAAAAATACATCGTTGCTTCGAGACGGAATCCGTAAATTTGAACGAAAGATGGGAAAAAGTAGCGGCTTTCGATGGCCATTATATAAAGTAACAGCGGTTATTCAAAAGGCGTTTGAAGAAAAGAAATACTGTCCTGTAATATTCATAGACGTCTCACAGGGATTTGGCTCGGCGTGGTATTTGGGACTTATTCAAATGATTAAAATTAAATTAAGCAAATTGTTACTGCTGTACTATTGATCTTTTCTGGAGTTTTTGGGTGATTTTTTTTTGGTTGATGCCCTAGCAGGATTCGAAGCCGCGGCTATCGCAACAGTAGGAGGACAGTCCTATTGCCTTTACCACTGTGCCACCAAGTCGGCTGTACTATAGTTTTGTTGCATTATTCCAGCAATACGATTTTACACGGAACTTATAAGTAAAGAACAGATGTCTCTTTGTAATGTATACATAAATACCATGATGAACCGTATTTAATCCTAATTAAAAGTTCATTTTCAGTAAGGGTTATACTGTAAAACATATAATGCGCTAAAGTTTTGTCGCAAAGTGTATATAATAAAGATATTGCTACTTTATTGATTTTTTTTATTTTAAAGTTCTTCTATCACTGCTACAAAAACTTAACAAGAACTATTGTGTGTTTTTTTGTGGTTATTAAACTCAATAAAGTAAATGTCACGAAATACGATATTTTTTGTTTGTCTTTAATCTATTTGACCGTGCCTAAACAACACTTCCATCGATTTTATCGTCGCTGTGCTCCTGCCAGTGTGTTGAAACCCGAACCGCTTGCAATTACATTAAGTGTCAAATAAAAGGCGACGTAATTAAAATGTACGAGCCGACCGGTCAAGACACACTTCCGGGAAGATGAAAAATGATTCTTTAACGAGCGTAGGGCCTATAACATTAATTAATAGGAAAATTCACACATGGGAAATTAAACGTTTAAACGTTAAATGTTTTAGCAACAAAATTCATATATATATATATATATATATATATATATATATATATATATATATATATATATATATATGTATGTATATAATAAATAACCATATGGATAAATAAAAACAAAAATAATCGTTATGAAAATAAATCGTCAATGCAGGCAACTAGAAAGCGTGAGATACGTTTTAATCACTGAATATAATATGCGTTATGTTAAGAATGCCAAGTTAGTTTTTCATGTCTCTGAAGGGAAGCCAAGTGGCGAGGCATCGCATCGCATAAGAATGAATCCTTTCTGCCTCAAAACTAATCGGTGACAGTTAACATTTTATGGTAATAATAATTAGATAACTTTATCTGCAGCTAATTTCGTCGCCTCTATTTGATCTATTATGTTTAATTCATTTTGGTTTGTCTGTTTATATTTGTTCAAGCAATCGAGGAGAGTTTACTAATGAGTAAATTGGTTCTAAACAGTTTAAAATTGTATATATTATATTTGATTTTTTAATAATATATGCTTTATCAATTTTTTTTATTCTAGTCTATAAATTTGAGGAAAATGTTTTTTTGGAGGTTCGACATTCAAAATCAAACGAAGTTTGTAATAGAAAGTTGGATGTATAGGGACTTGTAACAAAATAAGTGATAGGAATTCATTCCAATCCTTATTCGAAAGTTCTGTAAACTATACGCTTACTGTTAATTTAGGAAAAACTGACATTTTAATTAAAGTTTGATGTTTATCTTCCCTAGAACAGTTTAATTCACAGCAATAAAGAATAAATTTATATCAATTTAAATAGAACTATAAAACTATTTTTAACGAACGAATTGGTCTCATATGATATTTTCTTAACAATTCTCTACAATATAGTGGGCGTGGACTGAATGTGATTTATATATTGAAAGTAATCATTCTAAATTGAAGCAGAAATCTAAATTTGTCTGGATTTCATTCCAAATAATACATACAAGTAGATACAGTGTTATTTGGTAAATTGCATAAGTATTGTGGATGTACCCACATATTATAGGTACAATTACTTATAACTGTTATAGAGAAAATTAAGAGATTCGCAACAAGACACAAAGAAAGACTCTACTACCATGTTAACACCGAGGTGCTGCAATTTTTAAGTAAGGGCCACTAGGTATTCTTGATAAGTACCTAGTTTTAAGTTAAAAATACTGACAAGTATTATATGTTTTCAGAAAAAGTCTTTTTGTGTCGAAAGCAGTACAATTCAAAAATCATCAAATTGTAAGCATAAATTGTTTGACATTATTAACTTTTGATTGAATAAACTAACGGCGCCAACATTATATCTTGAATGTTCTATAGACTATTACCTTTTAAAAGTTCTATAATTTAGTACTTCCAGACATAAGTGCCTTTAACCGAAATTACTTTTTTCTCCAATCAAATATAAGAGGAAACAGTCCACTACCATCATAAAGTTATGACTTTAGTTGATTATTACCAAGTAAATCCTATCGAACAAAGTAAGGAACTAAAAATGGACTCAATATTTCTAAAAGATAAAATCATCTCGGATTTTACATCATCCGTTGTATTTACCAAACGTACTACCACGGGAGCACGATTTTTATTGAAATTTCATTGATTGATATTCATTTCTAATTATAAAATATTAATATTATTAATTAACATTTTTATAATATATTGTCAAACAATAAATTACTTTTACACGGTGATTTATTTATTAGATTAGTTTCACATTTAATGATTATTTTACTACGATGTTTTCATATAAAATTACAAAATAATAAACTCGTAAATTAAATGGCGATACTAAACGATAACAACAAAATACTACATGTATTAAAAAACATCTTATCAGTTTTTCTTGTTCCCTAATGTTGTAGGATAAACCAGAATTAATTTAGATATATTTATCACTTATTTTGACGTAAATAGCGTACAAGACGCACTTATCTCTTACATAAATTGAGATATATGTACTTATAGATATATGTACATGGTACAGTGTTTGTTTTATATAAATAACAGTTCTAAGGTGATTAGGTCTGATTTGAAAATGAGTCATTCAGCATCCCTTTCTTTGCTTTTTCCGAGCTTTTAACCGAGCAGCTAGCTGCTCGGTTACGTCTTTTTTTATTGCCTAATAGAAAATTAGAAATATTTAAAAGATTATTAAGTCCAATTAAATTAACTGTTTTAATTACATAGCTGTCATAAATTGTCATTTATCTGTTAATTAAAACCGTTATATATTATAAATATGTGACAGTAATTTATAATTTGAATTAATGATAATATTTAATATCATTCTTAAACAAGAATATTTTAAGTATAATTAGAACTTATATTTTTCAGTAGCTATCTTTTAATTAATTTAAAACTAATATATTATAATCAGTTTATTATTGATAGTAATAGATTGGTTTAGATAAAGATCTGGTATATGTTAGAGTATAATTGAGGAAACAAAGGCAATAGATGAAATATGAGAATGATGGATTGGAACACCAACGATGAAAAGCACCCTTTATAATAGGCATTAATTCATGTATTAAAAGCATACGATATACCTCCTTTTTAGATAAAAGATATTATTTTAAATTAATGAAAATTGCAGAGATCATAAAGAATTTTTTGTTGAATCGAATAGTAGTATAACGAATTTTATATAATTTTTAGTTTTTTTGCTTTACAACGAAAAGTGTAGTTTGAAAAAAGAAGTGGGTTTCTTTTTACGCCACATATCTTAAAAACTATACATTTCACAGCAATTTAAAGTAGGTTTTCGTTCTTTTTACCCCAATATAGTTATATTTTCATACTTTTATCTTTATACGAATTATACAAACATTTGACACTTTCCATTTTCTGTTATTTTCATACATTTTCTTGCAGTATCGGTTCAAATGGATTCAAATTAATGAAAATTGCTGGTGTAATATGTAATTTTGTGTTAAGATTCAATGGTAGCATAGCGAGTTTATATAACCTTCGATTTTTAAATTATACAGTGAAAAATATATATTGAAAAATGTGGATTTTGATTATATATCTTAAAAATTATAAACTTCAAAACAATTTAACGTAGATATTCGCTCTTTTCACCCGAAAATACATGTATTTTGAGATATTTATCTTGATCCAAGTGGTGAAATAATGTGGCATTTCTTTCCATATATGTAGTCATGAAAATTCGCGATTTTCTGTCATTTTCATACTTTTTGTTTTAATGTTAGTTAAAATAACTTTAACTTAATGAAAAATTAGACGAGTTAAAAATAATTTTGTGTTGTATCGAATGGTAGTATGAGTATTTCCAGACAACACTTTTTTTTAAGTAATACAACGAAACATTTATTTTGAAAAGTTCCATGGATTCCATTAATGATGGATCCATGTTTCATCTATTGTGTTATTACGTTTGGTCATCTTCAAACACTGCTCCGAATCATCAACTCCTCGTTTTTTATGATCAAAAGTGACAGTGAGGCACAGAGCTTTCTCATACCCAAAAATTCGCGAATGATATGATGTACACGTTCAGTTGATATCTTTGGAGAGTCTGATTTTTCATTCAGTTTCAGCTTACGGTCATTCAAAATCATTTTGTGGATTTGTTTAACGTTTTCGTCGGTAACAACCTTTTTTGGGCGTCCACAGCGTTCACCGTCTTCGGTGTTCGTTTTACCACGTCTAAACTTAGCATACCAATCCTTGATGGTTGATTTTCCTGGGGCAGTGTTCGGAGACTCGGCATCAAGCCAAGTTTTTCAATTATATTTTTCCTTTCAAAAAGGAATATTTTATCAACACGCGAAATCCATTCTTCCATCCAACTTTATCCATTTTTTTCACAATAACAATAGGTGCTTTACTCAAAATACTATAATTCACAAACTAATGATCCGACAGCTGTCAAATTTATACACGCATCTTTTGAGGATTAAGGCTAACTAAAAAACATATGGATTTGTGGCGATCGCCACGACCCTTTAGGCCACCACGAATACATCAACAAGTACAAAGGTCGGCAACGCCGGTGAATTGGTACCATGCAGTTCCAGGGTATAAAAGACCATCACGACGATGTCTCGCTCTCTTCTCTTTTCTCCATCCCCCTGTAATAGTACCACTTCCACAGCGCTACCGTACTTCCTCTACCTAACCTAATATTCTGTCAATTTTACCGTCGACCACATGTATCACTCAATATCGAAATAAACAAGTGATAATTAAACCAATGTTTTTCAGTTCTCGTGCAAATTCCTTCCAAAATAGTAGTGAGTGTTCTGACAAATAATCGCAGCGACAGCCACACATTTCGACCGACTGACCGACCCGACGAACATTCCTACAATTGGTGACCCCGACGTGATCAAAGTGCCTAACAGGTAAATCAGTTCAACATAAGCCACTCGACAGGTGCTTGACACGTGCATGGAAGGATAGCACGAGGAACGGAACCCATCAACATCACATGGTCGACGACATCCCACGAGACTAGCGTGATGGACGAAAACCACAGAAGCCCACCATGTATACCATCAACACATGTACACCCTCGCATCACGAGACGGGACACGTGACATACTTATAGGTACCCTCAAACAAAGCTAAACGCCCCAAGACGAACGACGAACATTCCTACAGATTTAATTCTAGTAGCGCCATCTATGTGTCAGGCCGGGGACTTTCCAATTGACCTGTTATTTGTGGGAGATTACATGATTTTATAAACAAATAAACGGTAGTTGAACAGTACAAACCAAAAACAATGCGTCAGACATAGTTTCGTCGTTAATTTACACATTATTTAATTTAACATTTGATAATGATATAACTGCATTTTGGAGCGTAAACTTTACGCTATTAACATAATCAAATAGCGTCGCATTGTTAGAAGTGCCGAACTGTCGATTTGACTTTATAATTGCCGTTGTAAAAGCCATAACTAGACACCGTGTTATCGTGAAATGAATTTCGAAATAGGAAAAAATATAAACACAGAGCAACGTAAACAAATTATACGATATTATGTCGTCTGGCGAACGATTTTCGATTAATATGTGGCCATTAACTAGTAAATGGATAACGTAATAGATTTAGAAAACAGTATACGAAAAAACATAAATCAATTTCGTAAGTATTCAATTATATTAATAATCTTAAATAATGTTAAAGGTCGACGGTAATAAATTTCCGAAATTTCTGCTTCTGTTTCACCAACATTTCACAACTTAGTTGGTTTAATTCTATTAGGTGAGATATTGACATGCATGATATGATTTTTTTATTAAAATTAGTGGTGTAGCGAATTGAGGCATGTCGAATTTTACATCGTGGAATAACGGTCTACAAAATACCCAGAAATATAATCCCAGATGTTGAACACGGGCGGGGTGCCAATTGGAACCCGACACCGAATAGATGGCGGCAACCCCGAGACGTTTATCTGGGATATTACTGAAGGGTATTTCGGTCATTCAGTGCTCAACCCTCGTTCGGTTAAGACGTGCCACCATCGACTGCCCAAGCCTCGTCTTCAGGTAACTCCGCTGCCATCCGTTTCATTATTTGTATTTTTTATATTGTTTTTATATTGCCAATAAATAACGGTCACATAATGTAAACGCCACTGTTTCATTTCGATTTACCTCCATTCACCGAGCCACATCACATTTACCCTAAAGTGGTATATGATAAAAATAATATTGCATATTTCTGCAAAAATAACCTGTTTGAGTATTTTCAACTGATTTTTATGTATTTTGGTATGTGCCTCCATTTGTGTAGGTCATTCCATACTCCTCAAAGAAACCTACAAGAACTTTCTCGGAATCGGTTCTTCACAGATAAATATATGAAAACCATGGTTGGCAGTAGCTCGAATAACAATCTGGGTTTACCAATTCCCTTGATTTCTGAGTCTATGGGCTAGCGGAGACCGAGAAGATAATCAGAGAAAAAAGAGTTGGTCTCTGAGGGACCTTAAATTTGGTAAAAAGAACGTCCTCCAAGAAACATTAGCACCTCTACATCCAGTTCTCTTTCCACTTCCGCACATAAAGTTGTGACTGATGAAGCAATTTGTAAAACCACTTCCCAAAGATGGAGATTGCTTCAAACACATAAAATCAAAGTTTCCAGGACATTCAGAAGCAAATGTGAACGAAACTCTTCGGACCATACATTAGTTTATTCATAGTTTTTCAAATTCTGGCCATTTCCATCTCCCATTACTTCCATTACTTTTGATTTCTATACCCTTATGCTTAAATTCATTTTCTTTCTTAATTCGAATATTTGTAATGTTCTGGTCTATCAGTTGATATTATTCCATTATCTGCAAAAGCTCCTACCGACATTTCTATTTTTCCACATTCTTATACCACAAATGTTGTCCTTATTTGGCTATTTAACAACATTGCTTTATTATTTCATTCCTTAATATGTGGTGGTGTCTCCCCAGGTATGCCGGAAAGTCATTACCGGTTTTTCTAACAGATGCTGAAAGGCTTAAGTTATGAAATGAAATGTAATGTTATGATTTGACACATATGTAATTTTCATCGGCAGGCGAAAAGTAACAGCGTTATAGATTGACACCTCTTTGAAAATGTCAAGTTACGTGCCTGAAAACGTGCATTTGCGACACGCTTTACTTTCCTTATTTAATCAAAAGAAAACCACATGAGGCGTGGTTTCAAAAATTTAAAAGTGATTGTGACTGATGTGTGAGACAAAAACGTTCTGGTAGACCGAACAAGTTTGGAAATGCGAAAATAATTGGCGGAAGCGTAAAAAGTTGCCCAATAAACAATTAGCCACCGATTACGTGCAATGGGGAAAATAAAAAGAGAAAAGAAAAGCAAAAAAGATGGGAAGGTGAGTCCACATCAATTGAATGACAGCCAAATGAACAATCGAATAATTGTGTGTGAAATGCTGCTTCAAAGCTATAATCAGAAGTAATTTCTACATGAAAGAGTGATGAAAAATGAACTAATTTTAAAAACCCTAAATGAAAATATCATGACCGATCGACTCCAAGGCCAAATTATTTTAGTCGCAAGACAATGCTCTGTGTTTGGTAGGACCAGACCAGACCACACCAGGTGGCCTAGTGTATTACGAACTATTGAAACCTGGTGAAACAATTCGCTACCGACAATAAATGATCAATTTGAACCATGCATTGGTTGAAAAATCTCCTCGCAAAATCGGTCCCAGAAGACACGGTAAAGTGATTTTACAGCTTATAAAAAAAACAAACAAAACCGGTCAAGGAAGCGGTGAAAGCACTTGGATGGGACATATTATCGTACCTGCCGTATTCGTCAGACCTTGCTCCGTCAAACTATCAACTTTTTAGTAGCACTTCGCCAATTTAAAAGTTAGAAAATGGCTCAATGAAGGGTTTTGTTGACTGTTGACAAACAGTTTTTTTGGGATGGCATCCATAATAAATTACCTGAAACGTGGACAGGATGTATAGAATGAAGTGGTCAATACTTTGAATAAATAAAATTTTTATTCTTGAATATTATGTAGTATTTTTTTCCTAATCCTAGTAAACAGGGTTGGAGTTCTGTATGAAAGTCCAACCCTGGTTACCAGTCCAATTATCTTAGTCCTGCTTGAGTTTTGAAGGTTTGATTCTGTATATTCCTTGAATTATTCTTACAATTTCATTATGTTTATATTAGACCTCCTTGTTCTAATATAACCTCTAGTTTTTCTCTTCCCTCTCTGCCAAATGCCTTTTCCATCTATTTTTTTGGCAAATAATAATTATTACCATAAATTTCAAATGCTGTATATATTTACTACATTAATTTTAAAAAATATTTAATTGCAGACATACTTCAACATTTTATAAACTGTTCTACGGGCAATAACAATATCTTCCCTAAGATAATAATTACTAGAGATAAAAAAAACAAGAATTAAATTTAGCCATTATCCCAAAGGTAAATAATTTGTTAAACTACCATTAAATTACAGATGTTTTTATATTCCCATTACGTGGACAATAAACGAAAGGTAATAACAGAATAAAATCATTATACAGTCAGTTAGAAACAAACAACCAGTTCCATAAAAGCAGAATTTATAAATTATTAAAAGAACCAAACTTTCTTCTATTCGTTTCTCACGTTGGTAAACCCAAATTCAAACGCGCCATCGGAATTTTTCATATTTAAATTATCCGAGAGAATATTTTTGAATATATCGGTGAATAATTTCGAATAACTACTTTATGACAATTGTATTTTAGTTAGAATAAAGATTATTTTTTGAAATAGTGTATTAGTGACGGTTTGTATGGGTACAGGTCTGATTTATACAATATTTTAATAATTTTTTTACATATTTTCTCCTTTTACCAACTATGGGTTTATCTGGACTGGACCTACTATTTTAACGTAGGTTCCGAACCACGGTTCTCGGCATTAAGCCTACCGACTGGCGAGTGACCAAGTTAGAAATCATCCCAGAAGACATCCAGTCTTACCCAGCCTGGTTACTGGCGTGACTGGGATCATTTTCCTGGTTGGATTTTACACTCTTGCCTAGGACAATCACAAATATTAAACAATCACAAACATAAATTTACGACCATGCCCCAGCAGGATTCGAACCCACGGCTTTCGCAACAGTAGGAGGACCGTCCTGTTGCCTTTACCACTGGGCCACCAAGCTGGCTTTTTTAAAAATTTTGTGTTGTACTTAGAAATTCTAATGTATATCGATGGTGTGATGGTTCCTAATATAATTATAAATAGGAAAAAACACTAAACTAATTGTGTATTTCGCAAGGCCCGAACTAGCCGGTATATTTGGAACATAATTGTAAATTATAACTGTGAAGACCATTGTAATACTCGCTATTTTAACTACTTTTATTTTTGTTTAAAGTGTCTTATAAATGTAATATCGATCTAAATAATTGTTCATAAATTTTAAGCAGGATTCGAACCCACGGCTATCGCAACAGTAGGAGGATCGTCCTGTTGCCTTTACCATTGGGCCACCAAGCCGGCATTTTTAATAATTTTATGTTGCACTTAGAAATTCTAATGTATATCGATGGTGTGATGGTTCCTAATGTAATTATAAATTGGAAAAAAACTTTAAACACATTGTGTATTTCGTAAGGCCCGAACTAGCCGGTATATTTGGAACATAATTGTAAATTATTGTTGTGAAGGCCATTCTGATACTCGCTATTTAAACTACTTTTATTTTTGTCTAAAGTGTCTTATAAATATAATATCGATCTAAATAATTGTTCATAAATTTTAAGCCTCATTTGTTTTGTTTATTGTGTATATGAGTCCCTAATAATTTTGCTCTTTCTTCAGGTACGAAATAACATGCAAAATTATATAGATATAAGAACAAGATTAATTATTATAAGAACGATTAAATATGTTTGGGATTATTATTCCATTTTTTTTTCACATTGCCATTTGCCAATTTAAAATTTAAAAAAAAAGTAGAAATAGTAATTACCACTTTCAGTTGCTAGTTTTTTGACTATCGACTGTTTCGACTTTTTTTTATTTTATATTTCCCAACGCTAATTACTACAAATAAATACTTTTTTGATTCTTTATTACGTTCATGATGCCCCATCACGCACTAAGACGATTTCGTGTTTGGTACGATGGTCGTATTGTTATTTTAAGCAGCGTTACGGTATTTGCCAGTTGTTGAGACTCGTAAAATGGTCTAGACTGTAATCCAATATAATCAAATTTATCGAGTTTTGTCAACAGCTACCGATTGCAGCGACATCAATCAAAACCGGCGCGGAAGGGGACCAGGTACGGGGAGGAAACTAAATAAAGTCGAATCGTATTGAATTACCACCGTATAAAAGTCACCGATTCGAGATGATTCATGACCTTTAATGTGTCAGAGAGAAACGTAGGGTGGAACTTATTCCCACATTCACCCCATTCTCACAATTTAAAGCGAGTACGTTGAATTAAATCAATTTCCGTTCGGCATCTCGCAAACAAAAATATGGCCCATCGTTTTTTATGACCTAGTCACGCGGCACCCAACTTTTCCTCTTTTTATTGTAACGTCTATTTTGCTATGTTATATTAGACCTATACATTAGTTTTAGAGGATTTATTTTTAATTTGAATCTTTATTGGCCATCGATAGCCACTATATTTTTTTCACCTTTTTAAGTAATACATGGATTCCACCTCGACAGAACGATGTATCTTTTGAGGCTTTCCATGAATGAAACATTTTTTGGTATCATCATAGAAAGTGAAGCGATGCTCAGACAGGTCACGACCGATAACAGGTCAATAGAGAAGTCCCCGGCCTACCAGAGTAAAACACATTTTTTGGCAAAGTTAGTTTTTTTTATTCAACATAATTCCCTTCAAGGGTGATACACTGATTATAGTGACCCTCGAACTTTTCGATACCATTTTGGTAGTACGATTTGTCCTTTGTTTCAAAATAGGCCTCAGTTTCGGCGATCACCTATTCCTTCGACGAAAATTTCTTCCCAGCGAGCATTCTTTTGAGATATGAGAACAGGAAATAGTCGCTGTGGGCCAGATCTGGAGAATACGGTGGATAAGGAAGCAATTCGAAGTCCAATTCATGAATATTTGACACGGTGCAATGTCTTAGTGAAGCAGCACTCTCTTTTTCTTCAAATGTGGCCGTTTTTCGGCGATTTCGTCCTTCAAACGGTCCAATAACGCTATGTAATAGTAGCTGTTGATGGTTCTTCCTTTTTCAAGGCAGCCAATGAAACTTATTCTATATGCATCCCAAATTACAGACGCCATAAGAGGACTTTGGAGCGGGTTCATTGTATGCAGTCCACTGGAATGACTGTCGATGGGACTTCGAAGTGAAATGATGGAACCATGTTTCATCCATTGTCACATATCGATGCAAAAACTCAGGTTTATTACGCTTGATCATCTTCAAACACTGTTCCGAATCATCAACTCGACGTTGATTTAGGTCAAAAATAAGCTCGCGCGGCACCCACTTTGCACAAAACTTTCTCATACCAAATATTCGTGAATGATATACACGTTCAGTTGATATCTTTAAATATTTTTGTATGTTATTTCATTCAGTTTCAATTTATGGTCACTCAAAATCATTTTGTGGAGTTTTATAATGTTTCCGTCGGTAACAACCTCTTTTCGGCGTCCACTGCGTTCACCGTCTTCGGTGCTCATTTCAAGACGTCTAAACTTAGTATATCAATCCTTGATGGTTGATTTTCCTGGGGCAGTGTCCAGAGACTCGGCATCAAGTCAAGTTTTTGCTACTGTATTTTTTCCCTTCAAAAAGCAATATTTTATCAACACGGAAAATTCCTTTTTATCCATTTTCTTCACAATCATAAAAGTTGCTTCACTCAAAATGTTATAATTCATAAACTAATGATCCGACAACTGTTAAATTTATATGTAAATTTTTTGAAGGTTAGGGCTAACTAAAACATATGGATTTAATTCTAGTAGCGGCATCTATGTGTCAGACCGGGGACTTTTCAATTGACCTGTGATGTCGGGAGAAGTAGTAATTAGAAGGAGCAAGGTCTGGAGAATACGGTGGGTCGGGCAGCACTTCCCATTTTAATGTTTGCAAGTATATTTTCACCGGTCTTTCAACATGTGATCGAGCGTTATCCTGTTGAAGAATTACAGTGTTGTGCCTTTGCTAGGCTCAAACGCATCAGTTATAGTCGATAACGATCCCCATTGATGGTTTCATCGAGGAATGCCTCCAAATCATCGTCTTCAAATTATTTTCTTCTTGTCTCCATCGTGTCCATAGACATATCAGTCTGGTAATTACTCTTATTTGTATTAGATAACTTGTATGCCTAACTGGAAAAATGAATAAAAATAGATGAAAAAGTCGTCACACTAGCTCATCTGATCTGGTACCACTTGACATAACAAGGTTTTAGACTACTAAGGCCATGACAATAATAAAAACGATCCTAGAGAACAAGCCTCAGCAGTGTTTCGAAAAATGATGTACTGAAAGAGATTCTTATTAAATACTGTAATGTATTAGACATTAGAACTATTTTTAATTTAACCAAACATAAAAAATCACTTTATGGTCTGATTTAATACATAGGGTACATCACTGGATTGATTGAAGTGATTTAATACCATCCAATCGATATTTTTTAACAAATCTCTATATAATATAAATAAAAACTTATTCTTTTATGTATAAAAATATGTATATAAAATATTTTTTCGCTATCCTTAATATTAAACATAATTTTAAAATAAGTTTAAATATTAAAAATAAACTGGTACTTCATTTTAAGTGTCAATATTAAAAAAAATATATTTTTCCATATTTTTTCAGTAAACTATTTTAATAACTTCGTAAATGTCACCATTGTAACCGGAATAACAAATCAAAATGTCTACTATATCTATTGACATTTAAACGACAAAATCTCCAGAAAGACCAAACTCTCGTCTTTCCTCTTGTCCGCTCTCGGATCGCCCTTCTTCAATGTTTCGTTCTCTACATGCCGAACGATTTCGTAAATAAAAGTGGGCAGAAACTAGAATAGATAAATAAGGTCAACGGCGATTATCTCGACCATTACAAGATTCCCCGAAGATATATTATTCCGATTTCGCAGGAATTCGATATAAAGAACTATATATAAAACAATTGTACGGTTTAAAGCCCTAGAATCGAATAAACCTGACTGGTCGTCCGATTACGCTATATATTTAAATGTCCATCATTAGAATTACGGTCTGAGGCAATAAAACGTAGATAGTTATATCACAGTTCATACAAGAATAAACAAAAGAACTACTGTCGAGTACTACCAGAACCATTTACTAGTATGGAAATGTTTCAACGGGCTGAATATAAAAACAGAAAATCTTGAATGGATAATATAAAACGGATTAACTATCAAACATAATCAACCTTGAGGGTTTGTTACCAATTATAAATATATTGAGATCGATTAAAAATCAATGCATAATAAAAACTTTGTACTGGCAGCTCAATCGTTGGAAAAGTCGATTAATTTTTTTAAAAATATCGACGTATACCGACCATAAAAGTGTTTTGAATCATTTATATAGACTGGGTACAGCAAGAAGCTACTTACTTGGGTATCATACGAACTATAAGTGAAATAACTCCTGTTAAAGTGATAAAAATCAATTATAAATAGAAAAAAAACTAATGCTTGCGCATCACTTTGATTTTATGAACAAATATTCAACAGTTCACCAGGTACGTAGAATCACAACATTATTGAAAAAGCCTACGAAGGGAAGAAGTTGGCTCAGCTATATTCATGGACGCAGAGCAAGACTTCGATAAAGTCTGGCATAAGGGACTCATGTATAAACTCCATAAAATATTACCGAAGCATTACGTTGAACTTTGGAACTCCTACGTCTTAGCCATCATGGTTAGAGTTATACAAGAAGAAGCTTATTTAACAATGAAAGAAATAAAAACATGTGTAACAACAAACAGTGTTTTGGATCCTGCTCTTTACTTACTTATTCTACATGTGGCATACCACAAATTGAAAATATTACTACGGCTACTGATCTACTTACTAATAACGAATAAGCAATACTAATAGTGAAATAAGTGAACCCAAATATGCAGAATAAAAGTAAACCAAAGTAAATCAGTATATATGGAATTCACCTACAGCCAAACTGTTCACGTACGAATAAATATGAATAATACTATTATCTCTACAGTAACAATACGAAGTACATGAATCTTGACGCAAAACTTCACTAAAATGAGTAGTATATTATAAGTTCTTGCTGTACAGGCTGGTACTAAAACTTATATGAACATATTTAATTCTATTATGGAGATGATCTACGAAAAGTAATATCAACATACTAAAAGACTATATACTATTTTAGAATAAAGTCCTGAGAAGTATTATGGGGGCACCCAGATTAGGAATCCAATTGTCATAGAGGAAATAAAGTTAATCCCAACACTGCAGCGTTGCATCTCTTGGATAATACTGAACTAAGATGCAGACTATAAAAATACTGAACAATGCTACTAACTTCTACTTTATAAAGACTAAACAAGGGTCAATGGGCCTTTCTAGTTAAGTACCTAATTTGAAATCACTGTAGAAATGAATTGTAAGTTAGTCGTTTTTGAAGCGAATGATTACGGCTGATGAAAAATGAATTACGTACGATAATAATGTAAGAAAAAAAAGGATCAAGATTCACAAACACCAGCGAAGCTGATGACTCTGTATGTCTTTGATGAGATTGGAACAGTTGGCGCAATATTTCCTTGTTCTTTAAGAGCTGCTTGGCCTTTCAAAAAGATCGAATGTGATTAAAATAAGCGATTTAAAAACCCACCAGAATTCATCAATAGAAAAGTAAATCCTTTCTTTCAACAGTTGCGATTACACTAATATCTGCCTAATATAATCGCTTGTAATCAACAATTTAGATCGATTGTTTGACCAAAAATTTCGACGTGACAAATATTTAAAACAAACAGTTATCAATTTGATCAAAAAAAAAACCTTGGTAGAGAATGTGAAATAAGTGACATTAAAATCGGATAAATAAGTGTTCTATATTGTAAATATAAATGTATATAAAACTTATAAACCCTTAAATATAAGAGTAGTCTCATTAATGTTAATAGTACCAACTGAAAAGCTATCGGTAAACATCCAAGAACCAGAAAGATGAAAATTGATACCAGATCCTGATACAAAAATTAAAATCATATAAATAACATATATACAAAAAACAGTATTAAATAATATCTTAACAGCAGTTTGAATGTTGTTTGAAATATAAAATATCTATGTAATTCTAGGATAAAGTTAACATGAAACTTGATAACGTTTTTCAAGATTAACTGTAATTGTATATATCATTTTAAAAATAGCAGCATGTTGTCTACGTGACATTAATTACGATATTTATCTAACATTATAAAAGTAATAAATAACACTCGAGCAATTATGTTAGACAATAAATTATTTCCGCTTTCCATGCGTTTTTTAATTGGTATCAATTTTCCTAAAAAATGCAAACAAGAAATTCGTAAAACCAAAATCTAGTCAACAATTTCATATAAAATATACGATAATTAAAATATAACAATATTCTACTACTAGTACGAAATTATTCTTGTATGCTCTACAAGTTTTATGCCGTAACTTCAAACATATTTATATTATTTATTTATGTATTAAGGAATGCCTTGGTAGGTTAGTAATTTACACATGAATAGTAAAATTATAGTATACGATAAAAGAATTAAACCCTTTCATTATCCTACTGTAGAAATCATTTTCTGTTGGTGTCTGAAAATACCATTAAAGCATCATCAACTGAATATTGATGAGAAAACATCAGAAGACTTAATATATTTTTTGGGTAAAAAGATACCCCACAAATTGGAATCCTAGCCACCCCTATCTTTATTTATGTTAATGATGAATATTTATTTTTGCAAAGAACATCTTTATAATAAAGGAAACAAAAATTAAAATCATATATAACATATCAAAAGAGAAAACTTAATACTTACTAGGATTTTTTTAATAGCAAGTTAAACTTGATCCTCTTAGATTTTGCAACATTAAAAAACAGTATTAAATAATATCTTAACTAGAGTTAGAATGTGGTTTGAAATATAAAACATCTATGTAATTCTAAGATAAAGTTAACATGTAACCTGATAATGTTTTTCAAGATTAACTGTAATTGTATATATCATTTTAAAAATAGCAGCTTGTTGTCTACTATATATATATATATATATATATATATATATATATATATATATATATATATATATATATATATATATATATATATATATATATATATATATATATATATATATATTCCATATTTATGTATCAAAGAATGCCTTATTAATTCAAAAATATAATAAACTGATAAATCCGTTTAAACAACAGAAAACGAGATATATTTCAATGCCACCAGTTTCAGTCGATTGACAATTAAATACATACGATACAAACAGTGTTTTTCTCAATTATTCATTCAATTAAATTAATCACGATACATGACATAGTTTAAATAATGAAACACAAATAATAACCTTTGACTGGCATCCAATGGACACATAATCAACACTCAAAACACCGCTAAGACTCGCGAATCCCAAGCCTCGTATCCTACATTTGCCAATTAGTCGAGGACGGCTCTAACGCCAACTATCACCGACAACACACACGGTCAAACTAGCCTGCTAGACCTAACGTCTTCCGAAACTTTTGTTTTGGTGCGTAATATGAGCTCTGCGCTTACCCGACGAGGTCGGAGAGCTAGAGTCTCGCCAATATCGAGCTCGCTGGTTTAGATAACAACATTGATACCGCACTTAATTAACAAATTATAATTAAGGAGAACGAATATATACTTAACTTATTATATCCGTCCTTCTAGAAGAAAGTACTCATACTAAACATGATTTAATTACCTGTTTAAATAGTTGAAAGCTCTGTATATAAAATTCGTTGAATTTAGGTCTTTAATAAAATACCGTCGAATTCAATCATCACAGCAATATCATCATCATTATAAATATATTTCTTCGTGTCGATTTTATGTATAATGTGCGTTTATTTATGTTTATTGGCCCAGATGAATTAAAATTTTACATTACAGCCAGAATGTTTAAAATGAAATAAGAGGAAAAGGAATAACAATAAATAATACTATCATTACATATAGCAACAACGAGTATCAATCAACAGGAATTCAATTATGGGGATATTCTTCGAAAAGTTATATAAATACAAGTTTTCCAGAACAGAGTCCTGAGAAGTAGGTGCGCCCAGATACTATAGAACTGATTACTTACACAGACAATTACAAAAAATCAAAAAAATTGCAAGGAGACATGACGAGTCTCCTGTCAATATCGAAGTATTACAACTTCTTGGATTATACCAGAACGGCGCACAGATTCAAGAGAATAAAACCATTTGATCTCGTGTAGCATAGTGAAGTGGATTTAATAGAAAAAAGCTATATTAATACATATTAATACATAATACATATTAATACAAGGACTAAGATAATATGTTTATATTTATTCATAAAAAATCACTCTATATGCGGAACTCGTTGGTTTTCAAAAACATTTTATTGCATAATTTTTAATGGGATTTAATTGAATTTAATTGTTTTTGAAAACGCTATATGTTACAACTTAATAAAATATATTAATAGTTACAATTTAATGAATGACTTTCAGTATGTAGAACAACATAGGATAAGTAACAAAAGATTTTTAATGCAATAACTCTAAATAATGTAACTCGTTATTCTGAAACTATGGTGTGTGCTTGGAATATAATATTTTAGCGAAGTTTAAATAATTGTATTTACATTTGTGCATAAATAATTGTTTTACGTTTTTAGAAAGAAAGAGCTGAGGTTGGATAACATTACTAGAATTAATAGTCATAATTATTAATGGCCTGTAGTTCACAAAATAATTATGTAGGTTTCAATGTGATTTACGAATTTAATAATTGCATTTCAAGGCGTCAGTTTTTATTCCGTGTTATGCAAAGTTGAACAACCTTGCAATGTGATAAATGGTTTATGGTTTAAAAATCGTTTGTTTTGAAACCATTATGTTGCATTATATGCACTATACATATTAAATTTAATTTGTATATTCTTTAACAACTATTGCTTCTACTTTGAAAAGAGATATTGAGAAAGATAATTGAGAGAAATTGCTACAATATCTATTAATCTAAATATTTTCGTTTTACTATATTACTGGCAGAAAAGAATTGCTTGCTGATGTCGGTAGACATTTGCGGTAACAGTTTCGTTCTGTTTTAGCAGCTTGTAATATATTACATCTTGCTGACCACAAACAGCAAGGCTTTATAACTATGAATCGCTAGGTGTTGATGTGGATGACCTTCCTGGACTTTTTGCTTATATCAAAAAAGTATTAAAAAATATCATAAATCAATATGTAAATTTAATTTTTATAAAATATTTTGAAATCTCTATATTAAGAACTCGTTGGATACTAAAATATTTATTTATTGGTATAAAATATATATTATATTTATTGTGTTTTAATGATTACAGTTAAGTAATGATCTATGTAGATGGTGGGATAGCCTTTCTGGACTATCCCATGACTTTTGGTTTATATAAAAATACGGTTATATCAAAAATAATTTTTGAATATCAAAATGATTTGCTTTTTTCGAACCATACGTACATTTAATTTTTATTAATTTTTTTTACAGTCTATGTTAAAAACTCGTTGGATTCTAAAATATTTATTAGTTCATTATTTTCATAATATTATATTTTATTTATATTGATATTGTGTTTTAATGATTATAGTTAAGTAACACTCTATGTAGATGGTAGATTGGCCTATTAATCATTTAAATCGATAATATCTAAATTTAAATTTTGTTACATTTTTTGGAAATTCTCTATTGGAATGCTCTATAATTTATATCAAATTATGTTTATATCAAATATATTTATTCAATATCAAAAATAATTTATTTTTTTAATTTCTATGATAAGAACTCGTTGGATTGTTAAAAAATCATATTTTTTATATTAATATTGCGTTTTACTATAATGATTAAAATTAAGTAAGTCTCTAATCAGATGGTAGTACAGTTTTTATATACAATCAAATCATTTTACGAATACATTAACTGGAAAATAAAAACGCACTCCACATATATTAGATCAACGGACTCGCATCTTTGCGTGAGTTTGTCCAGCCTTGCATGACCTTAGAAATTAGATTCCCCCGACCGAGGCATAAAGGGGAATAGACATAAACAGAAGGAGAACATACAAAATTACGTTTACATTGTGTTCTAGTCGAGAAAAATATATACCTGTTATGGTGCAGGTTGTCTTCGGGGCGTTTTGCCGCCGCGAAGACTTATATGACAGCTAGCAGGAAAGCATTTAGCCGGCCTTATTCTTTCGCTTCGTTCTGCTGCAAAAATTTAATGGGAACGGTTCTTCTTAGTGTTACTTTCAGACTTTCTTTTAACTATCTCGAATTTAGATATCAAAGCATCATTAGTTTGTGAATTATAGCATTTTGAGTGAAACAACTTTTGTTATTGTGAAAAAGATTTTGAGGGGAAAAAATACAGTTGAAGCAAATACTTGGCTGGATGCCGAGTTTTCGGACACAGTCCCAAGAAAATCAACCATCAAGGATTGGTATGCTAAGTTTAGACGTGGTGAAATTAGCACCGAAGACGGTGAACGCAGTGGACGCCCAAAAGAGGTTGGTACCGACGAAAACATTTAAACAATCCACAAAATGATTTTGAATGGCCGTAAATTGAAACTGAATGAAATAGCAGTCACTTTAAAGATATCAAGTGAACGTGTACATTATATCATTCACGAATATTTGGGAAAGCTCTGTGCAAAGTGGGTGCCGCGCGAGTTCACTTTTGACCAAAAATAACGACGAGTAGATGATTCGGAACAGTGTTTGAAGATGATCAAGTGTAAGAAACCCGAGTTTTTGCGTCGATATGAGACAATAGATAAAACATGGCTCCGTCATTTCACTCCGAAGTCTAATCGACGGTCATCCGAGTGGACTACACACGATGAACTCGCTCCAAAGTGTGGGAAAACGCAACAGTCGGCTGGCAAGGTTATGGCGTCTGTATTTTGGGATGCGCATAGAATAATTTTCATTGACCTTGAAACCATTACCTTGAAAAAGGAAGAACCATCAACAGCGACTATTACATAGCGTTATTGGACCGTTTGAAGGACGAAAAACGGCCGCATTTGAAGACAAAGAAACTGCTGCTTCACCCAGACAATGCGCCGTGTCAAAAATCCATGAATTGGGCTTCGATTTGCTTCCTCATCCACCGTATTATCCAGATCTGGCCGCCAGCGACTATTTCCTGTTCTCAGATCTCAAAAGAAAGCTCGTTGGGAAGAAATTTTCGTCGAATGAAGAGCTGATCGCCGAAACTGAGGACTATTTTGAAACAATGGACAAATCGTACTACAAAAATGATATCGTGAACTTGGAGGGTCGCTATAATCAGTGTATCACCCTTGAAGGAAATTATGTTAATTAAAAAAATATATGGCAAAAAAATGTGTTTTACTATGGTAGGCTGGGCACTTTTCAATTGACCTGTTAACTTGACATAGAATCCAGGAAATTTTATGGCATTAATTTACCTGCCTTTCGTGTGTGTGAGTTTTAAGAGAACCCGTAAAATTTTTTCCTATGATGATTTTGTATTTTTAGGTGTTTAGAAAAATCGAATATATAATAATTATTTAATTTGTATTGACATTTCTGGAGAATTATAATTTTACGTTGTCAGAGTTGTAATCTTCCATTAGAAAGCCAGCATTCAAAATATTTCCCGATAAAATATCTCTCTCATGACTCCGTATCGACTACAGCAAATTGACACTTTAAGGGAAAATCTATGTTCTCGCGGCATATATACAATATCATTATATTAGTGCAACACATGAACAACTGCACCAGATTTGTGTAGTTCTGAAGCTTTTTGGGCTTCAGTTAGTTCTTAGTTATTACAAAGCCCTATAATTTACAATTTTTATAAATAAATCACTGAAGCTTTAGTTATAGGATAAAGATAGACAAGATAGACTGTTTCTTAACCATATATGGATGAGAAAATCATCATGATTATACGGGAAGATACTCTTAAGAACATAAATGCGGATGTGATCTTGTATACATCTGAAATATAAGAAACGGAAGGATCGTTCGTTGTGATTGCAGCGAGGCCATTAACAATGAACAACGGAACTACTGTAACTGGTAATTTTACATGTTTAACACTACGAAAACACAGACCTTTGGATTAATTCATTGTTTGGCCAAGTGGAGATTTATTGATGAAATTGCATTAAATTAAGTGCTAGTCAGCTTTCTGATAATTTTTTCACCTTTAAAAACGCATCACTACATAGTATAAAACAAAGTCGCCTTTTCTGTCCCTATATCCCTATGTGCGCTTAAATCTTTAAAACTACGCAACGGATTTTGATGCGGTTTTTTTCAATAGATAGAGTGATTCAAGAGGAAGGTTTATATGTATAATACATGCATAATATAATAAGGCAACATTGCTAATTTTAGAGGTTTCTAACGTGATGTCGTAAATTAACCTATTTTTCTAGGCTTATTTAGCAATTAGCAAAAACGCTGCCTAACCCTACGAGTTAGATCAAATTAATGTACTACAGTATTGTACACCATAAAAAGGTCTATAAAAAAGTCCGCGATGGTATATGTTTATCTTTTAGGGATAACCCACATTAACCATTTTTATTGTTTACTTTTTACGTGAGAAAATGGCTTATTTACGAAGCTATTTTAAGCAATACGGCATTAATCCTTATCGAATTAAGTACCTTAAATACAGTGTGCAATTAATATAGATCAATATGGTTTCTTACAACATGTAAATTAAACAAATATTTTCGGAGATATTACAAATTTAAAATTTGCGTTTAAAAATGTGTAATGTAATAAAAATTGTATGAATTTAGATATTCCAAAGATAGCAGGAAATCTTCATAGTAAGTATAGGGGAAGAGGAATTGTTTTACTCCAAATTTAATGCGTGCAGGCCAAGGGCAGTAATGAATGAACCAAAAATACTGGATCGATTTTAATCATGTTTTCATTGAGTGACATAGGCATATAAATTTTATGCCCGTGCAAAGTCGGAGCGGGCCGCTATGTTTTTATATACAACGTTCATATTTTTTCTGTAGTGTATTTAATTTAGTATCAGCATTGCACCCGTGCGAAGCCGGGGCGGGTCGCTAGTAATATATATTAATCAAAATAGTTTCCATCATTTTCAACAACTTTGTGACAACATAACAATACCGTGTGGTAAAACGATGTCCATTTTCATCCATTCAGCAATCATCGATCCATTTTCGCATTTCTTAGCCATTTTGAAACCATATACCAAACAAACCATGTTGCATCAGCGGCGCTATGTCTGGTGAGTAACCTGGTAGAAGTACAACTTCGAGCTGCGACATTGCATCTTTCAAAACTCTTGAAGTTTCTCAGTTCAGTACAGTTCTCTCGGTTTTCAAAATTTAATTAAAAAATTTAGTCAAATATTATATTATATTCTGGAATATACATAAAATTTATAAGAACTGGCAATGTGGCAAAAAAATAATTGCGGATGCCCTTTGTCTCTATGACTAGTTATTTGTTGTAACGCATTCGTAAACACTTGACATTTTACATGTTTGCAGGTCAATGGTGGTATATTATTTTAATTATTTTGGGTTCTAATTATGTATTTTATTGTGTATCGATTGTGTGTTGTTCCTCGGTGTAATAATACATCCGTAAAAGTTCTTTTTCTATTAAATATTAGTCCTATGTATATCACCTACTATGAGTGCTTGTAAAGATTAAAAAAAATTAGTTTCCACAGTCAAAAATTAACAAATAGGGATTATTTAAACTAAAATAACAAAAATAACGCTACAAAGAAAACTATTTATAGAACTTTATTTGGGGATTCAATGAACATATGTTCTGCAACATAAAATGACCATTTTTAAAGTCAAATGTGAAGTTAGTTTGTGTTCTTATCGATTTTGCAACAATATGAATCCGCGACAGATGTTCATGGGTCAAAATACGTAAACTAGAATCGAAAGTTGCTTTGAAATGTATATTTTCATTAGGAATTGTTTGAAAACAGTGCCCTTTTCAAGCGATATAGTGTCTAACAGAACATAACAATTTTAAACATACATTTTTTATTACCTTAATATCATTAGTGTATTTCGCACCACAGGTTTTAATTTAAAAAGTCAATAAATATATAATTTTTGAGCTAACTTTCATTGAAATCAAAAGTGGGCTTTATTATTTAAGATTCATAAAATTGATAATTGTGGGTATACAATTTGCTTGAAACTTTCATCGTCAACAACAGAAAAGTAATCATTTTTGAATGATAAGTAATGAAATCCTCAATTTGTGTGGCCCCATTTTTTCTCTATATCGATCATTTCCATCATGTGGAAATGGAAACAATAGATTTATAATCTGCGAAGGAGTCTAAGAGCTCTTTTGAAGTTTTGTGCAAGGTCTTAAACCACTTTAAAATCGTTGAAATTAAAACTGATGATTGAGATATGACGCAGCGGCATCACCATAAGTTTCTAAAAGTGGTTGATTTGTCTTTGGTGTTAGATCCCTTCGGATCAAAAAACAAAGTAATGTATGTCGAAAATGCAGTTTTAAGCGTTCTATTATTAGCATCTCTATATATATAAAACAGTATCAATCCTCCCAAAAAGGCTTCTGGAATTGATGATATCTAACCTGAGTTATTGAAAGAGCTGCCACGAAAAACAATCATTATGTCGACATACATATTTAAAGACAAACCCGCAGAACAAGTCGGATCTTACTGCCCTACTTCGCTGTTACCTGCAATATCAAAATTATTTGAGAAACTGCTGTTAAAATGTTTTATAACCATTTATAAATATAGCAGATTTCCAGTTTGGATTTCAAAATAACCACTAAAATATCGACTAAGTGCATAGAGCAACAACGGTTGTTGAAAAGACATTTGAAGAATAGAAATACTGCCCTGCAATATTCCTGGACGTCTCACAAGCTTTCGATCGGCTATGGCGATTTGGACAAGATGAGCAAATTACTACCGCGAATTTATTGTCAACTGTGGGAATCTTATCTCTTCGAAAGAACATTAGGATCTCGCATGAAAGGGCATTTTCAACACTTAAACCTATTTCGTCTGGCGTTCCCTAGGGCAGTGCCTTGAGACCACTCCTGTATCTGCTCTAGACTATTAATGGCCAAACAACAACAAAAAACAGTCCTTGGAATATTTTACGACTGCACAGTTATTATGGCAAAATATATATCTGTATAGGGCTGTAGAAAAATTACAAGTGGCAATCAACAAGTTCTACAAATGGACTAGAGATTGAAAAGCACCTTAATAGCTCCAAATATATCCATGCTAATTTTGAGTTGCGGCAAGTGACAAGAATCTAATTATACCCCTTGACGGATAGTCGATTCCTCAAGCAGAATCACCTAAATATCTCGGCATCCATCTTGATGGTAGCTTAAATTGAAAACATCATATTAGACATAAAGCAGAGCAGATCAGTCTCAAAGTCAAGCTCTAAGATAGTCTCCACTTCACCTAAAGTCAAACAAATTGGTTTATCTGTCAATCATAAAGCCAGCTTAATATTTATCATTATGTAACCAACGAAGAGCTGCACGATGACCTCGAAATCAAATGGATATAGGAAGTATTCCAAGATTTCGCTTTAAAACATGAAATAAGGTGACTAAGTTACAGCAACGTGGAAGCAATACAGCTACTAGACAACACGCAGGAAATCAGAAGATTGAAGCGAACTTATATAGTGTAAAGTGTTACCCTTTTGTGGATGGGTAGGGATTTAATCAAGGTGTTCGTGTTCTAAGGCACCTATGGAGAACCTTACTGGCCATGTTCGTGAAATTCTTCACAAACGGGATGACTGATTCAAGGTGAGTGTTGACGTTCCTCATAAACCATGGGGCATTGAGTAACGCGCGGACTTTTTTTGGATTGGAACACTTGGAGTAGTTCAAGTTGTCTCTCAGAGACATACCTGTACCACACCTGAGCTCCGTAGAGGCAGACTGGACGGATTAGCATTTTGTACAGAGTCGCTTTCTGGGGGATTGGGAGTTTATTTTTTCTGCAGAGGAGTGGAAATAATAGGCTGTACACGTCATTGCCTTGAGGAGACTGCGTCACCGATCCTCACGTGAAAGGACCTACCGTCCAAGTATGAATCTATCAGAGAGATTAGGTCATTCGGTGGACCAAACAGTTTCGCTTTGAATATTAGACCGTGGTGCCATACTTGATCGAAAGCTTTGGAGATATCTAAAAAGATGGCTCCAGTTTTCCGACCTTTTCTTAATGCCTGGTGGATTGTTGCTGTGACGCGGGCAACTTGATGGAAGCTTGAATGTTTGGCACGGAAACCGAATTGTTCGTTCGGGATTATGTGATGTGTGTGTGAAGTTATTTAAAGCGTGTAATATCGTTTTCGGCAAGTTTGGAAGAAAAGAGACGTCGTCGTGGTGGTTTTTTATAGTCAGGAACGGCATGGTACCAATCAACCAGCGATCTTTGAACATAATATAGATGTAATAGTGGTGGCCTAAAGGGTTGTAGCGATCGCTACAGTAGTAATAAATTCATTTGAAAATTAAAATTGTCCACTAAGCATACCTAATGTACGATGTAGTTAATAACAAAAATGGCTGACGTAATGTTTTATGTAACTATGTATAACACGGTACTACACACCCAAACCTCCCAAACCTCAGATTCATCATGATTAATCATCAGAGGAGTACTTTTTCGGTGTACGCGGCCATACCGCTAATCGACTTTGTCCCAAAGATGGACAATGAACGGTGACCGAATGATGCCTCTTTTCCAAGTCTTTGTCTTTTTCTCGGCATGCCTTCGGTGCCTGTAATTTTCCACAATAAGAGAAATGCACGGGACTGCTACCGTCACCATATAAAGATAATTGACTGGGACCGCCGCCTCGCACTGATGACAAAGCGGCAGCAGGAACCGAACGGTAGATTTCTTCAACTGCGCGAATAGCTCTTGTCGAATGGCGGATGAACGCCGCCGATGTGGGATACACCGACGAAATTGTTTACATTTTTCCTCAAGCCCCAGAGTAATTTGAAGTTAATGTTCTTTGGGATCGGATTTTTTATCTTATTAAGGTCTTGTTTTTTGCCTTAAATGATACGTAAACTATTTTAAGATGATATTTAACAATTACTTCGGTCAAAAGAATTTTATAAACTTGTTTTCGAAGACTTTTTTTTGTTAAAATGAAATATTTTATTACTTTATTTATTACGTCGCGACAAATGTAGAACTTTTTTTTTATTATTTAATTATTACATTATTATTAGTGGTTTCCGATTAACCTATAATTTGTCTTTATGATAATTAAATCTAGGTATATAACTGGGATGACCCATCGGCCCTATTTCAGTCTCTGGTGAAATAATGTTTATACATGTCACTGTTGTATTTTTTATTATATGCACCTCATTACACAAGATCAGATGGTTTGATTCTTTTGAGTCTGTGTCCTGTTCTGGTGGTATCCAAAAGCAGGAATACTTCAATATTCCCATGAGAATAGAGTCATGCCCCTTGCAATTCTCTTGATTTCTTGACTGACTGTGGGTATCTGAAGATCTCGATGTAGGTAATCAGTCCTATAGTATTTGGGTGCGCCCACAATACCTCTCAAGACTTTGTTTTGAAAAATTTGTATTTTATTTATGTTACTCGTTGCAGAACATCCCCATAATTGAACTCCGTATGTCCATATAGGATTCAGTATTTGCTTATATAATAGCAATTTATTATGTACTGATTATGACTGTGTTTGTCTTCCAAGTAGGCAGTACATTTTCTTATATTTTAATTCCAGTTCTTTATTCTTTCTTCTTTATATGTTCCTTTCAGCGAAGTTTTGCATCAAGATTCATTCCGAGATATTTAGCGTTGTTGCTATATGGAATGATAGTATTATTTAATGTTATTGGTGGTTGTACGGTCTGTTCGTAGGTGAACTGCACATGCACAGATTTACTTTCATTAATTTTTATTTTCCAAGCTTGTGTCCAATTATTTATATTGTCACTTGCCTGTTTTAATTTTCGTGAGGCTTCGTCACTATTGTCTCCGACAGCTATAATCGCAGTATCATCAGCAAATGTAGGCATCACAAGTGTAGAGTAGATAAAACTTTGGTCCTAGTACACTTCCTTGTGGTACACCTGTTTTAGCTGCTTTTATTGTAGAGTGAGCTTCTTCTTATTTAACTCTAAACATTCTGGTTGTAATGTGCGATTTTAATAGTTCGGTGCGTTGTTTTGCTAACATTTTCTGTATATTATGAGGCCTTCATGCCAAACCTTATCGAAGGGTTGTGCTACGTCTAAGAATATAGCTGAGTATAATTTTTACTTTCGTAGTCTTTTTCAATAACATCTGTTATTCTGTGGACCTGGTCATTTGTTGAATGCTTGTTAATAAACCCAAACTGGTTCGTTGGTATTAGTTTTTTTTCTCCCTATGAACCTAGAACTTGATGAAAATTACTGAGATCAGACTTCATCTTCAACTTCATATAATCTTATGATTTAATCGTTTATTTTATCATAAAACAATGAACTAATGTAAATAAAAATAGGGCCATATAATTCCGCCTTCTTAACTCCAAATTTGTTCAGTCAACATCTGTTGGTGGTCTTTTAGATTATATAATATTAAAACGAAAACAGCTTAGAAATATGTTTAGAAAGGTCAATTTTGGAATGCTAATTATATTGCCAATTTAAACGAATATAATAAATATTCGATTTCCTTAATCTTTTACAAGCCCAAGGCCACATCCACATTTTATTTTCTACAATATATTATGTTTATTTACCCGTAGAAATGACAAAAATATCCGCTTACCAGCTAATAATTCTTTAAGAAAAACAGAACCCTTATTGACTGCCCCTAAATCTAGATAAACAATCCTAATAAGCCGGTCCACATTTGTTTCCCATTTTTCTACGCCGTCTTTGCATTTTCGGCCGTTCCGAAGCATTCATTATAGTAGACCAAGCGTGTCGTCAAGGCGTATGGTGCTTCGTTATTTAATGTTGTGAGATTGGTCTATTTGTTTTGCCGATATGTCTTCCTGAATTTGACTCAGCGGTGAAGTATGATGTATGTCATTTAAGTGACAGAGGTCTTTTGTCTGTTTATAGTTAGTTGTGGGCAGTAAATAAACGTATGATGACATTTTAAAGATGTAATAGGTTCTAATACTATGATGTTTTTGTTTTCCTGTATTTATTAGATTAAATTAATTAATAAATATTAATTATTATATTTATTAATTATTTATTGGATTTTAAAATTGGAATTTAAAGTGTTTACTTCTTTTGAGAGACATGTCTTGAAACATGTATTCGGTTTACATTTAGGTACGTATCTATTCCGTTTTTATTTTATTTTTGCAAATTGGTTTCAATTCTATACCAGATTCATTATAATTTAGGCATAGTTGACTCTGTGAAAGTAAAAGTTCAGATCAGTACACCCTTTGATTGAGCATACCTCATCATTAAAATTGAACAAGAAACACTGACGTTTAGATCACTTCATGATGCATTCACAGATGATTGCAGCTAAACTAGCTGCTAAAATAAAAGTTGAAAATAAAAGATAGGCATAATTTTTAGTTACATCTCATGTAATGTATTTCAAAGTATTTAATGTAGTTCTACAAAATACTCATTGCAAAAACATTGATGTTCCAACAAGAATATTTTTAACGAAATAGTATCTAAAATTAGACGCCAAAACCAATGTCGATATTTCATCGATAAAATACTTGATGCTCTTGATACACTCTAATTGGTCCTATTTACGTCATCAGTTCCGTCTCATTCCTGACACTCAAATATGTGAATTGTTCGTTCAAATATTGTAGGATTCATTTATGGAAATAAATCAACGGCTAAAACATAAATTGCGCCTAAGTCCGTTTATATAAGCCGTTGTTTTTTTAAGGAAATTGCTCGATATCTAC
Organism: Rhynchophorus ferrugineus; assembly: GCF_030347505.1. Classification (NCBI taxonomy): domain Eukaryota; kingdom Metazoa; phylum Arthropoda; class Insecta; order Coleoptera; family Curculionidae; genus Rhynchophorus; species Rhynchophorus ferrugineus. The sequence continues at coordinate 3,628,914 of NW_027472583.1, read as the reverse complement.
GACGTAGAATTACGCGGTCGATTTATATATGCCACAGAGGAAAATATAAACAATTAATCCTTGAACTTGCTAGTGCTCCGAAGTTAGGTTAAGTATGTTTGCGATTCGCGATTAATTGGTATCAATGTATTAAATCGAGTAAAAGAAAGTGGTAGTTAACTTTCTTTATACACATATTATAGATATTGTTTTAATTTATTATTTTTCCTACAACAAAAAAAATTATTTAAAAATAAAATATTTTTATAAAAAATTCTTAAAAGTAATTTTAGTATGTTATAAAATATAACATTGATATTAATAAACTCAACAAAATTTTAAATATAAAGGGAAAGTGATTTAACAATTAAAAAGTTTAGTTTACTTAATTAGTGAATCCAATAAAATATATTATATAAATACGATATTCTTGAAGATAGATAAAATTTAAAAGAACTGGCAACGTAGTAAAATCAAATTTTAGGGAACCTGCCTTACCTCCCTATGATTAGACTTTTGTTGTGACGTGACGTTTTCGTAAACGCTCCGCATTTTGCAGGTTTACAAGTTGATGGTGGTATATTATTTTAATTATTTTGAGTTCTAATTGTGTATTCTATGGTGCATCGATGGTGTACGATTCCTCAACATAATAATACACCGGTAGTGGTAACATTTCTATTAAATGTTAGTTCTACGTATCCCGCTCACCAAAACATGAGTTGTCAAAATAAGTTAACAGATAACCTTTATTTAATAAAAAACAACAAAAGTAACGTTACAAAGAAAACTTATTTAAGGAATTTTAGATGGGAATTCAATGAACAGATGTTCCCCCATATAAAATGACCATTTTTAAAGTCAAATGTGACGTTAGTTTGTTTTCTTATCGATTTTGCAACTAGACGAATCCACGACAGATGTTCATGGGTCAAAATACGTGAACCAGAATCGAAATTTGTTTTGATATATATTTTTTTCATTCGGAATTGTTTTAAAACACTGACTGTTAATTGATATTGTATCTGGCAGAATATAACAAATTTAAATGTATGTTTTTAAATAATATCATTATTATATTTCATATCAGAGTTTTTCATTAAAAAAAGTACATATTTAATTTTTGAATTAGCTTTCATTCAATGAAATTCTGTCAGTTTTATTACTTTAATAAAATTCATAAAATTGACACTTGAGGTTATACAACTGCATATACATAAACATCAATGAAATGTTGAAAAGCACTGCTTTTAATACAACACTTCTGTATTATATTTCTATAGATGATTTCTTTATACAAAATTGTAATAATATGGGTACTTACATTTGTACTCAGTTGGGATGTCAGTGTGTGTACTTTTTCTTGAGCTTCGCTCAGCTCCCTTCTTAGTTTTCGAATCTCGTGGGCTTGTTTTTCTTCAGCGGACGAATACAAACTCGATGCAGTCGAAACCAAACTGATTGATGATCCATGAACTAAAATATATCGTTACAAATTGGTAATTGTGTTTAATTAACTGAGTATCTCAGATGTACATTAATTATATTGTATACAAAGAAACTGTTATCATTTCCCGCGACATTGATTGTTTCCTGTTAATTAACTTGGTTCTGACATTAATTACAGAAGTGACAATTACTTACGTTCGTCGTTTTTCGGAATGTTGTGTCGTGAAGTTCCGGAATGCGTCGGACTTAACGGAAACGTACGAGCGTTTGTGGGAGCGGGACTGGTCGGTTGTGACCAATGAGATAGACTCCCGATAGGTAGGCAATAGTACGGTTCCGCTTCATGTTCCGTGTTTCTGTGCAACATCGAGGGGTACAGTTTCTCAGATTTTGTTGATCTGAAACGAAATAACTTTTTAACAAAACCCACATATTTTAATCAGGGACAATAACAAGATACGGTAAAACGGTGCCAAAAACACAAAGTGATGTTTGTAAAAGCAAAGTGAACGAAAAGATTACGTGATTAAGCCTGAAATTGAAGCACAAGTTGAAACACTTTTTTTGTGTGCAAAGCTGTCGTCGAATTTAAAACATTGTTCAGTTGTTATTCACTATGTTCAATTATTAAAGATATTTCCCCTACAGAATATATTTTAAAAAAAATTAAAACTTCTTGAATTATTTTTCTGCTGGTAAAACCTCGAGCATAGGCAACACACAGCTCTAAAGCTTTTAATATAGAGACATTATAACATTTTATGATTATTAATATATAATAAGCTTGATTTTATTATTCATATTTATATTTTATATAGATACATATATACATATATATGTATTTACATAAATATATATAGAAAATAGGAAAACAGAAGAAAAACAGTTTTAGCCTGGCACCTTCGCAATATTATCATAAAATAAAACGCCAACATTTTGAATCTTTGATGATTCTTTGTTCACGTTCTATTTTAGGAGCTTGATTTTTGCGGTAAATACATTGATAAGCAAGCAACCCACAAGTCAGACAAAAGCGATATTATCGGAAATCGGCAATCTGAACATAGTGAATAAGAAAAAGCACACAACCATTTCTTTAAAATTCATTTTTCTACCTGGGAAATGTCCTGTCACGAAGGTAGCTGCTCATGAAAACAAAATTTATACATTGTCTGTCGTAATTTAGTCGTAGTTTCAATTTTGACAAAGTGTTTATAGTTTTGTCTAACGCAAGAATGGTTCAGAAGGGATGCTTACCTAATGCTATTGCTTCTACTCAATCTAGAAGGGGAATCTCTGAGAAGGCGGGTGTGTGTAAGGCTACTTCTGTGACCTGGAAGACTTGTGAGGCTCTCCATACTATCAGTTTCAGAAAGCCTTGGTGCAACTGAGTAAGTATTGCTGAAAAATTTTACATTATATAATTACATATATTTTTATACGTTTTTTTCTATAGATTTAATACTACTTCATTTTTATTTATAACAAAATTGATTTTCTTAATTTTAATGCTTTTGTGTATAGTATGTTCGAATAAATAATTTCAAGTGATATAATAATAAAACAAGAAATACACCATCAATTATAATGATAGCTTTGTTTTATATACATTTTTTATTTATTTAAAGATATTATAATTAATTTTGTGCAGAAATATGATATATCAGTAATTTTCGATAGCTGGACGTTCCTGAAATAACAAGAACTAAAATTTGAGGTGGTGTTTTGAATTGTAATATCATGAGATGATAGTAATAGAGTATTAAATTAAGATACTTTTACATTGAAATTAATATTCGTACCCTTTCTTCATGAATATCTAGATTGGTATATCCCACAACCAATTATGTATGTATTGTTGAATTATTCAATTTATCCAAACTTACCTATGTCGTAGCCAAGGAGCGTAAGGGCTACAGTTCTCGATTGCTTGAGTGTCACTCAGTGAACCATCGCTGGCCTTCGGTCTGACCTGTCTCATCACCAGGCCGTATTCCTGGTGCACTCCGCCTTTCGGCAAACTCTGCGAGCCCATCATCAGGCGTTCCCTTACCGATTGTGACAACTGATTAGCCGTGTTGCCGGTTAACGAGTACGACTTAAATTGTGGAGGGGACGGTTCTATAACAACAAAAGCTTTAATAAATCAGCCATCTGTTTATATTAATTTTGATAACAGCAATAGCGAGGGGGCTAATCTATTTTATAGTGTTTATATTATGGAATAAGTGTTTATAATAATAAATGTAAATGTTTATATATTTTAAAATCATATAGATACTTAGAAATAAATCGATTCGGATGTTTTATATTATTAATCTTGATGTATGTTATACGTCATATTCGCCAGATTTAGCTCTACAGATTAAAATTTAATTATATTGAACGATATATTATATTAAAGTATATTGAATGATTGAAATAAACACATTACTCTATTTTACTTACTGTGTGATTGTTGTAGATCGCTTGAACATGTTTGAGTACCTCCAGATACCTTCACTTTAGTTCTGGGAACTGCCGAGACAGCTGCTGATTTCCCATTATGGTTCTGAATGACTGAAAAATCATTAAACAGTTAAATATGATTTACATTAGACATGGGGCAATAATATATATAACTTCTATTACTTCAAATTGTACCATACAGCTTAAGAAAGTGGATTATTTTTTATTATTTTGCGGTTTAGGTCAGTAACGTTAATTTTTATTTGGTATGGTTATATAATACTGAAGAATAGATTGTTAAAAGTAATTTTTCCTTATAATTAGAAAACAATACTTCAAAGTGTCATCAGTTGCTGCTTATATACTTTTCTTCTACAATTTTTTGTAACAACATATGGATTTTCTAATTAAAGTATAATTCTAAAAAATATTTGTACTTTCTTAAGAATAATAACTTTTGAGTGAGTTATCAAATGAAGCTATATTTATATCTAGAATATTTTATAGACTGTTGCCTTCAAACGCGTTATAGTACGGCTTCATTGAATATGCTTTACTAGAGATGTTGGGATGTGCTTGTTTATTTCACCCCAAAATACACATATTTTGAGAGTTTCATCTTCCTCTAAGAGTTAAGATATTTTGGCCTTTTCTCCATATATATAGTCGTGAATATTTGCGATTTTTTGTTATTTTCAGTTTTTTTTGTTCTTATTTCTGTTCAAGCAACGGTAGGTTAATGAAAATTATAGGAATCATAGAGAAGTTTACGTAGAATCGAATGATTGTATAATAATTATTGTACAGCCTTTACTTTTTAAGTTATACAATCGAAAGTGTATTTTTAAAGAATGGGTGGATATCCGTTTATGACACATATCGTAAAAATTATAAATTCTGAAGCAATTTAACATGGATCTTCGTTTATTTTACCCCAAAATACATATGTTTTGAGCGTTTCATCTTCATCTGAGAGTTAAGATATTTTGGCCTTTTTTCCATATATATAGTCATGAAAATTTGCGATTTTTTGTCATTTTCAGTTTTTTTGTTCTTATTTCTGTTCAAGCAATGGTAGGTTAATGAAAATTTTAGAAATTATAGAGAATTTTACGTAGAATCCAATGGTTGTATAATAATTATTGCACAGCCTTTACTTTTTAAGTTATACAATGGAAAGCGTAGTTTTAAAGAATGGGTGAATATCCGTTGAAGACACATATCGTAAACATTATAAATTCTGAAGCAATTTAACATGGATCTTCGTTTATTTTACCCCAAAATACATATATTTTGAGCGTTTCATCTTCATCTGAGAGTTGAGATATTTTGGCCATTTTTCCATATATATAGTCATGAAAATTTGCCATTTTTTTTTTGTCATTTTCAGTTTTTTTGTTCTTATTTCTGTTCAAGCAATGGTAGGTTAATGAAAATTATAGGAATTATAGAGAATTTTACGTAGAATCCAATGGTTGTATAATAATTATTGCACAGCCTTTACTTTTTAAGTTATACAATGGAAAGCGTATTTTTAAAGAATGGGTGAATATCCGTTGAAGACACATATCGTAAAAATTATAAATTCTGAAGCAATTTAACATGGATCTTCGTTTATTTTACCCCAAAATACATATGTTTTGAGCGTTTCATCTTCATCTGAGAGTTAAGATATTTTGGCCTTTTTTCCATATATATAGTCATGAAAATTTGCGATTTTTTGTCATTTTCAGTTTTTTTGTTCTTATTTCTGTTTAAGCAATGGTAGGTTAATGAAAATTATAGGAATTATAGAGAATTTTACGTAGAATCCAATGGTTGTATAATAATTATTGCACAGCCTTTACTTTTTAAGTTATACAATGGAAAGCGTATTTTTAAAGAATGGGTGAATATCCGTTGAAGACACATATCGTAAAAATTATAAATTCTGAAGCAATTTAACATGGATCTTCGTTTATTTTACCCCAAAATACATATGTTTTGAGCGTTTCATCTTCATCTGAGAGTTAAGATGTTTTGGCCTTTTTTCCATATATATAGTCATGAAAATTTGCGATTTTTTGTCATTTTCAGTTTTTTTGTTCTTATTTCTGTTCAAGCAATGGTAGGTTAATGAAAATTTTAGAAATTATAGAGAATTTTACGTAGAATCCAATGGTTGTATAATAATTATTGCACAGCCTTTACTTTTTAAGTTATACAATGGAAAGCGTATTTTTAAAGAATGGGTGAATATCCGTTGAAGACACATATCGTAAAAATTATAAATTCTGAAGCAATTTAACATGGATCTTCGTTTATTTTACCCCAAAATACATATGTTTTGAGCGTTTCATCTTCATCTGAGAGTTAAGATGTTTTGGCCTTTTTTCCATATATATAGTCATGAAAATTTGCGATTTTTTGTCATTTTCAGTTTTTTTGTTCTTATTTCTGTTTAAGCAATGGTAGGTTAATGAAAATTATAGGAATTATAGAGAATTTTACGTAGAATCCAATGGTTGTATAATAATTATTGCACAGCCTTTACTTTTTAAGTTATACAATGGAAAGCGTATTTTTAAAGAATGGGTGAATATCCGTTGAAGACACATATCGTAAAAATTATAAATTCTGAAGCAATTTAACATGGATCTTCGTTTATTTTACCCCAAAATACATATGTTTTGAGCGTTTCATCTTCATCTGAGAGTTAAGATGTTTTGGCCTTTTTTCCATATATATAGTCATGAAAATTTGCGATTTTTTGTCATTTTCAGTTTTTTTGTTCTTATTTCTGTTCAAGCAATGGTAGGTTAATGAAAATTATAGGAATTATAGAGAATTTTACGTAGAATCCAATGGTTGTATAATAATTATTGCACAGCCTTTACTTTTTAAGTTATACAATGGAAAGCGTATTTTTAAAGAATGGGTGAATATCCGTTGAAGACACATATCGTAAAAATTATAAATTCTGAAGCAATTTAACATGGATCTTCGTTTATTTTACCCCAAAATACATATATTTTGAGAGTTTCATCTTCATCTGAGAGTTAAGATATTTTGGCCTTTTTTCCATATATATAGTCATGAAAATTTGCGATTTTTTGTCATTTTCAGTTTTTTTGTTCTTATTTCTGTTCAAGCAATGGTAGGTTAATGAAAATTATAGGAATTATAGAGAATTTTACGTAGAATCCAATGGTTGTATAATAATTATTGCACAGCCTTTACTTTTTAAGTTATACAATGGAAAGCGTATTTTTAAAGAATGGGTGGATATCCATTAATGACACATATCGTAAACATTATAAATTCTGAAGCAATTTAACATGGGTCTTCGTTTATTTTACCCCAAAATACATATATTTTGAGAGTTTCATCTTCATCTGAGAGTTAAGATATTTTGGCTTTTTTTCCATATATACAGTCATGAAAATTTGCGATTTTTTGTTATTTTCAGTTTTTTTGTTCTTATTTCTGTTCAAGCAATGGTAGGTTAATGAAAATTATAGGAATTATAGAGAATTTTACGTAGAATCGAATGGTTGTATAATAATTATTGCACAGCCTTTACTTTTTAAGTTATACAATGGAAAGCGTAGTTTTAAAGAATGGGTGAATATCCATTGAAGACACATATCGTAAAAATTATAAATTCTGAAGCAATTTAACATGGATCTTCGTTTATTTTACCCCAAAATACATATGTTTTGAGCGTTTCATCTTCATCTGAGAGTTAAGATGTTTTGGCCTTTTTTCCATATTCCATGAAAATTTGCGATTTTTTGTCATTTTCAGTTTTTTTGTTCTTATTTCTGTTCAAGCAATGGTAGGTTAATGAAAATTATAGGATTTATAGAGAATTTTACGTAGAATCCAATGGTTGTATAATAATTATTGCACAGCCTTTACTTTTTAAGTTATACAATGGAAAGCGTATTTTTAAAGAATGGGTGAATATCCGTTGAAGACACATATCGTAAAAATTATAAATTCTGAAGCAATTTAACATGGATCTTCGTTTATTTTACCCCAAAATACATATGTTTTGAGCGTTTCATCTTCATCTGAGAGTTAAGATATTTTGGCCTTTTTTCCATATATATAGTCATGAAATTTTGCGATTTTTTGTCACTTTCAGTTTTTTTGTTCTTATTTCTGTTCAAGCAATGGTAGGTTAATGAAAATTATAGGAATTATAGAGAATTTTACGTAGAATCCAATGGTTGTATAATAATTATTGCACAGCCTTTACTTTTTAAGTTATACAATGGAAAGCGTATTTTTAAAGAATGGGTGAATATCCGTTGAAGACACATATCGTAAAAATTATAAATTCTGAAGCAATTTAACATGGGTCTTCGTTTATTTTACCCCAAAATACATATATTTTGAGAGTTTCATCTTCATCTGAGAGTTAAGATATTTTGGCCTTTTTTCCATATATATAGTCATGAAAATTTGCGATTTTTTGTCATTTTCAGTTTTTTTGTTCTTATTTCTGTTCAAGCAATGGTAGGTTAATGAAAATTATAGGAATTATAGAGAATTTTACGGAGAATTCAATGGTTGTATAATAATTATTGCACAGCCTTTACTTTTTAATGGGTGGATATCCGTTAATGACACATATCGTAAACATTATAAATTCTGAAGCAATTTAACATGGATCTTCGTTTATTTTACCCCAAAATACATATGTTTTAAGCGTTTCATATTCATCTGAGAGTTAAGATATTTTGGCTTTTTTTCCATATATATAGTCATGAAAATTTGCGATTTTTTGTTATTTTCAGTTTTTTTGTTCTTATTTCTGTTCAAACAATGGTAGGTTAATGAAAATTATAGGAATTATAGAGAATTTTACGTAGAATTCAATGGTTGTATAATAATTATTGCACAGCCTTTACTTTTTAAGTTATACAATGGATAGCGTATTTTTAAAGAATGGGTGGATATCCGTTTATGACACATATCGTAAAAATTATAAATTCTGAAGCAATTTAACATGGATCTTCGTTTATTTTACCCCAAAATACATATGTTTTGAGCGTTTCATCTTCATCTGAGAGTTAAGATATTTTGGCCTTTTTTCCATATATATAGTCATGAAAATTTGCGATTTTTTGTCATTTTCAGTTTTTTTGTTCTTATTTCTGTTCAAGCAATGGTAGGTTAATGAAAATTATAGGAATTATAGAGAATTTTACGTAGAATCCAATGGTTGTATAATAATTATAGCACAGCCTTTACTTTTTAAGTTATACAATGGAAAGCGTATTTTTAAAGAATGGGTGAATATCCGTTGAAGACACATATCGTAAAAATTATAAATTCTGAAGCAATTTAACATGGGTCTTCGTTTATTTTACCCCAAAATACATATATTTTGAGAGTTTCATCTTCATCTGAGAGTTAAGATATTTTGGCCTTTTTTCCATATATATAGTCATGAAAATTTGCGATTTTTTGTCATTTTCAGTTTTTTTGTTCTTATTTCTGTTCAAGCAATGGTAGGTTAATGAAAATTATAGGAATTATAGAGAATTTTACGTAGAATTCAATGGTTGTATAATAATTATTGCACAGCCTTTACTTTTTCAGTTATACAATGGAAAGCGTATTTTTAAAGAATGGGTGGATATCCGTTAATGACACATATCGTAAACATTATAAATTCTGAAGCAATTTAACATGGATCTTCGTTTATTTTACCCCAAAATACATATGTTTTGAGCGTTTCATCTTCATCTGAGAGTTAAGATGTTTTGGCCTTTTTTCCATATATATAGTCATGAAAATTTGCGATTTTTTGTCATTTTCAGTTTTTTTGTTCTTATTTCTGTTCAAGCAATGGTAGGTTAATGAAAATTATAGGAATTATAGAAAATTTTACGTAGAATTCAATGGTTGTATAATAATTATTGCACAGCCTTTACTTTTTAAGTTATACAATGGAAAGCGTATTTTTAAAGAATGGGTGGATATCCGTTAATGACACATATCGTAAACATTATAAATTCTGAAGCAATTTAACATGGATCTTCGTTTATTTTACCCCAAAATACATATCTTTTGAGCGTTTCATCTTCATCTGAGAGTTAAGATATTTTGGCCTTTTTTCCATATATATAGTCATGAAAATTTGCGATTTTTTGTCATTTTCAGTTTTTTTGTTCTTATTTCTGTTCAAACAATGGTAGGTTAATGAAAATTATAGGAATTATAGAGAATTTTACGTAGAATTCAATGGTTGTATAATAATTATTGCACAGCCTTTACTTTTTAAGTTATACAATGGAAAGCGTATTTTTAAAGAATGGGTGGATATCCGTTGAAGACACATATCGTAAAAATTATAAATTCTGAAGCAATTTAACATGGATCTTCGTTTATTTTACCCCAAAATACATATATTTTGAGAGTTTCATCTTCATCTGAGAGTTAAGATATTTTGGCCTTTTTTTCCATATATATAGTCATGAAAATTTGCGATTTTTTGTCATTTTCAGTTTTTTTGTTCTTATTTCTGTTCAAGCAATGGTAGGTTAATGAAAATTATAGGAATTATAGAGAATTTTACGTAGAATTCAATGGTTGTATAATAATTATTGCACAGCCTTTACTTTTTAAGTTATGCAATGGAAAGCGTATTTTTAAAGAATGGGTGGATATCCGTTAATGACACATATCGTAAACATTATAAATTCTGAAGCAATTTAACATGGATCTTCGTTTATTTTACCCCAAAATACATATATTTTGAGAGTTTCATCTTCATCTGAGAGTTAAGATATTTTGGCCTTTTTTCCATATATATAGTCATGAAAATTTGCGATTTTTTGTCATTTTCAGTTTTTTTGTTCTTATTTCTGTTCAAGCAATGGTAGGTTAATGAAAATTATAGAAATTATAGAGAATTTTACGTAGAATCCAATGGTTGTATAATAATTATTGCACAGCCTTTACTTTTTAAGTTATACAATGGAAAGCGTATTTTTAAAGAATGGGTGGATATCCGTTAATGACACATATCGTAAACATTATAAATTCTGAAGCAATTTAACATGGATCTTCGTTTATTTTACCCCAAAATACATATGTTTTGAGCGTTTCATCTTCATCTGAGAGTTAAGATGTTTTGGCCTTTTTTCCATATATATAGTCATGAAAATTTGCGATTTTTTGTCATTTTCAGGTTTTTTGTTCTTATTTCTGTTCAAGCAATGGTAGGTTAATGAAAATTATAGGAATTATAGAGAATTTTACGTAGAATTCAATGGTTGTATAATAATTATTGCACAGCCTTTACTTTTTAAGTTATACAATGGAAAGCGTAGTTTTAAAGAATGGGTGAATATCCGTTGAAGACACATATCGTAAACATTATAAATTCTGAAGCAATTTAACATGGATCTTCGTTTATTTTACCCCAAAATACATATATTTTGAGAGTTTCATCTTCATCTGAGAGTTAAGATATTTTGGCCTTTTTTCCATATATATAGTCATGAAAATTTGCGATTTTTTGTTATTTTCAGTTTTTTTGTTCCTATTTCTGTTCAAGCAATGGTAGGTTAATGAAAATTATAGGAATTATAGAGAATTTTACGTAGAATCGAATGGTTGTATAATAATTATTGCATAGCCTTTACTTTTTAAGTTATACAATGGAAAGCGTAGTTTTAAAGAATGGGTGAATATCCGTTGAAGACACATATCGTAAAAATTATAAATTCTGAAGCAATTTAACATGGATCTTCGTTTATTTTACCCCAAAATACATATGTTTTGAGCGTTTCATCTTCATCTGAGAGTTAAGATGTTTTGGCCTTTTTTCCATATATATAGTCATGAAAATTTGCGATTTTTTGTCATTTTCAGTTTTTTTGTTCTTATTTCTGTTCAAGCAATGGTAGGTTAATGAAAATTATAGGATTTATAGAGAATTTTACGTAGAATCCAATGGTTGTATAATAATTATTGCACAGCCTTTACTTTTTAAGTTATACAATGGAAAGCGTATTTTTAAAGAATGGGTGAATATCCGTTGAAGACACATATCGTAAAAATTATAAATTCTGAAGCAATTTAACATGGATCTTCGTTTATTTTACCCCAAAATACATATGTTTTGAGCGTTTCATCTTCATCTGAGAGTTAAGATGTTTTGGCCTTTTTTCCATATATATAGTCATGAAAATTTGCGATTTTTTGTCATTTTCAGTTTTTTTGTTCCTATTTCTGTTCAAGCAATGGTAGGTTAATGAAAATTATAGGAATTATAGAGAATTTTACGTAGAATCGAATGGTTGTATAATAATTATTGCACAGCCTTTACTTTTTAAGTTATACAATGGAAAGCGTAGTTTTAAAGAATGGGTGAATATCCGTTGAAGACACATATCGTAAACATTATAAATTCTGAAGCAATTTAACATGGATCTTCGTTTATTTTACCCCAAAATACATATATTTTGAGAGTTTCATCTTCATCTGAGAGTTAAGATATTTTGGCTTTTTTTCCATATATATAGTCATGAAAATTTGCGATTTTTTGTTATTTTCAGTTTTTTTGTTCCTATTTCTGTTCAAGCAATGGTAGGTTAATGAAAATTATAGGAATTATAGAGAATTTTACGTAGAATCGAATGGTTGTATAATAATTATTGCACAGCCTTTACTTTTTAAGTTATACAATGGAAAGCGTAGTTTTAAAGAATGGGTGAATATCCGTTGAAGACACATATCGTAAAAATTATAAATTCTGAAGCAATTTAACATGGATCTTCGTTTATTTTACCCCAAAATACATATGTTTTGAGCGTTTCATCTTCATCTGAGAGTTAAGATGTTTTGGCCTTTTTTCCATATATATAGTCATGAAAATTTGCGATTTTTTGTCATTTTCAGTTTTTTTGTTCTTATTTCTGTTCAAGCAATGGTAGGTTAATGAAAATTATAGGATTTATAGAGAATTTTACGTAGAATCCAATGGTTGTATAATAATTATTGCACAGCCTTTACTTTTTAAGTTATACAATGGAAAGCGTATTTTTAAAGAATGGGTGAATATCCGTTGAAGACACATATCGTAAAAATTATAAATTCTGAAGCAATTTAACATGGATCTTCGTTTATTTTACCCCAAAATACATATGTTTTGAGCGTTTCATCTTCATCTGAGAGTTAAGATGTTTTGGCCTTTTTTCCATATATTTTTTCCATGAAAATTTGCGATTTTTTGTCATTTTCAGTTTTTTTGTTCTTATTTCTGTTCAAGCAATGGTAGGTTAATGAAAATTATAGGATTTATAGAGAATTTTACGTAGAATCCAATGGTTGTATAATAATTATTGCACAGCCTTTACTTTTTAAGTTATACAATGGAAAGCGTATTTTTAAAGAATGGGTGAATATCCGTTGAAGACACATATCGTAAAAATTATAAATTCTGAAGCAATTTAACATGGATCTTCGTTTATTTTACCCCAAAATACATATGTTTTGAGCGTTTCATCTTTATCTGAGAGTTAAGATGTTTTGGCCTTTTTTCCATATATATGTCATATAGTCATGAAAATTTGCGATTTTTTGTCATTTTCAGTTTTTTTGTTCTTATTTCTGTTCAAGCAATGGTAGGTTAATGAAAATTATAGGAATTATAGAGAATTTTACGTAGAATCCAATGGTTGTATAATAATTATAGCACAGCCTTTACTTTTTAAGTTATACAATGGAAAGCGTATTTTTAAAGAATGGGTGGATATCCGTTGAAGACACATATCGTAAAAATTATAAATTCTGAAGCAATTTAACATGGATCTTCGTTTATTTTACCCCAAAATACATATATTTTGAGAGTTTCATCTTCATCTGAGAGTTAAGATATTTTGGCCTTTTTTTCCATATATATAGTCATGAAAATTTGCGATTTTTTGTCATTTTCGGTTTTTTTGTTCTTATTTCTGTTCAAGCAATGGTAGGTTAATGAAAATTATAGGAATTATAGAGAATTTTACGTAGAATTCAATGGTTGTATAATAATTATTGCACAGCCTTTACTTTTTAAGTTATACAATGGAAAGCGTATTTTTAAAGAATGGGTGGATATCCGTTAATAACACATATCGTAAACATTATAAATTCTGAAGCAATTTAACATGGATCTTCGTTTATTTTACCCCAAAATACATATGTTTTGAGCGTTTCATCTTCATCTGAGAGTTAAGATATTTTGGCCTTTTTTTCCATATATATAGTCATGAAAATTTGCGATTTTTTGTCATTTTCGGTTTTTTTGTTCTTATTTCTGTTCAAGCAATGGTAGGTTAATGAAAATTATAGGAATTATAGAGAATTTTACGTAGAATTCAATGGTTGTATAATAATTATTGCACAGCCTTTACTTTTTAAGTTATACAATGGAAAGCGTATTTTTAAAGAATGGGTGAATATCCGTTAATGACACATATCGTAAACATTATAAATTCTGAAGCAATTTAACATGGATCTTCGTTTATTTTACCCCAAAATACATATATTTTGAGAGTTTCATCTTCATCTGAGAGTTAAGATATTTTGGCCTTTTTTTCCATATATATAGTCATGAAAATTTGCGATTTTTTGTCATTTTCAGTTTTTTTGTTCTTATTTCTGTTCAAGCAATGGTAGGTTAATGAAAATTATAGGAATTATAGAGAATTTTACGTAGAATTCAATGGTTGTATAATAATTATTGCACAGCCTTTACTTTTTAAGTTATACAATGGAAAGCGTATTTTTAAAGAATGGGTGGATATCCGTTAATGACACATATCGTAAACATTATAAATTCTGAAGCAATTTAACATGGATCTTCGTTTATTTTACCCCAAAATACATATGTTTTGAGCGTTTCATCTTCATCTGAGAGTTAAGATGTTTTGGCCTTTTTTCCATATATATAGTCATGAAAATTTGCGATTTTTTGTCATTTTCAGGTTTTTTGTTCTTATTTCTGTTCAAGCAATGGTAGGTTAATGAAAATTATAGGAATTATAGAGAATTTTACGTAGAATTCAATGGTTGTATAATAATTATTGCACAGCCTTTACTTTTTAAGTTATACAATGGAAAGCGTAGTTTTAAAGAATGGGTGGATATCCGTTAATGACACATATCGTAAACATTATAAATTCTGAAGCAATTTAACATGGATCTTCGTTTATTTTACCCCAAAATACATATGTTTTGAGCGTTTCATCTTCATCTGAGAGTTAAGATGTTTTGGCCTTTTTTCCATATATATAGTCATGAAAATTTGCGATTTTTTGTCATTTTCAGTTTT
Organism: Rhynchophorus ferrugineus; assembly: GCF_030347505.1. Taxonomy (NCBI): domain Eukaryota; kingdom Metazoa; phylum Arthropoda; class Insecta; order Coleoptera; family Curculionidae; genus Rhynchophorus; species Rhynchophorus ferrugineus. Next base: position 3,613,721 of record NW_027472583.1, on the reverse strand, counting down.
TTTGTTCTTATTTCTGTTCAAGCAATGGTAGGTTAATGAAAATTATAGGAATTATAGAGAATTTTACGTAGAATTCAATGGTTGTATAATAATTATTGCACAGCCTTTACTTTTTAAGTTATACAATGGAAAGCGTATTTTTAAAGAATGGGTGGATATCCGTTAATGACACATATCGTAAACATTATAAATTCTGAAGCAATTTAACATGGATCTTCGTTTATTTTACCCCAAAATACATATGTTTTGAGCGTTTCATCTTCATCTGAGAGTTAAGATGTTTTGGCCTTTTTTCCATATATATAGTCATGAAAATTTGCGATTTTTTGTCATTTTCAGGTTTTTTGTTCTTATTTCTGTTCAAGCAATGGTAGGTTAATGAAAATTATAGGAATTATAGAGAATTTTACGTAGAATTCAATGGTTGTATAATAATTATTGCACAGCCTTTACTTTTTAAGTTATACAATGGAAAGCGTAGTTTTAAAGAATGGGTGAATATCCGTTGAAGACACATATCGTAAACATTATAAATTCTGAAGCAATTTAACATGGATCTTCGTTTATTTTACCCCAAAATACATATATTTTGAGAGTTTCATCTTCATCTGAGAGTTAAGATATTTTGGCTTTTTTTCCATATATATAGTCATGAAAATTTGCGATTTTTTGTTATTTTCAGTTTTTTTGTTCCTATTTCTGTTCAAGCAATGGTAGGTTAATGAAAATTATAGGAATTATAGAGAATTTTACGTAGAATCGAATGGTTGTATAATAATTATTGCATAGCCTTTACTTTTTAAGTTATACAATGGAAAGCGTAGTTTTAAAGAATGGGTGAATATCCGTTGAAGACACATATCGTAAAAATTATAAATTCTGAAGCAATTTAACATGGATCTTCGTTTATTTTACCCCAAAATACATATGTTTTGAGCGTTTCATCTTCATCTGAGAGTTAAGATGTTTTGGCCTTTTTTCCATATATATAGTCATGAAAATTTGCGATTTTTTGTCATTTTCAGTTTTTTTGTTCTTATTTCTGTTCAAGCAATGGTAGGTTAATGAAAATTATGGGATTTATAGAGAATTTTACGTAGAATCCAATGGTTGTATAATAATTATTGCACAGCCTTTACTTTTTAAGTTATACAATGGAAAGCGTATTTTTAAAGAATGGGTGGATATCCGTTAATAACACATATCGTAAACATTATAAATTCTGAAGCAATTTAACATGGATCTTCGTTTATTTTACCCCAAAATACATATGTTTTGAGCGTTTCATCTTCATCTGAGAGTTAAGATATTTTGGCCTTTTTTTCCATATATATAGTCATGAAAATTTGCGATTTTTTGTCATTTTCGGTTTTTTTGTTCTTATTTCTGTTCAAGCAATGGTAGGTTAATGAAAATTATAGGAATTATAGAGAATTTTACGTAGAATTCAATGGTTGTATAATAATTATTGCACAGCCTTTACTTTTTAAGTTATACAATGGAAAGCGTATTTTTAAAGAATGGGTGAATATCCGTTAATGACACATATCGTAAACATTATAAATTCTGAAGCAATTTAACATGGATCTTCGTTTATTTTACCCCAAAATACATATATTTTGAGAGTTTCATCTTCATCTGAGAGTTAAGATATTTTGGCCTTTTTTTCCATATATATAGTCATGAAAATTTGCGATTTTTTGTCATTTTCAGTTTTTTTGTTCTTATTTCTGTTCAAGCAATGGTAGGTTAATGAAAATTATAGGAATTATAGAGAATTTTACGTAGAATTCAATGGTTGTATAATAATTATTGCACAGCCTTTACTTTTTAAGTTATACAATGGAAAGCGTATTTTTAAAGAATGGGTGGATATCCGTTAATGACACATATCGTAAACATTATAAATTCTGAAGCAATTTAACATGGATCTTCGTTTATTTTACCCCAAAATACATATGTTTTGAGCGTTTCATCTTCATCTGAGAGTTAAGATGTTTTGGCCTTTTTTCCATATATATAGTCATGAAAATTTGCGATTTTTTGTCATTTTCAGGTTTTTTGTTCTTATTTCTGTTCAAGCAATGGTAGGTTAATGAAAATTATAGGAATTATAGAGAATTTTACGTAGAATCGAATGGTTGTATAATAATTATTGCACAGCCTTTACTTTTTAAGTTATACAATGGAAAGCGTAGTTTTAAAGAATGGGTGAATATCCGTTGAAGACACATATCGTAAAAATTATAAATTCTGAAGCAATTTAACATGGATCTTCGTTTATTTTACCCCAAAATACATATGTTTTGAGCGTTTCATCTTTATCTGAGAGTTAAGATGTTTTGGCCTTTTTTCCATATATATGTCATATAGTCATGAAAATTTGCGATTTTTTGTCATTTTCAGTTTTTTTGTTCTTATTTCTGTTCAAGCAATGGTAGGTTAATGAAAATTATAGGAATTATAGAGAATTTTACGTAGAATCCAATGGTTGTATAATAATTATAGCACAGCCTTTACTTTTTAAGTTATACAATGGAAAGCGTATTTTTAAAGAATGGGTGAATATCCGTTGAAGACACATATCGTAAAAATTATAAATTCTGAAGCAATTTAACATGGGTCTTCGTTTATTTTACCCCAAAATACATATATTTTGAGAGTTTCATCTTCATCTGAGAGTTAAGATATTTTGGCCTTTTTTCCATATATATAGTCATGAAAATTTGCGATTTTTTGTCATTTTCAGTTTTTTTGTTCTTCTTTCTGTTCAAGCAATGGTAGGTTAATGAAAATTATAGGAATTATAGAGAATTTTACGTAGAATCCAATGGTTGTATAATAATTATTGCACAGCCTTTACTTTTTAAGTTATACAATGGAAAGCGTATTTTTAAAGAATGGGTGAATATCCGTTGAAGACACATATCGTAAAAATTATAAATTCTGAAGCAATTTAACATGGATCTTCGTTTATTTTACCCCAAAATACATATGTTTTGAGCGTTTCATCTTCATCTGAGAGTTAAGATGTTTTGGCCTTTTTTCCATATATATAGTCATGAAAATTTGCGATTTTTTGTCATTTTCAGTTTTTTTGTTCTTATTTCTGTTCAAACAATGGTAGGTTAATGAAAATTATAGGAATTATAGAGAATTTTACGTAGAATTCAATGGTTGTATAATAATTATTGCACAGCCTTTACTTTTTAAGTTATATAATGGAAAGCGTATTTTTAAAGAATGGGTGGATATCCGTTAATGACACATATCGTAAACATTATAAATTCTGAAGCAATTTAACATGGATCTTCGTTTATTTTACCCCAAAATACATATATTTTGAGAGTTTCATCTTCATCTGAGAGTTAAGATATTTTGGCTTTTTTTCCATATATATAGTCATGAAAATTTGCGATTTTTTGTTATTTTCAGTTTTTTTGTTCTTATTTTTGTTCAAGCAATGGTAGGTTAATGAAAATTTTAGAAATTATAGAGAATTTTACGTAGAATCCAATGGTTGTATAATAATTATTGCACAGCCTTTACTTTTTAAGTTATACAATGGAAAGCGTAGTTTTAAAGAATGGGTGAATATCCGTTGAAGACACATATCGTAAACATTATAAATTCTGAAGCAATTTAACATGGATCTTCGTTTATTTTACCCCAAAATACATATATTTTGAGAGTTTCATCTTCATCTGAGAGTTAAGATATTTTGGCCTTTTTTTCCATATATATAGTCATGAAAATTTGCGATTTTTCGTCATTTTCAGTTTTTTTGTTCTTATTTCTGTTCAAGCAATGGTAGGTTAATGAAAATTATAGGAATTATAGAGAATTTTACGTAGAATTCAATGGTTGTATAATAATTATTGCACAGCCTTTACTTTTTAAGTTATACAATGGAAAGCGTATTTTTAAAGAATGGGTGGATATCCGTTAATGACACATATCGTAAACATTATAAATTCTGAAGCAATTTAACATGGATCTTCGTTTATTTTACCCCAAAATACATATCTTTTGAGCGTTTCATCTTCATCTGAGAGTTAAGATATTTTGGCCTTTTTTCCATATATATAGTCATGAAAATTTGCGATTTTTTGTCATTTTCAGTTTTTTTGTTCTTATTTCTGTTCAAACAATGGTAGGTTAATGAAAATTATAGGAATTATAGAGAATTTTACGTAGAATTCAATGGTTGTATAATAATTATTGCACAGCCTTTACTTTTTAAGTTATACAATGGAAAGCGTATTTTTAAAGAATGGGTGGATATCCGTTGAAGACACATATCGTAAAAATTATAAATTCTGAAGCAATTTAACATGGATCTTCGTTTATTTTACCCCAAAATACATATATTTTGAGAGTTTCATCTTCATCTGAGAGTTAAGATATTTTGGCCTTTTTTTCCATATATATAGTCATGAAAATTTGCGATTTTTTGTCATTTTCAGTTTTTTTGTTCTTATTTCTGTTCAAGCAATGGTAGGTTAATGAAAATTATAGGAATTATAGAGAATTTTACGTAGAATTCAATGGTTGTATAATAATTATTGCACAGCCTTTACTTTTTAAGTTATACAATGGAAAGCGTATTTTTAAAGAATGGGTGGATATCCGTTAATGACACATATCGTAAACATTATAAATTCTGAAGCAATTTAACATGGATCTTCGTTTATTTTACCCCAAAATACATATGTTTTGAGCGTTTCATCTTCATCTGAGAGTTAAGATATTTTGGCTTTTTTTCCATATATATAGTCATGAAAATTTGCGATTTTTTGTCATTTTCAGTTTTTTTGTTCTTATTTCTGTTCAAGCAATGGTAGGTTAATGAAAATTATAGGAATTATAGAGAATTTTACGTAGAATTCAATGGTTGTATAATAATTATTGCACAGCCTTTACTTTTTAAGTTATACAATGGAAAGCGTATTTTTAAAGAATGGGTGAATATCCGTTAATGACACATATCGTAAACATTATAAATTCTGAAGCAATTTAACATGGATCTTCGTTTATTTTACCCCAAAATACATATATTTTGAGAGTTTCATCTTCATCTGAGAGTTAAGATATTTTGGCCTTTTTTTCCATATATATAGTCATGAAAATTTGCGATTTTTTGTCATTTTCATTTTTTTTGTTCTTATTTCTGTTCAAGCAATGGTAGGTTAATGAAAATTATAGGAATTATAGAGAATTTTACGTAGAATTCAATGGTTGTATAATAATTATTGCACAGCCTTTACTTTTTAAGTTATACAATGGAAAGCGTATTTTTAAAGAATGGGTGAATATCCGTTGAAGACACATATCGTAAAAATTATAAATTCTGAAGCAATTTAACATGGATCTTCGTTTATTTTACCCCAAAATACATATATTTTGAGAGTTTCATCTTCATCTGAGAGTTAAGATATTTTGACCTTTTTTTCCATATATATAGTCATGAAAATTTGCGATTTTTTGTCATTTTCAGTTTTTTTGTTCTTATTTCTGTTCAAGCAATGGTAGGTTAATGAAAATTATAGGAATTATAGAGAATTTTACGTAGAATTCAATGGTTGTATAATAATTATTGCACAGCCTTTACTTTTTAAGTTATACAATGGAAAGCGTATTTTTAAAGAATGGGTGGATATCCGTTAATGACACATATCGTAAACATTATAAATTCTGAAGCAATTTAACATGGATCTTCGTTTATTTTACCCCAAAATACATATCTTTTGAGCGTTTCATCTTCATCTGAGAGTTAAGATATTTTGGCCTTTTTTCCATATATATAGTCATGAAAATTTGCGATTTTTTGTCATTTTCAGTTTTTTTGTTCTTATTTCTGTTCAAACAATGGTAGGTTAATGAAAATTATAGGAATTATAGAGAATTTTACGTAGAATTCAATGGTTGTATAATAATTATTGCACAGCCTTTACTTTTTAAGTTATACAATGGAAAGCGTATTTTTAAAGAATGGGTGGATATCCGTTGAAGACACATATCGTAAAAATTATAAATTCTGAAGCAATTTAACATGGATCTTCGTTTATTTTACCCCAAAATACATATATTTTGAGAGTTTCATCTTCATCTGAGAGTTAAGATATTTTGGCCTTTTTTTCCATATATATAGTCATGAAAATTTGCGATTTTTTGTCATTTTCAGTTTTTTTGTTCTTATTTCTGTTCAAGCAATGGTAGGTTAATGAAAATTATAGGAATTATAGAGAATTTTACGTAGAATTCAATGGTTGTATAATAATTATTGCACAGCCTTTACTTTTTAAGTTATACAATGGAAAGCGTATTTTTAAAGAATGGGTGGATATCCGTTAATGACACATATCGTAAACATTATAAATTCTGAAGCAATTTAACATGGATCTTCGTTTATTTTACCCCAAAATACATATGTTTTGAGCGTTTCATCTTCATCTGAGAGTTAAGATATTTTGGCTTTTTTTCCATATATATAGTCATGAAAATTTGCGATTTTTTGTCATTTTCAGTTTTTTTGTTCTTATTTCTGTTCAAGCAATGGTAGGTTAATGAAAATTATAGGAATTATAGAGAATTTTACGTAGAATTCAATGGTTGTATAATAATTATTGCACAGCCTTTACTTTTTAAGTTATACAATGGAAAGCGTATTTTTAAAGAATGGGTGAATATCCGTTAATGACACATATCGTAAACATTATAAATTCTGAAGCAATTTAACATGGATCTTCGTTTATTTTACCCCAAAATACATATATTTTGAGAGTTTCATCTTCATCTGAGAGTTAAGATATTTTGGCCTTTTTTTCCATATATATAGTCATGAAAATTTGCGATTTTTTGTCATTTTCAGTTTTTTTGTTCTTATTTCTGTTCAAGCAATGGTAGGTTAATGAAAATTATAGGAATTATAGAGAATTTTACGTAGAATTCAATGGTTGTATAATAATTATTGCACAGCCTTTACTTTTTAAGTTATACAATGGAAAGCGTATTTTTAAAGAATGGGTGAATATCCGTTGAAGACACATATCGTAAAAATTATAAATTCTGAAGCAATTTAACATGGATCTTCGTTTATTTTACCCCAAAATACATATATTTTGAGAGTTTCATCTTCATCTGAGAGTTAAGATATTTTGACCTTTTTTTCCATATATATAGTCATGAAAATTTGCGATTTTTTGTCATTTTCAGTTTTTTTGTTCTTATTTCTGTTCAAGCAATGGTAGGTTAATGAAAATTATAGGAATTATAGAGAATTTTACGTAGAATTCAATGGTTGTATAATCATTATTGCACAGCCTTTACTTTTTAAGTTATACAATGGAAAGCGTATTTTTAAAGAATGGGTGGATATCCGTTAATGACACATATCGTAAACATTATAAATTCTGAAGCAATTTAACATGGATCTTCGTTTATTTTACCCCAAAATACATATATTTTGAGCGTTTCATCTTCATCTGAGAGTTAAGATATTTTGGCCTTTTTTCCATATAAGTCATGAAAATTTGCGATTTTTTGTCATTTTCAGTTTTTTTGTTCTTATTTCTGTTCAAACAATGGTAGGTTAATGAAAATTATAGGAATTATAGAGAATTTTACGTAGAATCCAATGGTTGTATAATAATTATTGCACAGCCTTTACTTTTTAAGTTATACAATGGAAAGCGTATTTTTAAAGAATGGGTGGATATCCGTTAATGACACATATCGTAAACATTATAAATTCTGAAGCAATTTAACATGGATCTTCGTTTATTTTACCCCAAAATACATATATTTTGAGAGTTTCATCTTCATCTGAGAGTTAAGATATTTTGGCTTTTTTTCCATATATATAGTCATGAAAATTTGCGATTTTTTGTTATTTTCAGTTTTTTTGTTCTTATTTTTGTTCAAGCAATGGTAGGTTAATGAAAATTTTAGAAATTATAGAGAATTTTACGTAGAATCCAATGGTTGTATAATAATTATTGCACAGCCTTTACTTTTTAAGTTATACAGTGGAATGTGTATTTTTAAAGAATGGGTGGCTATCCGTTAACGACACATATCGTAAACATTATAAATTCTGAAGCAATTTAACATGGATCTTCGTTTATTTTACCCCAAAATACATATATTTTGAGAGTTTCGTCTTCATCTGAATGTTAAAATATTTTGAAACATACATAGTTGTGAAAATTTCATTATTTCAAAATTTCATTTAAAAATTCATTATAAGCATCTAGTGAGTAATAATAAGCGTTACCAAAAGAACGTTAGACGGTTTATAACGAGAAATTATTATCACTAAGTCTCGAAGAATTTTACAAACGTCTGACAATCAGGCGAATTTTGTAGGATAATTCGGTTACATATTCGAACATATCAGGCTGAGTCGGATCTCTCTTTAACTAGAATAAAATAAAAAGGAAAATATTGTCCTATTGTAAAAAGAATTTATAAATTGCGATAAGCAAGCAATACATTCGATATGGCGATGACGTGAGTTTCACTGTTTTTTTGAAAGAACCGTATATAAAAAATATTTAGTTACCTTGTGCTTGCTGATTGGTGTTACTAGCAGATCCATTACCATTTGTTGAGCCATTTCTCTTGATGTACCTAATAAAACCGAAAATAGCACTATTAGAACACAAAACAGGTGAAAACATTTTGTTGTCTCTCAGATACCCGATAATTTAAAAATATAAACTCAACAAAAGAAGTACACTGTAACTTTTTAATGAGCGATGATAATAGTTACTCAGCGATTGCAATAAAGTGACTTAGTTTAACGTACGTAAGTTTAATTTAACGACGTTCTTTGATGAGACCTTCTAAAACGCCCTGAACCTAAACACTCAATAAGTCTATTCAAGTTTCGGGAAGTATTATTTTCCTTAATGGATGTTTTAGTGCCCATACGTTAATAAGACATAATTTAGTGGTGGGTATATAACAGTGTAACCCTCTATTCCAGCTAATAAATTTAATAACTACCGCTTTTATGAAGACATATAATTAATTTTGCTTAATTACTATATGTCCAAGAACTGACTATTATATATTTATATGGAGGTTAAAGTTTATATCATAAGAAACTTTACAACCTTTTTTTATTATTTTTTTAAAATTAATACATTGTTAGTAGTCCTTTCCGTCTAACCTACAATTTGTTTTTATGATAACTTAAACCTAGGTATATAACTCGGAGGATCCATCGGCCCTATCTCAGTCTCTGGTGAAATAATGTTTATACATGTATATACATGTATATACATAAATGAGTCTTTCCTCGTGCCCCCTTGCAATACTCTTGATTTCTTGACTGACTGGTCCCGATGTAGGTAATCAGTCCTATAGTATTTGGGTGCACCCACAATAGCTCGCAGGACTTTGTTCTGAAAAATTTGTATTTTATTTATGTTATTCTTTGCAGAACATCTCCATGATTGAACTCCGTATGTCCATATAGGTTTCAATATTTGCTTATATAATAGCAATTTATTATGTACTGATAATTATGATATTCTTCCAATTAGCCAGTACATTTTCCTATATTTCAATTCCAGTTCTTTTCTTTTCTTTTTTATATGTTCCTTTCAGCAAAGTTTTGGATCGAGATTCATTCCGAGATATTTGGCGTTGTTGCTATATGGAATGATAGTATTATTTAATGTTATTGGTGCTTGTACGGTCTGTTTATAGGTGAACTGCACATGTACAGATTTACTTTCACTAATTCTTATTTTCTCAGCCTGTGTCCAATTATTTATATTGTCACTTGCCTGTTGTAATTTTCGTGAGGCTTCTTCACTATTGTCTCCAACAGCTATAATCGCAGTATCATCAGCAAATGTAGCCATCGTAATATTTTCCATTTGTGGTATATCAAGTGTAGAGTAGATAAAACATTGGTCCCAGTACACTTCGTTGTGGTACACCTGCTTTAGCTTCTTTTAGTGTAGAGTAAGCTTCTAAACATTCTGGTTGTAATGTATGATTTTAATAGTTTGGTGTATTGTTTTGGTAACATTTTATGTAGATTATGAACAAGGCCTTCATACCAAACCTTATCGAAGGCTTGTGCTACATCTAATGATATAGCTGAGCATACTTTTTTACTTTCGTATTCTGTTGACCTGGTCAATTGATGAGTGCTTCTTAATAAACCCAAACTGATGTGTTGGTATTAGATTTTTTCTCTCTATGATCGATACAACCTTATAATGAAACTATTTTTGAAGAAATTTTGTGAAGAACACGTTGGATATTCTGTTAATAAATATCCCCTTCTAAGTATCGGGTTCTCGCATGTATTTTGCGAGAGTAACACCTGACATATATAGAACATTCATTTATATTCCATATTCATATTAATAAGATGTTGCAGTATGCTTTTAAAATAGATTAATTTCTTCGCCTAATAGTAATAGTAACTCATTGTTGTCCCATTTTTGTACCAAAACATTCTCGAATGGAAAATCTACTCATCGGTATCTGCTTCAAAACTGTCCAAAACACACATATCTTGACAGTTTCACATACATCTAAGAGTTGAAATATTGTGGGCCCTTTTCCATACATACAGTCGTAAAAATGTACGTTGTTTTTCGCCACTTTGATTTTTTTTGCTGTCATTTTCGTTCAAATAATAATCATTATAGGATAATGAAAATTACGGGAATTATAAAGAATTTTTTGTTGAATTAAATGTTGTTATAATAGTTTGTATACAGCCTCTGGTACTAAAGTACAATGAAGTGTATTGTGAGTATCAAAAAAATGACTTGATACCATTCTCAGTCCTGAAAATTTTAAGTCTTTTCTGTTCTGTTTAAGTGTTTCTGTTTAAATTTTTGTTCTAATAATTTTGGGTTAACGAAAGTTATAGATAATATAAAGAATTTTACGTTGTATCGAATGGTAGTATAATTACTTTTAGATTTAGTAAGTTATTCACCCCAAAATACACATATTTTGTGAATTTCATCTTCATCTGAGAGTTAAAATATTTTTTGTCATTTTTCATTTTTATGTTTCTTAAGTTATTAGCGGATTTAACATATAGCATATTCTTAATTCTCCTTACAGTGTATCAATTTATTTTACTTCATAAATTATATTTTATGGACTCGTTTGAAAAACATACAAAACTTTGAAAATTTCCAAAATTTTAACTTTTCACGAACTTAAATATTAATTTTCACAAAAAATGTCGAAGGAGATGCTTTTATAAGATACTTTATAAAAACAATTCAGGCAGTGGGCTCCAGTTCTAAAAAAAATGTATTTTATCGAGGTTTTGTCTAATTAACATTCATGGGAGGTATCGAACTGGGACCGAAAAAGTCAGAAAGGATGTAGGAAAACTATTTGGTGAGAAGCTCTTCCACAGGCTTGACGTGGCATAATCTTTTTCACCGCAAAAATATTAATGAGGCTCAAGCTGTACCTGATATCTTTACTCATTTTTGTTGTGAATTAATAAAATAAAATGATTAGTAACTTTATTGGCTTTCAAACTAAAATCGGTCAGTTTAAATGTAAATATTTTAAAAATAAATAAATTTATCAAGATTCTCATAAGTTTAATGCCTTTTCTGTAGAAAGGTTGGTCTTTGTTCTCAGAATAGGCATCAGTTTTGGTAATAATATCTATTTTTCTCTAGGTCACTGGGTACCAAATATGAAGAGTTCTGTAGGTGGAGAAGAAATTCGAAGCGTAATTCATTCAACTTAACCATCAATTTTATATCTTTATATCGTGTCTTTAAAATTATCTCTCGCAAACTTCACTTTACGTTTTTATAATTATCGAATTAATTATTTGTGTTCGTTTTTACGTTTTTCGAGGTCACAGCTTATTTGTAGTGAAAAGAGCGTCCACTATCACGAGTGTTTGGATAGCTGAGGGTCTTTGTAACGCTTATCAAACCACTGTTTGATTGAACAATATTTTTCACAACTAAAAAAAGATATAACATTTCTTATAGATTGTGTTGAAAATAGTTAAAGTTGTTTAATAACAGGTAAATTGAAAAGTCCCCTGCCTACCATAGTAAAACACATTATTTTGGCAAAATTAGTTTATTTTATTCAACATAATTCTCTTCAAGGATGATACACTGTTTATAGCGACCCTCCAACTTTTCTATACCATTTTTGTAGTACGATTTGCCCTTTGCTTCAAAATAGGCCTCCGTTTCGTCGATCACCTCTTCATTCGACGAACATTTCTTCCCAGCGAGCATTCTTTTGAGATCTGAGAACAGAAAATAGTCGCTGGGTGCCAGATCTGGAGAATACGATGGATGAGGAAGCAATTCGAAGCCCAATTCATGGATTTTTGCCATCGTTTTCATTGACTTAGGACACGGTGCATTGTCTTGGTGAAGCAGCACTTTCTTTTTTTTCAAATATGGCGGTTTTTCAGCGATTTCGTCCTTCAAACGGTTCAATAACTATGTTATTGATACTATATTAAACGGCTCTATGTAATGGTCGCTGTTGATGGTCCTTCCTTTTTCAAAGTAGTCAATGAAAATTAATCTATGCGTATCCCAAAATACAGACACCATAACCTTGCTTTGGAGCGGGTTCATCATGTGCAGTCCGCTCGGATGACTGTCGATTGGACTTCGGAGTGAAATGATGGAGCCATGTTTCATCCATTGTCATATTTATTGTCATGTCCATTGTTTATTACGCTTGATGATCTTCAAACACTGCTCCGAATCATCAAGTCGTCGTTGTTTTTGGTCAAAAGTGAACTCGTGGGGCACCCACTTTGCACAGAGATTTCTCATATCCAAATATTCGTGAATGATATGATGCACACGTTCAATTAATATCTTTATAGTGTCTGCGATTGCATTCAGTTTCAATTTACGGTCATTCAAAATGATTTTGTAGATTTTTTAAATGTTTTCGTCGATAACAACCTCTTTTGGTCGTCCACTGCGTTCACCGTCTTCGCTGCTCATTTCACCACGTCTAAACTTAGCATACCAATCCTTGATGCTTGATTTTCCTGGGGCAGTGTTCGAAAACTCGGCATCAAGCCAAGTTTTTGCTTCAACTGTATTTTTTCCTTTCAAAAAGCAATATTTTTATCAATTTTTTTCACAATAACAAAAGTTGCTTCACCCAAAATGCTATAATTCACAAACTAATGATCCGACAGCTGTCAAGTTTATACACGTATCTTTTGAGGTTTTAGTCCTAAGTAAAAAACATGGATTTAATTCTAGTAGCGCATCTATGTGTCAGGCCGGGGAGTTTTCAAATGACATGTTAGAGTATAAATAGACTTTAGATAACATTTAGAATAAAATTAATTTTCTGCATGTCATGTATATAATATCGTAGTATCATAAGAAATGCTTATTGCTCACTGGGCAGATTGTTGAACAATTAAGAGTAAAAATTAAAAAAAAAAACACTTCATGGTGAGTAAACACGTTTTCTTTGACAAAAAAGGAATCCGATACCTTTGTATTGATTCAAAAGGTTAATTTTGCCTAAATCTTATTTTATTACGTTAGTCATTTGAATAAGAACGGGATTAACAAATCTAAATTTAGTGAAGATATTGTTAAATTGATTGAAGGCGAGGTTTTTATATATGATTCTTGAATATCGTACCCGAAACTTTGAGGAACACCTTTGACGCCTTTGCTGCTTCCGGATTTCTCTTTCCCGTGCGGACTCCCCCTGCGTTCCCGTCGATTGGACGTCGGACTGGCGGGCGCCGGGGGTGGGGGACTTCCCACACCTGGCGAATCCCCGTATCTCTTCCAATGATGCCCATTCGAGCTCGAATGTTTCGAATCGGAACCTGGTTGAAGCGATAAATTAGGCGTTCAGTCGTGTCTAGACGGTCGAAGCATATATATACGAATTGCAAATCGAATACCTTGGGGAATTCCACCGTTACGCTGGGACTTGCTGGAGCCGCGAGGTGCCGGTGGTGGAGGGGGTGAGTCGCGCGAGGACCCACCCCGTCGCGTCGATTGTTCGGTTAACACCGTGAGGCCTGGACTGCAACAAGACAAAGACAAAATTATTTAAAACGTGTTAGGGGTGACATTGTGAATGAAAGATAATTAATAATAAAACATTTTTAAGCAAGCGACAAGTAATTTTTTGTATATTTCACAAAGTTATATTATTATTTTTGTATTGTTTGGGCTTGGCACCGACTTCAAAGTGATTAGTTGGTAGTAGTTAAAATAGTGTTTTAAATAGATAAATAGGTTTAGGTAGGTATTAAGCTAAATTGTGTGTATATAGTAGAATATAAAATAACAGGTCAAGTCCCCGGCCTGACAAATAGATAGCGCCACTAGAATTAAATCCATATGTTTTTCAGTTAGCCCTAACCCTCGAAAGATGCGAGTATAAGTTTGATAGCTGTCGGATCATTAGTTTCTGAATTATAGCATTTTGAGTCAAGCAACTTTTGTTATTGTAAAAAAATGGATAAAAAGGAATTTCGCGTGTTGATAAAATATTGATTTTTGGAGGGAAAAATACAGTTGAGGCAAAAACTTGGCTTGATGCCGAGTTTCCGGATACTGCCCCAGGAATATCAATCATCAAGGATTGGTATGCTAAGTTTAGACGTCGTGAAATGAGCACCGAAGACTATGAACACAGTGGACGCCCAAAAGAGGTTGCTACCGACGAAAACATTAAAAAAATCCACAAAATGATTTTGAATGACCGTAAATTGAAATTGAATAAAATAACAGACACTCTAAAAATATCAACTGAACGTGTACATCATATCATTCACGAATATTTGAACGATGAGTTGATGGACAGACATCCGAGTGGACTTCACACCACGAACCCGCTCCAAAGGGTGGGAAAACGCAACAGTCGGCTGGTACGGTTATGGCGTCAGTATTTTGCGATGTGCACGGAATAATTTTAATTGACTACCTTGAAAAGGGAAGGACCATCAACAGCGACTATTACATAGCGTTATTGGACCGTTTGAAGGACGAAATCGCAGAAAACGGCCGCATTTGAAGATAAAGGAAATGCTGCTTCACCAAGACAATGTACCATGTCACAAGTCAGTAAAATCGATGGCAAAAATCCATGAATTGGGCTTCGAATTGCTTCCTCATCCACCGTATTTTCCAGATCTGGCCGCTAGCGACTGTTTCCTGTTCTCAGATCTCAAAAGAATGCTTGCTGGAAAGAAATTTTCGTGGAATGTGAAGAAGTGATCGTCGAAATTGAGGCCTATTTTGAAGCAAAGGACAAATCGTACTACAAAAATGGCATCGAAAAGTTGGAGGGTCGCTATTATCAGTGTATCACCCTTGAAGGGAATTGTGTTGAATAAAAAAAATAATTTTGCCAAAAGATAGGTTTTACTATGATAGGCCGATGACTTTTTAATTGATCTGTTACGTGTAGTAGATAGGTTAAATAAGTTTTTGTTTACTTTAATTTAGTTACTACTTAAAACGTTTCTTTGTGTTAAAAATCTAAGTTTGATTATTTTTTAATTTTTAGTGAGTTCCTTATTTATTTTCTGAAGTCAGTCGGTTCAATTTTAATTGTTTAAAATATTTTATTTTTCTCTTTTTAGTGTTAGATACTTACTCAATAAATTACGCAGTTATTTTATTGAGAATTGCAATGGGTAGATCAAGTAAAGATGCAGCCCGTATAAGGAAACATAGGAAGAAAGAAACAATGATTGAAAATAAGGAACGCTTCAGGCCCCGGTGTCCGCTACCTAGTCTAGGTATTTTGTTCAATTTTGTTCAGGTTGTAATCAAACTAGAACAAAAAGTTGTTGCCCCCGTCGAGAATTGAACCCACGACCTCCGCATGTGAGCTGAACGCTCTATCTATTATGCCATTAAAGCAGGTGTCTGCGCTATTTTTACCCCTTTTCATATGATATGTTAATGCTTAAAAAGCAAACTGAAAGGCTTTTATATTGAACTACTTCCGATTTTCCGTCACATGGGTTCAGCAATAACATTATACACAAATATCTAATTATTTTAGATAAAAAAAATATGTGAAGAAATTGTACATGCCTTTGACATTTGAAGCTCTCCCTCGATTTCCCTTCCCCCTTCCCCCCAACAGATCCTGACTTGGTTCCAATGGGACCATCTCGCAAGTGCACACTTTCGACTAAAGAAGGATTTTGAAAATCGGTCCATATTTGATGGAGAAACCGCCGAATATACATTAAAAAAAATATATGCGGCCGAACTTTGATAAAACAATATTTTTTCTTAGACAAATTCGGTTAGTTTTGCTTCAAATCTATAAAAAGAATAATAAATGACACAGCTTGTTCAACATCTCACAGTAGTCTATCAATAGATGGCGGTCGAGGGCAGCGATGAGGCGTTTGGAGTTACTGAGTGGGAAATTCAAAAACATTTCGGCACTGAGGATTCAATATCGTGTCTAATGGTTGGAAATTGTGTTTATTTATTATCATTTGAGTAAGAAAGCTGTTTCTACTTCAACAGATTAAGACAACTTTTCGTTCAAAAAATCTACAATAACAAGACAAGTTATATTGGAAAAGTGGAAACACATCATCGATTAAACCGAATATCATCGATTTGGGCTTAATATATATATATATATATATATATATATATATATATATATATATATATATTATTATTATTATTATTATTATTAAAGATTTTCCAGATTTAGCCCCCTGTGACTATTTCGTATTTCCAAACTTTAAGAAATAACTGGTTGGTAAGATATTTAAGTAGCCGAATAAAGAGGAACTACTTGCCACGTTCTTCAGGTTTATATTTCCAGTTCTGGAGTACATTCCTATCTCCTGACTTCCATTACTTGATTACTTTACTCAGATAACATACTTAAACGCATTTACTTGTTTTATTCTTATATCCTCAATTTGTTTAATTATTATGTAAGTTTGATTAATTATTACTTTTTAGTGAGTTCCTTATTTATTTTTTGAACTCGGATGAATTTTTGTTGTTAAAACAATTTTACTATAATGTATTTTTAACGTTGGATTTAATTCTTGTTTATTTCACAATGTTTATGTTTTTAAGAGATGTATATGGTAGCAAGAATGTGTGCTACCAACTAGAGAAGTGACAAAAACGGAACACAATACCCGCAAGAAATTTCGAATTCAGCTCAATGCTTTTTCTGAAAGAGTAGTATGACGTATTATGGGATGTCGTCGTATGAGTCACACGACTGTCGTATTTGAACAAGGGGTGGCTGACACCGAACGTGAGTCAACAAGTTCAAGGGCGCACAATTGGGGTCAGTCTTTCAAGTTATCAATGTATCATATAATGAAATTTTATATTCGACGAAGAGGTTATAAGTTCTGTCGTATCAAAGGCCGTGATTAAACTATATTATAAAATTTGTTTTGGCAATGTACCTGATGACAGTAACAAAGCATCACTAAAATTGTTCTTTATAATAACAATACAGGATAGAGATCAGATTTTTATTTATTATTTACGAAATTATGTTTTTCTCTATAAATTAATATTCACTTTTCGGTCTATAAAAGTAATTTCTCGCAGGATACAATTTTATATAGTACATATTGTAAAATTTAATAAATATATATTGGAAGTTTCTTATCTGTTAGATATCGCTCTTCTTCATCATCACTTTTTTGGCCACCAACAATCAAAGCTATTCACCCAGAACTCATCTCTCACTTATACAAAATAAAAAAAATGTTGATATATATAACTAACAAAGATTTATAACTTCATGTTGAAATATCACTGAGATGCTTCATTTGTGAGAATGTGTCATGTCGTCGAAGTGAGCACCAAATAAATCGCATTTTCGAGAAGTTCTCTTATTGCAATTTGAAAGAAAAAGCCTCTGAAGGCCACCGATATTATTGTAATCAATAACTCCAAAAGTCAACATGTTATTACAGACACTGTGATGTTATGTAATAATTATTTGGCATTTTTTTCGTGTTTTCAAGGAATATTTATATGCATTTGGTAAAGTGATACTTCTTATCAACAAATTATCTTATAGTTATTGATGGTTTTAGTAGTTTAATATTCACTATCATTCACTTTTCAGTAAAATAAAAATAATTTTTTGTTGGATAACATTTAAATCATCATAAGTTCATCAAATGTAAATTGTAAGCGTGTTATTTAACTGATATTGCTCCTCTTGATGATTATTTGTTTTGGTCGACGGTATCAAAACTTTTCACCCAGTACTCATCTCTCAATTTTACGTAATAAAAAAACGTTAGTTGAAATAATAATTGATACTTTTTACCTTTTTACATGTATTATTTAAGAAAAAAATTCATAAAATTTAAAAACAATTAAATTGTTTTTTTAATTTTAATTATTTAATTAATACATTATTACTAGTCGTTTCCATCTAACCTACACTTTGTCTTTATGATAACTTAAATCTAGGTATATAACTAGGAGGACCCATCGGCCCTATCTCAGTCTCTGATGAAATAATGTTTATACATGTCACTGCTGTATTTTTTATTATATGCACCTCAATACACAAAACTACACAAGATCAGATGGTTTGATTATTTTGAGTCTGTGTCCTGTTCCAATAGTATTGGTGGTATCCAATGGTTGTAATATTTCAATATTCGTGTGAGAACGGAGTCTTTCCTCATGCCCCCTTGCAATTCTCTTGATTCAATTAAAATTGATATAATTTCTTTTTCTGCTTTAATATTAGATAGGGTTTTAATTATTAATGTTCGTTACGGCTTTGATTATAAAATCACGTTGAAATGAATAATTCTTTCGGGAATTTACTCAACGAAAACGAAATCAGCAAAGCTATTTGCATTTTAAAAATTAAATTTTTAATTCTTAGAGTCGAATGTATTTTCTGAGATCAAAAATGGCTAAAAGAGAAACATTTACATCGTCCTTTGAACAATTTTATAAGATAAATTATAAAGATTATTTAAAAATTTGTGTTTGTGATACGTGATCTTCTATAATTATTATCTGGCCTATAGTTGCATTGGGTACATTGGTAACCAGTTTCATCTTGAAGCCTCACTTGAAGGGTTCACTTTTCAATATGGGTAATTTCGTCGAAATGTGAACAAAACATTATTCAAGTTCTTTAAAAATGTCTGAATTTGTGGCAAACAATTCGCATATTCGGGAAGTTTTACTTTTTACTTAAATTTGAAGAAAAAGGCGGTCGAACTAAAGCCTGAAACTTGTGGCAACGATGCTCCATCGATATCAACATGTGAATACTGGTTTCGACGTTTTAAAAGTGGTAGTTTGTAAAAAACACAAGAAGAATATATAGAATTGCTATGAATAAAATATTTTCAGTCACTTGTAGAACATGTGAATGATCCGAAAGTTTCGAAAATCGAAAACGGTTCTTGCATCGTAGTGTTTATCCTATATCTGTGTTGTTACGGTTGATGCAAAATGGGTTCATTAGGATAATTCAAAACGAAAAAAAATCATGGAGATCAACATCAACGACAAAACCGAATATCCATGGCTCCAAGCTAATGCTCTGTATTTGGTGGAATTAGCTTGCTGTGGTACACTAGGTGCTGCTAAAACATAATGAAACCGTCAATATTATTCTTCGCCGTAACAACGCTCGACAATATGTTACAGAAACGATGAAAATATACTTATTCTTCAGACCTACTACTTGTTCCGTCATATGAGTTGTGACCTGTCTGAGTAGCGGTTTATTTATTATGAATTTAACAAAAAACGGGTCGATCCGCGGATAGCCTCAAAAGATGCATCATTATTTGGGGATAGAATCTGTAAATTGTCTGAAGGATAGCAAAAAGTAGCGTCTATCGATGAACAATAACATATACTTATTGCCCACTGGGCAGATTACTAAAGATTATGAAAAAATCATTTTTTTAAAACTATCCTAAAATTTTAATAGGATAAATTTTAAATCGATAGGTATATGTTAATAGTGGCTGGTGTACCTTTTGCATTAAAACAATAGCCTTTGTTGGTCTTGACAATATGTCCCACTATTACTACGATATCCCTTTTCAGCGTTTCCATTTCAGCCCGAGTGCAAAACCGACTGAAACATCTCCAAAAGCAAAGTGCAACATCGACAATCCCATTCATGCCGTTGCGTCTTTCATCGTCGACCCGAAACAATAGACAGTCGGTTGCTGCACCGCCGCCGACCAAGGTGGGAGTTCTAAAAAAGGCATCAGGGAACGACGGACACGTAAATAGAAGCTGGTGTTGGAACTGCAGCTCATTAAGTATGAAAAAGGTCCGCGATTCGTACAAAAGGTCCATTTGAGGCCACGGTTGGATCATTAGCTAAATACGAGTCCCCGCATAAAAAAAATAACTCTGAAATCCGCATTCGAGTAATTAAAACGTCTGAAATACATTCATTTTAAACTGTAATTTGTTGGAATATATATTTAATATATTTTTTAACACTAATAAACTATTTGTTTTTATGCTAATTTGTTACAACCTTAAAATTACAAAATACTTATTCTACGATAAATACTTTGAGAGATTAACATCACTGTCACTATTTTTGATGTGCACTGAGTTTTACTAATAACTTCATTGAACTAGATCACATAGTTTTACACTCTTTAATCTTCTTAGTAAACCGCCATTATTGAGGAAATTTACCTCTCAAAACTGAAAGGAATATAGAAACAGCAGCAATAAATATAAAAAAAATAAACAAGAGGCAGCATTGAACAAAAAATTGGTGAAAAGAGAAAACTGCAAATGGCAACAAACAAGAACAGAAGAAAACAAGAGAAAATACAACAAGGGAATAAAAGAGTTAATAAATAACGAACAAAGTCAAGGAATTCAAAAATATTTAGACAACTTAACCCCAACTGATGCAATGAAACATTCTCTCTAGAAAGCAACAAAAAAGATTAAAAAACATCAATACCATCATCCACCATTTAAAATTGATAATAATACCTGGGCTAGGAATGATAAAGATAAAGCGGAAGTTTTAACTAAACACTTAATAAAAGTATTTAATCCGTACCCGTCTGAAATATCCGCAACAGAAGAAAATAACATAGTTAACTTTCTTAGTAAACCGTTTCAAATGGATTCATTCTCCGTATGAAAAATTTATTACAAATGTATTGGCTGATATGGTGTAAATCTAACTTATCCTTAGATAAAGTGTTGCGAGTTATCGTCGATGCCCCATATTGCGTGTCCAACAAACTGATTCAGCGCGATATGCTCTTAGAACTCATAACGAGTGTGATTCGTAGTGTTAGTGCGAAGTACTCTTGAAAGACTATTAGTGCAACCCAATGCACTCGCCAAAGAGTTAAATGTTCGCGTAAAAGTGCGTAGCTCAAACGTAAATTACCATACGAACTGATTAACAGACACATAGAGTGAGATATAATAATCTCTAGAATAAGTTAGAATAGTATCTAGAATAAGATTTAGATTATAAGCTTGTACAGTAGTTCACTTACTGAAGCAATCTTCTACATGTCAGTAGAGTTATATTGTATAACGGAAATTATATTATAATACTTATTGCCCACGGGCAGATTGTTGAAGTTCTAAGCTCTGCAGAATTTCAACAATGATCAACATTCATGAAGATACTGTTCATGTCTTAGGGCATGATAACGTTATGGACAGTTTCTGTTTTCATGTTCTTATACAGATTGCCGTTGTGAATGTATGATATATATACCTTGTATGATATTTTTATTGCTTTGGCTGGTACAACTCCAGAGTTGAACGCTGTAAGTCCACACTGGGTTCAAGACTTGTTGGTAAAGCAAAAGCTTCTTATATACTGATGGAGCTGAATATATACTCAATAACCAGTATTTTTTTTGTATTTTAGCTTGAGGTCTTGACATGTAGCTTCCACATTTCTATACAGAATTACTTACTGCTTTATATCTACTGGTTTGTGATTCTTCTGTTGGTGTATTGCATTAATTTATTTTAATGCGTTATTTTCCTGTCTGACATTGTATATCGGCAATAGCTGTTTGTAACTTTTCGGTTGATTCAGTGTTGTTATCTCCAATGCCTAGGATTGCACTGTCATCTACAAATACAGTAACAACATTTTCATTGAATGTAGGTAAGTCCCGAGCGTACAGCAGATAACGGACTGGGCCCAGTACATTTCTCTGTAGCACACCTGCTTGTATTTTCCTCAATTCAGGATCACCATCTTCTTGTTTAACTCTGAAGTATCATCAGTTATATATGACTCCAAAATTTTAGGATATTAGTCATTTAATAAGCATTTTAATTATATGCTTTAGACCCTCATGCCAAACTTTATCGAAGACTGGAGCAACATCTAAAAATATTACAGAACCAAATTTATTTTCTTCTAATGTTTTTTCTATAACATTGCTGATTCGTTTGGAACATATAAATAAATAAATAATGTGCTCGTAATTTCAGATATTGTAACATCCCAAAGCTAATGAATGGAATAATTCGTTATTCGTTTGTAACGTTCGTTTGTATATGTTTTCTAAATATTTGTCTTAATCGATGATTAGCGATAAGTCTTCTAAAAGCAATTATTTCCATTAGAAAAAGATATAAATAGATTAAAATGTAAATAAAAGATAAATTGAGACCATGTAATCAATAACTACAGAAATCAGAATGTTATTACAGTCACTCCAAATATTATTATGTAATAATTATTTGGTAATTTTGATATTATCATGTTTTCAAGGAAAATTTATTTATATAGATTTGGTAAAGTCATACCTTTACACTTTACTACCTCAAAAATACCATTGCTGACGATACGACGCTTTTATCATCTCATGAGGATCCAATATCAGTCACAAGGAACCTCCAACTTCATCTCAACTAAATCCATTGTAGCTGCTGCGTATAAAGGCAAACAATACCAAATATTCCCAGGTGATGTTCATCCTATGTAAGAGGATTTATCCTCCGGTAAATATTAATAATCATAAACTTCTGCAATCAGATAATGTTAAACATCTGGAAATGCATATGCATCGATGCTTAACTTGGAAGAAATATTTACTTATAAAGCGTAAACAATTTGGACTTAAACTGAAACAGATATACTGGTTTATGCTTATGTAAGTCTATATTATCCTTAGGTAACAAGGTATTGCTGTACAACTTAATTCTTAGGTCTATATGGACGTTTGGTATCGAATTATGGGGCACTACTAGCAAATCCAACATAGCCATCCTATGGAAATTTCATAATAAAGTACCATCATAAAAGCCAGTGTGATATCCCTCTGGAGGAAACCTTAAGGAGTGTAAAATACTCTGAAAGAGTGCCACCGCACTCGAATATTTAGGCCAAACAAACAATAAAACGTATATTATCATTCAACCTGATTAATAGACCCATATAATAGTTTATGAATAGCATAGGATAGTAATTAACGATCTTCCATATATCACATTATAATATAAATGGGTCAGATGGGGCAAAGTCTGAGCTATATGGTGGCAGTAAAGACCTGTGTGGTTTAGTAATGACATGATGAAAGACAAATAACTTTTCTGTTGATCAGTTCTGTCTTTTGTCTTAAATCACCAACTTCAATCGCCTTGGTGATAGTAGAATTGGCGAATTAATAAGCACTTTCCCATTGGTAGTATTGGATATATATTGATATTGAACATCGTAATTTCCAGAACGAAAAGGAGTAAACCAATTCTGACACTAGTCTTCTTACTTATTACTCATTATCATAAATATCACTACATATTCGTTTCTTTGAAATAAAATAGCAAAAGACGAAAGAGTAACTTTTCAGTTTCATGTAAAGGTGTATATAATACTTTTACACGAAAGTAAACAAAGAGAGGAGGAAATCAAGACCAGAAGATCTGGAACTCCTACATCTACAACAAAGCAGAAAGATAACATAAAAGATAATTTGTTGGTATATTAGTGAAAGAAAATCTTTGTTTAATTAAAAAAACCCTAGACTAACTAGTAATTATAAAAGATTTTTCTGGAGTGAGCTCAAACATATACAAAATGGACGGAAACAAATTGAAATATGTCCTATTCCAAAAGAGTACAAATTTCAATTTTTTAGATCTAATTGATTTGTTTTTGGGTGTCGATCGAAGGTGAATGAACTTCAGAAGAATGCACTGTGCAGACTGTTAAAGATGGAGACACATGATTAAAATTATGAAAAACAAAATAAAGAAGGTTATCTGAAAATACCCCAGGAAAATGCAATGAATCTAATTGGCCGAAGTTTTGGTTTTCAACAAGGCAATGACACTAAACATTCATCAAAAGTACGTCAGGGTTTCCTAGAACCAAAAAGAAACCAAGAAGTTTTGCAAATAATGAAATGGCCATTACAATCGCCAGACCTCTGTTCTTTCGAATTAGTATGGGATAAACTTGATAGGAAAGTGAAGAATCGATGCCTAATGCAGCATAGTTGTTGGAATACCTACAATAAATGAATGGTAGATACTGGACAAATACTGAAATAAGTTACTAAAAAGAATGAGTAAAATTTGTGAACAAGTAATTAAAAATAACGAGAAAAATGTGTTCAATCGTTTCTATATCTATTATCTATAACTATTCTTGGATCTTGAATAAAAATTAAATCGGTTTCAATAATTTTAATGCTTTTTTTAGAAATCCTGCTACTCTTCATTGATTTAAAATGCGTTAAGAGCTAAGTGGTAACACTAGGTCATTTTCACTCAGTTCTGAAGATCATATGACACACGGAACGAGAAAAAACGGAAGTATTCATAGAAACACCATCAATAAAAGGATAGTCGAGATATTTTAAATAACATTTAACCGAGTGTTCGGACGTGATCATATTTTTAGAATTGTTTTTCGTTCGAAGCACGACCATTGAGATTTAATTTCATTCCTGCCGAAAGGCCATAGGTATAAACTATCTAACATATAATATATATATATATATATATATATATATATATATATATATATATATATATATATATATATATATATACATATACTGGAATAATATCGGAAAAGAACAAGGAAGTTATCCGTTTCCTAATCGTTTTTTCTTTTTCTATTGGCCTCTGGCCAAGTTGGCAGGAAGTTTATCTGGATGTATCGAATTGATAGTCTGTTGTTTTCTCTTATTTCCTTTTCGTTGTCACAGATTTTAATGACTCGGTTTAGAAAAATCGATATGATGTATTTATTAAGTATTCGAGATAATATTATTTTTTCTTCTATTGGGCCTATAAATTAGTTTTAATTTTTTTAAAATATGAAGCTTTATTTGTATTTTATTTAAGGTATTGTCCTTCGACAGCTGCCACTGTTCTCATCTTGCAGGTTATTTACGGATCATATATCAAAGGAAGGATGAAGGATGAATCAACTCATTATTTGGTAACTTCATAAGAAATGAAGGGCTGATCAGACAGGTCACTACTGACACGTGCGAACAAGCACTAATCAGAATGAATAAAGTCTGGTGAATACGGCGGTTGATTTAGCATCTTCATATTAATGTTTCCAAGTACTCACTAGTTTTGTAACATGTGGCCAAGCGTGGTCATGCTGAAGAATGGCGTCATGTCTTTGCTCGTATTATGGTCATTTTTCCATTGATGGTTTTATCGAGTGATCTCTTCAAATCCTCGTCTTAATTTTATTTTGGTTATGCAGAGCGCTCTTTGTTTTCCTCTTCGTGTCAATATCATCACTTAAAAGCACCGACAAAACTTATAAAAACGATTTACTCGCGAAATATCAGCTCCAAGTTTAAAATGAATCATACATTTTTGCAAACTGCATTTGGTAGTATATTTGACATCATATATGACATGCATTTGTTGTTTTATTGGAAGAACTATGGATGTATGACAATTAGTTATTCTTGGCTTTATATATTGTCTTTATATATTATTTCAATCTTTATTGTTTAAATAATCTTTTGATACTTTAATAATTTGATACTAAGTAGTAGGAACTACTACAGATTATACAGGTTCCAATACAATTTGAAATTTAGAAAGACCTTTGAATGAACGAAAATAATGAACAACTAACTTTGAATGGTTAGATTGAATGAATTTCTTATATTTGCTTTGCCGCCCTCCTTACGGTCCCGATCTGGTCTTCAGTGACTACTGTCTATTTGTAGACCACAAAAGAATGTTTCAGAGATGGAATTTTGGCTCAAATGAAGAAGTTATCATCGATGTCTCAGTCTATTTTAAAAGCAAAAACAAATAGTTCTATGAAAAAGGTTTAAAAAAACAGATTGTACCATTGAAAAGTTCTTAATTCAGGAGTTAATTCGAATTGCAATAATTAAGCCATCTGATGCATTTTGATGTCCATTGACTCAGTGTTCTGTATTGTGACATAAACAATGTTTAATGGTTTATGGATGACGAAGAAAGAATGAACTTTTCACACAAACTTTTGATTCACAAAATTAAAAATGTATGAAGGTAAAAATTGAAGATGTTCTGAATAGAGAAAAAGAAGCAGCTAACAAAATATGTTCGTATTAGCGGCGATAATAAAGAACAAGGGGATTATGTTTATAACACTGCTATTCTGACGAAGATACATTTAGAGGTCTTAAATCTTTGAAAACTAATCCCATAAATCGGTAAGCAATTGACTGGACTTGCAGAAATCTTTTACCAACGTTGCTTTTCTGGATGAACCAATTTCACTACATATTTTTTGATGAAATATAATATTGTCGTTCGGTCTAGTGCCACCGTTGATTAACTTAATAGATGTTTATTCATTCTAGATAAGATAGTATCATGTTATCTATCGTTGTCTTTGTCTTATTTACATATATGTCCAAGAAAAATCCAAGATCCAGAAGTCCAAGATGAAATATATGTCTTGGCTCAAAATTCAACAATCAAACAATCGAAATTAACTCTATAATTAACGAATTCATAATTGATTATATATATATATATATATATATATATATATATATATATATATATATATATATATATATATACAATACTACTAATTTATTCTATAATGCAATGTTTGTATACACACGTAATGAGATGCTAACAACAAAACTGTTAGAGCTCTAATCCACTACACACTCATACAACAATATCTTACTTTGTTTCTTGACGAGGTGCTTCTCTATCGCGAAGTTATCACGGGGCCCCATCACCGAGGTGACCGTCGATCATGGCCGCTCGATGGACGCATCGGTCACCGATTTAACTAATCACCAGGCTGCGAAATACGAGATCGATTTCAATCGTTCCGACAACTACATTATTTTAGAACCAACACGACTTTAGTTGAGGGCAAAAAAAACCGTCTGTCCTTACGTCTGTAACGAAGGGGGAATCGATTGTTGTGCGCATGTGCGTTAGGGTGGTGGTTGCCCATAACATCTGATAGGGTAGGTTTGTGTTTTGGCCGCCTCGGACGCCCGCTATGTAGGCGAATAGGCCGGAAGTCACTGCATTATGTTTGTGTTTATATATGCATATAAGGCCTGAATATTCATATATTCCATATATGTATACATACATACATACATATATATATATATATATATATATATATATATATATATATATATATATATATATATATATATATATATATCACTACATAGTATAAAACAAAGTCGCCTTTTCTGTCCCTATATCCCTATGTGCGCTTAAATCTTTAAAACTACGCAACGGATTTTGATGCGGTTTTTTTCAATAGATAGAGTGATTCAAGAGGAAGGTTTATATGTATAATACATGCATAATATACTAAGGCAACATTGCTAATTTTAGAGGTTTCTAACGTGATGTCGTAAATTAACCTATTTTTTAGGCTTATTTAGCAATTAGCAAAAACGCCTAACCCTACGAGTTAGATCAAATTAATGTACTACAGTATTGTACACCATAAAAAGGTCTACAAAAAAGTCCGCGATGGTATATGTTTATCTTTTAGGGATAACCCACATTAACCATTTTTATTGTTTACTTTTTACGTGAGAAAATGGCTTATTTACGAAGCTATTTTAAGCAATACGGCATTAATCCTTATCGAATTAAGTACCTTAAACTCAGTGAACACAGACTTTGATGATGTAGAGGGGATGTTTCACTTTATTATGAAGAAAATATTGTATTTATATTCTGAATAAAATTTAATTAGTGTAAGCTTTAAACGAAAATCATAATGTTTTAAGAAAACTTAAGCGCTGAAGGGATATTGGAAGTTTTTCTGAGTATATGAGACTAAATAATGTTATTGTTATATTTTAAGGTCTCCTTTATAACTAGTCCAAGTAATATCATCATATCTAAACAAGCAAAATTACAGAAAAATAATCAAAAAGAAATAAATTTAAAAAATATTACACAGTCTAAAGGTTCACGTCTTTATGCTTTTGTTTAGAGGTATGTAAAAGGATGGATCTAAACATTTTGATAAAAATATATTTAAAAAAAATTGTTTTCTTTATAACACCTTGAAATGTTGACTGAACACTGTGTATAATAAACTGTAAGTTAACTGGATTATCCAATTTAACTGTAACCTATGTTTTAACTGATATAATTAAACGTAATATGGAGATACGGCCAATTTTCTTTCTATTTAGAATTCTGACATATAATTCTTTTATTAATTTAATAATAATATAACAAATTAAGATAATGAAGTTGTCTTTATCTCCGAAGATATCAATATTAGCTTTACTATTACGAGGAAGCTTAAGCCCAGTTTTAGCATAGTACAACGAGATTTCTCCGGAGAACTGAACAGTTATGTTCAGTGAATAGTGTGAAGAACGGTTTCCTATCATCTCTCATTCAGATTATTTGCAGCACTCTACTTTGTCAGCTCAACAGCCCAAGTGTGTTTTGTCAATTTTCAATGAATAAAAATATGTTCAGCCACCAAAGTCTCCAACTGAAGTTAACAGTAAAGTTAACAGTTTATTGGAATAAGATCACATATTGTAAAAGAAAACTATTGGATTCACAAAAACATACAAGGAAGACAGGAACATTGGGAAGAGCTTTTTGCTTTGCAATTGCTGGTGCAAGCGGTGTATTTGGCAGAATTAGAAAAAACAACCGGAATATGGTGAGAGATACAACAAAATTATTTTCCAACACGACAATGCTTAAAACATTCCGAAACACTTAAATGCAAATTCCTATTCTACCTGTTGTAATTCCGATCCAAGACAAATACCATCTGCTGGGGAAAAGCTCCACTTTTTATCTAATTAAAATGTTTATCCAGATATATTTTATATATATTTTGTATCAGGCTGGATGAGCGGTTTAGCATGCTAAATAATTATTTTATATATAAAAGCATAATAATGAAAATATTAATAAATGAAAATAATTTAAAAATCTTATCATCAAGTTTGTAAAAAGAATAAAAGTTTAATTCAATTAGATTTTTTTCAAAGAATTACGGGTGCTGTATCCTTTACAATGAGTAGGCGGTAATATTAATTTTTCTATCAGCAAAAGTGAAAAAAGTAGAGAAACAATTTATCATTTTAATATTAAAAAGGGAGAATGCTGTTCATTTAGGTTGGAGAGCTGAAATTTCATCTTGCTTCCACTCCGGCGAATTTGACGGTCCCCAGGGGAAAAACGCACCTGTGAAAACCTTTTTCATAGCTCGTAATCGGCTATGTTGCCAAACGTTACTAAAAGTGGTAATTTCAAATTATTTTTGATACATTAATTTTCTTAATAAATTCAATGTGCTTGTAAAATTGTGTATTACGTATTATTATCATTATTCAAAATATTTCTCTACTCTAGCCAGTACTTTCTCGCATTTTGAGGCAGCAAATGAGTTTGGCATGATCGAAAGTAGACCAATACGTGTTTCAAGTGTTGATCTGGCCGGCATTACTTATTAATGTCTTCAGCTGAAATAGCGTTTTCAAAATTGAAAGAAAGCAATCGAATTCGTCGAAAAAGTTTAGATTTTACGAAATAAATCTGTTGGTTTTTACATCATCTCATAAGACACACACAACCTCCATCTCATAAGGCCATCATTGTGAAGAAATTTCTGATCAAAAAATTAATTAACGCATTTAGTATTACTTAGCATTCGTGCGCTTCTATTAAGAATTCAACTAATGTGGTTTCTTCACAGATTTGTTTGGTAAAATAGACCTTTTGGAGAGAAGACAGAAAAGATTAATCCTAAAAAAGTATGTATCGGGTTTATAGAGTTATACGAATAATTTATTACCAGTTATGGATGCGATTTGGTGGAGAATCTTACTACGAGATCAATACCCAGAATTTTGAAGCTTGTACTTATTCAGTTTATTCATCATATATATTGCGCTAAAACTAAAAACTATCTAGAATATAATTATATCTCTAAAAGAAAATGTTGTTCATAGAATAATTGATGTCCAGTCAAACAAATGGGAACATTTCAATCATTGTACACTGTGAATGAAAAATAGTTAGGCGAAAAAATAGTTGTTATAAAAAATCATTACCAATTCCTTCCGCAAGAAGTGGGGTAAACTGTCAACAAATAATATTATATAAATGGTAAATAGTAGAGCATATAACATGTACCTGGTTATCTAACACTTTTTCATAGAGTATGTTAAATGTGTACACATCAATTTAAGTGGCAATGTTCCTAGTGGTTATTAAAAACATGAAGTGTATGTACGTTACATGTTTAGAGTATACATTTGGAATAAATATAAGAATATAAAGAGAAGATTCCAAATAAACAAGGAATATTTAGGACACATTAGTGGTGAGAAAAAAGCAAATGAAAAGCTAATATATCAATAATATGCTGTTATACTTGATGTTGTTACTTCGATATTGAAATATACCATATAAACTTTATTTCATTTCTCTCGTTTTCATTAATATTTAAAATACCTCAGATAAAAGCTTTTATTTATATTATTTTCAGTTATTTAGTGAAGAACAAAGGTATGTTAATAAATTTGACTAACAAAATGAGTGTCTATTGAGACAATTTTGATTTTTAATATCAGATAAGTTTTTCAAACTTTGACTACATTGATTCTTCTAAAACATTGATATCACAAAATATAAACTATCTAATTTCTGGACGAAATATGGACATGGAAAAAACAATGAAAACGTCAAACATAATAAAACTAAATTGAAATTTAATATATTTTATGTAAGTGTTGGCTAATTATATATTGCACCTTGTTCATTTCTCTGAAGTCTATATATCATCTCGCAACCATGTTATTCAGCTCATTTAGCTCCTTTGAACTTCTGGTTATTCATAAAGATTCGTTCAAGAACATTATTTTGAGTCTTTTAAGGAGACTAAAATCTAATCGCAGATGATTTTAAATGACGTTCCAGAAATTGAGTACTTAAAATCAAGTCTTACCATTTTTTAACTAACAAAATCTTACAACACTGTCGTAGTGGATGATTATGAGAGAGTAGCTTTTTATAGAGAATGGGCTCTCGTAGGTTCATTTTCCCCTCGTAAGACTCCTGCGAACGTCCAATGCGAAAATAGGACGAAATATTGGTCTACCATTCCTAAAAAATTGTTTTCTTCTTTCGGAGTTACATCTATAAACTGTTATATTTTGTTTCGGGCGTTGTTACACCCTGAAATTGATTACACGGCCACTTACCAGTTATAAAAGCCATATGTTACCGTTAGAGTTTGATGTAAGGTCCGTGTGTTACGATCTTTTCCTTTTATGTCGTTAAAACCTAGTCACTTGTTTTATTTTAATATACAGGAAAATGTATATAAAACAAGTAAAATACTTGAGATGAATAAAATTATATGAACATCTAGATGAATATGAACTTTTAGAGCCAGAGAATTTTTAGAGAACATTTAGAAACATTTAGATTTTTTTCTTTATCTTGTGAATAAAAAGTGCCCCTTTCCAATATGTATTCCATATATCGTGATAATTTGTCATTTTTTTTCTATTTTCAAGTTTTTTACACTTGTTTTCATTCAAATAATTGTAGGTATAAAAATTACAAGAATTATAAAGAATTTTACGTTCAATAGCTAGATACTATAATATTTTTTATTCAAAATTTAATTTCTAAGTTATACAGTGAAAAGTGTATTACCACAAAATGAATGAATATCCGTCTATTTCACATATCTTAAAAATTATGATTTCTGAAGCAATTTAACATGGATTTTTGTTTATTTCGTCCCAAAATATTTTGAGGGCCTTTTTCCATAAAGTACCAAGAACGACTTTGCATGCTCAAAATAGTATTAGGTACACAGTTGAAAAGTGCTTTAGTGGAATACGAATTGAATGAATTGACAAGGGTTGATCTTCACAGAATGGCATATATGTTAAAGTTAATTGTTATTGTTACTACAACTGTCCAAACTATCACTTAGAAAGCCTACAAGAACGTTATTTGCAAGACCATTTGGGATTAATAAAGAAAACGTTGATAATTTTCTTCAACTTTTGGACGAGACGTATGGGAAGAATAAAGGCAAAGGATAGAAAAAAGGCCTAGAAATGGTGAAGAGGAATTTGATTCACTTTTCACATTGAGCCAGATGCCATAGAAGGGAAAGAAGCCCCTGAAAATGCAAAATGTATGTTCTGCCAGCAATTTTTATCAGAAAACAGAAGAGGTGATCTCTGGGTTAAATGCTTGAGGTGTGAGTTTTTGGCACCTAATGATTGTAACAGGCCAGAATTTGACAGTTGGTTAAAACACATAATTGTCAGTAAAATAACTAAATTCTTACAATTTCCAAAGTTATTTGATTTCTTATTAGATAAGTATTATATCAATGTTATTTTCTTAGATCAAAAGAAGTTTATTTAGCATCTATTTTTCAATTGTCTTTAATGATCAATTTTGATAATATAGTTTATTAATCCAATCCAAATCCTTTATAATTAAGTACCGCAAATATTTTGTGTTAAAAACGATATAATTAAATAATGTTTTACATTATTTAACGCGAAAGATCGTTGATTCGGCCAACCCGCCCTACCGCACCTTCTATCCTCTACGCTTAAACGTAAAATAATTGGCCCTCTGCTTTTTCGACCCTTTCTAAATTTCCTGCCCCTTTCGGGATTTCCCATCGGAAACAGTTGCAACCGGATGGGTTTATCCCAATTTCCGCATCGTCATCACGGTTAATTCTTGGAACGGGGCGAAAAATGATTTTCGTCCCTTTAAGTCGATAAGCTGCTTAAGACCAAGAATAACGGGGGGTGGTGTGGGGGGTATCGGGCGGTAGGCGGTTCTTTGTTGATATACGAACGGGATTCGTGCGGTAACTTTGCAAGAAGTTAAGTCGACTTTAATTAATATGATGATTGTCGATTTATTTGTGGATTAGCCGGCTTGTTTTGGTTATGTTTTATGTTTGCAGTAAAGAGGTTGGCTTATAAACGATTAACTCTCGTTCAGTTGAGTATCATTCAAAGAAAAGAATGTACACACTTAAGACAAAACTTTAGCACACTACATCTTTTTCATTACAATTTTTAGTAAATTTACATTTGTTGCTTTTATATTATATTGCTAAAGACGGTGATGTTAGTGATGTTATCTGCTAAAAATGTTACAAATAAACCGCTAATATTTACTTAGTAGGTTTTGAGTAAAATATTGCAGGTCGAATAAATCAACAAAACTATAGCACATTTCGATAAACTACAAAAAGTAGAACTAGAAAAAAAACTAATAATTTTTAATGTTTATTTCAGTAATGGCTACATCTTTTCTTTTTCACAACTTCAATCAGTTCCTTTGGTACTGTATGATATAAGTTTTTAACATATTTTGATCTAACTTCTTCCACTCATCTTGTATCACATTATTTGGTTATATAAGATTGTTAAATTGTTTACTGTTTGAGTAGACATCACGCGCTATCGTGCCACAAAAGTTTTCAATAATATTCAAATCAGACAAGCACGCTAGCCATTTTAAAATTCGAATATTGTATTTTGATAACGGCCTAATGAGTTTCGAAGTACGAACGGCAGTATTGTCTTGCTGAAAAGTATAATTTGGACGGGAAATTTCGACCAATTTAATATAACTGATACTATTAAATTTATTTTTGTATTTCTTTCAAAACACATAATACGAATACTTTAGTAAATTATAAAAATACCTCCTGGTTCATATAGAAGAAGTGTTTCTGACTGATATGAACTTCTTATAGGAGGCACAGAAACCATACCAAAATATAATAATTTTGTAGTTCAAGATTATATGGAGAAGTTACATGAATGTTACAAATGGACTAATTATTTGATATTAATTATTGCCTAAAATATTTCCCTGAATTACTTCTTTTAATAATGCCTGGATTCTGTTCATATTTACTATATAAACATACCCTTGTAAAATTAATTTTCACATATCTGTGTCAGTATTAACAGTATGACATAATATTTGAAATGTTTAACAAGTAGTTTAATTTATTTTAACTTGTTTATTAACAGAGATTATTTATTATAATTCAGAGCATACTTCAATATTTACATATCTTTTATTATGTTTACGGTATCTAATTATTGATACCACTTTGGTTATTATGGTTACAAAATAAACTAACATTGCATCATATTTATTTTAGTTTGTGGCTTCATGGGTTTAACTAGCAAAAGTTTTAAGAGCTTTTTAAGCTTGTTTATTAATGGTGTTTATTTAATGGTATCTTGGTGTATTATTATTTAAGAATAATAATAAAAGAACTCTCCAAAAGTCGCGTCATTATTAATTTTATAGAATGGTGTTAAAATATAGAGTACTTTAGTTTGTTTAGAATTATTACAGTTTATTATTATTAATATTTAATAATGATCAATAAATCGATGGTCTGATGAATAGAAATATCTAGATCTGATCCCAACTACTATTTTATTTGCTATTAATTAGTACTATATACGTTGAAAAGAATAAAACTGACCATAGAGAGAAAAAATCTAATACCAACACACCAGTTTGGGGTTATTAACAAGCACTTAACAATTGACCAGGTCCACAGAATAACAGATGTTATTGAAAAAGCCTACGAAAGTAAAAAAGTATGCTCAGCTATATTTTCAGATGTAGCACAAGCCTTCGATAAGGTTTGGTATGAAGGCCTTGTTCATAAACTACAGAAAATGCTACCAAAACAACACTTCAGCTAGACAATGCTGCTGCGTATACTGCAAAACTTGTTAAAGACACATTTGATTTCAGAACACAATATTCAGATTTGCCCAGAGCGTTCCCTTTGTTTGAATATTATTGAAAATTATTGGGGTGAGCTAGCACGTGCAAGATTATTTTAAGAATCTGTATGAAACGCTGCCAAAAAAACTGAATCTGTGAAAAATAGAGGATGTATCCATTACTGAAATAAATATTTAACACTTTGATTAGCGTTGGGAACTATCGACTGAAAAGGACTATCGACTGTTTAGTACTTGACTACTTTTTACTATCGACTGTTTTAGTCGCTATATTCGGTCCGACTAATTTTGTTACTATTTACTATCGACTGTTTCAGTCGTAGTTACTATTTTTGATTCTACTAGTTTCATTCGACTGATTTTTAACGTTCTGGCTGTGTCGTCCTAACCGGGACCTTGACAAAAATGTATTTGACTTAAATGAATGACAATTTTTGACAATATATATATATATATATATATATATATATATATATATATATATATATATATATATATATATATATATATATATATATATATATATAGATTGTTAATGTACAACATATATTACATAACAACATACATTAATGTATAACATATAATATAACTTCTTCAAGCATATTATATTATACTGCTAAAGACGGTGATGTTAGTGACGTTATTTGCTAAAAATGTTACAAATAAACCGCTAATATTTACTTAAGTAGGTTTTGAGTAAAATATTGCCGGTCGAATAACTCAACAAAACTATAGCACAATTAGATAAACTACAAAAAGTAGAACTAGAAAAAAACTAATAATTTTTAATGTTTATTTCAGTAATGGCTACATCTTCTCTTTTTCACAACTTCAATCAGTGGTATCAACCATTGGTACTGTATGATATAAGTTTTTAACATATTTTGATCTAACTTCTTCCACTCATCTTGTATCACATTATTTGGTTATTCAAGATTGTTAAATTGTATTTTGATAACAGTCTAATGAGTTTCGAAGTACGAACGGCAGTCTCAGTCGGCAGGTTTTAGTCGCTATTTTCGGTCCGACTGATTTTGTTACTATTTACTATCGACTTTTTCAGTCGTAGTTACTATTTTTGATTCTACTAGTTTCATTCGACTGATTTTTAACGCTCTGGCTGTGTCGTCCTAACAGGAACCTTGACAAAAATGTATTTGACTTAAATGAATGACAATTTTTGACAATATATATATAGATTGTTAAGGTACAACACATATTACATAACAACATACATTAATGTATAACATATAATATAACTTCTTCAAGCATATATCTCCGTCCTTTTATCTCTCACAATTTATACAGGAAAAGGTTCGTACATCTTCGTCTGACATCACGAATTGAAAAAAACAATCGAACGTTGTATTTGACTGAAAATATTAATTACTATTTTCAGTTACTAGTTTTTTGACTATCGAGTGTTTCGACTGTTTTCAGTCGATTGTTCCCAACGCTAATTTTGATCATTTTTTTAACATGTGTTATAATTTTGTCATGATATAGACATGAATAGCATGACTAACTATTGAATAATTTGAATAATTCAATCTAAAACAGCTAAAAAGCTAAACATGTATTTATAATAAGAGTTGTAATGAGAAATATCTAGTGTGCTAAAGTTTTATCGCGTATTTGAGGGCCTATCAGTTCATCATCTTTGTACGAATATTTTCAACATAATTGAGCACATGAATGTAAAATATTATACTTGTATGCTTAATAAAAAAAATTGAATCTACAATTTTTCCTATTAAATGCTTCTTCATAAAGCATCATGTTTGAATAATTCTACATTCTACTACAACTGTTATAAACAAATTAAGTTTCAGTCAAACCCAAGATGATTGACTCACAAATCATCAGCATTGTTCCCTAACGAATCCATGCTTCGAGCGAATCGAACAGTCACGCATAAAAAACCGCCCAAGAAATGCCTCAATAACTTTTTTCGGGCAAATTTACTTTATATCGAGCCCGATGCCGAATACACAATCAATCATTCCATTGTTTATTTTCTTTTGGGTGATTTAGCATATTGTTTTCTCCGCAAACACGGACTCGTTGAGATTCCGATGGGGCGGTCGAAACTGCATTAGCAGCTGAAGCAATGTGATTTATGTTCACAATTGGATTGCGGCACCGGGGAAGACAAAAAGAACGGGGAAAATCGACGCCGGGCGCGAGAACGGTACGGCGGCGGGAGGGGGGAGGGTGTATGGTCGGCGTACGGACGGGAAATTTACGATGTCATAATGGAAACGGATGCGAAACAAGGAGAAAACGACGTGATATCGGGGGTGAGTTTTGGCAGCTAAATTTTTCAATTCGTCTGCTTGTGACTCGGTATGGTGTGACTTACCCGTTGGGAACTGGATGGGTTGGCATGTTTTGAAGTCTCCGAGCGTATAGGACAGCTCCTCCTTCGGATAGGTATCCATCGTTAATTTCCATGGGGTTGGGGCCTCGCATTAGCTCGCTTTCAGAGAGATATCTGGAATAAGAGTGAGGTTAGATCATTTAAAATACTATTAACTTGGTCAGATCAGATTATTTGTTATTTCCTCATTTTGATAACATAAAATCATGTTAGACACAAAGCAAAACACATTAGAACCAAAATAAAACAAATATACTGGTTAGTTGGAAGATACTCTCAACTTGCTCTAAAATCAAAGAGGTTGATTTATAAGACAATTATAAAGCCAGTTTGGACCTATGGGCTGCAAATATGGGGTTACACTAAAAATTCAAATCAACTAGTCATCCAACGCTGTCAAAACAAGGTTGTTCGATTGATTACCAAAGCTACGTAATCAACGAAGAACTGCACGATGACCTGGAACGCAAATAGATTTGCGAAGTTATCTAAGATTTCGTCTTGAAACACGAAATAAGATACGAAATCATACTAACGTGGAAGCAATACAACTGCTGGACAGCACGCAGGATCTCAGAAGATTGAAGAGAACCAAACCATAGGAACTTATATAA
This sequence comes from Rhynchophorus ferrugineus, assembly GCF_030347505.1. Taxonomy (NCBI): domain Eukaryota; kingdom Metazoa; phylum Arthropoda; class Insecta; order Coleoptera; family Curculionidae; genus Rhynchophorus; species Rhynchophorus ferrugineus. The sequence goes on along the minus strand of NW_027472583.1, from coordinate 3,575,446 downwards.
AGTGTATATATTTAGTGTAAACTATAGCTTATTATAATTTTATAATTGAGGAATACATATTGATGTATTTTCTCGCACTCGTCTTGCTTGTGAATTAATTCAAGTACAAATGAAATGTAGTAATAAATTAATTTATAATTAAGATTGTACTAAGCGTACCTAATAAAGATATCAAAAAAAGGTTGCAATATTAGGTGTATGACTGCATTTTTAGATTTATTCAGTAAATTTATTAGACATTAGAGGACCAGATAAAATTTTCTCCGACATTAACAACAGCCACATCATTTTTATCTGTCACTGCCGGTTACGGTTAGCACTTGATGTAGTTTGTATCTCATTTGGTTGACATTGTTGATGATAAAAGTATAGAATGTTGTGAATAATCACATATGTGAAATACATTTACAAAGTATATTTTATGATAAATAGTCACTACATTTAACTCACACAGTCACTACATTATATTTAACTCTATTCTTGGTTATTGTTTACTCGACCTTAATTAGAATACGATTCGAAATTGCCGTCGTTTATCATTTATGTTATTACTGGTGCTTTTAATCAGTAATCAATACTTTTAGTCACAAATGTCTAAACGCACCTATAAATATCTGACAACCAATTAAAATGCCGATCCTTTGAGAATATGAATAGAACAATGAATTATGAAGCTGCTATGTATGACACGTGCAAGATACAAGCTACATTTGTAAAAATCCATACAAAATCTAGAGCGAGATTAGAAAAAGATGACTAACTCAAATTCTTTAAAAAAATTAGAAAACCATTTCGCAATGTCAAACATTTCTTATATTCTGAAGGTGTACTACCCCTGTACAGTGTGCACTGTACTATGCAATCATGCAAGGTGAATATGTATGTCAGTCTACTATTAAATCAACATGTGGGCTAACAAATGTCAACAAAATACCATATTTTGTTGACTCCTTGCTATCGAAAATTATTCCAAACAATTACATTAACATTATAGACAATCATTATATATCTTATAACTTGTAAACCCCATTATGTTGATAACTAACCAAGAAAAAAATAGAGAGTGTGTAACATGATATAATAATGCACAAAAAAATGAAATAAAGCAGGACATCAACAGCAACAGAATGTTGGGATTGCTAAACAAACATTATTAAACTTAACAGGTGCCGAAGATACTGACTGTTCTCGTTGGAAAGCGATTAAGAAATCAAATCTACCAAAAACACTCATTTGTAAATAAAACAGAGGACGAACAAAAAAGACGGCTATGTGTCCTTAGAGATATCAAACCGACAAAAGAAAATTGCCTCTTGATTTAATTAGTGCCAATAAACATAACAAACCTTTGAGTGTAACACTGGATTAAGTTCAAGTGGTGCATGTTAAAAAGGTAAAAATTAAAGCATAAAACTAATATTAATGATAATCGTATTACCAGAATAAAAATATACATAAATTCTAAAGTTATGTATATTACAACACATATTTTAATTTACTGTGTAGTACAATCTAGATACATTCGAGAAGACCGCATAAATACGTCATCAAAGCTTATATTCATGGTTTTTTATGAAAAAAAGCTGTGTTAAAGATATTTCTAGAATGTTAAAATGGTATTATGGTCTAAAGACAAAAGAATCTATTGTAAAATAACACTCGCAATGGCACAATGGGTAGATAAATAAAACCAAAGTCATATAAAATGAATAAAACATAGTGAACCCAATGTTAGGTTCAAGATAAATTTATGTAGCAGCAAAATGGAGTGTAATATGGTTAATAACATAGCTCCATAGTTTCTTTTTTTGCATTTTCGAATTTATTTCTAATTCGTTATCCTGATATTACAATAGTTTTGCGTAATTTGAGTATATTTTTGTAAACCTAATGCCTAAAATTCTGTGAAAGGGACAATATATGTGAAAGCAATATATTATGGTTCAGTTCGATGAATTGAAATCTTGTATTAAAAATTCATCTTGCTTTGAGATCCTCAAACAAACTTTCGTGACAGTGGGTTAGATCTTTGCCATACAGTCAATAGTAATTTGAAGTTTCGAAAATAACAAAAAGCTACTCTAAATTTCAGACGAAATTCCAGATTGTCATGAAGTTTTGTGAAGTTAGGTTTTGAAAGGTTAGGATATGGCATCTACACCCTAACAGGTCTAGGGCTTGTTGAGTGATGTGATTCATGGGATGCCAAGAATGCTGTGTCGTCTGCGTATGTCACCACAGTAGTTATTTTTGTGGTGGGCAAATCGGCCGTATACAGAAGATGCAGTACTGGACCCAGTACACTACCTTGCAGTACTCCTGAATATATGGGATTTAATTCGGTATGTTCATCGCCTTGATTTACAATAAAATGTCTATCAGTGGATGAGGGAGAAGTTTCTTTAGTTTTACCTGCAAGCCCGTATGCCATACTTTGTCAAAAGCATGAGATATATCTAGAAGAGCAGCCGAACAATATCTTTCGGCATTTAGGTCAGTGTTTATTTTGTTTACAAGTCTATGAACTTGTTCTATAGTCCCATGCTTATTGCGAAACCCATCACTACATAGTATAAAACAAAGTCGCCTTTTCTGTCCCTATATCCCTATGTGCGCTTAAATCTTTAAAACTACGCAACGGATTTTGATGCGGTTTTTTTCAATAGATAGAGTGATTCAAGAGGAAGGTTTATATGTATAATACATGCATAATATACTAAAGCAACATTGCTAATTTTAGAGGTTTCTAACGTGATGTCGTAAATTAACCTATTTTTTAGTCTTATTTAGCAATTAGCAAAAACGCTGCCTAAACCTACGAGTTAGATCAAATTAATGTACTACAGTATTGTACACCATAAAAAGGTCTACAAAAAAGTCCGCGATGGTATATGTTTATCTTTTAGGGATAACCCACATTAACCATTTTTATTGTTTACTTTTTACGTGAGAAAATGGCATATTTACGAAGCTATTTTAAGCAATACGGCATTAATCCTTATCGAATTAAGTACCTTAAATACAGTGTGCAATTAATATAGATCAATATGGTTCCTTACAGCATGTAAATTAAACAAATATTTTCGGAGATATTACAAATTTAAAATTTGCGTTTAAAAATGTGTAATGTAATAAAAATTGTATGAATTTAGATATTCCAAAGATAGCAGGAAATCTTCATAGTAAGTATAGGGCAAGAGGAATTGTTTTACTCCAAATTTAATGCCTGCAGGCCAAGGGCAGTAATGAATGAACCGAAAATACTGGATCGATTTTAATCATGTTTTCATTGAGTGACATAGGCATATATATTTTATGCCCGTGCAAAGTCGGAGCGGGCCGCTATGTTTTTATATATAACGTTCATATTTTTTCTGTAGTGTATTTAATTTAGTATCAGCATTGCACCCGTGCGAAGCCGGGGCGGGTCGCTAGTTAATTAATATAATAGACAAATTTTTGATAAGCTTTAAAGTTCTACCTTACACAATAATCTTAACTTTTTAAATTATTATATGTAAAATATTCCCTATTTTTGGAGATATATAATGAGTATCATACAGTTGGAAATTGTGGAGATAAGAATAAATATTCATACCAAAAATAGTTTCAGCTCCCAAAAATATATAAGATCTAGATAAACTGTTTAACGTGTTGATACATTTACTTACCCATTAGTTAAAGATATTTCACAGTAATCACCGTCAACTGGTACTCTATTATAAGGATTCCGTTGTCTCCCGGGTAACGTCAAAGTACTGCAATAATCCCTCATCAAAGGTCGCATCGGTTCAATGCTGATGTTATCTCTAGGAACCATATTCTTAGAAACAACGATTCTACCATCAAACTCCTTCATTTGATCCATCTTTCCGTTGATATTATCGCCAACGCCTTGTCGAATATCTCCATTTTTCTTAATATTATTGTTAGCAACACCAAAACTATGTTCCTTGATATGTCTCATACTGATATTGCGCTCTTTCTCCATGGGTATTGATTCCGTCACTTTAGATATGGTCTGTCTGATATGGTTGGGTATGGTAGTTAGCCTGGGGCTGTCCGGATGTCTTTGTTCTTTGTCTGGTGGTGATTTTGGCGAGTGTTTCACTTGGTTGTAGCAATCATCGGGTAATTCCTGAGCTTCGGATAAAGTCTCCAGGGGTGCACTGTGAGGAGAAGTTAGGTCTGGTGGAGATTCTTTTCTAGAACTGAATGATATTAATTAGTAATCAGTTGTTTTTATAATCGATTAAGGAACAAGTAATTTCGGTTTTTTTCTAAGAAATATTGTTCCAGTAATGAAGCCATAGTATAGAGCAATTTCAAAGGTAATAGCTCATGGAAAATTGTAAATATGCGTCTTGAAAATGAAGATTTCATAAGGTCATTTTCGTTTTATTTTGCTTTTTTATTTCCGAAAAGGGAAAACGGTGTTTTATGGCGAAGAAAACCGAGTAATTACTTTTTCATTTAATCTTATGACACTAAATAATATTACCTGGGCATGCTTTCTGGTGATGATATACCATTTGACGACTTATGTAAAACAGGGCTATCGTCATTCACTGATATCTCATCTCGTTCGCATGAACTATTAGTATTTTCTGATAATAGAGCGTCTCTGGACAATGCGCGTTCCTTAATATTAACTGGTACCGGGTCTTTGGTGACGTTGTGCGCTAGATTTGGCTGCGATTGGCTCTCTTTCGGTAACGATGGTAGTTGCTGGTGCTGCTGATGCTGTTCGTTCTTGATGGGAGACACCAAAGCCACCGCCGTTTTTTGGTGAGTCATGGAAGTTTGCGACGATTCTCTAGATATTTGCGGCTTGTGAGGATTTGAGGAGATATTGCTGGACGATACTGACTTGGTGGTACCTAGACGTAAAACAGTTTTGTGTTTAAAACATATTAAAACTAAACAATTATTGATATAATTTTTAAAAATGTATTTGTTTTATATGGGTTTTCCATTAGGTTGGGTCCTTGAGAGCCTGTGGCGGTCTGAGATTGGTATTGTATGATATTGGATGTGGACGATGCACATTATGAATGAATGATTTGAGGGTTATGGTTGTTTATAGCACCGATGATGTGAAATGGTTACCAAGATCGTTCAATTAGACCCCGTTAGAACTTTTTTTTATAATGTTTTCGAAAAGTGCAGGTCTATGCCCTTATAGTTAACGTAAAAAAGCCCATCGCTCAAATTCATTAGAGGTTATTGAAAATTAATATATTATTGAAGATAATTCAAAACTCTAATCTATTGTTTTGTTATAATTTGTACATAATGGCATATATAGATATCTTAAATAAAAGATGATTTCGTTTTATTGTTTATTATCAGATTACTGCTTTTTTTGATACTCTATAATAGTGACAGTATAATTTTATATGTAAAACTTAATGTCATTTCGTTTAAGCCCATTAATTAAATCAATATGTTGAAAAAATTGCTTCTGTTATATTATTTTGGTAATAAGAGTTTTGTCAATACACAGCTTGAAATAATAAAAATAATGACCAATCAATAAAAATTAGATACAATCTCAAGGATCTTGCGTCGGTCTACTAAAATGATAGTAGCTATTCATTCGGTTGGAGAAATAATTGCGTAAATTTCTCCAATTATTTTGAGATTATGATATCAATTTGATCTATTACCATTTATACGGAGATCTATTTATATGTGATGGGAGAGAAAAGGAGATATATTATTTTGACTATTGACTGAAAATGCTAATATCACAGTTTCATTACTTGCCAGCCAAAAAACGAAAATTTATCTGTGCTATATTATGATTGGCGATGAAAAGTAGATATATAACCATATTCCCAAGCAAAAAAAGTCATGGGTTAGTCAGAGGGAAGTCAAGAACTTGGTCATCGAGGAGAGCAATATTGATGTTTATAAAGTCTTGTGATGTATATAGTGGGACTAGAAGGATGAAGTATATCACGAGCTGCTGAAACTGAATGACATAGTTACTGCAGATGCCTACAGACCCCGTTAGTTATCAATTGAATAAAATGATAGACGTATTATTGCAGCAATACTGTTAGATACACTGCTGTAGCTTGAATGCCATATATTCTGCCGCACCCAGGGTACTGCCCAAACATAGCGCCTTCTGTTTATCATTTTTTCAGATCAATGTACCATGGCTTGGTTGGCAAGTGGTTTCGAAATACTGAATAATTTCAACACAATATTGCCATGTTACCAGGAAGATAAGAAAAAGTTGTAGAAAATCATGGAAAATATTTTGATTAATAAATATTGTAGCAATTTTTTTCAATAAATGCTGTTTTAAATGAAAAAATTATCACAATGAATATTACATAACTATAGTCAAACGAAACCCCTTTTATAGTCAAAATAACACATTAACACGTTACGTTTAACACGTTATATTTAATTCTGATACTTGACACTGTTGCCAGTTCTTACCCTATATTAAAAATTCCTCGACACATATACTATTGAGAATATATAGTACAAATAATCAAATGTACGTACCTTTTACAGCTAGCATAGGTTTCGGTATTCCAGTACCGTTGCCGTTGGCTTGCTGATGACCTGGTGACGGTTTCACTTCCTTGATTGCCGAAACGCGGACCTTCGGTTCCGCTATCTTGCTGGATGCCAGACCGGTTATTTTGTTGGCGTGTTTCTCCATGTCCACGGCCATCTTGGGACCGCCGTTTTGGTGGGATGTTGGTATTTTTTGATCTTTTTTCGGGGCACTGGGACTATACTTTTGTTGGTTGGGTTTGTTTCTGATTACACAAAAAAATGTGGGTTCCAATTATTTATTTGGTGTTAATGAAATTATTAGGTGTACAAATAAGTTTCTTTAACAGTTAGTGATATCTGTCAACAAAATAACCTTTAATTATTGGAGATTTTAAATCACCATAACGTGATTTTTCTTTTATGTACAGGCAAAGAATGTGAACTAAAAAATTACATTTTTCATTGTTGAAAAAGGTACATTAAAGAACAAATTAAGAATAAAAAACATTTTAACAATAAGATGTATTATGTCGCATAATGTTCATATTATTTTGTCTATTTTCTTATTACATTTTCTAATATTTTCATTTCTATTTCAATATCCCTGCCATTAGTGGACAATGCTTATTTTCTTCTTGTAACACTTTGGACATTTCTTGTTACTGAAGTTAATATATTTATTCTTTGTTACATTTTTATTGTGCATAAAGCCTAAACCTTCAAATTTCCCTTCAAACGATTAATATTGCGTTGAAAGCGAGAAATTTAATGTGTATAAAGTGTATAAAGATGCGTAATTAAAATTTAAAACACCTAAACTGTTGTTATAGATGTAAAAATGTGAACAACTGATTTTACAAAATGAGTACGTTAGGTTATAACTAAAATTAACTTATTTGTACATCCTGCAATATATAAGAGCATTAACAATCATTCAATTAAATATACTTACACTGAATTTGGTTGCTTGGTAGTCTGCTTAATACGGGATATATTTTTGACTGGCTTTATATCGGTATATGCTTCTAATGATACACTGCTGTCGCTGCGCTCACTTTTTGCAGATGAGACACCACTAGATGAGCTGGTACGTTTACCATTACTACCACCAGATGGCTTTTCATTCTAAACACAATCATTTTCAGTAAAAGGACTCCAAACAAGTCTCGGAAGCACTTACCTTGAACAGCTTCAGTTTATCCAACATCGACGTGTTCTGACCCGTAGTATTCTTCCCCCCACTACTGCCGTTCGTTTGATACGGACTGGCGATCTGAGCAGTGGGAGGAGCCCGGGGTATCATGCTCAGGGCTGGACTGGGTGCTCTGGAAGAACTGGCCACAGGACGTACTTTGTCGGGGGGACATCTTCTAGCCGGCAGGGCACTTCCGGGTAGGGGGATACTACTTGTGGGTCCACCCTTGTGAGGAATGGCAGTCGATCTGTAATAATATTCAATATTAGTCAGACAAAAAACATAAACTTTATAATTTTTTGGTATGGGTTGATGGAGATAACAGAAATAATAAGTCTATTCATATTAGGTGTTGTATGGATGAAAATACGAAGTATCAATATAAACAACTGTCAAATAACTAACCGCCGGCTTGGTGGCGCAATGGTAAAGACGATGGGACGGCCCTCCTACGATTGCGATAGCCGTGGGTTCGAATCCTGCTGGGGCATGGTCGTAAATTTATGTTTGTAATTGTTTAATATTTGTGAATGTTCTAGGCAAGAGTGCAAAATCCGACAAGGAAAATGATCCCAATCACGCCACTAACCAGGCTGGGTAAGACCGGATGTCTTCTGGGATGATTTCTAAAGTTGGTCACTCGCCAGTCGGTAGGCTTAATGCTGAGGACCGTGGTTCCGAGCCCACGTTAAATTTTAGGCCCAGTCCAGATAAACCCTAGTTAGTAAAAGGAGACTTTAAAATATATTTAAAAAAATAACCTAACCTAATTGTTAAATGTAATAAAAGTTAACACAAAATAAAATTTTTGGATTTACAAAAAAAAAAGTTCTTGTTTTAATTGTATACAAACGCTAATCAAGCGAAATTGCATTTTCGAGATTCTTTGCTTTTGTTGTTTGATGTGGAAAAATCTGCTGTCGAAGATCATCAAACTATTTTAAAAACCTCTGCTGATGCTGCTGTATCACATTTCAATTATCGGTTTTGGCTTAATAAAATCTATTTTGCAAGAGAAAAAGAGACTACAGTATTTGACACTCTAATAAAAACAAAATATTATTCCAAAGGCTTGCGTGGTATATAAATTCATTAAATTTGTCTGTACATTATGAGTTTTAACTTCTTAAATTGTTTAAATGGTTTTGTGTTTCTTTACAGATTCTTTCGAAACAGTTAAATTAGTTGTTTCTACTCCAGGCACATGTATATAAGAATCAGGTCCTCAATGATTCCAGAAATATTAAGAACAGCAGGAGTACTAATATAACAAGACACCTTATATTTTATATCAACAAATGGCATTAGTTTAATAATATAATGAAAAACGATACTATTCAACAAGACTGGAATACAAGATAATAGCAAGTACAACAATATATTGTAATCATAAATAACAATAATACTAAGAATTTAGCCTGTATAAATATTTAAAGTTATAAAAATTAACAATTTTGCATTCTTGGTAACTGCTAAATCAAAAGAATATTAGATATTTTTGCATGTATTTTGATCAAAGATGTCTGTTGTTGAAAATGCGAGGTATCAATATAAGTAATTGTTAAAAAACTAAACCTAACTGTTGAATTCGACGATTTTAACATTTATCTATATAAAATAGCGGTTTTACATTTAATATTGTTGATTTATACAGTGTATACAGACGCTAAACATGGAACAAAAACTGCAGTTTCCATATTCATTACGGTTGTTTGATTTAAACAAATCTGCTTATTTGAATAAAATAAAGAACGATCTGGAAAGAACAATAGCGAGTAACAGACGTAAAAAGTATGCTTTTGCTTGATAGTACTTATGATCATATCCATTTATTATTTAATTATTACATTGCTACTAGTCGTTTCCTATTAACCTGCAATTTGTCTTTAAGATTACTTAAATCTAGGTATATAACTAGGAGGACCCATCGGCCCTATCTCAGTCTCTGGTGAAATAATGTTAGACATGCCACTGTTGTATTTTGTTTAAATGCACCTCACTAAAGAACACCACACAAGATTAGTGTCCTGCTTTGGTGGTGTCCAAAAGCTGCAATACTTCAATATTCTCATGAGAATCGAGTCTTTCCTCATGCCCCCTTGCAATTGTCCTGATTTCTTGACTGACTGTGGGTATCTGAAGGTCTCAATGTAGGTAGTCAGTTCTATAGTATTTGGGTACACCCACAATACTTCTCAGGACTTTGTTATGAAAAATTTGGATTTGGTTTATGTTACTCTTTGCAGAACATCCCTATAATTGAACTCCATATGTCCATATAGGTTTCAGTATTTGCTTATATTATAGCAATTTATTATGTAGTGATTATTGTGATTGTTTTTTCTTCCAATTAGTTCGTTTCAGTTCTTTTCTTTTCTTTATATGTTCCTTCCAGCCAAGTTTTGCATCAAGATTCATTCCGAAGTATTTAGCGTTGTTGCTATGTGGAATGATAGTATTATTTAATGTTATTGGTGCTTTTACGGCCTGATTATAGGTGAACTCCACATGGACAGATTTATTTTCGTTAATTTTTATTATTCAAGCTTGAGTCCAATTATTTATATTGTCACTTGCCTATTGTAATTTTCGTGTGGCTTCTTCACTATTGTCTCCCACAGCTATAATCGCAGTATTAACAGCAAATGTAGCCATCGTGATATTCTCGATGTACGGTATATCACAAGTTTAGAGTAGCTAAAGCATTGGTCTCAGTGTACTGCCTTGTGGTACACCTGTTTTAGCTTCTTTTATTGTAGAGTAAGCTTCTTGTTTAACTCTAAACATTCTGCCTGTATTATTGTAGAAATTAAAAATGTTATATATGTTTAAAGAAAGGCATCTATTTACATAACGTTATATTTAATGCCATAAAAAATAGAAAATGTGGTATATTACCATTTGAAGTTATATTCAAATGCTAAAATTATATAGTATTTTTAATGGATTTTGGAATTTATTTATATGGAAGCTTAAGATACTAGATATGAAACAGATATGCCCATATTTTATATTAAAAATAACATTCAAATTTTGTCTTGATATCAAGTTTCTTGATTCAAAATAATAACCGTAAACCATCCGAACCAACGTAGAAACTTGAAACCAATCTAGACGATCTAATAAATGGGAGTTACCTTGATGAAAATCAAAATATTGAACATTAAGATTTTTATGGGCGCAATAAATATAAAAAGGCTATTTTCAGCGTAGCCTAAATATAGAATATCAGACTGGGGCCTCCAAGTATTACCTCACAATTACTACAATTTCCAATTAGCTAGAGCGTTCCTTTTGGGGCCATAAATCATAAAGCGCGAGATTCATTTACATCGGCAACCATAGTTTAAAATTTACGATATAATCTGATTTATTGCCCGCTAAATGCTTCTGACGAGCTTTATTCGTAAAGGGAAGTTGACAATCGAATTTAACTCGTTCGAAATGGAGGGTGCTTGTATTGTAAAGTTGAGTTTTTTAATGGACCATTCAATAAAGTTAATGAAACCATTTAAAATACCTGAAATAATTTAGTTTTTGTTGTTATACCTTTTAGGTTGTAAATAATAAACGATAATTATTGATCAAAATAAAAACAAATATTCTTGTAACAATTATATTCTTCTCTTCTCATTATTTGTGCCTTGGATGCTTGTCCTAGTCTTAGATAGACTTTATTACAGTTCTGGCAACCTATTTTGTAGATTCCCAGTTCCAAATCTATTTTTGTCTTCTTATACTAGTTTTTCTGAAAGTGTTGGGAACTTGTACCTCTTGAGGATTGTGATTATTTTATCGATGATGAAATAACAGGTCAATTGAAAACTTCTTACGGCCTACCATAGTAAAATAATTTTTTTGACTTTTTGACACACTGATTATAGCGACCCTCCAACTTCTCGATACCATTTTTGTAGTACGATTTGTCCTTTGCTTCAAAATAGGCCTCAGTTTCGGCGATCACCTCTTCATTTGACGAAAATTTCTTCCCAGCGAGCATTCTTTTGAGGTCTGAGAACAGGAAATACTCGCTGGGAGATAGATCTGGAGAATACGGTGGATGAGGAAGCAATTCGAAGCCCAATTCATGGATTTTTGACACGGTGCATTGTCTTGGTGAAGCAGCACTTTCTTTTTCTTCAAATACGGCCGTTTTCAGCGATTTCGTCCTTCAAACGGTCCAATAACGCTATGTAATAGTTGCTGTTGATGGTCCTTCCTTTTTCAAGGTAGTCAATGAAAATTATTCTATGAGCATCCCAAAATACAGACCCCATAACCTTGCCAGCCGACTGTTGCGTTTTCCCACGTTTTGGAGGGGATTCATCGTGTGCAGTCCACTCAGATGACTGTCGATTGGACTTCGGAGTGAAAGGATGGAGCTACGTTTCATCCATTGTCGTTATTACGCTTGATCACCATCAAACACTGCTCCGAATCATCATTTTTGGTCAAAAGTGAGCTCGCACTTTGCGCAGAGCTTTCTCATACCTAAATATTCGTGAATGATATTATGTAGATACTCAGTTGATATCTGTAGAGTGTCTGCTATTTCATTCAATAGCAATCTACGGTCATTCAAAGTCATTTTGTGGATTTTTTAATGTTTTCGTCGATAACAACCTCTTTTGGGCGTCCACTGTGTTCACCGTCTTCGGTGTTCATTTCACCACCTATAAACTCAGCATACCAATCCTTGATGGTTGATTTTGCTGGGGCAGCGTCCAGAAACTCGGCATCAAACCATGTTTTTGTTTCAACTGTAACGGGAATAATGTCGCCAATGGTTCCAGGAAATTAAGAACACTAGGAATAGTTAATATAATAAGGCATCTCATATTATACTAGCAAATGGTTGGAAGTATTGGATTGAAGTAATTTATTAGAAGTATTGGCTATTTGATTCTATAGATTTTTATGGATGTCATCCTAAAAAAACTGTTTGTCTTTTGAGCAAAACTATTCATCGAATCGTTTTATCTCTTCGAACTTGGCAAAATGCTGCTCTATAGGTGCGTGTCCCATTGATGTGAAAAGTTTACAGTCGGGCGGCGCAAGGTCTGGATAATATGGCGGGTGCGATAATAGGTCCCATCCAAGTGCTTTAAACGCTTCCTTGAGCCGTTTTGCTTTATGAGATGGCACGTTATTGTGCTGTAAAATCTGTTGCGAAACTGTTGTAGTTTCGCATCTTTTCGGCAATCTATCAGAATGTTTTTTTTGTGTTTTGCACATCGAAATCACTACTTATGAATGTAAGATTCTACCAGCAAACGATGACTTTCAGAGGCTTTTTCTTTTGATGAATTAAGGAAAATAATGCAAATGCACATTTTCAGGCACGAAACAACATATTTTCAAAGAGGTACAAAGTTATGACGGTGTTAGTTTCGCAAAATATAACATGTATAGCTTTACAGATTGATATCAGTAGAATAATATGATATATGGTCAAATTATAACAATGCATATTTGAGCCTAGCGATATCTTATATCATCAAGAAAGCCGGTAATGATTTTCCGGTACACATACGAGGTGTTGATAAATTGTGTGGAACATCATCATCATCAGCTTAGAAATCACTCCAGAAAGTATCCGGTTTTACCCAGCGTACTTGCTGGCCTGACTGAAAAATTTTAAACAATCACAAACATAAATCTACGACCATGCCTCAGCAGGATTCGAACCAGCGATTATGGCAACAGTAGGAGGACCGTCCTAGGGTGGAGACGATTAAATCTGGACCTTTACTTAGTCAACAAACCTGGTTAGGTCTCGACCAATCTTGTTATCTAGTCAACCAACTAAAAACTCCTTGATATATTGGTTTTAACAAGCAAAACAATCCTTATAAAATAAATTAACATCACCAAACTGTCATTTAGCTCTTTCAGTGTACAAATTGCAGCATTGTACTATTAAAATATATTTATTGTCTATTTTGTGCTGCAAAATTTGGAGAAATACAAGAAGGAACACTTGTCTAACATCAGTTAACAAATAAATAAGCAAAAATACAAAACGTAAACCTATTTTGACTAAACTCAAACTGCCGAAACAATAACAAACAAGTTATTCTTAAGAATATATACCGATAAAACGGAAGGAAAAAAAGCACGACTCTGTACGAATAAAAGTTCGAAAGTCAGAAAGCGAACACTCAACAGGGCATAAAATAAGAGGCCTGAGCTGAAAATAAGTCCGATACGCGTGATATTTTCAGATCCGATTGATTAATAGCGCGTGTAGAAGAGATGTAGCTCCCAACAAATGCATACAAAGATTTTATATACTGATTGTCGAACGACTAATTAACAACATTTACTTTGTTTGGGTTATCGAATCTGATTTCGAAATAATAAGCGAACACTTATTAGATACTTTTGAATTGTTATTTAGAAACTGAAGTAAATTTTATATGTAAGTCTCTTATATATAGTTTTTAACGCCTAAAAGTTTCAATATTTTTCAGCAAGCAACAAGCTTCAACCATGAGAACATGTGAAACGTAATTCAAATGTGACCATTTCAACGTTCAAGATAATAGACTGATAATAATTGATATAGTTCTGGAGACATATTATATCATTGTAAAAGGGGTAATTCTTAAGGTTATTAAGATTTTTCTGTAAATTTTAGTGGTATTAACTTCTGATTCATTTCAGATTTCTTTAGCTAATGCATTTATTTAATATTTTCTCCTACTCTTTCTAAACCAAAGAATACTCGAGCATCGTATCCTCTAGATCGGAATTACGTGCTGAGCTAAATAGTAAAATTACCGTTTATATTTGATTCCCCCTCGTATATTATTTAAGATTCCCTTTTTAACTGAACAGTTTCTTTCTATAAATTTGTTGCTAAATAATTTTGACGTTTTAAAATTGGTGATTTTGACAATGAAGACAGAGGGTTCTGAAGAGCCAACAAAATTTGAAGACGAAGATTTGAACGCTTTATTCGATGATGATCCATGTAAAATCCAAGAAGAATATGAAGAATTGTTGGGAGTAATACAAGAAACCATTTCCAATTACTCGAAGCCAAGAGACATTGAAAGGCGTTTGGTCATGTCATCATTAATGAATATGTTTTGTACTTCAGATTACTTAATTATATCATTATATCATATATCATATAAGGGATAAGAAAAATCACACAAAAATATTTGTTAAATATGTATCATTGAGTTACTATATTGTTTGAAATATATACTCAATTTTATATATTTAAAAATTTAGCAAAAATATATCTTTGAAAACCACCTAACCGCTTTATGATGGTTAATATTTCTGAAATTCATTTACAAATGACAATAATTTAGCACTATGGATGCCTACGACAAATTACGATCCACTGTAAACCTTTTCCAATAGTTTTCTGGTGTTTATTTTGATTTAATTACTGGATTAGTAATTAAAAAATGTACAGAAGAATAATGTCTGTCTATTCGTATGTTATAGAGTTCAACTACACATAAATTCACAGCTACATCGTTGTTCTCTCTGTACAGTTTCAATCACAAACTAAATAGGAATACTAGCCGGGGCAGATAAAAGGCGACAGTTTGATGTCGATTTTCGAGTAAAACCGAATTTAGAAAAACAAATAAGCAAACGATCTGTTTGGGTTTGGGGTCGAACGGCCTCTTATAAATACATTGGATCGAAATTGCCCATAGGCGCACCGTCCTTGTTTTGTTCTCTTCATCGTTGCGTCATTTGTATTTCGTGTTCTCTGATATTGTATCCATTTATTTTTCACAATAAGGGTTTGTCGAGACCAACATAAAGAGGTTTAATATATTTTCGAGTTTACATAAAATAAATATATATCTTTGTTATAAAATATACTTTTATTATTAAATATATTATTATTATTATAAAAATATATTATATATTATTATATTAATACATATTATATGCATACATATTATACATTAATATATATTATTATATATTATTATTATTATTAAATATATTTTCGAATTTACATAAAATAAATATATGTCTTTGTTATTTGTCATTATTATTGTATTAATTAGTGTTGGGCACTATTGACTGTTTACTGTTTTACTATCCACTGTTTCAGTCGTTATTTTTGGTTCGACCGATTTTATAACTTTTTACCAGTGACTGATCCAGTTGACTGTTTTCACTTCAAAATAATTGTCAGTCAACTTTCAAATAAGTGCTCAATTCAAATGAATTAGTTTTCAGAGATGGTCTTTCTTGGTCTACGCGATTTTTGGTCTTTCGGTCAGTCTATTCAAAATTATGTTACTGAACAATCAAAAACTAGTTATTTTGTTATCAATTATAGTCTTAAACTAGAATCCCTACACTATTGACCCTTACAATTGAAATTGACGTCTGTGTGCATATTGTATTTTCAGAATTTCAAATGATTCACAAGGGGAATTTAATCTGTATATTATTGAAATGTATGTATCACAGGTTGGAAAATACTGGGTACCTAAAATCTAATTAAATAAGCAGCAAGCAAAAAGCAATTTTTCGAAATGCTATTAGAACTGCTTTAAGAAATTATTATAATCATTTTATAAATTATCTTGAAACCAAAGTAGTACTATTTCTAGTACTGATAAGACAACGTAGTATTTCGTATTTTCGTTTTTTACAGCAAACAATTGCAACTGTAATACTTGTAACTAATAACTTGTAATATGCAATATTAAAATAATACAAAATATTTGTCGCTTGTGTATTATTTATCATATCAAACATTAATTTACCTTTTAAATTGCAATAAATAAGGGAAACAAATACATGAATAAACTGGATGTTACTCCTATTATCAAGAATTTTTTTAATTTCGTATTATTTTAATTTGTTTTTAATGGGTTTCCTGGAACGCCGAAGAGGTAGTTAAGTGACTCAACTGTTAAAAAGCTTAAATTATTACTCACACTATATTGATTTGGCCATTATTAAGAATAATTTATATTCATAACTAATTATATTCGCTACCGTCTTCTTTTATTTTCGATTTTTAAGGTATTGGAGAATAATTTTTATAGAATTATTTATTATAAATATAGGCATAATATCAGGCAGGATATCGTGCATAATTATATTTAGTCTATTTGTTAAAAAATAACGAAGCAAACAAGATATGTAATCCTTCAGCAATATCCAATTACATCTCAATAATTTGCCAGATGTTTTCATTTTTTAGTTTAATTAAATATTTGATAAAAACTCTTTTAATATCAAAAATGTTACTGCGGAAACTGATCAATGTTATTAAAATGTAGTTATTTTAATAGAGAAGAGATTTTAATAAGATCTCTTATTAACATCAAAGAAAGCAAGCTATCAAAAAGCTTTCAGTAAACAATTATTTTCGATTAAAGAAGGTTAAAAGTGAAATAGCGTATCTATGAATCTCCGTGAACAGAATCAAATAAGCTTTTTGAAATATACTAGAAAAATACATTATGTCCCCTTTAAAATAATTCTCCAACTTCCAAACATTTGTTGAATTCGTTTTCTGGTTTTTTATTTTTGACGGCATCCTGGCATTTTTTGATAAGTTTATTATTAATTTAAATTAATACTGAAATATACCAAGTAAGTTTTTCAAAATATTTTGCTTTAAAAAATCTTTCAATGCTGAATGATTATTTTAAAACTTTTGTATTGATTTATGACTAGCTGACTTTTATAACTTATCTTCCAATATATCTTAGTGTATCATATCATAGTGCATAAACTATGTAGGTAATTTTTGTTGATCTATATATATATATATATATAAATGGAGAATCCATATAATCTTTTCTGGGGATGGTTGATATGATATCTCAAATTCTATTGAACCGATTTACTTGACTCTATTATTGCATCAAATTAATTATTGATAAGTTTTTCAATTATTTCTAAAATAGATCTTTTATTATTCTAATATGTATAGGATTTTTTACGTCCTAGTATTTTTTTTTAGTTTTTTTTTTAAGTTTTTCAGAATATTTAGCTTTGAAAACTGAAAGTTCTCTCTTCTGTTTCCTTGCTTTTTTGGCTTTATGTTTTATTCTGTATTCTAATTTGTTTCCGTCTGTGATTTTATTTAAGTTATTTATTCATATAATGTGATATTGTTTGATATGATATATGTTGTTGATATATATTTTAAAACTAAATAGATCTGTGTCGAATGATTTTTTTTAGTAAAACATGTATCTTCTTTTATATGGAAGGAGGTTATGCCGAATGGTGAGAATTCTGAAGTACACTTTGTAGAATAAGCATATAATAGCAGTAATGATAACACATTTATCACACCCACATATACATGTTGTGTCTTTAATTACGCATTTGACGCATTTAATTATATATGATTTGGACGTCGATGGGCAATAGTTCTTCCTTCGATGGGTCGTAATTAGTCGTAACGTTTGACATGTAGAAAAGTTAAGTTAAGTTAGAATATAACCGGGAAAAAGAACAAGAAAGAACAAGAATGTAAACGTCTAAGGTAACATGTGTGGTGTGTAGAAATTAAAATAAGTGAATAAAGTCCATAAACAGTTCAAAATACAGTTTATTTTTTGGTGAATCGAAATCGCGGGTTAATCGCCGCAACAATCTTTCCAAATCTTAATATTTACACAAAAGCGCCAAAAAACTGTATGTTTCCCTTAATACAGAGAAAACCCTTTAATTTCCTTTAATTTGAATATGAT
The DNA here is from genome assembly GCF_030347505.1 of Rhynchophorus ferrugineus. Classification (NCBI taxonomy): domain Eukaryota; kingdom Metazoa; phylum Arthropoda; class Insecta; order Coleoptera; family Curculionidae; genus Rhynchophorus; species Rhynchophorus ferrugineus. The sequence goes on along the minus strand of NW_027472583.1, from coordinate 3,557,023 downwards.
TTCTAGAAATTTTGTCGAATTAGATATAGAGAAAATATATAATAAAGTAAATAAATAACTTGATATACTAACAATTTAGCTCTGCGTACTTCCGGAGATGTTGGTAAACTTCTGGACTTGCGGCCGTTGGAACTGTTACTGTTTCCCATCGTTGTCGAATCTGTCCGATGTCCTCACGACAATACACCACATCAAACTCAACTTTTACGACTCTTATCTCTGACACCGAACACGAGAGACTCGCTGTACACGAAAACAATCAAAAACTAGTTTTTTGTTATCGATTATCGCCTTAAACTAGAACCCCCTCGCTATCGGAACTAAATGACCCTCTTTGTACTACGACCCACCCTGATTTTACGATCAACCCCACTTTTCAATTTCAGTTCGGGTTCTCGCATAATATGTCGCACGCATTTCGGACCCAGTGACGATGATGATGACGAGAACGCGACCACCGCGTCCATTTTCCTAGGCCGAAATGGACTTTTCGCGATGGTCGCCTTATTTACTTCGCGTCAGTTTCGCGTGGCACCGGCTTCAGCACACGTGCGGCGTCGAGCGATACTCTCCCTGTCGCTCCTGCGTCGACCGGTCACCGAAATGCAGCCGAAATTCTGGCGTGTGCCACCCCGACATCGGACACGGAGCGTGCCGCCACCGCCGCGTTGCCGGTTTTATTCTGTCGCCCTGATGCAGCAGAACAGATGCAAAATGAGAAACAGTAGCTTTACTGCAGTCGAAATAATCGATTTCTCTATGCGGCGATAGAATATATTCGAAATACTACTTTGATGTTTGAATAAAAAAGCGTTTTATTCACTAGGCCGTTCAAGTTCAAGACCTATAAATTAATTTTAAAGGATTTAAAAATGGTGTTACTGTGCATTAAATTTGACTGGAATTTGTAACCAACTTCATGTTCAAGCTTTCGAACTTTGAACGAAACACACTTTCAATCCAACCATGCCCCATCGATTTTAACATAGGAATACTGGTGTCGACGTCTTGAAATGGTCATTTTAACACCGAAGATAAAGGGCGTGTTCTGGACAGGCAACAGAAATGAAGACGAGGTTTTGAAGGCATTACTCGATGAGTCCATCAATAGGGATCCTTATCTATTATTCTTCAACACAACAACAATCGAGAACATGTTGCAAAATCGGTAAAAGTATACTTGGAAGCATTGAAATGGGAAGTGTTACCCCATCTGCCTTATTCTGCCGGCCTTGCTCCAACATATGAGTCGTGGCCTTATATCGTAGCTTCGCTTCTTATGATAATGACAAAAAATGAGTCGATTCGTGGATATGCTCAAAAGACATATCGTCGTTAGAGATTGAATTCGTAAAATGCTTAAAAAGTACCGGCTATCAATGGACAACATTTTCAACAAAATACCTTGTATCGATTTTACCCAATAAATGTTCAAATTAAAATCAATAAAAATCAATCAAAAGTGGTGGAAATAAAAATCAATAATTGGGATATGAGGTAGCAACATAGCAACTGCTTGGGCAGCAGATTTATTCAAATCAAATAACAAAAGTAAGGAATGAAATTTTGCAATTTTGACCCTTTCCTTGACTACCGTCTATATCCACTAAATAACTCAATGATACTAAATGGAAAACTACTTTTTATGTAGAGAAATGTGAATATTAATGAATTTAAAAGTTTTTCACCAAACGATATCATTGATAAAAATTCATGCAAACACCTAATCTTCCACAATCATGTCCTGTATTTTCGACGCTCCAAAGACGGTAATTTTAATTTAAAAAGAGGTAAGAAACCTTAGAAATAGTCACAAAAGGGAGGATGTTCATATGCGATTTTTACACGATATATATATTGCTTCAGAGAGAGAAAAAGGAGAAAGGTTTTTGTTGAACGAATGGAGTTTTTCTCCATACTCTTTGATTAAAATAGTGCTAATGAAATAAAAGTTTTATTTTGAGGCAATAAAAAGTCGAATGTTTAGCTATAATATTAATAAGAAATCTAGTTCGAGAACATGCCCAGAAAAGGATTTTTCAAATTTCAAACTTAATTCAACTATTGCTGTTCGATCATTTGGAGGTTTATTCCATCAAAACGTTGAAGTTGTCAGGTTTATAACAAGTTAATTTAATTTAATTATGTTTGGTTATATATTTGTTAAAACGTTACTATTTAATACCTAACTGAAATAGATCACAAATATCTCTAATTACATCTAAATTAGAAAGAAACTGCCAAACCAAATAAATAATAAACATAAATATAATAATAATAAATATAATAAAGAAACTTAATAAACTAAATCTCCAATATTACTACTTCTTGATAAGTGCGACAACAAGGCAAGCATTTTTTATTTTCTTAAAATCCCCTTTCCGCAACCCTTTGTATTTTGCGACACCTTGCGTAGTCACTTATATTTTCATCTTTAGTTATTTAGTACGCATATTATCGAGCCATATTTACCAGGAAATTTACGATGAGTTAAGAATAAGATATTTGTAAGTAATTAAATAAAATCGATTATTCATGATTTAATTTAAAGTTTGAATGCAAATCTAAGAAGCTTATTACTTTTTTATAAATCCGGCAACAACGCCTCTCTTGATAGTCATTCTCGGTGGAATACCGACTGCATAGTTACCGTGTTCAAAATTTTGGATATCTTGTTCCCTTGTTGCATTAATGAATCCGTCTGGACGTTGGTAAAATGTCCCGGTGAATTATTGTTGTAGATTATGAACGTCATTTAGAGCCTATAGACAGTCCGCATAGAAAGCTTAATGTCATAATTTTAACACTATTCGAAATTCGATTTTTATTGCCACCAAAATAAGGATGTAGATAGTGAACACAATTAGATAGTTTATTTTTGATAATAATTAAGAAATTTATATTAAAGGAATATATTTAAAATCGTTAAATAGACTATTGTTTTTTCAGAACATAGGTTTATAAAGTAAATAATTGATACAAGGTTCAAAGAATAAAATATTATCACACATATCACATATCTTATTACATTCATGATTAAACATCTCAATATTTGTTAGTGCTTTAAAATGTTTACACATTTACTGTTTTACACATTCTCTCGCTTGTCTTATGTGTTCCATTTATCCAAATTATGTAGATAGTATTAGATATAGTGTAGATTTATTTTAACTGGTGTAGATTTTCATTAGTTCATTTATGTATTCATATAGTCTTTATCTTTTATCCATATTTCTCCCCTAAAATATATATTGAAAAAGTAATAAATAAACTAGATTGACTAAAAGAATAATTTCATTACCGAATTTTTTTACATAAAATTGCCTTTTTTTTGCTTATTTATTCTACTCTTTGATCTCACCCTTGCAGATAGCTTTGTCTTGTGACCCATGTGGGAACTAACAACTCACCAAAAAATAAAGAATTGTAAAATATTTTATAATTGTTAATATTACTTTACTAATGAAACCTGAAATGAATGAAAAGTACCTCTAATACAATGATATACTACGTCTCCAGCAACATAGCATTAACTGTCAGTTATGCTAACATAGAACAATTTTTTAAGCTACTTCTAACCAGACATCAAAATTAAAATCAAAAGCTGATTTCGAAAATCTAAATATCTTGTGAACAAAGAGGACAGATGATTATTGTTATTCTAGAATTTTGTAAATTTATGTTGGGATGAAATAATTTGAAAATGTAATGTTAATGTGGTTTATTATTTTCGTTTGTTAACTGACATCACTCACATACGTTTTGTTAAATATAAAGATTCTTCATTGTTTTAATTATTTCTAAAATAGATATTTCGAAATATTATTTACCCTTAGTACTACATTACGTAAACTGTTACGGATTATATAATCTGGATGTTATATCCAATCCAAATGCTGATAAGATTGCCACTATGCATCATTAAACTTCCGATGTTCCCTTTACTGTTATTTTCCTGAAAACTTTGTATAATCTCAAAACTGGGGCCACGATATAACAGTGCTGGAATGGTCTTAGTGTTCTGTTTTGTGTAACAACTATAACAATATCTGGGTAATGTCCTGTAAATAATTTATGTAAATTGATACTTTGATAACTGTTATGTAACGTTTTTGATTTTAACTTATTATCTTGTTGCTTTCCTAGCTGAAAGTTGTATCGTCGATATTTTAACACTTCAATATAAAAAACGTGTATTAATACATAATGGAGGTACTTATGCTTCATTGTCTGTTATTCATTTAGTCCGGTGTATGAAAATCTTAATATAATTTATAAACTAGTAAAATTACTAAACTATCAATGCAGCTTTTTCTGAATTATTTATTTTAGCAATCTAATATGCAATTTGTTCTTATCCTAATCTGCTACGGGTTTAAATGTACAAAGTACTTATTCTAACAGGTCAATTGAAAAGTTCCCGGCCTACCATAGTAAAACACATTTGTTGGCAAACGTTTCTTTTTTATTCAACAGAATTCCCTTTCAGGGCGATACACTGATTATAGCGACCCTCCAACTTTTTGATACTATTTTTTGATTATACTATACGATATACTATTTTTTTGTAGTACGATTTGTCCTTTGCTTCAAAATAGGCCTCAGTTTCGTAGATCACCTCTTCATTCGACGAAAATTTCTTCCCAGCGAGCATTCTTTTGAGATCTGAGAATAGGAAATAGTGGCTGGCGCTAGATCTGGAGAATAAGGTGGATGAGGAAGCAATGCGAAGTCCAATTCATACATTTTTGACATGAAGCATTGTTTTGGTGAAGCAGCACTTTCTTTTTCTTCAAATGCGGCCGTTTTTCGGCGATTTCGTCCTTAAAACGGTCCAATAACGCTATGTAGTAGTCGCTGTTAATGGTCCTTCCTTTTTCAAGGTAGTCAATGAAAATTATTCCATGCGCATCCCAAAATACAGACGCCATAACCTTGCCAGCCGACTGTTGCGTTTTCCCACGCTTTGGAGCGGGTTCATCGTGTGCAGTCCACTCGGATGACTGTCGATTGGACTTCCGAGTAAATGATGGAGCCATGTTTCATCCATTATCACATATCGACCCAAAAACACGAGTTTATTACGCTTGATCATCTTCAAATACTGCTCCGAATCATCAACTCGTCGTTGTTTTTGGTCAAAAGTGAGCTCGCGCGGCACCCACTTTGCACCGAGATTTCTCATACCCAAATATTGGTAAATGGTATGATGTACGCGTTCAGTTGATATATTTGGAGTGTCTGCTATTTCATTCAGTTTCAATTTACGATCATTTAAAATCATTTTGTGGATTTTTTAAATGTTTTCTTCGGTAACAACCTCTTTTGGGCGTCCACTGCGTTCACCGTCTACGGTGCTCATTTCACCACGTCCACACATAAATTCATTCTCGTGGTGTCATTTTTTGTATATAATTTCAATTCTCAGTTGGGATTCAACATTATTCAACTTAGCTTTTCTTGCTGAACATTCCAGGGTTCAGGAAATGCCATTTCTTCCTAACTATTATTATTTATGATACTGACTCTCATGTGTCTTTAGAGTACTTATTGCTGTTTATTTTTCTTCGGATTTCTGGGGTATTTTGTCAAGCACATGAGTATTGATATCCTTAAATAACTTCTCCATTACAATGTATTTTATCAGTTTATATCTGGTTTCCCAACTTGATTTTTTCCTCTGGTATTATTTAAAAACTTATCCGATCAGTTGTTCTACTAAACAGACAGGAATTACTTCGCTTTGGTATCCGTTGAAAGTCAGCACGATAGGCGAATTATTTGAAGTTAGTTCTAGATTTTCATCAATTTTCATATCATTACTTGAATTGTTTCTAAGGATGCAGAAATCCAGCAGGTCTGTGATCTTATCTGCCATATGTGGGTTCACCTTTCGAAATAGTTTTATATCCTGAATAGCCTTTAACAATTCTCTACCCTTGGTTGTAATTAGTCTTGATCCCCAATGCATTGTAGTCACCGAATATAATAACCATTGTATTGTGTAGACCTCTAATCATTCCATTATTGCCACTTAGCGGAAATTGCGTCAAAAATATCCTAATCGTTCAGTGCCTCACAAAGCCACAATTTATCATTCACATGCGAATTTTCAACAGGATGGTATGACCGCAGTAACGCTGAAAATGGGGCTCTGGTGCGCAGAACAGTCGGTTTTGGGTAACAAAGAATCCTCAATTAATTCATGAAACATCACATAAAAACAATTGTAATTTGTGGTATTACTACTGAACGGTACCAAGACATGACTCGAAATTTTCTTGTGCCTAAAATGGAAGAGCAAGGACTGGAGGACATGTGATTTCAGCAAGATGGGACCACAGCACATACAGCTCGTTCAACAATTTAATTATTGAATGACGTTTTTCCGTCGACTTGGCATGGCTAAATAAGCACCAAACGGTTCAACAAATTAAAAATATTATTCGTCACGAAATTGAAGAAATTCAGCATCAGATGTTGCAGGATGTCATGAAAAATGCCTTTAAAAGTGCCGAAAGTTTCATAGCGAATCAAAATAGTAGCGGAACTTTTTTCCCATGTTGTATATGAGGATATTTTTAATCTTATACATTTTCACTGGCGGATTTTTTTAAGCAAACTATTTAACTATTAATCAAGATTGCTACGAATAAATCCCTAATATTGTATATAATACACACGAAAAAACGGGTATTGTGTGTACGCTCCTGGCCATTTTCATCTTGATACATCGTTTTATTGGTAAACTTCACTCATTCTTGCACGAGGGTGGCGAAATTCGATGCCTGTGTCTGGCATCTGTACGCGCTGATATCCCAAACGCCTATCGCCCTCCCCCCCTCACCCTTCCGTAATAAAAACCGTTTCTGTACTGCAGAGCGTGAGGTGTTTGCCGAGAGAGGGATGACGATCGAATTTAAACGGAGGGGGGACTGTGGGGATACGTCGCAATGTCGGTGCGGATGGAACGAAATCAACAGTAAGTTTTTTCTTTGTTTTTTTTCACGTGTTGCAGTGGCTAGGGGCTGTTTGTACAAATTATCCTACCTTTTTGGTGCTTTGTTTTAGCGTACGAAGCGGGTACAGTTCGGTAATGATGTTTTGTATTGGATATTGATAAGACATGACCCCACTTATAATAATTTATTTATCGTTTATTGTATTTGGAAAGGCACTTTGGAAAGGCATTTGTTGAGATAAATTGCTAAATAACTAAGGTAAAGTAAAGTAATTAACGAACAACTAAAGAGCGATGTTGGTTTGGTAGCGAACGATGTTGAATTTTAGTACTACTTCACTGTGCTGATACTTTACTGTGTGTACCCATGCTACATTAACCAGAAAATGTGGTAGTCAAAAAGCACTATCACTAATCACCCAATAGAACGCATTTGTGGGAACTTTTCCTTTTCTTACTTCATTTTGAAGGTTATCGAATGCTGTATGAAGCTTACGGCTGCTATGCTACATCGATTTCAATATACGACTACTACTTTCAACGTTTTAAAAGTAAGATTTAACACAAAAAAATTGAAGACAACGATTTGAAGGCATTACTCGAAAAAACAATGTCATTATTTCGCATGACAACGTTTGACCACATGTTGCAAATCCGGTGAAAATATACTTGGAGATATTAAAGGAGAAAGTGCTACCACACCCGCCGTACTCTTCAGACCTTGCTCCTTCTGATTGTTAGTTTATTCCGACATATGAGTCGTGACCTGTCTAAGCACTTTTTATGAAAATACGGAAAATAGCTTGATTCATGGATATCTCAAAAGATACAGCGTTCTTTGAAGATGGAAATCGTAAATTGTTTGAAAGATGGAAAAAGAGAGCGGGTATCGGCAGACAACACTTGAATAAAATATATTGTACAACAATTTCACAATCAAGCTTCAAATTAAAAAAGTCCTTTAAAATTAATTAATTTATAGGTCTAATATATTTTATTGGTATGTTATATGTTGGGTTCTAACTCTAAATTAAATTCTAGTTAATATAATAATAACATAGCAAGTCGTAAAATCAGCATATCCAATTTTAAGTTATTCCCAATGGAGACAAAAAAAAACGCTTCGAAACATATTTATACGAAAAAATGTACGCCAATGTTTTCCACGAAAGATAAATGATCTAACGGCCGTTGGGATATCACAAGTCGTTATGCTAATGCAGCGTCTGGATTCGGTTCCCATTTCTGGAGAGATTTAGAACATCGCGAAACTCAACTGATGAATTTCAATGGTCTAGCTTCAGCACTCCAGTCATGTGTAAATTTTGTGGAAATTTTATGAAAATCGTATATTTTCTGAATAGCATTTGTATAATTTTGTATATCGATGTTTTAACGCCATTTTCGTCACTTTTAGTTTTTATCGTATAGCGCAGACTACAACAGGGCGGAAATTTCGGCATGGCGAAGAGATGGCGCTCCAATCAGCAAAAACTTACGTCTCCTATCTGGACGAAAGTGTCATTACTTCCCATGATTGGTTCTCTCAAGTCTGTTTACAAGAATTGTTGCAGTCAAAAAATCCGTTTTGTATGGTTTAATTCCTAAAGAAGCATGCTCCTTACATATCAATCGATAAAAAGAAGGTAGCTGAATTTAAACGTCGTTGTGGGTCCTTGAACATGATCGAAATTGGCCAAATATCGTAACCCCATCTGAAACCATCGAAAAAGTGCGTAACATATTGTTGTACGACAGGCGATATATATATATATATATACATATATATATATATATATATATATATATATATATATATATATATATATAAACATATATATATATATATATATATATATGTGCGTGGAAGCCAGTCATTCATCGTCAAAGAAAACGAAATCATTATTCACAAGAAGATGTTTGCCTAAAAGAAGAATATAACGAAGATTTTTAACTAAGATAACGTACTCGTACACGAAAATGACTGGCTGAAAGGATAAAAGATTTGGTCGGCCATACGGACTATCTTCAGACTCACTTTTGTCTCCAAACTTGAATTTGTTTCTGGAAAATGTTTCGCATCGAATTTCTTCATTCGAGTACCGCAGATGAACACTTTTACAGCCTTCCAGATATCGAAAATACAGATGTCGGGGAAACGATGAAACACGTAGTCAAGGGAGAATGTGTAGAAAATTAAAATTCTTTTTTAATTGAAAATGGAGCACTTTACACCTTACCTTCGTATAAATAACATATTAGATGGTTTTATGTATTTTTGTCCGCAATTGACGAAACTGCGAAATATTACTGTAACCAACTGTTAAACCACTAATATTCGATGATTTTTACATTTCTATAAAAAGTATATCTATAAAAAGTTTTCTATTTAGTAGTACTGAGCTATTAAGTTTATACAGAACCTCATTGTAGAACGCTCAAAAATACCTTCTACTTAATGCCTTACTTTTGTCGATCTATTTAAAGAAATCTGTTTCCGAAGCTCATCAAACACATTTAAAATAGCAATGACAACTATTGACAGTAATTAATATCAATGACAAGTACGACCTGGATATCCACAAAGTTCGAAGCCAATGAATTGCAATGTAGGAATGTTCGTCTGGTCGGTCGGAATGTGCGGCTGTCGATGCGATTGTTTGTCCAAACACTCACTACTATTTTGTGGAAGGAATTCCCACGGGAACTAAAAACACTGGTTGAATAAGAACTTGTTTATTGCGATATTAAATGATACATGTGGTCGATGGGAGAATGCTGTGGAAGTGGTACTGTTACAAGCGGGTAGAGAGAAGAAAAGAGTGCGAGACGTCGTCGTGGTGGTCTTTTATACCGGGAACCGTATGGTACCAATCCACCAGCGTTGCCGACCCTTGACGTTGATGTAGGTGAATGCGTGGTGGCCTAAAGGGTGGTAGCGGTCGTTACAGCAATATTTACTGGACGAAAACCCAGTTCAAACTATCAAATAGCAATGCAGATGTTTTCATGTATTTCCACAGGGTCGCATGTGATGGGAAAGATCCTAAGGAGGGAAAAATATAAAAAACGTATAGTTTTCTGTGGCGTATTGTGACTGATGATGAAAAATGGAATAATGACGGCCGGAATGTTCAAGTCTTGTTGTGCATATGGCTTCTTTCGATGTTTTGCGACATTCTAAAACCAATAATCAACTAAGAACATCAGTGTAACATGCGCAAATTCACCTCGTGATCTTTTGCCTGACAACGTTCGGCCACACCATGTAATAATTGTGAAGAATGCATTGTTGCAGGTCAAATGGAAGCATAATCGCCAGAGATGACGCGTCCTGATTACCACATGTTGAGATCGATGCAGTTGGCTATCACACTGTTTCGAAACGCTGAAGAAGTTCTAGAAAGATGGGACAAGGTTACAGAAAATGATGGCGATTATTTTAATGACTATATATTCAACCAATTTTTCTCAAGCCAGTTTCGTCATATTCAACCAATTTTTCTCAAGCCAGTTTCGTCGGCGCAATGATCAACCCGACAGAATGGTCCTCGTACTGTTGCGATAGTCGCGGATTCGAATCCTGCTGGGGCATGGATGTACTTTATATTTGTGATTTTAACTGTAAATGTTTTTATAGGTAACTGTGGAAAATCCGACAAGGAATAACCATTCCAGTCACGCCAGTACCCAGGCCGGATAAGTCTTTCGGTAAGTTTTCTGGAATGGTCTCTAGTTGGTCACTGACTAGTCGGTAAGGTTAATGCCGATGAGATCGTGGTTCGGAGCCCATGGTAAATTGTAGGTCCAGTCCAATCCAGTTATAAACCCTTGTTTGTAAAAAGGCGGCTTTAAAAATCCCAATAAATGCGTTTTGTAAGTAAAAAACTGATCAGAATGCATAAAAGCATTTAATACATCATAGCGTATCATATTATTACTCAATAAATAGTAGTACAAGAGAATTATCGTCATCTCCACTGCATCCATTGAGATGACTTCATCAAAGGAAAAATCCATGTTTCATTCTGCTCTGGGAGTTCCAACTGTGCCGTTCTATACACATTGCCTTTTCTATAAATCCCATGTTATCCCACTAATAAAACAACTTGGGATTATCCAGAGTGTCGACGGAACGCTTTAATTAACGTAAAAAAATGGCGCTTAATCTGATTCGGAACGGTGGAGGCGAAGAAGGAGGCTGGAAAAAGGACCGGGGCGGAGACCGTTCGGCCAAACGGAAAAATAACGATTCCCGTGCAACATCTGGCGCGAAATTTATAACTTTTTTAAGGGAATCCGGGAATACCTTCATTTCCCGACCAGCGAAGGGTGAAATTGAGACGTCCCGATAAAAAAAACCGTTTTTTGCTGACTCTCCTCCGAGCGGGGGACAAGAAATATTATGATATTATTGGCTCGAGTTTTATCGCTAGATAAACCCTAAGGGATACATTTATTTAGACGTGATAGAGGTTGTTTTTACAATAATGTATTTTTAGTGTTGGTGAAATTAATATTGTTGGTAAAAAATTCTAGATTTTTGACCTTTTTACCAACTACGGTTTATCTGGACTGGATCTAATGCTTAACGCGGAGTCTGAACCACAGTTTTCGGCATTAAGCCAGCAATAAACAGTTTTGATTAAATTTCTCTTCTATTGCTCCTAAAACACTGGATCAGCATATCATAAATTAATGAAAATTATTAGGAATTTAATGTGTCTGACGGTGTAATTATATTATGTGTAAATTAAAAATCTTAAGAAGATAATAATCAAAATTTCTGTTCAGCTATAAGTAATTTTGGCTATTTCTTCTTCTATTCATGCTCATAGCTCTGGAAAAGGCCATGATATGTTAATGAAAATATCATTATTGAATATCTCAACAACATGAATTTAACTCTCTACAAGAGGATATAGTTTTACTATGCGTTTATCTAAAATTTCTCGAGAATAATGATCCAAATATCTCTTGAGCTATAAATAGTTTTGATTAATTTTTCTTCTATTCCTTTTCATAACTCTGGAAAAATTTATGATACGTTGGTGCAAATATGAGCAGTTGTGTAGAATTTAATACTCTACAAAAAACTGTAATTATATTATGTATATACCTAAGAGTTCTAGAAAATAGTGATAAAAATATGTGTTCAGCTGTAGATTCTTTTGCCTGATTATTCTTCTATTAATTTTCACAATTCTGGAAAGGCCTATCGTATGTTAATGAAAATATCAGCATTTATGTAGTATTTAATTGTCAACAAGTACTGTCTTGTTAGTAGTTATATATTTATATATGTATATTTAAAAGTTCGAGAATAATGATCAAAATATATCGTGAGCTATATAATAGTTTTAGCTAATTCTTCTTTTAATGACTTTCGTAGCTCTGGAAAAGTTTATGATATGTTAACGAAAATATCAGTAATTTATGTAGAATTTAATTCTGAACAAGATGCTGTATTATGCTGTGTGTGTATTTGAAACTTCTATAAAATAGTACTAAAAATATCTGCCCATTTATAAACAGTTTTATGTAATTAATTTTGATTTTTTGGTTATAAATATGGAACAAGACAAAATCTATCTCTAAAATTACAAGTACATAGGCAAAGTTACATGCTTAATAAGATGGTAAGGTTATTATTGTTGTGCATTTAATTGTGTTTAAAAATCAGGAATAAAAGTTTTATTTCGCTAGTGTCTAAATAAGCACAATTTTGCTTATATTTTAAAAACTATTAGCCTGACAAGAAAAATAATGTTATTTTTGATTTCGTCATTAAACTATTCATTATATATTAGCGTTTCACCTTATTTCGAACTCATAAATTTTTTAGCAATTTTTCCATATATATACTTCGGTTTAAACAAGGATATCTAATTAAAAATATCACTACTTACGCGAAATTACATGCTAAATAAGATGGTAACTTAATCTTTATAGAAATCTAAATATTTTTAAGAAATATGACTTAAAAGTTGTTTTTTTCCCAAAATTTTTAAAATTTTAATTTTAGTGCTATTTCAAAAAATATTTGTTATATACCAAAATTAATGACTTCTATGTTTTTTTTTACCAGGATATTTACCAGATATGGAAATTTTAGTCCATTTGGAGGCCTGAAATTTTCTACCATATATTTCTTAAACACGTGTTAGAAAAATTTAGTCTCAGTAGAGATTGTCCAAAGATAGATCAAAGAAAATGTAGGTACGCATATCCAACTAGGTGTTTTATAATGTACTAGATAGATTTCTTGTGTATATCAAAGTTCGAGAAAAAATACAAAAATATCAGTTCAGTAATACATAGTTTTGATTAAATTGTCTTCTGTTTTTCCTAAAACTCTAGACCAGCACAAGATACTCGTATATGAATGAAAATTTAATGCTTAACAAGATGGTTGAATTATATTAGGCGCATATCAAAAAGTTATAGAGCCGGCTTGGTTGGCGCAGTGGTAAAGGTGACTGGACGGACACTCGCGGGTTCAAATCTTGCTGGAGCATGGTCGTAAATTTATATTTGCGATTGTTTAATATTTGTGATTGTTCTAGGCAAGAATACAAAATCCGACAAGGAAAATAATCCCAGTCACGCCAGTAACCAGGCTGGGTAAGACCGGATGTCTTTTGGGATGATTTTATAAGTTGGTCACTCGCTAGTCGGTAGGCTTAATAACAAGGATCGTGGTTCGGACCCCACGTTAAACCGTAACTCTGGTCCATATAAACCACTAGTTGGCAAAAGGATACTTTAATATATAGAAAAAACAGTTATAGAAAATAATAATAAAATATCTGTTCAGCTATAAATAGTTTTGGCTTATTGATTCTTCATAACTCTAGAAAAGTGTATCTGTTAATGAAAATATGAATGTTTTTGTATAATTTAACGCCTAACAAGAAGGTATGTTTATATTTATAATTTCTATAAAACAATAATAAAAAATATTTATAAATACAAGTTTTGTGTAATACATTTTTTAAAAATAACACTTTCGCCGCCAACATACCACATTTCTCCTTTCAACTTCTAATTAAAGAAAAAAGAACATCCCTCACTTTTGGTAAAAGGTTTCCTTATCTTAAATGAAAGGGTTGGACGCCTTCGAAGGTCCCCCCCTCAGCTCGCCCGCGTCTCTCCTTCCATCGCCTTCACCCGTTAAGTAACGAGATCCGCCTCATTTACCCCCACCCCTGGGGGGTGTATTAAAATTTATTTATTTGTCCCCGGGGCTTGCTAAATTATGATCAGTGTCGGTGTTTTGTAGCTGCTATAACCCCCCCCCCCCCCTTCCTGCACGCCCTACCCGTAGGGGTCCGCTTTGATATCGTGCAGGAGTATGAAGTTGGATCCGTCGCTTGTTAAACGGTTCTTAGATATGATGGGAGGTTTCGAATTTACTACTGTTTGATGCAGGACACGAAAGTTGTTATGTGAATGGCGTAGAAGGTAATTTATTGGTATAGTTGTCTTTATTAAGGCCCTTACAGGTCTTTGATCATTGAGTTAAGGCTGAGTAATTAATAATCTATTATTACTGTTGTTAATCGGTTTGTCAATATACTAATGGAAATTAACGTGGGCTAGAAACAATTCTCAATAACAACAATTGAAAGCCGTCACAAACGACTTTCTTTTGTTCCATTTATTTGTTTACTTATTTTTATTTATATTTTATTTATTTTATTTACTTATTTTTCTTTCTATGTTCGGCTGTATATTTTTTATCGTGATTATTAGATTTACTGACGAATATATTAAGCAGGTAAATAAGTTCAGGAGGTAAATACAAATGGTAAAATTTTGGAAATAGCATATTTTATTTAAAAAACTAGCGACCCGCCCCGGCTTCGCACGGGTGCAATGCTGATACTAAATTAAATACACTACACAAAAAATATGAACGTTGTATATAAAAATATAGCGGCCCGCTCCGACTTTGCACGGGCATAAAATATATATGCCTATGTCACTCAATGAAAACATGATTAAAATCGATCCAGTATTTTTGGTTCATTCATTACTGCCCTTGGCCTGCACGCATTAAATTTGGAGTAAAACAATTCCTCTTCCCCTATACTTACTATGAAGATTTCCTGCTATCTTTGGAATATCTAAATTCATACAATTTTTATTACATTACACATTTTTAAACGCAAATTTTAAATTTGTAATATCTCCGAAAATATTTGTTTAATTTACATGCTGTAAGGAACCATATTGATCTATATTAATTGCACACTGTATTTAAGGTACTTAATTCGATAAGGATTAATGCCGTATTGCTTAAAATAGCTTCGTAAATAAGCCATTTTCTCACGTAAAAAGTAAACAATAAAAATGGTTATTGTGGGTTATCCCTAAAAGATAAACATATACCATCGCGGACTTTTTTGTAGACCTTTTTATGGTGTACAATACTGTAGTACATTAATTTGATCTAACTCGTAGGGTTAGGCAGCGTTTTTGCTAATTGCTAAATAAGCCTAAAAAAATAGGTTAATTTACGACATCACGTTAGAAACCTCTAAAATTAGCAATGTTGCCTTAGTATATTATGCATGTATTATACATATAAACCTTCCTCTTGAATCACTCTATCTACTGAAAAAAACCGCATCAAAATCCGTTGCGTAGTTTTAAAGATTTAAGCGCACATAGGGATATAGGGACAGAAAAGGCGACTTTGTTTTATACTATGTAGTGATATTGAATAAAACAAAATAATAAAGATAGGATGTAGGACTCGTGAAGTACAAGGTTCAGTTTATTTCAATATGGGCTAGCTCATATTTAGGCACTAGTACTTAGGTGCCTAACATCAGTTTGTAGAGTTGGTTTATTTGACTTTTTCAGAATTGCATCGACAAAATCAAAAGAATAAAGGAAAAATTGAAATTTGGTACAAATGGTTAAAGCCATAAAAGTACTTCGTGAAAATAAAATCGATACCCTAAAGCTAGTAAAAAGTACCGAACGACTTTGTAATGCTTAAGATTGAAAAGCTCAGCTTACTCCAGAAGTAGCGGCTGTCACACATTAACATACATTAGGCAGGAAAACAGTGTTAAGTGCACAGTTGAAAAACGTTTTAGTGGAATATGTTTTGACAATGGAAAGTCAGTTTTGTGGATTGACAAGGACTGATCATCGCAGAACACGGTTAAGACTATTTCTGAAACGACACAAAGATAAACTATCACTTAGAAAGTCTACAAGAGCGTCATTTGCAACAGATTTTTTTTTCAATTTTTGGACAAGATTTATGAGAAAAATAAAGGCAAAGAACAGAAAAAAATATAGAAATAAGGAAACAATAATCTAAAAATGAGGGCCAGTGAAGCTGAAAAGAAATTTGAATCAGACACTGAGCCAGATACCATAATACGATAAAAACCCCTGACTCTGTAAATGCAAAATGTATGTTCTGCCAGCAACTTTTTTCAGAAAACAGAGGAGGAAGCCTCGGTTAAATGACTGAGTTGTACGCTTTGGGCACATAATGACAGAGCGGGGCCAGAATTTGGCATTTAGTTATATGATTCTTGCAAGTAAAATCACTACATAGTATAAAACAAAGTCGCCTTTTCTGTCCCTATATCCCTATGTGCGCTTAAATCTTTAAAACTACGCAACGGATTTTGATGCGGTTTTTTTCAATAGATAGAGTGATTCAAGAGGAAGGTTTATATGTATAATACATAATATACTAAGGCAACATTGCTAATTTTAGAGGTTTCTAACGTGATATCGTAAATTAACCTATTTTTTTAGGCTTATTTAGCAATTAGCAAAAACGCTGCCTAACCCTACGAGTTAGATCAAATTAATGTACTACAGTAATGTACACCATAAAAAGGTCTACAAAAAAGTCTGCGATGGTATATGTTTATCTTTTAGGGATAACCCACATTAACCATTTTTATTGTTTACTTTTTACGTGAGAAAATGGCTTATTTACGAAGCTATTTTAAGCAATACGGCATTAATCCTTATCGAATTAAGTACCTTAAATACAGTGTGCAATTAATATAGATCAATATGGTTCCTTACAGCATGTAAATTAAACAAATATTTTCGGAGATATTACAAATTTAAAATTTGCGTTTAAAAATGTGTAATGTAATAAAAATTGTATGAATTTAGATATTCCAAAGATAGCAGGAAATCTTCATAGTAATTATAGGGGAAGAGGAATTGTTTTACTCCAAATTTAATGCGTGCAGGCCAAGGGCAGTAATGAATGAACCAAAAATACTGGATCGATTTTAATCATGTTTTCATTGAGTGACATAGGCATATATATTTTATGCCCGTGCAAAGTCGGAGCGGGCCGCTATGTTTTTATATACAACGTTCATATTTTTTCTGTAGTGTATTTAATTTAGTATCAGCATTGCACCCGTGCGAAGCCGGGGCGGGTCGCTAGTAATTAATAACTTACAATTACCAACGTTATTTGATTTCTTACTAGATAATCATTATATGAATGTTTTTTCTTAGAATATACTTAAATCCCCATTAATAGCCCATATTTGAGTAACTGTTCCATATTTAGCATCTATTTTGCAATTTTGTTTAATGCCCTATTTTGGTAATATAATTCAAGAAAAATATAAAAATGTTACTGTCATCTAAATATATATGACTGGCTAATATTACGTTAATAAAATGCACAAAGTTTACTTAAACCAAAAACAAAATAGTAGCCCATATTTAGTTATTTCCCGCCATTATTGAATTTGATAAACACTTTAAATTGATTGCACTACCCATTGTTAAGAAAATCAATCCAGCTTTACAACATGAAGATACTTGGGTAGAAATTGACACAAATGATAGTTTGGATCTATGGTGAATGTAAAAATACTTCAACGAACTTTTTTTTTTAAACCTGCTTCATCATCATCACCATCAATCCATAGGTGGCGCTTGGGGAGAGTGTCTAGTTTTTAAGCAATATGATGCTGCTGGTGTTGCAGGATTTGGATGCAACTGTTTTTTTACCGTCAATGATCTTTATGCATGTCATTTGCGGAGCTATTCTCGCTGTGGCTTCCATTCAAAAGATCGTTTTAGCTGCAGAAATCACTGAAGAAATTGCTAGGATATATACAAAATTAAACACTTAATAAGCCAGCATTATTACTGTTCCTGTATGTTTGATAGTTTTCAAAATATATTTTTCGCTAGCAACCATTTGAATTATATCTTTAAAACTAACTTCATTGCATTTTTTTGCCATTTTCACATTTCTTTTTATAAATTCGGTTTAAACAAGGATACCTAGTTAAAAATATCACAATGTATGTAAAATTTGATGCTAAATAAGAATGGTATGGAAAATAATCTAAATAAGAAAGAATGGAAATTGGTAATGCAATTTTTATGCAAATCTGAAAATTTTTAAAAATATGGCTTAAAAGTTGTTTTTACTCTAAATTACTTAAATTTGAATTTTACTGTTATTTCAATTAATATTTTCGCTCGCTCTTCCATTCAAACGGTCATTTTAGCCACATAAGTGAAGAATTTGTTCATTTTTCATACGACACACGCATAAAGTATTGTAATCTGCGTCTCTAAATTTATTCCTCAATTATGTAATGAATGTATCATTCTGAATAACTTAATTTCTAATGCAATCTCGCTGAGAACCATGTAGAAATTGAAAGACCCAAATCTGATAGATGTAAGACTGTAATAGTGACCAAGTCTCAGAGCCATACAGAAGCAACATCTTCTTTCTTCACCATGCACCATCTTAAAGAAGCAAACGCTTCTGTAACTTGGCCGATTCTGCTTATTACTTTAGCAGTATTTCCCAGTTTTTAAACTCCTGTACTGGGTCTAACAGGATTCGGTTGAGATTTACAATAACAACACATCCATCAATTGTCAATACTTCCGCCTTTTCCTCACTACGTCTCAGGTATTGCGTAATAATGTTATAACTATATCGTTAATAATGTTAAAAGCTCAAAAATCTGTAACAGCGAGCGCGTAACAGAGAATCTCTGGTACCATATTTTAACAAACTTAACAATTACCTTTTCCACAACTGGTACGGCGTTAATATCGAAGTTTTTGAACCAACTCTGACATTAATGTTTGTTTAAGAACATATCACCAAGAAAAAATCTCATAAGAAAATAAAAAAGGGCCAAATCTTGATCAAACTTTGTAGCGAATTCACATCACCCCTCCTTCTGAATATTTATTTCTGGTTCAAAGTTTTATCAGTTAGAAATGTACCAACAACAACGTTAATGTAATCCAACATAGGTTTGTTATTTCTTCATTTGTATAAATATTAAGTAATATCATTTCATACAGTTATTATTCTATGACAGTAAAAGAAACTGTACTGTCAGTTGATTGTACAGTTATTACTAAGTAAATAATACCGTTAATAATTGATATAAACAATAAATATGAAGAAAAATTAAGTTTTCCTATTAATAAAAAAATATATTCATGATAAAATGGTGGATGTCCCCTTAAATAAAATAGCACGACACATTCGCTATAGAGGGCACTAAAATCGGGAGTATAACTAGTTGCCTACCTGTTGGGCGTCATATCCTGCTGCTGTCGGGCTTTGGTCGCCTGTTTATGACGGGATAGGGCAAAGAAGAGCGCCAAAATCGCCTTTAACTTGCCATCTCGTAATTCTTGGGCCGATATGCCGTCGATGCCTTGGATATGGTGAGCATGTAAAGTAGCCAGGCATAGGTTTATATTATCCAGCTGAAAAAGAAAGAGGTATTAGAGAAACACATCACACTTTCATATAATGAGTTGGTGAACAAATATATATTCCTATAAATGCCTAAATGAGCAACAAGGCCTCTCTTACTGATCTATTTTGGCCATTTTTTTTTTAAATATTCGGCTTCAATGGCATTAGTTGTGGATGCGAGTTTGCAATTGTTTATGAAGCTTCTCCAGGTTTCAGGAATGACCTTTATCGCACAATGGCATTGCCCATAATCATTTGTTTTTCAAAAATAGTCCGATTTCGCTTCGTTTCACCAGCGATTCAGAAATGGAAATTTGATTGAAAATATTGTTAGCTGTTATTTCGTGGAGAACCCAAGTTTCAAAATTTTTTTGGTATCCACTCTCAAATGATTTAAATCAGTTTTATAGCCGAGGTTCAATTTTAACATAAAAATTTCCGGGACTGTATTTCCGTTCATGTAAGTACACATCATCATAAAAAATACACCATTTCTGACGAGTCCACGATTCGTTTTTATTTTTCGGAAGTAAAAAACCAAAAATATAACGAAAAATATCTTCTAGAAGCTCTATTTTAAAGCACAATAACTTTTGGTTCATTAAATGAGCGGCAATACTCTGCTACCCATCTTATCCAGAATGTTCTAAGGTATAAGTATTACTAGAAATATTCGACTTTAGAACTACCTGTTATGGAAAACCGAAATTACTTTTCCCCAATTATATATAAAAGGCAATTAATATAAACAAATCCTAGTTGGTATTCTGAAAACTTAAGTTTCACCGTGTTTGCTTAAATATTCAATATCAGAGTAGGTTTCAAGTACAATGTTAAAGAAGACAATCCAATTAAATTTAAATATAGTTATTAGGAACTATTTTTAATTTAAGGTATTATTATATATTTAATTATTTTCCATGATGGAAAACGTTTCTGAAAATAATTATAAATAAAATTCTATATGTAATAAAAAAGTCTAACATTTCTGTGAAATCTTTTTTTAAGGCTTCATTATAAATATATGACCCGTTATGGGTTCTTCATTTAATTCTAAAATCATTACCTCGAACCGCATATGAGGATTATGACGAAATAATAATAGCTTAGAACTTGGTCTGGCAAGGATGCTGACTCTACAATCATTTGGAAATTTAGATTTTTGTCACATTTATCATTTATGGTCATTTAGTGACTAGTAATGTAACGGCATAGGTATGTATATTATATTAATTTATACAATAATACTAACTAACTATTTATACATACTATTTATACACTAATCCTGCTGGGCCATGGTTGTAAATTTGTATTAGTGATTGTTTATAATTGTGCAAAATCCGACAAAGAAAATCATACCAGTCACGCCAGTAATCAGGCTAGGTAAGACCGGATGTCTTTTAGAATGATCTCTAAGTTGATCAATCTTTAGTTAGTAGGCCACGTTAAGTAGTAGATCGAGCCCAGATCATCCCTAGTTTGTAAAAGGAAGCCTCTAAAATATAAATAAACAAGAAACAAGAGGGTATTTCAAAGGAGACAGTGTGCGTGGCTAATTGAACACGGTTTTGCATTGATAAGTGACGAATGATGAAACACAGATCCTTTACTACACACCAAAATCAATAAATAAAATCGCCAGCTGATATAATTCTAATTTAAATATCACTAATACATGATAATGAAGTCTGCATATGTTTAATGACTGTGATAATAACAAGAAAAACTAAAGAACAACTTCATTATGGATAATGCAAACTATCTACAAATAAACGTAGAGGAATAGACATGGGATAATTATTAAAATGAATTCAGAAGAATCTCTTTTGGTATTTCTGGTGTCTCGATTAGTATTCCACACATATCGTTAAAGAATTGTTATGATGAATAGCATTATTATATAATACGTTATGTATGAATTTGTACGAGATGACCTAGAGATATAGAGAAGCCTTTTAAGGGCACTTCTCACACACGGACATTTGAATAACAGAGATGGTAAACTGTTTTTATTTGAAATATTTTTAACAAAAATATTGAACCGACTTGAAAAAATAAATAAGCAACTCAATAAAAATTTAAAAAATAATCACACTTAGATTTTTAACACAAAAAAAGTTTTAAAATAAAATATGTACATAACAATAGTGTAATATCTGAATAAAAATAAACAAAAAATCTTATTGAACCTATCTACTACCCGTGTTTTATATTCTACTATATACATACAATTTAGCTTAATACCTACCTGAAATTATTTATCTGTTTGCAATATTATTTTAACTACTACCAACTGATCATTTTGAAGGAATTGAACTGAACGCTCTAATCACTACACCATAGAAGCAGTTGCCTGAAATATTTCTACGGATTCTTATATGATATCGTTAGTGTTTAAAAAGCAAACTGAGCGGCCTTTGCACGGGACGACTTCCGGTCTTCCATTACATTAGTTCAGTAATACCAATATACACAGATATCTGATTATTTTAGATAAAAAACTATGTGAAAACTTTGTACGTGCCTTTGAAATTTGGGGTTTTATCTCGATTTCTCCGTTTCCCCCCATCAGATTCTGACTTGGTTCCAATGGGACCACCTCAGAAGTGCACTCTTTCGAATAAAAAAAGAATTTTGAAAATTGGTCCGTAATTGACGGAGAAATTGGTGAACATACATAAAAAATATATAGTCGAATATAGAACCTCCTCCTTTTTTGAAGTCGGTTAAAAAGTAGTTTAGAGTCAACTTAGGCTGTGTTACCTTATTGGTTGTATTTTTATTATGAAGCATTGATTGTGACCAAATTTACCTATGTACTTTCTTCATATTTAATTTTGTGTAACTAATGAAAAGAAAGAATTGTTCTGCTTATATTCTGTTGTGTACAAATAGTATATCTACAAACAGTTTGTGTATTTGATCGTTTGCAAATTAAAAGACAAGAGTCTAATTCTGGAGAATCATGGCATGGGCAGAAGAATTTTTATATGCAACGTTGCCAGGTATTGCAAATTATAAGTACATCTGAAGAATATAATATAAATAGCTTAGATTACTTTGAATTCTCAAATTAACCTAATATAAGACTCAAGTTAAAATTTTTCGGTAGATAAAAAATGAAATACAAAGAAGCTCTTATAAATACCTTCCATTTAAAAATAATTTTGTTCAATAATCAAAGTTATTGTTCTATTATATTATATTATATATATATATATATATATATATATATATATATATATATATATATATATATATATATATAATATATAATACAAATTAACCTAAAGTTTTCTATATATTATTCCTATATTATTTAACCTTTTATAAACTTATTTCGTTTTAAAAGGAAAATAAAACAATATGTAAGGTAACATGTATAATGTATGTATCAAAGTATAATAACGCTAGCATCCGTTTATCTTTAAAATTAATATATCTTACTCGGCATTAAAATATCGCCATTGCTTCTTCATCAGATCTGTTCGATATGAAAAAACAGCATGGAATACAATTCAAATCGATATGCATTATATCGTAGAATTAAGTAAGATTAAGTAAGAATTACATGTGTCGGATCTGCCTGTATACAATCATGGCGATCTCC
Source organism: Rhynchophorus ferrugineus (assembly GCF_030347505.1). Taxonomy (NCBI): domain Eukaryota; kingdom Metazoa; phylum Arthropoda; class Insecta; order Coleoptera; family Curculionidae; genus Rhynchophorus; species Rhynchophorus ferrugineus. The sequence goes on along the minus strand of NW_027472583.1, from coordinate 3,533,695 downwards.
TTTAACATTTCATGTTGTCCTTCATTCATTATAATTAACCTAAAATGGCATAAAGTGGCATATATAACACATCCCGTATTTTTGACCTCATTTACCCACCCTTCGATACGTAGCCTCATTTTTATGCTTTGTACATGTAGAATTCAATCGGTTCGCTTGCTGAATATTAACCTTTTGATTAAAAATCTTTATGAGTCAATAAATCTAATCTTTCCTAATTACTTCGGGCTTCTCCAAAATATCTATTACAGTATCCGTTCAAATTTTACCAGCTAGTTTGGCTACAATCCTAATTTTATCTGATTGTAATAACTCTTGCCCTTCGGTACATTCTTATAAATTCCTGGTATGGCAAGTCGTAATATTTCTACCATAATAGGAACCTCGAACCTTAAGAAATCAGGATTTAGTTGTACTTTCAATATAATCTTCCCAGGCATTAATATTTTCAAGCGAGCCAAACTTTAATTTTTCTGTTCAATTTTAATATTGCGGAATGACTCTATGTGGTCAATGGGCTGTATGTATGTTCACATAAAGGACAAGTCGTATCCAATTTTTAAGATTCATATTTATTTATATAGTTGATGGCAATAACTAATTTTTTGGATAAAATTACATCATTATAAGAGTGTTACATAAACTGTAACACTGAAATTAAAATGATCTAATTCGCCCCCAATAAATCCCCAACGATCTCCACCAATTCTATTATCAACGCGCGCCTTTGAACTAGGTGCAAATTGGGAATTTCCCTAATTTGGAGCGTATCCTATAGTGATTTATGTTACACAGCCAGCCACATTGATCCTATAGTGCAAAATTAGAGCTCGAAAAAGAGATCTGTCCTGTACCGCATCACGAAAATCTAATTAGCAGTTATTTTGGAATAGGATTCAGTTGTCAGATGGGTTTGGAATATATTTAGGAAATCAGATTTATTTATTATTGGATAGCAATAATAAACATTTAAAACTCACTTTTATTTTATTAATTATCTCACATTAACCAAACAAACTGTTAGTGCCATATTAGTACGCTATTCCAGAACATTTTCCCTATTTTTAGTCGACTTCGAAAAAGGACGAGGTTCTATGTTCAGCTATATATATATATTTTAATTCATATATTACAACCAGAATGTTTAGAGTCAAACAAGAAGAAGCTTACTCTACAATAATATAATCTAAAGTAAGTGTACCACAAGGGAGTGTACTGGGACCAATGCTTTACCTACTCTAAACTTGTAATACACCACAAACGGAAAATATTACCATGGCTACCTTTGCTGATGATACTGCGATTATAGCTGCCGGAGACAATAGTGAAGAAGTCTCACGAAAATTACAACAGGTAAGTGATAATATAAATAATTGGGCACAAGTTTGGAAAATAAGAATTAATGAAAGTAAATCTGTACATGTGCAGTTCACCTATAAACAGACCGTACAAGTACCCATAGCATTATATAATACTATCATTCCATATAGCAACAACGCTAAATATCTCGGAATGAATCTTGATGCAAAACTTTGCTGGACAACAGGAACATATAAAGCAGAAAAGAAAAGAACTGGAATTGAAATATAGGAAAATGTACTGGCTAATTGGAAGAAAATCACATAAATTGCTATTATAAGAAGCAAATGCTAAAATCTATATGGACATACGGAGTTCCATTATGAGGATGTTCTGCAAAGAGTAACATAAATCAAATACAAATTTTTCAGAACAAAGTCCTGAGAGGTATTGTGGGTGCACCCAAATACTATAGGACTGATTACCTACTTCGAAACCTTCAGATACCCACAGTCAGTCAAGAAATCTGTTCTGTTCATTGACGTGGCAATTGAGAAGAAAATGGACTTTATTGCTCATTATCAATTTAGACGAAAAATCTTCAATTTCACCAGACAACCTTAGGATTGCATTACTGTACTTAACTCGTTGATCAGGATCTCTGGGTAGCAATTTTGGGACTAATTTAATTTTGTACAGGAACATTTTCAAATCAGTAAACTGCGCGCGGAAATGTAAAACTGGGAGCTACGTCTCCGAATTGATGTTTCTGGAGACTCTTTAAGAGTATTGCGTATCTGAACTACACTTTCAGCGTTACGAGATGTCCGATGTCCCGGTTCGAGGTCTGTCTGCTGTGGTACCGTACTGTCGAAAATTCGCATGTAAACGATAAATTGTGGTTTTGTCAGGCACTAGACGGTTAGGATATCTTTGACGCAATTTCCACTGAGTGGCAATAATGGAACGATTATGTTGAATAAATATTGTCGCTATATCTGCTCGTTATTGTGGCGTATATTTATCCATAATATAATTTGGACGTCTACACAACACAATGGTTAAAGCGAAACTGAGCTAAACCTCACATAACCAAGATGACAGACAATAAAAATGGTAGCGGACTTTTGCCGTCTATCGTCATTCATTATATGAATTTCTTACTATGACTGGAATATTGCTGCCAAACGCTGCCGTATTCCAAGGTGATAATGCGCATATACACACAGCCAAACAGATAGAATCTTCGTTTGAGGAGCATCAAAATAACATCAAACATCTTCCCTTGTCAGTACAATAATCAGACCTCAACAAAATTGAATCGTTATGGGGAGTTTTAGAGCAGAGTATTTCCATCCATATATTTCCATCTCCATCAACATTGAAACAATTTGTGGATGCTTTAGTACAAGAATAGGGCAACAATCCGTTGTAGACTATTAAGGTATTATTAAGATATTGAGATATTCAAGCTATTTTAAGAGCAAATGTTGGTTCAATACCTTATTAATGAAAACATTGTGTGTAGGGTGTATTCAAAATCGTAAATTTCAAAATACTCGATTACCCCTGGATTCTAATATTTGATTTTTATTTATAGAATGATAATAATAATTACATGAAACATAACAAACAGAACTAACGATGTATTTGTAATCATGACAATACCTAAAGGAAAATCGCATAATAAAATTAAAAAAAACAAGTATCGGAGCTTTCGAGCAACGTTCGGGTCAAAGGAGGCCGTGGAAAGACCGATTATGCAACACAACCGAAAAAAATGCGGTACACTTCGATTATGCAAAGCCGTCTTATTATGCAAATGTTTCAGATTAACTCACAGATATATTTAAGCGTAACTTTTTTGTATGCTGGTCCATTTGGACGGAAAAAGGTTGTGCCCTGTGTATTTTTGGTATGCCAATGAGATATAATTCATCGATAACTCTGAAAAGATGATAATTTTTTTTAATTATTACTTTAGTTGTTCAATAATCTGTCCAATAGACAACAAGCATATTTTATGGTACTTACGTATATGAATATCAAACCGCATAACTGATGCAGTCTTAATATTTCATGATCACTCATTTTAATGATTAAATTTAAATTAACACAGAGGAAGCTGTAGTTTAAGCAAATAGTTTCTCCATTCACCCTACTATCTAGCTCCAATTCTTAGTGACTAGTTTTTGACTAAGATTTTAGTAAAAATATTTTTTTTGTTCTGGTTTAAAATCATGCGGTGGAATGCATGACGCATATCTTGTTACGGAGACTTGCCCTGGAGTGACAAGTTGGACCGGGTTATGTGGGACAGCCTCTGGGCTTACCAGTGTTGACTACTGTTAATGCATTAAATTTGGGGATATGGCACCCGCTGATCGGGCACTCGTTATTGGGCACGAGGACCCGGCGATTCTATTGATTCGCGAACTTAAGTTAACACACGACTGGATACTGTCGTATGGGGGCAAAATTATGACTGCAGCGACGTATGAGGTCGTTTCAGTCTGGAAAAGGGAGAGGAGGTTAGCGGTGACGCGGTGCTTAGCTCCCAGCATGTCTATCAGCTCGCGAACAAGCGCGTTTTCAGAAGAACTTGAGCTGAGTTGTTGTTTGTGGAATGATTGAGATATGAAGTGCTTGATTTCTGGAGTGTCAATTTCCCTATGAATTTGATTAATTCTGACAAACCATGGAGCGTTAGAGATTCTCCTGAGAAGCTTGTTTTGGAAAATTCGAGGCCTTTTCACCTGGTTTAGTGTAACAAACTTGAAGTAGACGTTAGATCCGCAGAGGAGTACGGACCGAATTAACATCTTGTAAAATAAGCATTTGATGGAGATGGGGAGTCTGCTAGAAAAATAGATAAGAGAACATAGCAGGTTTGCTATTCCCGAACCTTTCTGGATTACGTCCTGGATTTGCGAACGCCAACCGAACCGTGAAGTGGAGACTAGATACGTGACGTTATCCAGACATGAAATTGTTGTGGTGTCGATCTTAAGTTGTGAGACGTGCAGTGCGTAACGCTTCTTGTGGAAAAAGATGGTCTGGGTTTCAGGTGGTTGATTTACAACCTCCAGAATTTGAACCACTTGACCGCATGATCGTGTCGCTTCTGTAAACGTTCTTGAATTGCAAACTCGAATCTGGAGCAGAAAGCAGCGTCATCAGCATAAAATGATAAAAAATATATCATAAGAACTCGTTATATTAAGTAACCCATGTGTCAGAAACGCACGACCATCTGGACATGCAACATACAATTATGGGGCATAGCAAGCAACAGCAATATAGAAATATTGGAAAAGTTTCAAAGCAAGGTTTTAACGAACACTCTCAACATTTCTCAAAGCACCAGTATGTATATTTATCTGGAAATAATACATTATAACATAAAGTACCTGGGAAGTCAGCAAACGAAATAAAAGCCTATATACATATATCACTGCTACCAGTAATATCTAAGGTTTTTGAAAAACTTCTGTTGAAAAGAATAAAACCGATCATAGAGAGAAAAAACCTAATACCAACATACCAGTTTGGGTTTACTAACAAGCACTCAACAATTGACCAGGTCCACAGAATAACAGATGTTATTGAAAAAGCCTACGAATGTAAAAAAGTATGCTCAGCTATATTTTTAGATGTAGCACAAGCTTTCGATAAGGTTTGGCATGAAGGCCTTATTCATAAACTATAAAAAATGCTACCAAAACAACACACCGAACTATTAAAATCATTCATTACAACCAGAATGTTTAGACTCAAACAAGAAGAAGCTTACTCTACAATAAAATAATCTAAAGCAGGTGTACCACAAGGAAATACGATGGCTACATTTGCTGATGATACTGCGATTATAGCTGTCGGAGACAATAGTGAAGAAGCCTCACGAAAATTACAACAGGCAAGTGACAATATAAATAATTGGACACAAGCTTGGAAAATAAAAATTAATGAAAGTAAATCTGTACATGTGCAGTTCACCTATAAACAGACCGTACAAGTACCCATAGCATTATATAATACTATCATTCCAAATAGCAACTATGCTAAATATCTCGGAATGAATCTCGATGCAAAACTTCGTTGAAGAACAGGAACATATAAAGCAGAAAAGAAAAGAACTGGAATTGAAATATAGGAAAATGTACTGGCTAATTGGAAGAAAATCACAATTATCAGTACATAATAAATTGCTATTATATAAGCAAATGCTAAAACCTATATGGACATAGGGAGTTCAATTATGGGGATGTTCTGCAAAGAGTAACATAAATAAAATACAAATTTTTCAGAACAAAGTCCTGAGATATTGTGGGTGCACCCAAATACTATAGGACTGATTATCTACATCGAGATCTTCAGATACCCACAGTCAGTCAAGAAATCAAGAGAATTGCAAGGGGGCATGAGGAAAGACTCCATTCTCACACGAATGTTGAAATATTCACCAGAACAGGACACAGACTGGAAAGGATCAAACCATCTGATCTTCTGTAGTGTTGTATAGTGAGGTGGATATATTAAACAATTCAGCAGTGACATGTATAAACATTATTTCATCAGAGACTGAGATTGGGCCGATGGGTCCTAGTTATATACCTAGATTTAAGTTATCATGAAGACAAATTCTAGATTAGACGGAAACGACTAGTAACAATATATTAATTAAATAATAAAAAAATAAACAAAAAACATAAAGTATTAGAGAAGACTTGCGCAACATACAAAAGCACGTGAGCCTCTAGAGATGCAATATCCCTAGTCTTAACAATATATTCATGTAGATTGGAACTATACCCACATATAGAAGCTCATTAAAAAAACAAAAACAACAACAGTCTGGAAGATGGATAACAGTAGGTTACTGATCTGAAACAGTTTACTATGGTGGAGAATAGAGAAGGGAAAACGAAATTAATTAAGAAATATAAGGAACAAGTGGTCATCAAGGCAAATACGTCAAGATTACTATTTACTTGTTAAGGTTGCTAGGATTATTTGATGAAGGAATAGTTAAAGATCAAAACGTTCATGTAAATATTGCTTATATGTAATAATTAAATTTTCAAATGCAACATTTTTTGAATTACATAATAACAAATACATGTACTCTCAAATCGTAAGCAGTGTTATGAAAGATTGACCAACATTAAAATATTTACCAATTTACAGAAATATTATGAAACAAAATTGCCCACTTTTACTTTATTTATTATTTAATAGATAGCTGTACTTGCATAAGGTACATACTTACAAGTTTTAATTCAGTTCATGATAGTGTCTCAGTGCGTTAAGATATAACTACGAGATGTTCTTAATAAATTGTTATAACTATGGTTGAATATGGAGAAATGCAAAAATAAATATTATCAGCCCAGAAATATTTATACCTGTAAACCAATATTATCCAAAAATTCAGACAATATTTAAAATAAGTTACTAAAAACACTAGAAATTTGAAGGATTTTAGGGTTTTTTTCGTATTCTCAAAGTTTAACCCTTTAAGAATAGGTTCTTAAGAGAATTTTTCAAAATTTAAATTATTTTGGGGGATATAGTTGATTTACAATAAGGCGGCATCTAAAAGAGAAACTTTAAGCGCGTCTTTGTAGTACTAAGTTTAAGTTTAAGTACGTCTAAGTACTTTTGTCGAGATGATTAACAAGTTCTACTGAACCGATTTATTTGAAATTAGGTGTGAACCTTCTTAGCGTGAGTTCATTAAAAATTTTTTTTAAATATTTTAATACGGGACTGCCTGTTGATTTATATATATATATATATATATATATATATATATATATATATATATATATATATATATATATATATATATATAATTGATTAATATTGCACTGATTTATTTTGATTAATTTTGATACTCCATTTTTTTGTCCAGCATTGTGTTTCGGCAACAGTTCTTTGTAGCTTTTCGTTTGATTCAGTGTTGTTATCTCCTCTATTAATGGCTAAGATTGCAGTGCTATCTACAAATATGGCAACATTTTCATTGAAAGTAGGCAAGTTCCCAGTGTACAGCAGGTAAAGGACCAATACCCTTCCCTGTGGTACACTTGCTTGTATTTTTATCATGTTAGAATAGGCATCTTCTTATTTAATTCACCGGTCAGTTATTTGACTCTAAAATATTTGCCAAACTACTCGAAAAACTCGCCAAACTTTATCGAAAGCTTGAGCAACATCTAAAAATATTGTAGAACAAATTTTATTTTCTTCTAGTGATTCTTATATGATATCAGTAATTCTGTAAACCTGATTAATCGTGGACTGTTGTTTTCTGACATCAAATTGCTGTTCCGGAATAGCACGCTTTTCCCCAATGATTGATTTTATCCTTTTCAATACAAGTTTTTCAAATATTTTGGACATTTGTCGGCAACAGTGATATTGACCGGTATGATTGTTTCATAAGGTGGCTTTCCTGGTTTAGGAATCAGGATTACTTCGTTACCTTCTACAGTTGTTGTACTTATTGTGGTCTGAATGAAACATTTATTAGATTGTTGACTTTAATTAGTACTTTTCTTGGAACTTGGAAGTTCCAAGTTGCTGGTAATAAGGTCAAAACTACGAACTTTTTGGCCTAAAATTATTTTTTATTTCTTTTTTAACTTCAGTTAGAATAATGAATGGAATGTTACAATATACTATAATGATTTAAAATCATCCACTATATGGAGTTCAGACATTTTCTCGAGGCAATCTGTAAATCTTGTATAGGCCCTTTTAGGTCTCTGATAGCTCTCCACAGCGAATACTTAGCACTAGCACTATTAGCAAGTCTACGCAGTAATTTACTCATTCCATATCTCAGTTGGGATATAAGATTATTCAACTTAATTTTATCTTGCTTAAAGAAGCAAAATATGGCGAAAATAACATAGAACCTCCATTTTTAAAGCGCAATAATTGTTAACGTTCAAATTTGTATTATTAGAGTTAAGCAACTTCAAAAGCTATTGAGTAAGGAAGTCATTCTTAGTCAATTAGGAAAACCCAAAATTACTTATTCCCAATCTAATATACGATTTCAATCGGACATTTCGATAAACCTCGTAAACAAGTACGATGTCAAACGTACACCAACAGTACACCAATCACAATGAGACATTCCAAGTGGCCCTCAATGTTTATCCTTCGATATGAATGAATATAAATGGTTCGAAGCGTACCAATTTAAATTCAATCAACGGGCGTCAGATTTAGTTTTGATTTCGTATTATGATTGTGTCTGCGTCATCGAGAGAAGATCGACAGTACGCTGAGAATGAAAATATACTGCTCGATACGTCATTATAGTCGATATTATGCACGTTTCTATTTGTCTTGGTTGGAAATCTAAATAACCAGTAATGAAGAATGAATGGGGAATGTATAAGCGGCCGATATTCAGAACGGGATTCTAACGGTTGTAAAATTAAGTATAATAATGGGTAATAAGAGGTATTGTTATTTTTTTTCTTACGTCATGCGTTATACTAAGATTGTGAATTAATTTTTAAGGATTCAGAGGCATAAATGTGGCTCTATTTTGGCATACTGTTTTAAAAATTGTTCTGTACGATACTTACATAAACCGCATGTGGTTGGAGGAAATTTGTCACAGAAACCGTTAGTAGAAAGCTTACGATAGCTGCAAAATATCGAAAAGACCTTAAGGGTAATTGATTTTTGTGTAGTTTTCTATTTGGAGAATTTATGTATTCTCAAAAAAATGAAATAACAATGAGAAATTAAAATGTAAGGTTGTCGTCGCCTCTACTTTCTATTCAGGATCTGCCTGTAAGGGTACACACAAACACAAACAACAACAAACTCACCATTTCGTGTTAATTAATTAATACAAGAAAATATGTTCTACACGTACATTAGATTCTTGAAATATACGTATAATTTACAAGAACTGGCAACGTGGAAAATGACATTTTATTGCGAACAACATCGAATACTTAAATACTGTCTGTTGATATTAGTACTTTTAGTATTTTTATTCTAAAAAATAAAGTTATTGTAAAGATGCTTCAATAAAGCCATGCATTTTTATACATACAGTACTTTTTTTTTCATAACAGCATTCGTCAAGAATCCGATAGTGCCAAATCTGTGTCAACTACTACTAGTTCAACGAAAGATGTCCAACACAATTTCGCAGAAATGAATTGTCCTGTTTATTTTTTTAAATATTAGTATAACGGTAAGATCGTTAAAAATCTATAACTGTTTTTATTTATTTTTAGTTCATTAAGACTTGCCATTAAAACAAAGATCATTAATATTTTGCGGAACCTTTTGTTATAGAAATAATTATTGAATTATTGTTATGTAATTGAAGGTGAACTTTAATCCTTGTAAAAATATACAGCCAACATGATTTTGTGTAATAATAAATCTTCTTTCCCATAACAGAAATATATAGTAATTCATTTGTTAAAGTAATAATTAATACTGAAACGATTGTCAACGAAAATGTGGGAATTCTTCCTTAAATACACAGAGTAATAACGAAAATTGCTTTTTAAATAGTTTTAACCAATTCCTGTGTCATTTGGTACGCTCATATTATGTAGAATTTTTCTTCGGTTACCAAAAAATAAATTGACAAAAGATATTTTCGTTGGGCCTCTTATTCATAAATTGATATACGATCTGAACTTCAAAGGAACGATGAGTACAAATAAAAAGAAGGCTAGGATATCTTTTAAAGAGGCTGGGACCAAGTATTTGGCCAATGTATCAATTATTTGTAGCTAATATGATAGAATGTAGCAACATTATTGATTGTTTTAATGCGTCTTAGAATTACTTGTTGCTTAACTATCTTGGCTTTTTCCGTCAAAAATTGTGGAAACGATACGATCAGGATACAAAAGAGATGAAACTCTGGAATAATAGAAACGACATTACTGTTGATCACATCACAAAAAACAAAAATGTGCGATGTTAGATAAAACTACGCAAGAAACTTTACAGAGAAAAGTTATAGGAAATATTTGCATTTTAGTTATTGTATTTAATGTTATTGTATAAAAAATTGTAACTAAAACTTTTTTATTTTGCTGAAATATAAGAATGGATGTCAAATACGGTTTTAACATTCAAAAATACATGAAATTTTATTGGCCTGTGATATTTTAAATAAACACAGATTTGAAGGCGTGTTAATGAAGTTAATTGTCATTAGCTATTCATAATGGCAAGTTGATTTTTTTCACTCTGGACACTAATTGATTATGAATGAACTGGCAGTGATCAATCACTAGTCGATTAGCTTTGACTTGTTTCTAAGCAGATTCATTAGCTTATTAGCTTATTAACTTTTATATGTTCGGATGCTACTGCAATTTTACAAAAATAATATTTCGTTGTCAAGTAAATAATATTAAAGATCCAAGTTTTTTTTTATTAAATGAAAGCCTTGATGAAAAGCTTCATATATAATCCTTACAATTGATGGTAGTACTTATTCAATGAAGCCATAATTTAGTATATTTGGAAGTTAATAGTCTACAGGACATTCAAAATATGAAGGTAGTTAATCATTTGTACAGTAAAAAGATATTGCACCTTGAACATGTAAAATCCAGAGGGTCATTTTTATGATATTTTGCATTTTTACTTCTATTATAGTTTTATTATTCTAGAATTTTTTTTATGTTAAAGTTGTGCTCGCTCTGGTAGGTTAATCGATGAAATTCTTTCAGATATAAAGATAAATTGATAATACTTAATCTTACGACATCGTCATGGAGCCATACATTGACCATGAATTAATTTTAAACTATTAAAATAAAATTTGATGCGAAAAAAGACTCGATACTTATGTTTCAGATAAATTAACAGTAAAACATTTTGTAGACTGACTTTCCATTGGTAAAAATCGAGTCATTTTTGTACATGGACATGAAAGTGAATACTTTATGACAATAAGATCACAGTTGAAGTCTGCCCTAACTTGATAAATGATTGCAAGACCTATATTGAGGCTAAGGAAGGATATGCTATCTAAATATCTGGTGGGTTTCTTTGCAAAACCCTATTATTCTGCACAGAGGCTTATGCTTGAGGAGGGAAAGAATACTAACTGCCTTGCAGATATGTCAAATACATAAACACATTTTTAGAAAGATGTATACAGGTAATAATAGAACAAACTAAGAATGAATATATTAATATCAAAATGACTTTACAAGGAAACACTGTACACTGTACCGACGGACACAAGAACTAAGCGTAAAAGGTAAATATGCTCTCTAATGAAAGTCAAATATGTTACATGGATATACCATTGTTAATTAGGTGGACTAGGCCTCCAGGTGGTACCACTACATAAAAAAACACGCATAGAACTCTAACTCATAGGTGGTATGGAAAACAGTTCACTGTAAATATTATAAAACACAACCCTAACCTACAAACTATTATAACTATATAACTAATTGCAAGTCCTTCGATGATATAAGCATTATATGTACTATAATGTTAAAGTGAATTATAATTCCTAACATTATTTTTGTTAGTTATTTTATTTAGATTAGAATTATGTTGTACGTTAAAGCCAAAATGAAATAAAATTGAAAGTTGATGTGACAACATTTCGACGGTTTTACGTCATCAATTCAGATGACGTAAGTTGACTGTTTTATTGAACGAACGGACGATATATTTATATATATCATTGATTAGTGATTGGAATGTATATTTATAAATTAGCTTTGATAAGCTTTAAGAAATATAAATTGCATTTCCTTGACATACAAATAACTATATCATCATTATTTACAAACACATGATCGAAATTGTGGTATTCTACGTGGGTACAGCCCTGTATAAATTAAAGACAATTATTTAATAGAGCTACATCGGTTAACGTCATGGTTATGTCTAATTGTCATTTTGTACACAAATTATGCTATAGCCGAGTATTCTTTCAGGCGAACGCAGAAGCCTTACTTCTAAATATAGATCGGGCGCGTACGAAATTAAGTCAGATATTGCTTCAAGTCAAGTGCAAGTGTCGATTTTGTTACGAATTCGCATTCGTAAAAATGTTTACGGTCATATGTCAATGGCGTATCATTCTATTTTTGGATCGTTAATTAAAATTAAGTCGTGGTTCTTGTTCCGAGATAATGTATGTGTGAATACATTATTTTGTAACATCGTACCATTGCGTTTTAAAGATATACTTGATTTCGGATAGATTGCTTCGTTAGTACTGATCTTCCAATAATAGAAAATACAGTTTCATGTAAATTCAATTATTAATTAGTTACTGTGATCTTAGTATTTCTTATGATAATAATTATATTAATGACATGTAACACCGTCTGTAACATATGCTATTCTAAATTTTGCTCTAAAATCTATATCCATCCATTAATCAGATTTGATGTTGGTAGATGTTTTAATCTATTCACTTCATTGATATCATTCAGATTTAACTGATTGGCAATTATATTTCAATTTCAATTATATTAAATTATACTCGTTATGGGTTCTATAGGGAACACGCTGTATGACTATTGCGACCATGTGCTATAAGACCAGCCGAATGGTGAGAACGAGTGAGTCTTTGGTCCGTTTGCCAGCAGATGAATACCCTCAGTATAGCTTTGTATCGCTGGTTAATAAGGCGCCTCTTCTTTGTTTGAATAAAACGGTTTTAAAGTAAATTGATAGTTTTTATGTTCTAAACTATTTCCCATTTTTAACTTACAGTATGTAGTAGTACAGCTCTTCATACAGTAGTACACCGACAATACAACAGCAGACAATGTTTTGAAACCCTTGAATGTGGCTATATTAGATTTGCTAGAAGTTCTCTAGGACCAAAAGGACCTAAGATTTATACCTTCGATTTGAGTCCAACAAACCAATAAATTTCGATTAGTTTAAGCCACTGTAAGAGTTATAAGGCATCACTTAACTTCTACTAATACTAAAGTGTTTCCTTGTCTAGATTAGACTTATAATTGAAAAACAGAAAATAAGTTACTCAACAGATTCAAGGAATTGATTCTTGATTCTAAGATGAATTTCCAATGAATTAAAGAGAATAATAAGAAAGATATAAAGTACACGTGATAAAAATATCTTCTGTATGCCTTCTCTATGAAAAGATGTATTGACAATCAATTGCCAGCAAAAAGGATTAAGAAAGAGGGTCATCAGGGATAAGAAGACAGGTCTAACATCTTCTTAGGGTATCATCAATTCCGCAAAAATGTGTCCGAGAATAGCGAGTAGCAGACGCTAGGTTATGCTCTTGCATGGCAACTCTTATCCATATGTTGCAAGAGTTGTAAAAGTTGTATAGATTGTTGCAGCATCAATGGACAGTTGCTCACTGGCTCAGAATGACGAAGCATTGCTTCTTTCTTCTTTTCTTAGATTTTTGAAGAATATTTCGATATAATTAATAATGTATACATATATTGCTACTAATCGTTGATAACTAACTTACAATATGACCCTGCAATGACCTAAAACTAAGTACTTATGTAGGAATTATTGAGAAGTAATTTCCTCTATGACAGTTGAAATCCGAAGGTCTCGGTGTAAGTAATTATTCCTGTAGTATCTAGGTGTATCCACAATAACTATCAGGAATTTACTCTGAAATACTTGTACTATGTTGATATTACTTCTCGCAGAGTATTCTAATAACGGATTCACATAGATTCATATATGCTTTGATATCTCCTTGTACAGCACCAACTTATTCTGTATGGATAATTGAAATTTTATTCTATACTAGCGACCCGCCCCGGCTTCGCACGGGTGCAATGCTGATACTAAATTAAATACACTACAGAAAAAATATGAACGTTGTATATAAAAACATAGCGGCCCGCTCCGACTTTGCACGGGCATAAAATATATATGCCTATGTCACTCAATGAAAACATGATTAAAATCGATCCAGTATTTTTGGTTCATTCATTACTGCCCTTGGCCTGCACGCATTAAATTTGGAGTAAAACAATTCCTCTTCCCCTATACTTACTATGAAGATTTCCTGCTATCTTTGGAATATCTAAATTCATACAATTTTTATTACATTACACATTTTTAAACGCAAATTTTAAATTTGTAATATCTCCGAAAATATTTGTTTAATTTACATGCTGTAAGGAACCATATTGATCTATATTAATTGCACACTGTATTTAAGGTACTTAATTCGATAAGGATTAATGCCGTATTGCTTAAAATAGCTTCGTAAATAAGCCATTTTCTCACGTAAAAAGTAAACAATAAAAATGGTTAATGTGGGTTATCCCTAAAAGATAAACATATACCATCGCGGACTTTTTTGTAGACCTTTTTATGGTGTACAATACTGTAGTACATTAATTTGATCTAACTCGTAGGATTAGGCAGCGTTTTTGCTAATTGCTAAATAAGCCTAAAAAAATAGGTTAATTTACGACATCACGTTAGAAACCTCTAAAATTAGCAATGTTGCCTTAGTATATTATGCATGTATTATACATATAAACCTTCCTCTTGAATCACTCTATCTAATGAAAACAAAACCGCATCAAAATCCGTTGCGTAGTTTTAAAGATTTAAGCGCAAATAGGGATATAGGGACAGAAAAGGCGACTTTGTTTTATACTATGTAGTGATAACCAACATTTAAATCAAGTTCGTTTCTCATCTTTTTGATATGACCTTTCCATTTGGGTCAAAATTCAACTCAAGGTTCATTATTGTATGGGATAATAGTATTATTCATATTTATTGGTATATGAACATGTTAGTTGTAGCTAAGTTCAATATGTCCTGATTTACTCTCGTTAACTTTTGTTCCCCATGTCTGGGTAAACTTATTTATATTATTCCTTATATGTCGCAGTTTTCTGGTTGTTTCTTCGCTATTGTCTCCAATAACAAGTATTGTAGTGTCATCAGCAAATGTAGCCATAGTAATATTTTCTATTTACGGTTTGTCATATGTATAGAGTAGGTAAATAACAGGGCCCAGAATACTGCCTTAGTATACACTTGCTATTGTTTCCTTTATTGTTAACTAATCTTCTTATGTTTTAACTCTAAACCTTCTGGCTGAGATACAGGAGCTAAGAGTTCAACGTAATGCTTCGGTAATACTTTATGAAGTTTATACAAGTCCCTTGTGCTAGATTGAGTTAGTGAGCTAAGTCCGAAAATATAGCCGTACTAACTTTTTTCTCTGCTAGAAAAATGAGAAAAAGCAGTAGAGAATAATGAAAACATTCTGATTAATTTATTTTGTAGCAATTCAATAAAATAATTAATTTCAATATATTTCAGCTAAATCTTTTCGACCTTCTTAGTTTCAATCTTCACGCTTTCACTACCAACATTTCCGTAAAAGCAAACACTCGTTCAATAAAATAACTATCAAAATAAAAAAAAAGTCTTTCACCTCACGTTCTTTTATCCAACACAATTTAGATTTTATACACCTCCTGTTAAAACACCTATCCCTAATAAAAAACCGTATCAACTACCCCCAGGTGCCATAACTGTCCTGGTCGATAGCATATGCTCCCATTTCTCCCCAACGATCGACAAAAAATGATTAAAAATTCGTTTCTGTTTCATGATTCCGACACACCGTCACTGATACGAAAGTAATGATGTAGTTTAAGCCCGACGTATAACCTTGGAACATTTGCATTTAACCATCTGTAACGAATGTCGCGGATATCCCGAATAAGATTGCCGCAGGCGAATCGGATTGTGTGTCTAACGTACCCAGCTTAATTTCATTCCTAGGTCATAAATTGTTGCTGTTGTACATCGAGGTTGAAATTAATTGTTCTCCATAACCAAACTCTATGTTGGGTCTTGGAAATTGTTTTTGGTGTTTTTTAGTTAAAAATCAAGTAGGCTTTTAATACGTTAATTAATTTATTTATTATCTGAATTTATTTATTTATCGAAGTATGTCTTATTTTTAGCACTGGGAACTATCGACTGAAGACAGTCGAAACAGTCGATAGTCGCAAAACAGTCCATAGTAAAAAAACTAGCGACTAAAAACAGTAATTACTATAAATACACAGTTGGACTGAGTTGATGTTCTTGTTCTGTGTTTGATGAATATCATCGGTATTAGTGCAAAAAATAGCACAGTATAAATATCCTGATGTATCGCCAGTATCGAAGTCAGTTCCACGTACGGAAGGTGACCCATTACCAATTTCTACAGGTACAAGTGTACAGTACGTAACCAAGTTGTTTCCAAAATTGTCATACGCAAAAATCAAAGCAGGAATATTTTTTTGGAACTGATATTCGACAACTAATAGCTGACGCAGAGTTTACAAAATGTTTAATGCTCGATGAAGCAACAGCATGGGCATCGTTTCAAAGTGTTGTTCACAACTTTCTCGGTAAGACTCAGTTCAACCTATGTTAATCTTTGATTTATACTTTTTAATTCAATATATGAACGTTAAAGGTATAATAAAATAATTAATATATTAATTACTTCGAAAACTGGAACCAATTTTTAAAAAAAGGACTGCTCATTTAGATTCAGCCCCATAATTTATCTCAGCTTTCAATTGTTCAGGTCCAAAACGGTGTATACTTGAGTAATTGTAAATCAGGCGGTTCTCCCATATTTTTCGGTATTCTGGTTGTCTTTCCAAACATTTGAGACTGCTCATTATCTCTTGTCCGCGATTTTTCATGTTCCCTATTGTTGTACATACTTTAGATTTATTTGTAGCTATTATTCTTCTTTATTGTGGGCTTCATGTAAATGGTTCAAAATAGTTTTGTGGTCAATAATGCTGTAATTAATGTAAACACCACTGTTTCATTTCGTTTAACCTCCATTCACCGAGCCACATCATTTACCCTAAAATATGTATTATATTGTATTACCTACACAAATCGTTTTAAAATGATACGAATTAATTGCAATACTTAATAATATAATGACAAATACCTGAATGGAAAATAACAATTTCACAGATTGTTAGTTCACGTTCAATGAATAAGCAGGCATGCCAACGACCTAAGAATAATATATATTTGATTTATGAGCTTCCTAGTTCATTTCGGATATATTTTTCTTTTATTTTCGGCTATATATTCTACTGCGCCCTTCATATATTAAGAAATGTAATCATTAATCACGACAATTCGATACTGACAAATTACACCCAAAACACTTACTAATTAGCTGTTTTTATATTGATCAATTCTTAAATTATTGCTACAAATACAGTCACAATCAGCCAGTATTCTGTCAGTTGTTGTTTTGCCAATTTAAAAGGATATAAATAAAATCACAACGATACCGTTTATTTTTAATACTTAATTAGAGATAATCTACGGTCCACGATACTCTAGATAATTAACAGAATTCAGAATCCGCTATAAAAATAATTATAAACTGCTGACCTACAAAAGTGTTGAAATATTTAAATGTATTTCAACATTTGAGTTCGGTTATTTAGGAAAAAAGATGTCTGCGAATATAACTTATTCGTACACATTTTTAATCTTTAATGCGCTCAGATAATGTTTAAAGTTACATTTTAAGTTTGTTAGTAATATAGTGGTATAATTGGGATGATGACAGTTATCAAGAATCACAAAAATATTATACTTATCTAATGAAATCTGATTAATGAATTTGTTAACATTTACTTATATTCATATTTAATAGAAAGTAAAGTGAAAAACATTTAACAGTTAAAAAATATTTCAAATATTTATTAATACCCATAATTTTTACCATTATTCTTTCACAAATATACTCAAAATATGAAATACGTGTTTACGCAATATTTATCTCTGTCAGTTCAGTTTATTATATTTTTTTTTCCTTTTTTACTAAAACATTACACTAAAAAATATGATTGGAGAAATTGCTTTAAGAAACTTAATCTGTCTACATTAAAAACTTGGTCATTTTTATTGCCAATTAAATTATGATAACATGAAAAATATATAAAATCTCAACCATTTTAATAAAACTTTTTTATTTTTATAGCGCTTTTATGTTTAGATTAGAAAAAAGAAGAGCCTTTTTGAACTTCCTAATCGTAAACCTGTTGATTTTTTACAAATAACAGTTTTATTTGTAGCCATAAAAGCTACTGACGTAGTTTTTACAATTATAATGTTATAATGCCTTGATTTTTTATTAAGTGAGTTCGCCAAAATTGTTAGAAGCTTAAAATTATCATGAAAAAGCGACAAACAACCGAACCTATGTCCTAATAACAGTTTTGCATTTAATATTATTGAATTATTAAGGTATAGCCTATTACGAGCTACTAAAACCTAACGAAACTGTTGTGCAGATGTCCACCAAACATCTAACATAATAAAAAGATAATTCTTATTATAAATTAGATAAACAATAAATTCCAGGAGCTACTATCTGTGTTTAGCCTTGGCCTTAATGAGTAATCAGAATTACTAACAATATTTCTAATTGTTCTCAATGTATTTCTTAGCCATACCGATCCACAGACACCACAAATCTAACCGCATAAAATTGACCTTAAAAAATCAATTTTTCTTTGTTGTTTTTTGTGTAGACGTACTTGGATTTTGTGTCTGTGTACTTGTTTTATGAAAAGAAAGTTACTAAAAGATGTTCAACTGTTATTGATTAATTGTATCAAATGACTTCAAAGCTCCGACGCTAATGCAGATGCTAATAATTGTTTGGTGAAACTAGAACTACTGGAACCTAGCAAAATCATTAATTCGACTCAACTGTCAAGAACTAATGTCATTGAAGCAGGTGATTAAAAAAGAATGAATTGATCAATAGGAAAAACGCCGCCTTCCATCATGACAACTCCAGACCATTCAAATCTTTGGTAACTCGACAAAAACTGCTAAACTGTCTGTAAAGTTCTTTGAGAGTTTGAGCTGGATCTTTATCCATAAGTCTTATAATTCATTGTTTTCTAACTTTTTCGATTACTATTTATTTTATACAGAATCATTAGTACCTATTATTAACACAAAGCACTAAAATCTTCGCAAATGCATTTTTCAAGAAAGGAAAGTATTATTATTAATACTTGGCTCAAGATTAAAAAGTTGTGCTTTACCCACAAACAGCAAAAGTCAACATAAATAGTTTCGAATATTTATGGTACTTGTGATTCCATCTGGTAATTCGATATTTTAAACCATTTATAATTTTAGGTCATTTATGTTTAATAAGTTATGAAGTGTCTTTGAGAATATTAAACGACAGAAATAATTGCCAGAAATCGCAGCATGTTTGGTCGTTTACTAGATCTATTACCAGATGTGATATCTTAACATGTCCAAGGGACGTTAGAACTTCTCAAGAGAGTCACTACCTGTTATTCAGCTTATTTTACTGTGTCTTGTGCCACCCAATCTTAGTTTCATCAAATGGCGATTTCATAAACCAGAAACTTACACAACATATACTTGAAGCATACACAAACGCCACAGAAAGTAGTTTCTGTTGGCTATCGGTGGCAGCGGATCTAGCGTGTGGCCTTTGGCTTTTTCCCTTGTACGCATCGCACGTTTATCATAGCTGCAAAAGTGAATACGCAGTGGAGTATTTATTTTATTATCTGAGTTGTCAGTTTAATCCTAGCGAAGCCTACTAACAGAATCTCGTAAGTTTGCTTCCTTTGATATCATTTCACGTCCATTATTGTCCATTATTAGGATATAAGCTGGTACGTCTTGCCTTACCTTCCCTTCGTACCGTGTGCCATGTCATGCTTCATCTTAGCATAGTTTATCATTGTTTGGAACTTCTTGACAGTTTTGCAACTCTTATTTTTCTACCTTGAGATCCACGGATATCTAATAGTGGGGCAATATACCCATGTAATATGATGCGCTCTGAGGGAAATCGAAGGAAACGATCAAATTTCAAAGGCACGACAAAGCTTTCACATATTTTTTATCAAAAATAATCAGATATTTGTGTATAATTTAATTGCTGAGCTGATGTGACGGAAAATCGGAAGTCGTTCAATGCAAAAGCAATTTAGTTTGCAGTTTAAGCACTAACTATAGCATATAAGATTTTTTAGAAATATTGTAGACAATTGCTTCTATGGTGTGATGGTTAAAGCGTTTATCTCCCAAGCGGAGGTCGCGGGTTCGATTCCCGGCGAGGACAATAAATTTCTGTTATTGTTTAGTTAGAACATTTGTGTCTATCATCTAGGCTAGGTAGCGGAAGCCCGAAGTGCTCCCTATTTTCAATCATTGTTTCTTTAATCATATTTTTCCTTATACGGGTTGCAACTTTACTTGGCCTACCCATTGCAATATTAAATAAAATAACTCTATAATTTATTGAGTAAATATCTTACACTAAAAGAGAAAAATAAAACATGTTTGACAAAGATTGAAACGACTTCAGAAAATAAATTAAGAACTCACTAAAAATAGTCGGTGCCGAGCCCAAACAATACAAAAATAATGATAGAATTTTGTGACATATGTAAAACATTAAATTAGCAACAAAACAAATGTAAATTAATATAACTGTTTGGGTTCGGCACCTACTTCAAAGTAGTTAGTTGGTAGTAGTTAAAATAATATTGTAGATAGATAATTAGGTTTAGGCAGGTATTAAGCTAAATTGTATGTATGTAGTAGAATATAAAATACGTGTAGTATATAGATTAAATAAGATTTTTGAAGTAGTTGTTATATCAATTATATTGATCTCTGTTTTTTTATTTATTTATGATGTTAAATTGTTCTATAGCGCTTCGTTAAACACAATTTTGATTTTACGCCCTGCTTTTCAAATTAGCCCTGTACCAATTAGTCATAATCCTCTTTTGTCGTTGCTATTGGAAAATATGCCTTTCAAACGCATTATACCTACCATCTCATAAGGAGATGCATACGCAGAATGGTTATTAAACCAACCTTTCCGCTGGTTTATCGTTCTTAAGCGATGACGTGGCCGAGGTAGAAAGTATCACATCGCGGCGCTAAATTGGCGTCGCCCGATAAAGGCGACCGAGGTTCAGGTTCAGGCCGCCGTTGCACCAACAACAACGGCTCCCAGAAGGTTTAACGGGTCACCATGTTTATTGTTATTGCTTTTCGGGTGAGTTATTTGTTTTTCATTTTCAGCGTACGTTACGGTGTGTCTCGTTAACTGGCCGAGGAGGAGCAGTGCGCGCACGCTCGTCTCGTTACCGCTCTTGCGTAACAGATGGTGATTCTGACGAGATAACGCAAGCTTATTAATCATACCGCCCATGTAATTACATTCGTAAATCACATTTGTTTGGTCGGAGGTAGCTCGAGAGTGCTCATGTTCCTAATTGCTTATCTCGCCTTGACGAAAATGCGTATTATTTTTTGATGTTTTCTAAAATAGTATTTGTTTTACAGGATGTGATAGGAGTTTCCGGATATTGCTAAAGCTCTTGATTTGCCTTATATCTTCTGATTTGGGTCAAAATATAGTATATTTGTAGAAACCTTAAGGTATGACGAATTTTACATCGTAACAGGTCAATTAAAAAGTTCCCGGCCTGACACATAGATGGCGCTAATAGAATTAAATGCATGTTTTTTAATTAGCCCCGACTCTCAAAAGATGCGTGTATATATTTGACAGCTGTGGTATCATTAGTTTGTGAATTATAGCATTTTGAATGAAGCAACTTTTGTTATTGTGAAAAAAATGGATAAAAAGGTATTTAGCGTTGTGGCGACCGCCACGACCCTTTAGTTCACCACCAATTCACCATCAACAACTACAAAGGTTGGTAACGCCGGTGGATTGGTACCATGCAGTTCCAGGGTATAAAAGAACATCACGCTGACGTCTCGCTCTCTTTTCTTTTCTCCGTCCCCTTGTAGCAGTACCACTTCCACAGCGCTACCGTACTTCCTTCACCTTAACCTAATATCCTGTCAATTCTCCCATCGACCACATGTATCAATCGTAAGTTAGAATAAACAACTTTGATTCAACCAGTGTTTTTAGTTCCCGTGCAAATTCCTTCCAAAAATAGCAGTGAGTGTTCTGATAAATAATCGCAGCGGCAGCCACACATTTCGACCGATTGCCCGACCCGACGAACATTCATACAGCGTGTTGATAAAAAAATGGTGAACGCAGTGGACGCCCAAAAGAGGTTGTTACCGACGATAACATTAAAAATCCACAAAATGATTTTGAATGACCGTAAATAGAATTTGAATGAAATATGGATGTGATCATGGATGGCTCTATCATTTCACTTCGAAGTCCAATCGACAGTCATCCGAATGAACTACACATGATGAACCCGCTCCAAAGCGTCGGAAAACGCAACAGTCGGCTGGCAAGTTTATGGCGTCTGTATTTTGGGATGCGCATGGAACCATTTTCATTCACTATCTTGAAAAAGGAAGGACCATCAACAGCAACTATTAGATAGCGTTATTGGACCGTTTGAAGGACGAAATTACCGAGAAACGGCCACATTTGCAGAAAAAGAAAGTGCTGCTGCACAAGATAGTGCACCGTGTTACAAGTCTGTGAAAACGATGACAAAAATCCATGAATTGGGCTTCGAATTGCCTCCTCATCCGCCGAATTCTCCAGATCTGGCCATTAGCGACTATTTTCTGTACTTAGATCTCAAAAGAATGCTCGCTGGGAAGAAATTTTCGTCGAAGGAAGAGGTGATCGCCGAAACTGAGACCTATTTTGAAGCAAAGGCCAAATCGTACATTCATTCCGTTTAAACACAAAATTCTTATATACTTGTATTCTTAAATGCTTTATACTTGGTTTAAATGCTTTTCAAAAATATATTTCTTCATTCCACGCCGGAGACTATTAGGAGTTACGGTCTATGTCCATTTTACCACTGACGGAACTTATGGGTCACTGTCGCTGTTTCAAGGGCTAAATCTCATTCTTTCTATCGATCATTATCTAGAGACTGAATTTATAGCTGGATATTTTGTTCATTATTTCCGGTCTTGCTGGTTTCCTCTGAGTTTGAACAACAAACTACTTTTATTACTTGTATATGTTGCACGTCCTTTAAAATTAATTCATAACTCCATAATACACTACACCTGGTTGACTCAACCATATGCACAACAAGACATTCAGGCCATGAATTATCCGCTCCAATGTCGAGGAGCGGCATCACCATAGGTCTCTAAAAAGTGTGGTGGGTTTTGGCAGCAAATTAAAAAATGCACTGAAAAACTCAATAAAATCAAATGGAAAACTGTTATTCTATGTAGAAAAATATCAAAACCATCGAATTTAACAGTTGTTTGTATTGATGTTTGACATTTTTCCCAGTCGATATCGAGATCAAAATATCTATAAGCATCTATCAAAAACAATTATTGAACACATCGATTAAAATTCTTCCGAATAAAATTAGACTGTCGCCAAATATAAGCAATATTAAAAAATGACATTAAATCAACGCATGGTCGTACTAGAACTCAGTCATATTGAAATTTAGTGAATAATAACGTGCTATATCAGCCACCACCCTATATGGAGATATTACCATGCGGTTTTATACAGTTATGTTCATGGGCCATTTCAATAAGGGAACGTTATAATTTATTACCGTACATTATAATAAATAATGGTTATGGAACATTATTGAATAATCAGATAAATCCGATAAAGTTTATAATTCATTCTTCGAAGCTTTTACGTACTGGTAACGGTGAACGCCGACTTTTCACTAACTTGTCGATACGATTTTACCGCGATGATTTATAATGACGCAGGAACAGACAATAGGATGAAAACTGAGTGCATATAACATATTGTTTCTCGTCGGCTAATTAACTGAATGGCCGGCACGACATTCACCGAAAATAGTCTAAACGTTCGTATGCTGTGGAATACCAATCGAACGGACAATTTAAATCGAACACGGCTTTGTTTTCGTTTGTTCTTTTGTTAGGCGTTTGGTGATAAATGAATAAAAGTTCGTTAAAATACGAAACGTTTTGATTATTGATGGACCTTCAGAGAAATTTAAAGAGAGAATTGTAATTGCTTTTCCATTATTTGCCTTTCTTGACTGTTTAGAAATTCAGCACTTTATTTATTAGAAAAGTGTACACAGTTTTAAACCTAAGCAACCAAAAGCCTTGTATAAGTTAAATTTTATGTTTACAAAGCCAAATCAGCAGCCCGTTATTTAAAATGGGTTCCAGTTTTTGAAATATTCAATAGATTCATTAGTTTTTGACCATTAACGTTCATTTACTGAATTAAAAAGTATAAATAAGAAATCTAAAAAGAGCGCGAGATCTGTTTCATGTTTAGTGTAAATGATGTGGCTCAGTGAATGGAGGTAAAACGAAATAAAACAGTGGTGTTTACATTATGTGACCGTGGTGATGGTGGCACGTCTAAACCAATGATGGTTGAGTACTGAATGAATCGAAATACCATTAAGTAACAGCCCAGATAAACGTCTCGGGGTTGTCGCCAGCTATTCGTTGTCATATTCTAGTTGGCGCTGCTGGCACCCCGCCCGTGTTCAACATCTGGGGTTATATTTCTGGGTATTTTGTTGTCCGTTATTCCACGATATAAAATTCGACATGCCTCAAGGTCGCTACACATGTATTAGGGTTCAATAGTAATCGCTCATCATGCCTTCGTCCCAAAAGTTCCAAATGATACAACGTCGTTAGCTGACAGCCGTTATAAAAGCGCAGTGCTGCCACCATGCGCGAACTCAAAAACTAGAATTAATCTTAACACACGGGGATTGGAGATCAATCTGAGTAAAGTATCGAATAACGTTAAGAATCATTCTCATCTGCTCGGGCGCAAAATTCGAATTTACAAATGAGCGTTATTTATTAAGTTCTTTGATGATCAACATTTTCTTAAGAAAATAAGTTTAAATAATACTTTTTGACGTAAAATAAATTAATATGTACTTGTAAGTTATTAAATATGAAGAGATAATATAACAAAAACTTTAATTTTACTTTTTTTAAAAATATATTTTAAAGTCTCCTTTTATTAACTATGGGTTTATCTGGACTGAGCCTAAGTTTAACGTGGGCTCCGAACCACGGTCCAAAGTATTAAGCCTACCGACTGGCGAGTGACCAACTTTAGAAATTATCCCAGAAGACATCCGGTCTTACCCAGCGTGGTTACTGGCGTGACTGGGATCATTTTCCTTGTCGGATTTTACACTCTTGCCTAGAACACTTCCAAATTATAAACAACACAAATATAAATTTAAGACCATTCCCATGCAGGATTCGAACCTGCGTCTATCGCAACAGTAGGAGTACCGTCCCATCACCTTTATTTTGCTTTAAAAACTATGTTACATAAATATGAGTGTTGAACGGCAAGCATAAAACAATACTGAGAGTTTAAATCTATTGTAACCAAACAAATATGTCTAGACACTCATAAACACACAGCCTCGTTCATTTGAGACACATAGCCGTATTAATGAATGCCAAAATAACAGCGTTATAGATTTATAATTCCTTGAAAATATCGAATACTATGTCAATGTTAAAATATGCATTTGCAGTACGCATTACTTTTTTGTTTCATTAAAAGAAAATAGGCGCTAAAAGTAATAGTTTACTGATAGAGACTTACGGTGAATCTGCTCTAACCACAAGAACATATGAAACGTGATTTCGACAATTCAAATGTGGTGATTTCAATGAACAAGACAAACAACGTCCTGGTAGGCCGAAAACGTTTGAATATGCGAAACTGCAGGAGCTTTTGGATCAAATTTCAATACAAACTCAAAAACTATTGGCAAAAAAGTTGAATGTGAACCGAGTCGTAGATTCTGAACGATTACAAGCGATGGGAAAGATCCAGAAGATGGGAAGATGGATACCACATCAATTCAATGACGGACAATTAGAAAATTGAAAAATCGTGAGTGAAATACTGCTTTAAATATACGAAAATAAGTCATTTTTTCATCAAATATAACGACTGCAAGGATAAATCACTTTGATCGCAAGATATTGCTCTGTGTCTAGTGGGAACAGGTTTAAAACCAAAACCTCGCAACGTCTCATATAACAACTCCAGGCAAAAAAGTGTTAAAATGACTTAGATGCGAAGTTTTATCGCATTTGTCGTACTTGCCAGACTAGGCTCCATGTAAGTTAAAGACGTATAATCATTGTATATAAAACTAAGATATTGCAATTTGCATTGATATTGCATTGCATTTTTTTACATGCCTATTACAAGATATTTAGCACTGGATACACTTTTGTGTCAGTTCAATAACTTTAAATTTGCGTATATTACGGTTTCAGAACAACCAACAATCAAAATTCTACTTACCAGGTGAAAACCTCTAGCGATATATCTGCAGATTAAAAACAGATCTGTTTTCCATTTTAGCAGTTTAATTTAAACTTGTAGTCTCGAGCTGTGCCCCGATGGAAAATAATTAAAAGTTCTTTTAACGGGTGAAATACGGTCGACCTTTGTGACAATACAAAAGTAATTACATTTTTGCAATTGATATTTTATCTTTGTGACATCTATATTATAGTTTTGTTTAGATGGTTTTAAAGTAGCATATGTCTAGTAATATTTATCCTGCAAATCTGTACTATAGCGCATTTAAAACATAGTAGTCCATAAAACATTTTAAATATAAAGGTACTGTAATTCATTTACTCAGTACAGAATTATTTCACATTGAAAACAAAACAGCAGAAGGCATTTTGCTGAGATTAGTGAAATTCTTAAATTCGTAAAAGTAATGAGATAGATCAATATATTTCATATTGCCACATTACAATGGATCTAAACATCAATCCTAAAATAATTATGAACTATTAATATAAGCCTGAATAGGAAACGAAGCTGGATACTTGGGATTCAAATAAAATAAAATAAAATTACAGTAAAAAGTATATTAAACGAAATTTGCATTTAAGAGACTTCAGGCCAGATTACAATGGCAATGTTCATCGTTAGCTACTTGAATCTCACTAAACCATTAGCCCTCGATATAATACCTCACTCCTAAATAATCGACCAGAGGGATGTATTTGGTTGATGTTCCCCTTGGACAGCTTACAGTTGTAATAAAATTATTTGTGGGTACCGCCTGTAGCCTCTTCCGGAATGGAAATCTGAATATCATTGTTTCTATCCAGATTTCGGTGGTATACCCTATATGGTTTCTGAAATGTACAGTTAGTTTCAAGTTTAACTTCCTTTACTCCTTTGGTGATCGTTCTCTCCGAACTGCAAGCTTGTGTTAATTCACCGCACCTTCACCCTTACATAATGAACTAATGAATGATGGTGGTTCCGGGAAGCCACGGACTAGTGGCGTTTTCAAAGCCTGAATGTTTCTTACTTGTAATAGTTTAGCAACTAGAACTCTTTCAACATCTGCAAACCATCTTTTGTGATCTTACAGCTTTAGCTGCAATATTTTTGTCCGAATTCTACTTAACTACATCAAGCAATGCTTCGAGTAAGTGCGGAATGATTGCTAATCTAATGTTAACTTATTTTATTTTCTTGATACTTAATTTAATTCCAATTAATTGAATGAATTCCAATTCGAATAATTCCAATTAATTGAATTGAATTGAGATACAGATTGACAAGGTTGGAAAAAATAAACAGGCAATTGAACACATTTTTAAACTTACCGGCCATAGTTTATTCAATAAATGTGAAGTTTTTTTGGTGAAATTTACATTTGGACCATTATTTTAAAGAAATAAAGTCCAAAATTGTATGATGATGATGTATAATAATTTTTTTTCGATATATGATAAGTAAATAGATTTTTATAAATCCACTAAATATTTATAAGCTTTCTTTTGAGGCACTTGTGATATTCAACCGTAATCAAACATGATTATTTTCTCCAAAAATGACCTTGTCCTTTATAAATTACATTAACAACTTAATATTGATTTACATGTTAATATTTCCTAAACAGTTTTCAATGCACACATTTATGTAACAGACCTTGTAAAATACGTGATTATTAATCATGTTGTGTTCTAAACCTATTAAACAATAACAACCAGTTATTAACTATTATTATACCAAACAATGATTTTATTTATGCCAAAGGCAATTAATAGACCAACGATCAATCTTAGATATAGTCTACTTTTTAACAACCGTATTAATTAATACTTTAATTAGAAACAATCATATAATAGACATTTAATAGAATTTTATCCATCCAATCTGAAAAACCGTTAAACATTTTTTGTTAGTTCATTAAATAATTAATCATTACGTAGCATTGATTAATGATAGTACTATTAGTATTAAGAGAATTATTGAATTAAGGTTAATGAAAATAAGTTAGAAAAATTAAGTTTTTAGCAATAATGTTATATGCTCATTCACGAATATTTGGGTATGAGAAAGCTCTGTGCACAGTAGGGCCGCGCAAGCACACTTTTGTCCAAAAATAAGGACGAGTTGATGATTCGGAGCAGTGTTTAAAGATGATTAAGCGTAATAAACATAAGTTTTTGCATCGATTTGTGACAATGGATGAAACATTGCTCCATCATTTCACTCCGAAGTCCAATCGACAGTCATCCGAGTGGACTGCACACGATGAACCCGCTCCAAAGCGTGGGAAAACGCAACAATCCGCTGGCAACGTTATGACGTCTGTATTTTGGGATGCGCATGGAATAATTTTCATTGACTACTTTGAAAAAGGAAGGACCATCAACAGCGACTATTATTTAGCATTAATGGATCGTTTGCAGGACGAAATCGCCGGAAAACGGCCGCATTTGAAGGAAAAGAAAGTGCTGCTTCACAAAAACAATGCACGATGCTACAAGTCAGTGAAAACGATGGCAAAAATCCATTAATTGGGCTTCAAATTGCTTCCTCATCCACCGTATTCTCCAGATCTCGCCCCCAACGACTATTTCCTGCTCTCAAATCTCAAAAGAATTCTCGCTGGGAAGAAATGTTCGTCGAATGAATAGGTGATCGACGAAACTGAAGCCTGTTTTGAAGCAAGGGAGAAGTCGTACTACAAAAATGATATTGAAAAGTTGGAGGGTCGCTATAATCAGTGTATCACCTTTTAAGGGAATTATGTTGAATAAAAAAAACTAATGTTGCCAAAAAATGGGTTTTACTATGGTAGGCTGGGGACTTTTCAATTGACCTGTTAGTTGACACTAAACTTGTTTAGTTTTCTTGTCTGAACTCTGAAAGTTTATTTATATATACTGGTTGGATTGGAGAACTCAGACCATGTCAAAAAACTTCAAAAAACCAAAAAGAACTTGGAATATTGTTCGGGTAACAAGCTGGGTTTAGTAAATTCTCTTGTTTCATTTCAAATGTTAGGTTGAGTAATTAGTTTAAAAGTACATATTTGTGATTACCATCTTGAGTACTTTCCGGAAAATTTTCAAAGATGGACAATTTCTCCAAAACATTAAAGAGTTACTATTTATGAAGGAAAATAGAGAGCGTCTCCGTGATATCAGGCTACTGATAGGTGCTTCAGAGAGATCTTCCACATAGTTCCCACAGGCGAAAATATACAAAGAGGAACCTCGCTGGGAACAAGATGAACATGTGTGTTAGTGAATATAAATAATAATATAATATAAAATTCCGTTTATTATATTTTTTACTGTCATTTTATTTTATTTTATTTGAATCCCAAGTATCCAGCTTCGTTTCCTATTCAGGCTTATGTTAATAGTTCATAATTATTTTAGGATTGATGTTTAGATCAATTGTAATGTGGCAATATGAAATATATTGATCTATCTCATTACTTTTAAGAATTTCAGAATTTCACTAATCTCAGCAAAATGCCTTCTGCTGTTTTTGTTTTCAATGTGAAATAATTCTGTACTGAGTAAATGAATTACAGTACCTTTATATTTAAAATGTTTTATGGACTATTATGTTTTAAATGCGCTATAGTACAGATTTGCCGTATAAATATTACTAGATATATGCTACTTTAAAACCATCTAAACAAAACCCTAATATAGATGTCACAAAGATAAAATATCAATTGCAAAAATGTAATTGCTTTTGTATTGTCACAAAGGTCGACCGTATTTCACCCGTTAAAAGAACTTTTAATTATTTTCCATCGGGGCACAGCTCGAGACTACAAGTTTAAATTAAACTGCTAAAATGGAAAACAGATCTGTTTTTAATCTGCAGATATATCGTTAGGGGTTTTCACCTGGTAAATAGAATTTTGATTGTTGATTGTTCTGAAACTGTAATATACGCAAATTTAAATTTATTGAACTGACACAAAAGTGTATCCAGTGCTAAATATCTTGTAATAGGCATGTAAAATATGCAATGCAATATCAATGCAAATTGAAATATCTTAGTTTTGTTATACCAGCACATACAATGATTATACGTCTTTAACTTGCATGGAGCCAAGTCTGGCAAGTACGACAACTGCGATAAAACTTCGCATCTAAGTCATTTTAACACTTTTTTGCCTGGAGTTGTTGTATGAGACGTTGCGAGGTTTTGGTTCTAAACCTGTTCCCACTAGACACAGAGCAATATCTTGCGATCAAAGTGATTTATCCTTGCAGTCGTTATATTTGATGAAAAAATGACTTATTTCCGTATCTTTAAAGCAGTATTTCACTCCCGATTTTTCAATTTTCTAATTGTCCGTCATTGAATTGATGTGGTATCCATCTTCCCATCTTCTGGATCTTTCCCATCGCTTGTAGTCGTTCAGAATCTACGACTCGGTTCACATTCAACTTTTTTGCCAATAGTTTTTGAGTTTGTATTGAAATTTCATCCGAAAGCTCCTGCAGTTTCGCATATTCAAATGTTTTCGGCCTACCAGGACGTTGTTTGTCTTGTTCATTGAAATCACCACATTTGAATTGTCGAAATCACGTTTCATATGTTCTTGTGGTTAGAGCAGATTCACCGTAAATCTCTATCAGTAAACGATTACTTTTAGCGCCTGTTTTGTTTTAATGAAACAAAAAAGTAATGCGTACTGCAAATGCATATTTTGACATTGACATAGTATTCGACATTTTCAAGGAATTATATATCTATAACGCTGTTATTTTGGCGGAATATAAGTTGTATAGTTTGGTTATATTGGTTTGGTTATTAGGTTACTACCAATAGAATAAAATGACATATCAACTGCATAGTTATGGCTAGAAAAATCTGTCGCAAAAACCGGAAAGTAATTAGTGACACACCGGGTACAAAATTTATCTTTGGGCAAAATGTCATGTAATATCATGTTCAATTATCCTCTTAAACAACGTTTCTTTCAAAACCTTAATTTTAACCGACTTCGAAAAAGGAGGAGGTTCTATGTTCGGATGTATATTTATGTACGTTCGCTGATTTCTCCGTCAATTGTGCACTTCCGAGATGGTCCCATTGGAACCAAATCAGAATCTGTTGGTGGAAATGGTTCAAATTTCAAAGGCACGTACAAAGTTTTCACATATTTTTTTATCTAAAATAATCAGATATATGTGTATAACG
Source organism: Rhynchophorus ferrugineus (assembly GCF_030347505.1). Lineage (NCBI taxonomy): Eukaryota > Metazoa > Arthropoda > Insecta > Coleoptera > Curculionidae > Rhynchophorus > Rhynchophorus ferrugineus. The sequence goes on along the minus strand of NW_027472583.1, from coordinate 3,501,843 downwards.
TTATTGCTGAGCAGATGTAACGGAAAATCGGATGACGGAAGTCGTTCGGTGCAAAAGCCAGTCACTTTGCTGTTTAAGCACTAACTAAAGCTTATAAGCTTATACGAGCTTATAAGAGCTCGTAGAAATATTGTAGGCAAGTGCTTCTATGGCGTAATGGTTAAAGCGTTTCGCCCACAAACGGAGGTCGCAGGTTCGATTCCTAGCTGCCACAATAACTTTTTGTTGTTGTTTAATTAGAACAGTTGTCAAATCAACTACGTTAGGTAGCGGACACCGAAGCCTGAAGAGCTGCTTATCCTTATACGGGTTGCAACTTTACTTGGCCTACCCAATGTAATAATAAATAAAATAACAGCGTAATTTATTGAGTAAATATCTAATACTAAAAAGAGAAAAACAAAATAATTTCAACAAAAGAATTGAACCGAATTGAAAAAATAAATAAGGAACTCACAAAAAATTAAAAAATAGTTAAACTTAAATATTTAACACAAAACATATTTTAAAATAATATATATATACTAAATAATAATTTAATTTTGGGACGTATACAAAAAAATTATATTAACAACAAAACAAATCTAAATTAATATAACTGTTAGGGTTCGGCACCGACATCAAAGTAGTTGGTAGTAGTTAAAATAATTTTGTAAATGAATAAATAGGTTTTAAGCTAACTTCTGTGTATATCGGAGAATATAAAATACGTGTAGTAGATAGGTTAAATAAAGTTTTTGACTATTTTTATTTAGTTATTAGAATGATTAGTATGTACATACTTTATTTTGAAATATTGTTTGTGTTAAACATCTAAGTTTGATTATTTTTTAATTTTTAGTGAGTTCCTTATTTATTTTTTGAAGTCGCTTCAGTTTTTCTGTTAAAAATATTTGACGGATAAAGTATATGCGTTAAAGCTTTGCGCATTATATTTAAAAAATTAGTCTCATCACGCCCATTAAAATCGTGCATCTGTATTATCACAAAGCATTGAAGAAGAATTGTAGTTTTAACATTTTAACAACATTACTCTTGTCTAATCAATTTGTTTCTAGGTATATCGTGGGCGGTTGTTGTCACGCAACTTTTATTCAACAATTATCCATCTACCACACTATCTTCTTGATACATGGGCCAACCATTATTAAACAATTTTTTTCTTCATTGTGTTTAATAACATTTCACGCCCCGGCTATGTGATGGACTTCTCAGTTCTTCAGTAAAGGCGGGTCTATAAAGGCAATATGTTACATCAACATGGCAGGATGCATGACTGAGCGCACATCCAACTGATAAAACTTATTGTTAAAATGAATTTTGGTTAGAATCCCAAAATTGGCCAAAAAATTATCTAAACAAGGGGCAATTTTGGATTAGTAGCCATGACTGCCGTATATGAAAATCAAAGTACACAAGAGTCAATGCATTCAGAAAAATATATTTTCTATTGTATTTTACTCTGTTTTCTTTTATTTTATATTTAATTTTAGATATAAACCACTACTGCACGTATATTTTCAAATGTCCATCAATAAGTCAACAACAACAAAGAAAAAAAAATGTATTTCTTTTTTAGGTCCTTCATCCCAACTGGAATCTTTAAATTCAATACACTCAAAAGGTTAAATAAACATGTCACTTTATTGTTTCACTAGTTTGCAAGTAAGTCACAAAAATATTTTTGCGACCCAAAAAATTCATGGTAACATTCTCTTGATCGATTTCTGGCCTTCAGGTTGGTGTCGGCTTCACATTACTCCTTAAGAAAGAAGTTAGTTAAGGATAAAGGGTAAGTTAAGGTAAAGAATTTACATATAATTAAAGAAAGGTTTAAAATCGATTTTTCAACTCTTTTTGTTAACAGTCAGTCCTTTACTGAAGCTATGTATGATATTTATGAAATATGGCGTTATATCTTGCTCCGATCTCTGTTGCACAGAATACTCAGGTAGTTACTATGATAAAACTTCTTACTTTATTTACAGATAATACTTCTTCAGGTATTTATAATTATTATTAATTAATATATTTTTACATTTATGTAAGATTACCACTCTCGTAGGAGGACTGTTCTGTCGTTCTTAATCGCCACTCTATGTGACTATTTTGTTTGACCAAAGACCACAAGAGGATGAATTAATAATATATGCAAAGAAGCACTATGCCAATAACACCGTTAACACACAAACACACTATAATATAGAATACATTTTAATACAGTTTCTCTGATTATTTTTGTTATAATATTTATTTGAATTAGTGCTTAATCATAATTTTAAAAAATATTAATAGGTAACAATATATTACATGATTATATTCAAACTTACCTGTTTGACGTTTTCAAGTATACATTGTTATATACTAGATGGGATAACCAAGAACTTACCTAAAACAATAAAAGAAATATTTTAAGTTTTATTCAGAATAAGTTTGTTATTTTTATATATTAGCAGTATAGTGAAAACCTGTTTAGTATTTTTAATGATACTTTACTTATCATGTTTGATAGAAGAAAGTAACTAAATGTGGGCTAGTGCTTTAGTATGGACTAGAAACGTTTATCAATAAAAAACAATGGAAAGATCAAACAAACGACTATCTTCTATCAAATACGAAATCACTCTACCTCAGTTAGTTAAGCGCGAGATATCAATAGAATAAGACGTTGACGTTTCGCCGCTATTTCAAAATTTCGCAAGGTAAGTAAAATAGAATTAAGAATTTTTTTGGAATATGGACTGGTTATCACTATGGTGACCTAAATATGGGCCAACCGATATTCAGGTACTATTATTTAAGTTGCCATATAGACATTTGTTAATAGTGTTGCTTTATTTTACTTTTTTAAAATGGCACCGACTAAATCAAAAGAATCAAGAAAAAATCGGGATCTGGACAAATCGTCCCATCGTAAATCCACTTTGAAATGTTGTTCAATGCTTACTTTTGATAGTTTATCAAGAGAAATATAAAAATGTTACCGTGATGTCTAAAAATATATAACTGATTAATGTTACGTTAACAAAATATTGATTTTTAAAAGTTAACTTTTGGGCCAAAAACAAAATGATAGCCCATATTCAGTTACTCTCCTTAAGTATTCCAGCAGCAATCTAACAGCAAAATGATCAAATCTTATTTTAGTTACATCATTTAAAACGTCAAAAAACATTAGAAATGCCGAATTGTTTACAATTTCGGCTATATATTTTTGGGACTTATAAATTCATTAAAATATTTTTGATAGTTTCACCTATCGCAGAAAACGACGCTGTCTAATTGAGCTTGACAGTTGTCAATTAATTTGAACGCACGTTAAAAGTCGGCCGAAACAAATTTCAAATGATACGACGAGAAAATTATGATTGACCTCAGAACTATGTTATTTCCCATATTGTGGTTCATCGAATATCTTCCCGGTGGGTTCCGATTCTTCATAGCGTTGTTGATCTTCGCAAAAATGATTAAGGACGTTCACAAGTACCACTGGAAGATCCAAAACAAACCCGGGGTTTTGAAAAAGACCTCCTATAACAACACTTGGGATAATTACTATCAGAATCAGAATACGTGTAGTAAACATTGTGAAGGTAACCAGCTGAACAACTCTTATTATCATAAACAAGCACTATATTGAAAAATTATACATGAATAATAAATTATCAACAACATTTAACTGCTGTCTTATTATTATTATTAATAAATGATGATGATAAATTTTTTGGCCATAATATGTTACAAGGAAAAAATTGAAATATTTTTTCTATTTTTATGTATTATTTTAACGAAATGGTTTTTATATTTTAAGATTTTTCATAGCATTTACTTAAATTATTTGTTTAAATGTTATAAAGGAATAAAAGTTTTATATTTCGTGATGTAAAACGTGCATTATTTGCAAAAAATTTCATTATTTTCCAAATAATCATGCTCCAGACCAGAAAGGGCTTTTAATATTAAACAACAATATATAAAGCAATGCTCAACTATGAGTTCGTACATAAGTATAGGGAGGTTTGTTTTTTGCATCATTTCAGACCAGAAGATTATATATATAAATGTTAATCATTCCAAATATGCAATGCTGCATATAAAAGTATAACAGGTCAATTGAAAAGTCCCCGGCCTACATAGTAAAACACATTTTTTTGGCAATTTTTTTATTTGACATAATTCCTTTCCAGGGTGATACACTGTTATAGCGACCCTCCAACTTTTTAATACCATTTTTGTAGTACAAATTGTCCTTTGTTTCAAAATAAGGCTTAGTTTCGGCGATCACCTGTTCATTAGACGAAAATTTCTTCCTCGCGAGAATTCTTTTGAGATCTGAGAACAGGAAGTAGTCGCTGGAGGCCAGATCTGGAGAATACGGTGAATGGGGAAGCAATTCGAAGCCCAATTAATGAATTTTTGCCATCGTTTTCACTCACTTGTGACACGGTGTATTGTCTTGGTAAAGTAGCACTTTCTATTTCTTCAAATACGGCCGTTTTCGGCTATTTCGTCCTTCAAACGGTTCAATAACGCTACTATGGATATTATTACTCGTGAAAGATTAAACAATTTAGCTTCCTTCGTCGCAGTCGCTCCTGCTAACTGAGCAACAACGACGTGCCAATATAACTTACAAAACTTGGCAAGCAAACTGAGAAATATTTACACGGAAGTAGTGTTCCCAATATGCACTCGACAAAATCCAACTTTTTAACATATTATTTATGAATGTATAACATATTTAAAAAGTCTAGTTATATAGCATAAATGATCACGAAACCTTCATTAGATTTAATCTGAACCAACCCAGCACAATAGTCAATTGTGATCGTAAAGAGTTTTGATTACCTTTTCAGACTAAAATCAACGATCTCATTAATGTGCAATTTTAAAGTGCTTTGTTATTCAAATAATCGTTCTTGCCACTCTTTTTAAAGTTGAATTATTCATGTATTAGGGTTTCAAGGTAAAAAATGATTACTCTTAAGTGCTGGGTGACGGGAGACTCTATAAGAAGGGTTAGAAACCTATTAATATTACTTTATGTAATCTTAAAACAAATAAAAATATAGGTTCGTTATAACAATCGTTATTGTTATAATTTAAATGGCTTAGGGTGCTAATAAAATGTTTTTTAGACATTCATGAATACTTTAAACAACATTTTCTTATCTTTCAGATAGTATATAGCCTGAAAAATATTTTGAATAGTTCTAATTATTACTCTCATATGATAACCTGAGGTAGGAATGTCAATATTTTTTGGTCGATATATCGACATTTTCAAAAAATATTGACAATTCTAAAAGAGAGTACCAAATTTTTGAGTTTCAAATCAAAATATCGATATTAAAACTCTAGGGTTTTCAAAATAGAGTATCGAAGTTTTTATTTGAGAATTCTTTCATTGGGTCTTTAATATTTTTTTGTTGAAAAGTAGGACTGGAGCAGAAAAATTTCGATAGGAAAGCTTTTTTGAAGGAAAGTATCCAACTTTTGTCTTGTGATTTCTTCCTCTCTGTCATTTCTTTCCCTGAAATAATTTTGAGTGGAAAAGTGGGCTTGGAATGAAGAAATATATTTTCAAAAAGCATTTATAGCAAGCATAAAGCATTTAAGAATACAAGTATATAAGAATTTTGTGTTTAAACGGAATGAATGTACGATTTGGCCTTTGCTTCAAAATTCCTCAGTTTCGACGATAACCTCTTCGTTCGACGAACATTTCTTCCCAGCGAGCATTCTTTTGAGATTTAAGAACAGAAAATAGTCGCTGGTGGCCAGATCTGGAGAATACGGTGGATGAGGAAGCAATTCGAAGCCCAATTCATGAACTTGTGACACGGTGCAGCCGCATTTTCTTTTTCTTCAAATGCGGCCATTTTTCAGCGATTTCGTCCTTCAAACGGTCCAATAACGATATGTAATAGTCGCTGTTGATGGTCCTTCCTTTTTCAAGATAGTCAATGAAAATTATTCCATGCGCATCCCAAAATACAGACGCCATAATCTTGCCAGCCAACTGTTGCGTTTTCCCATGCTTTGGATCAGGTTCATCGTATGCAGTCCAGTCAGATAACAGTCGATTGGACTTCGGAATGAAATGATGGAGCCATGTTTCATCTATTGTCACATATCGACGCAAAAACTCGTGTTTATTACGCTTCATCTATGTATCAGGCCTGGGACTTTTCAATTGACCTGTTATAAACCTGGAGCTGGAACCTTATTTAGCATGATGACACATAGTGGACACCACAGTAGATGTTGTATGAGCAATTTGATGGTATACATATATATGTTCAAACGAAGTGTATATATATATATATATATATATATATATATATATATATATATATATACACTTCGTTTGAACGAAGTCGAAAAAAGGAAATCGTTAGGTATTTCTCCGATATCCTGAGGAAATAAAAAAATAATCTCATTAACACATCACACAGAGTTTTAATTTTATTTGCAGGAAAAAGCTGATTCATCTACTGCCATTGATTGATTGTCTGGAAATATTTCACGAGCGTCTATTTTCGGCCTATAGCCACCGACTGTTTACATCGTTCTTCGCTCCCAAGTTTACGAACTGTTCTCGCGAAAGCTTCAATCAAAATATTTTTATTTTGTCGACCCCTCTAGTATCGCGTCCGTGTACACTTGATTTCCATTCATTCTCGTTTTATAAATCCATCCAGCATCGGCCAGCCCGTATACTACACCGTTTTTTTGTTTTGTTTTTCGTTAACCGTACACTGTTTATCTTGTTGGATCGATTCGGCGTTATACGCGAGCGGCCGTCTTGTAAAACAATCTTGATCTATTAATAAAGTTTTATTTTACTACCGTAATCTCATCGATCTTTATAGAGTTAACATCCGGTAAAATGCTCTCGGCTCTAAAAGACTGTTTTTGTTCGCCGCGTCTGCTGATATTTTGCCATCGAAATTGTTCTTCACTAAATAATTAGTGATTTATTTTATTATTTTTTTGTTCTGGCCTGAAACCATGCGGTGGAATGCATGACGCATACCTGGTCGCGGAGACTTACCCTGGAGTGACGAGTTGGACCGGGTTATGTGGGACTGCCTCTGGGCTTACCAATAAACCGAAACCGTCTCACAGTTGACCCCGTGGATCGCTACTGCTACTGCATTAAATTTGGGGATATGGCACTCGCTGATCGGGCAGCCGTTATTGGGTGCGAGGACCTGGCGATTCTATTGATTCGCGAACCTGAGTTAACATACAACTGGATACTGTTGTATGGGGGCAAAAGTTATGACTGTAGCGACGGATGAGGTCGTTTCAGCCCTGAAAAGAGGGGGAGTTTGGCGGTGACGCGGTGCTAAGCTCCCAGAATGTCGACCGGCTCGCGAACAAGCGCGTTTTCAGAAGAACTTGAGCTGAGTTGTTTGTGGAGTGATTGAGATATGAAGAGCTTGATTTCTGGAGTGTCAGTTTCCCTATGAATCTGATTATTTCTGACAAACCATGGACCGTTTAATATTCTCCTGAGGAGCTTATTTTGGAAAACTTGAAGCCGTTTAACCTGGTAAGTAGACATTAGACCCGTAGAGGAATACGGACCGAATTAACATATTTTAAAATAAGCATTTGATGGAGATGGGAAGTCTGCTAGAAGGACAGATCAGAGAGGATAGCAGGTTTGCTATCCCCGAATCTTTCTGGATTTGGGAATGCCAACCAAACCGCTGGTCGAGGATTGATTTATTGATACCGTTTATATTTAAGCATACACTATTTTAGACCTGAGCGACCGAAAGCTGTTTATAAGATAAGATGTTATTTGTGCTGTATACGTCGATGGGCAATATTTCTTTCATCTAAGGCAGTGTTTCCCATTTGCTAGATTGCGACCCGGTACCGGGTCATCAAAATAAAATACCGCGTCACAACAACAATTTAGTGATAATGAGCTAGTACAGTCAAGTACAAGTTCTAATATCGATTCTAACAAATGGATGCACGATGAACAGGTAAAGGGGACCATGAATCCGATAATATCTTGAACATTACATTCAATTCGGCTTTATGGAAGGCACATATAACAAACCATTATGTGGAATCTGCAGTGTCGAGCTATCAAACGAATGAATTAAACCTTTAAAGTTGCAGTGGCATTTGAAACTAAAACATTCTGAGTACAAAAGAGTTCTTCGCAAATAAAAAGAAAGAGTTAAATAAGAGGAAATTAATATGCAGTTTATTTTTTCACAAGGAACTCAAGCTCATAATCTAGTCGTGGCTTCTTATAAAATTTCACAACTGATTGCCAAGTTCGGCAATCCACATGTTATTAGTGTGAAAGTCAAGTCAGCGCTTTCGGATAACAAGATAAAACGTAGGATTGTGGATATAGCAGATTATATTCAAAATCCGTCGTAAGCAATCTGAAATCATGTCATTATTTACAAATTAATGAAAGTACATATCCGATAATGCCAATGGGACATGTTTTGTACCATATGATTTTGAGAAAAATACTTATAAAGAAGTTTTGTTTTGTAAATCTTTGCCAACAGCAACGACAGCCGAAGGAATATTTAACTTGATTAATGATTATATCAATAAAAATAACATTGAATGCAGCAATATCAGGCACTCGTACTGGGCTTTATTTAGTGGTAACAGTTGTAGCGCCGGAATGTGTATGGACGCATTGCAGCATTCATAGAAAGATACTGGTTGTCAAGAAAATGTATTTAATCTTGACAGCAACGATGTAAGAGTGTATCAAGTTCATAAACTTCATAAGACCTCTTCCACTGAACTCAAGATTATTCTCTCTTTTGTGCAAAGAAATTGGTGAGTGATGACGAACATCTTCTTTTACACTGTGATGTGAGATGGCTCTCAAGAGGCTTAAAAGGACTTACTGAATTAAAATATTTGTAGAATAACTCCCCCAATAGTCACAAATGTAATATGTGCTTTCAACGGCAGATTTTAAGATGTCAACTGCTTGTAAAAGGTGGCTTAAATATCTGATATTTTATATGTTCAATATTTAAAGTGAAAGACAAGGTGGAAGCTGAAGCTGTATGGAAGTGGCTTTGTATAAAACAATATCGGTTCTCTGTTATTGGATCATTCGCATTTAAACATCTGCAAACAATTGGTTCATCAACTACTCAGGTGTCTGAAAGTCATTGAGAGTTTTAGTTGAATTTTTGGTCAGTCTTCCAGTTTCTTGTCTACCAATGTTCCTTCAGGTTCTTCTTCATTCTAAGTTGACATCAAAATTGCCACTTTTAAATCGCTGAAATTAAACCCGAAAAATGAGATATGAGGGATCATCATAATCATACGTTTCTAAAAGTGTAATTAAACCTGGAGACTTTATAATTAGAAGAACGTAATATGATCCATTGAAGTCATTATGAAATGGCATCATTATGGGAGTTTTAGAGCAAATACTGAAGAGCAGATTTTCATCTCCAACATCTCTGAAGCTTGTTTTGGTACAAGAATAGGGCAGCATTCCATTGGAAACTATTCAAACGCCTCAGGAATATATTACGAGAATAATTGCAGCTCTACTTAATGGAAATGGTGACTCAACTCAACCTTATTAATAAATAAATATTGTGCATATGCCAGACGTTCGTGTTATTTTGTCCATACTGTCTATTTATTGGATGAATATGAAAAACACCAAAAATTGTTTTCCTTCATTTAATATTACAACGCCTTGTCTAGTAAAATGACGCACGTAAAATCAAAGCATATCCTCAACTTTATTCAATAAAAAAGAACGTCCAATTCGAAAGGCGATTTAAAATGATGAAATTGTTCGGAGAAACCTTTAAAAAATAAGAATAATTTGCATGAGCTCGCTGCATGGTCACTGTAACGAGGTCTTTGACCAATATTTCACAAAATCACTGTTACACCATATGTCAACAAACAAATCGTGATGGTTCGCTGATGATAATTAATTCCAAATAAAAATTATGGTACAATGAAACGATGATTTCATCTACTCACACTTTTATATATGGCTCAATAATTCTGTAATAATGCATTGTGATGCAATGCGCTACATCTTTAGAACTATGACAGTTAAATAATGGATCAGGCGTCGGAAAAATTATGTATAAAATATATTAAAAATATTGTTAATATTTGCTGTAAAAATATTTGCCAAATGGGTCAACACTTGATGTGGTGTTCAAACCGTAAAAGGACTGAACGGAAGTTTAAGTCCATCTCTGTTAATAATATTAATGCATAATATAATAACAAATATACAAAACAGGACTTTTTTATAACATCTTTATTAGATACGCTTAGTACAACCTTAATTTACAATTAATTTATTACTACTTTTCCTATGTACTTGTATTAATTAACAAGCACGACGTGTGCGAGAAAATACATCAGTATGTATTCCTCAATTATAAAATTATAATTATTTATTAATTATTAAGTTATAGCTATAGTTTACACTAAATGTATACACTTTATATAAGTTCGTATGGCTTTGTTCGTTTTGTTTGTTTTGTTTTTCAGCAGTTGTATTGCTTCCACGTTAGTATGATTTAGTAATTTTCTTTCGTGTTTCAAGGCGAAATCTTGGATAACTTCGTAAATCCATTTGATTTCCAGGTCATCGTGCAGTTCTTCATTAGTTACATAGCGATAGACATTGGTAATCAATCGAAGAACCTTGTTTTGACAGCGCTGTATGACTAGTTGATTTGAATTTTTAGTGCCACCCCATATTTGCAGCCCATAGGTCCAAATTGGCTTTATAATTATATTATAGATCAACCTCTTTGATTTTAGATCAAGTTGAGAGTATCTTCCGACTAACTAGTATAGTTGTTTTATTTTGGTTCGAATGTGTTTTGCTTTTTGTCTAACGTGATGCTTCCAATTTAATCTACCGTCAAGATGGATTGGTATTTAGCTGATTCTGCTTGAGGAATCGGGCAATATAGGATAATATGAAAAAAAAAATACTGTTAGGCGCTTTTGTAGATGAATAATAACAACTGATAGGAGAGAACATCTAGAGAAAATCTTAAACAGATGGAAAATGATACTAAAGTAATACGACATGATAATAAATAAAAGCAAAAAGAAGTAACAAATTAAGTATTATATTTAACAGTATATTAAGTAACATATTTAAGACGTAAAAGTAGAACAAATAAAAACTTTTAAGAATCCGGATATAAAAATCTAAAGTAATGGAAGGCTGGAGATGGAAATTAATAACAGAATTAGAGAAACAATGAATTTGTACCTCGTAAAATAGAAGATTGATTAATAAAAAGGAAATCAAGTAAAACTAAAATGGAACTGTAGAAATTATATAAACTGTAGGACATCCTTTACAAATGATAATGAATATTTTTTATTGACTATCAAGAACATAATTCTTATTGAATAATGGTTAGTAACAAGCATGCAAAACCCTCATAAACTTCATTAAGCTTTATCTCAAATATATTATATTTTCTCAAGTATTTTAACACTGCCTGATATTTTTTTCCTTTGTTTTAAAATCATAATAGTCATTTTACTAGAATAGTAGAATTGCTCCTGTCGGTTATATTTACGAAAAGGATCCCTTATTACAGCGCAATCCGTGGCCTATGTTGGGTACTTATTAAGCGTTCCTCGTATAACCAACTTAATAAGAATATCATTAAAAACAATATTATTGCGACAGTTTTTTTATAAGAAATACCCAAACACCATTATTCCATTTATATGTGAATATAATAATTAATTATATGTGATGATCGAAATATTCTAAGAAATAAAAAATATATATTCGAACTAGACATATCGTCGTCACCACAACAAGGTCTTTGACCAATTTTTGCTGTTCTGTATTGCATAACAGGTTGACTAATAAAATCAGTTAATAATAATGTATTCTAATATATCATTTGACCATTTGAAAATTATTATTTAAAATATATCAATTTGGCGAGAACAGTTACTATGTTTTTATTTAATTATTATTTTTAATTTAGGCACTATCAAGCCTGTGTAATAAATAGATGATTGTAATAACATATCATTAGGTCTATAAATTAGTTTTAAAGAAATCTTTTTTATTTGAAGATTTATTGTGAAAAAATGATACAATGTATCTTACTCATAGTATTGTCCATCGATAGCTGCTACTTTTTCGTATCTTTTAGGCTATTTACGGATTCTATCTCGAAAGAATAATGTATCTTTTGATATCTTCATAAGAAATGAAGTGCTGCTCAGACAGGTTACAGGCTCAGAAGAAATAGCAATCAGAAGGGGCAAGATCTGGAGAATACAGCGGGTGAGGTACCACTTCCCAATTGAATGCTTTCAAGTATGCTTTCACCGGTTTTGCAACATTTGGTCGAGAGTTATTATATTATAACACTGATGTGACCTTGCTTATATTCAGGCTGTTTTTCGCGTAGTGCACTGGTAGTTTCATGGAGTTATATCGCCACTTTTAAAAAGTTGAAACCAGTATTCACATGTTGCAAAACATCAATGAAGCATGGTTGCCATAAACTTTATATATCATTCGATGACGTGGTTCAAAAATAATATTTTTTCCATAGACAAGCGTGTGAAATCCAAGAAAAACCACTTCAGTCACACCAGCAACCAGGCTGTGTAAGACCGGATATCTTTTGGGATGACCTCTAACTTCGTCAATCTCCAGTCTGTAGACTCAATGCGGAGGACTGTGGTTTGGAGCCCAAGTTAAACTGTAGGTCCAATCCAGATAAACCCTATTTGATAAAAATGAAACCCAAATAAAAAAGGCAAACAAAAAAAGCATAAAATCTTTTTTTTAAGTAAGAACTATCGAAAAGTTTTAATTAACAAAGGATATTTTATAAAAAAAAACACTTGAATAATTGATGATTCAGTAAATAATTCGCTTTTTAAAACACTGTATTGAAGGCTGTCACTATTCCCATAAAAACTATATATACGTGGAAAACAAACAAACCTTTTCATTACAAGACTATATGAATCGAAAGGTGATACACAGAAATAGAATATGGGGCAACGAGGGTTATTTTTAGAGTCGAGCTGACCCCTTAAATCACTGCAACACTGCATTTCCCTGTTTATTTATTATGTTGTTGCAAAACATCAAAAGCCCGCAGAGCTGCTAGCAAGAGAAAAAAAGATAAAACAGAAATAGTCCTCTGAGCTGAAATATTTAGAAACACCGGCAAATATTTATAGAGGTAGATACGGGTACAGGTAAATTAAAAATAAATTTTTATTATAGTTTATTTTCATTAAAATCTCTCCGTAAAATTGTAAATGTATGTTGAGGTTACTACATTAAATTATATTTTTAGGCCTAACTTTAGAACTTAGGCTTTATAGTTACAATTTTCGGACCCACTAGTTTCATTAGACAGATTTTTAGCCGAAAAAGGAGGAGGTTCTATGTTAGGCTGTACATATTTTTTTAAATGTATTTCGCCAATTTCTCCGTCAACTGAGGACCGATTTTCAAAATTCTTTTTATATTAGAAAAAGTGTACTTCCGAGGTGATCGAAGAAAATACTCAAATTTCAAAGGCACATACAAAGTTTTCACATATTTTTAATCTAATTCGGAGCAGTTGTTGAAGATGATCAAACGTAGATTGCAACAATGGATGAAATATGGCTCCATCATTTCACTCCCAAGTCCTATCGACAGTCCAATCCGAGTGGACTGCACACGATGAATCTGCTCCAAAGCGTGGGAAAACACAACAGTCCGCTCGCAAGGTTATGGAGTCTGTTTATTGGGATGCGCTGGAATAATTTTCATTGACTACCTTGAAAAGGTAAGGACCATCAACAGCGACTATTACATAGCGTTATTGGACCGTTTAAAGGACGAAATCGCCGAAAAACGGCCTCATTTGAAGAAAGAAAGTGCTGCTTCACCAAGACAATGCACCTTGTCACAAGTCAGTGAAAATGATGGCAAAAATCAATGAATTGGTCTTCGAATTACTTCCTCATCCACCGTATTCTCGCTCGTAAAAAATTTTCGTCGAATGAGATGATCACCGAAACTGAGGCCTATTTTGAAGCAAAGGACAAATCATGCTACAAAAATGGTATCGAAAAGTTGGAGAGTCGCTATAATCACACTTGAAGGGAATTATGTTGAATAAAAAAACTAATTTTGCCAAAAAAATGTGTTTTACTAGGATATGCCGGGACTTTTCAACTGATCTTATAAAGAGGTTGGCTGAAAAGAAAAGTAGGGACTATTAGGCGGTACAAAGTTCGCCGAGTCAGCTAGTAATTCAATAACATATACTATAATTGTTTTCATAATAAAGTAATGAATTTCCGAAAAAAAAACATATCCTTCAACATTCATTCTCAATTATTTTAATGTATCGTTATTGTGAATATTCCAACAAAAACATATACAATAATTTTTTTCAAAAAGTCGATTAATACACATATAATGAAAATTCCAACGGAATACTACCGTTTTATAATTATGACGTAAATCGATCAGTTTTTCTTCGGTACCACGTAAAACCACATAAAACCACCGAAGTGCTTCACCGCGGTTAAATTATCAAGAACAATGCAAGTTTTTTTTTCGTGTTCGGATCATGTGCTCGCTACATAGTTTTCTTTCTTAATAGATTAAATTTTCTGAAGTGTAACATTGGCAACCTACTTTTTTCCGATGTTGTTTTACGGCGATATATACAGATAAAGTATATTTAATAGTAGCGAAATAAATTTCTTTTAATTAATATTGTAGGTTTCTGTGATTTGGTGATTTGTGTACCCAAAAATAAGATATGTATCATTCAATTACGTGATAAAATCATTCAATATGTTTATGAAAGGGAACAAGTAATTTCGTGTTTTAAATCCTAGCGATTAAATCAGTATTCTGTAAGTGTAAAATACATATAATCCATTTTGATAATCTTTTACCATCAATTTTTATAAAACCATAATTTAGTGACTTCTGGGATTTCTGAGCGAAAAACTGTGAACAAGTGATTTCTGATTTTACATCAATAAGATAGTTTCGATCCAAGATCAGCCAGGCTATATGATAGATATATCAAAACCTTCAAGCCAATCTGTCTTTGGATGGAAACACTATAAAATTAATGAAAAAAATTATAATTAAAAACCTTCAAAATTTACATGTGTGTATTTGCATGTGTGTGTGTACCCCATCTCTAAATTTGTTGTCAATCTTTCTGGCAACACTTTAAGTACACATCATAATAATTACACATTTTTTAGGGTACACTACTTCTCTTACATCTTTATGAATGTTAAGATCAGAACAGATGCAGCTTAAACGACAAAAGTTGACAGAACATAAGAACACCTAACACCATCCTATATTCAGATGTCCAATATAATATTTCCTAGAAGATCTAGTTAGATATTATGCATTATTTTTTCCATAATGCCCATAAAACATAGGAAATTTGTAAAAACCAAAATATTTTGTTTTTCTTTAGGATTTTTGACATGCTACTGGTTAAGAAGGTATCATTTGGCAATTTTGATGTAATACGGAAATGTTCCTTCATTCCACAACCTTTAAGATCTCATTCACAGTAAGGTAACAATAAACAAAATATGAAGACTCTACGACAAAACTTTAGCACACTACCCATTTTTCATTACAACTCTCACTAAAAATAAATGTTAGCCATCAGACTATAACATTTAAGATTAAAAAAGATAATTTATGTAAACATTACAAAACGATGCGATTATTGCTTACTAATAAGTTCCACGCAAAATCGTACCGCTAGAACGGTGCGACAAAACTATAGCACGGAGAAATGGATAAAATAATAAAATTGATCAATATTTTAAATTTTTGCTCCAGTAATTTTTTGTTTCAATCAGTTTTTGCACAACAGTTTTCAATAATATTCTATACAATATTTGATTATTATGTTCTGAAAAGTAGCCTTTCAACTAATTTCGTAGTATTCACAGCTGCAATGTGTTGCAAAAAATATAATTATAACAGACAATTTGTGTTTCATGTTTAGTTTATTATTCATCGACCATTCCTTCAAAACCTATAGAAGTTCAAAGCATAACACTTTCTTCACTCAACTGCCTGCGACTTATATTCATATGATTTTTTATAAAATCATTACAGTAACATTTATGTTCTGTTATTAGGAAAGAAATATTTTTGTTCTATTGTTGTCTACATTTTAAACAACTGTCCTTTCAATATTCCATCAGGTGTTTAAAGCAACCAACCGGTGACTCTACAAGTATACACTCGTTGAGGAAATTCGATCTTATGGCAAAAATTAAAAAAACGTACGTTGATTTTGTGAAATATTATATTCCGCTCACAATTGTGCCGTTTTAAATGCGGTTCTGCCACTGAGCAATCTGGGCAATCAAAACGCAAGTGTAACGTACACTTTTTATGACATACAATCTGTGAGTTTAGAGTCGAAGGCCGAACAGTCACTCAGTCACTTAGGATATCACGAAACGCTTTTAACAACATTGTCATGGTGGACGTTTTTGCAACACGATCGTTCTCACAACCTTACATGTTATCGCCAGAGTTTTAAATTACAAGAAGTAATTATTTAGTTTTAAATATTAGTTCCTAAAGCTTAATTGCCTGTTTTGGTTTTTTGTTTTGTTCTTGTCGTAAATTAGGCGGTTCACGTGTCTTGGAATAATAATTTAACATGTTTAATGTTAACAACAATGACATAGTACCCATAATGTTCACTAAATCTAGTTTTTTTACGTCGAAAATATATATAGATAATAAAAAGCATAAATACCGGGGTAACCTGTAAAGTAACGTAGATTAGTTTCAAGTAATACGGCCTAGTCGGTGAATTATTAGTGTTTCACCGGAACAAAGCTACACTGGTAAACGTAACATACATAATATCACGTCATTTCATGATATTTTTTGGTTTTTAACTCATAAAATAGTAATAGGTTGTATCTGTATTAGTTGGTTGCATGTAATCAAGCTATTTTTTACTTTACATAGGCTTTTATTAAGAAAAATAGGTACAATATAAATGAATCAAGGTATATCATATCATATCCATCATGTTATGCAACTTTTTCCTGTATTTCTGGTAATATGTCTGGTCTATCGGTTTAACTTGCGGTCAAAACCCAAGTGCCCACTTTTGTCATCTCAGTGGTCAATGGACTAATGAATAAATAATCTTTTAAGTGTATTATAGAGAGAAAAAACATAATACCAACACACCAGTTTGGGTTTATTAACAAGCATTCAACAATTTTCCAGGTCCACAGAATAACATAATAAATAATAGATGTTATTGAAAAAGCCTACGAAAGTAAAAAAGTATGCTCAGCTATATTTTTAGATGTAGCTTGTGATTTCGTTAAGGTTTGGCATGGCCTTGTTCATAAACTACAGAAAATGTTACCAAAACAACACATCGAACTACTAAAATCGTACATTACAGCCAGAATGTTTAGAGTTAAACAAGAATAAACTTACTCTACAATAAAAGAAGCTAAAGCAGGTGTACCACAAGGAAGTGTACTGGGGCCAGTGCTTTATTTACTCTACACTTGTGATATACCACAATTGGAGAATATTACGATAGCTACATTTCTTAATACTGCGAAAATACAACATACAACGAAAACTACAACAAGCAAGTGACAATATAAATAATTGGACACAAGCTTGGAAAATAAGAACGAAAGTAAATCTGTGCATGTGCAGTTCACCTACAATCAGACCGTACAAGTACCAATAACATTAAATAATACACTCATATCCATATAGCAACAGCGCTAAATATCTCGGAATGTATCTTGATGAAAAGAAAAGAACTGGAATTGAAATATAGGAAAATGTATTGGCTAATTGGAAGAAAATCACAATTATCAGTACATAATTAATTGCTATTATATAAGCAAATACTGAAACCCATATGGACATACGGAGTTCCATTATGGGGATGTTCTGCAAAGAGTAATATAAACAAAATACAAATTTTTCAGAACAAAGCCCTGAGAGGTATTGTGGGCGCACCCAAATAGTACAGGACTGACTACCTACATCGGGACCTTTAGATACCCACAGTCATTCAAGAAATCAATAGAATTGCAAGGGCGCATGAGGAGAGATTCCATTTTTATGAGAATATTGAAATATTACAACTTTTGAATACCACCAGAACAGGATACAGACTCAAAAGATTAAAACAATTTGATCTTGTGTAGTGTTCTGTAGTGAGGTTCATTTAATAAAAACAATACAGCAGTGACATATATAAAAATTATTTCACTAGAGACTGAAATAGGGCCGATGGGTGCTCCTAGTTATATAACTACATTTAAGTAATCATAAAGACAAATTGTAGGTTAGTCGGAAACGACTAATAGCAATGTAATAATTAATAAAAAAAATATTTTAAGTTTAAAATGGAGCTTATAACTATGAAGACAGTTTGTTGGAATTGGGCGTCGACCCTGAATAGAATTTCGTATTCTTGTAGCAAAACACAGCAAATTGAACATAAACCGATTAAAAACAACTTCCTGGTGGCTTCGAATGCATAATAATAGATATTTTTGCATCTACAGCGATTGAGTAGAATCTGTGAAACACTTGTGTTACTTAACACACATAGGAATAATTACTTTAAAATGTTAAATATTTCGATCAGTGATTTTATTATCAGAACTGCAATTTAATATTTATAAATATAATAAACAATCCAATAACACAAACTGCGTTTAAAAAAATCTAAACATCGGATATGTTAGTAATATGTATATTAAATATAATTATCAAAACTTTTAATAATGGTTTTTTTTTGTTTATTTTAGTTTGAATGAAATATTTTTATCAGTTCAGTTTTAAAAAACAAATGAGATAACTTTAAACTTCGTTATTACAATCTGGCCTGCGTTGTTATTTTATTTTTAACAAATCAGCTTTGGGTTTTTTTTGGGTAACTTTGAAGCTTTATTCGGTAAAAATAGTATAAGTATTTCATTTAAACTGTATCCACTGTATGCTATGACTTTTGCTAACATTATAAGGATTGTTACACTGAAATTTTATATCCTTAGTGACAATTTGTACTTAGTTCTTGGTTTAAACGTATTAATTTAATTTCATACTTCTTCCATGATGGTTTTATCATTATCATCAATCTAGAGCCGACGTTCCTGATGCCGTTGGACTTGCCACAACCTAGAACACCTATCACTACCACATTTTTAATTGACGACCTAAGTAAAAAAAATTAAAGACATTACAGTTTCTTCAAAATAAGTCATAATGTTGTGGCGACCGCCACGACCCTTTAGGCCACCACCAATTCACCATGAACAACTACAAAGGTTGGCAACGCCGGTGGATTGGTACCATGCAGTTCCTGGGTATAAAAGACCATCACGACGACGTCTCGCTCTCTTTTCTTATCACCGTCCCCCTGTAACAGTACCACTTCCACAGCGCTACCGTACTTCCTTCACCTTAACCTAATATCCTGTCCATTCTCCCATCGACCACATGTATCAATCGTAAGTTAGAATAAACAACTTTGATTCAATCAGTGTTTTTAGTTCCCGTGCAAATTCCTTCCAAAGATAGTAGTGAGTGTTCTGATAAATGATCGCAGCGGCAGCCACACATTTCGACCGACCGACCGACCGACCCGACGAACATTCCTACAATTGGTGACCCCGACGTGATCAAAGTGCCTAACAGGTAAATCGACTCAACATAAGCCACTCGACAGGTGCTTGACACGTGCATGGAAGGATAGCACGAGGAACGGAACTCATCAACATCACGTGGTGGACGACATCCCACGAGACTAGCCTGATGGACGAAAACCACAGAAGCCCATCATGTATACCAGCAACACATGAGCACCCTCGCATCACGAAACGGGACACGTAACACATTTACAGGTACCCTCAAACAAAGCTAAACGCCTCAAGACGAACGACGTCCTGCTACAGCTCCGATGGCAGCTGATCCCGTAAAACTCCTCGCTCAGGTTGGGATCCCCATCTCATCAGCAGTCCCCGGGCGTTTGTTTGCGTGATTGCGGATGCATTCCGGAACTTGCACCACATATAGGTACGTTCCACGGCTGTTCCACTAGGAGGGGAGTTATGTGGCGACCGCCACGACCCTTTAGGCCACCACCAATTCACCATGAACAACTACAAAGGTTGGCAACGCCGGTGGATTGGTACCATGCAGTTCCTGGGTATAAAAGACCATCACGACGACGTCTCGCTCTCTTTTCTTATCACCGTCCCCCTGTAACAGTACCACTTCCACAGCGCTACCGTACTTCCTTCACCTTAACCTAATATCCTGTCCATTCTCCCATCGACCACATGTATCAATCGTAAGTTAGAATAAACAACTTTGATTCAATCAGTGTTTTTAGTTCCCGTGCAAATTTCTTCCAAAGATAGTAGTGAGTGTTCTGATAAATGATCGCAGTGGCAGCCACACATTTCGACCGACCGACCGACCCGACGAACATTCCTACAATGTAATTGTTGAATATCGGATTGTATTGAAATAACTTTTACTCGAAGGCCGGTTTGGTTGGCGCAGTGGTAAAGGCGACAGGACGGTCGGACCCCTACTGTACTCGCGGGTTCGAATCCTGCGGGGCATGGTCGTAAATACATATTTGTGATTGTCCTTAGGCAACAGTGCAAAATCCGACAAGGAAAATGATCGCATTCATGGCAGTAACCAGTAACTAAGTTGGTCACTCGCCAGTCGGTAGGCTTAATGCCGGGGACCGTGGTTCTGAGCCCAGGTTAAACTGTAGGTCCAGTGAAAATAAACTCCCGTTGGTAAAAATGATACTTTAAAATATTTTTATAAAATTACTTGAAGCATATTCTTGCAACACCAGTCCTTGTCAGGTAGCTGAAGTGATCTGTTGTACGAAGCTTTCTTATAGCATTAAATCGTGAGCATAATCGTGTCCGATTCATATAGTTTTTCCAGGCTTTGTGTTCTTGAGATTGATAAAGTGCGGCATGAAGAATATTATTCAGAGTAAGTACTTCATAGCAATTTGAGTATACAAATGTGTAGAAAGCACCCACTTGAACTCGTTGAATCATTTCAAAAGAAGTAAACCTTAAACATTTAATTTACAAAAAAATGTAGCTGAAAGTTTAACGTATCATATGGTGCAACAATTAGAGGTTAGCTTTTGCCCCTTTTCGGTTGATTCTCTGCTATCTTGATTCATGTCTTTTAAAAGGCCTTTCATTCGCAATACGTAAATATGAATCTAAATTATTGTAATGTGTGTCTTTGTATATGTTTCTCAACTCCTCACTAATTCTAACGGGTCGCCTGGTTTACATTTCAGTTTTCATCTTTATCTAAGTAAAACTGCAAAATGTAGCCTAATATCTCCTTGCTGGTGTTTATGTTTGAGGTGAGAGCAAATAAATCTCAGTCAGAGTCAACCATTCATAAAATGGTAAGTAAGTTTTTTTAATATGAAATGAAAACTATTTAATACCATCTAGTGTAAACTGATATTAAATGTATTAAATCAGTCGATTGTAAAAAATAATCAATCAAAATAATCAATAAAATAAAAGTAATCCACTTCATGGTGAAGACCCGCTGACGGGCTTCACTATTCATTATCAGTCAATTCATCGAAATGTGATACTATTCAGCATGACAACGCAAAATATACTTGGAAACATTAAAATGGGAAGTGCTATTGTGCAGACCTTGCTTCTTCTGATTAGTACTTGTTCCAACAAATGAGTCATAACCTATTTCAGCAGCGCTTCACTTCCTGTGAAGATACCAAAAAATGGGTTTATTAGTGGATATCCTAAAAAGATATATTATTCTTCTATGGATTGCCTGAAGAATGGGAAAATCAGCGGCAATTGATGAACAATACTTGTAAATAAAATACATTGTACCAATTTTTTACAAAAAAACTTCACATCAAAAAAAAAATGTTTAAAAACCGTTTATTCGTCAACTTCTAAGCTGTATGAAGGTTCGTTGAGAGTTTGAGATGGCTTTTTATCTGCATATTCCCAATTTCTCTAAATAGAATGTTAATATTACAAAAAAAATCACCAAAGCTCCTTTTGCTCCAACACGATGTGACACATTTTCCAAGATAATTTTATATAAATTATATTTAAATATAAACAAAACAACGAGTTGACCGCCCAACCCGACACATCAACGTAGGTAGCAATCATACCAATTAAATGACATCATTTTTATTGATTTAATATTATCATCATTTATCTGGTACCATATAACCGCATCGAAAACAATAAACAAATATGCATTTATCCCGAAGAGCGTAACTATTATCGTTGAGACATTACAATCAAATTTACAGCTGTATTAGATGTAACCAGATAAAATTTTCGAGCGTGACCTCTAGCGGCCGTCTTATTCCGCTGAACTAATAACCTCGAGAATTAGCGTTATTACAGAAATTATTCAAGAAAATAAATCACTTTCCTTAAAACGGTCTAAAAATAGCGTTGCGTCACTGTCGACGATAAAATTGAGCAAAATTGGGAACGAAATGCATTGTGTGGCAAGTTTGTCTCTGTGTGTGTGTGTGTCCACCAAGCGACACACTTTTAAAGGCTTTCGAGTTAGATTCCCTATCACTAAGTCTATTACAATTTTATAGCATGCATATATTGGGTATGGGAAAAAGTTCGTGGTGAGTTTTTAGTAGTGTTGGGCACTATCGACTGAAATCGACTATCGACTGTTTGAGTCGCTATTTTCGGTCTGACAGATTTTGTTACTCTTTAGTATCGACTGTTACAGTCGTGTACTTTTAGTTAGTATTTTCGGTTCTACTAGTTTCATTCGACTGATTTTTAACGTTCTGGCTCTGTCGTCCTAGCCGCAGCATTGACAAAAATATACCCAATTTATGCTTACATAGATTTATATGTAATGCGATATTTTTCAAGATTGTTAATGTATATTTTGGTTATTCTTTTAATTTCTGTAAAAACATATTTCCGTTCAATAATAAATAAAGCATTTGCTTTATTTAAAAAAGCTCTAGTAGTTATTGTGCTATCATTTTTAATTATGTCATGGATTTTTTTTCCATGATTAGGTATATGTTTAATTTTTATTTAATATTTATTCTTATTGTACATCTTTAGTTTTTAGGATTTGTTTAAGTTTTATTGTATTGTCTATTTATTATAGTATATTATTTAAAAACAGCAATTAGCACATTAAAATACGATAAAACATTTGTGGAAAATTATTCTACGCCATAGAAAAATTCCATTCCTCTGTAAAAAGGACTCGTAATCGACAGAACATTCAAATATAAAAGTATTTCTACTTTGTTTAAAATGAAATTATAAATTGCATTTAATAGTATTCAGTCGTTAATTTTTCCTTTTCTTTTTTAAAGTTGGTATGTGAAGTTATATATACATCTCCGTCTCGCTTATACTAACGTTGGAAAATCTAACCACATATAAAATTAACTGCCCCAAGCAATTATCTCTGTTCTTTCCTCTCTCCCAATTTATACTAGAAAAGGTTCGTACATCTTCGTCTGACATCAGCAATTGAACAAAACAGTCCGAGGATTTCGTCATCAAATCCTGACATGGTTTCAATGGGACCACTTCAGAAGTGCACTCTTTCGAATAATAAAATAATTTTAAAAATCGGTCAATAATTGACGGAGAAATGTGTGAACATACATACAAAAATTTACAGTCGAACATAGAACCTCCTCCTTTTTGAAGTCGATTAAAAATGTCCCACACCATTTGGCATAATATAAGAACCAACACCTAGCTAAGAACGAAATCCGCAATGCAACTAGTGTCGCGATACTAGCCTCATTCCAGTTATGCCATCGTAAAACCAAAATCGCAACAAACGGAGCCGAATACGTACTCTGAATTTACCATTTCATTCTTCCCGATATGGGTCCGCAACCGCGGACGCCCGAGGAATACCCATCGGCCGTGGTGCGTATTACGGCTTGTTTACGTTTTCGGTTCCGAATCTCTCTATTAACAATTCAAATCGCTTCCTAGTCGGGACTTATGGCACCGTCTAAACGACCGTGCCTGCGTCGACCCGTCCATTTGCGACGCTCAGAATGTTCTTATTGCGGTATATCCTGAATCATGCGATAAGTTTTCACGTATTACACCGCCTATTTCACGTACGATGTGGGTCGACTGTTGAACTCGTGATATAGATGACTTTAAAAGGAATTTGATAATTAAATCCTCATCGTTGTTTTATTTATATAATATAAAACGTCGCCGAAGGATATATAATGTTAATTATATTTATTGAGTTAAAGTCTAGATGAACTCTAAAGATATCAACTGAACGTTTACATCATATCATTCACGAATATTTGAGTATAAAAAAGCTCTGTGCAAAGTGAGTGCCGCGCGAGCTTACTTTTGACCAAAAACAACGACGAGTTGATGATTCGAAGCAGTGTTTGAAGATGATCAAGCATAATAAACCCGAGTTTTTGCATCGATATGTGAGAATGGATGAACCATGGCTCCATTATTTCACTCCGAAGTCCAATCTGCAGTCATACGATGAATCCGTTCAAAAGTGTGGGAAAACGCATGGAATAATTTTCATTGACTACGTTGAAAAAGGAAGGACCATCATAGCGACAATTACATAGCGTTATTGGACTGTTTCTCATCTCAAAAAATGCTCGCTGAGAAGAAATTTTCGTCGAATGAAGAGGTGATCGACGAAACTGAGGCCTATTTTGAAGCATAGGATAAATAGTACTACAAAAATGGTATCAAAAATTTAGGAGGTCGCTATAGTCAGTGTATCACCCTTGAAGGGAATTATGTTGAATAAAAAAAAATGCCAGAAAAGTGTGTTTTACTATGGTAGGCCCGAGACTTTTCAATTGACCTGTTATATCTCTTTTTAACTAGGATACAATGAGAAGGTAAATATGGTCTGGTTCTGAAACGAATTTACAAGCTGCCGCAGGCAATACATTAGCTTGATGACGTATGGACAAAAAAATTTTGAATAGACGATATAACCGAATCAATCTACAAAAAGTTGTGAAATATCTGCAAAATACTTCAAAATGTTAGTGATAACAATTATTCTAGTTGGAATATGACAGGTTATTCCAGTTTCAAAATACCGAAGTCATCAGATAGTTAGAGTCAGAAACTACTTTACCTTACCACTTTGTTTAAAGAGGTAAGTGTCCATACCATTAAATAGTAAGTAGCTGCCATTTTCAGTGGAAATATTTTTAGAGTTTTACAGCTGCACTGAATATTTGTATGGGCACAGTGACTAAAACTACATCGAAAAATTAAAAATAATATAATATTGAGTTCACAGAAAAGAAAGCATCCACATTCAAAGCGGGTAACGAGTGAAGATTACCTTGATGTTAGTTATATCAGAGATAAAATTTATGAAATGTATGATTTATTATGTATCTATTTGAGGAAATTGTTAGTCTGGAAAGTATCCATAGAAAGCTTGTCATATTCATTCATACATTAGTATGAATTCTATCAGACACACTGAACAAGATATATTGAAGAAGAAATTGACATATGGCTGAATCGTATTACATAGATTGCACAAGTATTGTTTTATCAAGAAAAAGATACACAGATAGTAACAGAAGAATCTAAAGATAAATACAGTGATATTACAATGACTTGTAATGAAACACTGCAACGAAGGAAACAAGAACTAAACTAATTAATCATAGTTCAAGTCCTATAATATGTTTTATTTTAATTATGTTAACTGTTTTATTGAACGGCTTATACTACTTTTTATTTTCCTTCAATAACCATATATTCGCTCAAAATGATTGCAAAATAAACTTCGGAGACAAAGCTCTTTCTCTGGAGCAACTTATTCTGTATTCACTGGGTGTCAGATCTGAACTATATAGTGGATTACTACACATTACTAATTTGTTCAATATGATCGTAGTTTAGTATAAATAAGACGTGGTGTTTTCCATTTGTCTGATTTAGGACACAAAACACAAAAATATAGAAGGAGAACTTAAATGGACATACCCACAACCATGTTTTGCGCGTCTAAGTCACTAGATGGCCGGAGGTAAAATGATGACCCTATATATATATATATATATATATATATATATATATATATATATATATATATATATATATATATATATATATATATATATATATATATAACATATATTAAATGGAAACTTTTCATGATTTCCTACAAGCTTTCAAAGGTTCATTCTTTACATTTTAGACCGACCAAATGATTATGGACCCAAATATGGATGATTGCTGAACACATTCACCGTCAAAGACGCGAATTCGCGTATAAGCGCTTGAATTCGGAACGCCATTTTGTTTAAAACTCATTTAAACAAAACGTCGGCCGGTAGTGAACGTGTTAACCAAGATGCAATGCCTAATTTTTAATATTAACAGTAAGTCTTTCAATAAAATCTATAGCGATAATCGAATTTCAATAAATAATATGTGTACATTCATAGATCATTTCCCCTAACCTACCAAAAAAGAAAATATAGCTACAGGTTAAATGTTGCAATCTGCAGTTGCTCATACTCGGAATCTTCAAAATGAATTAGAAGTAAGTAGAAATATAATATTTCTTTAAATAAAGTAAACTGAGAGGTTTACACACATTTCTTCTCATCATTCATCACTAATTATAATACATTTCAATATGAGGTACAATACATCCAGTTTATTTTTGTACCCACATATGTGTCAATGGTTCAAAAACAGTATAGTGGTTATAGTCGAGCTCCAAATAATGATAGATACTGTTAAAATGCTTATTTTGAAGTTTTTTAAGAACTTTATCAGTTTTTTAAGTGATTACATCAAAGGAACTGTTACTTGACTATTTGATTTAGAGAGTTTATAAAATAATTTTGAGGAATCGATTTTATTTGTTGTTCGATATGGGATCGGCCGCAAAATTGTTTAAATATTTACACGGTGTATTTACTTATTTACAACTTGTTATCAAAATTGGCAAATAAGAGCGATATTCCTGCCAAAATATAAAAACACATATTGATGTGTAGATATATTTTCCTGCAACAACATTATATTTTATTAATTTTTAATTAAATTCATTATTATTGTAGGGAAATTCTTTTCGTGCTTGTAAAACAATTACAGTATACTATTATACATGGAACCAAATTCATTAAAGAATATTTCAGTTAAGAATATATGTGAATAAAGGATTCCTTGGTCAAAAAGCATGATATATTGACTGTTTTTTCTGTACTTTAAGTGGAAACGTATTCGATTAAAGAATGAAGATCTCTGAATAGGTTACATGGATGAAATAAAGGAGAAACATTTAATAAAATAACCATATAATTTGAACGAATGGAACATGTGATCAATAAAATAAATAACTTGATAATTATTTTGGACTTAGATAAGTTTTATACTGCTTATCAATTAATGCAATAAAATATATAGTTATATATCAATTTATTATTTCAGTATTTCATCAATTATAGAGATTAAGAGTGCGCAATTTCTCTAATCTGGCTTAATAACTTCTGCTCATGAAACCTAGTAAGACATGTGAGTATCAAGTAAAGTATTAAAGAGTATCAAAAATGTATCTGTAAATAAGTGCATTAATAAATGTTTTGAATTAATTTTAATTATGTATCAGTATGAGAGTTTAGACCTAGAAAATTTGAACTATTGAGTGACACCTAGCTTTATTTATTCTTCATTAGTTACACATTTTTCACAACTTAACTAGAAGCATATTCATTTGTTGAATAAAATAAATTAATTTATATATTTAATATTACTTTATTATAAAATAACTAGATTTAGGAAAGGGAGACAGAAAAAAGAACCAGACCAAAGAATTTTCCTTAGGAATTATTCCGTTTTTTCATAAATATTAGCCAGCATTAGCGGACATTGAAGAAACACTACATCAAAATCATCTTCAAATATCACATGAAGATGTTCCTGTTAAATGTACATGGTCTCCTGGGAATATAGAAAAGCGTACAAGGAGATAGATTAGCAGAAATTCAAAGAACACAAATAATGTATGAAAAGTGAATATATAGTCCGTCTAAAATAGCAGTGAACTGACGTCATCAGGACGTCGGATTTATTGTCAATTTCAATTTGTATATTCTTTAAAATTAGGCAGCAAAATAATAAATAAATACGTAAATAAAATAGATAAAATCATAGTTTAATACAATTATTTCATATTAAACTGTTAATCTGGGAATTATTCTCAGAAAACTCAGAAATATGCAGTTATTTGAGGGAGAACTATTTCAAATTGCGATGTGCATATTTAATCTTATCGAATTGATCCATGAATTATTATAATAGACATGCTGATCAAGGAGAATATATAACGAAGTACTGTTTAGACTTGTGAAAAGAAGCATTGTCTACAATAACACCTTCGGTTTGGATATACGCAGAGCTGTTAGTAACCAAAACAGAATGATAAAAGCGGAATCAACTAAATCTAATAAATATATAAATCTATAAGGTATAATATCTGTAAGGTTTACAATATACATGAGCATTTGGTTGAAATGTATGAGGAGAGAATGGATACTAAATCTATTACAAATGAAAGGGCGAAGACATTAGGGAGAAATCAGCGATTAAATGAGGAATATCCAGGAAATCTGCAGAATTTTACAAGAAAAATGTACACAGAAAGTAACAGACGAAAATAAGTATAAATATCAAAATAATGTGATAAATAAACGTGAGATTCTATAAAAAAGTAAGGAAACTAAACAAGGTAAATATGCTCTCCAGTAAAAATAAAATACATTACTTTGGTTTAAAATCGTTAATTGGATAGATTAGCGATTCAGGCGTTACCACTACATAAAAAACGCACCTAGAACTTTAGTTCATAGGTGGTGTAGAAAAGATCTCAATGTAAATATAATAAAACAACCCTATACCACAAACTACTGCGGCTGTGTAATAAAAGTCCTCCGATAATATCTGCATTAGATATACTATAACCGGCTTGGTTGGCACAGTGGTAAAGGCGACAGGACGGTCCACCTACTGTTGCAACGGTCGTGGGTTCGAATCCTGCTGGTGCATGGTCGTAAATGTATTTTTGTGGTTGATTAATACTTGTAATTGTCCTAGTCAAGAGTGAAAAATCCGACAAAGAAAATGATTCCAGTCACGTCAGTAACCAGGCTGGATAAGACCGGATGTCTTCTGGGACGATGTTGGTCGCTCGCAGTCAACTATAAGTCCAGTCCAGATAAACCCTCGTTGGCAAAAAGGAGATTTTAAAATACATATAAAAAAAGATATGCTATAAAATTAAAGTAAATTATTTGATAACATTATTTTTTATATTCGAACCAATATTACAAATGTTAGTAGAGACATTATAGTGAATAGTAAAGTGTATTTTTGATATATCTGAATCCATCAATTCGTGATATTCTTATTAGCTTATTAAAAGAATCCAAACTTTACTTCTCTATATAATATTAGTAGAACTTTACTGAAACGAAAATTAGTATTTTGCAACTAGAACTTATCGAAAGATAAACAAACCGCATTTATACAGTGATGATAATCCCAAGAAATTGACAAAACTGAGTTTCGGTATGCGTTTCAGTCGGTTTATGTTTTTATGTCAGCTATTCGTCCACGTCGTTTGTTTGTTTTGTATATTTTGATTATATTTATCAATCCTGGCGAAAAACTCGGAACGAAAAGTATAAATAAACAGGGTATCAGAATCAGACACGCAAAAAATCAGTCGGTTTCATATACACAATTATCAAGCTTTAAACAATCACCAATTAAATTAATGAATTTATTTTGTCTGTGTATTTTTGAAATTGATATTTCCACTTAGCTATATTGTGCAAAAATGCTTTATTATTGTTTGACATCACTACATAGTATAAAACAAAGTCGCCTTTTCTGTCCCTATATCCCTATGTGCGCTTAAATCTTTAAAACTACGCAACGGATTTTGATGCGGTTTTTTTCAATAGATAGAGTGATTCAAGAGGAAGGTTTATATGTATAATACATGCATAATATACTAAGGCAACATTGCTAATTTTAGAGGTTTCTAACGTGATGTCGTAAATTAACCTATTTTTTAGGCTTATTTAGGAATTAGCAAAAACGTTGCCTAACCCTACGAGTTAGATCAAATTAATGTACTACAGTATTGTACACCATAAAAAGGTCTACAAAAAAGTCCGCGATGGTATATGTTTATCTTTTAGGGATAACCCACATTAACCATTTTTATTGTTTACTTTTTACGTGAGAAAATGGCTTATTTACGAAGCTATTTTAAGCAATACGGCATTAATCCTTATCGAATTAAGTACCTTAAATACAGTGTGCAATTAATATAGATCAATATGGTTCCTTACAGCATGTAAATTAAACAAATATTTTCGGAGATATTACAAATTTAAAATTTGTGTTTAAAAATGTGTAATGTAATAAAAATTGTATGAATTTAGATATTCCAAAGATAGCAGGAAATCTTCATAGTAAGTATAGGGGAAGAGGAATTGTTTTACTCCAAATTTAATGCGTGCAGGCCAAGGGCAGTAATGAATGAACCAAAAATACTGGATCGATTTTAATCATGTTTTCATTGAGTGACATAGGCATATATATTTTATGCCCGTGCAAAGTCGGAGCGGGCCGCTATGTTTTTATATACAACGTTCATATTTTTTCTGTAGTGTATTTAATTTAGTATCAGCATTGCACCCGTGCGAAGCCGGGGCAGGTCGCTAGTATAACATAAAGGATTGCAGTAGTTAACGAACTAATTTTTCTTTTATCGCTACTAAAAGATAAATTGTGCCGAATATTGTTGCGGTCATGACATTCGTTTATTGGTTTGTTTTGTTTATATAGTTTCGTGATTATGTAATATTTTTAGTAACCAGAAACAAACAGATTTTTGATTATGTTGTGCTGCATATAACATGTATTTTTATTAAGGAAATGCTTGTATACATATTTACAGTTTGTACTATTACTTATTGTTATGTTTACATATATATATCAAATTAATTAATTAGAAAATGTTAAAAGTTTTTAAAATTTATTAATATATTATTACTAATCGTTACCGACTAACTTCCAATTAGTCTCTATAGTGACTTAAAACTAGGTACTTATCTGGGAAGACTCATTGGCCTTTACTTAGTCTGTAATGAAATAAAAGTTGCACTTTTCAGTCTTTTGGCCATTTAGTGCATATTAATATAAAAGTTCGCACGATTTTAGTTCAGTTCTAGTTCAGTGTTGTCCAAGAACTGCAGAACTTCGGTATTAATATGGAGTGTTAAGTGGAGTCCTCCTCAGGCAAGGTTTCGGTGTAAGCAAATGTTGCTGTCGTATCTGGATTCATCCACAATAATTCCCAGGACTATTATAAAATACTTGTACTGTATTGATGTTACTTCTTACAAAATATAGTACCTGCATAAAATAATATCTGCTTGTAGTACAGCAACTTAATATGTATAGATAGTTTAATATGTATTATAAGTTTTCTTCCAATAACCAATACATTTTTTTGTATTCTAATTATTTTCTTTTCGTATTGATATGCCCTTTCCAATTAAGTTTTGACTTAAGATTCATCTCAAGATGCTTAGCATTATTATTGTATGAGATAACAGAAATATTCATATTTATTGATATGTGAACAGTCTTATTATAGGCAAATTCAGTAACTAAAATGAATTCAGCAGTAACTAAATAACAAGACCCAAAACTTTGCTTATCTTTCTTTCATTGTTACATTTTGCCAGTTCTATTTTACTGTTAGTTCCGTTGAAATGATTTCAGGTTAATGAAAATTGCGAAGATTATAAAGACTTTTTAATTGAATGGAATAGTGGTATATTGATTTTTATATAACATTAAGTTATCCAATGAAATGTGTATTTTCAAAAAATCGATGGATTTCTGTTTATTATCATATAACTTATGAGTTATATATTCTAAAGCAATTTTATATATATTTTCATTTATAACACTGCAAAATACACATATTTTGATAACTTTATCTATATTTGAAAGGTAAATATATTTGTCCATTTCTCCATATACCTTTCCCATTAAAATAATTCTGAAATCAAGAATACGGTGTGTATAAAAATTTACGTTGAATCGAATAATTGTATAGCAATTTTTATAAAACAATTACTTTTTAAGTGTATAATGAAAAGTGACTTTCCAAGAATGTGGGATTGGATTTCTGTTTATAAAAATGTTTTTACCATTTGTCCTTGAATGAAGAAAAAATCTTTAAAATAATTACAGTTATCGATAAAAAAGTATGCTCTCAAATCCAAAAATATTAAACACAACACGCATATTATTAAAATTAGAAAATATACACCAATCAATTGAATTGAGCTCATGTGTGGCTTAACTAGATCACTTCACCTCAAGACACTACAAGATCATCATGTGATTTATTATAAAAATGCATTAGTTAAACATGAACAGCTCACAATAAAAAGCAGATGTTATATCAGAAGCAGATGCAGATGAAGAGCTTCAAAAATTGGTTGAAACTTCGAAAGGCATCATGATGTGCTCGTAGATAACTGTTCTTAATTTGAAATCCCATAATATAAAAGATGACCCTCATCTTTACAATTAAACTATTGCTTAAATATTATATGAACACTTGAAGAAGCACTTGTTAATTAATTAGTTCATGAACAACATATAAAATTATTTACCTAAAAATATACTCTGAATATTTTTCGATATATAATTAAGGTGAGTGGTGACAAAAAACGTTTGACATTTCCTTGTATGTAGATCTATGTAGCAATAGTTACTATCGGGAGTAATCGTAAGACTGCACGTAACCCCACAAAGCAAAATTATCACATGATTTATTGAGATAAAGCCTTAATTATCGTTAATTAATTGGTTCAAGAACCTACAAAATCATAATGTATTCATAGCTGGTGTCAAATCCCGAAATATAAAAAACAACCCCCATATAAAATTATTTTCCTAAAAATACACTCTGAATATTTTTCGATAAATACTTAATGTAAGTGATGAAAACCTATGTAGCAATGCTTACTATTGTGAGTAATTTGTTTCCTATGTGGGTTTTGTTTATTAGGTAAACGTTAAATGGGACTCATAATATGCTAAATACATATTTAACGTGTAACATTTAAAAGTGATGACACCATATGCAAGGAATAAGCTTGTTTAAATAATCCTACTTATGCTAATTGGAATAACCGCCTCTATGAGTGTTCTCCAACATAATAAACATTCTATTGCCCAAGTAAAGTTCAGCGAGGATGATCAATCTAGGAATATATTTACCTAATTGTGTAACGATAAATGAATTATTCGCACAACCGACATCACACTGGTCCCTGATCACTGTATCAATCCTCCACACATCCCGTAATCAACCGACCGACACGTTCCAATTTGGTTTCTATCCCTCGGCAGAGTTTCGTGTACATTAACAACGGAAGAGAATAGTGCGTGCGCGGGGGATTCGGATCGCGGGTGGCCGTGGACCGCCTGCTCTCTTGATAGCGCTCGATGCCGAACTGTTTCGATGCCGCGGATACGTGCCTATCAGTACCGACGGTACTTTTTGATCCCCACCTATGCAGAAGATACTGGTAGCATGACCGGAAAGGGCCCACGGAGTCGGATTTATGTTTTAGCAAGTGGTTATTATGGAAATTCTCTTTAAACAGATATTTTAGTATTGTTGAGATTCTGTTCGACAACAATGCGATATCAATGAAAAAAAGGAATAGCGTTTTTCTTGTAACAAAACTGTTCGAATAAAGTCGCGGAAATTGAATAGAAATTTTCCGGAACGGAAATGAGAATGTGGATTTATTAATTAATTTCCGATGTGATTTTTTGTCGTTTCCAACTTTTTTTGTTGTCATTTCCGTTTAAATAATTGTAGGTTAATGAAAGTTACAGGAATTATAAAGAATTTAACGTTGAATGGAATGGAACTATAACAATTTCATACAATTTTTAGTACGTAAGTTATACATTGAAAAATGTATCATTCAAAAAAGTAGTAGATTTGTGTTAATGTTACATATCTTAAAAATTATAAAATTATCGATAATAATTATCGTTGATTTTACCTCAAAATAGACGTATTTTGAGAGTTTCAACTTTATCTAGTTCGGTCCTATTTACATATTAGTATTGAAATCTCCTTTTCCATATTAGTATTTTCAAAAAAATAGTGGATTTCTGTTTATGTAGTATATCTTAAAAATTATAAATAATAAAACAATTTAACACGGATTTTCATTTCTGTCGCCCTAAATTATATATATTTTGAGGGTTTTATCGTTATCCGAGAGGTAAACAAATTTGGCAATTTTTCTATATATATAGTCGTGAAAATTTGCGATTTTTGCCATTTTCATGTTTTTTTGGTGTCATTTCCAGTCAAATAATTGTAGGATAGTGGAAGTTACAGGAATTGTGAAGAATTTTACGCTGAATCGAATAATAGTATAATAGCATTCATATATATTTTAATTTCAAAATTATTCATTGAAAAATTTATTTTCAAAAAATTATTGGATTTCTGTTTATGTAGTATATCTGAAAAATTATAAATAATAAAATAATTAACACAGATTTTCATTTCTGCCGTCCCAAAATACATATATTTTGAGGGTTTCATCGTTATCCGAAAGGTAAAAAAAATTGGCAATTTTTCTATATATATAGTCGTGAAAATTTGCGATTTTTTGCCATTTTCATGTTTTTTTTGGTGTCATTTCCAGTCAAATAATTGTAGAATAGTGGAAGTTACAGGAATTGTGAAGAATTTTACGCCGAATCGAATAATAGTATAATAGCACTCATATATATTTTAATTTCAAAATTATTTATTGAAAAATTTATTTTCAAAGAATTATTGGATTTCTGTTTATGTAGTATATCTTAAAAATTATAAATAATAAAATAATTTAACACAGATTTTCATTTCTGCCGCCCCAAAATACATATATTTTGAGGGTTTCATCGTTATCCGAAAGGTAAAAAAAATGGGCAATTTTTCTATATATATAGTCGTGAAAATTTGCGATTTTTTGCCATTTTCATGTTTTTTTGGTGTCATTTCCAGTCAAATAATTGTAGAATAGTGGAAGTTACAGGAATTGTGAAGAATTTTACGCTGAATCGAATAGTAGTATAATAGCATTCATATATATTTTAATTTCAAAGTTATTCATTGAAAAATGTATTTTCAAAAAATTATTGGATTTCTGTTTATGTAGTATATCTTAAAAATTATAAATAATAAAATAATTAACACAGATTTTCATTTCTGCCGTCCCAAAATACATATATTTTGAGGGTTTCATCGTTATCCGAGAGGTAAAAAAAATTGGCAATTTTTCTATATATATAGTCGTGAAAATTTGCGATTTTTTGCCATTTTCATGTTTTTTTGGTGTCATTTCCAGTCAAATAATTGTAGGATAGTGGAAGTTACAGGAATTGTGAAGAATTTTACGCTGAATCGAATAATAGTATAATAGCATTCATATATATTTTAATTTCAAAATTATTCATTGAAAAATTTATTTTCAAAAAATTATTGGATTTCTATTTATGTAGTATATCTGAAAAATTATAAATAATAAAATAATTTAACACAGATTTTCATTTCTGCCGCCCCAAAATACATATATTTTGAGGGTTTCATCGTTATCCGAGAGGTAAAAAAAATTGGCAATTTTTCTATATATATAGTCGTGAAAATTTGCGATTTTTTGCCATTTTCATGTTTTTTTGGTGTCATTTCCAGTCAAATAATTGTAGAATAGTGGAAGTTACAGGAATTGTGAAGAATTTTACGCCGAATCGAATAATAGTATAATAGCACTCATATATATTTTAATTTCAAAATTATTTATTGAAAAATTTATTTTCAAAGAATTATTGGATTTCTGTTTATGTAGTATATCTTAAAAATTATAAATAATAAAATAATTTAACACAGATTTTCATTTCTGCCGCCCCAAAATACATATATTTTGAGGGTTTCATCGTTATCCGAAAGGTAAAAAAAATGGGCAATTTTTCTATATATATAGTCGTGAAAATTTGCGATTTTTTGCCATTTTCATGTTTTTTTGGTGTCATTTCCAGTCAAATAATTGTAGAATAGTGGAAGTTACAGGAATTGTGAAGAATTTTACGCTGAATCGAATAGTAGTATAATAGCATTCATATATATTTTAATTTCAAAATTATTCATTGAAAAATGTATTTTCAAAAAATTATTGGATTTCTGTTTATGTAGTATATCTGAAAAATTATAAATAATAAAATAATTTAACACAGATTTTCATTTCTGCCGCCCCAAAATACATATATTTTGAGGGTTTCATCGTTATCCGAGAGGTAAAAAAAATTGGCAATTTTTCTATATATATAGTCGTGAAAATTTGCGATTTTTTGCCATTTTCATGTTTTTTTGGTGTCATTTCCAGTCAAATAATTGTAGGATAGTGGAAGTTACAGGAATTGTGAAGAATTTTACGCTGAATCGAATAATAGTATAATAGCATTCATATATATTTTAATTTCAAAATTATTCATTGAAAAATTTATTTTCAAAGAATTATTGGATTTCTGTTTATGTAGTATATCTTAAAAATTATAAATAATAAAATAATTTAACACAGATTTTCATTTCTGCCGCCCCAAAATACATATATTTTGAGGGTTTCATCGTTATCCGAAAGGTAAAAAAAATGGGCAATTTTTCTATATATATAGTCGTGAAAATTTGCGATTTTTTGCCATTTTCATGTTTTTTTGGTGTCATTTCCAGTCAAATAATTGTAGAATAGTGGAAGTTACAGGAATTGTGAAGAATTTTACGCTGAATCGAATAGTAGTATAATAGCATTCATATATATTTTAATTTCAAAATTATTCATTGAAAAATGTATTTTCAAAAAATTAGTGGATTTCTGTTTATGTAGTATATCTTAAAAATTATAAATAATAAAATAATTAACACAGATTTTCATTTCTGCCGCCCCAAAATACATATATTTTGAGGGTTTCATCGTTATCCGAGAGGTAAAAAAAATTGGCAATTTTTCTATATATATAGTCGTGAACATTTGCGATTTTTTGCCATTTTCATGTTTTTTTGGTGTCATTTCCAGACAAATAATTGTAGAATAGTGGAAGTTACAGGAATTGTGAAGAATTTTACGCTGAATCGAATAATAGTATAATAGCATTCATATATATTTTAATTTCAAAATTATTCATTGAAAAATTTATTTTCAAAAAATTATTGGATTTCTGTTTATGTAGTATATCTGAAAAATTATAAATAATAAAATAATTTAACACAGATTTTCATTTCTGCCGCCCCAAAATACATATATTTTGAGGGTTTCATCGTTATCCGAGAGGTAAAAAAAATTGGCAATTTTTCTATATATATAGTCGTGAAAATTTGCGATTTTTTGCCATTTTCATGTTTTTTTGGTGTCATTTCCAGTCAAATAATTGTAGAATAGTGGAAGTTACAGGAATTGTGAAGAATTTTACGCCGAATCGAATAATAGTATAATAGCACTCATATATATTTTAATTTCAAAATTATTTATTGAAAAATTTATTTTCAAAGAATTATTGGATTTCTGTTTATGTAGTATATCTTAAAAATTATAAATAATAAAATAATTTAACACAGATTTTCATTTCTGCCGCCCCAAAATACATATATTTTGAGGGTTTCATCGTTATCCGAAAGGTAAAAAAAATGGGCAATTTTTCTATATATATAGTCGTGAAAATTTGCGATTTTTTGCCATTTTCATGTTTTTTTGGTGTCATTTCCAGTCAAATAATTGTAGAATAGTGGAAGTTACAGGAATTGTGAAGAATTTTACGCTGAATCGAATAGTAGTATAATAGCATTCATATATATTTTAATTTCAAAATTATTCATTGAAAAATGTATTTTCAAAAAATTATTGGATTTCTGTTTATGTAGTATATCTGAAAAATTATAAATAATAAAATAATTTAACACAGATTTTCATTTCTGCCGCCCCAAAATACATATATTTTGAGGGTTTCATCGTTATCCGAGAGGTAAAAAAAATTGGCAATTTTTCTATATATATAGTCGTGAAAATTTGCGATTTTTTGCCATTTTCATGTTTTTTTGGTGTCATTTCCAGTCAAATAATTGTAGAATAGTGGAAGTTACAGGAATTGTGAAGAATTTTACGCTGAATCGAATAGTAGTATAAAAGCATTCATATATATTTTAATTTCAAAATTATTCATTGAAAAATTTATTTTCAAAAAATTATTGGATTTCTATTTATGTAGTATATCTGAAAAATTATAAATAATAAAATAATTTAACACAGATTTTCATTTCTGCCGCCCCAAAATACATATATTTTGAGGGTTTCATCGTTATCCGAGAGGTAAAAAAAATTGGCAATTTTTCTATATATATAGTCGTGAACATTTGCGATTTTTTGCCATCTTCATGTTTTTTTGGTGTCATTTCCAGTCAAATAATTGTAGAATAGTGGAAGTTACAGGAATTGTGAAGAATTTTACGCTGAATCGAATAATAGTATAATAGCACTCATATATATTTTAATTTCAAAATTATTCATTGAAAAATGTATTTTCAAAAAATTATTGGATTTCTGTTTATGTAGTATATCTGAAAAATTATAAATAATAAAATAATTTAACACAGATTTTCATTTCTGCCGCCCCAAAATACATATATTTTGAGGGTTTCATCGTTATCCGAGAGGTAAAAAAATGGGCAATTTTTCTATATATATAGTCGTGAAAATTTGCGATTTTTTGCCATTTTCATGTTTTTTTGGTGTCATTTCCAGTCAAATAATTGTAGAATAGTGAAAGTTACAGGAATTGTGAAGAATTTTACGCCGAATCGAATAATAGTATAATAGCACTCATATATATTTTAATTTCAAAATTATTCATTGAAAAATTTATTTTCAAAAAATTATTGGATTTCTGTTTATGTAGTATATCTTAAATATTATAAATCATAAAATAATTTAACACAGATTTTCATTTCTGCCGCCCCAAAATACATATATTTTGAAGGTTTTATCGTTATCCGAGAGGTAAAAAAATTTGGCAATTTTTCTATATATATAGTCGTGAAAATTTGCGATTTTTTGCCATTTTCATGTTTTTTTGGTGTCATTTCCAGTCAAATAATTGTAGAATAGTGGAAGTTACAGGAATTGTGAAGAATTTTACGCTGAATCGAATAATAGTATAATAACATTCATATATATTTTAGTTTCAAAGTTATTCATTGGAAAACGTATTTTCAAAAAAATAGTGGATTTCTGTTTATGTAGTATATCTTAAAAATTATAAATAATAAAATAATTAACACAGATTTTCATTTCTGCCGTCCCAAAATACATATATTTTGAGGGTTTTATCGTTATCCAAGAGGTAAAAAAATTTGGCAATTTTTCTATATATATAGTCGTGAAAATTTGCGATTTTTTGCCATTTTCATGTTTTTTTGGTGTCATTTCCAGTCAAATAATTGTAGGATAGTGGAAGTTACAGGAATTGTGAAGAATTTTACGCTGAATCGAATAATAGTATAATAGCATTCATATATATTTTAATTTCAAAGTTATTCATTGGAAAACGTATTTTCAAAAAATTAGTGAATTTCTGTTTATGTAGTATATCTTAAAAATTATAAATTGTAAAATCATTTAACATGGATTTTCATTTCTGCCGCCCCAAAATACATATATTTTGAGGGTTTTATCGTTATCCGAGAGGTAAAAAAATTTGGCAATTTTTCTATATATATAGTCGTGAAAATTTGCGATTTTTTGCCATTTTCATGTTTTTTTGGTGTCATTTCCAGTAAAATAATTGTAGGATAGTGGAAGTTACAGGAATTGTGAAGAATTTTACGCTGAATCGAATAATAGTATAATAGAATTCATATATATTTTAATTTCAAAGTTATTCATTGAAAAATGTATTTTCAAAAAATTAGTGGATTTCTGTTTATGTAGTATATCTTAAAAATTATAAATAATAAAATAATTAACACAGATTTTCATTTCTGCCGCCCCAAAATACATATATTTTGAGGGTTTTATCGTTATCCGAGAGGTAAAAAAATTTGGCAATTTTTCTATATATATAGTCGTGAAAATTTGCGATTTTTTGCCATTTTCATGTTTTTTTGGTGTCATTTCCAGTCAAATAATTGTAGGATAGTGGAAGTTACAGGAATTGTGAAGAATTTTACGCTGAATCGAATAGTAGTATAATAGCATTCATATATATTTTAATTTCAAAGTTATTCATTGAAAAATGTATTTTCAAAAAATTAGTGGATTTCTGTTTATGTAGTATATCTTAAAAATTATAAATAATAAAATAATTTAACACAGATTTTCATTTCTGCCGCCCCAAAATACATATATTTTGAGGGTTTTATCGTTATCCGAGAGGTAAAAAAATTTGGCAATTTTTCTATATATATAGTCGTGAAAATTTGCGATTTTTTGCCATTTTCATGTTTTTTTGGTGTCATTTCCAGTCAAATAATTGTAGGATAGTGGAAGTTACAGGAATTGTGAAGAATTTTACGCTGAATCGAATAATAGTATAATAGCATTCATATATATTTTAATTTCAAAATTATTCATTGAAAAATTTATTTTCAAAAAATTATTGGATTTCTATTTATGTAGTATATCTGAAAAATTATAAATAATAAAATAATTTAACACAGATTTTCATTTCTGCCGCCCCAAAATACATATATTTTGAGGGTTTCATCGTTATCCGAGAGGTAAAAAAAATTGGCAATTTTTCTATATATATAGTCGTGAAAATTTGCGATTTTTTGCCATTTTCATGTTTTTTTGGTGTCATTTCCAGTCAAATAATTGTAGAATAGTGGAAGTTACAGGAATTGTGAAGAATTTTACGCCGAATCGAATAATAGTATAATAGCACTCATATATATTTTAATTTCAAAATTATTTATTGAAAAATTTATTTTCAAAGAATTATTGGATTTCTGTTTATGTAGTATATCTTAAAAATTATAAATAATAAAATAATTTAACACAAATTTTCATTTCTGCCGCCCCAAAATACATATATTTTGAGGGTTTCATCGTTATCCGAAAGGTAAAAAAAATGGGCAATTTTTCTATATATATAGTCGTGAAAATTTGCGATTTTTTGCCATTTTCATGTTTTTTTGGTGTCATTTCCAGTCAAATAATTGTAGAATAGTGGAAGTTACAGGAATTGTGAAGAATTTTACGCTGAATCGAATAGTAGTATAATAGCATTCATATATATTTTAATTTCAAAGTTATTCATTGAAAAATGTATTTTCAAAAAATTAGTGGATTTCTGTTTATGTAGTATATCTTAAAAATTATAAATAATAAAATAATTAACACAGATTTTCATTTCTGCCGTCCCAAAATACATATATTTTGAGGGTTTTATCGTTATCCGAGAGGTAAAAAAATTTGGCAATTTTTCTATATATATAGTCGTGAAAATTTGCGATTTTTTGCCATTTTCATGTTTTTTTGGTGTCATTTCCAGTCAAATAATTGTAGGATAGTGGAAGTTACAGGAATTGTGAAGAATTTTACGCTGAATCGAATAATAGTATAATAGCATTCATATATATTTTAATTTCAAAATTATTCATTGAAAAATTTATTTTCAAAAAATTATTGGATTTCTGTTTATGTAGTATATCTGAAAAATTATAAATAATAAAATAATTTAACACAGATTTTCATTTCTGCCGCCCCAAAATACATATATTTTGAGGGTTTTATCGTTATCCGAGAGGTAAAAAAATTTGGCAATTTTTCTATATATATAGTCGTGAACATTTGCGATTTTTTGCCATTTTCATGTTTTTTTGGTGTCATTTCCAGACAAATAATTGTAGAATAGTGGAAGTTACAGGAATTGTGAAGAATTTTACGCTGAATCGAATAATAGTATAATAGCATTCATATATATTTTAATTTCAAAATTATTCATTGAAAAATGTATTTTCAAAAAATTATTGGATTTCTGTTTATGTAGTATATCTGAAAAATTATAAATAATAAAATAATTTAACACAGATTTTCATTTCTGCCGCCCCAAAATACATATATTTTGAGGGTTTCATCGTTATCCGAGAGGTAAAAAAAATTGGCAATTTTTCTATATATATAGTCGTGAAAATTTGCGATTTTTTGCCATTTTCATGTTTTTTTGGTGTCATTTCCAGTCAAATAATTGTAGAATAGTGGAAGTTACAGGAATTGTGAAGAATTTTACGCCGAATCGAATAATAGTATAATAGCACTCATATATATTTTAATTTCAAAATTATTTATTGAAAAATTTATTTTCAAAGAATTATTGGATTTCTGTTTATGTAGTATATCTTAAAAATTATAAATAATAAAATAATTTAACACAGATTTTCATTTCTGCCGCCCCAAAATACATATATTTTGAGGGTTTCATCGTTATCCGAAAGGTAAAAAAAATGGGCAATTTTTCTATATATATAGTCGTGAAAATTTGCGATTTTTTGCCATTTT
This sequence comes from Rhynchophorus ferrugineus, assembly GCF_030347505.1. Classification (NCBI taxonomy): domain Eukaryota; kingdom Metazoa; phylum Arthropoda; class Insecta; order Coleoptera; family Curculionidae; genus Rhynchophorus; species Rhynchophorus ferrugineus. The sequence goes on along the minus strand of NW_027472583.1, from coordinate 3,459,031 downwards.
CATGTTTTTTTGGTGTCATTTCCAGTCAAATAATTGTAGAATAGTGGAAGTTACAGGAATTGTGAAGAATTTTACGCTGAATCGAATAGTAGTATAATAGCATTCATATATATTTTAATTTCAAAATTATTCATTGAAAAATGTATTTTCAAAAAATTATTGGATTTCTGTTTATGTAGTATATCTGAAAAATTATAAATAATAAAATAATTTAACACAGATTTTCATTTCTGCCGCCCCAAAATACATATATTTTGAGGGTTTCATCGTTATCCGAGAGGTAAAAAAAATTGGCAATTTTTCTATATATATAGTCGTGAAAATTTGCGATTTTTTGCCATTTTCATGTTTTTTTGGTGTCATTTCCAGTCAAATAATTGTAGAATAGTGGAAGTTACAGGAATTGTGAAGAATTTTACGCTGAATCGAATAGTAGTATAATAGCATTCATATATATTTTAATTTCAAAATTATTCATTGAAAAATTTATTTTCAAAAAATTATTGGATTTCTATTTATGTAGTATATCTGAAAAATTATAAATAATAAAATAATTTAACACAGATTTTCATTTCTGCCGCCCCAAAATACATATATTTTGAGGGTTTCATCGTTATCCGAGAGGTAAAAAAAATTGGCAATTTTTCTATATATATAGTCGTGAACATTTGCGATTTTTTGCCATCTTCATGTTTTTTTGGTGTCATTTCCAGTCAAATAATTGTAGAATAGTGGAAGTTACAGGAATTGTGAAGAATTTTACGCTGAATCGAATAGTAGTATAATAGCATTCATATATATTTTAATTTCAAAATTATTCATTGAAAAATGTATTTTCAAAAAATTATAGGATTTCTGTTTATGTAGTATATCTGAAAAATTATAAATAATAAAATAATTTAACACAGATTTTCATTTCTGCCGCCCCAAAATACATATATTTTGAGGGTTTCATCGTTATCCGAGAGGTAAAAAAATTTGGCAATTTTTCTATATATATAGTCGTGAAAATTTGCGATTTTTTGCCATTTTCATGTTTTTTTGTTGTCATTTCCAGTCAAATAATTGTAGGATAGTGGAAGTTACAGGAATTGTGAAGAATTTTACGCTGAATCGAATAATAGTATAATAGCATTCATATATATTTTAATTTCAAAATTATTCATTGAAAAATGTATTTTCAAAAAATTATTGGATTTCTGTTTATGTAGTATATCTGAAAAATTATAAATAATAAAATAATTTAACACAGATTTTCATTTCTGCCGCCCCAAAATACATATATTTTGAGGGTTTCATCGTTATCCGAGAGGTAAAAAAAATGGGCAATTTTTCTATATATATAGTCGTGAAAATTTGCGATTTTTTGCCATTTTCATGTTTTTTTGGTGTCATTTCCAGTCAAATAATTGTAGAATAGTGGAAGTTACAGGAATTGTGAAGAATTTTACGCTGAATCGAATAGTAGTATAATAGCATTCATATATATTTTAATTTCAAAATTATTCATTGAAAAATGTATTTTCAAAAAATTATTGGATTTCTGTTTATGTAGTATATCTGAAAAATTATAAATAATAAAATAATTTAACACAGATTTTCATTTCTGCCGCCCCAAAATACATATATTTTGATGGTTTCATCGTTATCCGAGAGGTAAAAAAAATGGGCAATTTTTCTATATATATAGTCGTGAAAATTTGCGATTTTTTGCCATTTTCATGTTTTTTTGGTGTCATTTCCAGTCAAATAATTGTAGAATAGTGGAAGTTACAGGAATTGTGAAGAATTTTACGCCGAATCGAATAATAGTATAATAGCATTCATATATATTTTAATTTCAAAATTATTCATTGAAAAATTTATTTTCAAAGAATTATTGGATTTCTGTTTATGTAGTATATCTTAAAAATTATAAATAATAAAATAATTTAACACAGATTTTCATTTCTGCTGCCCCAAAATACATATATTTTGAAGGTTTTATCGTTATCCGAGAGGTATTATAAAATCTCAATATTACTAAAAATAGTATACACATATTTTAATAAGCAATATTTCAATGAATAGTTAAAATAACTCACACCTAGGGAATGAAGTTGATTTAATGTAATATGTTATTTATAAATAAATAAGTACGGGTCATATATGGAGAAACGTCCATGCAAGCAATATTACAGTCAAATCAATGAAACTTATGATAATATATTTCATTTAAAATGTACATATTTTTGTTCTTGTTCATGTTCTTGTAAATTATGTATTATTTAATAGCTGCCTGCTTATCAGATAATATAGAACAGAGGATTATTTCGTCACGTTACAACCTATATTTTGTTGAATTAATTTGATAAGACAACAAGCACCTTAAGACAGAAATGGACTTTAATCCGGTTCTCACCACTACCGATTCAGATTATGTCAGTAAATCATTGTAATAATCCGAAACAATGAACGCCGATCAAAGAAACCTCACGAATATATTCTTTCTCGCTTTTCAGCGTCTCTATTCACCATCGGATCAGGGACCACCTCGTCGAGGACGAAAGTCGAGGCGACAAATTAAAAGACATATTTACTCTTTGGTCAAATGCCCATGTGTGAGACAGTTCGAGCTGTAGGAACCTTATCAAATTGGAAGCATCTACGATAGATACCGGACGATGTTCAAGCAGGAACGCTCGACACAGGTTCGGTTTTATGTTAATTTTGTTGCGTGGGTGTGTGAGCGACCTGCCGAAATATTATAGTATTATAAAAGGGGATTCGTTCAGGTAAAAGAAAGAAAACCCTAACAATTAATTTCTAGAATACCTACTCAACAATAAAATGAATTGGATAATAAACTATTTCGAGTTTTTTAACGTTTTTTTTTTCAAAACAAATTTATTCATGTATGATGTTACAACCAGACGTCCCACAGGGGAGTGCATTGGGACCAATTATTTAAGTGCTGAACTGATAAAAGAAAAATGAAAAGCTAGAAGACTATGACCCCGAACCACAAAATGCTGTAGACCCAACAATATTTAATAGAATTAGTAGAATCGACCAAGTGCACAGACCAGCAGCGATTATTTCGCCTAAATACATGAAATAAGGTTACCAAATCACAGTAACGTGAGCAATACATGGCAAGCTACTGGATAACATACAGGAAATCAGAAGATTGAAGAAGAAAATTTCAGAGGAAATCAGAAGAGTTATAAACAGAATAACTTCAAAGGAAATTGATCACAAGATTCAGAAAAACTTCAGTGTCAAAGAGTCATCTAAAAATGTTTCAGTATTTAACGATTGTCAAGAAAATGATAATTAAACGTCTACACTTATTCAGCGCTGCATTGAGACGTAGTATAAACAGGTGCAGTGAAAGATTGTGGATATTATTGACCATCCCATCGGCCAATATCACAGCTAATAATCTTATTCGAACTTTCTATGAATGCCCCAAACATATTATTGAAGGAAATAAACTCATCCTAATCACCAGATATTTATAATTATTAGAACAATGCATCTCATTAGCGTGCGTACTGTCGCTCAAGAAACGTTAAACAAATTAGCCCCTTTCGAATACTAACATATCATACATAGCACCGATCACTTGTTGACGATTAGTCATAGAATAAACCATATAATACAATGAAAGAGAACCCATGAGAGTTGGTATGTAAACTGAGCAATATATATGCATCACATTATTTACATGAAAGCAGTGTTGTCAACATGCAACAAAATGTATTAAACAACATGGTATTCATAATATTTTCTCTATCCCCTGTATATCGCCAGAAGGTAAGATATATTGGGGTTGCAAAAATAGACTGCGCAAAAAAATCTTATAAAGTTAACGTGGCAGCAGAGAGGATTACTCCTAGTTTAATATACAGATACAGAAAAAATTGCTACAAGAAATACTAGCTACTACGTATTACCAGGTAAACATTCTTAATGAAAAAATCTAATGAACTAGAACATTTTATTAAATTGACTAAAAGTAAGTAAATATTAAGAAAAGACAATGAAAAATACAAGATATTACATGACACTGTTAGAGACACCGCAGTTAACACAAAATAGTTAAACAGCAATAAATTGTTTGTAATTTTAACAACGTTGCTTTTTTAACGTGCTGTTAGATGAACAGAGAAGGAGTGACCAGTACAAGCAGTATAATCCATTAATGAAGAATTGGAGGAAGTGCTTGATGAATATTTATATCAGTTGTAGAAGTTGACTTACAAATACTCTTCTTCTGATGAAAATTTATGAAGATACAATTAATTAATAAAATATGATACGAAATAATTCCGACATCTAAAAGTTAAACACAACAATAATAGTAGATTAGATGCGTTAATTATTACAGATAATATCCTCAATGCTTGCAAAACAGGAACTCCTTTTTATGGGGAATAAAAAAGGGGTCATATCTGGTGAGTAATGGAGACTGGGTTTTCACGAACAAACAATGAAATTATGAATAGGTATATTAGTAGGACCACCAAAAGCAATATTCAACATTTTTAAAACTTTCAACACTTTTTAACTAATATTATTATTTATTATAACAATATTGTAAATTAACACTAATAATAAATAGATTATTTTGTCCCAATTTGCTACGATTGATACTTAGGACTTAACATATATGTTTCTGTTTTTAATGTGCGCTGAATTTTACTAAAAGCTTCACTAAACTAGATCAAGTGGTTTTACTTCCTTTAATCTCTTAAATCTTCTGACTGTCAGTATCTGGAAATTGAGAACCTCAACATTAATGTGCCGATGGAGCCTCTGTTCATGTCTGTTCACAAACATACAAAGTGTATATACAATTTAAAAAATTAACACAAATACAGGACATCATAAGACATAACGTAGTAGAAGTTCTATCCAGACAGCACACATCAGCTAGCACACTACATTTAGCATAGGCTAGATTCTATGAATAAAATCGATTTCTTGTAGAAATCCGAAGAGGCTGTCTGTATTTTCCTGTTAAAGCATTTCTAATATTTTGCAGCCTATACTTAGTTCTAATCTGGGTGAGTCGTGGACAGTCGTTCAGTATGTGGTAAACTGAAATAGGGGCACGGTGACAAGACTCACAGCGAGCAGACGGGCTCGAAGTCATCAAGTGACCGTGCGAGAAACGACAGTCGCTCAATCTCAGTTGATTTAAAGCTATGTTACGGCATGGTAACGACGTTGTACCTTGTCACTTGTTAAACAAGAAACGAATGGGATAATGTCAGTATGGACAAACATCATTGATGGAGAGAGGAGACGAGACTGTCGATTTAGCCGTACTATCCGCGCGCTCATTTCCCGATATACCAACGTGAGAAGAGATCCGCAATAAAATTGTCCTGATCCCATTCAGATAGAGAGTACGCATAATTGACAGTGAGTCGGTGACCAAGGGATGGTTGTACTGCTGTTCCCGGTTTCAAGAATTGTTGGTAAAATAAAAGCTTATTATAGATTGACACTACTACTTAATAACCAATACATTTTCTTATACTTTATCTTAAGCTCTTCACTTTTTTTTAATATGTGACTTCAACCTGAGTTTAACATCACGATCAAGGCTGCATCATCATCTGATCATGATCATTATTTGGCTGCATTTCAATACGGGACTACTTGTTGATTTATATATACTGGCTTGTGCTTGATTATTTTGTTGGTGAAATCAAAAAGTTCTTATTTATTTTGATTTCATTCATTTGATTCATTAGTTAGAAAAAAATTAATGATATAACAGACGTTGTCCTTCCAACAGCTAACAAAATTTACAGATAAATTTTAACATCATATTTATAATAAATTTCATTGACATTTAATTCTCCTCTTATCGTCCTATAAGCCTCTTACCTATGATCTCTTAAATGTTTGAAAAACTATACATTAAAAGACTCAAAATAATCATAGAAGAGAGAAATATTATTCCAAACCATCAATTTGGTTTCTGTATTCAAAACAACAAAGCAAATACATAGATTAGTCAATAAAATTAAGAAAAACCTAAATATATCTCAAGCCTTTGATAAGATGTGGCACACTGGACTGACTGCATGTTAAATTAAAAAAGCTTTTGCCCCATACGCACTTTCAACTACTCACTGGTTCAGCGGCGATATCCCCTTAGAACCCATAACGAGTGTGATTCGAAGTGTTAGTGCGAAGTACTTTGAAAGTGTTAGTGTATCGCAATGCACTCGCAAAACAGTTTAATGTGCGCGATGACAGTGAAGTGCATAGGCTCAAAAGTAAACTACCATACGAAATGATTAACACTGACACACAGAATGAGATATAATGATCTCTAGAATAAATTTTAGAATAGGATTTGGATTGTAAGTGTGTACAATGGATCACTTACCGTAGCAATCTTCTACATGTCAGTAGAGTTATATTGTATAACGGAAATCGTATTATAATACTAATTGCTCAAGGTCAGATTGCTGAAGTTCTAAGCGATTAACTAAAAAAAGTGACGTTTCATTTTATAGAAAATAATCGTTTTACTTAAATTTTAACTGAAATTAAGTACATGATCCGATAACATTAATTAATGTCAATATAACTTCATAGTGTTGACCGCATTAGTCACTTTGTCACGTACGCATCAGGGTTTTATTACAACCACCGTCATTGGTATTGGAACGACGTTCTTCAGTCACAACCAGATGTCTGAAAAATATAGATAAAAATCAAGGAACAAGGAAAAAACGATTAGGCATTCGCCACACGTACATCTTCTGTTTCTTTCGGTCCCTTCCAGTATTCGGTTCACCCGAATCAACGAAAATTCGACACTTGCACACAGTGTGACATCGAACGGGAATGAATGAAATGAATATTTACATGACCGCAAGAGAGAAAAGAGAAAATGACGCGTAGAAGAAGAAGGTAAAATGATTTCAAGAAATAAGTAAGGTCTTAAGTTTGTAAAATTGAGAGGAAAGTAAATTTGGTGTCTTCTATCAGGCTGTTAATTTTAATGGATTTCTAATTGATGGTGTTACTATATATTAATTTGCATTGGATACATTTCTAACCAACTTGAGGTTGAAGACTCACTGATAGGCTTCATTAATATAATTGGTGAGTTTAAATTACCATTATAGCCGCATGTAAAGAAAATATTTTGAAGAAGATAGTAATAGGCATTTCACTTGTTGAAGATTTCATACGTATCACGTGACTAACCTCTGATGTCACATTCTTCTCCAATTAAATTTGAAAACACTGAAATGCAATTTCTTTAAAAAAATTATTAAAATAAAATTCTACAAATATTATAAAATATTAAAATAACACGAATATAAAAATAATGTATAATATGTAAATATAAAAAAGCTGCAACCTAATTGAAAACCTCATTCAACGTATCTACTGGCAATTATAATCAAAATTGTATATAGCGCTTTTTTCCTCTTTCATATTTCTTTAGTGCTATCAATTTAAATAAGATATATTAAAGTTCCTATCTTTATGTTCCTTGTTGCTTGTCCAACACAAAAATGTATTGAGACAAGTTATAATTATTTTCACAATGTTATTGTGACGGTTAACGGTTAATTAAAACGGTTAAATTGTATGATATTCATCAGAATGGAGAAAATATATAAAAAGTAATGTTTTAAAGAATAGCAACAAAAAAATAAAATGTATGAGACAACGTGGGGCAAAAGTGCCGCTATCATTTAGATTGCCTACTTTGCTGAAAGAAAAGAATAAGTAAGTTTGGTTCTCGTAGAAAGTTTATTTGGTCTTTACATTTTTTTCGTTAAGATTGAAAAATTATATCGGCTAAATGGTGACTGCAATTCGCTATGTACTTTTCGGCTATTTTTAAGGCATTTTTCATGACATTCTGCAACATCTGAGGGTGAATTTCAACAATCGCAAATTCGCAAGATTAGTCTTCGTGGAAAAACGTCATTCAATAATTGAATTGTTGAACGAGCTGTGTGTGCTGTGGCCCCATCTTGCTGAAACAACATGTCGTCTAGTCCTTGCTCTTCCATTTCAAAAACAAGAAAGTTTCGAATCATGTTTTTTAAAAAAGTAGGAATGGAAGATGTAGATGGAAAGAGTGGATGCAATGATGTTTCATGAATTAATTGAGGATTCTGTGTTCCCCAAAACCGACTGTTCTGTTCATTGACGTGGCCACTGAGAACGATGAAGTCGATTTTCTTAACTTCATCACTCATTATCAATTTAGACGAAAAATCTTCAATTATACCAGACAGACTTAGGATTGTATTACTGTACTCAACTGGTTCATCAGGATCGCCCCGTAGCAATTTTTGGACAAATGTGTAACTGGGAACCACGTCTCCGAACTGATGTTTGTGGAAACTCTGAAACACTATCGTGCACTAGAGCCACATTTTTAGCGTTATGAAACATTTGTTGTCTTCCAGATCAAGGCCTGTCTGCTGTCGTACCGTACTGTCGAAAATTCGCATGTAAACGATAAATTGTTCTTTTGTCAGGCACTGAACGATTAGGATATTTTTGACGCAATTTCCGCTGAGTGGCAGTAATGGAACGATTATTTTCAATAAATATTGTCACTATTTCTGCTCGTTCTTGTCGCGTATATTTAAACATAATAAAATTTGGACGTCTACACAATACAATGTTTAAAACGAAACTGAGCTAAATCTCACATAATCAAGATGGCGTGCAATCAAATGATTGAAGAAAAATACAACAATGTTATTTTTCTGTATGGCAACGCTGGTACTACAAGCAGTATGGGTTATCGATGAACAATACATTGAATAATATACATTCTTTAATCTTCTAACTAAGCCATGATTATCTAGGAGCTGGGGAATCTCAACATTGATGTGATAGTCTAAGATAACGTTATCGACAGGTTCTGTCTCTAGGTCAGTATACAGGTTGCCGTTACGAATGTTCTATGTAGCATCAATAGTATCTCGCAGTACCTTGTTTTTGGAATATTTGTATGCTATTTATATCGTTTTAACTGGTACAACAGAGTTGACAACCTAAAGTAACTCCGCATTGGTTTCAAAACTTGTTTCTAGAGTAAATTGTGTATTTCACTTGAGTTTAATATTAAAGGTCATACCAAGATTGGACAATTAGGCGGTATCTCCATAAGGGACCGTTTGCTAATTTATATTATTTATTTATTATACTGGTTTGTACTTGATTCTGTTGGTTACCTGGTTAATGATTTTTAAATAAAATAATATTTTTCAGGTCTATTCTTTTTTATTGTAATATAATAACCCGCTTAATATAGTTACCCCAATGCTTAATAAATGTGTCGTTCTATGATAAAAGGAAGTTATGTTCGATTTCAGCACACCTAAAACATAAAGATTACGTCATAAAACCTAAACTTCTCATATAATTTTTAGACTCGTGTAAGTTTACTGATAACTGATAATGTAAATGAACCATATATAAAATCTATAGCTGTGAGCATCACCCGGTATATTCTTAGATCCTATCGGACCCTTTCTTCTCGTCCAATATTTACTTTTAATTTACTCATGTTTGACGTAGTTGGGAAGTGTCAAATATTCAGTGATCCGGGCGCCGGAACAAAATGAACACAGAACGCATGGAAGATAAGAAGAAATTACCTTTATTATTTTCGAATTTTCTCGAATGTTATCGATTTTTTAAATACCTCGTTTCCATTCAAAAACCTTTCCTAAATACGAATGATTATGTTACTAGTCTTCCGTAAGATACACGTGAGTAGATTACAAAAGTATATGTATAAGTATGTAAAAATAAATGGATTATTTTTTAATGAAACTTTTATTATTGATAATTTAGAAACATGTGCGTCCATATGTTTGTGTCCGAAATACCTGGAAAATAGCATTTTAATATAAAAATGTTACTTTGTTATATTTATTATAAAATTCTAGGTCGCTTTCAATGAAGTAAATTTTTGAGTTATAAGAAGAACCGTGAATTAAAAGTTACTAGTTTATTAAAATACTAATGCCATGTCACTAATGTCACTAAAATACAAATGACTAATTTTGACAAATACGCTGGATACTCAAAAATGGCGAAATAAATGCTAATTTTTGCCACTGGATAATCTTCTAGATACCGCCAATTTCTTGTTTTTATTTGGACTCATAGATATATTTTCATGATTTGTTACTTCTGAATATGTTATACTTTGAACATTTTTTTACTTCGCAAATGCTCCTTTTTACTGCCAAATAATCATGAAATATGTAATGTTTGATGATGCCTTGATCTCGCGCTATGTCACAAAGTGATCTTGCTTTGTAACATCATGTACAGCCTCGATTTTATCTGACACAACAACCAACTTTGGATAGCTTTCATGAAACTAATCATATAGCAAGAATTTAGTTCATGGATACACTGCTATATTAATATTTCTGTTACTGAAGTAGCACAAATTATGCTCAGGTGCTAAAGAAGCTTATGTTCAACAATAAAATCATATGTTAAGGAAAACATCAGATGGCGTGTGACAAAAGTTAATGCTGCCAATGTCACACATATACATAGCAACCGTTTTATCTTAATTTAAGATTTTCGTTAAGCTATTATTTTCTAAGAGTTTTTCTAGTGAAAAAAATGCATACTATTCTAAATGTATTGCCTTGTTTTCTTGATGAAGCTTGTTATTTGATAAGTATAAAGGGGATTTTATTTGTGTTATATATGATATGATCCAACATAATGATACCTATACCCTTCTATGCTTAGTAATATTAGATACATTTTAACACACAGAACTATTAACTTAATGAATCTATAAAATCAATCTTAATAGTATAACCGCATTTTTTATGAATTTCTTATTATACTTATAGAATAAAAAGAATTATGAAGATTGAAAAGATACAATTCATCTAAATGGTAAGGCTCGTTCGTTTCTTCTTTTGATATAACATCAAAAGAAAAAAAATTAGATAATATTTCACAATTAAAAGGCTTTTCTTTTGTTTTATTGTGTATTCTGGATAGATAAAAAATCAATTTAATAAAACGTATTCGAATAGTCACACCCTTGGCTCTCTCTATCTTTTATACTATCAGAATAACTTTTAATATAATACATTTAAGAAAGTGCAAGATCATCTGCTAATATTGCCGTGTAGGAAAATTAAAATCATCTTTTTTTCGTAGGTTAGTTCTTGGAGATGTATGTTTTAATATACCCTCACGTAGCACTCACATCATTAAATGTAAATATTTAATTTTAATAAAGATTGAGAGAATTAGAGATAAGAGAATTGGATTAACTGAAAGTTACAAATTTATCTAAATGTGGTAAACATAAGTATTTATTATAATGATATCGCTGTATGTATCTATATAAATTGTAATAATTTCGAAGTATATTTACAGTCGTTCAATTCGTTCTGTCATTAAATGTAAATATTACCTACTTGCATATATTTTGATCAGCGATATACATTTGTGAAAATAGAAAAACCGAATATAAATAACTGTTAACAATCTGAACTAACTGTGATTTTTTCTACATATAATGACAGATTTTCATTTATCATTAATGGGTTATTCAATGAGTAGTGACGCAAATAATGGAGCGTTCCAAATTGCATTTTCGACATTCATATTCGTATTTCATTTTATACATATTCATAAATGCTACATCATCATATCCCAATTGTCGGTATTTGTTTCAACGATTTAAAAGCGTCGCCACTTTTATGATAATGTCAATGACAGATTGTCTGGAGGAGGACTACAAATAGATCGAACTTTGTAAACACTTTCTGGTAAACATGTGATAGGAAAAAATCTACAGGAGGTAAAATGTTACTTTACTTGGTTTTATTACTTGCCTGGCAAAAAGGAAGAGTTTTCTCTTTCGTATTGTGAATGACGGTATAAAGTGGATCTACAACGACAATCCCAAGTGCAAAATGCCTTGGATTAGTCCAGGAGAGAGGAGATCCTAATAAAAATTCTGCTGCACATATCAGAATACGTCCAAGTACCTAATATATCACAAATATATTTTAATATTAAATATAATCTGTTTAAAATTCAATAGGCTTAATAGGCATGATTAATTGGCCTTTCAACGCAGGGTTTCAAAAAGCCAGCGAACTAAATATGGTAAATAAGGCGGGTGTAAATTGGTTGCATCAACAGCGATTATTACATAGTGTTATTTGACGGTTTGAAGGGTGAAATCGTCGAAAAACGCCCGCATTTGAAGTCAAAGAAAGTGCTGTTTCACCAAGACATTGCACCATGTTACAAATTAGTGAAAACGATGCCAAAAATCCATGAACTGAGCTTCGAATTGTTTCCTCATTCACCATATTCTCCACATTTGGCCCCTAGCGACTATTTCCTGTTCGCAGATATCAAAAGAATACTCGCTGGGAAGAAATTTTCGTCGAATGAAGAGGTGAAAAAGCAAAGTTGAAGCAAAGGACAAACCGTACTACAAAAATGGTATCGAAAAGTTGGAGGGTCGCTATAATCAGTGTATGACTCTTGAAGGGAATTATGTTGAATAGAAAAAACTAATTTTGCCAAAAAAATGTGCTAAGAATTGGGAAAATATACAAAATATAAGGACCATTGGACATCTGGAAGTGTATTCACGAAATTTGTCACAATCAGTTATTTAAGGGCGTAAATCGGACAGGTCTTTTACGAGCGAACAAAGAGCCCTCTTTGTGTTGTGACGGTCGACGGGTGACAAACCGACCACACCAGAGCCAAACCTGGACGAATTTTTCTCCTTTTATTTCTAAGTCTTTAATTCTGGAAGATTTATGGACTTTCGGACCGACCTCGTATACATTTTTACGTAAGAAAAATAGACTGTCGTCGGGACAATCTAACAAATGGTTTCGTATTTTAGAATCGACGAGTTCACATTCCTAGAGTGAATTATTCTTAAATGGAATATGGTGAGAGATACAGGGGATGAACAAATTAAAATGAACACCTGATATACACACAACACAGTCTATCCAAAGTAGCAGTGAACTTGTCATCAAGATGTATAATGTATTGTCTGTCGCAGTTTGAAAATTCGTTTTAAAATCACACAATATTTTTTTCTGATTTTATTTCTGTTAAAAGGAGGTATAATGTTGTCTGATCAGTTCGAACACGTAACCAAATCAGCCTGCAAAAGTCGTTCGGTTGACTGCAAAATTCTTGAAGATATTAGTGATAAGAAGTTAAAAAGCAATCGTTGTTTTGGTGCATTTTCAATCGCTGCTTAATATTTTTAATTAGTGTGAAATCAACTATTGACTGTTTAGTAATTGACTATTTTTTACTATCGACTCTTTTCAGTCGCTATTTTCGATCCGACTGATATTGTTACTATTTACTATCGAGTGTCTCAGTCGAACTTTTAGTTACTATTTTTTATTCTACTGGTTTCATTCGACTGATTTTTAACATTCTGGCTCTGCCGTCCTAGCCGCGACCTAGACAAAAATATACCCAATTTATGCTTACATACTTATATGTAATATATATAGTTTTATGATTTTTTTTGGTGGTTTACTTGTAAATAACAATATATTTTATATTAATATAGCAGCATTTTAGAACGATATTTTTCAAGATTGTTAATGTAATAGGGAAAAAAGATTAAAATTGTATATATTTGAAAAACGGTGAGTAGTTTTTGAACAAAAAAAAAATTAATATAATTATTTCAGAGATAACTGTTAGTTTACGAGTTAACCGAACGAATTTATACAAATACTTCCATAAAAATTCCTCTAGTCCTTCGAACTCGTTAGAAAAAAAATATCGTCCAGCAGTCTAATCCCTTTTCTTTATTATACTTTGTATTATATTATGGAGGGTGGTTATTAAAGAAATGATATAGCATTTTTTTGGTTTATTATCCATCAAAGGCTCGCGAGGCGTATGAATAGGAGTCATAATAAGAAACCAAATGGAGATGATAACGAGTCACCAATAGAGGGATGGAGTTCTTATTTCGGTTTTTAATAGATTTTTTTGTCGTTTCTGTTGATTTAAAAAGCGTTAATGGGGACAATGTTTGGTGTTTTTTATTTGATAAATATTATAATTATATTTTTTTGAAATGAAACTTACCATTTGTGATGGGGTTTTCGGTTTTCTGTTAATATCTGGGATCTTCTGGCAGGCTGCAACAAAACAACAAATATAGATAACACAAACAAGTACTACATAACAGTCTTATTAACAATGACACTGTATTGGTTTCAATAATATTAAACATCAGCTATTCAGCCTCTTAAATAAATTTCAGCTCTCTATCAAACTAACTGTGTCTACTAAGTTTAGGAACATGTATCTTCTTTTTTACGTCACCAGTTAAGCAGTGTACAAATCATCTGACTTAAGACGTCATATCGTAACTTTGGCCAGCTGTGAAAATATAACTTCCTCAAAAATCCTTCTTCCTCTTTGTTCGTCTATTCGAAGTTTGAGCTAAGTGAATGTAATTTCCAGAGTGCTTGTACATTTTTTTTAAACCTGTGACACGTTAAAATCTCTGGAGTCGACCAAATAATAAAAACCCATGGATATGTCAGAATGGAAATGGGCAAAATTTCTTCCAATGTTGAAACGAAGAAGTTAGTGATAATAATAAAAATAACACTTATTAATAATTATTACGGATATATTACTCTTCATGCTGGAAACAGGAATGGTTTTATTCTTGGAGCAGAGTTTTCTTCTAAGCTGAAGGATTACCATGGAGAAATGAACGATAACATGTTTTGCTGTGGTTTGAAAATCAGCTCGTAAAGAACTTGGAGGAACAATTATTTATTGTTATGGACAATACACCATACCACTGGTTGAGAAGATCCCGACAAGTGCATCGACAATGACTGCAATTAAGGAATGACTTACAGTACATAAAATGAGTTTTGAACAAACCATGTTAAAAAGTAAACTATTTCATATTCTTACAGGGAAGCTATAAATGAAATATTTAATTGCATTTTATGTAATTTACTCTTTTACATATAGGCATGAAAAAAAATACATGGTAGACCAAATTACTAAACAACATGGTCACAGAGTGTTTCGTCTTCCTTCCTATTACTGCATATTCAATCCAATTGACTTTATATAGAGTGTGGCAAAGAATTATTACAATAGGCATTCAGGTAAGAATCGTCTGGATATGTGGAAAGAAGCCTTGTCTACAATAATACCTTCGGTTTGGGTGAACTTGATCAGACACATTGAAGAAGAATGAAAATCGTAGAACAGCTTTCTTATTCAATTGAATAACGATTCTGGAAGTGACAGTGATTGAGTGAACATTCTGAATGTGGAATTATGGTTCAATGCTGATAATTACCAATTCACTGTGATGAGAGTGGAAACAACTAAAGATGTGTATGTAATTAATATACTTTAACTGTATAGATTTATCTGTATAGATAAATGTTCAAAATATACATGAGTATTTGCTTAAAATATGTGAAGAGAAGAGGCATACTAATTGTTTTGCAGATATGATAAATTTATTAGGGAGAAGGCAGTGGTTAAATCTAGATTTATCAAGAAAGATGTATACAGGTAGTAAAAGAACAAACTAAGAAGAAAAAATATTATTAACACAAGTATATCAAAATGAGCTTGCGATTGTTGTATTAATTATCGCTCTGCTTTCGACTATATACACTGGTTCTCATTTTGGACAGCCAAAAGTTATTAAACGGCTTTAGGCATCTTACGGAGAGATTTTATTGGCTGTGTACGATTGAGAAATATTTGTGAAATCCACTTGAGTTCTAGGCCAGGGACTGTCAGGGAGATATTATCTCTTCTAGTAGTAGTGGATACAATTATGTGAGAAGTTTTTCAAAAAAGAAATGATGTTCATTATGATGCTACATATGTAATGTTCATTAATCTTAAGTATTAACAAAAATTCCCCCCATTTGCCTTCGGACTAAGACTACTACGGGCACGGGTGATTCAGCGTAGGTTGTCGTTTTAATGAACCAACAAAGTTGAATGGGTGGCAACCGAAAGCGCCCGTTCTCGGTCTAAGCGCGTGCACATTCTCATTATTCGATAAGTTTGGTTTAGTCTACACGCCCTTCCACGTTGCGCCGACATGATTACCCCGTCAGCAAACGCGTTAAAATGCAGCGGGATAAATTACCTGTTGCATTTTTGTGTTTCGAATTTCGAATGGTTCAAAATAAAAGACTCTCGAATTACTTGTATACGACGGAAGGTGAGCAAATCACGCGGCAACCTGAATCATCGGCATATTTTAGAGAGTAGTGGACCGACTAGGGATGCCGAAAAATCAATATATGTATATTTTTATTAGCCGACATTTTTCGATATTAAATTAAATATATTTATTAAACATTATAAATAGCCTTATAATTATTTGTAATAAACCTTTGAAACCAAAAAATAAACTAAAGCCCAATTAGTGCTGAATTAGTGTTTATGTTATTGAAGATTTCCGATAAGTCCAGGAAACCAAATGTGCCCCGTTGATCCGAAAGACCTGAGTATTAACAAAGGTTATGGATCAATATCGTACTTCCCCAGTTTCTAACGAAGAATCTAACAAGTGTATTTTGGGGGTTAATTTTAAAGATTTATTAAAAATACCGCTAATTTTTAAAATAATTAGAACATTTTTTGGGCTATAATATCGCTATTTTTCTTAAAAATATCCAATATCTTTTTTATAAAATATCGATTTTTTTTCCGATATATCGATATGTTTTCAAATATTGATATATGGAACTATCGATATTTTTCTCTGCGACCGACGTCTCTAGGACAGACTACAGGGAATTGAACAAGATGTAATAAATTATTGGTTAGTTGAGCGCAGGCCACACTTACATCAAATAAATATTTCAAATACTTTTGTTATGTTTAACGTTTGTTTACGTTTTCTTATTAATCTCTTAGAACCACAACAATCTATCTATATAACTATCCTGGCATGTAGAAGATCGTTTTACTAAAAGTCAGTTTTCGGTATTTTAAAGTCTATATTAACTTATTCAAAGACTATTCTAACTTATTCTAGAGATTATTAAATCTTACTCTAAGTGTCTATTAATCAGTTCGTATGGTAGTTTGCGTTTGAGCCTGTGCACTACACTGTTATCGCGCACATTTAACTGTTTGGCGAGTGTATTGGGATGCACCATTTGAGAGTACAGAGAATAGTTTTTCAGAGTCTTTCAGAGTACTTCGCACTAACTTCGAACTATACTCGTTATAGGTTCTAAGGGGATATCGCGCTGAATCACTTTGTTGGAGACGTAACATATGGCATCGACGATGACTCGCAACACTTTATTCCGGAACCTCTGGAGGATGTCTATGTTAGATTTGCTAGTTGTACCCCACAGTTCAATAGCATAGGTCCAAATGGGCTTACGTATTGACTTATATAGCAAAACCTTGTTATCTAATGATAATTTAGATTTATATTATTTATTTATCAGCCAATACATTTGGTTTAGTTTAAGCCGAAACTGCGTTTTGTCACTATATGTTTTTCCACGTCAAACTTCGATCAAAATGCATTTCTAGATATTTAACTGTTAAATTAGTGTAAAGTTAAATGAAAGTTAAATTAATAACGTATATTAGCCAGACGAAAACGGCTATGAAAAAAATCGTGTACACCACATGGCCCAAAAGTTGAAATCCCAGCCCTGCTCGTCAAGATTCCCGAGGCGAAGCGAAAATTCAACTTTCGGCCCTGGTGGTGTAATATACTATTCTATCTCCAACATCAATGAAACAATTGGTGGATGTTTTGTACAAGATTGAGACAATATTCCATTGGAAATTATTCAGACACTCTACGAATCTATTCCGCGAAAAACTACACCTGTTTTGAAAGCAAATGATGGCTCAGCACCTTATTGATAAATTCATATCACTACATAGTATAAAACAATGTCGCCTTTTCTGTCCCTATATCCCTATATGCGCTTAAATCTTTAAAACTACGCAACGGATTTTGATGCGGTTTTTTTCAATAGATAGAGTGATTCAAGAGGAAGGTTTGTATGTATAATACATGCATAATATACTAAGGCAACATTGCTAATTTTAGAGGTTTCTAACGTGATGTCGTAAATTAACCTATTTTTTTAGGCTTATTTAGCAATTAGCAAAAACGCTGCCTAACCCTACGAGTTAGATCAAATTAATGTACTACAGTATTGTACACCATAAAAATGTCTACAAAAAAGTCCGCCATGGTATATGTTTATCTTTTAGGGATAACCCGCATTAACCATTTTTATTGTTTACTTTTTACCTGAGAAAATGGCTTATTTACGAAGCTATTTTAAGCAATACAGCATTAATCCTTATCGAATTAAGTACCTTAAATACAGTGTGCAATTAATATAGATCAATATGGTTCCTTACAGCATGTAAATTAAACAAATATTTTCGGAGATATTACAAATTTAAAATTTGCGTTTAAAAATGTGTAATGTAATAAAAATTGTATGAATTTAGATATTCCAAAGATAGCAGGAAATCTTCATAGTAAGTATAGGGGAAGAGGAATTGTTTTACTCCAAATTTAATGCGTGCAGGCCAAGGGCAGTAATGAATGAACCAAAAATACTGGATCGATTTTAATCATGTTTTCATTGAGTGACATAGGCATATATATTTTATGCCCGTGCAAAGTCGGAGCGGGCCGCTATGTTTTTATATACAACGTTCATATTTTTTCTGTAGTGTATTTAATTTAGTATCAGCATTGCCCCCGTGCGAAGCCGGGGCGGGTCGCTAGTTGTGTATATATTAGATGTTCGAATTATTTCGTCTATTCCGTGTATATGTCAACACAATAAGATGAGGATGTTAATAACAGATCTCATTTTAATTGATTCAACGACCCATTTGCTAATGATGTAACGAATGTTCATTAATTAATACGTGCCGTTCTCCTGGTCCCAGCTATTGCTAAAAAACCGACGTGGGCATCTCTAACAATGTACGTTGTTTTGCAATATTCATAAGGGCGACCTGTGAACGGTGCTTGTAAAGCAATCTTTTCTCGGAAGAAAAATGCGTGTCTTTAACGCTGTTAACCCGAGAAATTACCATTAATATGGGTGTTATGCTTAGGCAGGACTTTTGCATATGTACCTTAGTACGTGGGTAGATCCTAAAAAAGGTCATTTTATTACATATGAGTGGTATTCAGTTGCGAAACTCATATTTATGCTAATATTTTATATATTGTTTCAGCATACGCGGCTTCACATTACGAAAACCAAAATTGATCCGAAGCAATGTTTGTCTTTCTTGATTAAATTTGTATTACATTAATGAGCTCTACACATATATTTATATTAGATCTATAAATTTGTTTTAAAGGGCTTTTTTGTAATATGAAGCTTTATTGTTAAAAATACGATACAATGTATTTTACTCAAAATATTATCCATTGATAGCCGCCATTTTTTCCACCTTCCTGACAATCTTACGATTTACAATTATTGTTGCAAAAATTATACAGCAATAGCGAGTAATAGAGGCAAAGTCATCCTCTTGCATAACAACGTTCGATAACATATTGCAAAAGTTGTGAAGGATACACTAAAGTAATTGATTATAAGTTGTTTATGTCGATGAGCAGATATTGTATTGTATATTAAAAATAGGAAAAAGTTTTAGTTTGAGAAAAATATTTGAATTAATATATATTCTATCAATTAAAGTGACCAAAAGATCAGAATACATGCAAGCAACTAATACGTGTTTATGCTATTATAACAATAATAAAATAACATTGAATAAATTACAATTAACATTTTGTTTGAACCTCAAATAAGCTATTAAATCATTTTACTCGACAAAGGAAATAAATGCAAACGAATCTGGGAAATGTATTCAAATCAGATTCAACAAGAAAGTTTTGTAAATTTATTAGTCTTACTAATCCTCCTGTTTCGTTGGAATTTTGATTAAGGCCGTAACCAAATAACATTTGTGTTGATCTTTTG
This sequence comes from Rhynchophorus ferrugineus, assembly GCF_030347505.1. Lineage (NCBI taxonomy): Eukaryota > Metazoa > Arthropoda > Insecta > Coleoptera > Curculionidae > Rhynchophorus > Rhynchophorus ferrugineus. The sequence continues at coordinate 3,438,983 of NW_027472583.1, read as the reverse complement.
GTCTGCTATACCTGATACAAGATAAGAATTATAATATATACATAAATTAGAGTAATATTTTAAAGTAATAACAATGGGAGGTAGAGTAAGTAACAAAATATTTGTTATAGTTATACTTGATATTAATTATTTAATATTATATGTGTTGATATGTTGACTTGATCAACAAAGAATATGTAAATACAAAAAATCGCAAATTTAAATGAGTTTATTATGTGGAAAGAGTGCCACATTGTGTCACCAATTGTAGATAGAAATCTCAGAATATAGGTATTTTGAGGTGAAAGAAAGGGAAATCCATGTTAAATTGCTATAATGCTTATAATTTTTAAGTTATCTGATACAAAATGTATAATTTTAATGAAATAGAAAAATAAAGAGTATGAAAACGCTAAAAAATCGCAAATTTTCATGAATACATATATGGAAAATCTGCCAAATTTCTTCACCACATGGATCTAGATAGAAATATCAGAATATGAGTATTCTGAGATGAAAGAAAAGAAAATCCAAGTCAAACTGCTAAATACCCAATAAAAGACCCACTTATATTTTCAAAATATGTTTTTCTTTATTTAAAAACTGAACGTTGTACAAAAATTATTATACTATCATTCGAATCATTTAAACTGAAATTACAAAAAAAAATATGAAAATAGAAGGAAATATTTTCGTGACTAAAAGATGGAAACCGTGCTATTTTTTACCTCTGACCCATACACTGGGACATCTTCTATTTCGAAATCAACCTTTCCTTACGTCTCTAGCCGCAGCTCCTGCTGCTGCAGCTCGCAGTTCAGTGCGGACAGTTCGAACTACTTTGTGACATAAAGTCTGTAAATCTATTTGAAAACTCCACTTCATAATATATCACTTTGCATGTATATACCAAAATACCATCTAATTCATTCGTCTTTGCTTAACTTTCCGCTTAATAGCTCCAGATCCCTAGTATCTGGAAAGTACCTAAAATATTAATGATTCTTAAACCAGGAAAAATACCAGAAGATGTGATCTCCTACCGACCTATAAGTTTATCACCGATAATCTTGAAAGTTTTAGAGAAATTATACATAAAGAAGCTAAACTATATAATAAAAAAAGAAAAATTATTCCAAAACATCAGTTTGGCTTTCGCAATAAGCATGGAACTATAGAAAAAGTGCACAGACTTGTAAACAAAATAAACACTGACCTAAATGCCAAAAAATATTGTTTGGCTGCTTCTCTAGACATATCTCAGGCTTTCGACAAAGTATGGCATACGGGCTTGCAGGTTAAACTAAAGAAACTTCTCCCTCATCCGGACTATCAGTTACTAAAATCGTATCTCACTGATAGAAATTGTAATGTAAATCAAGGCGATAAACATACCGAATTAAATCCCATATATTCAGGAATTCCGCAAGGTAGTGTACTGGGTCCAGTACTGCATCTTCTGTATACGGCCGATCTGCCCACCACAAAAATAACTACTGTGGCAACATATGCAGACGACACAGCAATCTTAGCATCCCATGAAGATTCAGCCACAGTATCAATAAACCTACAAACCCACCTGGAGCAAATACAATTATGGTTGAAGACATGGCGCATTAAAGCTAATGAAACAAAATCCACTCATGTAACGTTTACCCTGCGGAGGAGAACATGTCCGCCAGTGAATATCAATCATCGTCAACTGCCCCAACCAGAGAATGTTAAATATCTTGGTATGCAGATCGACGCCTAACCTGGAAGAAGCACATACACTCTAAATGGAAACAACTTGGACTCAAATTATATCAAATGTATTGGCTCATCGGGCGCAAATCTAAGTTATCATTAGATAACAAGGTATTGCTGTATGAGTCAAACTCAAACCCATTTTGTCATATGGAATCCAACTATGGGGTACCGCTAGCAAATCTAATATATCCATCATTCAACGGTTCCAAAATAAGGTGTTGCGTGCCATTGTTGATGCTCTGTACTATATTTCAAATAAAGTGATACAACGCGATATTCCTCTAGAAGCAGTAACGAGTGTAATTCAACGTGTTTGTGTGAAGTACTTCGAAAAAGTGTCAGTGCATCCCAATGTACTCGCTAATCAGCTAAATATGCGACGTGATAGTGAAGTGTGCCGATTAAAACGTTTAACAACACCTGATCTGATTACTGGACATATGTAGACTTTAGAATAAGCTTTAGAATAAGACTAATTAATTAAGATAATATTTTATACAGAAGATTGCTTAATGAAGTGATTTCCTACATGCCATGTAGATATAATATAGACATAAGAAATACTTATTGCCAATAGGGCAGATTGTGGAATCACGAAGAGTAATAAGAAAAAAAATATTTAAGCTTGAATGTATATAGAGTTGGTATATATAGGGTTTCCTGAAGGAATCGATGCTATGAAAATAATTTGTATTTTTGAAAAATCATCTTGAGGGCATATTATTAAATGTCAAAACATTGAAAAGATACAAAAAAAAACTATAGACCAAAACATCTCCTTCTTCTTCGAAGCTTTCTCAATTTCGCGGCAAATTAGCTCTAATTTATATTTTGCTTTGTACATTAATTAAGCCAAAGTCGACGGGAACCTTATCCGACAAAATGTCGTGCGTACCATACCCTTTATCACGGAAAGCCGCTCGAACATTCGAATGTCGCCGAAATATGTCGCCCCAGGTCTGAATGATTAATCGAAACCGCAAGATGGCGGCCGTAAATCAAGTTTTTAATGGTGAAACGGCCGAAACAACCGAAAGAGTTCATTTATTTTTACCGAGTTAGGCCGAAGACTTCGCATCGTTGTAGTTTTTTCGGGGGATTTCGGTCCGGACATCTTACTGTTACTTTAATAGCCTCATTTTGTCCGACAATATTTATGCAAATAGTCGTTCTCCCGTGTGGTTATGCATGACGTTGTTACGGTTACGTTTTACAGGTTTTGTTTCATATTAAGATGCGTTTTTTAACTTGTTTTATGATTTTTTTAATGTAAACAGTTAAACAGTTAACAAAATCGTCTCGCAACAGTTACGTAAACAGTTAAAACAAAAGAAGACGCCACCTATAAATGATGTTAATATAGTCCCACGTAATGCTGGTCGACATTCGGTATTTAATACATCAGTATGTGCTTTCCAAAATAAAGTAAAACTAAACAAGTTAAGTTAAACTTAAAGGTAACACTTATACACTGAACAAGTTCGTGTGGTTTCGTTCAGAAACTTACTTCATGTTTTAAGCCAAAATCTTGGATCACTTTGTATATCAATTTGAATTTTAGGTCATCGTGTACCCCTTCGTTGATTACGTAGCGATACACATTGGTAATTAATCGTAGAAGTCTGTTTTGGTTGCGCTGAATTAGCATTTGGTTTGACATTTTAGGGTAACCCCATATTCGTACTCGTAGGATAAAATGGGCTTAATTATTGGATCATAAATCAATCTCTTTGATGTTAGGTCAAGTTGAGAGTATCTTCCGAATAACCGGTAGAGTTTCTTTACTTTGAGCCTAATCTGCTCTTCTTTTTGTTTAGCATAATGTTTCCAGTTAAACCAGTAATTGATATATATGCCGAGGTTGAGAAATGTGTATTTGTTCTGTTTGAGATCCATAAAGTGACATAATTAGATTTTTGTCATTTCGCCGCCATACAAAATTAACATGAATAGATTTGGAGCTATTTTAGCTGCATTTTCCAGTCTCTAGCCCATTTGTAGATCTTGTTAACTGCTAGTTGTGTTCTTTTTACAGCTTTAGGCAGAAATATTTATTTTGCCATGAACAAACATAGGAGTAGCTCCAAGACATTCACCTGTGGAACTCCACCCGAAATAGGTTCAAGTGTTGAGAACGCCCCATCATGCAAGACGTTTAACTTTGAAAATATATTATTCCGGCAATCAACCCTGGTAAAAAGCTTGTGAGACATTCAGGAATATTGTAGGGCAGTAGTTCTTTCCTTCGAATGCCTTTTCGACCACCGCTGTTTCTTTGTGCACTTGGCCGACTGTCGAGTGGAGACTTCGAAATCCAAACTGGAAATCCGGGATTTCTATAAATGGTTCAATATGTTTTAACAGCAATTCCAAATAATTTTGATATCGCAGGTAGTAGTGAAATAGGCCTGTAAGTAATGTTTATCGGGTTTTTTAACCATAATTATTCGAGCAACCTTAAGACATTTTGGAACATGTTTAAGTCTCAAACAGGCATTGAATATATATGTCAACAGGATTATTGCTTCCCAATTTCTGTTGCTTACAACTTCCATTGAAGAAATCATATTTACAGCTACATCGGGTTGCTAAACAGGATTTATATCCATTGTCTATATCACGTGGTTGGAATACGTTAGCTAAATGTTCTGCGAAGAAACTCATTTCATTTCATATTCATTTGTATTATCACTAATTCGATTAAGTTCTGTTTTGTTTAAAACAATTTCTGGTTTTGTGCCGTACTCTTTTAGTGTTTCGTCTATCTCTTATCAATTCCCTAAATTCAAGTGGGTAATTTGCCTCATATTTTGATTTCTCCCTTAATTTTGGGGTAGCTTCTTTTGCAGCAGACCGAATTTGCTCAATTATATTTGGGGCTTGCTGCTAATATTAGTACATATTTTTGATTTTTACGTTTACATTTGTTTCTGCATTATAGGTTTAAACGTGGCCCAGTTAGAAAATGAGTTAGTAGGATTAGGCTTTTTTGTTTTTTTTTCAGAATTGTCGCGTTTACTGTTAACAATACTGGAGTGTGATCAGATGATAATTCGCACAAGCTCTCTATTTGTGTTTGGTTTGATTATTTGCCTTTCGAAATCTAAACATCCAGTCCGCGGATTCGCTGGTCTAAATAGGTTATTTGAGTTTCACGTTATAATTATTAAAAACGATTTACCCGTTTTTGTTTTTCTTTATCTTTTTTTGGGACTTTCCAATTTTTCTAGCCTGTTTCCTAACTGACTGAAATCGTATGGCATTTCAGTCTGAAATTCACAACCTTTTTAGGAAAACCAAGTTAATTAAGTCAAACTTGCAGTAAAACATTGCTTTCTTTTCAGTATTACTCGTTAATTAATGATTAAAAATAGTTTCTTAGTTTACTTACTGACTGATTCGATGACATCGGCTAAAAGGACTCCATCACAACAATCGATTGCCAAGGAATTAACTCGCTTCTTGCTACGAGCCTTCTCCAAGTAATGGTTGGCCCAGTCAGTGTAAATCTGTAAAAAATATACATTATATTTGAATTGTCTGCTATAAATGTGAAGATTTTTTTTATTGTAGCTGATAATCAAAATATATAGCAAAATAGCATATTTGTGATGTTTCAAATAATTAAAGTTGGTTTTTATTTAACATTATTACAGAAGATAAAAATATTGACTAATATATGAGTTTATTTTTATTTCATTTGTCATATATATATATATATATTGCACCGTTTTAGTATTGCACATTAATCAGTAACTAGTGATAGTCCTGTGGCCGAAATTCGACCACAATGTATTAAGTTAATCACGTTAATGTCATAAAACAGAGTAAAGGGAATAATTTTATATTGATAATTAAAAACATTGGTTAAAACAAGTCATTAAAACATATAGTGTTTTCAATATAAGACCAAAAGTGTATTTGATATATAAAATTAATTAAAATAATAAATATCTGTATATTAAAACAACTACTTCAAAAACCCACTAACCTTTTTCAAATGATATTTAATTAAATATAATTTGCATTAAGTTTAATAATGAACAAAATATTGATAAGTTTAAATCACTACAACACTATACATTATAACAAAATATTATAAGCAAGGTTATTTTCAGAACTGTAATATTTTCAGAGCAACACATATAAATATACATGATCCTTCTTTGCTTTTATGTTATAAACGTAAATATAGAATAATAAATGAAGAAATACGCTTGTATGTTTAAACAGAGAATATATGAATAAAAAATTCTGAATTTGATATTTTTCTTTAGCATGTATATTAAGACAATAACCAATACAACTAGGTAATTTATATTTTACAATTTAGAAATATACATTAAAGAATTTATTTATAATAATTAAGTTAACCACCGATTTTTTAAAACATAGGTCTATAATTTACTGTTAATAATCTATATTTTCTTCTATTTGTCCTATGTGTTATATCTATGCAAATTATGTTAGGTTTTTTAGTTATTGTTTTATTTGTTTAGTTAAGTTAGTTATGTTGTCTTAACGAAAATAGCTTTTTTGTACTTCAAAGTATTCTGCATGACTATCCACATGAAAATATTCACTCGCGTGAAGAAGATAAGAAATTTATGCTAATAAAGGTCAAATTTCAATTTGGAAAGGTCAGGTGCAGGGTAAAAACACTTAATATTGCCAAGGCTCAAAACATAATGAGGAACCCTCGTATATTGGTTAATAAACGATTTGATACTTGTTGGAAAACTAAAAGAACAAAACTGTACCAAGAACGCCAAACCATAAGGGTTTCTTGGAACGAATAATTCATTTGATGATTTGTTGTCGATGCCGTACCACCTATATATAATCGTAAAATACAATTCTTCATGTAATAAAACGAAAGCTCCAACAGCCTATGGTTATTACCATCCGCCATAACCAAAACTTCTTCCTCACCACATCCAGCATCCGTTAAATAATATAAAACCCACCCCTCCAGTTTTACGCATTTCGGGCGTGTAATAAGCTTCTGCTTTGCCACTTTTCATCGTCCCCGGCCGATGAGATTCCACAACTAGAGTTTCGAATTTTAAATCTTTATATTAACACTGCACATAGTATAATTATCATTGCACCTCCACCATTTTCCCAAAAAGTCTCTTAATATGTGTATAGTGTTAAAATTAATTTCAATAACCTATGTTAATTGGAAAAGTTATATTAATAGTTCAAAATATAACCCGAAAAACGTCCCTATAAATAATTTGTATTCTTGAAATGTATAGATCATGGCCAACTATATACTAATAGATAGCGTTAGTGTTTCTCTACTCTCAATATTTTAATAGCAATATTTTTTAGGTTATAAATATCTCGGGATCATAATGAGTCATTTAAATTGACTTTAGTCTCGTCTAATGGTTTCAAAAAAATCAAAAAGAAAAAGAAAATTAATTGCATGTCGTGAACAAAATATTACATCAAAAAATAATTACAAATATTTTTTTAATTGTACTCTTTCCACTGTTTCATTAAATATTTCATTTCATAGGTATAGAATCGAAAAATATATAGGTGAGTTAAGCACGGAAGCAGACAAAGATTGCTCGCTATGGAAAGTAACTCGGAGATATAAAAGACCAATTATTAGAGAACCGCCTATTAAAATTAATGAAAGGAATGGGATCGACACAACGATGAAAAAGTTTAATTATTTGCTGAATATTTAGCTAACGTATTTTAACCGAATGATATAGAATCTACAATAAATATAAATGATGTTTATCAGCCTGATGTAGCTCTAAATCTGATTTCGTCAATGGAAATTGGCACAGAAATTGACCTCAATCTCAATCGCCAACCTCAGTCCTAAAAAGGCTCCTGAAATTGATGATATTTCACCAGGGCTATTGAAAGAGATCTGCCACGAAAAGTAATCATCATGTTGACATGCATATTCAATGCTTGTTTGAGACTGAAGCATGTTCCGGAATGTTTTAAGGTTGTTGTAAAGGCATTCGAAAAAAATAAATACTGCCTTGCAATATACCTTGACGTCTCATAAGCTATTCGCCTGAGTCACATGAGAATTAATCTACAAAAGGAGCAAATTACTAACGCGGAATTACTGTCGACTGCTGGAATCAAATGTTTTTGAAAGAAAAGGCAGAATCTCGCATTAAAAGCGCCATTTTCAGCACTTAAACCTATTTTGGTCGGAGTTCTCCAAGATAGTGTTTTGGGACCATTCCTGTATTTACTCTACACTGCTGATATCTCAACAACAAAAGATACAGCACTTGGAATATTTTCCGACGACACAGTTATCATGACAGAAGATATATATCTACCTAAGGTTGTAGAAAACAACAACAATTGACTAGAGACTAAAGAATTCAGCTTAAAGCAAATTAATAATAGACAAAAACCTAATTATATTACTTGACGGATGCCTCTAACTTAAGGGAATGTTGAGTTCTGCTGTTTGACGCGGTACTTTTATGTTTTATGTTGTCTGGTTACAATCCTTTTTAATTCTCGTCAGTTTCTGTCAGTTAAATTGGAGTTTTGCCCATTATTCTTCTTCGCTGATGATGTTTTACTACAGTTGTTTTACCAAGTTTTATAAAAAAACTCGAAAAATATAAGAGTTTTTGTAGAAAAAGAATTCAACATTTAATTATCTAATATAAAAGCTTTGCCCTTAGTATTCTGTCATAAAACTCTTAAAATAACCATAAATATTATAATGATGGTTGTGCATAGGCAAAAGTATATAATGTTAGGAATAGCTATTCCAATTACGCCAGCCTGAGTAGTGGTCAAGTGAAATTTTGACCAATAATACTTCTAAAATATAATTTAACCATTTAATAACAGTTCCCACTCTAACCCTACGACATCGTTGGATTTTCCAGCCCGACATTCTGTTGCAATATATCCCGACCCCACGGGAAACTTGTTCGAAACTGGAAGATCTCTCGCCTCGGTTATTAAAACCCTTAATTAGTTAAGCGTAAAATTGTCTTTTCCGACACATTTTTCCAGACATCGACGTTTTCCCTTTTTTTTTTCTCTCGTTCCATAACCATCGGTCCGTCAAACGCCGATAATCCGAACTCGTCGGCATACTCGAGATTCATGAGGCATAAATTAATTAACTATGAATCCCCTCAACGATCGTAAATTAAGTACTCTTTCGTGTCAATTGATTAAAATATTAACGTTTAACGATAATAGAATGTACTTGATCAGTTTAATAGATGCACAAATTGATATTCAAAACTGAAAGTTCTGGAGATCTCTACCTGTAATAAATTTATTCACTGTAGTAGTTATTTTTTTTAAATTTAATTAGCGAAACATATTTTATTTTAAAGTCAAGGGTAAACATTAAGGTCAACGAGCAGCAATCCACCAGGCATGAAGAAAAGGCCGAAAAATTTGAGACATCTGTTTAGATGTTTGCAAAGCTTTCGATTAAGTATGGCACCACGGTCTAATATTCAAAGCAAAACAGCTTGGTTTATCGAATTACCTAATTTCCCTGATAGATTCATACTTGGACGGTAGGTCCTTTCAAGTGAGGATCAGTGACGCAGTCTCCTCTCGAAAACATATTTCCCCAGGAGTTCCGCAAGGTGCTCCACTATTCTCTGCGCTGTTCAACCTTTACATGGCTGATTTCTCTCTCCACAAACATTCCCACGTAGCATTTTATGCAGATGATACCGCTTTTTTCACAACCGATTCGCGACAGACACCAAATCCTACTGAACCACGCGATTGCATGGTAAAAATTCTGGCGGCTGCAGATAAATTCGACCAAAATTCAGGCTATACTGTTCTACCGCAAGAAGGAGTTCCGCGCCTATCGCCTCCAAATCGATAAAATCCCTATCCCTTAGCTCCAGAAAGTATTATATATCGGTCTCCAGTTAGACCGCAGATTCCAATGGTCGGCCCAAATTCAGCACGCTATCTGCAAAGGTAATGGCATGCACAGCCTACTCTTTCCACTCGTTTGAAGAAAAAGTAAACTCCTAATCCCCCAAAAAGCGACTCTGTACAAAATGCTAGTCCTTCCATTCTGCCTCTACGGATCACAGGTGTGGTACAGGTACTCAAAGAGTACAAATCCAAAAACTTCTCGCGTTACTCAGTGCCCCATGGTTTATAAGGAACGTCAACAGTAACCTCGAATGAGGCATCCTGTTTGTGAAGAGTTTCACGAATATGCTCACTGTAAAGTTCTCCATAGGCGCCTTAGAACACGACAACACCTTGACAAAATCCCTACCCATCCACAAACCACGCCAGATAATCAACTACGACAATCCCAGTCGTAACCCAGGGACTCTGTCGCCCGTAAAACACTTCACTATCCCGAATCCGAAGCGACATCAGCAAAAGACCATTTGGTTCTAGCTGATCATCTTGGTAAAAGTAAAAAAAATCAAAGTCAAGCACTTAAAAAACCCGCAAAGCTGGAGCCTGGAGATCTTTCTAGATGTATCCAAAGCTTTCGATCAAGTATGGCACAACGGTCGAATCTTTAAAGCAAAACAACTAGGTCTACCCGATGGCCTAATTTCCCTGATCCACTTATACTTAGAAGATAGATCCTTTTAAGTAAAGATCAACGATGCAGTCTCCTTTTGGGAGCAAATCTCTGCAGGAGTCCCGCAAGATGCTCCACTAACCCCAGCTCTGTTCAACAAATACGTGGCCGATTTCTTACTTTCTTACAGCTTTCTTCACTACCGATTTAAGTCCCGACGCCATCCGCGACAGAATCCAGGTCCAACTTAACTAGGTGAATGCGTGGTATAAATTCTGGCGACTTCAGATTAACCAGACCAACACTCTGCCAGTCTGTTCCACCGCAAGAAGGAGTTCCGCGCATACCGCCTCCAAATTGAAAAAGTCCCTACCCCCTGGCTCCAGAAGATATCATACATTGGACTCCAATTCGATCGCAAATTCCAATGGTCAGCCTAAATTCAGCACGCTATCTGCAAAGGCAATGGCGTGCCCAATCCTCCAGAAAGCGACTCGGTATAAAATGCTTGTCAGTCCAGTCTGTCTCCACGGAGCACAGGTGTGGTACAGGTACGTCTTCGAGAGACAACTTGCATTACTCCAAGTATCCCAAATATCCCAATAAAAAAGTCCGCGCTTCACTGCCATGCCCTATGGTTTATGAGGAACGCGAACCCTACTTAGAATAGAATGAGGCATCCCGCTCGTGAAAAACTTCACGAACATACTTAGGGTGAGGTTCTCCCTAGACGCCTTACAATATGATAAAAAGCTGATAAAATTCCTATCCATAAGTCCTAGTAGTTAAACCAAATACGACAATCCCGTTCGAAACTCAGTTTTTCTGTCACCCGCAAAACCTTACCACCCTGAATCTGAAGCAACATCAGTAAAAGACCATTTGATTTGATTTTGATTCATATCTATTCATATCTATATCTATTTTTGATTCTCTTTTATATTCGTAGCACCAAAAGTATATATATATATATATATATATATATATATATATATACACTTTTGGTTATCCACTGCGTTAGCATACCAATCCTTGCAGGTTGATTTTCCTGGGGCAGTGTCCAGAAACTCGGCATCAAGCCAATTTTTTGCTTCAACTGTATTTTCCCTTCAAAAAGCCATATTTTACCAGCACGCGAAATTCCTTTTTATACAGTTTTTCACAATAACAAAAGTTGCTTCACTCAAAATGCTATAATTCACAAACTAACGTTCCTAGAGCTACCAAATTTATACACGCTTCTTTTGAGGTTTAGGGCTAACTAAAAAACATATGGATTTAACTCTAGTAAACATCTATGTGTCAGGCCGGAGGCTTTACAATTAACCCAAGAGGTTTATGGGTCATAAATAAATAAATAATAAATATTTTTCTCTTTATTCCAGTTTGTTCCAGTCCACGTGCTTATTCCAATGACGCTGTTCGAGTCCATAAAACGCGAATATGTTCACTTTAGCGGAGATGAAAAGTTAGCGACCCAAACGCCCAACACGCATCAACGTAGCCCCTATTTCTCGCATATCGCGGGACCAATTGACTGACTTAATTGACTGTGAAATATGGAGAGCATTAGAGTGGTCGACGTATACGTACGCGTATCACTCAATGGCCTCCCTCTCTAATCAATTTTAATTCACCACGGTACGGAACGCCTCTGAATTCGTTCAATTCAATTAAGTAAATATACGTTCCTTTATTAAATTATCGGATCTGGTGCGGCAGCGGCAGCAGACGTGGACTCGCCGGCAATTGCTGCGAGAATTTCTTTTCAGAGGCGAACGAAAACAATTTATTAGACGTTGGCTGCAGTTACGATCCATCAATGCCCTAGCAAATTATGACAAAACTCGGAATGATCTATATATATAAAGAACAACCGTTTTCTGCTAAAGGAACTCAGTACATACGTGTATTTCTAGATTGGAATCAGAGCAGAAAGAAGATATTTGTAATTTTATTATCATTTTCTATATAACAGATTGGAAAATATAGTTCGAAATATGTTCATGTCAATTTTGTGTTGTGGTGATATGATCAAAACCTAATTACACCACTTAATTGGAAGGTACCCCGAACTTGACATAAGATTATAGATTGGATTTTCAGTTAACTATAAAACATATTTGGACCTACGGGGTACAAATATGGCGTTGCATTTTCTAACTCCCTGACTGATGAACGAAAAGAATATTAAATATCACTCTATGTGTCTATTAATCAATTCGTATGGTAGTTTGCGTTTGAGCCTATGCATTACACTATCATCGCGCACATTTAACTGTTGAGAGTGCATTGGGATGCACTAATAGTCTTTCAGAGTACTTCGAATCACACTCGTTATGGGTTCTGAGGGGATATCGAGGTGAATCAATTTGTTAAATACGTAATAGCGAAATCGACAATGACTCGCAACACTTTATTCTGGAACCTCTGGCGGATATCCATGTTATATTTGCTAGTAATATCCCATAGTTCAATACCATAGGTCCAGATCGGCCTAAGTATTGACTTATACAGCAAAACCTTGTTATCATCCAATACATTTGGTTTAGTTTAAGCCCAAGCTTTTTGCGTTTTGTCACTATATGTTTTTTTCATGTCAAACGTCGATCCAAATGCATTCCCAGATATTTAACGTTGTCTGCTTGCGGAAGATCATGATTATTCAGTTTTACTGAGGGACATGTTCTACAAAGGGTGAATGTCACATAGATAGATTTTGACTCATTTGCTTTGATACGCCACGTTGTCAACTACAATTCGACTTTGTTAAGATGAAATTGAAAATTTCTTGTGGCTGATATTGGATACTCGTGTGATGATAAAACCGCTGTATCGTCAGCATATGTTGCAACAGTAGTGTCTCCTGAGGTCGGTCGGTTAGCTGTATACAATAGAAATAACAATGGGCCAAGAACACTGCCCTGCGGAACACCCGAATATATTAGGTGTAGGTCAGTGTATTCGTCACCCTGTTTGACAATAAAATGTCTACCTGTGAGGTACGATTTCAGCAGTTGAAAGTACGTATGGGCCAAAAGCTTTTTCAATTTAACATGCAGTCTAGTGTGCCCACACCTTGTCGAAGGCCTGAGAATTATCGAGAAATGCAGCGGAGCAATATTTTTTATCGTTTAAGTTTTTGTTAATTTGGTTGACTAATCTATGTATTTGTTCTATTGTTCCGTGTTTATTACGGAAGCCAAATTGATGCTCTGGAATAATATTCCTCTCCTCTGCGATTATTTTGAGTCTCTTAATGTATAGTTTTTCGAAAAGTTTAGAGATCACAGGTAACAGGCTTATAGGACGATAAGAGGAGACGTAGAGAAAAAATAAGTAACACAAATTTAAATTAATTGAAACAATCTTGGATAGAAAAAATAATTAGAAAGTGTCGCGTAAAAAGAGAAAAAATATATTTTTCTTAACTGTGTTATTCTCAATTAAAATATATGAAAGTTTTCGAACAACCGTCACCCTGTCAACTTTTCCCCTAGTCAGCTGCAGTTTTTCGTTTTTATATCACTAACGAAAATAGCCACAAAAAGTTGGCGAAAAGTTTCGTTCCTGTTCTCCTCCACTCCGTCATTATTCCACAGCCATTCTGGATGAGATACGTGAGTAGCACATTTATATGCTATCACCTGCTTTTCCCTTTTTTGCCTCCCCCTTAAGAAAGTCTATAAGAAACGACGTGAACTAGCCGGAATGGACTTTGTTCCTTAAATTCAAATGCATTAGAACATTTATCGAAAAAGGTATCATTGAGAAAATCACATACAAATACCCAAACACTCATTCCGTTAAGTATTGTGGACCAAAACGCTTTATAGTTTAGAGTTGTAGCAAAAAATAGACCATAATAAGAGATATAATATTTTAGAAGTAATATAATGGGTTAGGGGAAAAGTAATTTCGTTTTTTACATGTTTTTCAAAAACGAACTTATCCATTTGTTTGGATATATTTTGTTCTTCGATAACTATTGCTGAATTACTGCCTAAATATTTGATGATTTCAACATTACTCTGATAAAATAACAATTCATTTAGTGTTATCAAATTATTATAAATATACAGAGGCTATCTAAGATAATGAATTGCGAAGTGTGTTGAACAAAAATACAGTTCAAATCATCAATGGACTTTCAATAGCTTATCAGTCAATGATTCAACTTTTTGTCATTCGTTTACATACGAAGAAGGTTAAAAATGACAACAAGTACCACACGAATTAATTAACAATACTAAGCCAGGCAAAAGATAGAGTTATCCATAGCAATTTCTATGGGTGATGGGTTAGTTTAGGAAAACTATACACGTCTACATAGGAGCGGAGTATGTATAGCCATAAAGATCTTATGTGCATATAGTAGGATCAACAAAATCAACAAGAATATTTAACCACCTTTTTGATAAAGCCATAATTTCACAACAAAACGTCTTCGAAGCTTTATAATACATTAAGGTAATTTTCCAAAAAGCATCTCTAATAATAGTCAGACGAAGCAATGTCCGAGCTGTAAGGTAGGTGCATCAAGGCTTCCCAGTCAATTTTTGAAGAACGTGCGCAGTATTTTTCCATTTTGGTCAGTAAAAAACAAAATAAGACGAAAATTACTTTCGTGAATATCCTTAAGTTACTAAAGTAGCACTTTTCAGTATTTTTACCACTTAGTACCCTTCAGTACATAACTGTACAAAATCGCATGATTTGATTCTCATTTTGATTTGGGATTATGTGTCCTAGTTCCGTGTTATCCAAGAGTTGCGGCACTTCGGTTTTAACATAGGAGAAATTATACATGTTTTGTTGCGAATCTCTTAATTTTCGTATAACAGTTGAAATCCGAATATATCGGGGTAAGTAGTTTCTCCTACAGTTTCTGGCTTCATCCCCACTACTTCTCAGGACAAAACCCCATAACTAAATCTCGTAGATCCATTAGATTATAGTCATTTGCTTGTAAAACAGAAACTTGTTACACCGACTTCAAAAAAGGAGGAGGTTCTATCTTCAACTTTATATTTTTTAATATATGTTCGCCGATTGCTCTGCCTATTATAGACCGATTTTCAAAATTCATTTTTTATTCGAAAGAATGCACTTGCGAGATGGTCCTATTGGAACCAAGTTAGGATCTGTTGGGGGGAATGAGGGAAATTGAGGGAAAACCTCAAATTTCAAAGGCATGTACAAAGTTTGCATATATTTTTTATCGGATATTCGTGTAAAATGTTATTGCTGAACTGATGTGACGGAAAATCGGAAGTAGTTCAGCGTAAAAGCCATTAAAAGTATGCTTTTTAAGCACCAACTATATCATATGAAAAATAGAAGTACCGCAATTGCCTATTGCTTCTGTGGTGTAATGGTTAGAGTGTTTAGCTCACATGCGGAGGTCGTGGGTTCGATTCCCAACGAGGACAATAAGTTTGATAAGAACATTTGTCTACATTTGTACTATACATATTTTATATTCTACTATATACACACAATTTAGCTTAATACCTACGTAAACTTATTTATCTGTTTACAGTATTATTTTAACCACTACCAACTAATCAGTTTGTGGCATATACACGTGTAGTAGATAGGTTAAATAAGGTTTTTGTTTATTTTTATTTAGTTATTACGATTATTATGTACATACTTTTTAATTTTTTTTTTGTGTTAAATATCTAAGTTTGATTATATTTTACTGAGTTCCTTATTTATTTTTTAAAGTCAATTCAATTTTTTTAAATATTTTATTAAGTTTTTTTATTACATTTATTTTCTTTTCTTTTTGATATGTTTCGCACGAAATTTTGCATCAAGTTTATTGAGTGATTATTGATACTGTGCAGAAACAGAATAAAATGGTGAATAGTTCATTTTCCGTTATACTAATGATGAAAGCTTAAAGACCGTCTTTAACATGACTAAAGTAACAGATATATCCGATCAAATATAGCAAATATGTCGACATCTACTTTAAATTTCTGAAAATGAATTATTAATATTACCGTTCGTGTTATACATCTATAAACTCAGCGATCGTCCTCAATAATTCTTCTTCACTATTCGTAATAATTAAAATAGTAAAGGATTTAGATGAGACTGCTATTGAAATAGGAGAGGAGAATGGATATCGCTACTGTTGATACCGATCTGACAACGAGGGTCAACTTCGTTTCCAACTGCGAAAGGCAAATTATTACCGTTCCTCACGCGAGCTCACAACATTTTTCTCAGCCTATCGGCGGCATACTTGTTCATTCTAAGTAAACAACTCGTTAAACTGATTAGATATTTAATTGGATTTCGACACGATGTCGTATATTTTCCAGAAACTCATGGCAAAAAATAACGTCACAACAACAGTCTAAAATCCTTGTTTTTAGTGACTACATTAATTTTAAATCATATATTTTCTACATAAACAGCAATATTTCAATAACCATGTAGAGTAATCTAAAAGTTATAGTGGTTTTTTCCAGCAGTTGAATGAATTGCGCTTGAAATTACATTGCCATCTACCGTATATTTTAGATCCAGCATCTATTGACAGCTCGCTGTTTGCTAATAGCAAAATAATGCTCTTGGAAACCTATTTTGAAAGTGACGACAAATCGAGTGAAAAAGATATTATAAAATATGGAGGAGTGCTGGACTGAATACTCCCTAACCGTGGTAAACTATCTGTGTAAGCCTTAAACAGCCAGATAATCCTTTCAGGAGTCTTCAGAAACAATGGAGAGCTCTAAAAAATATCCATCAAGTAATTTATGAAATAGACATACATATATTAGCAATATGTGCTTTTTGACGTAACATATGTTTAGAGAATGTTTTCGAGAACTGTACATGTATGTATTTTTTGTAGTATCTCTTAAAATATTTAGTAATGGTGTGAAAATGTTTAAAGTTTAAGAAGAATTGTTAAAAATAAATAAATTGACGAATTTCCTTGAAAATTTAAAGAGTATTTATACGAGATAAAATCAATTTTAACTTACCGCGGTTAAGCCTAAAAGAGAACAGAATTTCTGAGCCCATAGGAATAAAAATAAGGAAACATCTAAGATAAAATAATAAAGAAGTAATAGAGTCAATGAAGAATGACAGCAAATTAGATAAAACTCATACAAAGCATACTATGGCATCGAATATCTTTTAAAAGCATCTACTAAAATAATGTTAGCAAAAAGAATCTCTTTAGTATTTATCCTATGACTATGTCAGCTTTACAGGTGATAGTTTATTGCCTATAATTTCTAACGGTTTTGACAGACTATATATCAAGAAGCTTAATATAATGATTGAAAATAGAGATATTAATTATTTTATAGTATTCCTAATAATATTAATCCCTATAATACTGAATAATTTATTTGTACCGATCTTGAGACATGTCGAATGTTACATCATGGAATAATGGTCAACAAAATATCCAGAAATATAATCCCAGATGTTGAACACGGGCAGGGTGCCAGCAGCGACAACTGGAACACAATAACGAATAGCTGGCAACCCCGAGACGTTTATCTGGGATGTTATTGAAGTGTATTTTCATCATTTTCCATCATTCAGTAACCGACCATCGTTTGGTTTAGACGTGCCACCATCGACTTCCCAAGCCTCGTCTCCAGGTAACACCGCTGTCATCCATTTTATCTATCTTATATTTTCTACATTTTTTATATTACCAATAAATAATGGTCACATAATGCAAACACCATTGTTTCATTTCGTTTTACCTCCATTCACCGAGCCACATCATCTACCCTAAATATTATTGGATTTCGTAATGACGCTGAAAAAAGCACAGAACTATATAATAGACACATCTGAAATACTGGCAAACCAAAAAAATAAAGATCTGATTGCTAGATTACAATGCTAGGTCTAATTGCTTACAAAGTTATAACACACAAACCTGCATTACTTTGCGGCTGTCACTAGTCTTTTTTGAAACAATACACACACCTAGAGTAACGATTTTATTCAGTTTTTAGCTAGTGAATACACTACGACTCGGTGATTCCACCAAATATACAACAAGAAAAAGCTTCGATATGGAAGATTATCTTATATCACAGAAATTTGCAGATTATAATATATGATTACTGCAAATTATAATATATCACAGAAAAATATTCATATTTTGAACATGAAAAAAAAACTATTAGTTTGAAACTAATCGAAAAAGCAGCTTCAGTCAGTTCGTGTGGTAGCATCCCATGCAAAGGTCAGAAACTGGGAATGAAAAACTTTTAGATTCATTAGGCAACCTAAATTTTGAATTTATTTTAGCATTCTTTTGGCGATTTCTTTATATTTACGGTCTTTATGATTCCCTAAAAATTCTCTGTGATCTTTGCTGAAATCAACCCTTCTTTTTGAGGATCTATCTAATGTCTGGTCCGATGAAAACACCTTTTTTCACTTTTGCTTTTCAATCTCTTTGATTTTAAGTCAAATTGAGTATTTTTCCGACCAACCAGTATAGGTTGCTTTACTTTGAGTCTAATCTGCTCTGCTTCTTATCGAACATAATGTTTCCAAATTAACTCACCATCGATATCGATGCCAAAATATTTAGCTGATTCTGCCTAAAGATATGGGCATCTGTCAATTGATATAATTAAGTATGTATATATGCCATGATAACTGTGTGGTCTTTTGCCTATTTAAAAAGTATTTTTTCTTGTTGCAGCAAAATCCGTTTTTTAATTAACAAATGAATTATGTATTAATTAAACATAATACCCGAAAATGCGAGGACTTATTAACAAACAAAACAACTACAACATCCGAATGGTAAATTAGGAAACCGACAATGGAATACGACCAACAACAAATCCCCTCTCCCCCTCCTGCCAGATCCATTCTGCGACTCGGTGGGGTTGGAAACGCGAAGGGTTTCGCATTTCGACGGATATTATACGTTGCCGTTTCATTTCCTTAAGAATAAGGGTCTCATAATCGGACCGGATAATCTGGAGGGTGTGCTCAACGTCAAATTGGACTTGTAATTTTCCAGTTTTCGCTCATATCGCGTTTAATGGCGTGGAAACCGGTCGGAAACCGTACGAAATTCGGCTATACGCCAACGATATTGCTCCTTATTCAGGCACGGATGAGCAGTACCGATATGAATTATGAATTTCGACAGCTCGGCGGGGGTTTATTGTTCAACCTGTCAGAAATTATCAGGTTTTCCTATAAAGAACATTACAAGGTGTACTTGGGAAGGGGAGTTATTTTATTTTATTTTATTTATTTATTTGTTTTTATCGTATTGACGGGTGTCGTCATTTCCCGATTATACAATAGCACGGTGTTGATCTAAAGGGGGCGTGTATGTGTAAGTGTATATATAAAATAATAAATTATTAAATAAATGAAAGTAACAAGACAAACAGGGGGGTTAAAAGTATAAATAATGTATATACAATGTAAAAATGAACACAAATAAAGGACTACTAACATAACCGTAACGAAGTAGAGGTTCTATCCTGACAGCGCACATCAGCACCCATGCCGAAGTAGTAATGGTTATTTGGTCAGTAACACTAAACTTAGCATAGGCTAGATTCTATGGAGTAAATCGATTTATAGAGATCCGAGGAGTATGTCTGTATTTTCTCCTGTTAAGGCATTTCTAAAATTTTGCAGCCCATACTAAGTGGCCCATACTTGCAGCCCATACTAATATGTGGTAGGCTGAAATAGAGGCACGGTGACAAAACTCACAGTGAGCAGACGGGCTCGAGGTCATTAAGTGACCGTAAGAGAAACGAGAGTGGCCCAATTTCAGTCAGTAACGAAGTAAAGGAACGAGAAGAGAGGAAGAAATCAGCTTTAACCCCAAAAAGCCTGTAGTGGCTGGCCTCCTAGGCCCACCGACCTTGTACCTCGTTATTTGTGAAACAAGAAACGAATGGGATAAGGTCAGTATGGATACAAATGTTTGCGATGGGGAGGGGAGAGGAGGCTGCCGATTTAGCCGCACTATCTACGTGCTCTTTTCCCGGTATAAAAACGTGAAAAGGGGCCCACAGTAAACTTATCCTGAACCCATTCAGATAGAGAGTACGGATGATTGATAGTGAGCGCGTGACCAGGAGATAGTTGAACTTCTGTTCCAGGAAACAATTGAGAGCACTTCGGGAGTCGGTCAGGATTAGCCATTCTTTGAGGGATTGTGTTGAGATGAACGATAAAGCTTTGAATATCGCGAAGAGTTCAGCGGTCTATACTGAACCCCTTTCATTTTAGTAATTATTAAAAAAGAAAAAATATTATTTAACTATTTAACTATTAGTTAAATTAAATGTTAAGTTGCCTGCAAAAGTGTATTGATCATGGAATATAATTTGAAAAACAACAAAGCCATTCTCGTTAATAAATTAGTCTTTTCATTAGGAGACTCAGAGGTGTCACCTCCTAACGGCCTATAAGTGTACTACCGATGATCTGAAAAGTTCTTGAGAAATTATACATATAGGGGCTTAATAACATTGTAGCGTTCTTGATGCATCTCGAATTATACATCGTAGAATATTGTCTACAAATACCCACAAATATAATCCCAGGTGTTGAACACGGACGGGATGCTAGCGGCGCCATCTAGTAAACAATTCCGAAGATCTGCCAACCCCGAGACGTTAATCTCGGATATTATTGAAGGGTACTTTCGATCATTCAGACACTGACCAGCGTTCAGTTCAGACGTGCCACCATCGACTGCCCAAGCCTCGTCTTCAGGTAACACCGCTGCCATCCCATATGTCATGCACATATTGTCTAATGTATTATCCATAATTTTATTTGCCAATAAATAATAGTCACATAATAACTGTTTCATTTCCTTTTACCTCCATTCACCGAGCTATATAATTTACCCTAAACATATTAGAAAAAAGAAAAATTATTCCAGAACATCAATTTGGGTTTCCTAATAAGCATGAATATGCTTAGAACATGTGAATAGTATTCTAAACAGAATAAACATGATGATGCCTTGATAAAAGATATTGTTCGGATGCAACCCTGGGCATATATGAGGATTTTGATAAATATGGCAGGATTGCAGGTTAAATTACTTTATATAACTTCATTATAATATCCAATGTATTTAGGAGTTCCGCCAGTATACTGCCATAGCCCGACACCGATACTTTTTTAGAAATAGGCCTGAAAACAGATATACAGTAGATCAGATGGCTGACTAATATGGTCACAGAATGTAAAGTCTTCCTCTCTATCACTGCATATTTAATCTAACCGAATTGTTATGGGATGTGGCAAAGAATTACTACAGTAGATATGCAAGTCGAGAAAGATATACAGGCAAGAACTGTTTGGATATGTGGAAAGAATTGTTTACAATAAAACCCCTCGGTTTGGATGAACCCCGTGAGATACAGGGAAGAAGAAATTGACAAATGGTGGAATCATGAACTAGTGGTAGATTAGAAATTAACGGCATAGATATTGACTTGAGTACTGGCTCGGAGTTGGACAGTGAGTGAATGAAACTTTCTGAAGGGGAGATTGAGATTCAGTCCTGACAATACCGAGACAGAGTGATGAGAATAGAAACAACAAAAGGTGAGTATACAATTAATATAGAATAACTGAAGAAAATCGTATTGTAAAGTGTGAACGATTTATGTGTTCTGGTCTGCTATGTGTGTAATTGTTCAAAATATATACTAGCATTTGATTAAAATGTACGAGAAGAGAATGAATACTAACTATTTTGCTGATATTGCAAATGCATTAGGAAGAACGCAATGATTAAATCTAATTTTATGAAGAAAAATGTACACAGGCGGTAACAGAAGAGGCTAAGGAGATATAGGGCGAAATCGTAAAAAAGTAAATGTTCTCTAATGAAAATAAAATATACTACTATATACATAAATTAACTCTAACCTATAAACTATTATGGCTGCTTAATCAAATCCTTCCATAATATATACTTTAGATGTACTATAACGTCAAAATAAATTATATTTCATAACATTTTTGCTTCATTATTTTATTAATATTCGAATTTGTCATATACCGAAACTAAAATAAACAAAAATGCGTAAAATATCAACGTTAAAAGCGCCAACATTGTATCGCTTTGACGTTATAAATTGAAAAGACGTGAGTTCACTGCTACTTTGGATTGACTATATATGGAGTTTAGAGTAACATTTAGAATATGTTCTAATATAATCTACCTAGAATAACTAATTAAGATAAAATTTACAGTTTTACACAGAAGATCATTTGATGAAGTGATTATCTACATATTATAACCATCAGAAATGCTTATTTTCCATTATACAGATTGTTGGACCACTAAGAGTAATAAATTAAAAGAAAATAGTAGGCTGAATGTATAAATATGGCAACCCTCGTAAATTTGGCGAATTTCGGTTGATTAACTGATACAGAAATCCCGGCGGCTGTGTTTGTGTTTCATCATCAGCAGAAGCATCAGCATAAACGGTTCAATTTAGGCTAATTCCGAAACACAGACGTCACAGGAGCGACGTTCACCTCAAAACCCCTTGCCGGCGTGCCCATGAAAATAAATCACTCAGCAAAAGGTAGATGCCGCCCGCTCGGCTAACAACTACCCCAACAGCACGCGGCCCGACTATATCAATAAGTGTTTGCGGAAAGGGGTGGGCATTCGCCCTTACGTTCCGGTGGTAATTTGTACGCCGTTCGGTTCCTGAGTGTCGTTAGAAGTCTCTGCTCGATTGTCGATACTTTGCCGGTCTCTGTTGACTACTTTGACCTTTATATGGAAATCCGTCGTTAAAATATAATTTTTTATCGAATAGTCTGAGTTATAAATAGATAAAAATCTGATCAAAAAAGTCATATAACAGGTCAATTGAAAAGTCCCCGGCCTGACGCATAGATGGCGCTAGTAGAATTAAATCCATATGTTTTTAGTTAGCCCTAACCCTCAAAAGATGCGTGTATAAATTTAACAGTTGTCGGACCATTAGTTTGTAAATTATAGCATTTTAAGTGAAGCACCTTTGTTATTGTGAAAAAAATGGATAAAAAGGAATTTCACGTGTTGATAAAATATTGCTTTTTGAAGGGAAAAATACAGTTAAAGCAAACACTTGGCTTGATGCCGAATTTTTGGGAAAGACAACCATCAAGGATTGGTATGCTAAGTTTAGACGTGGTAAAATGAGCACCGAAGACGGTGAACGGTGACGCCCAAAAGAGATTGTTACCGACGAAAACATTTTAAAAAATCCACAAAATGATTTTGAAGGACCGTAAATTGAAATTGAATGAAATAGCAGACGTTTTAAATATATTAACTAAACGTGTATATCATATCATTCACGATTATTTGAGCTCTGTGCAAAGTGGGTGCCGCGCGAGATCACTTTTGACCAAAAACAACGACGAGTTGATTATTCGGAGTATTTGAAGATGATCAGGCGTAATAAATTCGAGTTTTTGCATCGATATGTGGCAATGGATGAAATATGGCTCCAACATTTCACTCCGAAGTCCAATCGACAGTCATCCGAGTGGACTGCACACGATAAACCCGCTCCAAAGCCTGTGAAAACGCAACAGTCGGCTGGCAAAGTTATGGCGTCTGTATTTTGGGATGCGCATGGAATAATTTTCATTGACTACCTTGAAAAAAGTAGGACCATCAACAGAAACTATTACATAGCGTTATTGGACCGTTTGAAGGACGAACTCGCCGAAAAACGGCCTCATTTGATGAAAAAAAAGTGCTGTTTCACCACGACAATACACCGTGCCAAAAATCCATGAATTGCTTGCTTATCCACCGTATCTTCTCCAGATCTGACTATTTCCTGTTCTCAGATCTCAAAAGAATGCTCGCTGGGAAGAAATTTTTGTTGAACGAAGAGGTGATCACCGAAACTGAGGCCTATTTTGAACCAAAGGACAAATCGTACTACAAAAATGCTATCGAAAAGTTGGATGGTCGCTATAATCAGTGTATCTTGAAGGGAATTATGTTGAATAAAAAAAACTAATTTTGTCAAAAAATATGTTTTACTATGGTAGGCCGGGGACTTTTCAATTGGCCTGTTACATATAGGTGATACAAGGTTTACCAGATAATTTATTATAAAAAGAGCACAAACCACAGCTAAGCTGGCAAAAAAAATAAGCTAGTCCCTCGTATATGCGTCATTATAAGAAATATATTTCCGTTAAACGACGAAAGCAAGAATAAAGACGAATTTTAAGCTTCATATCCAACGTAAAACACTTCAAAACAGACACGCAGCACCATGACGTAAATATAATACTAATGAGGCGGCTGACACACAGAGTCTAAATGAAAAAAGGAACTATCTCGAATCTATTTTTCTTTATCTGGCCATGTACCGGATACGCGGGCATCATTGACGGATTTCGAGAGGATGCGCCTGTCTTGAGACAAGTGGAGCAATGAAACGGCCATCCTCGTCTAAAAATTAACCAAAAGTTAATGACCACTAGCTAAAATTAACCGCAGGACAGAGATACATACGCTGTATTGAGTAACATAACGTAACTGCACGTACATTTCGAGCTGGCTGCGTGTCTTTGTGACGAATATTGTTGGATACGTGTGTTTAAATATCGTATAATTTACGTATTGTAACAATCGGCCATTGTTTCTGATATAATTGGTTCATTGAGAAATCACAGCATTTTAACAGAAGCGTTTTTCAACAATAGACTGTATAGTAAAATTGTCATACAATTATTTTTAAGGACATTGCTAGCCTTACCAATTATTAACTAGTTATAACTATAGTATATCCAAAGTTATTGCACTGAATATTAGTACAGACACTGAAATATCTCAAAAAATGAAGAATATGACCTTGAATTCACCGAATAAAAACCGTTCTTATACGAAGAGGGCGACAAATCAGAGGAGAGATCAGCTTGATGTTAGCTCTATCAGAGATTAAATGTATGAAATGTATAAAAACAGTGAGGAGTTTTTCAATACAAACATAATTTAATACAATTATTTCAAAGGAAACTGTTCGCCTGAAAAGTATCGAAGAGGTCAAATGGAACTTCTGGATATTGCTTTTAAAAGAATACAATGTTTGAAAGAATATAATAAATTGAAGGAAGACTTATCATTTCAATTTATATA
This sequence comes from Rhynchophorus ferrugineus, assembly GCF_030347505.1. Lineage (NCBI taxonomy): Eukaryota > Metazoa > Arthropoda > Insecta > Coleoptera > Curculionidae > Rhynchophorus > Rhynchophorus ferrugineus. The sequence continues at coordinate 3,413,550 of NW_027472583.1, read as the reverse complement.
TTTAGATAAGACATGGATATTTCCGAATGGGACCGATATACGCTATGGTCATTCATGGCAAGATAAGATAATAAAAATGTGTGTTATGACAACAAAAGTTGATGGAAAAAGCTAAATGTTCAATTGTGTGCCAATTCACTACTTTTAAAACGTAGAAAACAGTATTCACATGTTAAAATCTATAAGGCATGGTTTCCATAAGCTTCACACAGCTTTCGATGACCTTCAAACTGAAGTAAAAGTGTAAAACCTCCCGCAACTACGATTTACTCGGTACATATTCAGACATTTTCAATCCACTGAACAAAATATTTGTTTACACTTCCACATTAACAACATCTGTTGTAAATCCTTTAAAATTAATTTATAGACCTAATATTTTGATTGCCTTGTATACTGATTCATAAAGTGTTAATTTTGTTATTCCCAAGCCGATGCTTAGTATTAAGCCATACGCAACAAGCCATAAGACCAGAAATTGATATCTTTACAACGCTCCGAACTCATCAAGAGTTACAGCGCCGCTGGTAATTCCCCTTGAACGCCATCATAATTATTTCAAGCGGCCAAATGGCGAGAATGGAGAGACAAACTGGGACACCGATATCGCTATTCACTCACATATCATCGCTTAAAGATTTACTTGGGCGTACAATATTGTGAAAACCTTTTACCGAACAACTTTCACATCACTTCCATCTTCACATATATGATAATATTCAAATAACATTAGTGTGAACATGTAATTGTTTTGAAAATATACTATCAATAATTTATTAACAAAGACTGTGTAGTTAAAAATATTTTATGTGGTAATGCTCCATGTTAACGAAACAAAGCTCAATATCTATTTTGTATTTGCTAATAATATAACAACTCATTCAATATGATTTCTAAGTTGGAAGGTTAAAGAGTACCACTGTAATATTTTGACAAATATTTTATTTCTTATGAAAAAACTAGCGACCCGCCCCGGCTTCGCACGGGTGCAATGCTGATTCTAAATTAAATACACTACAGAAAAAATATGAACGTTGTATATAAAAACATAGCGGCCCGCTCCGACTTTGCACGGGCATAAAATATATATGCCTATGTCACTCAATGAAAACATGATTAAAATCGATCCAGTATTTTTGGTTCATTCATTACTGCCCTTGGCCTGCACGCATTAAATTTGGAGTAAAACAATTCCTCTTCCCCTATACTTACTATGAAGATTTCCTGCTATCTTTGGAATATCTAAATTCATACAATTTTTATTACATTACACATTTTTAAACGCAAATTTTAAATTTGTAATATCTCCGAAAATATTTGTTTAATTTACATGCTGTAAGGAACCATATTGATCTATATTAATTGCACACTGTATTTAAGGTACTTAATAATAATTCGATAAGGATTAATGCCGTATTGCTTAAAATAGCTTCATAAATAAGCCATTTTCTCACGTAAAAAGTAAACAATAAAAATGGTTAATGTGGGTTATCCCTAAAAGATAAACATATACCATCGCGGACTTTTGTGTAGACCTTTTTATGGTGTACAATACTGTAGTACATTAATTTGATCTAACTCGTAGGGTTAGGCAGCGTTTTTGCTAATTGCTAAATAAGCCTAAAAAAATAGGTTAATTTACGACATCACGTTAGAAACCTCTAAAATTAGCAATGTTGCCTTAGTATATTATGCATGTATTATACATATAAACCTTCCTCTTGGATCACTCTATCTATTGAAAAAAAACCGCATCAAAATCCGTTGCGTAGTTTTAAAGATTTAAGCGCACATAGGGATATAGGGACAGAAAAGGCGACTTTTTTTTATACTATGTAGTGATAACCAAAATTAATGTTTGATACATATGATTTTATTTAACACATTTAAATTAATTTCAATTGTGTTTGTTGTACAATGTAAACTACGAAAAATGATACCTATAAAAAACCTATACAGGGAAACAAAATGAAAAAGAAACTCATAGTATGAGAAATTGAGGTGAATTGAGGAGAATATGAGGTTTGATTCAGAGGATGAACAATTGACCCACAAAAATTGTAGAATACAAAACAGGGAAAATTTATGATTCCCAAATATAGGGTGGGCAAAAGCTAACATTGACTCAATTTCCGCCGAGTTGCAATAATGGAAGGATTATTTTCAAGTAATATTGTCACTATTTCTGCTCGTTCTTGTGGCCTATATTTATCCATAATAAAATTTGGACGTCTACACAACACAATGGTTAAAGTGAATCTGAGTTAAACGTGACATAACCAAAATGGTAGCGGGACTTTCGCCCCACCCTTTATATAAATCTCAAATATAAATTTAGGAATATCTAGGTAATAAAACCTCGACGACAAATCGGAAAACTGCTTAAACTACATCTAATAACCGCTAAAAATATGAAGCAATGAATGTGGAAATTCACGGAGAGAGATAAAAATTACTATAAAGAGAGAAAAAAAGTTGACGAACGTGACAGGGAGTTTGTAGAACAGGAGAAGATGAGAATAGAAATTGAGTACTTAAAGGGGTGGATACGAACACAAAATAAGAGAATAAAAAACAAAAAGAACAAAAACTGGATAGAGTAAATAAAGTAAATAATAAAATGATAAATTGTCCATATAAAATTCTATTTATTTTATTTCTTCTTTGCGTAAATGAATGCACAAGTACGAGTTTGTTTATTTAAATGAATAACGTAAAATTTAAAAATGAAAGAATATAAAATTGATACGTAATGGTGAAATGAATTATGTATTGGATGGATTCTGTTATCGGACCCAACTGATGATTATACACACGTCATATAAGATTTCTATTGTTTTTGATTCTTGAGTTTCACTTTCAATACTTTTTCTATCTTCTTTGTGTTCTTAGTTCTGTAACTCTTTAATTCTTTGACAAATTCTGATTCTCATTATCGATGAATGGCGTTTTATCACTGAAGCTTCTTTGAATTCTTGATGGTGTCTAAGAAGGTTGGTTCAAGAAACTCTTTCTTGCATGCCGATTAGTTCAGAATTTCGGGGAGGGAAAGACTCTTCCAGCTAGGAATATCTTGCGCCCATGGAATACCTGCGTTAAGTACTATTCTTGAAATGTATGGTTATAGCCATCATAATAGGTCTCCTACCAGGTCTAACTTCTTACGCGCTTCGTCTATACCCGCCACCTGAACCCTCATTATCTGGAAGACATCCATTTTGAAGGGCACGCGTTTTCGGTTTGCTGGGTGTCTTTCTCATCTTGGCCTAGCTTCTCCAGACATTCGATTTAATGCGAAATTTTATTGTTCCTAAGCATAATTATTTTGCCATGTTATAAATGTTAAAAAACATAAAGTAAACTTAAAGTTAAATAATTTTCTTAAAAACCAAACAAATAGTTGACGAATGAAAATGACGTGAAAAGCGAAACAAAGAAAAGAAATCAATAGAAAGGAGAATAGAAAAAACTTGAATTGGAAGAAGGAGGCTGATATATCTCAAAGAAACTACGAAGCTTCTCAAAAAGCTTTGCTCATACTAAATAATTTTCATTTAAAACAGTCGATTGTATTAATTTTTTTATGCTACCAAAAATAGAAACAATGAATTTCGTGAATATAATGTGAAGGTAATCGTATCCGCCAAACACATCGACCCTTTCTCCCGACCGGCGTAAATTATTAGGGGTTGAAAAGCAGCAAAAAATAAACGTGCCAGATTGATGGATCGCTGACGTTTTAACTACAGTTTTCGTTGACACTAATTGAGATGCGTGACGTCATTGATAGGCACGAAAATACCGCTTTCAGGGTGGCGCTTAATCCCCAACGATTTTATGAAAATTATGCACAATTCTGGAGGGAGTGTGTGTGTGTATGTATGATAATATTGACTTAATGGAGTTCCGAATCGCATACGTAAAGAGACGTCGGATATGGGGAAACTTTAAAAGTAAATAACTCTATTTCAAAATTAATTATATAAGTAATGGATTAAATAAGTAAGGGGGGCTAAAGCAATTAATAGCAGTGTAACAAATATTTCTGTATAATACTGTCGAGTATTTAGGTCTTAAAAATAATAAAATTCAGCAAATAAATCAATTTCAAAATTATTTATAACATAATAATACCTGCATCGCAAAAATTCCTATATGTACCTCACACTGACATAATAGGTATATGGTCTATCCAAAATCACAGTGAGCTTACGCCTATCGCAATTTGTAAATTCGTTGTAATATCAGACAGTATCTCCCTTCTCATTTTATACTGGTTAAAAATAGACACAATTCTGTAAGACTTGTTGGAACATGTAACCGAACTAACTTATAAAATTCGAGCAACAAATCAGAACAGAAGAAAACAAGAGAAAATTCAACAAAGCCACAAAGGAGCTGAATGAGCTAATAAATAAGGAACAAAATCAAGGAATTCAAAACTATTTAGAAAACTTAACGAAGACTGATGCAACGGAATATTCTCTCTGGAAAGTAAAAAAAAGAATGTAAGATAAAAAAAACCTCAACAACATAATCCACCGATTAAAATTGACAATACCTGGGCTAGAAATGATAAAGATAAAGCGGAAGTTTTCTCTAAATATTTAATGGCAGTATTTAATCCGTACCCGTCTGAAATATCCGCAACAGGAGAATATAACATAGTTGACTTTCATAACACTCCATTTCAAATGGATCTGCCACATGAGAAATTTACTGTTAAGGAAGTAAAAGAAACAATAGGTAAAGAAATCAATTCTAAAAAAGCTCCGGGTGATGACCTAATAACTGGAAGAATCTTAAAAGAGCTGTCAGGAAAGTGCATTAAATTTATAACATTCATATTTAATGCCGTGCTATGACTTAATTACTTTCCTAGCACTTGCAAAGTGGCTCAAATCATTATGATTCTTAGACCTAGGAAAAAATCAGAAGACCCCTCCTCTTATCGGTCTATAGGCCTGTTACGTGTGATCTCTAAACTATTCGAAAAATAATATATTAAAAGACTCAAAATAATAGCAGAGGAGACAAATATTACTCCAGACCATCAATTTGGCTTCCGTAATAAACACGAAACAATAGAACAAATACATAGATTAGTCAACCAAATTAACATAAACTTAAACAATAAAAAATATTTCTCTGCTGCATTTCTCGATATTTCTCAGGTCTTCGACAAGGTGTGACACACTGTACTGCATGTTAAATTGAAAAATCTTTTGCCCCATACGCACTTTCAACTGCTGAAATCGTACCTCACAGACAAACATTTTATTGTCAAACAAGGTGAGGAATACACCGACCTAGAGCCAATATATTCTAGTATTCCGCAGGGCAGTGTTCTTGGCCCGTTATTATATCTATTGTGTATAGCTGACCTACCGACGACAAGAAACACTACTCTTGCAACATATGCTGACGAAACAGCGGTTTTATCATCACACGAGGATCTAATATCAGCCACAAGAAACCTCTAACTTTATCTTAACAAAGTCGAATTGTGATGGAAAATGTGACGAAAGCAAATGAGACAAAATCTACCCATGTGACATTCACCCTTTGTAGAAGAACATGTCCTTCAGTACAATTGAATAATCATAAACTTCCGCAAGCAGCAACGTCTGGGAAAATATCTGGGAATGCATTTTGATCGACGTTTGACATGGAAGAAACAAATCGCAGCTTGGGGTTAAACAAAACCAAATTTACTGACTGATAGGGCATAAATTTAAAGTATCATTAGATAACAAGGTTTTGCTATATAAGTCGATACCTAGGCCCATTTGGAACTATGGTATTGAACTGTGGGGTATTACTAGCAAATCTAACATAGATATCCTCCAGAGGTTTCACAATAAAGTGTTGCGAGTCAACGTCGATGCTCCATATTACGTGTCTAACAAACTGATTCAGCATGAACCTTAGAACCCATAACGAGTGTAATTAGGAGTGTTAGTGCGAAGTACTTTGAAAGACTATTAGTGCATTCCATTGAAGTGGGCAGGCTCAAACGCAAACTACCATACGAACTGATTAATAGACACATATAGTAAGATTTAATAATCACTAGAATAAGCTAAAATACTTTTTAGAATAAGTTAGGATATACTTCAAAATAAGTTAGAATAGTATCTAGAATAAGATTTAGATCATAAGTTGTACAGCAGATCACTTACTGAAGTGATCTTCTACAGGTGAGGATAGTTATATTATATAACTGAAATCATATAATAATACTTATTGCCCACGGGCAGATTATTGACGTTCTATGAGATTAATAAAGAAAATATAAAATTAGCCCAGTTGTCAAATGTCTGCAAACTATTAGTGATAATAATAAACAGGCAAACATTGTTTAGAGCCTTGCTTGTTTTAATATATGTCAAATTGATGCTTAATATTTGTGATTCATTGAAAATCATGAAGCAATTAAATAATCGGCTAGAAAAATATTAAGTCTTTAATCAAGAACTTTGGGCAGGAATGAAGTGATGGGGGTCCTTCTTACTAGCAAAATGCATTGGAGAGGTAAGTAATTACCATTGGAGGTAATTAACACTATTGAACATTAAGTTGCTGAGGTTTTTTATTGGAAATATTTTGATTGTGTTGCAGATGCACTGAATATTAGTGTGGTTACTATCATTAAAATTTCCCAAACTGAAGAGAAGCGATATAATTTTGGATTTTCTGGATTGTTAGCTCTAGTCAAGATTTAATTTATAGAATATATAAAACCAGTAAGTTTTTTCAATATAAAGATAATATAAGACAATTATTTCACAGATAACTGTTAGTTCGTAAAGTATCAGTATAAATTTTTAGGGATAATAGATATAAGATAATAGGTTTATAGGTATAAGTCTGACCCTCATACACTGTTAAGAAACACAGGATACACTGTTAAATGGTGTAAAAATAACATTTAACAGAAAATAATAAATGTAGGGGTGCAAATATGGGATTGTACTAGAACATCAAACCTGCACTACGACCTCAAGATCAAATGGATCCACGAAATGATCTAAGATTTCGCTTTGAAACATGAAATAAGTTTGCTAAATCACTGCAACGTGGAAGCAATACTGCTACCAGCAGGGCATTAGAATAATAATAGATTAATTTTATTTTAATTTGGGAAATACATACTAATGTATTAATCCACTCGCCTTGTGTATTAATGCAAGTACAACAGAACAGTACTAATAAATTAATTTGTAAATTAAGATTGTACTAGGCAAATCTCATGTAAGATCCAATTAATAAAAAAATATAATAAAATTAGGAAATATTTGTTATTTAAAACAAAATAAAATATTAAGTCACCCTTAGCAAAACGCTAATAATAAGACTTTTAAAGAACGGAAAAGATCCCAACAAGTGGATAAAAAACTGCTGTAACTAAGTAATACCATACAAAACATTATATGTTACATTGCAATACATTATATTAACATTATTTTAAATTACTTGGTAAAGAAGAAAGGTATATTAGTACTATGATTGATACAAGTACTGTCGATACAAGTTTGATTTTATTTTGAGTTAAGTTTTCGACTTTCGATTCTACTAATTGTTCTAAAATATTGATAATTTTAATCGTATTACGATTAATTAATTATAAAAAAAACAATATCGCTCTTTCAAGTTTACTTCTCACCGAAATACGAGCCTGTAAATACTGACGTTTTCAGTATTAGATGTTTTGAGAAATAACAAAAACGAATTGAAATAATATTTGTTTTATTTAAGTGCGCATACGCTCATCTAGACAATCATATACTACATTTTGTTCACTTTCCTGTAGTTTACAAAAAACAAAAGAAGTGAGACCTAACCTCGTTTATCCTAACCTTACCTTTGTGTTCTTTCATGTAATGACTAAATGAGTTGAAACATTTACCCAAAAAAAAAAAATTGTTTCGTCAGAATGAGCTAGATGACTATAAAAAAATTAATATTATAAATAACAAAAATTAATTATTAACAAAAAGATTAAGTAATGTCATATATTAAGAACTTTTCCAACGAAATTACGTTTCATGCGTACTTTTTACTTTCGAAGGTTTTTACTACCACAAGAGGGAAAAATCCCAAGACAAAAATAAAAACAGATGTGAATATAAATCTTCATTACACTACATCCCCTTGCTAAAAAATATTGGTCCCTAGTTTCTAAAATACTGTAACATTAATGGCTAATTATATTTATAGTGTGTTATGGATAATTATGGACAAGTTATGGTATATGTAGGTTTCTTTTGGTAGTAAAAATTTAAATCATTACACAAGACAATAAAAATATCCGGTATAAAAATTAGATGATGTTACTGTGTATTAAATCGCATTGGGTACATTTATAACCAACTTTGTGTTTAGGTCTCTTTTTTCAGTATGTGTCATTTCGCCGATGTGTGAACAAAATATTTTTCAGTGCGTTGATATTGTAGCATGTTTTACTTCTTACTTCAATTTGAAAAAAATAGCGGCTGAAGATCATAAAATGATGTGTGAAGCTTATAGCAACCATGCTCCTTTGATTCCAACATGTGAATACTAGTATTAACATTATAAAAATATTGATTGGAAGACAAAGAGCGTCCAGGACAGCCAAAAAAAAATTTAAGGAATTACTACTGAAACCGTTAATGGAGATCGCTCTCGACTACAATTAATGCGTTTGAGTCGATCACTGCGCGATAAACGGTCGGAATACGAGCAAAAACACAACAGTGTTATTCTTCAGCATGACAACACTCCACTACAGGCGACAAACCCGGTGAAAATATACTTCGAAGCATTAAAATTGGAAATGCTACCCCAACCGTCGTATTCTACAGACCTTGCTCCTTCTGATTACCACTTGTTCCGACATATGCGGTTCACTCCTTATGAGGATATAAAAAATTAGTTGATTCGTGGCTAGCCTCAGAAGATACATTGACTGAAAGATGGGAAAAAGTAGCGGCTATCCATGGACAAGGCTTTGTATAAAATATATTGTACCGATTTTTCGTAATAAAAGTATCTTGTGCCCGTTAAAATGATACCTCCTAACAAATATCTGCCTCTAAATTTACTTTTATTAAAGACACTTTAAACTTTTACGTTGGAACATAAGAAAAACGCAACATAGTTAGTTAATAAATATACCTTACTCTTCTGAAACCCAATACTTCAGTGAAATTATTGGTAATATTAACTAAAAGATACATTGGATTTGTACCCATTAATAAATGATTCTTCAACACTATACCCCTATTTTTTTCTATGAGTGCTTCTTCATGTTGTGCTTTTCGATCATCTATCAAGTTCAAAGGTAAAGAATAGTTATATATCTTCAACAGTCATTCATATATATATATATATATATATATATATATATATATATATATATATATATATATATATATGTGTGTGTGTCTGTGTGTTATATAAATTTAGTATGAAGACGAGATGAAATCTTGTTCTAGATCCGTCATTCTGTATTAAAGAATATATTCCACTAGAACAAAGAGAAGAATGTTATGTCTTCTTCATTTTATAGCTTTAGCTACATGGAAAACATTAAGTTACGGATCCATTCGTTAAAAATAACAAAATTTACTTCTAAGTTTCATAAAGTCGTAAATGTCTACGTGTTACGTACCTTGTAGATTCATCTTAGGAGAGACAGGCCCTAAGATAAAAATAAGCACAGTAGTTAATATAAATCTTCCTTAACGACACACCCCTGGTAAAATATGGCCCCTTGTTATTTGGCAATATACATAAAAGTTAAAGAAAACAAAACGGATGTAAATATCAATATTACTATCAAACTGTCTTGGTTGTATTCAACAATTTCATGTATATTTTAACGTATTTTGCAATTGTGTGTGAAAAAGAAATTGTTAGGATTTAATTATTAACCAATATTATTTAAATTATTGTATTTTTAATTATTCCAAAATATAACCCTCAGATGTTCCTATAACCAAGTGCATTCCAAATGCTTCATAAAATATTGTTTTAAAACTGTTCGACAATGTTTGTTATTTCTTAATATGTTTTAAGAGTTGCTGGTAGCTTATATATATATTATATATATATATTATATATATATATATATTATATATATATATATATACATTATATATATATATATATATATATATATATAATATATATATATAATATATATATATATATATATATATAATATATATATATATATATAATATATATATATATATATATATAATATATATATATATATAATATATATATATATATATATATATATATATATATATATATATATATATATATATATATATATATATATATATATATATATCCACATAATATAATTATATCATCTGAGAGATTTGATTAGAGTTTGATCATTTCAGTAAAATAACGTAGATTTTGTTGAGCATTAAATTTTGCATAAATACTAATATTTTCATCAACATACCATAGATTTTTCCAGAGTTATGAACATATATTTTTAACGTTAGTTTGTTTCTTTTATCTTCACCCGTAGTGAATTTTAAATAAATGCTTTTTTTCATTTATATTGCGATGATCCAGAATTGTAGGAAATAAAAAAAATGAATTACCCAAAATTATTTAACTTATATTCAAAACACTTATCATCCTCTTAATGAGGCTTTAATATAAAGTTGGTTACAGATCTACCCGATGATATTTTCTGGTGACCGCCACGACCCTTTAGACCACTACGCATTCAGCTATAACAAGTTCAGAGGTTGGCAACGCCTGTGGATTAGTACCATGCAGTTCCAGGCTATAAAAGACCATCACGACGATTTCTCGTTCTCTTTTCTTTTCTCCACCCCCTTGTAACAGTACCACATCCACAACGCTACCCTACTTCCTTTACCTAACCTAACATCCTGTCAATTCTCCCGTCAACCACATGTATCATTTAATATCGAAATATACCACTATTTCTTCAACCAGTGTTTTTCGATCTCGTTCAAATTCCTTCCAAAAATAGTAGTGAGTGTTCGGACAAATAATCGCATTGACAACCACACATTTCGACCCACCGACTGACCGACCTGACGAACATTCCTACAATTGATGACCCCGAGGTGATCAAAGTACCTAACAGGTAAATCAGCTCAAGATAAGCCACTCGACAGGTGCTTGACACGTGCACGGAAGGACAGCACGAGGAATGGAACCCATCAACATCACATGGGCGACTGTTATCCCACGAGACTAGCCTGATGGACGAAAACCACAGAAGCCCATCATGTATAACATCAACACATCAACACACTTGCATCACGGAACGGGACGCGTAAGGCACCACACCTATAGGTACCCTCAAACAAATCGGATCGCCTAAGACGAACGACGTCCTGCTACAACTTCGATGGCAGCTGATCCCGTAAACCCTTCGCTCATATTGGGATCCCCATCTCATCAGCAGTCCCTGGGCGTTTGTTTGCGTGATAACGGGTGCACTCCGGAACCTCTACCATACAGAGATACGTTCCATGGTAGTTCCACTAGATTGGTACCATGCAGTTCCAGGCTATAAAAGACCATCACGACGACGTCTCGCTCTCTTTTCTTTTCTCCACCCCCTTGTGACAGTACCACTTCCACAGCGCTACCGTACTTCCTTTACCTAACCTACTATCCTGTCAATTCTCCCGTCGATCACATGTATCATTCAATAATGAAATAGACAAGTATTTCTCCAAGCAGTGTTTTTAGTTCTCGTGCAAATTCCTTTCCAAAAATAGTAGTGAGTGTTCGGACAAACAATCGCATCGACAGCCACACATTTCGACCGACCGACCGACATGAGGAACATTCCTACAATTTAATATATAGTAGCGCCATCTGTTGTAAATTCTTTAAAATTAATTTATAGGCCTTATATTTACCGATTACCCAGAATTTCTTACGGAAATTGAAAAAAGTTAAGTAATTCAGAGATTTTTTAAAATAATAAAATGCTTTAAATAGTAAATGAATTTAAACTTTTAAAGCAATACACCCACTATGGCAATTTCAAAAACAATTGCGCAATTATTTCAAAGCCGGCTGCTTAAATGTCCGCCAGTAATTGTTGAGAATTTTCCCCGGCGTACGTTTACGTCAACGCGGAGCACAAGTAACAGCGGAATAATGGCCGTTAGACTGTAAAACTACGCATGGGGTGTTTAGAGACATTCTCGGCCATTAAACCGGGGCGATCCACCCCAAAATCCACGCCAGGATTATTTCAGATACCCAAGAGGCCAATTGCAGATCGGTTCGATAAGAGTCCTTGTTAATTCGTTTCAGGATGACCCGAGTCCAACTTTTAGTTCTAACCGCAACCTCTGTGAAATTTATGGACTGCTGGTGCAAGTTCAACGAAGGTTTAACGTGTCGGAATGAAATTTCGTAGAACAATATGGTCAAGACGGTCGAGATATAGATACTGCTTAAAACGTTAACAAACATATTAATTCTACTATATAGTAAACATAAAAGTGGTTATCTAAATTTCTGTTAATATCTTGTTTAACTTAAGTTTGTCATATTTATTACCACTTACATTAATATAACACCTATAGAATACTTCGTAACAGTTCAATTGAAAATTGCCCGGCCTGACACATAGATGTGGCTACTACAATTAAATCTATATATTTTATAGTTAGCCCTCACCCTCAAAAGGTGCGTGTATAAATTTGACAACTATCGGATCATTACTTTGTCAATTATAGCATTTTTAATGAAGCAACTTTTGTTATTGTGAAAAAAATTGATAACAAGGAATTTCACGTGTTGATAGAAAATGTTGCTTTTTGAAAGGAAAAAATACAGTTGAAGCAAAAACTTGGCTTGATGCCGAGTTTCCGGACACTGCCCCAGCAAAATCAAGCGTCAAGGATTTGTATGCTAAGTTTAGACGTGGTGAAATGAGCACCGAAGATGGTGAACGCAGTGGACGGCCAAAAGGGGTTGTTACCGGCGGAAATATTAAAACATCCACAAAATGATTTTGAATGACCGTAAATTGAAATTGACACTCCAAGGATATCAACTGAACTTGTACATCATATCATTTACGAATATTTGGGTATGAGAAGGTTCTGTGCGAAGTGGGTGCCGCACGAGCTCACTTTTGACCAAAATCAACGACGAATTGATGATTCGGAGCAGTGTCTCAACATGATCAAGCCTAATAAACCCGAGTTTTTATGTCGATATGTGACAATGGATGAAACAAGGCTCCATAATTTCACTTCGAAGTCCAATTGCCAGTCATCCGATTGGACTGCATACGATGAACCCGCTCCAAAGCATGGGAAAACGCAACAGTCGGCTGACAAGTTTATGGGGTCTGTATTTTGGGATGTGACTACCTTAAAAAAGGAAGGACCATCAACTGCGACTATTACATAGCGTTATTGGACCGTTTTAAGGACGAAATCGCCGAAAAACGGCCGCATTTGAAGAAAAAGAAAATGCTGCTTCACCAAGACAATGCACCTTATCACAAGTCAGTCAAAACGATGGTAAAAATCTATGAATTGGGCTTCGAATTGCTTCCTCATCTGCCGTATTCTCCAGATCTGGTCTCGAGCGACTATTTTCTGTTCTCAGATCTCAAAAGAATACTCGATGAGAAGAAATTTTCGTCGAATGAAGAAAGAGGTGATCGCTGGCCTATTTTGGTTCGAAAAGTTGGAGGATCGCCATTATCAGCGTATCACCCTTGAAGAGAATTATGTTGAATAAAAAAAACAAATTTTGCCAAAAAATATGTTTTACTCTGGTAGGCCGGGGACTTTTCAATTGACCTGTTAGGGTAAAGAAGATTTCAATCTTCAAAATCACTGAATCATTTCACGGATGTTGTGATGCTGTGATACAATATTATTATCCATCATTATCCATAGAAAGAACTTAAAACACACTAATAAATAGTAACACGATATTTCTTGTAAAAGTCTACAAAAGTCATACAATTATCTCAAACTATCATTTGTCTATGCACGTGCATAAACCATTGCCATTAGTTTTAAGCGCAGGAAATGTTTTTCGTTTTAATTAGTGTTTCTCTCGAAAATAGATTTCCAAAAATATACCCGTTTTCGACGAGCAGCCCCAGCCACTGAAATCGCCTAATAGTCTGCCTAAAATGGGTTTAAAACGGCCCTACTCCTAATTACGTCCATACAACACCGCGCCGTAGGTACAAACACCCCCTGAATATATCCGACCCTTCTGTATTGCTGGGGCTTTAATTGATATAGGTAGCAGAGCTGGAACTTTTTCACCTGTCTCTGTCTACGAGGGAAATGCAAACAGTTTGTGGATACACACACTAAATACTTTAAATTCTAGTCTAATTGTGTAAAAATGTTACTCTCTCTTATAACATAACACATGGGCTAAAAAGTCCCGGGCGTAGTAAAGAAAAGGCGTATTTTTTGTATAAAGCTGGCTTTATTCAACAAGGTAATCTCTATCAAGAGCCACACAATCATTCCAATGCTGCTCTAACATTTCAATACCAATTTTGTAGAATTATTTATCTTTTGTATCAAAACATCTTTGTTACGAGTTACTGTCCGCCCAGATGACGACCGTTCTGATTCCGGAGTGAAGTAATCGATCCATGTTTCATCCATTGTCACTTATCGACGTAAAAATTTCAGTTCGTTACGTTTCAACATAGTCAAGCACTTCTCAGAATCATTAACACATTCTTGTTTTTGGTCAACAGTGAGCAAGCGTGTCACCCACTCTGAACAAAGCTTTCTCATAGTCAAATGCTCATGCAATATAAAACCAACACTTTTTTGATATCTTTATGATGTTAGCTAACTCACATTACTTCACTTTTCAATCAGTCAAAAAGATTTAATGAATTTCTTTAATAAGAACAACAAAAGTAGTGTCACTCTTAGCCCAATAACTCACCAACTTATGAGTAGGGTATAATAAATTTTAACAGCTTTCTTTTGAAGGTTGGTACTAACTGAAAAAGCGGTGAATTCAATAAAACTGGCGCTACCTATGTGTTAGACCCGGGACATTTGGTCGTTAGGTGTACAAATTAGTTTAGGTGTCTAATGTATTTATAAGCTTGGTGTTTATTTATATAAATTTTATTTAATTCAGATTTATTTATGACAACAAAAATACTACAAATACAAATGTATTAGTTCGGAACATTTAGCTAAGTTAATTTCTAAGATATCAATCCTGTAAGAATGTGTAACAAATTATACGTGAAACTAAGCGAATTTGAGACCGAACAAGATACTTGAAATAAGGAGAGTGCAGACGTCAAGAGCCAGACGGAATACGTTAACATTTCAACCCCTTGAAAGATCTCCGATGGTGTAAATAATAAAATATATATCTAGAAGCGTACTGACCTTGGAGACTTGTGGGAAGAGTTGAATCTCAGGGTATTTATGGGCGTATAGCTTTATCGAGGTAAAAAAATCACCATTAGATAAGTTTTTCCCGCACTAGAAATAATTACTAATCAGGTTGCGAGACGAAGTGTTCAGAGAGCCCACTTTATCAGTACAATGTACCTAAAGAAGGTTAAAACGTAAGTCTTCACCCAATCCTCAACACGAATCTTCACACAAGTTATGTAGTCTTCAAGCAGTCTTTACACAAATCACACAGTTTTAAGTGTGTGTGTGTGTGTGTGTGTTTTAATTTAAATTTTATTGTATATAGTTTTTCTCTTATAATGGGGAAAGAGATGCGCAACAAAAGGGATGGTGAAAGAACATCCCTATTTTTTGCCCATGTTTCTTTTTCAAAAAATATCGATAATTATAAATGGGAGACGACAGTAAAAGGTGAAAGGTTTAGGTTGAAAGACTATATACGTTCGCAAAAGCCTGAACAAGAATTAATAGAAAATCCTATAGTAGAAAATAAGTAAAAAACAAGAATAAGTAGAAATTATATTCAAAGTTTTTATTGGATGGGATGGGATATATCGAATAGCAATAAAGGATATTAGGGCCACATGGGATGGCAATAAAAATACATTTATTGCCACCATTAAAGACATAAAATAAAATTAGAAAAAGGTTAGATGTTTTAATAAAATAACGAAATTTC
Organism: Rhynchophorus ferrugineus; assembly: GCF_030347505.1. Taxonomy (NCBI): domain Eukaryota; kingdom Metazoa; phylum Arthropoda; class Insecta; order Coleoptera; family Curculionidae; genus Rhynchophorus; species Rhynchophorus ferrugineus. The sequence goes on along the minus strand of NW_027472583.1, from coordinate 3,397,428 downwards.
ATTGATTTTATTGAGAAGAAGAATATAGGATCCTGCATTTAAATAATTCAGTTAAATATGATATGTCAGTTTGAGGAAAAGTGATTTCGACCCAATCTAATAGATGGCTATGAAGTTGAACATCCCCTGTAATACCCTTTTAGTGCACCCATACTGCAGCTCTTCCCTCCAAATCACAAATATCTGTATAAGTACTGAGTGTTCTTTGAGTTTAAAGCTGATTTTTTCTCATAATTTTAATTAATGCAAATCGTGTATTCTATCCAGCTATGGTCACATCTTGGAAAATAATCAGATGGAAATCTGTAGTTTTTAAATTCTCCTCGTACCATCACCATTTTCTCTAACTGTGACATTAGGGCGACATACTATGAAACAGACCACCATAAGCCAAACCGTGGTGGTAGCATTAAATACGGAAGCGGCAGTTCAGGTAATTAATTGCGGAGAAGACGACATTAGGGCCGGGCCTTCGGCTCTACGGAAGGAGCTTTAGCGTCTTGTCTTTCGTCGTGTCGATAAACGAACCAGGATACGACGTGTTACGCGTGCTAGGTTTTCGGGACAGGATGATGGAATCATTGATCTCTCGCTGCCAGATGGTGTACGGTAAAAAACTACCTTTTTAATTATGCCGAAAATAAATTCGACCCGATCGACTTTCTCGGGAGCCTTAAAAGATGAAAATTCATCATTGTTATCAGGACAAAGTGTAGAGTTTCGTTTTAAAAATTGTTGGTTAACCATGTATTATAATCTATCTATAATCGACTTCAATAAAGAATGTTCAGTTTAAAATAGAAGCCCAAACGATACAAAAATAATAATAAAATTTTCTAACATATACACAAAATTAAATTACGAACAAAACAAATCCAATTTGTTGCTCGTACCGAATTCGAAGTGATATTATTGTAAATAGATAAGCAGGTTTAAGTAAGTATTAAGCTAGTAGCTGGTTTAGGTAGGAAACTGTAAAATAGGTGTAGAATATAGGTTAAATAAGAATTGCTTTTTTTTCTTAGGTATTAGAACGATTAATATGTACATATTTTATTTTAAAACGTTTCTTTTTATATTAAAAATGTATGTTAGTATAAATGGAACAGAGAGGGTAACAGGTCTATTAAAAAGTCCCCGGCCTACCATAGTAAAACACATTTTTTGGCCAAATTAGTTTTTTTTTATTCAACATAATTGCCTTCAAGGGTAATACACTGATTATAGCGACCGTCCAACTTTTCGATAACATTTTTGTAGTACGATTTGTCCTTTGCTTCAAAATAGGTCCCAGTTTCGTCGATCATCTGTTCATTCGACTAAAATTTCTTCCCAGTGAGTATTATTTTGAGATCTGAGAACAGGAAATAGTCGCGGGGGGCCAGATCTGGAGAATACGGTGGATGAGGAAGCAATTCGAAGCCCAATTCATGGATTTTCGACACGGTGCATTGTCTTGGTGAAGCAGCACTTTCTTTTTCTTCAAATGCGGCCGTCTTTCGGCGATTTCGTCCTTCAAACGGTCCAATAACGCTATGTAATAGTCGCTGTTGATGGTCCTTCCGTTTTCAAGGTAGCCAATGAAAATGATTCCATGCGCATCCCCAAATACAGACGCCATAACCTTGCCAGCCGACTGTTGCGTTTTCCTACGCTTTGGAGCGGGTTCATAGTGTGCAGTCCACTCGGATGACTGTCGATTGGACTTCGGAATGAAATGATGGAGCCATATTTCATACATTGTCACATATCGACACAAAAACTGGGGTTTATTACGCTTGATCATTTTTAATCACTGCTCTGAATCATCACCTCGTCATTGTTTTTGGTCAAAAGTGACGTTCACCGTCTTCGGTGCTCATTTCACCACGTCTAAACTTAGCACACCAATCCTTGTTGATTTTACTGTGGCAGTGTCCGGAAAACTTTTTGCTTCAGCTGTATTTTTTCCCTTCAAAAATCAATATTTTATCAACACGAAATTCCTTTTTATCAATTTTTTTTTCACAATAACAAAAGTTGCTTCACTCAAAATGTTATAATTCACAAACTAATAAAACGACAGCTGTCAAATTTTAACACGCATCTTTTGATGGCTAAGGCTAACTAAAAAAAAACAAATGAATTTAATTCTACTAGTGCCATCTATGTGTCAGGCCAGGGAATTTTCAATTGACTTGTTATATAGAGAAATGAACTCTTCACATATTTGGTATATATTTTAAATAGTTGATACATTACCTAATCATCTTGGTTATTGTTCTAATAAAACATGCTAAAGTTTAAGAATTATTCCAAAGTTGTTTGAATAATCTAAGTATATACAATTCTGTGATTGACAGCCATTATAACAACTTATTATATAATGAGCTCTATTATTAACGATTATTTGTAGTGTAGTGTATCCCTATTAGATTATAAGATTAGTAATCACTGTTATAACCAGCACTAACCTGTATAATAGATTTGGTCTGTTTGGAAACATCATCGGTAGATCCCTGAACACTTCTAGGGGCTCTTATACATCCGGGAAACATGGCTTTCGCGATCTTTACGCACCAGATCCGTTATCACGTAACAAAAACGAAAAATCTACGATAATATAACGCACTATTTGTCCTATAACTTTCACCATCAACAACAAACACGGGTTTCTCCATTTCTAGCAGAGTCAACAGAACAATATCGGAATCTAAAAGAAAATAGACACAATTATCATTTTATATTAACATTTTTCTTAATTATATTGCAACAAAATTACTAATTACATAAGTTTACAAATTCGAGTTAATTTTTGGACTCGAGCAGATGAGAACAATTCTTAACGTTATTTAATGCTCTGAACTAAGATCTTCAATGCGTGGTCTTAAGCGGTTCTAGTTTTCGAAATCGTACATGGCGGTAACACCGCCGTCTTACATCAGTTGGCGATCTTGCATTAAACATCATTTGTAACTTCTTATTGTGTTATGATTGTGCCTTGGATCGTGTGAAAATTTAGGGACAGCTTTGAATAGTAAATTCACAGTGTTTTTATTACGTTTGTGGATGTTATATGCTCGGTAAATGAGAGAAAATTATGACAAATACACTCAAGTATGCGTACTTGCTGTACTTTGGTTTTGCTGTAGTAAACACTGACAAGCTATGGGTGCCGAAATTCATTTTAAACACAAGAACTAAGTTTTAAGAACAAAGTTGTGCAAGTGGTCACTTGGTGAAATTGTTTCCTCTTTCTTTTCTTTCCTTTCCTCTTTCTGTGCATATATTTGTAGGATTTGTTATTCAAAAACTAATGACTGTCATTGGCATCGTTTCAAAGTGTTGTTCACAACTTTCTCAGTAATAACAAATCACCGGATTACAAGCACGTAATCAACAATTAGTTGCAGAATTATCATCAGATTGGAGATCGAATGTCTCTCAAGGAACTTTCTGCATTCACAACTTTTTTCTTTTCTCCCATAAAACTTAGCGATACCAGCGATGAGCAAAGAGAGCGGCTACAACAAGACGTAGCAAAAATCAACAGGTGGTACCAAGGATCTAGGGACAAAAAAAACCCTAATACGTGAAACACATCCCAAGCAGTATAAAAAACTCAGTTCAATTCATGTTCATTTCTGAATTATAACTTTTAATTCAATAAATGGTCGATAATGGTCAAAATTAGTAAAATAATGATTTTTTTTTAATATTTCGAAAATTAGAACCTAATTTTAAAAATGGACTTTGATTTAAGCTAAATTATAAAATAGTTTCCTGGTTCATTTGAAGATTTGACTAGTGATTAATAAAATTACTGCACCTCAATAGATGGATTATGATATTTAATTAAATACTAATTTTAAGCATAATAGACATTGGAGTGACATTAAAAGTGAGTTTAAGGTTTAATATAGAGAATAAAATGTTCGTCATCATCAATGGGACTCGGACAATATTAGTCTCCTACTTTTCAAGTCGTTTTCTAGGATCTTGATTCATGTCTTTCGCGAAGCTGCTTGCTACAGAAGTTTGTTAGTTCACTTAATATACATACAGCAGACATGTTCGCATAACTTTAATTTATATCTCTGAATTTTTTCCTCAACACTGATTGTCGCATCTCAGACGACTGATTTCACTTCTAATATATATATATATATATATATATATATATATATATATATATATATATATATATATATATATATATATATATATATATATATATAGATTAATAATTAATAATATTAAAATTATATAAAGATATATTATATAATATTATAATATATAGATATAATATATTCCTACGCACCATCTTAGAGAAGAAAAAGCTCCTGCCACGTAATATATTCGATTTATTACTACGACAGCAGATACCCATTTTTTCTCATGTTCTACTGATTTATTTACTTTTACCAATTGTATCATGCAAAATACTAGAAGCCTCAATATATTTATCTGCAAATATAGTACTATCATCAGCAATCATCAGATCATATGGAGGAGTTGTAGTTTCACACTGTCAGCCACAACTGTTTATAGAAACTTTTCCCATGCCCTGTGGTCGATCATGATTGTAAAGCTTCATGGGGAACTCCTTCCATCTCTCAAGACACCCACCGTGCGACTTTTTATGCACTCTTTAAATGTTTTTGGTAGATTATACCTATAACTCAATCTTATAAGAGTTTGATATACTGTTTGATGTATTAACATTATATTCACATTCACAATATAAAAAATACTAAAATCAGCCTAAATAATGAATTAGTGACTGTTATTACTGTTATATATATTTCGTTTTCCATTACATGTACTATCGTTATAATAATTACCATCATATACCGTATACGCATTAAATCCACACCGAAATCCATATCGAAACCGAAACAAGGAACAAAACAACGGACAGTCGGCCGTATTTCAGCGCACACTTCATCAGTCAACTTCAGATTTCATTAGAATCGCAGTGAGAAACATCAAAGGCAATCATCGTCTAGAAGTTGCATTCGAGTGTACCACAAATTGGTACATAATTAGATCTGGCTATCCGTCTATTTACGGTCGCACATCAGCTTGTTTTATTTAAAATTTCATAGCAAACTTTGATCTAAAACTTAACCGATATGCTTCGGTCCTATTGTTGTTAAATATAAATATTCTTAATCCCTATCAATTATAAATAAAATGTCTCTAATGAATCACTAATTTTTCTAAATGGTTTAGAATGAATATTGATTTAGTAATTATTTAGTATAGTAGCTTATTTTCTTAGAACGTTAAATAAAACATCATTAACAAAATTAATTAAATAAATAAAATATATTGTACAGTTGAATGTCCTATGAATTCAAAGGTTCAGTTAAATATTAATTGGTTGCATGTATTTTGATCAGCGATATTTATTCATCATCAAAATTCGAAGTGTCAGTATAAACTTTTAAAAAATCTAACTTAACTCTTAAATTTCATGGTTTTGATATCTCTCTACATTACATCTGTAGTATTATTGTGTTATTTGGTGCATACAGATGCTAATCATGGACCGCTAAAAATTGAATTTTCATCATTCATTTGTTGTTTGATTTCAATAAATCTGTTGCCAAGGACTATAAAACACTTCTACACTATTATGGTGAAACTGAAACTGGAGGTATTCTAGAGATGAATCAACGATTTCCAGATTTACATACTATGAGAATCAAAAAGGACGGGCGGCTCTAAAGAAAAAGACTACCATACAAATTGTTTAAAAATTCCGTTTCGAATGTTTCACCATAATGATTTTGTTGCTTTCCATGAAAAAAAAAGAGTTTTCTATAGACTATTGTGACTGGCGATGAAAAACGAATCAACTACGACCAAGTTGAATAAAGTATTGTTGCAAAAAATACCAGCAATATCCAGCAGCAGAGGTAAAGTTATTTTCTTTCGTGACAATGTTCGGCCACAGGTTACAAGACTGCAGTAGCTCAAAAGACGTTCTGCCGCATCCAGACATAGTGCTTTATGATTTCCGCTTGTTCAGATCGATGAAGCATGGCTTCATTGATTGAATGGCTAGCAAATTGCCATGCTGCCAGAAAGACGGAAACAAATTATATTAATTATTATTACCAATATCATCAATAAATCTGTTTATAATGTCAAATTATCATGAAAAGATTCACGAAAGTATACAATGTAGTTTTATCAATTGTTTGGTCCAAGTTTTATTAAGGATGCTATTTTTATAGTACTAAGAGTTCTACCTTATCTGTAAATATGGAAATTTTGATTCTTATCGATTTAAATGGACTACTAGTCCACAGTAAATAAATAATTAGGTAATAGGTATTTAAAACGTGATCTTGACGTATCGGATATGATGAATCCATTCGAGACTACAACCGCAATCAATAAATAGTGAGACAAGAGAAACAGCGTAAAGACTAAAACAAAATTTTATTATCCAAATTAATAAAAATAAAAATTATAATTTTTGAAATTGATATTTCTGGTTCAGTATCAGAAGTTTGCAGATGCAGATGTTGAGGGAAAATTCATAGTGTAAAATATTAAATATTTTCTTAAACAAATGCTGATTACCCCTTTGGAAGGCAGTTAACAAATTCAATCGACCAAGACATCAAAACTCGCAAAGTAGTAGAGAAAACAGACAGTAGACAAAAAAATATATAACTAAAAGGCGGAATTATTTGCTCAATAGTTAGCCAATACCATCGCATTTACCCTGTTGACGGACCTGCTACCTTACTAGAGTCAGAAAAACTTCAGTGTCAAAAAATACTCATGCTAAAATGATAAGTGATCAAGTACTTAAGGAACTACCAAGATATGGAAACCTTGACAACGGTTACAATAACAATATTAATTTATTGTTTAACATATTGCAATGATTTTTTGGTATAGTCGTATGAAGTGAAGCACTGCTCAGACAGTTCAGGCCTAATATACCGGAACGAGGAGTAATTAGAAGGAGCGTGGTCTGGAGAATACAGCAGGTGGGATAGCACTTCCTATTTTAATATTTCCGAGTATGTTGTTACCGGTTTTGTAACATGTCGAAATTGTCATGCTGAAAATTAACACTATTATGTTCTCGGTAGCTATTTTTCGTGAAGTGATCGCCACAAACGCATAAATTGTAGTCGATAGCAATCGCCATTGATGGTTTCATCGAATAACACCTTTAAAAGGTCGTCTTAATTTTTTTCTGACTGTACAAAATGCCTTTTGATTTCGATGTCAATATCACCATTTTCAAAACGTTGAAACCAATGTTCACATGTTGAAATCGATAAAGCATGGTTACTCTAAGCTTTAAAGGGCATGCCATAACTTTCAGTCGCCTTTTCCTTCAAACTGAAGTAAAGAACATACTATTTTCGAAGTAAAGACACATACTTAAAAATGAGGCTTCAATATGAAGTTGGTTACAAATCTACCGTATGTGATTTAATACAGAGTAACATAATCTATTGCATATCCCCTAAAACTAATTTATAGGTCTAATAATATATTCCCTTTGCCTAATATAAAAATAAATAAAACAAAATTTCAAATATTAAATTAAAGCCAATGCAAGGAAAATACAACAAAATATCATAAACTAAACCAGACCTTATTCAATCAATATAACAACGGAAGTAACAATGATTGTGACTGATCCGCAGCAAAACTTGATGTAATTTTAACGCAAACCTATAATTTTCTCAGTGAATGTCTATCAGGACACACGCTATTTATAAATTAACGTGGTCTACAAACTGGTAACTATTCATCGGCGACAAGTTTAAAAATAAAAAATGATTTATATATTTCGACGTTTGGACAAGCTGTCATCTTAAATAGAACAGTCAGTCAAAGTCGGTACTGGTTTCGTTAACCAGGATGTCATCATCAGGAGATCGAAACCAATTCTTTGAAACTTGTCAATTTTAAAAATGTTCCTAATAGATTGGTGGAGATTTTATAGCAAAATGATACGACTTGAAGTCATTTAGTATTAACCAGTGATCATATGTCGTTTAATATTATTGGAGGCTGAAAAATAGTTTATTTCTTTTATTTCCGTCTGTTAAGAAATTATACGGTACTTTGCGAATTTCTGAATATAGGAACGAATTTCTGTCAAGAAGTCCACCAGATGTCCATCAAAATGTACTCTTGTTGTTTAAATAATTAATGCAGCAAAAAGTTATAATTTCACAAACTTATATTTTATTTTTCAGCTTAGTTATTTCTTGGGCCTTATTTCTTGAAACCTTCGATAAATTTTGGCAAAGAGGTCTTACTTATAAACTCCATAAAATATTAATGATGTTTAGAGTTAAATAAGGAGAAGCTCATCAATGAAAGAAACAAAAGAAGAAGAAAAGAAGTAAAAGGTGCTGTTCTTTAGCTACTATCCATATGACTGTTGGAGGCAATAGCCATTCTTCGCCAACCAGAAAACTGCAACACACTAATATAGTAATAATACAAATAAGCGGACCCAACCATGGAAGATAGATAGAAGAGAAGATAGAGAAGAGAGTAAATCAATGCATACTGAACTGGCCTAAAACTGTTCATAAAGTAATAAATATGAATAATACTATTATCGTATATAAGAGATTCGTAATAAGACATCAAGAAAGTCCATGTGTTAACACACTTGGATAACACTGTATTAGGCCGCAGACTCAAGAGAACCAAAACCGTTTGATCTTATGTAGTTGTGTAATGAAATGTACTAAATAGCAGAAACACTGAACAAGTATTACTAAATTTTAATAGAGACTAAATGAAGGCCAATGGATATTCCTAGATAAGTAGCTAGATTTAAGTCACTGTAGAGACACATTTTAAGTTAATCGGCAACGACTAGTAATAAAAAACTTAGCTATGAAAAGTTTTACTATTTTTTATTTCGAAAGTATAGAAAAAAAATTAGAAAGTAAGCTTTTAAATTTAATATTTTTCTCTTTCAATTAAATCAATGTGGCGCAATTATTTTTCGGTCTTGACCCCTTAGTCATTTCCTGGAAAACTCCACGCCGATCTCTGAAAGCTAAATTCTTCGAACAACGAAAAATACCGTTTGTCATAGAGCAAGTGGAAATCTAATTTGCTCTCGAATCTATTAAACGGTGACGTCAATGAAAGTTGAAAATAACGAGACTGACTCAATGTCTGACATTATTAAATTGTTTTAAAGAAAATATAGTGAATCGACATTCGCGAGAAGAAAAACATCCTTGGCCTAAAATTGGCAATGTAAATATTAGTGTCGAAATGTTGGGTCCTCCAAAATACGTACTTAATATTAAAGGAACATTTTAGACATTTCTGAGTCATGAGATAAAATAAAAGAATACATTCATTCATTAAATGTTTCAGCTCATGAATAAAAGCTTTAGTAAATTACCGTAGGAGTTATATGTTATATCGAACTGTCATTTTTAGACCAAAAGCAGTAGACAAAAGACGATATAGCAAAAACCGCAAAATAACGATTTTTATCGAACTAGGAAGTGATTACTAGGAAGTTTTTGTAATCTATTTAAACCCATAAACTCGCACTACTGTTATTTAGCAACAAAAAATACTAAAAAAGCCAATTTATGTTCAATATGGACAGAATTGTTGATAGTTAGGTAGCGATGATGACTAATGGCCAGTCAATTAATGAAAAAATCGATGAAACCCAGTATTTTATAATACTCAAAAAATATAGCAAAAAGCAATAAATTAAGGTACAATATGTAACAACATCTGCACCAGTAGCTAGATTTAGATCCCTTTGATTTCAACAACCACAAATAAACTCGGATATTTTTATACTATACTCCAACAATAAGCTCATACTATTGTCATCAAGCAACAAAAACATATTAAACAACCCAATTTATGTTCAATATGGTGAAGTTTATAGTGATGACCCAATGTTTATCAAGATGAGATCAGTCAATTATGAAAAAATTTAATAAGATATAACACATAGAAACATCCACCCCATTAACCAGATTTATATCCCTCTGACCTCTCCAACCACAAAAAAATATACCCGTAAACTCGTACTGTTGTTATCTAGCAATAAAACATATTAAATAACCCAATGTATGTTCAATATGGAGATAATTGGTGCTGTTTATAGTGATGAGTGGCTAATAACAAGTCAATTATTGAAAAAAAATCGATGAAGTTCATAAGAATATCAAGGTTTACTCACATATGCCTCAGTCTTTTACACTACACAAAAAATAGGTACGATATATTGCACTCATTATACGATATATAACATTCACCCTATTAGCTGGATTTAGATCCCTTTGACTTTCCCAACCACAAAAAGCGATTTTCGTCGAAGAAAGAGGTTACTATGAAGTTTTTGTAACATATTTAAACCCATAAACTCGTGCTACTGTTATCTGACTACAAAAGTTATTTAACAACCTAGTGTTGCCCTCTTGGTCTTACGTTTTTTTCGGATGATAATACTAAAAAAAACCGAGATCTAAGTGGGCTTTCTCCTAAACGGTTCTGGAATTTTTCAGGATAATAAAACAAACGACCGAAATCGGGAAACTTTGCCGGGAAACCGGGAAGGATGGAGTAGGGGGGGGGGGATTGAAATGGCTACGCAGCCCGCTCCATCCCGGATTAATTTATGTCGTGAATTTGTTCCGGCCGGGGCGGACTCGAAGGACAAGAAAAATTTCCCTTCGCGCCAACGAGCCTTTAACAGTAATTTCCCTCATTTTTTATTGTTATTGGGTTAGTGTGCCCGAAGGAGTGCCCACCGATCGAGATGATGCCGAGTGTGCGCTGTCTCAAAACAATCACCATGGTAACAGATTGAACCGTTTTAATGTCTATTATTCTATATTAAATTTACAATATCGAATATAAACTTTTCTCAGTTTTTGTCAGATGTTTCCAGGCAGAATAAAGAATTTTAGCAACTAAGTGTACAGCAGACAAAGGACTGGTATCAATACATCAGATACCCTGTGACACACCTGCTTGTATTTTCCTCTAGTCAGAACAGGCGTCATTTTGTAAAAAAGACTATGTCAGGATGAACAATGGAAGAACATTCATAACATTCAACACGAATATGAATAAATGATTACCAATGATTATGCAAAGATTTCAAAGATATTTAAATAATTTAGATGTTTTATTAGTTAGGAACTTAAGAGCAAAAAAAATATATACATAGTAAAGTTGCTAGTGATGATAAGTAGAAACACAATGATAATCCGAGGCAAAAAATCACATATTAAGTCCAGTATACCAGCAAAATGAAAGATCAGCAAACACAAGAAAAACTTTCAAAAACATTAAATGTTAACCAGTCAATAATTTTTAGATACTTGAAAGTCATGGGAGTTATTCAACATCGAGTAACTATAAAGGATACATATATTAGTTAAAGATATTGAGGAATAATTGTGAAAGCTCGAAATATTTCTTCAGGTCCTAAAAATTAAATAATTTTTGTATCATGGAAGTTTAAGCACAACCCTGTTTATAATATTAATGGATGAAATAATAAATATTAAATATTTTGTTAATGTTAAATAGGCAAAACAGGGCTACATGTATGTGTCGGTAAGAGTTTTTACAGATGATGTCAAAATAAAAAGTGATAGATAAGAAAACCTACAAAAAGTCCTAAAGAGACGGAATATAATACTAAGAGAATATGGAAAGAGGATGTAAAAATAGAATAACTAAAAGCTTTTGGGCAAAAGTAATGGGCGAAAGATGGAAATGAACGCCAGAAATGAATATAATATTCATTGATAAAAAGGAAATATCAAGCAAACTAAAATCGAAACGTACAAAACAACTCAGGTACCAAATTTAACATTAGGTTGAGAGACGTCAGTATTGTCAAAGAAAAATAAAAGTAACATAGAAGCACCCGAAATGAAATACTTTAGAAGAAACAGGGTTGCAATACATATGGACAGAATGAGAAATAATAAAAGGACAACCTCAATAATGTATCAATGAAAGGCAATTCAATTGGAAGAAACATAGCACTTAGATGACATCAGACGAGACTAAAGACACTATGAGAACCACCAGAAGCAGCATCATGCAGAGGGCGATCTGCACGAAGTTTAGATGAATGTACCAGAAAAGTGCTTCAGAACAGATGAAAAATTTCTATTCAAATGGAAAATGGAAGACATTTTTACATGGAGCAAGAAATGGACACTATATTGGTCACAATTCCTCAATTACGTTAGTAACTAATTCTCTCCAATTTCCATTTAATATTCAAACATATGATATAAATTATTCGACATAAAACTACAATAATTATTATTTTAAACGCCAAAACAAGCCCAAGCTATTTCGTACTAAATCAATAGAACTTATTTTCCGCCAGTTTATTTTGACAGGCGGCCATTTACAATCTTCAACTATGCGAATAAACATCTTTTATGTGCAAAATGATCCTAGCAGTTACACGAAGAGTTTTAAATCAAGCCTAATGGTTGAAACTAAAACGTATTTTGCATGTTTACTTTGTATTTTCAATGTAACATCATAATATTTGTTTGAAAATTTATTGATAGAGTTTGAACTGCCTCACATCAGATATATTTTTGTCACTTTAATTGCCAAAAAGAGTAAGACTTTGAAAATGGTGATGTCCTAACATGAATAATAATAGAAATCAAATATATTTTGTCTATAAAATTAAATTAAATTTTAAAAAAAATTAAATAAAATTAAAAATTTGTTGTATAAAATTAAGTATTTATTTTTTGTATTCAGAAACTTAGGCCTATTTAGCTCTAAAAGTCGTATTTTAGTCCCCAATAACTTGCTGTACATATATATTTTATATGAAAATAAACTCGATATAAATCCACTGGCTATCAAAAAGTATACGAAAGTAAGGTGAAAAGTTCTCGACCTGACATCTACTTGTTTACAAGGATGCATTGGCGATGTTAAGGGTGGGATGCGTTACTTGGGCTACAATTTACTAAGATATTTTCCTTAAAATCCTAACTTGACAACCTGAGACTTCCACTTGTTTTCAATCCAAAAAAATAGAAGGGCACTATACACAAACTAAATCGACACTTGATGATATAACCAGTTAAATAAGTTATAAGTTTTTATATGATAAAACTTTTATAACGAAAATAAAAAGATTGAATCAATTAATCCGTTGTATTTAATTTAATTCATTTAATGTGCTTGAGCTAAACTGATAACTCCATGTATGATTTTTTGTTGAAGGCACAATGAAAATCATTAAAGTATTAAAGGCTTGCTCCAAAAATTGCTCATATTATCCAATCCTTCTTTGTTAAGTATTTAAATTCATAAAAGAACTGGCTCTGCATATTGAGATAAATTCGTCTATATCAAGAAAGATTATGGCAGTTTAGGTTCTATAATTATAACATAAATTAATCAATTTCAGAGTAATTATTCACATAAAAAACTAACAAAAAATATTAAGAAGAAACTATACGGGGATACCAGAAAAAAACTCTGAAGAGGAAATGTGAGGTTTAGTTGAAAATTGCATGTATAGTAGAGATGTGAGCTATTCAATTCATAGTTGGCCTACTCAAGAAGGTTTTAGGTTTATTGACTTGTTTATAATGAACAAATATCCCCAGAACTAGTGTGGTACTACTAGCCTTCACGTTAAAAGTTACGGTGGAAACTTGGAATGGTCTATTTAAATGAACTAATCTAGGTATTTCCTTGTCACTCATTGTATAATACTGATTTGATACCCAGTGATTGCAATATTTCTCGACCTCAAAAAATTCTCAAATGACAGAGGTTTGGCTTGCACTACGAAGTTATTGTCGATGCTGAAGCCTAGACCAAAGACAAATTAATCTACGAAAAAGCTGTGAGGGAGTGCTGAACTGAATATGTAAAATTTGTTGTTGCATCAGATGCGTCCTAAACTTATTTAATAACGTTTAACTTTAATTATATTTGTCTTGAAATAAAAACACCTACCCAAATAAGTCGTCAATAAAAACCCAATATATAAAAGGCAACCATCTATACTACTTTATGAATTCTCTTAAAAGAAATGTTTAACATTTCCCACATTTAAATATAGATTGTATTGGATTTGAAATATTGTGTAGGCACTATAAATATTGAAATATTAGACTAAAATTAAATATGATTAATTGTAACCAATTTATAATATCAAGCCTTCCATGTCTAAGGATCATAATCGTTTATAATTGGTGAACATATTTTTACAGTCTATAATAAATATCAAATAATTCATATCATAGAATATTTTCATTTTATTTTTGTTATTCTATTGTTCTTTTGTTCGACTACGTGATCGAATTTTGGCTGATGCCCAAATCCTTCAACAACAAGAACGGAACCAAGATATAAATAACAAAACCTAGTTTATTATATGTTCCAACACTATTAAATTTAATTGGCAGCCACATTATTTATGCCCAACTAGAATTAATTGTGTATTAATGGACTCCATTTCGGATATATTAAGTAATTCATGTTATTTGTCAAATTTGTTTTTCTCTAAAAATACAGCAGGCGCGTTAATGCTGACTTAACCAAAGCAAGTGTAATTCCTGTTACTGAAATACTTACATTAACGAAGTGATTTAAGTTATGTTAAATAATAAACGTTTTATTAAAAGACAAACGAAACGAAACAAATATTTCAACAGCCATAATAATATTAATTTTGCCTTAATTGGTGAATAGTATGAATTTTATGTTTACATTAATGCAACGTTTTCATAGTTGAGTGTTTACGTTATCAAACGTGTGCTATATTACGTGAAAATTATACGAAAATATAAAATAACTCTGAATAGTACAAGTCTGTTAAGTAGTAAAAGCAAAGGTAAAGAAAGGTGTTTTCGTCCGACCAGTCATTAGACGGCTTATGTCTGACCCACAATTCATCACGCCCATGACCAGTCCTCAAAGAGAAGGATGGATTGCTTTTAAGGAGATTATAGAAACATTTTAACCAATTATAAAGACACTATAAACAAATCCTCAAAATAATGTTCAAAGCATTTCAAACTTTAGGTTGCCTAATGAGTATAAAAGTACATTTTTTCATTCCCACCACGATTACGGGCAAAATTTGGAAGAGGTGAGTGAAGAGCAAAGTGAACTATTTTACCAGGAGATTAAAAGAATGGAGACTATTGTTGGATGCTTCAGAGAGAACTTCCAGGTTTTTCCCAGAAGCGAAAATGTACAAAGGGGAGCCTCAGTGGGAAAAACAAAACGTTTTAATGTATATTAGTTATAAGTTGTACAATACTTTGAAATAGCACCAAAATAAAATATTTGCTTTTATTGATCTTGTGGAAGCAGTTATATTATTAGGTCCTACAGAGTAAAGTGCTGCAGCTAATTCATCATCATAATAATGACAAATGAAATGTTATTTCTTCAGTTCAATAAATATATCTGTCATTTACTGTTACTATTATTTATTTCAAGTTCAAGGATCAGCAACATAGGAGAAGTAATAAGCCGAAACGATCACGGTACAGGAACTTTTTCTTCTATAACACGGTGCCTGTGGAAGAGGGGAAATATTACAACCAAGACTAAAAATCGCGTCTTTCGAGCGGTAATCTTTTTGCATGACCTCGAGACTTGTACATTGCCACAGGCTGGCATCTGAAAGCTTGAGGTCACTCAAACGAGATACCCAAGGCAAATTCCGTATGTTTTCATCTCTGACCGTATTAGAAGATTGAAATGAAGTGAATTGAAGAACCAATCCAGAGATGCAGATTACCAAAATTTACACATGTCTAATATGACCTATAATATATGATATGTCTATAATGACTAATATGATAATGATGGGTCAGTTAGAAGACTGAAGAGGAGAAAACCATTTGATTTAGTACAGTAAAATTATTGGTAAAACTCAGTGCATAAAAATAGTGACACAGTTTTTAAGCCCGAAGTGGTTATCATAGAATAAGTACTTTGTAAGTTTAAAACCGTAGCAGATTAGGAAAAAAACTAATCGCATATTAGCATTAACTTAACATATTGCTATAATAGATAATAAAGAAAAATTAATAGAGAAGACCTTGATTTTCCCTCATGTCAACAGTAAGACCCACATATTTTTGTGAATTTTGGCGATTTTTGAAGAATTTCCAGAAGTTGTACGGTTACACAACCCAATTACAGTCTTCTATGTTACAATCAAGACTAAAATCTGCCACTTTAGAATGGTTACCTCTTTAATGTGTCCGTATGACCTCGAGACTTGGGCACTGTTACAGTCTAGCATGTGGAAGCTTTATGTTTCGTTTTGCTTAGCAAAATCCATATGTTTCTCACCGAAATCGTGTTAGAAATGAGGTCATTGGCTTCTTATGCGACAATCAATGCACAATTGAGGAACAAATTCAGTGAACGGTTTCCTCACACACTTCAGATGCGATATAGACCTTTTGGGTGGAAGACCGAACAAACAGCTCCAAAAAAAATGACAATGTCCGAGTGTAGAAGAGCTGGCCGCTAACAGTGGTAAGATTTAGTGAAGAATGTTCAAAGTCCTGCAACACCGACAGCGGGCAAGTTGTTTGAAAAGTAGATAACTCTCTCCAAGTGCCAGTTATATATTGATGATGATGATGGTGATTTCGATAGCGAGAATATGTTTTTTCTAGAAAAACCCGAATTTAATTTCTTCCCAGCACTATGGTAACAATTATAACAATTATAACTTGATACTAACATATCGGCTAACGAAACTCGCATAACGCTGACGATAAATCCATCAGCCAATTACCTTAAATCGAAATTTTAACACTATTAACGATTAAATCAACAAATAACACACGCACAGACACGTAGTTTAATGCACCATATGATGCGTCTGGTTCGGAGCGACCCTTCCACCTGGAGCGATAACATTTGTCGGAGCCGCCGTCCAGGTATCGCGTAACCCGCGCTCCGCGGTCGGCCCAGACATCGGGAACGCGTCTGATATCGTCGAACACGCACCGTGGGCGATAACGTCGCGACGCCCGCTCTTCCGTTCCGTCGATGGCGCTTCCACCGAATCGCAACTGGCGCTCGACGATGTCGCTCTCGGACCGGACGGCGTTCCCGTTCCAGAAACGCAGGCGCTACCGGCATACGCCGCTTCGCAGCTGACACGGTGGAAATAATGAATTATGTCATCGGCGAAGAAAAAGGCGCTCTTGTTCTTGTTCCCATCACCTGGTAGATCAATTCACGCCCAGACGTTACAAAAAACATCAATCACTATCTTTTTCCATACCTTACAAACAACAAACATGGATACTTATTAAAATTGGTAAGCTATAGCCCTTCCAATAAATTGGTCAATGAACGTCATCGAAAATTATGACACCAGCACGGTTCATTTTGTATTATCACTACATAGTATAAAACAAAGTCGCCTTTTCTGTCCCTATATCCCTATGTGCGCTTAAATCTTTAAAACTACGCAACGGATTTTGATGCGGTTTTTTTCAATAGATAGAGCGATTCAAGAGGAAGGTTTATATGTACAATACATGCATAATATACTAAGGCAACATTGCTAATTTTAGAGGTTTCTAACGTGATGTCGTAAATTAACCTATTTTTTTAGGCTTATTTAGCAATTAGCAAAAACGCTGCCTAACCCTACGAGTTAGATCAAATTAATGTACTACAGTATTGTACACCATAAGTCTACAAAAAAGTCCGCGATGGTATATGTTTATCATTTAGGGATAACCCACAATAACCATTTTTATTGTTTACTTTTTACGTGAGAAAATGGCTTATTTACGAAGCTATTTTAAGCAATACGGCATTAATCCTTATCGAATTAAGTACCTTTAATACAGTGTGCAATTAATATAGATCAATATGGTTCCTTACAGCATGTAAATTAAACAAATATTTTCGGAGATATTACAAATTTAAAATTTGCGTTTAAAAATGTGTAATGTAATAAAAATTGTATGAATTTAGATATTCCAAAGATAGCAGGAAATCTTCATAGTAAGTATAGGGGAAGAGGAATTGTTTTACTCCAAATTTAATGCGTGCAGGCCAAGGGCAGTAATGAATGAACCAAAAATACTGGATCGATTTTAATCATGTTTTCATTGAGTGACATAGGCATATATATTTTATGCCCGTGCAAAGTCGGAGCGGGCCGCTATGTTTTTATATACAACGTTCATATTTTTTCTGTAGTGTATTTAATTTAGTATCAGCATTGCACCCGTGCGAATCCGGGGCGGGTCGCTAGTTTCATTATAACACATCTAATGCATATATTATCGAATGAGTTAAACTGTAGATAATTATACAGACACAATAGTTTGAAGGTTAGGGTTGTTTTATTATAATTATATTAACTCCTTTACCCACCTCCCATGAGAAACAGTTCTAAGTTCTTTAGATAGTTATCCTGGAAGCCTACTCGACCTAATTAACAATTGTGTATCGAAGTATTTTATTTCATTTTCATTGAAGAACATATTTGCCTTTTTATGTTTAGTTGCTTCTTTCGTTTCTGTATTTCTTGTCAAATAATTTTGATATCACAGAATTTCTCCTTAGTTTCTACTGTTACTACCGTATACAATTTTTTGGTGAAATTATATCAGATTTAATCACTTCGATTTCCGTAATGAATTTGCCATATCTGCAAAACAGTTAATATTCTTTCTCTTCTCATATATTCTAACCAAATGCTCATTTATATTATGAACACAGAATACTCTACAGTATTTTTTTAACCCACAATTTGTCGTTATGGTAACTTAAATCTAGGTATATAACTAGGAGGACCCATCGGCCCTATCTCAGTCTCTGGTGAAATAATGTTTATACATGTCACTGCTGTATTTTTTATTATATGCCCCTCACTACACAACTCTACTACACAAGATCAGGTGGTTTGATTCTTTCGAGTCTGTGTCCTGCTCTGGTGGCATCCAAAAGCTGCAAATTTCAATATTCTCATGAGATCGGAGTCTTTTCTCATGCCCACTTGCAATTCTCTTGATTTCTTGACTGTGGGTATCTGAAGGTCTCGATGTAGATAATCAGTACTATAGTATTTGGGCGCGTCCACAATACCTCTCAGGACTTTGTTCTGAAAAATGTGTATTTTATTTATGTTACTCTTTGCAGAACATCCCCATAATTGAACTTCGTATGTCCATATAGGTTTCAGTATTTGCTTATATAATAGCAATTTACTATGTACTGATAATTGTGATTTTCTTCCAATTAGCCAGTACATTTTTCTATATATCAATTCCAGTTCTATTCCTTTCTTCTTTATATGTTCTTTCCAGCGAAGTGTTGCATCAAGATTAATTCCGAGATATTTGGCGTTGTTGCTATATGGAATGATAGTATTATTTAATGTTATTGATACTTGTATGGTCTGTTTATAGGTTAACTGCACATGTATAGATTTACTCTCATTAATTCTTATTTTCCAAGCTTGTGTCCAATTATTTATATTGTCACTTGCCTGTTGTAATTTTCGAGAGGCCGGGCTGTAACCTCTAGTTATTATGACTGATGTCTTAAAGAATTTTACAGACAACAGGGTCGACAAATACCAACACCAGTCGAACTTTGTAGACAGATTCGAATGTATATTCAGTAACATCATTTTGTCTCTTTTTAACTAGGAGACCTGAACTAGTAGAATGAGAAGGAAAAATCGCACCGAGTTTAAAACAAATGTCACTTTTTTACAAACTGAATTTGGAAGTATATTCGACGTAACCAACGACGTGCATTCGTTGTTTTATTGGAGGAATTATATATATACGATATTAAATATAACTGAACACAGTTTGTGACATTTTACAGAAGATGGCTTAAGCTGTACAGAATTCCACATTTATAAATTTACCTTTAATCCATATTCTCTTAATACTAATCAACGATAAATGTATATGTATTGAAAAACTAAAATTAACGAAAGACGCTATTTTGACAATCCTCTTTTTAAACAAGCTTTATATCATTAAGATAGTTTTACAGAAATCAGAATAAGTGGTAATCGGATGGAGCAAGGTCCAGACTATATGGTCGATTTATCAAAGCAAGTCCACTCTCTTTCAAATTTGCCTGATTTACTAAATATACGTTTTGCTTAAGTATCTCAACAGATATTTACAGCGATGGAGTAGGGCCACACCAAACCACTAAGGTTTGGTCAGAAGCATGTGCAAGCAAATATGAATAGATCTTTTTTAATACTATCAAAAACCTAACATCACTTTCGTTGAAGCGATACTTCCTATTGGAGTTAAAGTATAAACGCAAGTAATTATATAAATAAGTGGAGCCAGATATGGACAATAAAAGTCAACGAGACTGAATCAGTGCACCCGGAATTCACCTACAACCAAAAAGTTCATATACCAATAAAGTACCAGACAAAATACGGTTCGTACAATATTTAAATTTTTAATTAAATTATAAAATTCATGTTAAAACAAACTTGTATCTTTAATCACCTATTTTTAAAACTATATGGCAACTATTTTTCCAGCAGCAAATATTAAAATTTTATTATTTGTTATATTACTAATATATTAAATAATAAATATGTTATATTCACTGTTGCAATTTTGAGGGTACTTAATTATTTATATTTCTTTGATTTAAATTTTCAAGAACTCCCGCTATATCTTGATAAAGGATGTTTGAATAAAACCCTTCAACAGGAGCTTTGTTCCTTTTCAGCCTCCTTGTTCAAATATTTACTCTTAGAATGTCTTTTTCTCGTACAGCTGTATGAGTTTCAGTATTATTACCCTAGCTCGACATAATGTTTCATAAGTACAAAAAGTCCGTTTCGATTATCATAAAAAAATATTTATTCTAATTTATTTATTAAAATATTTTATAGTTATTATTATATGGCATTTAATAAATATTTAATCGAGTCTCATTTTTTTTAAAATATATTTTAAAGTCTCCTTTTACCAACTATGAGCCTTAAGCTAGGTCCTCAGCATTAAGCCTACAAACTGGCGAGTGACCAACTTTAGAAATCATCCTAGAAGACACCCGGTCTTACCCAGCCTGGTTACTGGCGTGACTGGGATCATTTTCCTTGTCGGATTTTACACTCTTGCCTAGAACATTCACAAATTTTAAACAATGACAAACATGCATTTACGACCATGCCCCAGCAGGATTCGAACCCGCGGCTATCGCAACAGTAGGAGGACCCTCCCATCGCCTTTACCACTACGCCACCAAGCCGGCTTCTCATTATTATTGATACCTTTTGGAAAAATAATAAGAACATAATTAATATAACAATAACATAATATTGCTTGACTCTATACCTCGGCATCCATTTCAATGATTGATTAAATTGACAGGTCAATTGAAAATTCCCCGGCCTGATACATAGATAGCCCTACTAGAATTAAATCCGTATGTTTTTTAGTTAGCCCTAACTCTCAAAAGATGCCTGTATAAATTCGACAGCTGTCGGATCATTGTTTACGAATTATAGCATTTTGAATGAAGCAACTTTTGTTATTATGAAAAAAAAATGGATGAAAAGGAATTTCAAGTGTTGATAAAATATTGCTTTTTGAAGGGAATATATACAGTTGAAGCAATAACTTGGCTTGATGCCGAGTTTCCGGACACTGCACCAGGAAAATCCACTATCAACGATTGGTATGCTAACGTTATCATGTTATAATATTAATTAAACAAGAAAAAACTAATAGTTAACACACGAAAAAATATGCAAAATGGAAATACAGGACAACGCACAGGAAATTCGAAGATTAAAGGGAACCAAACCACATGAAAGGGTACAGTGTATCAGTTTCAGTATTATAATTAGTTGAGTTTAATTTTAATTTGGAAAAAAACATGTTGATGTATTTATTCCACTTTGGTCTTGTTTGTGAACTGATCCAAATGCATATGAAAAGTAGTCATAAATAATTTTATAATTAATATTGTACAAAACGTACCCAATAAAAGATGTTTTATTTTTAAAAATATAAAGTGAACCACTTAGATATACATCTAAATTTGTCAGGTCAAACTCAAACTAAACTCGTGGACTTGAATGATTCTTATTTAACATCCGTCATACAATTATAAGAGATTATATAAAGAAATAAACACATCTTAGTCTTATCTAGTTTTTAAATTATTGCAGAAAAGAAACGAAATAAAAGCCTATAGACCTATATCACTGCTGCCAGTAATATCTAAGGTTTTTGAAAAACCACTGTTGATAGAATAAAACCGATCATAGAGAGAAAAAACGCAATACCAACACACCAGTTTGGGTTTATTAACAGCGTTCAATAATTGGCCAGTTCCACAGAATAACAGATATTATTGAAAAAGCCTACGAAAGTAAAAAAATATGCTCAGCTATATTCTTAGATGTAGCACAAGCCTTCGATAAGGTTTGGCATGAAGGCCTTGTTCATAAACTACAGAAAATGTTACCAAAACAACACATCGAACTATTAAAATCGTACATTACAACCAGAATGTTTAGAGTCAAGCAAGAAGAAGCTTACTCTACAATAAAAGAAGCTAAAGCAGGTGTACCAAAAGGAAGTGTACTGGGACCAATGATTTACCTACTCTACGCTTGTGCTACAATGGAGAATATTACGATGGCTACATTTGCTGATGATACTGCGATTATAGCTGTCGGAGACAATAGTGAAGAAGCATCACGAAAATTAAAACAGGCAAGTGACAATATAAATAATTGGACACAAGCTTGGAAAATAAGAATTAATGAAGGTAAATCTGTACATGTGCAGTTCACCTATAAACAGACCATACAAGTACCAATAACATTAAATAATTCTATCATTCCATATAGTAACAACGCTAAATATCTCGGAATAAATCTTGATGCAAAGCTTCGCTGGAAGGAACGTCTAAAGAAGAATAGAAAAGAACTGGAATTGAAATATAGGAAAATGTACTGGCTAATTGGAAGAAAATCACAATTATCAGTACATAATAAATTGCTATTATATAAGCAAATATTGAAACCTATATGGACATATGGAGTTCAATTATGGAGATGTTCGGCAAAGAGTAACATAAATAAAATACAAATTTTTCAGAACAAGGTCCTGAGAGGTATTGCGCACCCAAATACTATTACTATTAGACTGATTACTTACATCTAGACCTTCAGAAATCAAGATAATTGCAAAGGAGCGTGAGGAAATACTCCATTCTCTTGATAATATTGAAGTATTGCAGCTTTTGGATACCACAAGAACAGGATACGGACTCAAAAGAATCAAACCATCTGATCTTGTGTAGTGTTGTGTAGTGAGGTGCATTTAAAAAAAATACAGCAGTGACATGTATAAACATTATTTCACCAGAGACTGACATAGGGCCGATGGGTCCTCCTAGTAATATACCTATATTTAAGTTATCATGCAGACAAATTGTAGGTTAGACGGAAACGACTAGTAACAATGTAATAATTTAGTAATAAAAATTGTAGAAAAGAAATTGTTGATGAATCTCGAACCAAAACAATTCTATTCTACCAAAACAATTTCTATTCGAAGGTCTCCTTGTATTTTTTACGATAAATTTCTATTACGGAGGATTCAAATCGATGGCTCGCATTTACATATACCCATATTGACGATATCAAATTCTCGTGTTATCTTCTGGTTCGGGATTTGTCATAAACGCAAAAGGAGAATTGGCTCCGTACCCAACATCCTCCGCATATAAAGTAAACGCCAGTTTCCAGCCTAGATTTCGGGGCCATCTACTGGTCCATCCTCCTATTTTGTCCACACTCTGTACATGAATAAAATATAAAGGCGAAGATAAAAAAAGGTCAGCCCCCGAAATGTAAGACATCGCCGGCGCATTATTTATGAGATCTGGCATAAAACTTTTCGGTTTTCATTGATGTTTTTTTTTCTTGCGCCCCCTTTTTTTAAACGAGATGAAAGTAATAAGTTATTGTATTACGTTTGCACGTCAAGCTGCAACCTGTTTTCAACTTTATGTTTCCTGTCAGAAGAAATTGCATACAGTTTTCTTTCGAGGATCCATTAAAACGAAACTGGAGACTTTTTAGAGATATTTTTGTTGTAACGTAAACTTGAATAACGATTAAACAATTTTTAGTCTACAAAAGAGAAGCGAAAATTTTGGAAAACTGGTGATTTACTTCTCAACGTAGTTTTTACGCGATAATTTTAATCTAGCGATGCTCCAACGTATTTAACTCGTCTGAATAATACGTTTTCTCGAGGTCTTCCAAGTGGGCCTCCGTGGCAGTGATGACCACTTTATTCTGAAACAAAAAAAAACGCACGGACCCAAGCTTGGAGAATACGATGGATGGAGCAGCAGTGTGTCAAATTCGAACAATTTGGCCGTGGCGAGTGCTGAGGTGTGAGCTAGTACATTGTCATGGTGGAAAAGCACTTTCTTCTTCACCAAATGGCCGTGTTTTCTGCAGTTCGGCGTCTAATCGGCCCAATAATTCGGCATAGTACAGCCCTGTGGCCGCTTTATCCTTCCGAAAGTAGTCGATTTAATCCACATCTTAATAATCACAGAAAACGGTGGCTACCACCTTTCCGGTCGATAGGACACTCTTCACCTTATTATCAGTGAATCCATGTATCGTCAGCGATCAAAAAACGACGCAGAAACTGCTAGGAATTACG
The DNA here is from genome assembly GCF_030347505.1 of Rhynchophorus ferrugineus. NCBI lineage: Eukaryota > Metazoa > Arthropoda > Insecta > Coleoptera > Curculionidae > Rhynchophorus > Rhynchophorus ferrugineus. Next base: position 3,372,703 of record NW_027472583.1, on the reverse strand, counting down.
CTTAAACAACGTCAAAGACTGCTGTGAAGCGGTTTCATAGTTGCGCTTGTTGTCCGGGGTGAGCAATCACGGCACCGTTCGCGCAGACATCTTTCTCGTGCCAAAAACTTCATGCAGAATATAATCCACGCGACCGTTTGAAATTTCTACAAAATTGAAATTTCGGTGGTCATTGCATATTGTTTCATTGTAAGGAATCTGCTGGCGAAGTTTATCAAATATTTTACAAACTTATGATGATGTAGCTTCGACATATTTCAAGTATCAGTTTTGGTTTCAATGTTTTAAAAGTGGTGATTTTGGCGTCAAGGATAAAGAATGACCTGGAGAATCAAACGCAAATTAGAAATCAATGAATAGCAAGATTTATTGGACGAAACCCCAGATCAAACTGCCAAAACCTGAAAATTAGGCAGATTCGTAGTTGATATATCAACTACTTTCAGGCAATTATTTACATGCGATGAAAAAAATTCCAAAAGTATAAAAAATGGCTAGAAAATAGACTAAAAATGCGATATCAAATCGTTTCAAAACAATCAATATAAGAATAATAATAAAATAAAATCTTAGAGTACATTGCAATATTGGACAGTGTAGAAAAAATGGTAGAAAATAATGGAAAATATTTATTTTATATATATTATACCAATTTTTGTCAATAATGTTTGATTCATTGTTAACCAAGGGGGACTACTAGGTTAGGCCTAGAAAGGTTATTAGAGGACGACATCTATCAAGCATATCGAATTTAATTGTAAAGGATCTACAAGATGGTTTAATCGCATGGTGTACAATTGTGACTAACTTCATGTTGAAGCTTCACACACACGTCACAGGCTTCACTTTCAGTATGTCCTTTCGTCAAAGTGTATAAAAAAATTCAGTGAACTTGATGCGTTTGAGCAAACTATTGTGCAAAGACACAACAGTTTTATTTTTTCATCGTGACAGCGCTCGATCACATGTTTCAAAACTAAAACATACTTGCAAACATTATAGTTGGAAGTAGTACCTCACCCGCCGTAGATCTTGCTCTTTCTGATTACGTGTTACGGCATAGTACAATCGAACTACTTGATGAATAAGAAAGACATTTGTTGAAGGCTGTCCATACTTATAAAACTACATCTATATTATTCTATATTATTTCGCAACCGAAAACAGAAGAACATAGAAACACTCAGAGAATAGGAGCAACTTAGCGCGCATTTAAAATTAAAACATTTCAAACATTATTTTTTCCTTTCGAAACAATTTTTTTGCGGAAATAACTTAGAAATACGTAGAATTGTCATAAAATAGTTTTTTAAAATTAGTTATCACGCTTACTTTATGACCAAGAAAAACCAGTTAATAATTATTGCATGGTACACGGATGAAATAATATTCAAACCCATAAATATTTGTATTATGCACTAAGGAAATGGCTCGTTCTATTCCAAATGACAAATTGGACATGCTAGTAGTAATGTCGACTTTTTATTGACGGACCCCGATGATTCATAGACGTCCGCAGGATGATGAGACATTTTTTCGCGTTTCTCCAGTCTCGAAAATTAATACCATAGTCCGGTCTAATCGATTACGAACAGATGGAGTGGGTTTTTCATGTTTGTGCAACGATTTTGCTTGTATAAGTAGAAAATCGACGTTTTAGGAATAATGGTATCCATCCCCATCGGCAAGTTACCCTTAAATTGCTCGCGGATGTCTCGATGAATTATATTGAATAAAAATGTTTTCGAAAAAAATAAGATAATAGCATATGTGATCATTGTATGAGGCTTTGCATCCAGTTTCTTTCCTAAATATTCTTCTATGTTGGCTTTCGACGCCTAGATATGATATATTCCGAGAGCTCCGGAGAGAACCGAAAAACTGGTTGAAAAATTGTTAGTATATCTATTTTTATATAGAACTAACTATATCCATCTCAAAACTCTGGAAATGCCTATGAGTTTTTAATGAAAATATCATTGTGTGAGTAGAATTTAAAGCTCAATAAGACGATATAATTATATTATGTGTATATCTAAAAAGCCTAGAATTTATAATAAACATATATGTTCCGCTATAAAAGTTCGGTAAAATAATAATAATAAAAAAATCTGCTGACCTATAAATAGTTTTGCATAACTAATGTTGATTTTTTATGAAACTATGATAGCCAAAAAAAATTACAAAAACATTAATTTAACAATAAGTAGTTATGTTTAAATCTTTCTTCTACTTACTAAAGTTTTGGATTAGCCAACTAAATAAATGACACTGTCATAATTTATGTAGGATTCAATCCTTCAATCCTAGGAATATTTTTATAACTCTGGAAAATTATACGACATGTTGATGAAAATATATTATATGTATATACAAAAGTTCTATGAATTAATGATAACAACATTTAAATAAACTATAATCAATTTATTAAATTAAATTAATTAAAATTCAATATATATATATATATATATATATATATATATATATATATATATATATATGTAGTTCCATGTTAATTTGACTGGTCTATACCAGATTGACGAGAATGTATAAAAATATAGTCTCAACAATTTCGTCACAATATAAATATTTCCGAATACGAATTAAAGCTGTTTAAATTAAGAACATATGTGACCATTCATCATATATCTGTTTTGTCTAACTTTTAAACAATACGATATACAATTTAATTGTGCATGAACAAACATGAACAGCTAAAAAACTGAGCAACCATTAGTTGGTAACAGAAATTAGAAAGAGATTTACAAACATTTATATTAAAGAACACTTAACTAAATAACTTTCTGTTCATCGCTAGCTAACATATCTTCGTTTGAATTTTTGAATTAACTTCTTATTTTGAAGTAGTAGTAGTGATCGAACGAAACAACATGTGGAACATATGGTTAATATTAATTATTCTTCGAAATTAACAATTAACATTTATTTAAATTGTTGTAATAGATTCACTCTTTATTCTCTGTGATTTCTCGTTATTCTAGCAGCTATCCACAAACCAGAAAATGCCTCTAAATGTATCTGCGTTCTAATTCATAAAGAAGCCCATTTCCTAACTTGTTCATCACTCAATTATATTGTTTTCGAAATATTTGAGCCTTCATCAAGTAATTCATTTGTATAATATTTTGATTACAATAATCTCCACATGATCTAAGTAGATTAAGAGATTGATCGAATGATTGATTATCGAAGTCGGTATTAATTACTACCAGAATAATCGATTAATACGAGAACCATCGGTCACAGTAGCTTATTTAAGTGAAAATATTTTAACTCACCAATATTTAATTAATTTAATGGTCATTGGGGTAGAAATCCAGGTAATTGAAAGTCAAGGTTTATGGGGAATATGCCAATTAATGTTAGAATTAAAATGATTTGTATGACGAAACCAAGAAGACAAATCAGTTAAATTTGGTAGGTCAAGGTAAAATAATATATTGATTATTTTGTTTCCGCGTCATTAAGTACATAAAACGTTATTTGAAGACAAACATTATAGTATACATTACAAAAAGATACAGGAATTCAAAATATTAACGTTATTCTAGTCGATCAATTGTGAATATATATTTTGATCAGCGATATCTATTGCTGAAAATGCAAACTATGTGAATGTAAATTATTGTTAAACTGCTTGATTTACCTAACTATAATTTTAAATTTTCTCTGTATAAAAAAAACCGTTTCCAATTAGTGTTATTGAGTTTTTCAGTGTATACAGTTGCTAATCATGGAACGCTCAAAATTGCATTTTCGAAATTACATTTGTTATTGGTTTTGAAGAAATCTCATGTGACCACTTAGAAGCAAAAATTGTGAAAGATGCATTGTTGAAGCTCAAATAGCTTCTGTACTTCAAAAGGAAGTTCTGTATCAGCCAGTTTATTCACCAGACATAACACTTCTTGATCATCAAGTGTTTAGGTTGATGCAGCATGGGTTGAGCGACACGTGAATTCGACGTACTGAAAAAGTTGAAAAATGCATTGCTGTCAACATCATTCTTTCAACACGGTTCTAGCCATGTTGTCTCAAAAATAATTTGATTTATATATACTGCACTAATTTTTCTCAATTAATTTATTTTTAAAGTAAATAAATGATCAGAATGCATGCAAGCACCGAATAACTAAGAGAAAACTTTGTTTTTTATACAAGTCTGTTATTTAAGCAATATATTAAAAATTATAAAAACATTTTCTAAAACCACCGTCAATTCTAAACATGATAGGCCATAATGTCATCTATTTGTCAGACAGGAGAGTTATTGAACGGTTTAATGATATCATAGAAAAAGTAGCTCAACGTTAAAATAATACATGACCTAATTTATTTGATTATATTTCTTCATGCTGAAAACATTAAATGAAATCGAGAAATTAAGTATATAAACCATAAGGAATCCATAGACTAATTTAAAAAACATTGTCTTTCATCGTAACGACGCCGGATCAATCTAAAAAAAGTCTATATATAAATACCGTCCAGACTTATTACCGTACCTAAATTGTTTCAACCTTGATTCACACGAATACACACGATTAAAATATTGAAAGACGAATATTTACAATTATAAAAAGTGTATTTTTAGGCCTATTATATACTTTTTTTTCAATTTTGAACAACGTAAAAGTTATTTTATTGATGGAAAATGCGAACACCACAAATATTTTTCCGCACATCAAGACATAATATAAATAATTTTAATTATTATTTTACAATTATTTTTAATTACTAACTGAAACTGACCAGCTTGATATTAATTATTGGGGATGTAATTAAAAATATCCTAGAGGGAATAGATTTATGGAGAAAACATATACAATTAAATTATTTCAAAAACACAAACAGATTAATTAAATACATTTGGTATGAAATCGACTCATTGTTTTTTCTTTAAATACATCATGTAATCACCATATAATTTAACATTTTAATATGTAGAGCGTATTTGAAAACAACTGAGTAAGAGAAAGAAAATCTCAAATATGTGAGATAAAATTCGATTTTTTATCTTATCGTATTTTTTTTTACTTTAAATCATTCTAAATACTTACCTTTCATGGTGTTGAGAGTAAGAAATGGTTTACGTGTTACAACCTAATACATGCTTTGCGTTAATTAAAATACGAAATAAGTAATAATAATAATGACCTAATGCTGCAGCAGTTTCAGTGCTTCAATGAATTCCACCAACTATTCGGATCATATGGCTAGAAACTGTTACTTCTAGACTGAGTGATTGTGTTCAGAAGGTTGGATTAGTTGAATGGTTCAGAAGATTGGATATATTACCCTTTTCTACCACTTTCTTTAAAAATTAGAAGTAATTCAAATACTGCACAACTCTGCTTAAAATCATATTGTTTTTTTAGATTGCTGTTACGTGATACTCGCGAAATGCTTAAAATGTCACAATGAAATCTCGTGGTATACTCTTCTAGTTGTAGAGACCGTTATGTTTTGCGAAAGTAACACCTCTTTGAAAATGTCAAGTATTTAATCAAAAGAAAAAACCGCTCAAGATCATCGTTTGTTGATGGAAACTTACGGTCAGAATGTTCTAACCTTAAAAACATGTGGTATCGGGGATTTGGAAAATTCAAAAGTAATGATTTCGATATGCAAGACAAAGAATTTTCTGGTAGGCCTAAAATTCAAAAAAATAATGATTGCAGCCGGCTGATCGACTCCTAAGCCCAATCATTTTGGTCGCAAGACAATGCTCTGTGTTTCGTGGGACCAAAGTGACGTGGTGTATTACGAACTATTGAAACCTGGTTAAACAGTTAATGGTGATCGCTACCAACAACAGATTAATTTGAACCATAAATTTATCGAAAAACGTCCAGAATGGGCCCGAAGACACGATATAGTGACTTTACAGACTTACATGGTAACTCGCCATCTCAAGTACAACCGGTCAAGAAAGCGTTAAAAGCACTTGGATAAGACGTATTATCGTACCCACCGTACTCTCCAGACCTTGCCCCGTTCGACTATCAACTTCTCGCATCAATGGGACAAGCGCTTGCAGAGCAGCACTTCGTCAATTTGGAAGAAGTTAGAAAATGTCTCGATGAATGCTTTTGCTCAAAAGACAAACAGTTTTTTTCAGATAGCATCCATAATGGGCAAAATGTGTAGAATCAAATGGCCAATGCCTTGAATAAATAAGGTCTAACATTTTCTTGAAAATTATGTAGTTTTTTTTAGAAAAAAACGGTAATAACTTTCCGATACACATGATAAATAATTTTCCATCATAATTCAATATTATGTAACAACTTTAACTCACTGTTAGCAACCCTCTGAGTTTTGGGGACATAAACATACAGAAACCATTAATATAGCTGTAAATATAGATTTTAATTCGAGTTTCTAGATCATTAGAACGATATTAACATTGAGTATACAATAATCGATTTTAATTATCACGAAAAGAATCTGTCACTGTTGCTCCTTCAACAGAAAGCCATTTTTAACTCGACCCTACTTAATTAATTTAACGGCCATCGGATATCCGAGGCGGTAGAGTATCAGGTAGTAAATCAGAGCTACAGGATTTATGGTGAATATGCCAATTAATGTGTGCATGAATACGATTTGTATAATGACACTGACGATGAAGCTAACAGAACTAAAATTACGTGTCTTGTAAGTTTCGTTATGAAATATTTGTCTTGGAAATATTTCCCTTTTTGTTTCATGTTATTCACGGGTTTCGCAATAAGCATGGGACTATAGAAATATATATATATATATATATATATATATATATATATATATATATATATATATATGCCAAAATTACTGACCTAAATGCCAAAATATATTGTTCGGCTGCTTTTCTAGATATATCTCAGGCTTTTGACAAAGTATGGCATACGGGCTTGCAGGTGAAACTAAAGAAACTTCTCCCTCATCCGGACTATCAATTACTAAAATCGTATCTCAGTGATAGACATTTTACTGTAAATCATGGCGATGAACATAGCGAATTAAATCCCATATATTCAGGAGTTCCGCAAGGTAGCGTACTGGGTCCAGTATTGTATCTTCTGTATACGGCCGATCTGCCCACTACAAAAATAACTACTGTAGCAACATACGCAAACGACACAGCAATCTTGGCATCCCTTACAAACCCACCTGGATCAAATACAATTATGGTTGAAGACATTGTGCATTAACGTCAATGAAACAAAATCCACCCATGTAACGTTTACCCTGCGTAGAAGAACATGTCCACCAGTAAATATAAATCATCGTCAACTCCCCCAAGCAGAGCAAGTTAAATATCTTGGTATGCACTTAGATCGATGCCTAACCTGGAAGAACCACGTACTCTATAAACGAAAACAACTTCGACTGAAATTATATCAAATGTATTGGTTCATCGGGCGCAAATCCAAGTTATCATTAGATAACAAGGTGTTGCTGTATGAGTCTATACTCAAGCCTATTTGATCATGTGGAATCCAACTATGGGGTACCGCTAGCTAATCTAATATATACATCATTCAACCGTTCTAAAATAAAGTGTTGCGTACCATTGTTGACGCTCCGTACTATATTTCAAATAAAGTGATACAACGCGATATTCCTCTAGAACCTATAACGAGTATAATCCAACGTGTTTGTGTGAAGCACTTCGAAAGAGTGTCAGTGCATCCCCATATACTCGCTAATCAGCTAAATATGCCACGTGATAGTGAAGTGCGTAGACTAAAACGTTTAACACCACCTGATCTGATTACCTGAATTTAGAATAAGCTTTAGAATAAGACTAATTAATTAAGATAATATTTTATACAGAAGATCGCTTAATGTAGTGATTTTCTGCATGCCATGTAAATATAATATAGACATAAGAAATACTTATTGCCTATAGGGCAGATTGTAGAACCACAAAGAGTAAAAAAAAAGTTATTCACAGCGAGTTTGAAAGCCTAATTAGTTATTAAGTGATTCGATATGTAGTTCAATCATTTCATACCTCAAACAGACATTTGCCACCATCTTCTACTACTTTTTTCCATCTTTTTCGCAACATGGCGATACCAAATCGAAATTAGAAATCATTTTTGCGCTTCCTGCTTTAGCTGACGTCTCGACGTCACTACTGTCCACAATAATCCATTTTGACGTTGATGTGGAAGATTCTCCTAGGCTAACCCATGACTTTTTGCACTTGGGATTGACGTAGTAGTTCCACTTTTCGTGGCAAGTCACTCCTCTGTTTTTTGCTGGACATGTAATGAAACTACGGTTGTTGTGGTTGAAAGGGTTCAAAACTTTAATTTGTATACAATTTTAAATCACCACAATCACAATAAATTATAGATATCTATTATCTTAATCACTACATAGTATAAAACAAAGTCGCCTTTTCTGTCCCTATATCCCTATGTGCGCTTAAATCTTTAAAACTGCGCAACGGATATTGATGCGGTTTTTTTCAATAGATAGAGTGATTCAAGAGGAAGGTTTATATGTATAATACATGCATAATATACTAAGGCAACATTGCTAATTTTGGAGGTTTCTAACGTGATGTCGTAAATTAACCTATTTTTTAGGCTTATTTAGCAATTAACAAAAACGCTGCCTAACCCTACGAGTTAGATCAAATTAATGTACTACAGTATTGTACACCATAAAAAGGTCTACAAAAAAGTCCGCGATGGTATATGTTTATCTTTTAGGGATAACCCACATTAACCATTTTTATTGTTTACTTTTTACGTGAGAAAATGGCTTATTTACGAAGCTATTTTAAGCAATACGGCATTAATCCTTATCGAATTAAGTACCTTAAATACAGTGTGCAATTAATATAGATCAATATGGTTCCTTACAGCATGTAAATTAAACAAATATTTTCGGAGATATTACAAATTTAAAATTTGCGTTTAAAAATGTGTAATGTAATAAAAATTGTATGAATTTAGATATTCCAAAGATAGCAGGAAATCTTCATAGTAAGTATAGGGGAAGAGGAATTGTTTTACTCCAAATTTAATGCGTGCAGGCCAAGGGCAGTAATGAATGAACCAAAAATACTGGATCGATTTTAATCATGTTTTCATTGAGTGACATAGGCATATATATTTTATGCCCGTGCAAAGTCGGAGCGGGCCGCTATGTTTTTATATACAACGTTCATATTTTTTCTGTAGTGTATTTAATTTAGTATCAGCATTGCACCCGTGCGAAGCCGAGGCGGGTCGCTAGTAATAAATAAAAATAAATGTTTACAAAGGGTGTACAAATAGTTTTCGAAGATTCTTTGTGCGTTGAATCAGCTTCCTCAAAAAAAAATCGTTCAATGTATTTAATTATTTATAAGTTTAACCCAATGTTTTACCAAAGTTATATTTCAGGCAAAATATGAATTCCTCAAAACCAGACTGGAAGTAGAAAAAAAGTATATAATGCTGATGAACATATATAATGACTGATATTTAACGTTATGAATCTGATAGATCTCCAATCTTTCAACATGAATTTTAACTGTACGTTACATTGACAGAAATTAATTTTTGCAGTATTTTACCATCTTTAACATTGACTCTTAAATGGTATACCAACCTAGTAAAAAGTTTTATTATTTGGTATTAGTAGATGAAAATGTTATTAAAGTAGTATTTATTGTAATGAAAAACAATTAATTGAATTAAAATATTCTGAATTAAATATGATCAACTATTGTTCTTATAAAATTTTCCAACGCTTTGGCTCGCAATTAGGCCACTAGACTAGACACTAGCGCAGCTAAAACACAGTTGTACGATTAATTACCAATGTTTATTGCTATGTAACCAACGAAGAACTACACGGTGACCTTGAAATCAGATGGATCTACAAATTTATCGAAGGTTTTGCTGTAAAACATAAATGAGTAGTGCTGAACCATTAAAATACGCAGGAAACCAGAAGAATGAAAAGAACCAAATAATAGGAACTTGTACAGCGACAAATATTGCTATTAACTTTAGCTGAATTAAATTTAATTTGGGAAATAGCTATTGATGTATTTATCACGCACTCTTCTTATTTCTTAATTCATCTAAGAACAAATGAAAATTAATGATAAATTATGTATTTAAAAAATGTTTTTGGTAATTGATAAAGAAGAATTTATATTTATCGATTAATAGGTGTTTTATTAAAATAATGTATGTTTTATTAAATTAAAATATGTTGATATTAATAAATATCAAGATTACTTACACAGACCGGTGATTCGGTTGGCATTCCCAAATCCAGAAAGCAATCCAAAAAGGTTCGGGGATAGCAAACCTGCTATCTTCTCTGATCTGCCCTTCTAGCAGACTTCCCATCTCCATCAAATGCTTATTTTACAAGATGTTAATTCGGTCCGTACTCCTCTAACTCCGCCGGGCCCTCGTGCCCAATAACGGCTGCCCGATCAGCGGGTGCCATATCCCCAAATTTAATGTAGTAGCAGTAGTGATCCACGGGGGTCAACTGTGAGGTGGTTTCGGTTTAGTGTATTGGTAAGCCCAAAGGCAGTCCCACATAACCCGGTTCAACTTGTCACTCCAGGGCAAGTCTCCGCGACCAGGTATGCGTCATGCATTCCACCGCCTGGTTTTTAGGCCAAAACAAAAAAAAATTTTAAAAAATACTTACACAAGATGTTCCTTAAATTTACTTATTTACTTACAATGCCATGGACAAAAGGAAATGAAAAAAAAGCTAGTTCCAAATTGGAAAGTGATTGAAAGGAGTGCGAAAACTAAGTGAATGGAAAAAATTATTAGTAGCTAGTTACACAAAAAGTCGTCTTTAAAATTAATGATATAAAATGTTAGAGAACCGAATAATCTGAAAATATTTGGAAAAAATATATTGAGAGTTTAGTAAAATCTCATGAAATTAAACAATGTCTTCATTGTAACGGAAAAACTGATATAAAAGTAATCCCTTTTGATTAACACCACTCACTGACTACCCCAGACATTTCGTGGTGTGAAAATCCCGGGTACAAATAAATTCGTTTCGAAGCCAACCGAGACCAGAAACAATAGTCTAGTCTAGACAGCGCTGAAATTACGTCACATCTAATGCAGTTGACACAAAAAAAGCCTTTATGGTAATCAGATGGCGGTAAGCCCGCGTCTTTTGTCTCCCCGGCCCTCTTGTCGACGCAAAACTAAAGTAAAGAAATGTAAATTAGTCATTTGGCGTAAGGGCGAGAAGGACGCGGTATGGGGGGACAGTAGGAAAAAAGGGACTGACAAGCCCCAGCTCCTTTTATTCGTTCGTTCGTATTCCGGGAATAGTAAAATGTCCTGCGATTTCTCCTTGACGTGGGCTGGTATATTTTTAAAAGAATCGGAAACGGGTTGGGTTTAGGTCTTATTTTAAGGAACCGATTTCATATTTTAAAAAAAAGTCTGTGAAGACGACCTTACTAAGTTTTTTTAATCAGAAACTACAGTTTTCAGTTTTGCATATATAATCGATATCATCATGACTCTGCGCAAAAAACCATCAAGTAATAACCAGCACTATTTCACATAAGGATCGAATATTCCAAAACCATAGGGCGACCAAAATAGCAGATTTTAAAATCTATTTACTAATGGACTTTGCCTGCTTTTTGAGGAGAACGGGGCACCTGGAGCCGTAAAATTTAGCACAGTTAAAGCTTATATGGAGGAATAATTTTTAGGCCTAATGTTTTTGTATAATATGCGCTACAAATAAATAAATTCCAATAAAACGAAATACGCCTATATCAAACAATCAGGAATAGCAGTCAGAAATATATAAACATATAAACAAATATTTTAGGCCCTAGCCGACAGGCTGCCAGCTCCAACTTTTACACGGTAGATTATTTATCTATTGTGCGTAAATCAACCAAGGACGCATAATTGTTGAAATCAAAATTTGGCAAAATTTTACCGCAAAATGATGTCACTGATGAAGACAAATTCCTAAATTTTAAAATTAAAACGATACTAAAATGGAGAGTGAGTTTTTTTCATATCTTTATTAGATACGCTTAGTACAATCTTAATTATAAATTAATTTATTATTATATTTCATTTGTACTTGGATTAATTCACAACCAAGACGAGTGCGAGAAAATACATCAATATGTATTCCTCAATTATAAAATTATAATAACTTATAGCTATAGTTTACACTTTATATAAGTTCGTATGGTTTGGTTCGCTTCAATCTCCCGAAATCCTGCGCGCTGTCCAGCAGCTGTATTGTTTCAACGTTAGTATGATTTAATAATCTTCTTTGGTGTTTCAAGGCGAAATCTATTTGATTTCCAGGTCATCGTGCAGTTCTTCGTAACCAACGTAGCAGTAGGCATTGGTAATCAATCGAAGAACCTTGTTTTGATAGCTTTGGATGACTAGTTGATTTGAATTTTTAGTGCAACTCCATATTTGCACCCCATAGGTCCAAATTGGCATTATAATTGTCTTATAATTCAACCCCTTTGATTTTAGATCAATTGAGTATATCTTCCGGCTAATCAGTATTGTTTTATTTTCAAGCAGAGTTAATTAAGATTTTGTGTTACTTTCGGTTATTCTCGTATTGTTAGAATTATTAAAGAGTTATGGCAAGACTGGACAAAGAACCATTAAGAATACTATGGTAACGTAAAGTTATATTTTACAGAAAAAACTAATTAATGTGCCAGCTTTATCGGGAGGTATATAGAGCCGTGAAAGAAAAACCCGACATATGTGAAAATCCCAGCATCTGTTTTCTTTGCTTATAAGTTATTTGGATTTTTGAAATCAGCTTTTGATTTAATTTGATGTCAGATTTGATCAGTTTGGTGAACAGACAACAGCTACGAAAAAAATGTTCTTGCTCAAGGACCGTTATTAATTGATATTGTTTTTGAGTTATTGTACTAGGTTCCAAAGGATGTTCTACGAATTATTAAGATTATTTACTCTATAGACCTACGTTTTGGAAAATTAATAGTTAATTTAATAATTGCAAAATATATTTCTTTAATGTACATTTTCAAATAGCAAAATATGAATTATTTAATTGTGTTCGTTATTGTTTTAATAACAGGTCAATTGAAATGTCTCCGGTCTGACACATAGATAGCGCTACTAGAATAAAATCCATATGTTTTTTAGTTAGCCCTCAAAAGATGCGTGTATAAATTTGACAGCTGTCGGATCATTAGTTTGTGAATTATAGCACTTTGAGTGAAGCAACTTTTGTTATTGTGAAAAAAATTGATAAAAAGGAATTTTGCCTGTTGATAAAATATTGCTTTTTGAAGGGACAAAATAGAGTTGAAACAGAAACTTGGCTTGATGCCAAGTTTCCGGAAACTGCCGTAGGAAAATCAACCATCAAGGATTGGTATGCTAAGTTTAGACGTGGCGAAATGAACACCAAAGTCGGTAAACGCAGTGGACGCCCAAAAGAGGTTGTTACCAATGAAAACATTTTAAAAATCCACAAAATGATTTTGAATAACCGTAAATTGAAATTGAATGAAATAGCAGACACTCTAAAGATATCAACTGAACGTGTACATCATATCATTCACGAGTATTTTAGTATGAGAAAGCTCTCTGCAAAATGGGTGCCGCGCGAGCTCATTTTTAATCAAAAACAATGACGAGTTGATGATTCGGAGCAGTGTTTGAAGATCATCAAGCGTAATAAACTCGAGTTTTTGCGTCGATATGTGATAATGGATGAAACATGGCTTCATCATTTCACTCCGAAGTCCAATCGACAATCATCCGAGTGCACTACACAAGATGAACCCGCTCCAAAGCGTGGGAAAACGCAATAGTGGGCTGGCAAGATATGGTGTCTGTATTTTGGAGTGTGCAAGGAATAATTTTCATTGACTACCTTATAAAAGGAAGGACGATTAACAGCGACCATTATACAGTGTTATTGAGCCGTTTGAAGGACGAAATCGCCGAAAAACGGCCGCATTTGAAGAAAAATAATGTTCTGCTTCATCAAGATAATGCACCTTGTCACAAGTCAGTGAAAACGATGGCAAGAATCCATGAATTGGGCTTCGAATTGCTTCTTTATCCACCGTATACCCCAGATCTTGCCCCCAGCGACTATTTTCTGTTCCCAGATCTCAAAAAAATGCTCACTGGGAAAAAATGTTCGTCGAATGAAGAGGCGATCGCCGAAACTTAGGCCTATTTTGAAATAAAGGACAAATCGTACTACAAAAATGATATCGAAAAGTTGGAGGGTCACTATAAACAGTAAATCACCCTTGAAGGGCATTATGTTGAATAAAAAAACTAATTTTGCCAAAAAAATGTGTTTTACTATGGTAGGCCGGGGACTTTTCAATTGACCTGTTATACATACTAAAGTCAAATATCAGTTTCAATATTGTTTTATTCATATATTCTCTGTTTTAATATACGAATATGTATTACTTCATTCATTAATCCATACTTATATTTATAACATACAAGTAAAGAAACATCATATTTCATGGTCCGAAGTTCTTACAGTTCTGAAAATAATCTTAATTATTATACTTTATTATAATGTTCTGTGGCGATTTAATTAAATGATAAAATAATTTAATTAAGAACGTCAGTGAAGATAGATAGTTTTCTTATATTCTAAAATGTTTATATACACAGACAAATACATCTATGGTCTTATATTTAAAATACTGTGAAAACAAGTTTTAGCAGCATAACTTTTTTAAATTAGTTTACTGTATTATGAGAGAAACATAATTAACCGAATATATTGTGGTTAAATATCGATTAGAGGGGGAGCACTAGTCATTGTAGTCCCTTCAAAATTAATTGTAGTGCATAGATGTATATTCGATTGTGTTGAAATATTCAGTCCTCAAAGGGTTTTATTACTACAATAATCCGTTTCAGATCTCTAAAGTATATTGTACAAAACATTGTTGTGTTCACTAAAACTGTTTTTACAAGCCTTGTGTTCTAGTGGTCGATAAAGTGCGATATGTTGCTCAGAATAAGTACCTCATTTATATTTAAAATTGAGATGAAGTAGCATCTCCAACATCCTCCAGCTTTTCTTTACTTAATTGATTTCTTTTTTATCAAGAATATATCAAAAAACTATGCAAACATTGTAACTAACCTCGATTTAAACTTGGATCATTTTCGAAATATCTGACCTTCTTAATATCTATGATAAAATCAACAGGAAGCATCAAATTTCATTGGATTGATGATTGAGAGATGTGATTTAGTGGAAAATATGTCAGAAACTAATCATTAGTTGTACACTAGTTAATAAATAAATTATTTTCAAAGAACAATATAAAAAATGCCAGAATCTTCTTCTCAGACGAAATATATGTTAACAAATAAACCGTAAAAATACGTATCAAATAAAGAAATTTACAACACTGAAAATACGGAACAATATTTTTGGACGAGCGTCCTCTACAGATCCCTAGGGTTGTTAGGGAACTGACGAGAAACAAGAAACTTGGAGCGACCGTCTAACTGCGAAAGAAAAACGGCTTAGATGAATATCCACTGTTAAATTTTAAATCCTCCATAAAATCTTTTAAGGTTTTTATCGGCGATAAAGACGAGTTTTTTGTCTGTTTTTTTTATATCCCGGATTCATATCTGGACGAGATTAGCCCGATTCGTTGGGATTGAATATTTCATAATTATTTACCTGGATGTAGACTTCTGATTACCTGAAAAATAAAAAAAATATTAGTAAGTTATTTACTTTTATTTTGATAAAAAAAAACTTAAATATAAAGTAACGGAAGATTGACAATCAAAAAGGTTCAGTATTCAGTAACTATCTTCATTATTCATAAATTGTATTGTATATATATATAATATAGGATTATACAATTAATAAATGAGTTCAATAGAAAAATTCTCCATCGGTTGCACTTTTTAACACAGGCAAAGAATAAATAAAAAGGAAAATATTATAAATAGAAGCACAAGATCAGGGTATTATGAACATCTATTAACGTGTGCAAATGACGTAGTCACAGTAGCCAATAGAAAATATATACTAGAGAATATATATAGTTTTAAAGGATTTTTTAATTTTATAGTTTATATTAATTTATTGTCCATGGATAGCCACTACTTTCTGCCAACTTTTTGGCGATTTGCGTATTCCATCTTGAAATAACGATGTATCTTTTAAGGTTATCCATGAATCTTTTTTTTTGGTATCACCATAAGAAGGAAAACACTATCAACATATAAAACACTCATCTTAGTATTTCCAAGTGTGTTTTCTACATGTGGTGGTGTCTTTTGCTACATGTGGTCGAATGTTGTGATGCTGAAGAATTACATTGTTGCGTCTTTACCCCTAAACGTATCAATTATAGTCGATAACTATCCTGATTGATGGTTAAATCGAGAAATGCCCTCAATCTTTGTCTTCAAATTATCACCAAGAATCACCATTTCAAAACGTTAAAACCAGTATTCACGCATTAATATCTATGGCGCATGGTTGCCAAAACCTTCACACAGCAATCGATGATCTTCAGTTTCCTTTTTATATAACTATAACGTAACATTCAATCATTCATAACATATATACACATTTCTTTATAACATTTTTTCAAATAAAGCATTCGTAATCTATAAGCAATAGTCTAAAATGCAAGAAGAACCATCCATTAGAATATATATGGCCAATGGTCTCAAATCTGATAATTAGTGTGTTCCGCAAACTTGAACAAGAAATTGAATAAGTTATCCAATATCAACCTAACCAAAAACAAACTCATCAAGATCTGGCAAGAACTGAACCAATATGTCTATTGTTTCAGTGATAAACAACTTTAAATAATATATATATATATATATATATATATATATATATATATATATATATATATATATATATATATATATATAATAGGACTTAAACTGGGAAAATAAAAATCAGACCGCACAATCATCAATAGCAATAAATAATACTAATACTATTATTCCATATAGCAACAGCGCTCTAGTATCAATCTAGTAACTAGGAATAAATCTTGATACAAAACTTTGCTCGAAACATGTAAGAAAGAAAAAGAAAGAACTGAAATTCAAATATAGGAAAATGTATTGGATAATTGGAAGAAAATCACAATTATGAGTACATAATAAATTGATATTATATAAGCAAATATTGAAACCTATATGGATAAACCGAATTCAATTATGGGGATGTTTCGCAAAAACTAATATATATACAATAATCCTGAGAAATATTGTAGGCCCACCCAGATACTATAGATACCCAGACCTTTAGATACTGACTGTCACTCAGGAAATCGCAAGGAGACATTAGAAGAGACTCCGTTCACATGTCAATATCGAAGTAATATAATTCTTGGATCACACCAGAACGGAACACAGATTATAAATAATGTATATTATTTATATTCATATTATCTTCTCAATACCCTGTACAGTTACGGTCTATAATAACAATTTTTAATTATTTTTACTATACAATTTACTAAAATAACTGCAGGTGTCCATTAAAAAGAAGACTGAACGAAAACTTAAATAAAATATAATTCGCTCATTTCTCCCAGCACAAAAGCTCGCTCGATCTTCCGCTGAAACCTTTTAACGGAATTAAGAACGTCCACGACAAAGATATCCTTTTCACCTTAATTAAAGATAGTCTCGTATTTGTTAGTTGGAGCCTCTATTTTCCGTCGGTTTTTCTATCCTAGAGGGAGGGAATTTTTAAAGTCTGTTTACGGAGATCTAGTTAAGGGTCTTTGCTTTCGAACGGCAACATTGAAAACGTTTCTTGATTGGAAATATGGAGGGTAAAGCATCATTAAATAAATTGTTTCTTATTTGTATAGTTTCTTTGTTTGTTTCTTCATCGGCCGTATTTTATTTGTACGCAAAAAGTAAAAAATAATTTGTGGATTTTATTTTTAAAACTCAATACTTATAGTAGAAAAATACACGTAAAACTTGTAAAGCCCAAGCAGGACTAAAACGAAGGACTAAGTTTGAGAATATTTCAAAAGAGAATCCTCAACTTCAGCTATCTGCAATCATCGATTTAAAGAATCAGTGTTTGGAAATATAAATATTGCTGTGGCCATACAAGAAATTATCACAGAATATTATATTTAATTCTAACTTCAAAAAATACAAATACAGCACTACAACTCGAAATTCAATATAAAACATTTGGATAAAAAACTAGCTAGAATTTAAGAAATAATTATACCAAGTGCTACAATAACTTTATAAATTAAGCAGTATTTGGAAATATCACTTATCGGGCTTTTAGGAAACCCCTTAGATTTTTGCCAAGCTCATAAAATGATATTACTTGAATTATATCCACTACATTTAAAGTATTCTGCTATACCTGAAACATATATCCCCTCGGAAAAAGTTTTTTCAAAATCTGGCCAAATTATTAATAATCCAAGCAATCTCATCACGGAAGAAATATATATATTATATTTTTGAATAGTGATTAAAACATATTTCTATTCAATGATAAATAAAGCATTTATTTTATTTAAAAAAGCTCTAGTAGATATTGTGCGATCATTTTTAATTATGTGATGGATTAGTTATTTTCTTTATGGATCTGTTTAATTTTTATTTAGTATTTATTATTATTGTACATCTTTAGCTTTTATGTTGTGTTTGTGTTGTCTATTACCTATATTTATTATAGTATGTTATTTAAAAATAGAAATTAACATATTAAAATACGATAAATATTTGTGGATTTATTATTGCATTCCTTTATACAGATCCACAGAACATAACAGCTTTAAAATGAAATTATTCATTGCATGTTAATAGTATTCAGTAATTATTTTTCCTTTTCTTTTTTAAAGTTAGTACGTGAAGGAACATATACATCTCCGTCTCCCTTATGCTATTGTTGGAAAATATAAGCACATTTATAATTAACTGTACCAAGCAATTATGTCCGTTCTTTCCTCTCTCAAAATTTATACAGGAAAGGATTCTTACATCTTTTTCTGACATCACGAATTGAAAAAAATATAGTCGAACCGTGTATTTGAGTCACAATAGTAATTACTATTTTCAGTCGCTAATTTTTTCACTATCGACTGTTTCGGCTATTTTACGACTATCGACTGCTTGGACTGTTTTCAATCGATAATTCCCAACGCTAGTAATGATCCTGAAAGCAAATAACAATATAGTAAAATATCATCTACAAAGACTGGATAAATTTCTCCATCGGTTCCTTTCAAAATCGAATTTGTCTCTGACTCAAACATGTCGGTTGTACACACGTCTAGATAAATCATTGTTAGCGGACGTCATTATCGATATGTGTACTTTCTCGTTCCCGAAACTGCAGTGATCAATCGTGAGTCACCAATAGGCGAATTTCTATCACTCCAGGAAGGCAATCGCAAACTCCAGGTGAACGTGACTTCGGTTTTATCCCATTTGCCGATTGTCAACGAGATCATACATACAGAGGAGGTATCTCAACTCTTAATATAATATAACATAATATAATTTATTATCACCAGTAATCTTTATAATTAAATAATAAAATTAACATGGGATAACAAAACACTTTAGTGCATGAACTGTTTGACAATTATATAATTTATTTTATACTTTGGCTAGGTTATGTCTTATATAGATATTTAATCTTAATATACTAAATTCTCTTATGTAATTAATTACTTTAATTTTCTAGTAATAACAATTTCTTCTGAATATTTTTCAGATTCTTGAATTATTATCTCTATTTGCCTAGTCGTTCTTTTTGATATTTGGTACAGTATAAACACAATTCAAAGTGAACTTTACATAAATAAACTTGAACAAGATAAATTGAAAACAATATGGGAATAAGAAAGTAATAATCAAAAGAATCAATAGATTGGTAAATACGAAAATTCAGTTTTAATTGATTTTTATATTGATTTTTTGATAAGGGCTATTTTTCTTCAATGATTGATGTGCGTTCCTTTCAAAAGAATACATTTTTAAAGCATATAATAAAATCAAAGAAGATTTATTATTTCAACATGGGCATATAGACCAGACATGGATATTTGAAAATGGGACATTCAGCATTCTTCCCAAGACGCTAATAAATAAAAGGAAAAACCACGTCAAACAACAAAAGTCAATGCAGGAAGTTAAAAATTGAAATAACATTTGATTAGGTTTTGTTAGTAATATTTTTTTTAATAATTCATTGCAGATATATTGCTTTTTTATACTGGAAACAAGAGAAATGAACCATAACATGTTTTTACTTTGGTTTGAAAATTAGCTGTGAAAGAACCTAAAGGAACCATCCGTTATTATTATGGATAATTCACCATACTATAACATGTTGGCGAAGATCACAAGTCGATCGCCAAAACTGTAATTAAGTAATGGCTTGGAAATCATATATTATATTTTGATAATACCATGTTAAAGAATGAATTATTTCAAATTGTTACTCGGCAAATATAAAGGAAATTTTTAATTGAATTTTATGTAATTTGTTTTTTTAGAAATAAGCATGAAAAAATATACACAGTATATTGGATGGCTGAACAATATGCTCACAATGTATAAGATTAGTCTTCCTTCCTATCACTGCATGTTCAATCCAACTAAATTGATATAAGGTGTGGCAAAGAATTACTATGATGAACATCCTGGTGGAGAATGATATACGACCAAGAACTGTTTGGATATGTAGAAATCTTCTCTATAATAACACCTTTAAGTTGGATGAAGTCCATCAGACACGCAGATAAAAAAATTGGCAAATTGTGCAATCGTGAACAAGTGTTAGATAGATCGGAAAATAAACTCGAACAGTAACTAGTGATAATAACGAATTAAATATTGATTTAAACAATAACTCAGAAAGTGACAGTGGTTGACTGAAGGCTAATGATAGTAGAAACCAGTAAAGACAAATATATAATTAACAGAAGAAAGCTGTAGTATTGTATAGCATGAAAGATTTGTGTGCATAGATATGAATATAATTGTTCAGAATATATATATATATATATATATATATATATATATATATATATATATAAAGATGTATACAGGTAGTAACAGAACAAACTAAGAAGAAATACAGCAATATCAAAATGGCTTAACAAAGGAAACTGATACAAAGAAAACAATAATTAAACATAACAAGATAAATATACTCTTTAATGAAATTATAATATGTATATATAATTTGAATATACTACTGTTAATTAAGTGGACTAGGCCTCCAGAGAAAACCAATACATAAAGAAACGCACCTATTTCATAGGTGGAATTTTGAAGAGTTCAATGTAGATATAATAGAGCAACCTATAATACAAACTATCATGGCTGTATCATTAACGGTAATTTATGTCCTTTCATAATATATGCATACGATGTACTATAATGTTCAAATAAATTATATTACATAGCATTATTTTTGTTTCATTTGATTTACATTAACATTTTGTTATAAATTAAAGCCAAAATAAACAAAAAGTTAAAGTTGATGCGGCAACAGGTCAGAAATTTAGATGATTTTAGTTGACTGTTTTATGGGATAGACAATATTTTCCGATATTCGCAGACACAAATATACGGAAGCTGAATTTTCATATGTATACATACCCTCCAGTCCTTAGAACTCGTCGAAATTTACGGTTTTCCTATCGGGACTATACAGGTCTCGCTGAAAATGCACATTGACATTCTGGATATCCCACGAGGCCATCACGCCGAGGGTCGAAGCAGGAGGGGGTTTATGAACACGTGTAATCCTATTGTCGCGCACCATAATCGAACTTACCGGAAGCCGGAGAGAAAACTCGTAAAAGAAAAGTAGGAAATTCTTTGTAGATGTAACGAACACCCATCTGCGTTCCAGTGGGGAGCGACTGATCGCAGGTCCGACAAGATATTGATCTAACCATAGCCTAATTAGCAGACATTGTTAGCATTGTAAACATCTCGTAATAAATGAGAAATCGTCATACATATGAAATACGTCATAAATCGTATCTTTTTAAATGGAATTTTATTATTGCTATGTCGTTCAATAAGTTCTCAAAAATGGAAAAGAGATCAAAAATTACTAAATATTTCAAGATATTTTACTTAAACTTCTATTTATTTATATATTCCAACGATTTACAGATTGGGATACATCCATAAAGAAATAGAGATTTAACTCTATAGGAAATTTTGGGGAAATGTTTCGCGACGTCCAACATCTAGATATCGCTACTTTTAACTTCGATCTTTTCGATCCGATTGTTTGTCCGAACACTCACTACTATTTTTGCAAAGAATTTGCACGAGAACTAAAAACACTGGCTGACGAAATATTTGTTTAGTTCTATATTAAATTGATACATGTGGTCGACAGGAGAATTGACAGGATATTATCTTAAGGTGAAGGAAGTACGATAGCGGTGGGGAAGTGGTACTGTTACAAGGGGGTGGAGAAAAGAAAAGAGATCGAGAGGTCGTCGTGATGGTCTTTTATAGCCTGGAACTGCATGGTACCAATCTACCGGCGTTGCCACCCTTTGACATTATTGTAGGTGAATGCTTTTTGTGAATG
This sequence comes from Rhynchophorus ferrugineus, assembly GCF_030347505.1. NCBI lineage: Eukaryota > Metazoa > Arthropoda > Insecta > Coleoptera > Curculionidae > Rhynchophorus > Rhynchophorus ferrugineus. The sequence goes on along the minus strand of NW_027472583.1, from coordinate 3,350,071 downwards.
AGTTGCTTTAATTGCTACACTCTAAACTGCGACGGGATATGATTGGATCACTTCGTTTCTATGGTACGTTTGTTCTTTATTTATTTTGAGCGTCATTTTCAGTATGGCTGACATAAGGAATAGTGCGTTTAGAGATTAAATTATTAGCTCATTGGTATGTATAAGTCGGTAATACAAAAAGTACAGTGAGTAATCGATCTAGGAAGTGTTGTGTACCCGGATACATATATAGTAGAGAAATGCAGAATCGTTTCCCTTCGAAGAAGTTCTATGGCTGTCATTAAAAAATGGTTGATAATGTTAAAAGTCCCAAACCGATTGGATTAAGTGTCAAAGAAATTTATGATCGTATATACTTTTCTTCTTAGATCAATAGTTGCAGCTCCAATAAATTAATACACGAGGAATTTTGGTTTAAAATGTATTGTCCAACAACTTGAAGAAATTTGTTAAGGTGTCATCAGTTTAACAACTACATAGAAGAGAAATTAGCCCATTAAAGAAAAAAAAGTGTAGATATCCAAATAAATATAATGGTTTTGGGCTACTTAAACAAGATTTTTTTTTCGGCTAGTATGTTTTAGAAATCATTTGAAGCGCTCAACATAACTTAATTTTTTTAGTCTCATTGGCCTTTAGGAAATTGTGGAAAGGATGAATATAAGGACTCTTTAAATAATTTACATTCTATACTAACAGAGGATGACTCTATAACTTCAATTCCAGATGTTCCTATATGAATAAACGAGTCAAGGCAATATATTGTGCCCCAGAAAATTGTTTTATAGTAGTATTTTTTATAGTAGGTCTCTTTATTTTAAACTTTTTTATTTTATCTCGCGATATTGCCACGTCGATAATATAACACATTTTTGTCAAATATCTTTAAAACATGTAAATTTAAAATATTTAAATTGTACACAACATAATGATTTTCCAGATAAAATATTACAAATAATAAGTTGTGCTATATACTTTTGGGTAAACCTCTAATAGATCTCTAATAGATTAAATTGATACGCAATATTAATTGATCGCTATAGTTATTTTTCAGGACTGGAAAATACCTTTCTGCGAGAGGTGAGAGGATATCAGTCAAAATAATACTGGAAATTGACCGTCTGAATAGCCAGCGGTAGGGATCTTCAAAATTCTTTTTGTTGCTCAATTGGTACCACTGTAATCTATGCTGACGCTAAGTTTGAGATTATCTATCTATCACTTAGTTTACCTATCAGTCAGTGAGGCTCTAATACTAAATTTTGCATAGTAAATGCACATTTCTGTGTTGACTCGTTGGAAATGTTGCAACAATCTTACTGTGAATCAGGTTGACAAAAACTAATTACATATCAGTTGTATAGTATATTAAAAAATCGGTCATGGTTGAAATATTCTTAACGCTTTCCCATCAACAGAAATTAAATAATGAAAAATGGACTGGATACGACTGGAAAAACAAATCCCTTGTCTCGAAAGCAATATAAAGTATTGAATAAACTACTGATCCCTCTCACAACAGAGTAAAAGAAAGAATTTAATAATAATATGTTGTGTAATAAATGTCTGTATATTAAAACATTAAAATAACTATCTCAATAATTAACAGTCACTAAGACTGTTTAAATAGCATTTCATTAAATCTAATTTCCATTAAGTTTCTATAATCAAAACAAAGTATCAAGAACAAAGATTATTTTCATAACTGTAACAACTTCAGATCACTTAATATAGTTTGATTAATTCTTGAAATAGTTTGTATATATTTTAATATGTTTTAATATACAGACATTTATTATTTTAATTTTTTTATTTATATCAAATAAAATTCTCATATAATATTGAAAATACTGTTAAGATAAGTTTTAGTAACGTATCATTTTTAATAATTTAAAGAAACTTATTTATTATGAGATAAACATAAATCATTTCATAAATTTCGACCCCAGGGCGATGTCTAGTGGCAAAAAATATAACAAGAAATATGGGACTTCGCTGCCATCTATTACCTTATTAATCTTATATATTTATAAAAGAGAACTCATTAAAAGTTGGAATTTATATATTTAATGAATAGTGGACGAGCATTGGATCCAGAACTTTTACTTTTAAAACGTAAATTTTATATAAAGCGTCGCCGGTCTCCAAATTTTACCGGTTTCAATTTAACTCCCCACCCCAGGGATTTCTAGATCGAAATAAAAACGAACAGAAAGATCCAAACAGTTGGAGGGTTTTTTTTATTCCGGAGCACGGTAAAATGCCACACCGTACAAGCCGAAATGGTTTAGTTTCCGCCAAAACCTGTCGTATTTCAGTTTCAACCAATCGAACAACAATGTGCCTGCATTAGAAAACATTATTCGTTAAAGAATGAAGATAAATCTTAAATTTTTTTATCAGATCTGTCTTTGATACCAGTCTATTACTTTGAAATTATTTTTTATATAATCTAGTCACAACTCAACTATGTTTTTAGACAATTACCCATCCAAGTTTCTTCACTAAAAATATTTAATTAATTCCAAAAACAGGAACAAATATTTTAAAATAGAAACATTGTTTTCTTTCTAACAGTGTGTCCAATGAGAGTGTTCAGGTTCAATATATCCTATATTTTCTTTCAGATCTTCTATTGCTTGTGGCTTATTGCAATAAACTTCCAGAAAAACTAGAAATCATCAGGAGTGAGATAGGGTCATCTGAAAGCCAGCCTGCATCCAGTCTCCAAACCTGCATTTCATTTTTTGAGAGAAAAGTCGAACAGTAACAGGTCAATTGAAAAGTCCCCGACCTACCATAGAAAAACACATTTTTTGGCAAAATTAGTTTTTTATTCAACATTATTCCTTTCAAGGGTGATACACTGATTATAGCGACTCTCCAATTTTTTCAACAATTACCATTTTTATAGCACGATTTGTCCTTTGCTTCAAAATAGACCTCAGTTTCGTCGATCGCCTCTTAATTCGACGAAAATTTCTTCCCAATTAGCAATCTTTTGAGATCTGAGAACAGGAAATAGTCGCTGGAGGCCAGATCTGGAGAATACGGTGGATGAGGAAGCAATTCGAAACCCAATTCATGGATTTTTGATACAGTGCATTGTCTTGATGGTCCTTCCTTTTTCACGATAGTCAATGAAAATTATTCCATGCGCGTCCCAAAATAAAGATGCCATAACCTTCCCAACCAGTCCACTCGAATGACTGTCAATTGGACTTCGGAGTAGAATGATGGAGTCATGTTTCATCCATTGTCACATATCGACAAAAAAAACTCGGATTTATTACGCTTGATCATTCTTAAACACTGCTCCGAATCATCAACTCGTCGTTGTTTTTGGTCAAAAGTGACCTCGCGCTGCACCCACTTTGTACAGAGATTTCCCATATCCAAATATTCGTGAATGATATGATGTACACGTTCAGTTGATATCTTTAGAGTGTCTGCTATTTCATTCAGTTTCAATTTACGGTCATTCAAAATAATTTTGTGGATTTTTTAATGTTTTCATCGGTAACAACCTCTTTTGGGCGTCCACTGCGTTCACCGCCTTCGGTGCTCATTTCACCACATTTAAACTTAGCATACCAATCCTTAATAGTTGATTTTCCTGGGGCATTGTCCGGAAACTCAGAATCGAGCCAAGTTCTTGCTTCAACTATATTTTTCCCTTCAAAAATAAATTCCTTTTTATCCATCTTTTTCACAAAAACAAAAGTTACTGCTATAATTCACAAACTAATAATCTGACAGCTGTCAAATTTATACATGCATCTTTTGAGGGTTAAGAGCATCTTTTGAGAGAAAACATATGGACACAAATTCAAAACATATGAATTCTAGTAGCGCCATCTATATGTCAGGCCAGCAACATTTCCATTGACCTGTTATTTCTCTGTTAAATTGGAAAATCCCTAACTATTACAGGAGTAAAATATGTGTCAATATTATCACAAATAAGAATAGATCAATTATGCAGCTGGCAGGTATGATCCACCAAAGCTTTACACTGTTTAACAACCTATGATATCTCTGTGTTAGATCAGCTGGGGTCTATTAACATTCTATTAGGTATTTGTACGACATTTCGGTACATAAAACAACAGATTTCTGTCTGAGAAATCTGCTGTTGAATCCCTGAGGCAATGGCAAGGCTTGGTTGGCGCAGTAGTAAAGGTAACACGATGCTCCTCCTATTGTTGCGATAGTCGCGGGTTCGAATCATCCTGGGGCATAGTGATAAATGTATGTTTGTGATTTTTTAACACTTGTGATTGTCCTAGGCAATAGTGTAAAATCCGATAAGGAAAATGATCCCAGTCATGCTAATAATCAGTCTTCTGGGATGATTTCTAAGTTGGTCACTCGCCAGTCGATAGTACTTCAACAATATACAAATATATATGATAATATATTTCTTACTAAACTTTACTTTAACTAAATCTGTTAAAAATTATTATTTAAAAATAACTATTTGAAATTTGAACTTACATGCCCAATAAATTATCTCTAAATGCGGATGTGCTTATGGAGCTACTCATATAACATATCTCGTTTCACTTGATGTAGTCCGTTAATCAAGGTCTTTTACCCAACAATTCCCTTTAACCATTGCTGCGTAATCCAATTTTAGAATAACAAATTTTCCCAACCGACACCCTGTATATACTAGATCGCAGTTTAAATTTGCATCAATTTAATAATAGTTATGAAATCGAAGAACGTCTAGCCCCAGCGCAGATTTATGATCGCTATTAATTTAAACGTTGACTTTATTCGTTCTAAATTACTTCTTCGTTGACGGTGTAGATGTCGTTCGTGTGTCGGAGCCCCACCGTCCCTAGACACGCGACTCTTTGACAGATCCGATCCATTCTACCGTCTGTTGCCCGTTGACGTGAACTGCCAACTTTTTCTAGTGCCTCAGGTGCATGCCTAACGGTGTTATATCATTCTTGTTCGATGATTTATTGCTGTATTATGTCCACTGTTACTCTACTTATTCGTTTTTTGACAGCTATTAAAAATAATGGCAACAATATTTCGCTACCGTTTAATATAATCAAAGGTTTATGCAAGAACTAAGTTGCTCAATGTTAGAATCAGAAAGACATGTTAAGGTATGAGAAGGACCAGAACTCAGACAGAAAACTAAATTTGGTTAGTAACCATTCTCAATTCTCCACCATTACGAAATTCTTAATAGTTATCGCCAAATTATCAATCAAAATTATTTAACTTATATAATATATGCTTATAAATTAGTTTTAAACGATTTACAACAGGTTTTTAGAATTATTAGATTGAATTAACTTCACCGAAACTAGCATTTTGATCGACGTTTGATATGGAAAAAACATGACTTTGAATTTTGTGATAAAACGCAAACAGCTTGGGATTAAACTAAACCAAATGTACTGGCTGATAGGGCGTAAATCTTAATTATCATTAGATAACAAGGTTTTGCTGCATAAGTCAGTACTTAAGCTCATTTGGACCTATGGCATTGAACTGTGGGGTACTACTAGATTCTAACATATATATCCTCCAGAGACTCCAGAATAAAATGTTGTGAGTCATCGTTGATGCCCTTTATTCGAAATGTAGTGCAAAGTATTCTGAAAGATTACTAGTGCATCCCAATGCACTAGCCAAACAGTTAAATGTTAATAACGAAATTCTTAATAGTTATCGCCAAATTATCAATCAAAATTATTTAACTTATATAATATATGCTTATAAATTAGTTTTAAACGATTTACAACAGGTTTTTAGAATTATTAGATTGAATTAACTTCACCAAAACTAGCATTTTGATCGACGTTTGATATGGAAAAAACATGACAAAATTTTGTGATAAAACGCAAACAGCTTGGGATTAAACTAAACCAAATGTACTGGCTGATAGGGCGTAAATCTAAATTATCATTAGTTAACAAGGTTTTGCTGCATAAGTCAGTACTTAAGCTCATTTGGACCTATGGCATTGAACTGTGGGGTACTACTAGATTCTAACATATATATCCTCCAGAGACTCCAGAATAAAATGTTGTGAGTCATCGTTGATGCCCTTTATTCGGAATGTAGTGCAAAGTATTCTGAAAGATTATTAGTGTATCCCAATGCACTAGCCAAATAGTTAAATGTTAATAACGAAATTCTTAATAGTTATCGCCAAATTATCAATCAAAATTATTTAACTTATATAATATATGCTTATAAATTAGTTTTAAACGATTTACAACAGATAGTGTTACTGTGTATTAAGTCGCATCAGGTACATTTGTAACAAATTTCCTGTTAAAGCCCCACTGATAGGCTTCTCTTTTCAATATGGGACATTTCGTCGAAATGTGAACAAAAAATGTTTTCGGTGCGTTGAAAATATCTGTAACTGTACCGAGTAAATGGCCTTTGCAAAAAGTTTTACTTTGGAAAAAACACGTGACTGCAGGTCTGAATGCTGTGTGAAGCGTGATACAACCAAATCAGTCTATAAAATTCCATTTGTGTTGGTACTTGTATGTTGTGTAACTGTATCCTCAGTCCTTCAATAACTATGCATTAGATGTACTATAACGTTAATATAAATCATATTTTATAACGTTATTTTTGTCTCATTATTTTATTTACATTAAATTTTTATTGTGAGAGTCAAAATAAACAAAAAAATTAATTTGGTGCGGCAACGTTGCGTTATAGGTTTTGATAACGTACATTGACTGTTTTATTGGAAGGTCTATATAAACCCATTGTAGTTAATGTGATAGATATTTGACTTCAAACTTCACAGAGTACTACAAACCAATTGCATTATATCGGAGAAAAACCTATTTAAAAAATTTCACAGCAATGATTGATTATGATTAAGCTAGATTCTGCCAGACCAGCTTTTGTTGATATCAAACTTTGAAAATACCAAAACATCAAGAATAAAAAGAAACAAGGTCCCTGCTTTACTTATTCACCTCCCATATTGCCCTGCCGCCCTATAAACTAATATTGCTCTCCCCTCTATCCAAGAAGGGAAAAAAGCGGGAACATAGTGCCCAGAGGGCGCTAAATATCAGCGACGCCTGAAATAATGTCAAACGCAATATACTTGGACGTCTCTCCCTTGCGTTTCTTGGCCGATGTACTCAAGTCGAATGAATTCTTCGCCGACAAACTGGTAATTATCCTTCGCAAATTGAGTTCATAACCCACGGGCACTCGAAGACCAGTTGCATAAGGGCGGCGAAGATGCCTTTCACCGGGGATCTAAAAGCGATGGGAATATTCCTTTATGTAGGAGGAATATGATTTAGGCTAATGTCTTACGACACATAAAAGAATCCGAAAAACAATTTTAAAATCCTGCAGCTTTTTATCCAGTTTATTTTATCTATGGAGAAATTTAATCAAGATACACACACTAGATTTATTAGATTGCATTAACTTCACCGAAACTAATAGACCTGGGGATGCATTTTGATCGACGTTTGATATGGAAAAAACATGACAAAATTTTGTGACAAAACGCAAACAGCTTGGGATTAAACTAAACCAAATGTACTGGCTGATAGGGCGTAAATCTAAATTATCATTAGATAACAAGGTTTTGCTGCATAAGTCAATACTTAGGCTCATTTGGACCTATGGCATTGAACTGTGGGGTACTACTAGCAAATCTAACATAGATATCCTCCAGAGACTCCAGAATAAAATGTTGTGAGTCATCGTTGATGCCCCATATTCGGAATGTAGTGTAAAGTATTCTGAAAGATTATTAGTGCATCCCAATGCATTAGCCAAACAATTAAATTGGCGCGATGACAGTTTAAGTGCATAAGCTCAAACACAAACTACCATACCAACTAATTAATAGACACATAGAGTGAGATTTAATAGTCTCTAGGAATAAGAATCACTACATAATATAAAACAAAGTCGCCTTTTCTGTCCCTATATCCCTATGTGCGCTTAAATCTTTAAAACTACGCAACGGATTTTGATGCGGTTTTTTTCAATAGATAGAGTGATTCAAGAGGAAGGTTTATATGTATAATACATGCATAATATACTAAGGCAACATTGCTAATTTTAGAGGTTTCTAACGTGATGTCGTAAATTAACCTATTTTTTTAGGCTTATTTAGCAATTAGCAAAAACGCTGCCTAACCCTACGAGTTAGATCAAATTAATGTACTATAGTATTGTACACCATAAAAAGGTCTACAAAAAAGTCCGCGATGGTATATGTTTATCTTTTAGGGATAACCCACATTAACCATTTTTATTGTTTACTTTTTACGTGAAAAAATGGCTTATTTACGAAACTATTTTAAGCAATACGGCATTAATCCTTATCGAATTAAGTACCTTAAATACAGTGTGCAATTAATATAGATCAATATGGTTCCTTACAGCATGTAAATTAAACAAATATTTTCGGAGATATTACAAATTTAAAATTTGCGTTTAAAAATGTGTAATGTAATAAAAATTGTATGAATTTAGATATTCCAAAGATAGCAGAAAATCTTCATAGTAAGTATAGGGGAAGAGGAATTGTTTTACTCCAAATTTAATGCGTGCAGGCCAAGGGCAGTAATGAATGAACCAAAAATACTGGATCGATTTTAATCATGTTTTCATTGAGTGACATAGGCATATATATTTTATGCCCGTGCAAAGTCGGAGCGGGCCGCTATGTTTTTATATACAACGTTCATATTTTTTCTGTAGTGTATTTAATTTAGTATCAGCATTGCACCCGTGCGAAGCCGGGGCGGGTCGCTAGTAAGTTAATATAGAATAGTTTTTAGAATAGTATATAGAATAAGATTTAGAATATAAGTTGTATAGCAGATCACTTACTGAAGTGATCTTCTACATGTCAGGATGGTTATATTATATAACAAAAATCATACAATAATACTTATTGCCTACGATTATTGACGTCTTAGGAGATTAATAAAAAAACTAGTAGACAATTGGTAATTTTGTCTAAAAATTAATCAATAATTAATAACTTCTTGTATAACTCAGCTAACTTAAATAATGAGTGCTGGCATGTATTTCATTTGCATAAATAAAAGTTGTCCATTTGGTATTATTGACTTTTTCAATGTGTACACGTGCTTATTATGGAAAGCTCAAGAAAAGGAAGAAGAAAGAAAATGCATTTGAGACATTCATTACTTCTTTTGGTTTGAAAAAGATCTGAAAAGGTGATCTTTATGTCAATTACAAATACATTACTCCATTATGAAGTATATTTGGAGTTATGGGGTTACATTGAAACATCAACTGATCAAACTGACTCTAAACCAAACTGATTTACCAATGTATCCAAGATTTCACTGTAAAACTTGGACAAAACACAAAAAAACTAAAGATAAAAACGAATAAAAAAACTTGAACTTGTATAGTGTACAAATGTATACTCTTAACTTTAGCTTAGGTAGTTTAATTTAATTCCAATTTGGGAAATACAGACTAATGTATTTACAAATGTTTCCATAGTAATAAATGAAATTTATAAATTAAGAGTGTACTAAGCATATTTAATGCACTATGTAATAAAAAAAACATCGCACAGAATAGTTCGAAAATAATGAATTTAAACACGTATTCTTCCAAAAAAATCGACAATAAGTAACTAGCGCAAAATAAACTTACATGACAATGCTTGGCCACACAATGTAAAAGTTGTGAAGAATACACTGTTCCACCTCAAATGGTAAGTCCTGCCACACCCAACGTATTCACCAGACATAGCACTTTCTGATTACCACTTGTTAAGATCGATGCAGCATAGCTTGGCTAGCACACAGTTTAGAAATGCTGATGAAGTACGAAAATGGATCGATTATTGGATAGCTGCTTACTATAGCAACATTTTTAGAGACAGTATCGCCATATTACAAGAAAAATGGGAAAAAAGTGTAGAAAAATATGGAAAATATTACGAACAATCTATATTGTAGCAATTTTTCTCAATAAATAACTTTTAAAAGTGCCAAATTGATAAGAATTCATGACAACACCAAACAGATATCAATTAACATAATAGTCTGTAGCTTACTAAATTGAGAAATATATAACGAGGTACTATAAACTAAACTGACTATTTTACAGCTAAATAAAAGCTAGTGGACGTAGTTTTCATCGACGTCCTATAAGCACATTGAACTTTCTATAAACTTTAATATTGTATATACTTTTAATATCAGTAATTAGTTTGTGTAGTAAGAATATATATTAGACCATATAAAGAGAAAAACGGGAAATATTTACAGTTTTAACATGACACAAATGCAACGCCACATTGGTTTCTTTTCAGTTCGATTAAATAACTTTGACATTTTTGTCAAATTCTGGCTTTTGACTTGAACATTTTTCAAAATGCGCATGTAAAAATTACAATTGATGACGAATCATCAATAATTTGAATACAGCATAAACATTTATAATTAAAGTAATATAAGTTAACTAATATAACAATAACAATAATACATATTGAATATAATTTATCAAAAAATACAATCCTATATCGACAAGTGCGAGCTTATCTTCAACAAACTTTAATATATCTTTAATTACCGATTGTATTTAATTTTTATTTTGCGATTTTTACTTTTTAACCACTTACCACACTTGTCTGGAACTAACTAGTGATTTTTCCGGAAATTAACGCTACTAACACAACACTATTAACTTTCAAACTACTTAAAACACTGATAGATAAACGACAACTGTCACCATACGCTCGACATCATGTTTTCTTTTTGTCTCTTTCTAACCTAAGAAAGAAAGAAGAAGCGGAAACAAAAGTAATTTTATTAGGAGATAAGAAATTGACAAATCGATTTCAATACCCTTTTTTTCGTTATAACTGCCTACTCATTTTTTCGCCAAAAATTTTTTTTTCGTTAGGAGCATAAAATTTTTGGTTTTTTAATGAATTATTCGATTTCATCGACATTTATTGTTAAACAATTCAAGCTAATAAACCTATGATGACAAAAAATGGCGCCATAAAATTACTCGTTTAATAGCATATAAGTTAAAATATATATATCAACAGTTCCTTATTTTTTGCGATATATAAACGATGTCGTGTATTGACCACATTGTGGGTGAACTGGTAGAAAAACTGGTTTCGGTATCCAAAGATATATAAAATTGGTTCAAAATAGGATTTAAACTTCAACAATTTTGTATAATTTAGATACTGTCTACGTAAGGTACTGTGTTCAAAAAAAAGAACATTATTAAACGAAGATGTATGGACGCAGTTCTATAAGTTAATTGCTTTTTGAATGAAATTTTTTTTTCGTCAAAAAATTGTTTTTAAGTGGCCCAGTCAATGATGCCTTATAAGTACTTAACCAGGATGGTATTTTTCTTTCTTGGATCTATTAGAATGCATAGTCGATAATATATATATATATATATATATATATCTCAATAGGTATATTAAAAAATATGTATTAAATGATTTTTTTATTACGTGACAACTGCTTCAAGATCGTTTGTATACTATATGTAGATCTTTATTGTTCCTTTTTTATTTCTATCTCCTTTCTTTTATTCCTAGATGTTGCTATGTCAATAACATCTCACCAATTTTAACATAAATTTTAAACATTTTCGTTATGCAATACAAAACGGTTTAAAAAAAAATGTTACAAAAAATAATAAAATGTATGATATATCTTTGCATTAAAATATTTACTAGAAATTTAACAAGGAAAGAAGAGGAATTTGTTTTTCACTCTTATAAAAAAAAGTGGGTACCCAAACAGTTTTTCAAAATAAAATAGAATAACGAGGAATAAGATAGAACTTTAACAGATCCTATTAAATGGGTGACGCTCTGGAAATGTGATTGTAATTCTCTATTTATATATTTTATGTTTTTAACATATTGATATTTTATAGATTTATATTTACATGGGTAAAAAGTCTAAATAGCCTGTCCAATAAAATAATCAATGCACGTTATGATAACGTCGAATATATTGCGAATTGCAGTTTATAAAAGGGTAAAAATCATTTTAAACCTAGAGCGGATTTTTCTTTCGCAATTTATCTCATTAAAAATTAGATCGAATGCTGTCTGATGCATCAGAATATGTAACCGAAGCACAATTCGATTTGTGGACCATGTTGTTAAAAGTCTGCAAAATTCATTAAAATATTAGTAGTTATAATTAGAGGTTATAACACTCAAACGTTGTAAACCAAAATTCTAAGATGATGCGGCAACATTGCGACATACTGACATTATACATTTTGACGACGCACACTGGCTGTTTTATTGGACCAGGTGTATATAGCTAACATATAGATTGTATTCTTTGTTTTTTATGTTATAAATTGTTTCTGTAGACAATACCTGTTTTTATCGAATTTTATTTAATAAAGAAATTCAAAAATTAAATTTAGTTTTTATTTCAACTTTTCTCCAGAGATCTCCACTGTAGTGTTAATATATTAATATAAAGTTAATTTTGGCATATAAATTAGTTTTAAAGGATTTTTTTAAGTTAAGTTCCTTTACTGTGAAAAATGGATACTATGTATTTTAATCAAAGTATTGTCCATCGATAGCCGCTACTTCTTCTCATCTTTCAGGCAATTTACGGATTCTATCTTGAAAGAAAGATGTATCTTTTGAGCTCACCCACCCATTTTTCGGTATCTTCATAAGATGTGAAGCCCTATTCAAACAGGTTACCATTCATGTATTGGAACAAGTAGTAATCAGAAGGAGCAATGTCTGAAGAATACGGCAGATGGGGTAGAACTTCCCCTTTTATTGTTTCTAAGTATGTTTTCACCGGTTTTGCAACATGTGGTGAAGCGTTGTTATGCTGAAGATTAACATTATTGTGTCTTTGTTCGCATTCCGGTCGTTTTTCACGCAATGCTCGAGTCAAGCGCATCAATTGTGGCCGATAGCAATCCCCATTGGTGGTTTAACCGAGCAATACCTTCAAATCGCCGTCGTCAATTCTTTTTGCCTATTCAAAATGCTCGGTATCAAAAACATGACTTTTAAACATCGAAATCAATATCCAGACGTTGAAATCATGATCACGGTTGCCTTAAGCTTCTCACAGCAACCTAAATAACTTGAATAGCAACTTGAATAATCTACTTCCAGGTTTCAGCATTTCAACAAAAAAAAATTATTGACACTGTCACAAAATATTACGTATTGAAAAATGAACCTTCAACATGAAGTTGGTTACAAATGTACCCGATGAGATTTATTATATAGCAACACCAATCTGTTGTTAATACCCTAAAATTAATTTACAGGTCTCTAGTAAAAGAGTTTTTCTATGAAGTTAACTGTTTGTTTCCAAATTGACTCTTAACTACAAATTCAATGGACATGACTATTAGAGCTAAAAACTAACGCATATAAACGACATTTTTATGGTCGTCCTGTTCATTAAAACTCCGATTATACCAGCGGTATACTCCTGGATGCCGGACTGTTTTTGCCAGAGACCCATTTCTATGCAAATTACAAGTAGACGCTGGCACCGAGCATCATGGATGCGATAAGAACATGTTTATTCTGATATTTCGTATTATCTGTTCACTTTATTTCCGGTTAGCTTTCATTAAGGACAAGAATGACGGCTCCATGTTTATTAATGAGACATAAGTGGAGGGGTGCGGAGGGGTGTCGATGGTCCGCAGGGACTGGGGGTGAATTAGGTTAGAAGGGTAGAGTCGTAGGGAATGGTCGGTGATACAAACGTTAGTTTTGAACGGTCCAATGTTTGCTCTCTACTCTATCGAATGCTCTAATTCGATTTTAATTATCTATATGAAGCTATAAATTGTTAGCTTGACAATTAAAGATATTACAGTGAATAATATGGGATTGGATACATTTCTCACCTTTTTCGTCTTTTATTTTTAATATCAACAACAAGGCAATTTGGATTGCAAAACTTATTGGTTGAAAACACAACCCAAACTCTCAAAGAATATTTAGATAACTCAGCAATTGATGAATCAATTGTTGCCAAGCATTTGTCGAAAGATCTTTAACTACAATTAATTAAACATCCACAATAGTTTGTAGGTTAGAGTTATTTTATTCTATTTATATTGAACTTTTTCTAAACCACCAATGGTATCCCCTGGAGACATAATCGACCTATTTAATAATTGTAAAGTGTATTATTATGTAGTACAATTAGTAATGTTCAAGTGTATTGTATTTTCATTAATTAACATATTTCTCTTTTTATGTTTAGTTCTTGTTTCCTTCAGTCTATACAAACTAGCAGTGAACTTACATCATCAAAATATTATTATTATTATATTATTATATTATCATTATATTATTATTATATTATTATATTATCATTATATTATTATTATATTATTATTATATTATTATTATATTATTATTATATTATTATTATATTATTATTATATTATTATTATTATTATATTATTATTATATTATATATTATTCTTCTCATTTTAATCCAGTTAAAAAATGACACAATGCTGTTTAATAAGTTCGGCCATGTAACCGAATCAGCCTACAAAAGTCGTTCGGTTGTCAAATGTCTGTTAAAGTATTGATAATATTAAACTATTGGGCTTTGTATTGAAAAGATCTTTAATGTGTTTCAGCAACTCTAATAGTAATGTGGGCATATAATTAAAATTAAAGAAAACCAATATAATTTTGGATTCTCCGAAAAGAAAGTATCTACATATCTCGAAATTAGTTCTATATAAGATTAAATTTGTGAAATATATAAAAACGATGAGTAGTTTCTTTCTGTTTTTGATAAAACTGTTTTTGTAGTGTAGATAGTATCCATAGAAAGCTTAGAAATATACAGCACTTTGAGAGATATAAGCAATCACTTCAAACACTGTTAGGAAACTTGAGTGCGTAAAGAAAAAGTGCGTAAAAAAAGAAAAGGAACAAAAATTACTCATGAAACATCACAATTTTTGGTCATTTTCAGATTTTCCATTATAACCCGAGTACAAACCATGATATATTGATAAAAACTTCAATACATATGTAAAATTAGCTGCTTAATAACATAGTACTATAGTTTTTGGTATAACCTCAAAAGTTTTGGAATTATAGAAAAATTGTGATTTTTCCAAAAAATAATTTAAACTCCATTATTGCTGATATCTCAAAAACTATGCACTTTATAGAAAAAATTACAGTTTCTATGTTTTCCTCGTCGCATTACACGTGTAGTATGAGATTTTTAATAAATTTGGTGTCCTATATTTTTTTGACATTTTTTCCATATGTATACTCAGGAAAAATCGCAATTTTTGGCCAATTTCAGACTTTTCCTTATAACCCGAGTATAAACCAAAATATATTGATGAAAACATCAATACATATGTAAAATTAGCTGCTGAATAACATAGTACTATAATTTTTAGTATAACTTCAAAAGTTTCGGAATTATATCAAAACTGTGATTTTTCCAAAAAATAATTTAAACTCCATTATTGCTGATATCTCAAAAACTGTGCACTTTATAGAAAAAATTACAGTTTCTATGTTTTCCTCGTCGCATTCCACGTGTAGTATGAGATTTTTAATAAATTTGGTGTCCTATATTTTTTTGACATTTTTTCCATATGTATACTCAGGAAAAATCGCAATTTTTGGCCAATTTCAGACTTTTCCTTATAACCCGAGTATAAACCAAAATATATTGATGAAAACATCAATACATATGTAAAATTAGCTGCTTAATAACATAGTACTATAATTTTTAGTATAATTTCAAAAGTTTCGGAATTATATCAAAATTGTGATTTTTCCAAAAAATAATTTAAACTACATTATTGCTGATATCTCAAAAACTATGCACTTTATAGAAAAAATTACAGTTTCTATGTTTTCCTCGTCGCATTCCATGTGTAGTATGAGATTTTTAATAAATTTGGTGCCCCAAATTTTTTTGGCAATTTTTCCATGTATGTACTCAGGAAAAATCACAATTTTTAGCAATTTTCAGACTTTTCCTTATAACCCGAGTATAAACCAAGATATATTGATGAAAACGTCAATATATGTGTAATATTAGCTGCTTAATAACATAGTATTATTGTTTTTGGTATAGCTTCAAAAGTCTCGGAATTGTATCATAACTGTGATTTTTCCAAAAAATAATTTAAACTCCATTATTGCTGATATCTCAAAAACTATGCTCTTTATAGAAAAAATTACAGTTTCTATGTTTTCCTCGTCGCATTCCACGTGTAGTATGAGATTTTTAATAAATTTGGTGTCCTATATTTTTTTGACATTTTTTCCATATGTATACTCAGGAAAAATCGCAATTTTTGGCCAATTTCAGACTTTTCCTTATAACCCGAGTATAAACCAAAATATATTGATGAAAACATCAATACATATGTAAAATTAGCTGCTTAATAACATAGTACTATAATTTTTAGTATAATTTCAAAAGTTTCGGAATTATATCAAAATTGTGATTTTTCCAAAAAATAATTTAAACTCCATTATTGCTGATATCTCAAAAACTGTGCACTTTATAGAAAAAATTACAGTTTCTATGTTTTCCTCGTCGCATTCCACGTGTAGTATGAGATTTTTAATAAATTTGGTGTCCTATATTTTTTTGACATTTTTTCCAAATATATACTCAGGAAAAATCGCAATTTTTAGCCACTTTTAGAGTTTTCCTTATAACCCGAGTATAAACCAAAATATATTGATGAAAACATCAATACATATGTAAAATTAGCTGCTTAATAACATAGTACTATAATTTTTAGTATAATTTCAAAAGTTTCGGAATTATATCAAAATTGTGATTTTTCCAAAAAATAATTTAAACTCCATTATTGCTGATATCTCAAAAACTGTGCACTTTATAGAAAAAATTACAGTTTCTATGTTTTCCTCGTCGCATTCCACGTGTAGTATGAGATTTTTAATAAATTTGGTGTCCTATATTTTTTTGACATTTTTTCCATATGTATACTCAGGAAAAATCGCAATTTTTGGCCAATTTCAGACTTTTCCTTATAACCCGAGTATAAACCAAAATATATTGATGAAAACATCAATACATATGTAAAATTAGCTGCTTAATAACATAGTACTATAATTTTTAGTATAATTTCAAAAGTTTCAGAATTATATCAAAATTGTGATTTTTCCAAAAAATAATTTAAACTCCATTATTGCTGATATCTCAAAAACTGTGCACTTTATAGAAAAAATTACAGTTTCTATGTTTTCCTCGTCGCATTCCACGTGTAGTATGAGATTTTTAATAAATTTGGTGTCCTATATTTTTTTGACATTTTTTCCATATGTATACTCAGGAAAAATCGCAATTTTTGGCCAATTTCAGACTTTTCCTTATAACCCGAGTATAAACCAAGATATATTTATGAGAACATCAATACATATGTAAAATTAGCTGCTTAATAACATAGTACTATAATTTTTAGTATAATTTCAAAAGTTTCGGAATTATATCAAAATTGTGATTTTTCCAAAAAATAATTTAAACTCCATTATTGCTGATATCTCAAAAACTGTGCACTTTATAGAAAAAATTACAGTTTCTATGTTTTCCTCGTCGCATTCCACGTGTAGTATGAGATTTTTATTAAATTTGGTGTCCTAAATTTTTTTTACGATTTTTCCATGTATATACTCAGGAAAAATCGCAATTTTTGGCCAATTTCAAACTTTTCGTTATAACCCGAGCATATAACAAGATATATTCATGAAAACATCAATACATATGTAAAATTAGCTGCTTAATAACATAGTACTATAATTTTTAGTATAACTTCAAAAGTTTCGGAATTATATCAAAACTGTGATTTTTCCAAAAAATAATTTAAACTCCATTATTGCTGATATTTCAGAAACTATGCAATTTATAGAAAAAATTACAGTTTCTATGTTTTCTTCGTCGCATTACACGTGTAATATGAGATTTTTAATAAATTTGATGTCCTAAATTTTTTTGACGATTTTTCCATGTCGCCAGGAAAAATCGCAATTTTTAGCCATTTTCAGACTTACTCAGACCTTTAAACCCGAATATAAACCAAGATATATTGATGAAAACATCAATATATATGTAAAATTAGCTGCTCAATCACTTAGTAATATAGTTTTTGGTATACTTTCAAAACTTTTGGAATTATGTCAAAATTGTTATTTTTCTTTATGTTTTCAAACTATGCACTTTATAGAAAAAACTACAGGTTCTATGTTTTCCTCGTCGCATTACTTGTGTAATATGACCGTTTTGACGTCACAAATTGAGATGACGTATCTTCACTGCTACTTTGAATAGACCATAGCAGGGACTAAAAAGGACAAAATTGAAAAATTTTGCGTGGCTATGTATAATACGAATAATGACCAATTAAGAATTAAGTTTCGTAATCAAAATTACTATATTACACAGTAACATATAATTACCACATTCAGTAAATTCAAATATTGTATTTTTAAGTACATTTCGGACAAATAATTTTTCAGTTTATAGTTTTTATCTTATAATATTTAAGGCAATAACGATAATTAGAAAGTAAATATTTTATACAAATATTAACTATTATTTAAATAAATCTTTTATTAAAATTCAATTTTTTAATTTCCCTCTGTAATAATAAATAAATCAGCTTGGCGTACCCCCAAGTCATTTAAACGAATAAAGCTCAACTCAACGTAACTTATACAAGGCATTGTAAGTGTGTCTATTCCGTTATTGCATACTTATTGCTAATGCAATCTTTTACAAAACCCAGATAGTAATTATCGACTCTCCTGGAAATACATTCATGACAGACATACCTGAGTTCTTTCCTCCTCACAATTACAAGAAGTCGTCTCCTCCTCAATGCCCGAGGTTCTCGGCTGCAACACGAATCCAATCCTAGGATAGAACACACCGTACACTGATCCCGGGGATAAAGGCGAATTAATGCCCGAATCCGAATCGGACACTTTACCAGTCTTGTTTGTTTGTTGTTTACTATCATCATTAATCTTCTGCAAACCTCCATCATGGTAACTTTTGGTATCTCCTGACGATCGAGGTCTGTATTGCTGACCGAAACGTGAGTGGTTCCGTTGAGGAAACGGGCCCAGTTTCTGATGGAATTTGTTCAATTTCTGAGTGGTGGTCTTTTCCTCGGCGAAGACCACGTCGTAATTATCCGCTCCAGAGAGTGGTCGTCGCTTGACGGTACCCGTCTTGGCACTGTCCGAGTCCCAGTCCAGTGAGTTTGTTCGCGATTTTGCCATGACAGGGTTGATTGGAATCTTTGATGTTTTTTCTCTCCCATCTTTGCCCTGTTTAGGTATTCTACTTGACATATTTCATAGAACTTGGTGTAAAACATTATTTGTAGTTCGGTAAAGCACACTGACAATACGTAACGTAATATTAGTCAGTTATATTAGTCATGAAATACCTTTTAACAATACTATTATCACATGAAAATATTTATCGGCTATTTCGAATATCGATATATCAATATATCTTGCATCCATATTGATTAATTAAATGAACTAACAAGCAAAGAGGAAAATTCAAAGAAAGGTAACAGAAATCAAACAACAGAAACCAAAATCTATGATTAGGTATATGTTTAATTTTGATATAGCATTTACGGTTATTGTACATCTTTAGTTTTTAGGATTTGTTTAAGTTCTATTGTATTGTCTATATTTATTATAGTATATTATTTGAAAATAGCAATTAACACATTACAATACGATAAAATATTTGTAGGGTATTTCCACTATTCCATTCCATAGAAAAATTCCATTCCTTTTTACAGATCCAAAGAACATTCAAATATAGAAGTAATTCTACTTCGTTTAAAATTAAATTATAAATTGCATGTTAATAGTAATCAGTAATTATTTTTTCTCTTTTATTTTTTAAAGTTCGTGCGTGAAGGAATTTGTATCTCCGTCTCGCTTATACTACCGTTGGAAAATATAAGCACGCTCCTCTGACATCACTCGTTGAAAAAAACAGTCGAACCTACTAGTAACCTAGTAATTACTATTTTCAGTCGCTTGTGTTTTAACTATCGACTGTTTAGACTGTTTTGCGACTATCGACCGTTTCTACTGTTTTCAGTCGATTGTTCCCAACGCTAAATTAAACGTAGACATATAAAGGAATTACTAACAGTATTTAACTGTTAAATGAAGAGTTAAGTTATAAAGAATCAAAATTAGCAAAAAATAAATATTGAAGAACTAAAGTTTAAAACATTAATTGCTTCAGTAAAAATTATATTCGACAGTTCAAATACTTCATGACTAATTTGTGCAGTTCGTCGCGACACTGTTCGGGTACATTATATTATATTATTAAAAAATTTAAAATAAATAGCGTAAAAGCGCGCGCCATCTGTCTCACAAACACAACACTATTAACCCGCATTGACACTAACACCGCCATACAATCACTAATCGTTCCGGTCAAAGCACACTAAATACCGAGAGAGGTGTCAGATTTCGGTATGATCGGATCAAAGTCGCCGGGCACACTATCGCATTCAGTAACAAGTGCACATCGGCCGTCGGCCACGCCGGGGTAATAGGGGAATGGAAAATCCTGTGATGATTTTTCCACCCCTACGTTCGTTTCATAGAAAAATATTTCACTATTGCGCCGCGACCATTAAATGCAGTAGAACTCGAATCAGTATTATTTGAAGTTTCATTAAAATTTATGAGTTTATTTATTCCTACATTTTTTTTCTAGATACCCATGATTATATGTCAGATTCAAACAATATTTTTATATCTATTAGGATAATAATGTCATAAAAATTTTTGCTATTTTTTATTGGCCTATACGGTTATTAGTTTTAAAGGGTATTTTTTTGTAATTTGAATCTTTATTATGAAAAATCTACACAATTAATTTTATTCAAAGCATTGTCCATCAGAGAAATCATCAGATCAAATCTATCAGAGACTCATACTGACCTATACGGTGCACTTTCCATTCGTTATTAAGTTTTTCAGGTTGTTAACTAATACTAAATAATAATTTCATGTCTGGCCATCCAGCCCTTGGTCAATATTTACCTTATAATGAGCCCCATTGACAATATTCCGATATTTTTCATTTGTGTCATTATAGCATATCCAAGAGTCTTTCGACTTCAATTGACAAGGCAGCTAATTGTATTACCTTCAAATTATTCCAATGGCTTTCAAATATATGGAAATAGTTCATTGCTCAACGCTTAGTTATTCCACAGGTTCTTCTTAATCCTTTAAAACCTCCAATTCTGTATCTTCACATTTTTAGGCTCATCGCGTTCATTCTTTCACGTCTTTCCTGTCGAAATGATCATATTTGAATGGTTAAAACTATTGTCTACAAGAGTTTTCAGATAGAGCATCATTTCTATAAATTTGCGTAATAATATGGAGAATTTTGCATCATTTTCGTTTGCATTCAAAAATACACACATATAAAATTGTAGAGTCAAAATTTAATAATTTCAACATAAGACAAAACTATATTAAACTGAAAAATGATTACACACATAAATCTAGTAGACACATTTGCATCTACATCCCTACGATGGTCTATGATGCATCATCCTTACTCAGGGGGTAGTTTTGTGCACTTTGCAAAACGGGTGGGGGTGTTGAAACAAATGAAACAATCTCACGCACGATATTACCTTAATCAAACAAGCTGGGACATCGGGACCAATGATCTAACCCCTGTGGGTGGGGGCAGTGTCGGAATGAAATTGAAGTATCCTTAAAAAGGGGATGGCGACAGGGTGGGACTTGTCTAGTTCCCGAATGAATATATGAGGAAATTAATCTTGGTAGAAAAATTTAAAAATCCAGATAACAATTAATTTAAAAATAACATAATTATGTTTACTCATTTTTATTTTAAGAAACGGATAATGACACATTAATAACGTTTTAATTAATAAAACAGATGAACATCTTCTTATCATATGAGTAATTATAAATAATGTAAAAATTCGGGTAAAGGAACTGCTAATGCTTCTACAGACATACTGTATCATAAAATATTTTTAACAAAAAAATTATATCGACTTCAAAAATTAAATAAGGAAGTCACTAAAAATTAAAAAATAATCAAACTGAGATTATTTGCACAAAAAAACCTTTCAAAACCAAATATGTACATAATAGTCGTTGTAATATGTAAATAAAAATAAACAAAAACGATATTCACCCAATGTATCTACTACACATATTTTATATTCTACTATATACACACAATTTAGCTTAATACCTACCTAAACCTCTTTATCTATTTACAATATTATTTTAACTACTACCAACTGATCACTTTGAAGTCGGTGCGAAGCAAAAAAAAATAGATTTGTTTTGTTCGTAATTTATTTTTTTTCAAACTCAGGAACAATCAAAGGAATTATAAGAATATAAATACAATATAAAAAGTAATATAAGATATTGGTACATCAGCTAAACTATAAATAGTAATAAAAATAACACTAGGCAACACCAAAACTAATATAATGTAAAAACTAAACGAATATGTAATTCTTTGAAATGGTGAAATAGCGATACAAAGCAATGTAGTTTATTGTGCCACGCTTGTCAATGTTTGAGAAGAATTCATAATAAAAGGGATATACAAATATACTATAGAAGACCAGCAGCTGAAGATATGTTAGCGGATACAAAACGACAGCGTATACAGAAGAACTCACATCAGAAGGATCACAAAAGAAGCTGATAGACAAGCCTTGTGGAGTAATAAAAAATATAACACCAAGAATTACAAGAGCAAAACTTGTTGAAATGTCTCGAAATTATGATTAAGACCAATAATAAAATATAGTGAAGAAATAATGATAATAACAAAATACAACAAAGAAAAACTAACAATACTAGAAAAGAAGATATTAAGAATCATGATTAAAATCAAACTATGAATAGGAAAAGGAGCTTAATTTTAATTAAATTTAATTTTTCACTAATGTACAATTTGTCTTTACAATAGCTTAAATTTAGATATATATCTAGGAGGACCCTATATTACTATCTGATGTAACAATGTTTATGCATTAACGCTGCTGTTTTTCCATTAAATACCTCTCACTACACTACACTACACTACTCAAGATCAAATAATTTAATACTTCTCTTAAGTCTTAAGTCTGTTTCGTGTTCTAAGGTTATCCAGGAGTTATAATACCTCGATATTGAGCAAATGAGAATGGAGTCTGCCCTCGTCTACTCCTCACAATCCTCTTGATTTCCTGAGCAACAGTCAGTATCTGAAGGTCTCAACGTAAGTAATCAGTCCTGTAGTGTCTGGGTACACCTTAAGTATTGTACTACCAGGACTTTGTTCTGGAATACTTGTATTCAAATTACTTTTCGTAATATAATTGAATTCCATATGTCTATATAGGTTATTTCCTCGGGAGATATTTATCAGTAGATATTTGAGTAACTGTTCCATATTTAGCAATGTTTAATGCTCAATTTTGATAATACAGTTTATCAAGAAAAATATAGAAATTTTACTGTGCAATCTAAAAATATATGACTGATTAATATTACCTTAACAAAACGTTGATTTTTAAATATTTTTATACATTTGACCCAGAAACAAAATGGTAATATTGTCGATGATGTTTTGATTATATAGAACAGTAACAATAATTTTTTAACTGATCGCAATAATTTGAACGTTCCCGGTATATCTTTAATGAGATTTATGTTAAATTATCTCGCAGTGACCATCCGAATTGAACCCTTTTCTAATAACCGCATGCAAAGCAATTTCAATACCATATTGCCGTCGTGTCGCAGTGGCTGGAATTGCTTGGGGATTCCCTACTGGAATCTCCCGACATGACTCATTGTCGGGCCGAATCAAATCGATGGGGCGATTTCTGCCATTGGATCATTTGCGGCTTACATTTATGTTTGCGAAGGTTAGGGAACGGACAGAACCGTAAGGGATTTTTTCAATTATTAGTTTTGTTCCTGTTTATATATATATATCACTACATAGTATAAAACAAAGTCGCCTTTTCTGTCCCTATATCCCTATGTGCGCTTAAATCTTTAAAACTACGCAACGGATTTTGATGCGGTTTTTTTCAATAGGTAGAGTGATTCAAGAGGAAGGTTTATATGTATAATACATGCATAATATACTAAGGCAACATTGCTAATTATAGAGGTTTCTAACGTGATGACGTAAATTAACCTATTTTTTTAGGCTTATTTAGCAATTAGCAAAAACGCTGCCTAACCCTACGAGTTAGATCAAATTAATGTACTACAGTATTGTACACCATAAAAAGGTCTACAAAAATGTCCGCGATGGTATATGTTTATCTTTTAGGGATAACCCACATTAACCATTTTTATTGTTTACTTTTTACGTGAGAAAATGGCTTATTTACGAAGCTATTTTAAGCAATACGGCATTAATCCTTATCGAATTAAGTACCTTAAATACAGTGTTTTATTATATACTAGCGACCCGCCCCGGCTTCGCACGGGTGCAATGCTGATACTAAATTAAATACACTACAGAAAAAATATGAACGTTGTATATAAAAACATAGCGGCCCGCTCCGACTTTGCACGGGCATAAAATATATATGCCTATGTCACTCAATGAAAACATGATTAAAATCGATCCAGTATTTTTGGTTCATTCATTACTGCCCTTGGCCTGCACGCATTAAATTTGGAGTAAAACAATTCCTCTTCCCCTATACTTACTATGAAGATTTCCTGCTATCTTTAGAATATCTAAATTTATACAATTTTTATTACATTACACATTTTTAAACGCAAATTTTAAATTTGTAATATCTCCGAAAATATTTGTTTAATTTACACGCTGTAAGGAACCATATTGATCTATATTAATTGCACACTGTATTTAAGGTACTTAATTCGATATTCGACATCACGTTAGAAACCTCTAAAATTAGCAATGTTGCCTTAGTATATTATGCATGTATTATACATATAAACCTTCCTCTTGAATCACTCTATCTATTGAAAAAAACCGCATCAAAATCCGTTGCGTAGTTTTAAAGATTTAAGCGCACATAGGGATATAGGGACAGAAAAGGCGACTTTGTTTTATACTATGTAGTGATACATTGAGCTTTTTTGCACACTAATATCGGTAGAGTTCTAGACGCGTTTTTGTATGTAGTGGTGTCTCCCGAAGGCCTAATCCACATAATTAACAATTGTCTATCTGAGTAATGTATTTCACTTTCATTAGAGAGCATATTTATGTTCTACGCTTAGTTCTTGTTTCTTTCGATGCAATGTATCCTTGTAAAGTCATTATGATATTACTTACTATATTTCTCTTTAGTTTGTCCTATTACTCTCTGTATACATCTTTCTTGATAAAACTACATTTAATCACTGCATCCCCCTTAATGAATTTGCCATATCTGCAAAACAGTTAGTGTTATTTCTCTCTTCATACATGTTAACCAAACGTTCATGTGTATTCTAAACAACACACATGATCATAACGCTTTCACAGCCTATAATACAATTCCCTACAGCTAAAGTATATTAATTGTATACTGATCTTTAGTGGTTTCCTCTTTCATCACCCCGTTCTGGGTCATTACCAACCAACATTACCACCATTGTCAGCATTCAATCATAAACCAACATTCATTAAGTTTTATTCAATCACTGTCACTTTCAGAAACACTAATCAAGCTAATAGCTAAGCTGTTTATTTCAAATTTATTAAAAACTTGCTCAAGACCCCGTATCAACTCAATGGGACTAAAAGTGCAGTGACAGGGAGGAAGACGTAATACTCTGTGGCCATAACACTGAGTAATCTGATCTACTATGTATCTTTTCTCAGTCTTATTTCTAAAAAAGTAAATTACATAAAATGCCATTAAATATTTCATTTATATTTACCAAGTAACAGCATGAAGAACTATATGTCTGCAATGAATAAATGTTATGACAAAAAAAACTTAATCGATAATTATTTCAACGTTTACCTTTTTTCATGAACCTTTGTTGTCTTTATACTATATTTATTATATATAATATTGCCATGAGCAACCCAATGTACCATTAAACTGAAATATTCAAGTCTCATTTAAATATATAAATTTATATATTTCTTCCTTGAATTTGTTATATATTTTTTGTTATATTTGTTTGAGTTTGTTATATGTTTTTAAATATTGTATTCTTTTAAAAGCAATCTCTGGAAGTTCCATTAAACCCCTGTTGCGCGTAAACACGGTTTCTTTTTGTATATCTTTTGGATTTTTATGGATGCTTTCCAGACTAACAATTTTCTCTGAAATAATTGTATTAATTTAATGTTTCGATTGAAAAAAACTACATACTGTTTTATACATTGCGTATATTTGATCTCTGAAACACCAAGCTGATCTTGATTCGTCACCTGTTTCGCGTAAACACGGTTTCTTTTTGGTGAATTTTTTATATTTTGAGATATGTTAGTAAATGTGTCCGTACTAATATACAGTGCAATTGCAAGGCTCAAAAAATATTTTCAATAACAACCGCGGCGATTTCAAATTTATGAAAACAAAGAGTTAAAACAACGTTCGCCGGTTTATAACCCGTAATTACAATATTTTGAAGAATTTTCAGACGTTTGACAAACGGACAACTTTTCCAGGCTCATTCGGTTACATGTTCGAACTTCTCTAACAGCATTCTATCTCTTTTTAAATAGAATAAAATAACGAGGATAATATTGTCTGACTGTAAAACGAATTTACAATTTTAGACAGACATATATTGACACTCGTGTCACTGCTATTTTGAATTGACTATATTTTTGGTTCGACTGATTTTACTACTTTTTACCAGTGACTGTTTCAGTCGACTGTTTTCAGTCGCTATTTTCGGTCCGACTGATTTTGTTACTATTTACTACTAGTAGTTACTTGTAGTACTTGTAGTTACTATTTTTGATTCTACTTGTTTCATTCGACTGATTTTTAATGTTCTGGCTCTGTCGTCCTAGCCGCGACCTTGACAAGAATGTACCCAATTTATGCTTACATAGATTTATATGTAATATATGTAGTTTTATGATTTTTTTGGTAGTTTGCTTGCAAATAACAATATATTGTATATTAATATTATAGCATTTTGGTACGATATTTTTCAAGATTTTTAAGAATAAGATAAATAATCCAAATAAAGTCGAAGCGCGCTAAAAACTTCGAGCTAAAAATTCGAGTGCGAAAGTGATGGTTAGATAACTGTAAGTGACGTCAACATTTTGTAGCGCTTCTGATGGATGTTTGACTTAACATGACGAATTTTGAAATTGTGATTGAATTTTGAATTTAGTAAACTCTCCATAGTAATTATTATTATAAATCAATATTTTTCTGATTCTTTATCACAGTCTTCTAGCCTATTAGTTCCAACATATATATGATTCTGCTACACCTAGTAAAACACGACAGGACAAATCTGAGAATATATATTATCTTAATAACGAACAAACTCATATATCCTATACTTAATCCTTAAATAAATTGCTAGACAAAGATAGAATACATTACGCGCGCTAGTTTCAAACGTCACCTTTCTTGATTGAAGCATTTATAACACTTATCTAAATATGTAGACGAAACGATACCCGTAACGCCGATATATGTCACGGGACATGTTGGGCCACAGCCGCGGATACAAAACGATCATTTCTGCGTTGTTTAAGACACAAAGCTACAACTTAATGGCCTTTTGTGACCGGCAAAGTCCGCCGGATTCCATTAACGGAACCATGTCGAAATCTTAATCGTAGTTGGCGGCGTCCGAAAGCGCGGCCGACTGGATAGCGATGAATCATATACTCGCACGATTTTAAAATAGTTTTTCGATAATATGCTTAAAGGATGCAAGAATGTTGGTAATCGGTATGCATTAACGGATTTATGACTGGTCGGTCGACGGAGTGGTCCAAAAAGCATCCGCTTTCAGATTACGACGCTTGCTCTTCATCAGGCACGATAGGTTTCCTTTAAACTTTCTTTATTTTATTGGTTCAGATAGTTGCCTTGATCTACGAAAAAGAACTACTTAACCTAGTTTTTACTGTCTATCGAGGTAAATTTAATGTGAGGTAATTAATCATAAAGGATATTCCTTCCTTCACCTTTTTCCTAACCAACAGATTGTTTTTACGAAAGAATCTAGGAGAACCCGTCCATTCTTACTTAGTATCTATATTAATAATCTTCATATGTTAATTAAAACTGATTTTGTTTTCTCCGTTAAATACAGTTCAGTGTACTACAATATCAAACATGCATGTTATGAGCAATACTTCGGTATTAACATGAATGAGAGTCTAGTCTAACATGTGAGTCTCTCCTCGTGACTCCTTCCTATCCTCTTGATTCCCTAAGCGATAGTCGGTATCTGAGGGTCTCAGAATAAGTAATTAGTTCTGTAGTATCTGGGTAAATACAATATATTAATTCGGTCCGTGCTCCTCTACGGATCTACTGTCTACTTCAAGTTTGTTACATCCAACCAGGTAAAATGGCTTCAAGTTTTCCAAAATAAGCTCCTCAGGAGAATCTTAAACGCTCCATGGTTAGTCAAAAATAATCCAATTCGCAGGGAAACTGACACTACAGAAATCAATCACTTCATAACCCAATCCTTCCACAAACAACAACTCAGCTCAAATTCTTGTGAAAACGCGCTTGTTCGCGAGCTGGTGTACATGCTGGGAATTTACCACCGCGTCACCCCTTTTCAGGTTGAAACGACCACATCCGTCGCTGCAGTCATAACATCCAGTCGTGTGTTAACTCAAGTTCGTACATATCATACAACATTAACTATGAGTATATATATATATATATATTTGTACTGCATGTCAAACCTTGTTGGCTTGAGCTGCATCTACATAAAGCTGAGCAGATCTTTTTATATTCGTAAACTTTTCCAATGATGTCTGTGAAAAATATCACAAATTCACTGTCTTTCACTTCAGCACTCATTACTATAAACATCAATCAATTTTCGATGGCCCTAAGCTACATTTTTTCCATATTCGAGAACAAAGCCTAAAATTTTACGAAAATTACCTTGTGTAGGATCTATTTTCCAATAACAATAACTCTTGATTCAGTTTTATGTTTGAATTTTCTACGGACTGTTGCCTTTCGAATGAGGTATGGTTTCATTAAATAATTTCACTAGAGATATGCGACTTTGAAGACATTATATGTTATAAAATAACCGAGAATATATCCACAGCATTTGATATTTAATAGAACATCTCCATGTACGTGAAAATGTTCATATATCAATAAATATGAATAATACTATCATACCATACAGTAATAATACGAAGTACTTTTGGATAGGTCTTAAATTGAAGGAAGCATATTAAAAGGAAAGAAAAGCAACTCGAACTAAAATTTTAGCAAAATATATATTGGTTATTTGAATAAAAAACTCAATTAACCGTGCATAATTGTTGCTACTGCAGAAGCAAATACTAAAACCTATATGGACCTATTGAATTCAGTTATGTGGATGTTCTGTGAGAAATAACTTAACACAAGTATTCCAGAATAAAACACTGAGAAGTATGTACATGGAGACGTAATAGCGAAAATTAAGATATTCGTAACAAGACATGAGGAATAACTCCACTCCCAATGTTAACACTGAAGTAGAGCTGCAACTTTTGGATAACACTGAACTAAATCAAATCAGACTGAAAAGTGCTACCAACTTTTGTTTTATTAGAGACTGAGTAAGGACCAATGGCTTTTTTTAATTTTAAATAATTATAAAGACAAATTGACATTATTGCCAACTAGCGACCCGCCCCGGCTTCGCACGGGTGCAATGCTGACACTAAATTAAATACACTACAGAAAAAATATGAACGTTGTATATAAAAACATAGCGGCCCGCTCCGACTTTGCACGGGCATAAAATATATATGCCTATGTCACTCAATGAAAACATGATTAAAATCGATCCAGTATTTTTGGTTCATTCATTACTGCCCTTGGCCTGCACGCATTAAATTTGGAGTAAAACAATTCCTCTTCCCCTATACTTACTATGAAGATTTCCTGCTATCTTTGGAATATCTAAATTCATACAATTTTTATTACATTACACATTTTTAAACGCAAATTTTAAATTTGTAATATCTCCGAAAATATTTGTTTAATTTACATGCTGTAAGGAACCATATTGATCTATATTAATTGCACACTGTATTTAAGGTACTTAATTCGATAAGGATTAATGCCGTATTGCTTAAAATAGCTTCGTAAATAAGCCATTTTCTCACGTAAAAAGTAAACAATAAAAATGGTTAATGTGGGTTATCCCTAAAAGATAAACATATACCATCGCGGACTTTTTTGTAGACCTTTTTATGGTGTACAATACTGTAGTACATTAATTTGATCTAACTCGTAGGGTTAGGCAGCGTTTTTGCTAATTGCTAAATAAGCCTAAAAAAATAGGTTAATTTACGACATCACGTTAGAAACCTCTAAAATTAGCAATGTTGCCTTAGTATATTATGCATGTATTATACATATAAACCTTCCTCTTGAATCACTCTATCTATTGAAAAAAACCGCATCAAAATCCGTTGCGTAGTTTTAAAGATTTAAGCGCACATAGGGATATAGGGACAGAAAAGGCGACTTTGTTTTATACTATGTAGTGAAGATAAATTTAATTTTAATAAACTGAAAAATATATAGGTGAAAATAGATAAAGAATAGAAAGAAGATTAAGAAATACATACCTTCTCGACAATTTATCTAATAATGTTAAAATATTATATATAAAGGAACTGAGCATTAAAAAACTTGTTACTTTGGTAACTGAATGAATAACTGAAATCCTTTACCGACAGTATAACAAATTACAGAAATTTACAAAAAACCTACAATTAAATTCGAATTATTACAGGATGGCCGTGCCACCCCTACCTCCCCTACGAACAATATTACTCAATTCAACAACAAAGTACCGCAATGTGAATCATTGTGACTCACTATAAGCGAATAGAGTTTTATCGGGTTGTCTGGAACCGATGCTTTTCTCCGAGATAAAGGCGACGGGGCCGTTTTCTTTTCTTTTCGTCGATAATTTACGCAAACATCGATTTGATTACCGAAGCTGTTTGCAGTGCACCGCCCAGAAATAAACCTCCGGCTCTTCAGCGCGACGCTATAGTGAGGGCATCGGTGCTGGGTTTTTCTTCTTTATTTTCAAGGCGTTCCTTTACTATTAGACCCATTCAGTCGTCTCTACGATCCTTCCACGGCACCCAAATACAATTTCCCTTTTCCATCGTTATTCCGACGAGCGACGAGCTTATACGGTTAGAGTGCGGTTTATATTAACAGAAAAGACAGGAAGTTGGTGAAATCTTTGAAAAACACCCCTAGTCCGTGGAATTTTTATCTCAACGTTGTCAAAAGCGGACTGTAGTAACCGCGAACTAACATAATCTACTGGAATTTGGACAGAAGCTTGCAATTCTGCAACTATTGGGAAATTACCAAAACTTCCTAAACCATTTGATACAAATTACACTACGAGAATTTGAGTAAAAGCATTGCAGATTCAGAAGATTAAATGCAAACTCGCAGAAGGTACAATCGATGCTCCTGAATAATTTTACTAGAATTACAAGCTGTCCAGAAGTGACAAAGACCACATACATTCTTTGGTCATTTTTTCAGGAAGATAGTGTTATATAACACAGCCCTGGTTGTTAGAAAAATAGTGTTTTTTTTTTTTTTTTTTTTTTTTGTTCTGGCCTAAAAACCAAGCGGTGGAATGCATGACGCATACCTGGTCGCGGAGACTTGCCCTGGAGTGACAAGTTGGACCGGGTTATGTGGGACTGCCTCTGGGCTTACCAATACACTAAACCGAAACCGCCTCACAGTTGACCCCTGTGGATCACTACTGCTACTGCATTAAATTTGGGGATATGGCACCCGCTGATCGGGCAGCCGTTATTGGGCACGAGAGCCCGGCGATTCTATTGATTCGCGAACCTGAGTTAACACACAACTGGGTACTGTTGTATGGGGGCAAAAGTTATGACTGTAGCGACGGATGAGGTCGTTTCAGCCTGGAAAAGGGGGAGAGCTTAGCGGTGACGCGGTGCTAAGCTCCCAGCATGTCGACCAGCTCGCGAACAAGCGCGTTTTCAGAAGAACTTGAGCTGAGTTGTTGTTTGTGGAATGATTGAGATATGAAGTGCTTGATTTCTGGAGTGTCAGTTTCCCTATGGATTTGATTATTTCTGACAAACCATGGAGCGTTTAATATTCTCCTGAGGAGCTTATTTTGGAAAACTTGAAGCCGTTTGACCTGGTTGGGTGTAACAAACTTGAAGTAGACATTAGATCCGTAGAGGAGTACGGACCGAATTAACATCTTGTAAAATAAGCATTTGATGGAGATGGGAAGCCTGCTAGAAGGGCAGATCAGAGGAGATAGCAGGTTTGCTATCCCCGAACCTTTTTGGATTGCTTTCTGGATTTGGGAATGCCAACCGAACCGCCGGTCGAAGTGAAGACCTAGGTACGTGACGTTATCCAGCCATGGAATTATTGCGGCGTCGATCTTAAGTTGCAAGGCGCGCAGTGCCTAACGCTTCTTATTGAAAATGATGGCCTGGGTTTTCAGGGGGTTGATTTGCAACCTCCAGAATTTGAACCACTTGACCGCATGATCGAGCTGCTTCTGTAAACGCTCATGAATTGTAACTTCGAACCTGGCGGCCGTGAAGAAAGCAGTGTCGTCAGCGTAAAAGGCGACGTCAATATGCTCTTTTCTCGGCATATCTGAAATAAAGAGATTAAATAAGGCTGGGGCCAGCGGGGAACCTTGAGGTACGCCAGCATCGATTTGTTTACGACTGGAAAGTGACGCCCTGATCTTGACCTGGAAAGATCTGTCCGAGAGATAGGACTTGATGAGAGCGGTTAGGTCTTCTGGGAGGCCTAACCGCACGCACTTTGCGAACAATCCGTCGTGCCAGACCTTGTCGAAGGCTTTGGTTAGGTCCAGAAGAACTGCTCCAAGCTTTTTACGTTGGTCAAGAGCATGATGGATGTGTGCAGCCAGACGGGAAGCTTGATGGACGGATGAGTGGTGAGCGCGAAAGCCGAATTGTTCATCTGGAATGATGTTGTTTTCCTTTGTGAAAGAGTTGAGAGCGTAGAGTATTGCCCTCTCGGCAAGCTTCGAAATGGCGCTGAGAAGGCTGATAGGTCTGTAATCAGATGGAGATGATTTTGCTCCTTTCTTGGGTATAACCGCTATATGTGCGTGTTTCCAAGACGCCGGGAAGTGTTGCAGTCTCATGATGGAGTTAATAATGTTTGCCAGTTCTGCGAGTTGCTTATGCGGGAGCTTTTTTAACTGGGTAATCGATATTCCATCGAAACCTGGAGATTTTTTGGTTTGAAGTTTGCCG
Source organism: Rhynchophorus ferrugineus (assembly GCF_030347505.1). NCBI lineage: Eukaryota > Metazoa > Arthropoda > Insecta > Coleoptera > Curculionidae > Rhynchophorus > Rhynchophorus ferrugineus. The sequence goes on along the minus strand of NW_027472583.1, from coordinate 3,316,496 downwards.
ATCATAGTCTGTAGAGACTTTGGAGATACAAAATGGTTGAGAAGAAAGGCGGGGGTTACTGGTCTTTTGACGGAGTTGGATTCGTTGATGACAGTGTCAATGTCTTTAGTTTTAGTGTTCTGTGCGGGTGGGAGGCATTTCATTTGAGCTTCGTAGGTCTCTGCAAGGAGCTCGACTTTTTCTTGGTCAGTGACTGCAAAATTTCCTGTAACCGCTGACTTCAGGGGAGGGATGACATTGTGCGTCTTCCCCACGAGGCATTTGGAGACACGCCAGAAGGAAGGGGGGCCATCCAGCCTTTGGTCCGCGAGAAATGAGTTCCATTTCATTGCTCGCCAAGTCGAGACGGCCGCCCTTACCCTCTTGCATGCTCTGTTCGCCTCCCTTTTGTCTGCAGCATCAAGGGTGAATCGAGCTAATCTGCATAAACCGTTTTTGATGCGAATTTCACGTTTAAGAGAAGCGGGAAGATTGTTTTTCCACGGCTGGGGTTGTGATGAAATTTTGACTGTGGAAGATTCGTGAGCAGACTGAATATCGCGAGTTAGCTTGAGTACGGCTTCCTCGAGGTGTTCTGGTGTGTTAATTTTCGGAATTGGATCGGATTTCAGGAGAAGAGATTGGTAGTTTTTCCAGTCGGTTTTTTTCCTGAATCTTGTTAGTGGGACTTGAGTGGTGGCGCAGTTTCCGAGTTTGAGAAGGATCGGACGATGATCAGAGTCTAGTTCGTCAAGGACTCGAACTTCGGAATCGCGATTTACGTCTTGAAGAATAAAGAAATCAAGGATTCTTGCTGCGCCTTGAGAGACTGTACTAGGGTGATGGGTGGGTTCATCTGGCAAGGCAAGACCGTAGCCCAGATCTGCACTTAGAGCTACGATGGCGTTACCTGCGGGATTCGCTCTGGAACACCCCCAGGTGGGGTGGTGGGCGTTGAAGTCGCCACCTATTATTTTCGGAAATTTTCCTTCGACGAGTGATCGGTATTCGGCATAGTTGAATGCAGAAGATTTCCTGTACAGGGATGTAATCACGAAGGGACGTTCTTGGATATCGATTTTAATGGAGGTTGTTTCGAAGTTGTTTACTGATAACGATGGAAGGAGCTCGTGTTTGACTCCTTTTCTGACGAGAATGACGGTTCCACCGCCTCGACCCGGAGTTCTATCGTTTCTGTAGACAAAAAAGTGTTCGAAAGAGAGACGATGCGAAGGTTTCAGGAAAGTTTCCTGGATGAGCACGATGTCGACGTCATAGAATGTTATGACGTCCTCCAATTCCGCTTGCTTTCCGCGTAAGCTATTTGCATTCCATGTCATCAGTATAAGAGATTTCGGAACAGCCATTTCGAAGAGTTAAAGGCTGCTGAAAGTTATAGAGACAGGTAAGTGTTGCCGCTTAGGCGGCGACATTTGGAAAAAGACGAGCAAGTTGGTGAGCCAGGGCGATCACTTGTAGGAAAGCCTGCGGGTCAGTAAACGCCTGCATTGTGGAGTTAAGGTCCGGTGTATTGGTTGGAGCAGGAGTTTGAGTTGGAGCAGGCTGGGTAGCGCTGGCTAATTTTTGGGCTAGCTTTCTGCCACCTTGGTTACTCCATGCAGAACCTTGTGGAGGTCTGGTTTCGGTCGGAATTTTTGGTTTTCTTGGAGCAGGACGGCAGGTGCAACCGCTGAAGTTTGCGGTATGAGTTTCACCGCAGTTGCTGCACTTTGGAGGTGCTTCTGGGATTTTGGTACAGGATCTAGTGTCGTGATGCCCGGCACATTTGACGCACCGTGGGGGGGCTCGGCAATACAAGCTGGAATGCTGGAACTGCACTGGCTGGACCTCGACCTTCACTGTGATGACGCCGAGTTTGGTCATATATATGATGTGTCGCTCTTCGCGAGGGACAACTACCTGAACAATTGGTAGTTCTGTCCCGGATTTTAATTTCCATCTTTGCACAAATTTGGGATGGAAGCCTTGATCAAAGAGAAGTTCACGTACTTCGTCAATGCAGAGTGATTCTGGGATGTTTTTTATTATTACCCGGAATGCTCTCTCCTCCGGATGACAGAAGGAATGGTAAGGGTAATTCCTTTCCTCGAGCAGGGTAGTAAGTTTACGGTAATTGTCGCTTGTGGCGACGAATAAGAAAATGCCGTCCTTTTTATTTCGGGTTATAATGTCTATTGATTGTGCCTTAGTAATTCTAATGAGCTCCATGAACCTCTTCTTATCACGGAGCACTATAGGCGGAATTTTTTCCTTTGGGGGACTTTGAGAAACAGTCGCCGAAACGGTTGGCACTGTTTTTTCTGTGGAGGTTAAGACTTGTTTAGTGACCTGGCTACTTACCTGCGCAGGCTGGTCTTGGGTTGGTCTTGTGGTAACTTGTTTCGGTACTGGCTGTGGGGCCGTCTTGGTGGTCGGCTTGTTTTGTACTGGTCTGGTGGCAAATTTTGTAATCGAAGGCTGTACGTTAGCCTTGGCTTTCGATTGGGTAGATTTAGTGGCTGGCTTGGCTACCGGATTGGGTTGTGATTTGGGAGCCTGTTTTCCCTTGTTGCCGGCCTTCGGCAGCTGGCTTTCCTGAGGTGGAGTGACGGGCCCTCTTTTCCTTTTTCCCACCAAGGTGAAACCGTCTTCTGAGTCTTCAGTTTGGTCTAAGTGTTGTGTCGGTTTAGCTGGTGTCTGGGACTGAATTTCTATGGCAGCGGGAATCTTTACTTCCATGGCATCTCTTTGATGCTTCATGAATTGTGTTATCGTAGCTGTGAGAGTTTTTATTTCTTCCTTGAGCTCTTCGGAAGCCTTTTCGCTCTTTTCCAGCTTTTCCGTCTGTTTGTTCAGGGCGTCTGTTTGGGCTTTTGCGAACGTTTTAAGGTCAGCTATCTGCTTTCGCAGGTCTTCGTTCTGTTTTCTCAATTCCGTTATAAGCACTTCTCGGCTGTCTTCTGAAGATGGTCCATTTGAATTTGAAACACTGGGATTATGTTCAGGAGGCGACGTCGGCTCTGACGTACATGACGCCATTGCCTTGTCTGTAAAAACGCCTTTTCGGCGCTTACAGACGCTTTTTTTTTTTTACGTAGGCACTGGTGAAACGTGATAACGGGTCGACCGTCTTAGGGAAAGTTTCGGGTAATTCTCGGAAGCGCAGGTAGGTTCGGCGGACCGGACACGACCGTTCTCTTCGAGAGCTAGCACGGAACTAGAAAAAAAATAGTGTGTTTATTTCCAAGTGTGAGATGTTATGAGTGAAGGGTTTCAATTTCATTAAAATAACTTACATTTACACATAAATTTGATATAATTTTCTATTGTAAAACATACAGTTTAATAGTTTGTATACATCCTCGTTATTGTTGTGGTAATAGAATATGTTATTATTTACTTAATAAACCAGACACAGACTCAAAATAATCAAACCATTTGATCTTGTGTAGTGTAATGTAAGGTGGTGCATTTAATAGAGAAACAGCAATGTTAATACACAACTATTATTACACCAGAGACTAAAATAGGACCAATGGGTCCTCCTAGATACATACGTAGGTTTAAATTATTGTAAAAACAAATTGTAGGTTAATTATTAATAGATTGGTATGTATTTCCTAAATTAAAATAAAACTAATCTACTTAAGCTAAAGTTAAGAATATACTTATATACTAAACAAGTTCGTGTGGTTTGGTTCACTTCAATCAATTTCCTGCATGTTATCCAGTAACTGTATTGCTTCCACGTTGCTGTAATTTAGTTTTTACACCTAGTGTATCCATTTGATTTTGTCATCGTGCAGCTCTTCGTTGGTAACGTAGCGATAGGCATTGTTTTGAGTGCGTTGGATTACTAGTTGGTTTGATGTTTTAGTAAAACCCCATATTTACAACCCATAGGTCCAAAATGCGTTTATCATTGACTGATAAACCAATGTCTTTAATTTCAGGTCAAGTTGAGAGTATCTTCCGACTAACCAATACTTTTGCTTGACTTTGGGAGTCTAATCTGCTCTGCTTTTTGTCATGTCAACATGATGTTTCCAATTTAACCTACCATAGAGATGTATTCCGAGGTATTCCGTTGATTCTGCTTGAGGGCCTCCGTGAAGGTTAGGTTCTTGTGATTTCACCGCAACGCAAAATTAACATGGACAAATTTGGAGCTATTAAGCTGTATTTTCCAGTCTCTAGTCAATTTGTAGATCTTGTTGATCGCTACTTGTACTTTTTCTACAGCATTAGACAGAGATACATCTTTTGCCATGATAACTGTTTCGCCAGCAAATGTTCCAAGTAATGTTTCTTTTGTTGTTGGGATATCAGTAGTATACTTGAGATATAGGAGTGGACCCAAGACACTACCCTGTGAAACTCCTGCCGAAATAGGTCCAAATGTTGAGAATGTCCCTTCATGCAAGACATTATTTTCGAAAGGATATGATTTCAGCAGTCGACAGTAATTCTGCGATAGCAATTTGCTTATTTTCTAGATTAATCCCTAAGGCCATACCCGGTCAAAATCTTGTGAGACGTCCAGGAATATTACAGCGCAGTATTTCTTTCCTTCGAATACCTTTTTCAATAACCGCTGTTACTCTGTGCACTTGGTCGGTTGTCAAATTGGAAATCTTATATTTCTATAATGAATACGTTTTAATATCAGTTTCTCAAATAATTTTGATATCGCAGGTAGCAGGGAAACAGACTTGTAAAATCCGACATACTCTATCGGTTTGTCAGGTTTTTTAAGCATAATTATTCGAGCAATCTTAAGACATTCCGGAACATTATTCAGTCTCATACAGGCATTAAATATATATGTCAATATGATTATTGTTTTTCGTGGCAGCTTTTTCAATAACCCAGGTGAATTAACATACCGTCAATTCCTGAACCCTTTTTAGAATTGAGGTTGTTGACAATTTCTGTGTTAACTTCCACTGGATAAATAAGGTTTACAGCTACGCAGAACAATGCGTGTCTTAATAAACGGCAGAACGAACTCTATGAATGCGAACTCGTTGGATCGAAACTCAGCCCGCGGCAGTTGCGGCAAAGTGCCCCCCAAGATTGGCGTTTCGCCAGTCCGCCCCGAAAACCGTATTTCACCAGATAAGCCCGGTATTCCGAAACACCTTATTCCACGTTACGATTCTCCGCCGTTTAAGACTGGCGCCCCTTGCCTCCGCCGCACGTCACCTTTAAATTCACCTTTTGCCCCGAAAACTTTCCGGGAGTCTCGGATTTTCTCTCGCCGGCGATAACTTCCTCTTTGTTATTTGGTTACCGGTAAACGAACTAACAGTTTGCACGTTTAAACTTTAAATTGCTTTGAAGATACAGTGAGTCGACCGAATAGTATAATAGAAATGTATTAGTAACTATCTAGAATAACAGATTTAATTGAAGAAACATGAAGGTAAAAAAGTATGTTCAACTATATTCTTAGATGTAGCACAAGTCTTTGACGGACTTGTTTATGAGCTACAGAAAAAGTTACCTAAACAATACACTGAACTATTTAAATCTTATATTACAGTCAGAATGTTTAGAGTCAAATAAGAAGAAGCCTACTCTACAATAAAAGAAGCTAAAGCCGGTGTACCACAAGGAGGTGTATTCGGGTGAATTCTTTTCCTATCCTACACATGTGATACATACATTTGCTGATTGTACTGGAATTCTTGCTGTCTTAGACAATAGCTAAGAAACAACCAGAAAAATAATAACAAATATTTTATTAAATATAATTTCTTTTAACATCATAGTACATCAAATGAATTTATTATCGAAGAACTTAAAACTACAATTAATTTTACAGCCACAATAATTTATAGCTTAGAGTTGTTTTATTATACATTGAGCTTTTTGCACACTAATATCGGTAGTGTTCTAGACGCGTTTTTGTATGTAGTGGTATCCCCCGAAGGCCTAATCCACATAATTAACAATTGTCTATCTGAGTAATGTATTTCACTTTCAATAGAGAGCATATTTATGTTTTACGCTTAGTTCTTGTTTCTTTCGATGCAATGTATCCTTGTAAAGTCATTATTATATTACTGTATTTCTCTTTAGTTTGTCCTATTACTATCTGTATACATTTTTCTTGATAAAACTACATTTAATCACTGCATTTTCCTTAATGCATTTGACATATCTGCAAAACAGTTAGTTTTATTTCTCTCCTCATACATGTTAACCAAACGTTAATGTATATTCTAAATAACAATGCTCATAAAGCTTTCACACTCTATAATACAGTTCCCTACAACTAAAGTATATTAATTGTATACTGACCTTTAGTGGTTTCCTTTCATCATCCTGTCTTGGTAATGGTCAGCATTGAATCATAAACCAACATTCATTAAGTTTTATTCAATCACTGTCACTTTCAAAAACACTAATCAAGTGAACAAGTAAGCTGTTTATTTCCAATCTATAAAAAACTTGCTCAATATTCTACCATTTATCAATTTCTTCTCAATGAGCCTGATCGAGCTCACACAAACCGAAGATGCTATTTTCACTGCCTCTTTCCATAAATCCAGACAGTTCTGGTTTGAATATCTTCGTCGACCTGAATATTTGTTGTAATAATTCTTTGCAATACCCTATATCAACTCAATTGGATTAAAAACCTAATCGATAGTTATTCCAACGTTTACCTTTTTCCATGAACCTTTGTTGTCTTTATACTATATTTATTATAATCTTGCCATGAGCAACCCAATGTACCATTCTGAAATATTCAAGTCTCATTTAAATATATAAATTGATATATTGCTTCCATGAATTTGTTATATGTTTTTAAATATTGTATTATTTTAAAAGCAATCTCTGGAAGTTCCATTAAACCCCTTCGTGTGTTATCTTTACACCACTTAAATCCTATATTATCCAACAATGTATGAAAGGATGTTTAATCTTTTCATCTCTCAAATAGCTGTATATCTTTTGGATTTTTATGGATACTTTCCAGACTAACAATTTTCTCTGCAATAATTGTATTAAATTATGTTTCGATTGAAAAAAACTACTTACTGTTTTATACATTTTGAAGATATATATTTTGAAGATACAGTGTGTCGACCGAATAGCATAATAGAAATTTATTAGTAACTAGCTAGAATAACAGATTTAATTGAAGAAACATATGAAGGTAAAAAAGGATTTTCAGCTGTATTCTTAGATGTAGCGCAAGTCTTTGACGGATTTGTTTATGAGCTACAGAAAATGTTACCTAAACAATACACTGAACTATTTAAATCTTATATTACAGTCAGAATGTTTGGAGTCAAATAAGAAGAAGCCTACTCTACAATAAAAGAAGCTAAAGCCGGTGTACCACAAGGAGGTGTATTCGGGTGAACTCTTTTCCTATCCTACACATGTGATACATACATTTGCTGATTGTACTGGAATTCTTGCTGTCTTAGACAATAACTAAGAAGCAACCAGAAAAATACAACAGGCAAGTGACAATATTGAAAACCTTGGAAAATAAAAATTAACAAAAATAAATATGTGCATGTGCAGTTGACGTATAGTCAGACCGCTCAAAAAAATATAACATTCCATATAGAAACAGCGCTAAGTATCTCAGAATGAATCTTGATACAACAGGAAGGAAAGTATAAAAAAAAGAAATGAACTGGAATTAAAATAAAAGACAATGTATTAGTTAATTGGAAAAAAAATCACAATCATCAGTACATAATAAATTGCTATTGTATAAGCAAATACTGAGACCTATATAGACATACGAAATTCAATTATGCAAAATGTTCCGAGAAAACTATTATAAATATAAACTTATGACAGAACAAAGTCAGAATGACCATATCAATATCGAAGTAATACAACTCCTGGATAAAACCATAACAGGACACAGACTCAAGCCATTTAATCCTATGTAGCTGTAAAACAGTAGGTTATATCCATAATAAATAAACATAAACATTATTACACCAGAGGCTAAAATAGGGGCGATGAGTCCTCCTAGATATATACCTAGATTTAAGTTATTTTAAAGACCAGTTATAAGTTAGTCGGCACCGATTAGTAACAATGCAGCTGACTAGCTGAATCGACTCGATATCGATATTTTTTTCAAAGAAGTATCTATAGTTGTAAATAAAAGTATCGCAATTTTAGTTGAAAAGTAAAATATCGATATGAAAAACCTAGGTTTTGTGAAGTATTGAGATTTTTGTCCTCCTATCGTCAAGTGAATTTTGCGTAAAAAAATAGGACTGGAGAGGGAAAAAATTGTATCGAACTTCCGTTTTGAGATTTTCCCCCATATATCGACATTTTCGAAATTAATAAAAATCGAAATCATAAAAATATCGATATATCGAAATATCTATTTTTTCATGGGGACCGACATCCCTAACTGAAAAAAAAATTATTTATCATGGAAATCTAGTAAATTATCATTAACAAGCTATTTGTTTTTTGGACTTAACATATATGTCACTCTCTTAATGTGCACAGAGTTTACTTATAACTTCACTGAATTAGATCAAATGGTTTTACTATCTTTAATCATCTGACTAAATCGTCATTACTTAGTAGCTGGAGAACCTAAACATTGATGTACTGATGGACCCTCTGTTTATATCTTTAGGCACAGGCATTGAAAACATTATTGACAGTTTCAACCTTCAGGTCCTTATGCATATTATCGTCAAAGATGTACCACGGATCATTAACAACATTTCGCAGTACCTTATTTTAGAATTTTTTTATGATAATTCGGCCGGTACAACCCCAAAGTCTACACTAGTTCCAAGACTTGGTGAAGCAAAAGCTTATTATATACTGATAGAGCTGACTACATACCCCATAACCAGTATATGTTTTGCACTTCAGCTTGAGCTCTTGAAAGAGATACATGTTATATGTTGCAAAAGTAACAGTGTCATTTACACCTCTTCGAAAACTTTTCAAAAAGTTTCATGTCCGAAAATAATAGTTTGATAGACCGAAAAAGGTGAAGATGCGAAACTGTAAAAGTTGTTAGATGAAGATCGAACCCAAATTCAAAAACAATTGACAGAAGCGTTAAATGTGGGTCAAGAAACGATATTGGCGACCGATTACAAGCAATGGGGAAAATCCAAACGATGTGAAGGTGAGTGCCACATCAATTGATGACGGGCAAATGCTGCTTCAAAGGTATGACCGGAAGACATTTCTGCATCGAATAATAACGGGTGATTGGAAAAGTGGATTTATTCTGAAAACCCTAAGCGCGAAAAATCATTGTCATCACCCGGGGAAGCCAGCCAATCGACTCCAAGGTCAAATCGATTTGGTCGCACGACAATGCTCTGTGTTTGGTGGGACCAGAGTATCTAGTGGTGTATTACGAACAGTTGAAACCTGGGGAAACAGTTACTAGTGATCGCTATCGTCAACAAATGATCAATTTGAACGATGAGTTGATCGAAAAATGTCCAAAATTGACCCGGAAACAAGGTAAAGTGATCTTACAAGACAATAACATGCGTCTCATAAAACAAAACTGGTCAACGAAGCCTTCAAAGTACTTGCATGGGACATATTATAGCAACTACTGTATTCTCCAGACCTTGCCCCGTCCAAATAACAACTTTTCAATCAACTATCAACTTTACTATCAACATCACTTTGGCAATTTCGAAAAAATTATAAAATGACTCGATTAATGGTTTCACTGAAAAGACAAACAGTTCTTTTGAGATGGCATTCATAAATTGCCTGAAAGATGATGATCGGTACTAACTTTCCGGTACAAAAACCGGGAACTAAAGTTCACGAGAGATTAAATGTTATTAAAAAAATAACTCCCGTTGACATAAGCCTGCTTGGGAATCGGGGGAGAAAACGCCGTGCGATCGTCGACTGTCAAACCGACTGTTCCGCCGCCGCTAACTGGATTTGCGTCGGATTTTCATTTACCGCAAAACGTACGAAATTTCATTCCGTTTTGGCGTGTCGGCCATGCCCGCAGCCAGCGGTACAGTTGTGTTGACTAATTAGTTTTGCATGTAGTGGCCGCCGGGCGCAATTTTATCCGGTAACCCTTTGTTTGTGCGACGTTAATATGTACGTTGTCCAATCCAGCATGTCCATTTCAATATGTAACTGTACGATTATTTATTTATAATTGTTCGAATTGCGACTGGATGGTATAAATATGCGCCCGTCGTCTCGCCAATTGGGGAATATTGCATGCACCAATAAGTTTTAATCAGTCACCGAAAGGAACCACTGTTCAGTCGGAAGGAACAAAATCTGAAGAATGCTGCAAAAGGAATTTCCATGTAGACGTAAAATGTAACCGAACCATTATGAAAAAAATAAAAAAAATGTAAAGTCACTTGATCGCAAGCATTTCACAAGGGTTTGTAATTTGGAGAAAAAATAATGGTGTTTTAATTTCTATATGATGAAAATTTATGGAAAAATATTCTTAACGACTTATTTTTAAAGGGTTAATTTTTGAAAAATATGAAGAAAAAAATTAATTTCTTAAAATGTGTAAGCTATAGTCCGATCAATGAAACAGTGAACTCACGTCATCTGAATTGATAACGTCAAACCGTCGCAATGTTGCCGCATCAACTCGGAGTTTTAGTTCATTTTGTCTTTGATATACAACAAAATTCTAATCTAAATAAAATAATGAAACAAAAATACCGTTACCAAACATAATTTATTTTAACATTATAGTACCTCTAACGCATATATTATCCAAGGACTTAAAACTTAATAGTTTGCAGATTACTACCTGTATACATCCTTCTTGTTAAAACTAGATTTAATCACTGCATTCTCTGCAAATGTATTTGCCTAACATATAGGCAAAACAGTTGGTATTCTTTATCGCCTCATTCCTTTTATCAATTACACACATATCTATTCACATACATCTTTCACAGTCTACATTTAGTTGCTTCCGCTCTCATCATCCTGGCTTGGAAATTGTCAGCATTGAATCATAAACTCATACTCAGAAAGCTTCAGTCAAGTAAATAACTAAGCTGTTAATTTCCAATCTATGTTGGACATTTGTTCACAATTCCATCATTTGTCAATTTTTTCTTCAATGTGTCTAATCAAGTTCATCCAAACCAAAGGTGTCATTAACCATTCCTGTTTCCAGCATGAAGAACTATATCTTCAATGAATTTTGAATTTTTTTATTATTTAATTATTATGGAATCTTTCCTCAGACCCCCTTGCAATTCTCTTGATTTATTGACGGACTGTGGGTATCTGAAGGTCGATGTAGATAATCAGTCTTATAGTATTTAGGTGTGCCCACAATAATTCTCAGGACTTTGTTCTGAAAAATTTGTATTTTGTTTATGTTACTCTTTGCAGAACATCCCCATAATTGAACTCCGTATGTCCATATAGGTTTCAGTATGTGCTTATATAATAGCAATTTGTTATGTACTGATAATTGTGATTTTCTTCCAATTAGCCAATACATTTTCCTATATTTAATGTTGAAATAAATATTATGACTAACAAAATATAATCATTGTCTACCAAGATTTATCTTTTACCATCAACTTTTGTTGCCTTAACACTATGTTTATTATCATCTTGACATGAGTGCCATGACCATTGAGTAAATTGGTCCCATTCTCAACTAAATGCTTACCTCTCTAACGAATTTTTCTGGCAAAAAAAGCATTATGAATTATGTTTCTTTGATAAACAACTAAATCTCGAGCGGGTTTAAGACGTATATTAGAATAATTCTTGAAATAATAAAAATATAAACGAGGATAATGATATATATTATGTAAGACAATAAATAACACAATAAACACGTAAATATGAAGAGGACTATTATTATTATAAGAGAAATTGTGAACTCCATGAGATGGTACAGAGGAATGTATCCTGGACGTTTCAGAATGACCAGCTAGAACCAAATGGTCTTTTGCTAATGTTGCTTTGGGTTGAGGTTACGATAGGATTGTCGTAGTTGTTTATCTACCGAAGTTTGTGGATGGGTAGGGATTTTATCAAGTGGCTATCGTGTTCTAAAGCGCCTAGGGAGAACCTTACACTGAGCATGTTCGTGAAACTCTTCACGAAATATCCTCGATGTTCCTAAAGCGTCCTTTTGTAAACCATGCCTAGGACCATGAAGACGGAGTAAACGGTACCGGTCAAAAGGCAGTGGACCAGTTATGAATCGTTAACAATATAATTTTCTTAGATATCGACCATTGTTTTGTTGACAATAAGTTGCCAGTAAATAACGACACCAGCGCTACTAACGGATTCTAACGTCTACAGCAGCGAACGTGTTAAATTACCAATCTAATTACTGTTTCTTTTTGATGCTCTTGCTGTTTATTTTTGGCTGAAACCATTAGGCGAGACCCTATATTGTAAGAAATATACTTTTTTGAAAACTTTCATTTCTTCGCTACTACTTACACAAAGTAAAAAATTTATTTAAATTTACTATAATTAACTACAATATACACATCAAGAATTCAGTCATAAACTGTCATTTAATCAACACCGTTGTTCAACGAAATATATGATGATTGGGATCACGAATGCATCCACATGCGCTATAATGAAGTTCATAAATTCAATTAAACTAGATGCGTAGCCATCCGTGTTTTCTATATTTGGAATGATTACTTCGGAATTGATTTCATTTTAATTAGTTTGCCATCTCCTACCGGCGTATAAGTTTATTACCGATAATATCGAAAGTTTTTGAGAAACTATACATAAAGAAGCTAAACTATGTAATAGAAAAAATAAAAATGATTCCAGAACATCAGTTTGGGTTTCGCAATAAGCATGGAACTATAGAACAAGTACATAGGCTTGTAAACAAAATAAAAATGGACCAAAATATGGCATACGGGCTTGCAGGTTAAATTAAAGAAAATTCTCCCACATACGGACTATCAGTTACTAAAATCGTATCTAACTGATAGATATTTTACTGTAAAACAAGGCGATGAACATATCGAATTACAACCAATACGTTCAGGAGTCATACACCAGGCACTGGGTCCAATACTATATCTTCTATATACAGCCGATCTACCCACCACAAAAATAACTACTGTGGCAACATACGTAGACGACACAGCAATCTAAGCATCTCATGAAGATCCAGTCACAGCATCAATGAACCTACAAACCCACCTAGAGCAAATACAAATATGGTTGAAGACATGGAACATTAAAGCCAATGAAACAAAATCCGCTCATATAACTTTTACCCTTCGTAGAAGAACATGTCCACCAGTGAATCTCAATCACTGTCAACTCCCTCAAGCAGAGGATGTGAAATATCTTGGTATGCATTCAGATCGACGCCTAACTTGGAAAAAGCACATACTCTCTAAACAACAACAACTTGGACTTAAATTATATCAAATGTATTGGCTCATCGGACGCAAATCCAAGTTGTCATTAGATAACAAGGTATTGCTGTATGTGTCTATACTCAAGCTTATTTGGTCATATGGAATCCAACTATTGGGTACCGCTAAAAAATCTAATATATCCATCATTCATCGGTACCAAAATGAAGTGTTGCGTGCCATTGCTCCGTACTATGTTTCAAATGAAATGATTCAACGCGATATTCCTCTAGAACCAATAACGTGTGTAATTCAACGTGTTTGTGCGAGGTAATTGGAAAGAGTCTCAGTGCATCCCAATATACTCGCTAATCAGCTAAATATGCGACGTGATAGTGAAGTGCGTAGACTAAAACGTTTAACACCATCTGGTCTGATTATTGGATATATATATATATAGAAATATAATTAAAATAAGCTTTAGAATAAGACTAATTAACCAGACTAGAATAAGACTATTAAGATAGTATTTTATACAGATCACTTAATGAAGTGATTTTCTACATGTCATGTGTATATATAAATATATATATATATATATATATATATATATATATATATATATATATATATATATATATATATATAATACAAACATAAGCAATACTTATTATTAAAAATTAGTTTGTATAAAAATAAATTACTGCGGAAAGAAGGTCAACAGAAGCTTAATAACACAGGAGAATTTAAGCTCAATTACAAAAAATAATCTTCTATTATTAATAGAGCCACAGGGTATTCTATAAACTCCTTACTAGATACAATACAACTCCTTACTCCTTACAATCATATAACACTATGATTAAGAATAGGAAAACTTTTTTCTACTTTTCCAAACTTACTTTTTCCTTTTCAGTGCAATTTTAAAGTTCTCAATTAGAAAACAGCAGATTTTTTAAAATTAATCTCTCAGAACTTCAACAATCTGCCCGTGGGCAATAAGTATTATTATATGATTTCCGTCTATCCTAACACATGGGTAGATTTTGACTCATTTACTTTAATATGCCACGTTTCCAACCACAGTTCGACTTTGTTAAGATGAAGTTGGAGGTTTCTTGTGGCTGATATTAGATCCTCGTGTGATAATAAAACCGCTGTATCATCAGCATATGTTTCAACAGTAGTGTTTCTTGAGGTCGGTAGGTCAGCTGTATAAAATAGATATAACAATGGGCCAAGAACACTGTCCAGTGAAAGACCCCACTATATTGGGTGTAGGTCAGTGTATTCGTCGCCCTGTTTGGCAATAAAATGTCTGCTGTCTGTAGGTATGATGAAATTTCAGAAGGTCAGTATTTTACTTCTTACCAGTGGAATAAGAACATAACAAATTTGGGGATAACTATAGTTATCTATAAAATATTCAAGAAGCTCCTTACTAGATATTAATATACCACTATGATTAAGAATAGGAAAACTCTATTTTTATTTTTTCAAACTTAATTGTTCATTTTCAATGTAACTCTAAAGAGCTCAATTAGATCACAATAGAAAATAAAAGGTTAAAAGTTAAAACAGAAGGTCAGTAAACCGTCTTGGTTGACGCAGAGGTGAAGTTGACAGCACGGTCATATTGTTGTGATAGTCGCAGGTTCGAATTATACTGGGGCATGGTCGTAAATTTATGTTCGTGATTGTCCAATAGGCAAGTGACGCCAGTAAATTTTGGTAAATTCGCTGAGGATAAACTCACTTCCTATGTTCCTTTCATCCCACACCTGACAAAGAACGATTACGAACTGAACTGTCAGTTATTTATTCAAGAAATGATTACAGAACATTAAATGGTGCACTACCTCTTCTGATATGTTAATTAATGTTAATAGCAAAGAATATAGGAGACAATTATGTGGCACAACACTAAAGTGCATCAAAATGTATCTCAGAAATTTAAAGGCCGAAGATCGTTTAACAGCTCTTTACATGCTACCTATTGAAAAACAGTTTATCTCTGAAACAGACACTTTTAATGACAAAGTTGCCAAATTTGCGAACAGAAGAACGTAGGATGGACTTAATTTATTAAAAATAGGTATTTTTATTGCAAAAATTGCAGAATGCCTTGACATTTTAATCAGGATCCGCCACTGAACGGTAGTTTAAGTCCTTCAATAAATATGCATTAAATGTACTATATCGTTAAAATAGGTTATATATTATAACGTTATTTTGGTTTCATTATTTTATTCATATTAGTATTTTGTTGTCAGAGCCAAAACAAACAAAAAATATAAATTCTGATGACGTGCATTGGCCGCTTTATTGAAAGAATTATATTTTAAAACATTTGCCAAAACCAGTAATCAGAATTTTATCGGGCGAACTTACAAAATCTGTAAACCCAATCAACCGACAACTTTTCGACGCAGATGCGAGACAGTCAGGTTCCCTCGTAAAACAGAAAGCTTTAATTTGGCGAGAAAGTTGAAAATGGCGTACGATTTATCAAGGAGGCGACGGTGAGGAAGAACCT
The DNA here is from genome assembly GCF_030347505.1 of Rhynchophorus ferrugineus. NCBI lineage: Eukaryota > Metazoa > Arthropoda > Insecta > Coleoptera > Curculionidae > Rhynchophorus > Rhynchophorus ferrugineus. Next base: position 3,300,629 of record NW_027472583.1, on the reverse strand, counting down.
CGAAAAAAAATATTACGAAACAGGCCGCTTGATAAATGATAAAAAAAGACGCACGAAAAAGCAAAAGTTTAGCAGTCACGCGGTCTAGGAGGCGAGCGCGCGCGGGACTTGGGGGGAGGGGGAGGTAGGACGGCTCTGGGAACTCGGGACGAATCCCCTCCTCGTCATTCGTCTTATCCCGAATCCAGAGCACGTGCTCGCGGGAGCTTGCGCAGCTGGATACCGCCTAATAGCAAATCCATATCGACGGTCCATGTGGAATACCGAATGGCACCGTTCCAAGGGAAAAACAGAAGGGTGGGGAACGGGTCCGTGGCGGATAATGAATAAAAAATGAAACATTCATCTCGACGCCAGGCTTCCTGACATTGTTCCACACCAGGAACGAAAAAATCATCGTGCCTTTTTATTAGACGTGTTATTTCATCACTCAAAGTTACCCAAATCTATATTGCAAAAGAAATATTTTTATTTCCTGGCAATAAACGACAAAACATCACAACGGCCACTATTATGATATTATAAAAGGTCTAAATCAAACGAAAGTTTCAATATATTATAGGTATCAACATAATACAATATAACAATTCAACTAATCGTGTCAAAAATTATAACAGCCAAAATCAACCCAATCAAAGCGCCGGACTATGAGTTAATAATCGACAAGTGCTGCAAAATCAACTACGATTAACAGCATCACTTTGACTAAAACATGTTTCAGAGTATTAGTTAGCTGAAATTACTGGTAATCCAAAACCAAGAAAATCTCCAAAATAAAATCTTTCAAACCTATTTGTTATTGTTAGTGCGTTAAAATTAAGAAAAACTATTAATTCAATTTTACTCAATATTAAAAAAAAACGACATCCAAAAAAGATGCTAATCTTTTAAAAATATTATTATCTGTCATCAATGACATGCCTTGTCAAAAGTCGTTAATAAAAAAAGATATAACATATCAGAACCTACCTAATCAATATCAAAAACAAAATACAACTTTAGTTTCTTTTAAAAATATTATTGTCCGTCATCAATGACATTTCTGGTCAAATGCCATTAATAAAAAAACATATTAAAACCTAACTAATCAGTATTAAAAACAAAAAATTATTAGTTCCTTCTAATTATCTATCATAAATCTGTCATATTGTCAAAAGAAAAACCCTAACATATCAAAACCTAATCCATCAATATCAAAAACAACAAACATTAGTTTTCTTTAAAAATATTATTGTCTACCATCAATGACATGTCCTGTTAAAAACCGTTATAAAAAATATATTTTATATTATAACATAGTTTCTATTATTGTTGCAGAATGAACCAAATTATAATTCAGTAAAAAACAATTTGGACTAAACAATATCATTAAAATAGCATAACAAATACAAAATTCAATCATCAAAAACAAAATAAAATCAAATCTCACCTTACAATTATTATTTAAACACTTTTCAATGAGGAACAACTTAATGAATACTTGAGTTTGTTTTAACCTTACCATTAGAACAATTTTGTTTGAAAACGATCATAAATATGACAGATATAAATAACATTCAAAACAGAATATGAAAAAGGACAAAATATATTTTTCATTACAAAAAAATTAAAATTAGGGGTAATTTTACCCATTATATGCAAACATTATCTAAATATTTATAAGGGTATAAACAGAATACATTGCAGGTAAATATAGAAAATTTGATATGCCGAAAAAATCCGAGAATGAGACATGTGTTTCCGGTTTCTGTTTTAATGAAGGTGTAAAAAGGATTCTAAAAATATAATTCATAAACTATTAATACAATAGCTGTGGTTATAATACACAATTATTTTTAAGAGATTAATACAAAAGACATTTCTACTTATTGTTAATTATTTTTAAGCTTTTAGCAATTACTTTTTGTTAACTCTATCACTCTGAATATATGTATTATAACAATTAATAAAAAAACATTCCATTATTTTATGAAACATATAATTACTCTATTGTTAGGATAGGTGTCACCGCGAGTACATATACTGTATAACTGGTTGCAAATATCAACACAGCTACAGCTTAAATATTTTACAATGACAGATGACAGGCAGGCCTGCCATTTCGTTGACACATTTCATTTTCATTCGAAACCGCGTGTTCTCTCTTTCCGTTCTTGTCAGTGTAAGAAAATGGCAGCCACGATCTCCAAGAAGCGAAAATTTGTCGGTGACGGCGTTTTCAAAGCCGAATTAAACGAATTCCTCACCAGAGAACTCTCCGAAGATGGATATTCCGGTGTGGAAGTACGCGTTACCCCAACTCGTACCGAAATTATTATTATGGCTACCAGAACGGACCGTGTTCTCGGTGAGAAAAACAGACGTATCAGGGAATTAACGTCGGTGGTACAAAAGAGGTTCAGCTTCCCTGAAAATTCCGTAGTTTTGTACGGAGAAAAGGTCGCCAACAGAGGTTTGTGTGCCATCGCCCAAGCAGAATCTCTCCGATTCAAACTTATAGGAGGTTTGGCCGTCCGAAGAGCTTGCTATGGTGTTCTTCGATACATCATGGAATGCGGCGCCAAAGGTATGCATTTATTTATTTACCTTTATTTTATTTTTGTTTATGTTTTGTTTATCGTGTAGGATGTGAAGTGGTAGTATCTGGAAAATTGAGAGGCCAACGTGCCAAATCAATGAAATTCGTAGATGGGCTCATGATCCACTCTGGTGACCCATGCAACGACTACGTCGACACCGCCACACGCCACGTTTTACTCAGACAAGGTGTATTAGGTATTAAGGTAAGTGTAAATTATATGTTAATGTTATCACCAGTGTATCACTGAAAACCTTATTATAGGTAAAGATTATGTTACCTTACGACCCCACTGGAAAAATGGGTCCCAAGAAACCACTTCCCGATAATGTATCTGTGGTCGAACCTAAAGAAGAAATTATTCCAACTGTTCCATCTTCGGAAATAAAACCCGTTAAACCAGAACCACAGCCAATCGCTGTTGCTGTTTAACTTTTTTATATAATTAAGGAATGTAATAAAAAAAATTTAAATATCATAGAGTTTTGTTTCATTCATAACATAATTTGAATTGTATACATTTCTGTTGACAATTCTATATTTTGTTTAATAATGTTCTAAGTATTACACCAATATTGCCAAATTGTTAACAGTATGTTACATTTAAAAACACAACTACATGTTTTGAGAATAAAAAGTGATAAAAGTTTTTTTTAATGCTCAAAGTATTTTATTTTCGACGTTCAGGTCACCTGTTTTTTGAATAATTTCTATCTCAATCTTGTGTAACTAAAAACCTTTATTTTAAGCTCGAAATACAACGTAATATTTAGATAAATTGCAACTTTCCTTTCGTTTAAAATTCATCGAATTCTGCTATAAAATTGATAAATATGTAACTTTTCATAGCTAGCTATATATAATTTGAAATATATTTAATTTGCTTGATATAAAAGGCCTAATACAAACAAACACCACTTGTTTTGCGTTGTTAAGTAGATTTTTAACATTATGGCTAAAACATTTTAATGGAAAGCAATGTATATGGTGGTAAATTTTTACATTTTGTAAGTTTTTACTATTAATAGTTTATAAAAACAAAGTAAATTAATACTATTATAATTTACGTGGCACAAATTACATAAAGTTGTATCTTAAGAACTAATTCAACTTCAGAGTCACTTTGATGTATGTTATGTTTGAGGAATGTATGTTTTTAGGTTGACTTGATTCCATTTGGCATGAAATAATTGACGTTCACAATAACACATTTAACCATTGTTTAACTTTGCTTTGTTAAGCTTTTGGATATAAAAATAGGGTCAGAAAACTGAAAAATACTTTTAAGTTTAAAGCATCATGTTTCTACTGGGACAAATACTATACAATACCAAACTATATTTAACAATTATCTGTTTTGTATAGTCAAACTATGGTGAAGAAATAAATGGCGAAGGCTATATTTTCCAGCGCCTTCTAAGTCTTAATTGCACCATTTTTAACATATAAAATTAAGATTGCACTTCTCCATATAAGTATTTGAAGTGTGATATTTCACATATTAATATATAAATAAAAAACTGAGCTAATGATGGAGCGAATTCTCCAAATACTCAGTAAACCATTATCTCAAAGTTTCTCCCTAACAATTCTCTTTTTTTTAGTAATATACTTTTATTCACGACTTATTTTTAAAATACTATTCATAATGAATTTACACTGATATTGATAGATAACGGTCTGACGCTTTTTATTAACGCATCATTTGCCTCATGTGGTTTATTTACTAGCACAAAATATACAGTACTATTATTATTCTATATATATATCATGGTTTTACTTTTTGTTTTCTCGATTGATTTGACTTCAGTTTTTTGTGTTTGGAGCTATTAATTATTAGCAAATAATTCCTTTCCAATTTCGTCGGCTTTCCTCAAGCTCATACACTTAACGACAATCATTCATATTGTTAATTAACATGATTTCCAGGTAGATGTATGATATAGTAAAATATTTTTTGTATGTTAAATGTGGAGTCGTTTTTATTATATGTGATTTACAAAAACAAAATTAAATTAATACTGTTATAATTATCCGACGACAATTATATTAAGTAACATTTACTGTTTATTGTGTACTAACTTAACCTGTGGATCAGTTTGAAGCTTATTCAACGCCTCTATGTTGATTTGATCCCTCTCTCTTGGAAATTCCTCACTCAAATCAGCAATAATGTACGAAACCACAGCCCAAACGGCTGTGGCCTTATCAAGATCATCAGGGTCCAAAACGTCCATGGTATCAGCTGGGGAATGGTGAAACCAAAAGTACCTAGAAATATACCAGAACAATGAAAAAAAAACAAGCCTGTGGGTATCATATTACCTTTCATTAGCGTTAAGAAGACTTCCACCAGGGATCAGTGATTGTGTCCAAGCAGAAATGTCTGACCCGACACCTCCAGTACTGTACTGAGCTTGTGATGCATTAATTGGAGCCAAGAATCTATAAAAAAATCGATATTAATGCAAAGTTTTAGTTTTTAGGATACTACAAATGTGTTATTTCTATTAAAATGAAATGATTAGGGAGAGATATTTACTTGAGTATTTCTTTAATGATACACCCTCCTTTCACACCAGCTGCATACTCGATACCCAAGGGAGTGAACGTTCCCTCATCTGATTCCATGACGAAAGTAAAATTATCAAGTTCGTGGAAATGGGTGGCGTTGTATCCTGCCCAACCAACTAAGCCTGGTTCCTCCGCAGTCCATAGGACAGCTCTAAAAATCCACCATGTATAACATGCTAAACGATGTAGGGAGACTTTTTACCTCAAGGTTCGTTTAGCTCGCAGACCTAAAGCTTTGAGTATGGCCAGTGAGTACCAGCTGATGAATGCACCACCACCATCATCCATGGCTCCTACACCAACGTCCCAACTGTCGATGTGTCCACTAACTAGGACGACCTTTTCAGGCAGTGATGATCCTACAAGGGACAAAGGATGAGTAATAAAAGAATCCAGATTTAAAGCACTATATCTTACCAATAATTTCACCAACAGAATTTCGAGATTTACTATCTGGATATTGGGTGTAGTTGAGGACAAGTTTGAGTTTAATGGTGTCACCTCGGTCCTGTAAGCATTATTTGTGATATTTCAAGTACTCAAGACATTTACACATAGACAATCACAATAATAAATAATTTCATTTAGTAAATCAAATTAGAAAAATTGAAAAGGAACAACAAACCGAGGACAAAATGGTCCAGAAAAACGAGACCCCTTTCCAAAGGCACTACTGAAGAGGAAAAGGGAGGTATCTACTATTTCCGCATGTAGCCAAGGGGGCTTCGAAAAACAACAAACTGCCGAAATTACCAACACACTAACCCAGCCCAACCCAACACCACAAAAGATGGAAGGAAGAATCCCACCGATAGTACTGCGGGACAAAACCAAATATAAGGAACGTATATTTAAAAATAGTACAGTCGAATTCGGCAACACGATGACAAGACCCGAGAGAGTGGTCTTCTACCTCAAAACCGCTGACGACTACAGACTGGAGGATGGTAAGTATCCTTTCCACTCGTTCGCATCCTTACGGGAAAGGCAACTCAAGGTCGGTCAAGTTAGATCACGGATGACGAAGTTAGAGAAGCACTCAGGAAAAAGGATTCCATCCAAAGACGAGCACCATATATTTAAAATTTAATATCTGCGGAAACAGAGAGTAATGGTTGAATCTCAAAGAGCCACACCATGCTTCAACAGACAGCTGTACGGACACCCGTCCAGGAACTGCCGAGCCCCACCAAAGTACGTGAAATACGCCAGTAGCCATTCAGATCCTGTAAAAAGGGCAGAAAAATGCCGGCGAAGTGTTCCAACTGCGGCAAGGAGCACGCCGACAACTTTATAAAACCACCACCAAAGTGTCACAGACCTAAACTTCAACAAATCACCGTACCAACTCCCCAGACGTCCTCCTGGGTAAATCAAGGATGAAAAAGAGTCAGAGAAGCTAGCTGGCCCCACCAGCAACGACAAGGGACAACAAGGAAATCCGGAAATATTTTGCCGCTCTCGCCAACAAAATATCCTGCCTCATCGGTTAGTTTCATCCCGGGCAAAACAATAGTTAAAAAAACCCATGACCAATTTTTCGTAGTTCAAAATCCGAGCTCTCATATAACGATTTCCAACAGGCCGCTTGCCAGGGTGGTGACGGTGAAACAGATTACCGCGGGCTTTACCCCAGGTAGACTGTCCCATCAGAAACCTTCCAGGTATGCTAGCCGTTTATTATAGCCACTTTCCTTTGTGCTCAGAGAAAGTTTACGGCCTCCTTCCAATTCGAGGTAATTTTGATATACAACGTTCATCTCACGCCGCCTCCGATTGGCCCGACACTACATAGCCCCAATTAGACAACTGGCTATCAACTCCGGTTTATGACTACAATAACAGATCTCTTCTGTCATATCTGCAAAAATATGGTACCTTTTTATATTTCGCCGTTCTTACTGCCTCTCTATTACGAGAAATAGCATTCTTCCAAAAACGCGAAACTTTCCGCTGCTGTGTACACGGCAGTAAAAACCCGCATAGGGCTCTCGCGTCCCAAAACGGTTTCTCGGTTTACGGGTACCAAATTTAGCTTAAGTAGTTTACTTAGTTTTATTTTAATTTGGGAAATACATATTGTTATATTAATAACATACTCATCTTGATTATTCATGTTAATGCAAGAACAACATAACAGTAGTGTTAAATTAATTTGTAAATTAAGACTGTACTAAGCATATCTAATGTAACATGTATTTTTTTAAAATAAATACCTGCATTCTTTGGAGCATATTAGCATCTTCCTTGGTGATACTGGCTGTTGGTATAGGCACTACTCCATCTTCATAATCCTGCTCTCCGGTGTGCAAAGTGGACATCGAAAAAGGCGTCACGGATTTGACTAGTGAAGCGACAGCGCCCAGTTTCGAAGCCTCCGAAGCACCTGTTAAACATCAGTTATCATTATACAAAACCACCATTAAATCAAAAACCTCTTTTACCTCGAGATCTGTATTGTACAGTGCCTCCATAACCAGTCCATTCCTCGTTATAAACAACAATTTTTCCCTTCACAGCCTGAGAAACGTTTTCCAACTTTAACTGATCAAACGACGTGACCACTATGGCTTCAGCTTCGATTCCTTGAAATTATTTATAAATTATACATGTTTTTTATTGGGGAAATGTTGCAGACGCATGAAATGTTCCAAAGGTTAAGTGAAGCATTGAGATAATTTTTTTATCCGTTTGGGAAAAAATTCATTCAAAAATGTAAGATACGCTTTTTATTTTACGTCTCTTAAATTACGTCAAGTCATGCTTTTAAATAAATAGATAATACTCGATCTAGTTTAAATCAGATTTCTTAAAAGGACACTCGAGATACCCCAAATAAATATGAATTTGTCGTTTTAGAACAAGTGGCTAAGTTATATTTACTTACCTTCAGCAGGAGTACTCACAGAACTACCCAATCCCAAGACTGGTAATTTTGCTGATCTGGGTTCCAGTAGTTCAGCGTGTTCCTCATTTCTGTATAAAAGCAAATAATAGTTAGTTACATCACTTTTTTTTTGACTGGAAGATAATTAATATCGTATAATATTGATATTGCTTGCCTTATCCAATGCGGTATATAGACTTCTTCGCCATGGACATTGTCAAGGTTATTTGCTCTCATCAATTCTAACATGTAATCTATGGAGTTTTCCAAATTTTGTGTTCCAGAAAGTCGAGCTCCAAATTTGTCAACAAATTTGGCCAATTCTTTATAAGTGCCACCCTATAAACAAAAAGAATATTTGAATTTTATAATGGTAATATATATGGTGTGCAACTAAATATTAAATAATTTCCTAGTTTAATACATTTTTTATGAAATATGTTAATCCAAGAAAACTAATCCTAAAATGAGTTTTATACATCAATGGATGAATGACTTTGACAATTTATTATGTCATTGAAAAACTCAATTGCTATAGGAAATAATTAGATGGTAATTAAATAAATTTTATGCATATTTTGTTAATATCTATAAATAGGATAATATAATGTTTCATAAGATTGTTTTATATTATCATTAAATTAATATTATATTATTTATTTTTAAATTATCTAAAGTCCTATATTTAGTTATTATAAATTTGATGTTTTATAGATGAAAAAAGTATGTTACTTACTTTATATTTTCCATTTACAATCGTATTGATGATTGTGTTGGCAGTTTCTTCATATGAATGGATTTCATTTAGAAGCGATTGCGATAAATCACAGGTATCATATTTAACGCTGTCCTTTTTATAACTACCGATGTACTTACAATTAACCAATAGGGGCAATGCCAAAATCGCTATGAATTTCGTCAATTTCCCCATAGCTACCTGTTCTCTACGACAACCCAACAAAAAATATCTTCAAATCGTAAGTAAAACCCTTTTATATCTCAAGTTTATTTACATTTTTTGCAATATTACCGTAAAATATCAGATACCAGAACACGGTATTATTGGTGTTGAGTGTTTTAAATGTAGACGCCTCGATTTGAACGAGGAATCGCTACTGTAGATAAGTTCCTTAAAGAATTTAAAATTATTGTTACTTCAGATAACCTTTTGTCATTGATATATATTTTCACTTGTCGTCATCAGCGAAATATATTCAAATATTTTATTGCGTATATTTTTTGGAACAATTTGCGAAAATAATATATTTAAAGCCCTTAATAACGGCCAACTCAACAATTGGAAATCGATCCACTTTCGGAACTTATAAATGACCGAGTTTAACAAAAGTATGTGGCAATTCTCGAGAGATGGCTCTATTTACAGTATTCGACGTATATTTTAATGATTAATAATTAGTTATCAATGGCTAGTCATCCTATTAATTGCGGTTATTTTATTGCTGGATTATAAAAGCCCCTTATTCATTTATCCCTTGTCTCAAAAATGTAAATATTTTTTGTATTTTGTTTAAAAACTAATTTCAATGTAATGTATGCTTCTGATAAATCTAAATGTATATAATATAATCATAGAGTTCCTCTATGTATATAATTAAATCTTCCATACCCAGTTAATATGGCAATAGTAAGGTTATTTACTAATTGTATAAGTTAATCGATATTAATGACTATATATTAATAGCAACTTGATTTAACTAGTATTTGTCTAATTTAATTTATTTGTTACTACGTTAAACGTAGTTTTTTATAGTTTTGAGATAATATAAAAACATTTACCTGGACAAATTTCGAATATAAATAGGTTATACAACCCAAACTACTTTATGCTGCAATTAAAGTCATATAAGAACTGTATTCTAGTTACCAATATATTATCAATACCTCCCTACCGATAGTTTATTAAATCTTTATATAAATTGCCACGGCAACCATGTTCTAAGGTTATCCAAAAAATATACCTGATTTATAAAATACTCTCTGTTTTGTAAACAGAATTACTCTATGGTTTTGCGGACTTTCTGGAAAATATATTTCTGGGTAAATCCATGTTCCTTAGAATGATGGAATATACGAATATTTTAAAATCTATAGTTTAGCTTAAATATTGCCGGATTTCATGGCACTCTTTGGCTACGCAAAATATCCCCACAACCTTATATGTAACTTGGCGAACATTATAGTTTTTTTTAGAAATTATAAAGAAAACACAACCTGAAGAAATTAACAATATATAATTTATTGAATGACTATTTTACAATAATCTGTACCAATATACAGTCAGCTAATTAATATATTGTTTAAAAAAAGTTAAGCTACACCATAAACATCTAAATTAAAACTATTAAAAAGAACGCTAAATTACTGTACAGTAAATGAAAAGAGAAAAAGTGCATCAAATATATATAACCGTAACAAAACGATGATAATAAATTAACGAAAACCATTCTCCAAACGTTTCCCGTAAGGTATGCAGACTTCTGTAATGTATGACACTGGGACGGATGATCATATTTAAATTTTCAGTTTCACAGCGTTAAATATTCTTAGATATAACATATTGATTGACAAGCTAAAGCAGAACATAATAAAGAATAGGTTGAAAATATTCGAATGTGATTACTGTAACTACACATAAAGGTGAGACGGACAATCGTGCGCCTTAAGGCAGCAAGAGAGGTCGAAAATATTGCCTACAGTACAGGGAACTGAGACTTATAGGTTTGTCTTGTGACTCTAAGTGATTCTTTTCGCTATATCTGAAACAGAACGATCATTCTATTGGAGACATGTAAGTTAATGATGGACATACCTTGAGTAAGCTGTAGTATATTCTTTATCGAAGGCGTTGATGTCAATCTGCGACCTACCCAAAGCTTTACATGCTAAGAACAAAACATCCCTGTAAATAGAATTTTTGGTTGTCCTTTGGTCGTTATCCTTTCTCTCTTCCACTAAGCTCTTGATAGGTTCAACCAAGTCGCTTATGCGAATATAGTTCAGGATTTGTTGCATAAACCTTAAATTAGTTTAAGTAATGCCGATAAAACAATATACAAAAAAATGGTTTGAGAAAAAATTCGTGGTGTTTTTTTTTAGTAAAGTACAATTAGTTTTAGTATAAAAATCAATTAATAAAAAACAATTATGTTTCATTATAGATAACATATCATCAATAAAAAATTTTGTGGTTGGAGGTACAAAAATTAGTTTAATTCTATTGATAGTATAAGATGATAGTCTAGGTGGATAGGGAGTACTCCATATTTTGATCGTCACTGGTTAGCCTACTATTAAAGTTGTTCAACTATTTGGAGACTCTTAAGTTTTAGGAAAACATTCCATACAGGCTATACCACGAATATTTAGATAAAAACAATATAATTTAAAGGCAAACAAAAAAAAAGAAAACTGCCTTGGAGGTGGTCGTGTTCTAAGATCGCGTGCTTAAGACCTCTATTTCAGAAACATTTTTTTTAAGCTCAGTACTTACGATTTGGTCACTTTGCTTCTATCTGATGACATAATTTGTGTGCTGTCTCTCAGCCTCCACAGTATGTACATAGGGGGCCCATCAATATGGAATTTTGGTTCATCCCATAAACATTTCACTCTTACCTTAGCAGCTAGGCGTTCTATAAAAAAGTACTAATTTCACAAACAGGATCACTGTGAGTTAGTAATAAACATGTCTTAGTTTCTAGACAAGCTTACTTGATAATTGTCTTCCTTCGGCTGCATTGAATTAACAAGATGTTTATTATTATAGTATAGTATAAAAATGTGTGCATCTTTAAAAGAAGTATAAAGATTGAGATATGTTTTGGATGTATGACTTTTGAGGAAACATTACCAGATTGTTTAGTAAACGTATTTCATATAAAAGGAGAAGACAAGAAGGAATTTAATCTTGGAAATATTGCCCATTGTTTCCTAAGACCCTGTAATATTTTATATTAATAACTTATAAAGTTATTTATGATCTATAATCTCAATTTATATAGAAAAAACTTGTTTCATGCTATATCTTTTGAGACATACCGCTACTTGATCAGAACAAAGGGTAATCGGATGTCAGCTAGTGAATATATCATATGCAAGATGAAGAACTTTTCAATTCAAGAGGGTCTCCTGAATCATACAAGTCTTGACATTTGACCAATACTTACAGGATTATTAGATTAAGATACAATGTCAGCAATAAGAAGCTTTCCTTGTCAAAATTCACACAGAAATCAGTTGCCATCAAAACTTTCATCCGATTCTTTTAAAATACCCCTATTTCAAATATAATAAAAAAGCTTGGACAAAAAATCTGTAAAAATCAAACCATACATCCAATATGTCCACATCGAATTACAGTTTTTGAGTTGAATACATTCTTACATACAGATCTTAGATATTTTTAGACATACCTAAAGCTGCTAATTCCTGTGTAAGTGGATCCGTTCCTTCTTCAACCAGCTTCATACTACTACAATTACTTTGGTTATCCTCTTCCGGCTTAGCAAGAGCGTTCGAATCGTTCTCTAGTTCCTTTTTATCTGTTTCCAGTGAACTGCTGCCGTGCACACGATTCTTCAGATACAAATGTGGAAGATGGCTATTAACATTTATTCTTTCAAACACCCAGACTAGATTCCAGTAGATTATGGGATGTTCATCAATAAACTTGGGATCCGCTATACTGAAATTCAATATGCTTAATAGTGAACTAGTTACCTTTGTTTCCATTATTTACCTCAGGTCTCCTTCTTGTGTAAGAATGTTTTCTAGTTCCTTCCTGAGTACAAGAGGATTTAAATAGGGAACACTGAAAGGGTCACAATTCAATATCTCTTTGCCGGTTACAGTTATTGTCAAGAGCGGCACCGTGGGCTTGTTGCATGACTGACAGAGTGTGTTTAAATTGGAGTCCTCTGCTGACCAATTGGCCATAATATCTTCATCGTATAGTAATCTATATTTAATAAAAACGGCGCATGATTAATAAAGAACGGTTCTGTTATGTTTAAACGCAAACTGTCCGAACACTCCGAACGAACCGAACATATTTTCTTTTATTAATTATATCTTATGTTAGATATGCTTAGTACAATCTTATTTTACGAATTAATTTATTACTACTGTACTGTATTTTAATTAATTACTTGCATTAATAGACAAGCAAGGCCAGGTAAAATAATGTGGATTCCAACTTCCATTGGATAAATCAGATTTACAGCTACATCGGGTTGCTAAACAGGATTTATATCTATTGTTGATTCTACATCATTCAGTTGGAATACGTTAGCTAAATGTTCTACAAATAATTCAGCTTTTTCATCTTTGCGTAGAATCCATTCATTGCGATCAATTTTTAATAGGCAGTACTCTAATAACAGGTCTTTTAAATCTTCGAGTTACTTTCCATAGCGAGTAGTCCTGGTCTGCTTCCGGGCTAAATTCTCTTACATATTTTTCGAAGCAACTGTGTTTATATTCTTTAATATTTTGAGTTGTCTGATTACTAATTCTATTAAATATTGTCTTGACTACAGCATTTCTTGTTTTGTACCATACTCTTCTAGTTTTTCGTCTTTCTTTTACCAATCTCCTAATTTCATATTATCATTTCTCTCTTGATATTTGGGTAGCTTCTTTTGGAATAGACCGAATATGTTCAATTATATTTCGGGTTTGCTGCTCAAGATCGTCTATACTTTTAGTATTACGTTTGAACTGATTTGTTCTCGCATTACAAGTCTAAGCGTGTCCCAGTTAGTACATTTGTTTGTAAGATTAGGCTTCTTTGTTTTTTCAAAACTGTCACGCCTAATGTTAATAATATTAGAGTATAATCAGATGATAGTTCACACAAGCTCTCGATTTGTATTTGATTTGATGCGATGCCTTCCAAAATGTAAAAATCCAGTAAACCTGGTACTTTATTACTGTCGGTGGACCATTAACTGGGTTTACACCCTGAATGATAGTTAAATAGAGTAATTCGTTTCCTTTTTCAGGTGTTGAATCTTGAACCCCAGACTATGTGTTTAACATTAAAGTCCCCTCCAATAATAAATCTTGGGCCTAATTTTAAAAATCAATCTCCGCATTGTTATTGTGTTATTTTGTATCTTGATGAACAATATATAGCTCCTATGTTTATATCAGCGCCGTCCTTTTCAATGCTAGCTAGACATATAATAAACAATAATTTTACTTACTGGTTACAATTATGACACTGTGAGCACGTAGTTAAAGTAATATCCATTTCACTTTCTCCTTTGGTTTCTTCTGGCGTTGAGTATAAATTCTCGGGTAATAGCTCATCGTAATCTTTCAGATTAGCCGAAGAACCTCTATGGCTTCCCAACTCGGCCGAAACCTAAACATAGACGTTCAGGAGGTCTTCAAGATCACCGTGTCGTACATCGCTATATACCTTTCTTTGTCGCTCTAAACCCGCGTCATCGCTGCCGTGGACACTGTCCCCATCCACATCGTTCAGGGCATCTCCCGAAGCCATCCTATCTGCGGCGGTTAAAGCATTTTTAACCGGTGTGGAGGTGGCCGACGTCGATATGGCCTCTTTGATCTCTTCCATCTTCTTCACCATCGTGCTGGCGGCAGATTTAATTGTACTAAGAGAACCTTGTATTATTTCATTTGATTTTTTGCTGGTCAGACCTGGGCTAAACGAAGGCAAAAGAAATAGCATATAAATAAACATCAAGCTGAAGCTCTGAAGGGATATAGCGTGACGCTTGTTAAAGGATCAGTTGATTTAAAGTTTCAACAATTACACATAAATGGTAATCAGATTTAAATTGAAATGAAAATTTTTTGCAATGAATATGTTTTTCAAAGGCCTAAGTCACCCATTCTAATTTTTTTTAATTAAATAAATAGTAGGTGCTACTTAATTATAAAGTATTACTAAAACTGTCTTACTAACACTTAATTAGAATTTTAGTGGAAGTGAACAAACTATGTACACCTCCAGTCTCCAGAAAATGGATCGAAATTTAAATTATTTTGACTCATATTGGTTTTTTCTAGCAGTGAGTGAGTCTGTTAAAGGAATATAGAAAGTAATATACGGCAAAGTATATGAATTAACATATCAAATAATTTAAACAACAGTTCTTACTAAACACAAATAATTTAAGTATCATGCATCACATGTGTCAGGTGAAAATATACAAAATGAAATAACTGCAGCAGCAAATCAATTGGAAAAAACAAGTTCAGTTCAAACAAAAACAGTTCTTAGTTTAGAAATCAGCAAAATAAACACTGAAATCTTTATTTCTCTTCTGAACTTTCTCTAATTAATTGTGACAAGTGAAATAGGCCGGTGCAGATTAATAAAAAACTGAACATATTTTGCTGCCGTATTACGCGTACATATTGATAACAGCACAAAAACAGCTGGACTTACCTTAGATTAGTCAGGGCGGTTTCGAACAGTTGTTGTGGGACCTTAAGATTGGCCTTTTTTAAAGATAGTCTTTGTGTGGTATAACGGCTAAAATAAAATATCTAAACTAGCAAACTAGGCATGCAACTGTGCAATATCGAAGGTTTACTTTAGCTCCCAAGTTAAAATTTAAAATATAATTGTTTAATAAAAGAAAGACACTAAAAAGCGAAAAAATCATATGATGGTATAATGAAATATCTTATGTGAACGACACGATAAGATATGGTATTTAAGTGTTACAATCCGCATTATTTTTACAAATACAATGACGCCTTACTGATGTGTTTATGAAAGCAGCAAAATGTTCCCTATTGTTTTCAATATGTTCAAAGTAGAAATGTAATGTCTAAATAACTTGAGGTTCAAAGTATCACTTGTAAAGCCATAAAACGCACACAAAACAATATAAAAATGTTACTGGTTTATCATTTCTCACCAATAACATTTTCAAGGCTATTATATTAATTAGCTACAAGTAGCCTAACAACCGGGAGTACCTAAAGCTTATCTTGAGACTTGATCCGATATTGGCCAAGCTTGACGTCATTGTTACGGCTGGCGTTGTCTCGGACCTATGTAATTTACTTTGGGAAGGGGGGCTTCCTGAAAATGAAAACCAGTAGGCTGAGTTAACCTTGGGATCAGCGGTAATAAGTTGAAAATTTGTGTCATAAAATGTCATGTTCGCGTCTTCACATGTTACAGGCCAAAGATCAGAAAAGTTTTAATTTAAATGGCTTTTCCATCGATTACAAAAGTTCTAGAGCATTAAACTCTGTACAATATTTACAATTTTAGTGCGTTGTACAAAGTATATCGCCCATTAACACAGCTAAAATCACAGAGAAAACAGAGATTTAACTTTATGGGTAATTTTGGAGAAATATTTCGCGACGTCCAACATCTAGATGTCACTACTTGTTTTAATTCGCTATGCTAAGAGCCGTGAAGCCATTTGACTGGTTAATTTCGTTTTTACGGTGCGTTTATTTTTATTTTGGGTGCCATTTACGGTTTAGTGATTAAATCATTAGTCATTAGTTGGTTAGCATAATATTAGTAGCTAGTATAACATAAGGAAATGCAGCATCATCTTCCTTTCAAGAAGTATACGGCTCTCTTTAAAAAATGGGTTGATAGTATTAAAATTGCCAAATTAAATGTAGGCAGGTTAATTTCAGAAATTACTCAATATATTTCTCTTGGATCAATTATTTTATAGTTGTAACTCCACTAAAAGAATAGCTCCTAAATGCAAACCTTTTAAGGCAGGATTATTATTGAACTGTAGGTCTAATACACGAGGAATTTTAGTTCACAGAGATTCAGTATGGATAGTATTGTAGTACTTATGCACTACAATAGTGTAAAACTACTTTGACGGGATTAATTTCTTTGAAGGAAATTATATTGAGTAAGTATACGAATAAATATATTGACTTAGGGCTACTTAACAAAGATAATTCGCAATTTTTTTTGGATATAGTCGAGCTCATGGATTAATATTTTCATCCAATTCGCTTTTAGCAAATTGCGGGGAGAAAAACAAACACATGTCTTGTCTGATATATTGTAAAAAAAGTAAATGTTAAACTTTTTAAGAGCCCAGTACATAACGATCTTCCAGTACTTAACGATCGGATAAAATATTTTTATTAATATATACATATACTTTTGGATTAAACAAGTAAATAGTATTTTAACAGAGAAAGACTGAAAGTTTGCTTTCAGTATAAGAGATATAGAACATAGAAGATAGAACACTAATAGACTCTATTAAATAGATGGTACCAAACAAATATGAAAAAGGAAAAAGACGGTAGATAATTGTATAGATAAATATACATTTTTATTGAATTTTATTTAATAAATTATTTAAATTTCATCAGTCAATAAAACCTGTCAATGTCAGGGCGGTCACGTGTCGGACCTATGTGCAAAAATGTGCCTAAACAAAATGTTTTCTTTACATGACCCCATCTAAATATTGGACATAATAAAACTTTTCTCCAGAGACCCTTATTAAATTTTCTCTGTATTACTCTATGATCATAATTATGAAGGAACTTTCATTATTTATGAATTCAGGAACTGAATGTTCTCGTAATAAAGAGAGTAAAATACCTTCGAATGTGGCTGATCGTTGGACGGAATTCCTAAACAAAACTGGCTCGTCACTCAGGACTGGATTTGTATCCGAACTAGGGACAGAATGGGTTTCGTTTGACGGATTTTTCGGAGGCTCCTCCGTAGGTTGATTAAAGGCACCCAAGGGGTCGTTTTCCGTTATTACCTCCCGGGGTGAAATTCTAGAGAACGAAAAGGAGAATTTATACGAGCACTTCATCAGCGCGCGGTCTTGTTTACTCACTTTGACGGTGAGTTTTTGTCGTTCTCCATAATATCGACACTGTTCTTCTTTTGAAATTGTAAGGTTCTTGAGCAAGTCTTTTTAGTGGTGTTTTGGAGCTTATCAATTATGTTAGCGTCCCCTGCGCTTTCGGACCTCGAAAGTATCCGAAACTCTGATGGGATATTTTGGACGAACAGACTATGTTCGGTCGTTTTTTCTTCCTCTTCGGTTCCGTTAAGGCCATCAGGTTCTTCGCTTTCTGCAATAATGTCATGTATTTCGCCAAAAATTAAGGGATTGGTAATAAGAGATATTTATATTAGTTACCCTTAAAACTATTCTTGACAATACTGTTTTTAACGACTCGCTTGAATCGATCCAGAAAACTATTTTCCGCAGTTCCTTCGTGGGAGTCCAATGAACTTCTGGATGCACTTCCGGTATCTAGTAAATTGGACCCTGAAATGCATTTTTGGAAATAGTACGAAGGTATTTAATAAATGTAAATATAAATTCTTTATAAAGTTGGAGTTTTATTGACTAGCTACTATATATAGTAAAAGCTCCTTATGCACTCCAAAGTTCAAAATCAGATTTTTTCGGATAAGGGTTTAAAGGGTTTCTTTATATACACGAACCAATTATTATGAAAAAATTCACTTGCCATTTGTAAACCTATACTGAGAAAGTCTTTAGAAGTTAAAGTTTACTTTTCCAGCCCTCTTTTAAATATCTTTTTAAAAGGAACATAGGATTAACATTTCCTTCAACATAGTTTCATAATGCGACGAAAAAAACATGGAAATTGTACTTTTTTGTATAAAGTGCATAGTTTTTGAGATATGAACAATAATGGAGTTTACATTATTTTTGGCAAAAAACATAATGTTGATATAACTCTGAAAGTTTTGAAACTATACCAAAAATTATGCTCCTATCTTAAAAAGCAGCTGATTTTACACGAGTATTGATAGTTTCATTAAGATATCATAGCTTAAACTGGACTTATAACAAAAAGGCTAAAAATGGCCAAAAATCGAAATTTTTCCTGAGTATATATATGGAAAAATCGTCAAAAAAATTTAGGTCACCAAAAGGATTGAACACTTTATATTACATGAATACTGTGCCTAAAAAAACGTGGAAACTGTCATTTCTTGTATAAAGTGCATAGTTTTTGAGATATGAACAATAATGGAGTTTACATTATTTTTGGCAAAAAACATAATGTTGATATAACTCTGAAAGTTTTGAAACTATACCAAAAATTATGCTCCTATCTTAAAAAGCAGCTGATTTTACACGAGTATTGATAGTTTCATTAAGATATCATAGCTTAAACTGGACTTATAACAAGAAGGCTATAAGAAAATGGCCAAAAATCGAAATTTTTCCTAAGTATATATATGGAAAAATCGTCAAAAAAATTTAGGTCTCCAAAAGGATTGAACACTTTATATTACATGAATACTGTGCCTAAAAAAAACGTGGAAACTGTCATTTCTTGTATAAAGTGCATAGTTTTTGAGATATGAACAATAATGGAGTTTACATTATTGTTGGCAAAAAACATAATGTTGATATAACTCTGAAAGTTTTGAAACTATACCAAAAATTATGCTCCTATCTTAAAAAGCAGCTGATTTTACACGAGTATTGATAGTTTCATTAAGATATCATAGCTTAAACTGGACTTATAACAAGAAGGCTAAAAATGGCCAAAAATCGAAATTTTTCCTGAGTATATATATGGAAAAATCGTCAAAAAAATTTAGGTCACCAAAAGGATTGAACACTTTATATTACATGAATACTGTGCCGAAAAAAACGTGGAAACTGCCATTTCTTGTATAAAGTGCATAGTTTTTGAGATATGAACAATAATGGAGTTTATATTATTTTTGGCAAAAAACATAATGTTGATATAATTCTGAAATGTTTGAAACTACACCAAAAATTATGCTCCTATCTTAAAAAGCAGCTAATTTTACACGAGTATTGCTAGTTTCATTAATATATCATGGTTTAAATTAGACTTATAACAAAAAGGCTGAAAATGGTCAAAAATCGAAATTTTTCCTAAGTATATATATGGAAAAATCGTCAAAAAAATTTAGGTCTCCAAAAGGATTGAACACTTTATATTACATGAATACTGTGCCTAAAAAAAACGTGGAAACTGTCATTTCTTGTATAAAGTGCATAGTTTTTGAGATATGAACAATAATGGAGTTTACATTATTTTTGGCAAAAAACATAATGTTGATATAACTCTGAAAGTTTTGAAACTATACTAAAAATTATGCTCCTATCTTAAAAAGCAGCTGATTTTACACGAGTATTGATAGTTTCATTAAGATATCATAGCTTAAACTGGACTTATAACAAAAAGGCTAAAAATGGTCAAAAATCGAAATTTTTCCTGAGTATATATATGGAAAAATCGTCAAAAAAATTTAGGTCTCCAAAAGGATTGAACACTTTATATTACATGAATACTGTGCCGAAAAAAACGTGGAAACTGCCATTTCTTGTATAAAGTGCATAGTTTTTGAGATATGAACAATAATGGAGTTTATATTATTTTTGGCAAAAAACATAATGTTGATATAACTCTGAAAGTTTTGAAACTATACCAAAAATTATGCTCCTATCTTAAAAAGCAGCTGATTTTACACGAGTATTGATAGTTTCATTAATATATCATGGTTTAAATTAGACTTATAACAAAAAGACTAAAAATGGCCAAAAATCGAAATTTTTCCTGAGTATATATATGGAAAAATCGTCAAAAAAATTTAGGTCACTAATAGAATTGAACACTTTATATTACATGAATACTGTGCCGAAAAAAACGTGGAAACTGTCATTTCTTGTATAAAGTGCATAGTTTTTGAGATATGAACAATAATGGAGTTTACATTATTTTTGGCAAAAAACATAATGTTGATATAATTCTGAAAGTTTTGAAACTATACCAAAAATTATGCTCCTATCTTAAAACGCAGCTAATTTTACACGAGTATTGCTAGTTTCATTAATATATCATGGTTTAAATTAGACTTATAATAAAAAGGCTAAAAATGGTCAAAAATCGAAATATTTCCTGAGTATATATATGGAAATATCGTCAAAAAAATGTAGGTCACCAAAAGGATTGAACACTTTATATTACATGAATACTATGCCTAAAAAAAACGTGGAAATTGTCATTTCTTGTATAAAGTGCATAGTTTTTTAGATATGAACAATAATGGAGTTTACATTATTTTTGGCAAAAAACATAATGTTGATATAACTTTGAAAGTTTTGAAACTATACTAAAAATTATGCTCCTATCTTAAAAAGCAGCTGATTTTACACGAGTATTGATAGTTTCATTAAGATATCATAGCTTAAACTGGACTTATAACAAAAAGGCTAAAAATGGCCAAAAATCGAAATTTTTCCTGAGTATATATATGGAAAAATCGTCAAAAAAATTTAGGTCTCCAAAAGGATTGAACACTTTATATTACATGAAACTATGCCTAAAAAAACGTGGAAACTGTCATTTCTTGTATAAAGTGCATAGTTTTTGAGATATGAACAATAATGGAGTTTACATTATTTTTGGCAAAAAACATAATGTTGATATAACTCTGAAAGTTTTGAAACTATACCAAAAATTATGCTCCTATCTTAAAAAGCAGCTAATTTTACACGAGTATTGCTAGTTTCATTAATATATCATGGTTTAAATTAGACATATAACAAAAAGGCTAAAAATGGTCAAAAATCGAAATTTTTCCTGAGTATATATATGGAAAAATCGTCAAAAAAATTTAGGTCACCAAAAGGATTGAACACTTTATATTACATGAATACTATGCCTAAAAAAACGTGGAAACTGTCATTTCTTGTATAAAGTGCATAGTTTTTGAGATATGAACAATAATGGAGTTTACATTATTTTTGGCAAAAAACATAATGTTGATATAACTCTGAAAGTTTTGAAACTATACCAAAAATTATGCTCCTATCTTAAAAAGCAGCTAATTTTACACGAGTATTGCTAGTTTCATTAATATATCATGGTTTAAATTAGACATATAATAAAAAGGCTAAAAATGGTCAAAAATCGAAATTTTTCCTGAGTATATATATGGAAAAATCGTCAAAAAAATTTAGGTCACCAAAAGGATTGAACACTTTATATTACATGAATACTATGCCTAAAAAAACGTGGAAACTGCCATTTCTTGTATAAAGTGCATAGTTTTTGAGATATGAACAATAATGGAGTTTATATTATTTTTGGCAAAAAACATAATGTTGATATAACTCTGAAAGTTTTGAAACTATACCAAAAATTATGCTCCTATCTTAAAAAGCAGCTGATTTTACACGAGTATTGATATTTTAATTAATATATCATAGCTTAAACTGGGCTTATAACAAGAAGGCTAAAAATGGCCAAAAATCAAAATTTTTCCTGAGTATATATATGGAAAAATCGTCAAAAAAAATGTAGGTCACCAAAAGGATTGAACATTTTATATTACATGAACACTGTGACGAAAAAAACGTGGAAACTGTCATTTCTTGTATAAAGTGCATCGTTTTTGAGATATGAATAATAATGGAGTTATTATTCCTTTATTGCTTATTATTGTGTTTGGCAGAAAACATAATTTAACTTTAAAAATGTTAAAGTTGTACCAATTATGATGCTATCTTATTAAACAGCTAATTTTACATGAGCTATGATATTTTCATCAATATATCATGGTTTGAACTGACTTATAACAAAAAAATCAGAAAAACAAGTCACCAAAGAGACTAAAACTCTCATAGTCCGAGAAGTTGTGGTCGAAAGATTGTTATTTTTTATGCAGAGAATAGATTTTGATTTATAAGGAAAAGTTCAGTTTAAACATTTTCATAGAAAAGATATATATAAAGATAATTTCCTTAAAACCTTAAAATGTTTAGAAATGTTAGTTAAGCATTCCATTTTAGATAGTTTTTTTACATTTGCATCGCTTTAATTTAAATTTTATTTTAATATATCAATTGGTTCAGCGAATAAAGAGCTTCTACTCTACACATAAAAAGCAGATTCACGGCACGCCACTTATAAAAACATAACATTCACCTCCTTCTGTCGAAGCGCTCAAATAATATTTCGAAACTTTCCGCTTGGCAGCCAATTTGAACTGGGTTACACCCAACACTACATTTCTCAACTTGTTCCAGAGAAGACTAGAGCCCGAGTGAGCCGGCCATTGAGCCTCTAGGACGCATTTGTTATACAGACTGAGGCAGCATTAAAAATTCGCAGTTAGATTCGGATTCTTTCAATAATTTCATATACGTACCCGTAGGTCAGAGCGTTAGGTTGAATATCGTTCTTCTTCATTAAGATAAGTAGATTGACTGCAAGAAGTGGCCGATTATGCTCACTGCAGAGTTGCATCATTAGACGATAGCACACCTCATCGCAGGGTAGTTTTGAACATATAGTCCTAAATATTTAAGACAACTTTAAGAATTCGACTCTGCTCAAATTGTATAGGAGTTGATATTTTTTAGATAAATATGTGTTAAGTGTACAGAAACTGTATGAGTATTATGTTTGTATGTTATGTTATTTCTATTAATTGCAATTATACCTGACAAGTAACTCATTAGCTTGCTGCAGAATTGCCTTCTCCTTTCCAACATTTAAACTTAACATACTGGGAAGGATCATGAAGTATAAAGTATGGCAAGTGCCACATAAACAACGAGCCCAATTTTCCGGAGACCTTTGGTATTTTCTGCAACAATATCACAAGTTTGATTTTATGAATTTTATTTCAGGATAGAAACTGCTGCCTTAGGCAATAAGCTAGACAAATATAAATTGAAATAATAATCACAACATGGTTATGTCTCTTAAGAGATATATGATATAGAGTATTAAACATTTACCAATCATCTCTGTTTTTAGCAAGTTACTGCCGAGGTAAATTGACTGGCATTTCAACTGTATTTTCATAATTCACCTAATAAAACACAGATGATTGGTCAAGAACGATTTTCTTCGTCGAAAATCGGTGAAACTCGTATAGATCGAGATTCGAGTAGGTTTCTAGTGGGTATTCCTAGGTACAACTCCTTATCTCCCTGGCCCTTTAAAAATTCTTGTAATTTATTTACCGAAGAGTTCCTTAATATATATCGGTTGTGTAGTTTTAATTAAAAATATAGTGTATAAAAATGTATTCTAAAATATATATATTTTCTTTCAAATGAATATATGGCTGAAATTTATACATGTTAATGGTTGATACATTGGAAATTGCGCACACTAATGCGTCCCATTTATTATGCGAGCCGAGACTCGACTCCCAACCGCGACCTATCTCTGCTAGAACACACGTTTTGTCTAAAATGTGGTTGCAAAAGAGGGCATAGTTCACGCATTTGCGTGTATTGCAATATATCCAATCCTGTGAGCTGCTGGATATGACTGGAGTCGCCGGACAAATCTGTAGCTCCCACACATACACTAATTTTCACGGATAGGTTGCGGTTGCGTCCGAGGTTCGGTGACCGAACTGTCAAACTCGCGACACGACCCTGCCTGATCGGTACATGCTGTGTCTCTGGTTACCACTCATTAGCGGATCGGTCGGCGGGCACGTCAGGACGGACCAATCCGGCCGGCCGGTCCGCTAATGAATGGGGGCCTAAAGAATTTAGTGGAATATCATTTTATTTGACTCTTATTTAGTAATCAGCTAAAAAGCTTAAAGGAATCATATTCAGCTAAACCAACGCTTCAATTAAATAAAATTCATAATTAAATTAATGAAAAATCCTTTTAAATTATTCTTCATTCATTATTATAAATTCCTGTCCAGTAATTAGATGAATTTAGACTTACCGTGCCAATTTCTGAGCACTTTTTATCTCATGTTTCGTTCTCCTAGCCATAGGTGATCCTGGCAGAACAGTCTGATAGAAATTAGGCAATTCATTTTTGGTTTTATCACTTCGCAATAATAGTGGATTCAACGAAAAGTGTGAATATTCATACGTGTCATCTATAAAAAAAACATAACAATATTTTTGTATATGTATATAAAAATATCGATACTAACGGTCGTTAACTTTTTGCGGCGGTAAGACAAACACAGTTCTATCGCTTTTATGTACTGATTCCAGTTCTATAAGACGAATACTGTAGTCTTCAGCACTCAGTTTCTCGATGCAGTCATCGAAAAACGTTAACCCCTGGTCGTCTTGGTCGACGACAAAGCTACGCTCTTCAATAAATCTATTACCAAACGAAACATGTAACTGTCTGCCATAAATGTACATAACCAACGAGCAAACTCACCTGATAAACATTTGAGTCTTAGTGACCAAACTAAAGAACTTGGTATGATTTTTATCGCGACTTTTCAGGAATTCATTGAGTTGAAAGAGGGCGCGTGTGTCCGTCGTGCCGACTGTGGGTGCTTTAATAATTGGTAAAAGATACGAACGGTAGCCTTTAAGAATGTTAACCATAAATTTCAAAAAGGCTTCTTGTATTTCCAATTCTTCTGAGTGTTCTTTTTTCTTTTTCTTGAACGCCTCCTCAATGTTATCCGAACTGACATCGAAATTACTGTTGGAAACATTACGTAAATCTTTCTGTAGAGCTTCTAAGGTTGTCTTTAGATGTTTTGCTGCTTTTTTCGGCAATAGTTTCGTGTTTATATTGGCCCTCTGCGATTCGGCAACCTACCAGCCCGTAAAATTAACTTTGAGACAGCCCTTAAATGTTCTTGTACTTACAGTTATAACATTTGTATCCAAATCGATGCAACTAACGTCCCAAGGTGGATCATAGAGGTCAAAAAATCTAGAGTCGACGCCAATTAGAAATGGCAAAGGTGCGTGTAAAACTTCTACTAAACCTGAATAAAAAAGGTCATTACATTTCATTATTAGGCGTTTTTCAGGTCATTAGACATGTTTCCATGTTTAACAAAAGGAGGCGCTAGCAGTTTGATAATACAAATAACACAACCTTTAAATATGAAGCCAGATAAATTAACTCCATTAACTTGAAAAAAACTGCATCATATTAATTGCCTACAAAAATATATATAGTAAAGCTAACTAAAGCGAAACAAGTGGTTGGGAGTAGTTTAAAGACCTCAAGATCTATGAATTTCCTGTCGAAAAAAAAATGTAGTGGAAAGTATATGATTAATTTAAAGTTCAGGAGATCGATATGAATTGAAAGTAATACGGTTATATCAAATATTGACTAGATATTATTATAAAAATGAAATGCAACTGGGTGATTTTGTGACATGAAATCTCATATTGTTCACTCATATCTTGTAAAACCTCTACAAATGATGACGTTGGTTAAGTAACACATTTGATATCTTCACTAAGAAGCCAAAAATTGAGTCTGTTTTTGTATTTCCCTAAAAGATAAATCATTTTTCAATGCTGAATTCGTACACTGCCTCATTGTTGAGGAAAAACAAAAATATATATACTTCAGTCGTGCCATAATGAATTATTCTCGATAAAACTTCAAGTGTGATGGGTCGATCAAGGACTTGAACATTTGCAAACCGCGAAAAGTTGCAAATGCGCACTGAAAGTGTGATATCTTGTGAATTCAGATGGTAGATTGAGTGTAGAAAAACTATTGTGCACAAAAATTTCGAGAACAAAACATCACATAGTCTTCCCACTCTTCCAACTTCCCAGATCTAGCTTTCTGATTTTTTTCTGTTCCACCGACTAAAAACGGTCATTCAAAATGTGATTCCAGTTCTTGCGTTCCAAAGTGTTTTTCAACATTACTTTAGATGATGACAACGTTGTATTAATGCAGAAGATAATGGATTAAGGATATTATATTATATATATACTATTATACTATATTATGTATCAGCATAAAGATTGTCAAAGCGTATTAAGTCGATATGTGAAAAAAATACATTTTAAAAAAGTTCTATTTTTGTGGATGTACCCCGTATATTCTGTTAATTTCGCTAAACGCAAAAAACAAAATAAAAACGTATGGGTACATTCTATATTATGGAATTTTTAAAAGAATTCACAAATCAAACATAAATAGAAGTAATTTACAAAACAAAATTTATTACTTACCTAGTGGACAAAGTGGAATATACGGACACTGCCACTTAAACGGAAATAATAATGAGCTAACAGCCTCAGCAACCGCAGTTAAAACATCGGGTCTGAGCGAATGGATCAGTATTTTTTGCTCCGTCAACGCTAGTTGTAAAACCTGTTATGAACTAGAGATGTTAGCATATTAAGGATTTTCAATTGTGGATAAATACCTGCAAACAATTTTCAGGACCCAAATTGAATAGGAGCTGTTTGAAGCTGGCGGCACTTCGTGGTAATGGTAAATCTTCTGGCTGTATAAATATAACTCTTTCGTCTTGATTATCACCTGAGAGTTGTAGCAGAGTTCTTGGAGATGGAAATGGCACTTCATCAAGTAATTGAGTAATATAACGTTCGACAGGTATCGTGTTGGGTTTGCCTTCAGTAACTTTGTGCTACAATGTTGCTGTTTAGATATTTGTCTGCCATGTCGACAGTATGATACTTACATAAAGATAAATTAACCAAGACTGAAACTCTTCTGAGAACGGCCAGTGACTTAAAATACATATACTTTTATTTACATGCAAAACATCATTACTCTCTTCAGTAAAGCCTAAATTTACATTAATATTAGACTCGTGGATTACATTAGTTTTATTACAACTTGCCTAAAAGTTCTCTCTGTTCATCTGTTATATTTTCTTCAGGGTATTTTTCATAAAAGGTTAATGCTGATCCATAAACTTTGTGTTTAGCATCAGATACAGTTAATACAAAATTACTAAATACGGGTCTCGGTCTGCTTGCTTCAACACGCCATAATTCAAGAGTAGCACCCATTGGAAGGCAAAAGAGTGGAACTGAATTTGGAAAAGGAAACTCCTGAATATCCCCAATTGGATATCTAAAATTATTATTTTAATAAAGTTTAAATATCATAAAATAAGCAAAACTAACCTCGCTAAAACATCGGGCTTGTAAGTTAACAACTTCGCCCTATTCATTGATTTTTTATAGCATAAAAATACATCAGATCCCACTATTCCTTTATTAAGATTTTTGTATATGCAGCAAAATGCATGAGGAGGGGATTCTCCTTTACTTGCTATAACCACACATATATCAGTTACAACTAGTGCATTGCAAGGCATTGTAGGTGACCCTAGTAACGACATAATGTTTTAAGTTTTGCTACAAATAAAAAAGACCCAAAAAATCAAACCTCTTCTATAAGTTATAAAAGTCTGAGAAGTTGAATTATTCACATTTGCAGGTGAACCTCCTAGGCTAGTTTCTACAAGTTCTGCATCTGTCATCAAATATTCTTTACCTTCATACATAATACCTGCAATATTGTCATCAGAAAAAGAACAGTTTTTAAGATTCAGTAGAAACTAAGTACCAATATCAACTAAAGGGGGTTTATCTCTTCCTCGTCGGATGCATAAAAAACAGTCAGGTGTTCTTAGACTACCATGATTTAAATTAGCAATGAGACCTGAAGGTGTTTTCCTAATAACCTCCCAATCATCTGGGGCAGTTTCTCCAGAATTTGGAAATATTACGCTTACATCTGTAATAGGTGATTGACTGTAACATGCCTAAAAAAATAAAGCATAGTTATATCAGAATTATTACTACGGAACGTTATACTTTTAAATTTCCACCTTCAGACAAAGTGGTATCGTCTAGTAACTCAGGATCTTCTGGTAAACCAGCTACCACAAAATAGTCAGCCAGTCTTCGTTCATCCATGTTATCTATATAGACTTCACAATTATAGTTAAAACGATGCGTTAAGGCACATAGTACTCTTTTGTAGAATTCAGTTTACTGAAAATCAAGTTTTAAAACTAATTTTTTTTATTTTGCATGAGTCATCTGGCTTAAGGCATTGACCATTCGAGTGAAACGTATTTTTTTCTTACTATATAAACATCAACTTTCTAAAAATATAGAACTTTTAGTTATAAATATTGTTAATAATAATCCTTTTGTCGATTTTTAATATCGTAAAGTATCTTATAAATATTTTTATTTTTTTTAACTACTCTGACATATAACCTAAGGGTTATCTTGAATGATTTTGACATTATGGATACGCCTAGTATAGGATTCTGTAAAATTGTATAACGTCTTCAACGTTCGTTACTACTAGATGGTAGAGTTGTAGTTCTTTTGAATTACTATAATCATTTATTTAAAATAACAGTTTATTCAAATAGTGCTAATTTAATCGTGCTTAAAAAATAATTATTAATATATTAGATTAGAAATAATACCAGAATTTTATAACTGCTAACAGAACAGGGTTCGTAATACAACATTATTTAATAACATTCGAAATACTTTTTTGTAATTGTAATAATATATTACAATTTGTTCACCATAATAAATTGCTAATATTATTTCCGTTGTTTCTGATGGCATCTAAATCCATCTCTGTTCTCTTATACGGGTCGTATTTATTTAACATTTATATATTCATAGTCTTGACTGCGCTTACTAACTTCTCCAATCCGTATCTATTACCATGTAAATGATATCATTTTAGATTCATGTTATTCCTATCCGCGTATTTCTCGGCCCTCTAAGTTTTTATACAGGGGCGCTACCATATATAGTAATCACATATTATATTATAAGTAAACCGTTTTTATACCTTTTTTCTACTTTTACATAGTTAATTGTACTTAAGTTTGTTTTTTTAATTTTAATTTTATTCTTTATTTGACTATAATTTCATTATAGTATATATGAAAAATTAAAATAGGTGTTTAATTTGAAGACATTTTAACTCAGAATATAACGACAATTAAATGGAGGGAATTAACGTATGTTTATATAAGAAGCAATAATAAATAATGTTGTTTATAATTAAATAAATATTATCAATATTCTAAATGTTGTCCACGCTAATTATATATATAGTGAGAAAAGTACGACATGTCAGGATGGCCGAGCGGTCTAAGGCGCCAGACTCAAGGTTTCCTTGCCTACTCTGTAGGTTGATGAGCGTTCTGGTCCTCTCTGAGGGCGTGGGTTCGAATCCCACTCCTGACAAGAACTTTTTTCAATATTATATGGTAAATATTTTTAGTTATAAAGATCATATGATTGTATATAATTTAAT
The DNA here is from genome assembly GCF_030347505.1 of Rhynchophorus ferrugineus. NCBI lineage: Eukaryota > Metazoa > Arthropoda > Insecta > Coleoptera > Curculionidae > Rhynchophorus > Rhynchophorus ferrugineus. Next base: position 3,270,495 of record NW_027472583.1, on the reverse strand, counting down.
ATTTTGGCTACGATATACTTAATATGTAAAATAAGTGAATAAAAACAATATAAATGGTAAATCACAAGATTCTTTAACTTAACTCTATATGAAAAGTAACGATAATATGAGACACGCAATACAGAAACTAAAGGTTATAAATAATAGCTTTATATCAGATATAAACGAGCCAGTGATACTAGATAATAAGGCTGTAATTCTTGAAGATCGCGGCATGCGCACAATAATTTAAATTCTCGACGTTGTCAGTTTTGTAAATTATACGTGTATTTGAAGAATGTATATTATTAATAGAGTAATTTATCCCTAATTTACAAATTAACTTAACATTTCCCTTCAAGCTCAAATTAAACTTTTCTGGTACAAGTTTTATCTCATATATTTTCATCATATTAATTTTCTGTCATATACACAAAATTAAATCACGAACAAAACAAATCTAATTTGTTGCTCGTACCGACTTCAAACTAATCAGTTGGTAGTAGTTAAAATAATATCGTTAATAGTTAAATAGGTATTAAGCTAAACTGTGTGTATATAGTAAAATATAAAATACGTGTAGTAGATAGATTGAATAATTGTATTTATTTGTATTTAGTTATTAGTATTATTATGTGCATATTCTATTTTAAAATGTTTTCCTTTGGGTTAAAAATCTAAGTTTGAATATTTTAAAATTTTTAGCGAGTTCCTTATTTATTTCTTGAAAGATATTGAAAAATCTTTTAGTTATCACTATACCATGAAAAGAAAGCTGTTAAATTTCTTATTTTCATAGTTTCGAAATAATTTCGTGTTTCAATTTGACACTGCTTCTTGCTGGAAAAAATACCGTTCAAGCGAAGCAATGGCTGTGTGTTATAAGGACTCCGCTCGATCAGAAACAACAGTAAAACTTTGGTAGAGACACCGATGAGGCAGAACGCAATGGACGTCCAAATGAGGTGGTAATACCAGAAAACATGGAAAAAAAATCTACAAAATCCTTTTGAATGATCGAAAAATAAAGTTGCGTGAATTGGCTAACATCTTAAAGATATCAAAAGAACGTGTTGGGTTTATATTGCATGAGCATTTGACTATGAGAATGCTCTGTCCAAAGTGGGTGCCGCGTTTGCTCACTGTTGGCCAAAACAAGAACGTGTTGACGATTCTGAGCAGTGTTTGGCCATTTTTAAACGTAACAAACCGGAATTTTTGCATCGATGTGTGATAATGGATGAAAAAATATCGTCATCTGATTGAGTAGCAACAGGTGAACCTCGACCAAAGCGCCTGAAACCACAACAATCGGCTGAAAATTTTATGGCCTCGGTATTTTCGGTTGTGCGTGGTGTAATATTCATCGATTATCTTGAGAAGGGAAATACCATCAACAGCGAATATTATATAGCATAAATGGAGCGTTTGAAGGCCAAATTTATAAAGAAACGACCGCATATGGCAATGAAAAAAACGCACCGTGCCACAAGTCAATCAAAACAAAGGCAGAACTACGTGAATTCAACTTCGCATTGCTCCCACATCCATCGTATTCGCCAGATTTGGCTCCTAGCGACTACTGGCTGTTCGCAGACCTCAAAAAATGCTCACCGGTAAGAAATTTCGCTCGAATGAAGGGGTCCATTGAAAAGGTGAAACTGAGACCCATTTTAAGGCATAATGTGTTTTTGCTATGGTTTAAAAATCAGCTCTTAAAGAACTTGAAGAAACCATCAGTTTTGTTATGGACAATGAATCATACCATAATACACCGATCTTAATAAGGGCATCGACAAAGGCTGCAATTAAGGAATGGCTAGCAGTACATTAAATAAACGTGGTGGAAAAACTTATCCGCATAGATATGTGTATAATTGAGACAGAAAATGCATGAGGGAAAATGAAGTGGTTAAATCTAGTTTTATCAAGAAAGATGTATATAGGTATTTAGAGAGCAAACTCAGATGAAATATAGTGATATCAAAATGTGTTTAGAGGGAAACACTGTACCGAAGGACACAAGAACTAAGCGTAAAAGGCAAACATGCTTCCTAATGAAAGTAAAATAAATTGCTTGGATATACAATTGTTAATTAGGTGGATGAAGCCTCCAGGGGACACCACTACGTAAAAGAAACAATAATAAAATAATAAATATAATAAAATACAACCCTAACCTACAAACTATTATAACTGTATAATTAATTGTAGTTTTAAGTCCTTCCTTAATATATGCATTAGATGTACTATAATGTTAAAATAAATTATATTTGATAACAGTATTTTTGTTCCATCATTTCATTTTAATTAGAATTTTGTTGTATGTTAAAGCCAAAATGAACTAAAACTCAGAGTTGATGCGGCAACATTGCGATGTTTTGACGTCGTCAATTCAGATGATGACGTGAGTTCAATATTTTATTGAACGGACTATATATAATATAAACATAACAAATACTTATTGTCAGATTGTGGAACTAATAAGAGTAATAAAAAAAATTATGAACCATAAAAACCACATTTGGCCAAGTTAAACCCATCGGAAGCTCGATGATTGCAAAAAGACGAATAATGATATTGCGGAACGAACAAACCGCACTTTTAGGCGCTTTTAATCACATCCCCGCGGCTGCAGCTTCAAGTAACAAGCTCAATAAAACAAAAGTTCTCGTTATCTGCCGAAGAAAATAGGAAAAAATAATAAAAAATCACTTAGTCGCGTGCGAACGCTTGACTGTCCCTCCCGGACTTTCCCCGGTCTATTCAGGACCTTTACGCTCTCCTGCAGGACCTCGTTATTGCACCGCAGGACGCTCTACATCGCCGCGATTGTTATTTCGATAGATTTCCGAAGGGTTTTTATGTCTGAAGCGGAAGGCAACGAATAAACGTGCGTGTGTGTGTCTCTCTCCAGTGCCGGCAGACATGTTTTCTTGTTTGTAGACCTTCGTATATATTAGTCTATATTGTACTGTAAATATGAAATTTCATTGTAAACTAGTGACCAAAATTTGACCGTAATGAAATGTATTTGATATATGATTAAAATAATAAATGTCTGTATATTAAAACATATTACTTTTACTATCTCAAAAACTAGCACTCACTAACTTTTTTTAATGGCATTTAATTAAATCTAATTTCTATTAAGTTTCAATTATCAGCAAAGTATTAATAAGTATACATTTCTACGCCACTGAACACTATAAAAAAGTATTATAACAGGTCAATTGAAAAGTCCCCGGCCTGAAACATAGATAGCGCTACTAGAATTAAATCCATATGTCTTTTAGTTACCCCTAACCCAAAAAAGATGCGTGACATTGACTTTGACAGCTGTCGGATCATTAGTTTGTCAATTATAATATTTTGAGTGATGTAACTTTAGTTATTGTGAAAAAAATGGATAAAAAGGAATTTCGCGTGTTGATAAAATATTGCTTTTTGAAGGGAAAACATACAGTTGAAGCAAAATCTTGGCTTGATGCCGAGTTTCCGGGCACTGCCCCAGGAAAATCAACCATTAATGATGAACAGTGAAATGAGCATCGAAGACGGTGAACGCAGTGGACGCCCAAAAGAGGTTGTCACCGACCAAAACATTAAAAAAATCCACAAAATGATTTTGAATGACCGTAAATTGAAATTGAATGAAATAGCACACACTCTAAATATATCAACTGAGAAATTATCAACAAAACAAATCTAAATTAATATAACTGGGTTCGTTAAAGATATTTAAAATGTTATGAATTTAAATCTGACGTTTATGTGAACTACTTCACACAAACACGTTGAATTACACCCGTTATAGGTTCTAGAGGAATATTGCTTTGTATCATTTAATTTGAAACATAGTACGGAGTATTGACAATGGTACGCAACACTTTATTTTGGAACCGTTGAATGATGGTTATATTAGATTTGCTAGCAGTACCCCATAGTTGGATTCCATATGATCAAATAGGCTTGAGTATAGACTCATACAGCAATACCTAGTTATGTAATGATGAGCCAATACATTTGATTTGATAATTTTAGTCCAAGTTGTTTCCGTTTAGAGAGTAAGTGCTTCTTCCAGGTTAGGCGTCAATCTAAATGCATACCAAAATATTTAACATTCTTTGCTTGGGGGAATTGACAATGATTGATATTCACTGGTGGTTCTTCTACGAAGGATAAAAGTTATATGGGTGGATTTTGTTTCATCGGCTTTAATACGCCATGTCTTCAACCACAGTTGTATTTGCTCCAGGTGGGTTTGTAGGTTCATTGATGTTGTGACTGGATTCTTCATTCAATAATTATTTTTGTGGTGGGTAGATCGGCTGTATATAGAAGACAGTGTATTGGACCCAGTACACTACCTTGCGGAACTCCTGAATTTATTGGGTTTAATTTGGTATGTTCATCGCCTTGTTTTACAGTAAAATGTCTATCAGTGAGATACGATTTTAGTAAATGGTAGTCCGAAGGAGGGAGAAGTTTCTTTAATTTAACTTGCAAGCCCGTATGCCATACGTTGTTAAAAGCCTGAGATATGTCTAGGAAAACAGCCCAACAATATCTTTTAGCATTTAGGTTCATGTTTATTTTGTTTACAAGTCTATGCACTTATTCTATATTTTCATGCTTATGGCGAAACCCCAACTGATGTTCTGGAATAATTTTTCCTTTTTCTATTGTATAATTTAGTTTCTTTATGTATAGTTTCTCAAGAACTTTCACGATTATCGGTAATAAACTTATAGGCCGGTAGAAGGTGACATCTTCTGGTATTTTTCCTGGTTTGAGAATAATTGATATTGTAGCCTTTAGGCCACCACGCAAGTTCAAAGTTTGGCAACGCTGGTGCATTGGCACCATGCGGTTGCCGGCTATAAAACACCACCACGACGACGTCTCACTCTCTTTTCTTTTCTCTACCCCCCTGTAACACTACCACTTCCATAGCGCTACCGTACTCCCTTTACTTTAACCTAATATCCTGTCCATTCTCCCGTCGACCACATGTATAATTTAATATTAAAATAAACAGTATTTTTTCAACCAGTGTTTTCCATTCTTGTGCAAATTGCTTCCACAAAATAATAGTGAGTGTTCGGACAAAAAATCGCGTCGACACCCACACATTCCGACCGACCCACCGACCCGACGAACATTGCTACAATCTACTTTCCAGATACTAGGAAAGAAATTAATGATATATTTTAAAGTCTTCTTTTTACCAACCAGGGTTTAACGTTGTGGTGGGGGGTGGAAGCTGTCGATTTTGCCGCACTATCCGTGCGCTTATTTCCCGGTATGCCAACGTGAGAAGGCATCCACACTAATGTTACCTAGTAGTCATTATCTTGTAGCCAGCTACTGGGGAATGGGTGTACTTTATGTTTGTGATTGTAGTTGTAAATATTTTTAGAGGCAACAGTGGAAAATCTTACAAGAAATAACCATCGCAGTCACGCCAATAACCAGGTTGGGTAAGACCGGATGTTTTCTGGGATGATCTCGAAGTGGGTAGGCTTAATGCCGAGGAGCGTGGTTCGGAGCCCACGTTGAACAGTAGGTCCAGTCCAGATAAACCCTAGTAGGTCAAAAGCTGACTAAAAAATATATATAAAATCTCGAATACCCCATGAAACCATCAAGTCTAATAAAAATATTCCGAATCCAATTGAAATGACAGCGTCCCCCACCAATTTATTCTCCAGATAACGCAAATGTTTACGAAATACGTACGCCTATCTAAACATCGAGAAATAAAAGGCCACATTAGCCCCCCGTGGCGTTTCCTTTCGCCACTGTAAATAAGATGTTTTGAATATATTAGTTACCGAGTTACGGGCTCATGAATCGACGGCTCGTCTCTGTAATACTCTCGTTAGAGACCATAATGGTTGCAAATTTGTATCCGTCTGCGGAATTAGGGCCAATCAGGGAGACATTTGTTGGAAACGGCGAGGTTACTCGGTGCTCACGCTAAGCTGGCGGGGTAGGGGGTCGCGCGTAATTGTCGAGGGGACAACGGACCGGCTACGAAACGGAAAGGGTGACGATTGTTTGATTGTTTGCCGGCTAAACTAGCGACGTTTTCGCGTTATCATCGTTTAGGTTTGTTTTTAGATCGCTTTTAGATGCTTCTTCGGGTGGTATAACAGGATAATTGAAAACTCCCCGGCCTAACACATAGATCGCGCTACTAGAATTAAATCCATATATTTTTTAGTTAACTCTAACCCTCATAACATGCGTGTATAAATTTGACAGCTGTCGGATCATTAGTTTGTGAATTATAGCATTTTGAGTGAAGCAACTTTTATTATTGTGAAAAATAATAGACAATTGGAATAGACAAAATCAAACGCGGATAGTAGTCCAGAACACTATTCAAATATAACATATAACAGATTGAAACAAAAAGAAAAGCCTACCATAGTAAAACACATTTTTTTGGAAAAATTATTTTCTTTAATCAACATAATTCCCTTCAAGGGTGATGCACTAATTATCGCGAACGTCCAACATTCGACGATCACCTCTTCATTCAACGAAAATGTCTTCCCAGCGAGCATTATTTTGAGATCTGAGCACAGAAAATAGTCGCTGGAGGCCAGATCTGGAGAATACGGTGGATGAGGAAGCAATTCGAAGCCAAATTCATGGATTTTTGCCATCGTTTTCACTTGTGCATTGTCTTGGTGAAGCAGCACTTTCTTTTTCTTCAAATGCGGCCGTTTTTCGACGATTTCGCCCTTCAAACGGTCCAATGACGCTATGTAATAGTCACTGTTGATGGTCCTTCCATTTTCAAGGTAGTCAGTGAAAATTATTCCATGGGCATCCTAAAATATAGACGCCGTAAGCTTGCCAGTCGACTGTTGCGCTTTCCCACGCTTTGGAGCGGGTTCATCGTGTGCAGTCCACTCGGATGACTGTCGATTGGACTTCGGAGTGAAATGATGAAGCCATGTTTCATCCATTGTCACATATCGACGCAAAAACTCGGGTTTATAAACGCTTGATCATCTTCAAACACTGCTCTGAATCATCAATTCGTCGTTGTTTTTGGTCAAAAGTGAGCTCGCGCGGCCCCCTTTTTGCACAAAGCTTTCTCATACCCAATAATTCGTGAATGATATGATGTACACGTTCAGTTGATATTTTTTTTCAATAGTTAGTTTCAATTTACGGTCATTCAAATTCATTTTCTGGATAACTTAGCATACCAATCCTTGATGGTTGATTTTCTTGGGGCAGTGTCCGGAAACTCGGCATCAAGCCAAGGTTTTGCTTCAACTGTATTTTTTTCCTTTCTTTGTTTTCCTTACATACATGTATATATATATATATATATATATATATATGTATATATATATATATATATATATATATATATATATATATATATATATATATTACCGCTCGATCTCGCTAAAATCCACAATACTGAACCGATTTGGCTATTTTTGCTTTTAAAGTATTTGTGAAATTCCAAGGAATATTAATGTGTTGGTTAATTAGAAAATAATCACACTTATCAGTGTATAATAAATTGCTATTATACAAATAATTGTTGAAACCTATATAGACATGCCGAATTCAATTATGGGGATGTTCCGCGACAAGAAATATAAACACAAGTTTTTCGGTACAAAGTCCTGGGTAGTATGGTAGGTGCATCCAGACTGTCACTCAGGAAAACAAGAGTATCGTAAAGAGACATGAGGACAGACTCCATTCTCATATCAATATCGAAGTAATACGAATCTTGGATAACCCCAGAACAGTGTACAGACTCAAAAGAATCAAACCATTTGATCTTGTGCAGTGTAACGTAGTGAGGGGCATTAAATAAATAAAACAAATTTAAAAGAAACTCATAAAAAACCTGAAAAAAATCAGTTTGTATAGAATTAACGGTGTATTCAGCAGAAAATCATCAGCAATCAAAACATAATTAAGAACCCTTTATATTTTCCTGTGGCTTATAATTTCGTAGTCAACTAAATACCGTAGTTAAGGCACCGCGACAAATTAGCCGATAATTCAGCCGAACATCAAGGGGGTCAGAATTAATAAAACCTCAATAAACACGGTAACAAATCAGGGTATAATTTGTGTGCCATTCACAATTATCATTTCATTTTATTGCTTCCTCTCTCCACTTTTTTATATGGCCCGGCAGCTGTAGTCATTTTTATTGTCGTATTTTATAAACCTTGTTTTTTCATTTTTTATGGTGCTTTTGAAGAAAAGGGGACCAAATATTTTTGTGTAATATACGCTACTAATAAATATAATCCAATAAAACGAAATACGCTTAAATCAAGCAACCAGGAATAGCTGTCAGATCGGTAACACAAAATATATGAAGAAACCCGACGGGTAGCCATGTGGTCTAAGAGTTTAGCTCGCCGATAATAACGTACTGCTGGGGACGAATGCTTTATTAAATACTAGCGACCCGCCCCGGCTTCGCACGGGTGCAATGCTGATACTAAATTAAATACATAGCGGCCCGCTCCGACTTTGCACGGGCATAAAATATATATGCCTATGTCACTCAATGAAAACATGATTAAAATCGATCCAGTATTTTTGGTTCATTCATTACTGCCCTTGGCCTGCACGCATTAAATTTGGAGTAAAACAATTCCTCTTCCCCTATACTTACTATGAAGATTTCCTGCTATCTTTGGAATATCTAAATTCATACAATTTTTATTACATTACACATTTTTAAACGCAAATTTTAAATTTGTAATATCTCCGAAAATATTTGTTTAATTTACATGCTGTAAGGAACCATATTGATCTATATTAATTGCACACTGTATTTAAGGTACTTAATTCGATAAGGATTAATGCCGTATTGCTTAAAATAGCTTCGTAAATAAGCCATTTTCTCACGTAAAAAGTAAACAATAAAAATGGTTAATGTGGGTTATCCCTAAAAGAAAAACATATACCATCGTGGACTTTTTTGTAGACCTTTTTATGGTGTACAATACTGTAGTACATTAATTTAATCTAACTCGTAGGGTTAGGCAGCGTTTTTGCTAATTGCTAAATAAGCCTAAAAAAATAGGTTAATTTACGACATCACGTTAGAAACCTCTAAAATTAGCAATGTTGCCTTAGTATATTATGCATGTATTATACATATAAACCTTCCTCTTGAATCACTCTATCTATTGAAAAAAACCGCATCAAAATCCGTTGCGTAGTTTTAAAGATTTAAGCGCACATAGGGATATAGGGACAGAAAAGGCGACTTTGTTTTATACTATGTAGTGATATAAAATAAAATAAAGTATAGAGTTCGTTAAAATTAATTGAATGTTTATTACATTTGATACGATATTAAGTGTTTTGTGTTATTTACGCTAATTCCCGTAATGTTAAGCCTCCTTTTACCAACTAGGGGTTTATCTGGACGGGACCTACAGTTTAACGTGGGCTCCGAACCGCGGTCCTCGGCATTAAGCCTACTGACTGGCGAGTGACCAACTTAAAAATTATCCCAGAAGACATCTGGTCTTACACAGCCAGTTACTGGCGTGACTGGGATCACTTCACCCTTGTGGAATTTTGCATTCTTGCTTAAGAGAATAACAAATATTAAACAAGCAGAAACATAAATTTACGACCATGCCTCAGCAGGATTCGAACCCGCGATTATCGCAACAGTTGGTGGACTGTCCTGTCGTCTTTATCACTGCGCCAATCAAGCCGGCATTTATTGTTTTTGTAATATATATCTTAGGTGAGAAATATAGACAAAAAAAGGCTATATGAACACATGAAATGAAATAATGAAAATATGCTGGATTTAAAATGAAACTTGCTACATAATTTGCATATATAAAAAGCATAGGAAGAATAGAAGAAATTATGATTGCAATTTTGTAAACATTTTAAGACATTAATAAATATTAAAGCGTTTTGTGATTAATGGAATAATAAATGGCTGAAAACTAGTTTCATTATTTTATATTATTACTTTATAAACCTATATTTTGGAGAATGTGTCAATAGTTAGTTTAATAATTGTAAATATATTCCTTTAATATAAATTTCTAAATTGTAAAAAATAAATTTGTTATTGTTTTAATAGACGTACTAAAGTTGAATATCAGTTTCAAAATCGCTTTATTCATATAGTCTCTGTTTTAATATACAACAATGTATTGCTTCATTTATTGTTCTATACGTATATGCATTAGATGTACTATAATGTTAAAATAAATTATGTTTGACAATATTATTGTTGTTTCATTATTTCATCTATATTAGAATTTTGTTATAAAAGTTACTAAATAAATCAAAATAAACTAAAAGTTAAAGCTGATGCGGCAACACTGCAATGTTTTGTTGCCGTAAATTTAAATGACGTGAGTTTACTGTTTTAGTGGATATATATTATATACTATACTGGACTATAGTATATAATGATCTGTCATTTTATCCTACTTGAATCATATCTTGGAAAATACTTCTGCAAATCGTATGGAATATTTTTGTTTCCTACTCGTCGAAACGCGCACTTTGATTAAAATGGCGGCTGAATACCGCCGTAATAACCGCATCCGCTTCTGTATTCGGTATCCACTCCAGATTCCAGCAAAGCGTACCTGGAGCTCTATCTTTCTCTTTATTCGGATCTATTCAGGCCCCGGTTCGGGTGCAGATATAAAACTGAAACCATTTTATACGTCAATGCTTGTTTTCAAATGGTGTGTTTCTGAAAACGAAATGTGGAAAATGACGATAGATTATAGACCGCCCACACCATAATCTGTTGAAATAATTATGTATAGTCGATCCAAAGAAGTTATGAATATACGTCATTAAGATCTTTGATGTATTGCCTGGCCTGGACAATATTTTCCTTCTCATTTTATTCTAATTAAAAAGAGACACAATGCTGTCTGATAAAGTTTGAACGTGTAACCGAACTAGCCTACCAAACTAGCCTATTGTCAAACGTATGCAAAATTGGCAAATGTTGTTTTAATGCCTTGCTTCTTTTAATAAACTTATCGCTGCTTATTATTACTCTGATTGAAAATTTCTTCTCTAATCAGTTGCTTTGCAAAGGAACGAGAAATGGACATCCGTCAATTTATATAGTTAGATTTTTATCATTTCCTCGCAATGTAAAATTATCATGGAGAGATTTGGAGCTATTAAGCTGTATTTTCTAGTCCATTTATAGATCTTGTTGGCTATTCAAATATTTGTGATATTTTTTTATGTTAACTAAAAATAAGTTTTCAATCTTTTAAACGGAACTGTATATATCCTAACAGTGAATTCGACTTAATATTACTTGATAAGTTATATTATTTATTCTAAATTATTTTCGGTACAAAACAATATTATATAAAATTCTCATCGGTAAGGATTTTCGAATTTCAGCAGGAAACAAACAAATTTTTTTGGTGCAAAATAACCATTCCTGCCGTTGGTTAGATCAAGTGGCGTAAATAATACGGTGGCTCGTATTCAAACAACTAAATGAAAATTTATCTGATTCAAACAACTCGGTAACGATGCTAAAACAGATTTAATTGGAACTGATTCAGGAGTTTCATAGCAGGAAAATCCTGAAAAGGGTCCTCCTTTATCCGCGGAGAATGTTTTATAGCGGGTAAAAATAAATTGGCGGCTGTAAAAATACGTTGTTTATTAAATAGTAAGGAATGTTACCGTTTAATTTGTCTTACACATTTACCTTAGGGATGCAGAAAAAATATCGATATTTTTGGCCGATATTTTTTTGCCTGATATATCGATATATCGATATTTTTTCGGAATAAATTAAAATACAATTTTTAATAAACCTTTAAAATTACTTAAGGTTAAAGGTACTTAATTTGTTCAATTTTGGCACTTCATTTTAAATGTTTGCTTAAAATATTACTACTTTTTAAGACCTTTTTAAACTAAATTTAGAAATAATATATATTTTTTTACGGCAGTATTTCGCTAGTTTTGTATTTTCTTAAAAATATCGATATATTTTTTGGAAAATATCGATATTTTTTATCCTTATTGCAAAAAAAATATCGATATTTTTTTGGCCGATATATCGATATTAAAAAAATATCGAAGACGATATATCGATATTTTTTAAAATATCGATATTTTTTTTGTGGCCAACATCCCTAATTTACCTTACTAAATTATTTGTAGATGATTAATTGAGAATAGTATCAAAGAACGACTAACAATAACAACTGATATATTTAGAATTATTGTAAGTTATATCAACAAAACTACACGGTGGTTGTACCAAAACGTTCTGAAAGTAATTTCAGTTTAGAACATGCGCATTTTAATTTTTTTGAACTAATAGTCTGAGTGAACAAGCGCTCTCCTGGCAAGCCCTACGCAAACGCATATATAGTCTATTCAAAGTTTTTTTTTGTATATACGTCATCAAGATGTTGTATGTAATGTATTGCCTGCCGCAATTTGTAAATTGGTTTTAGAATCAGACACTATTTTCCTTCTAATTTCTAGTTAGAAAGAGACAAAACGAATGAGCCTGTCAAAGTTGTCCAGTTGTCAGATGTATGCAAAATTCTTGAAAGCAGTAGAAGTTATAACTCTAACCTATAATGTATGATGTATCTATAATGGATATACTATAATATTAAAATAAATTATATTTGATAACATTTTTGTTCAATTATTTTATTTAGAGTAGAATTTTGTTGTATGTCAAAGCCAAACTGAACTAAAACTCAGAGTTGATGCGGCGACATTGCGACGTCTTGATGTCACAAATTTAAATGACATATATACAAAATAACTTTGAACAGACAGACTATACTCTATTCAAAACAGTAGTGAACTCACCTCATCTGACGTCAAAACGCCGCATTGTTGCCACATCAACTCTGAGTTTTAGTTCATTTTAAGTTTCACATACAACAAAATTATAATATAAATAAAACAATTAAACTGTTAATAATATTAAATTTATTTTAATATTACAGTACATCTAATGCATATCTTATCAAAGGACTTAAAACTACAATTAATTTTAGAGTTATAACAGTTTGTAGTTGTTGTATTTTATTATTTTTGCATTGGTTATATATATATATATATATATATATATATATATATATATATATATATTATATATTCTCCCTAATGCACTTAGCATATCTGCGAAACAGTTAGTATCCTTTCTCTCCTCACACATTTTAACCAAATGCTCATGTATATTCTGAATAATTACACACATACCTGTGCACATAAAACTCGTTGATCAGGATCTCCTGGTAGCAATTTTTAGACTAATTGAATTTTGTAAGGGGACATTTTCAAATCAGTTTTTAAAATTCACCTTAAACTGCGTACAGAAATGTGTAACTGGGAGCCACGTCTCCGAATTGGTGTTTTTGGAAACTCTGCAACACTATCGCGCACCAGAGCCACATTTTCAGCGTTACGAGACGTCCGTTGTCTTCCAGAACGAGGCCAGTCTGCTGTCTTACCGTACTGTCGAGAATTCGCATCTAAACTATAAATTGTGGTTTTATGATGCACTGGACAATTAGGAAATTTTTGACGCAATTTCCGCTGAGTGGCAATAATGAAACAATTACATTCAATAAATATTGTCACTATTTCTGCTCGTTCTTGTGGCGTATATTTATCCATAACAAAATTTGGCCGTCTAGACAACACAACGGCTAAATCGAAACTGAGTTAAACCTCACGTAACCAAGATGGGGCGCAATCAAAATGGTAGCGGGACTTTTGTCCTATCTTATATATTATCATAATAAATCAATATTTTTGTGATTTGTTAAAGGTTGTAATGTAGAGTTAAATGTTTATTGGATTCGAATTCAAAATCATTCAACTTACTTTGGGATCATAATAAAATACAATTTTATTAGCTATACATTATATACATTTGCATCATATATTATATTTAAATATTCTAAAATTGGTTAAAATTTTTTATTGCATGATTTATCATACTTAAAGGTTTGTTGAATTCTACGTTACAAATGCTTACTAAACCCTCAACTGAATTTTGAAAGGTTCTGTACTTTTCAAGTGTTTCCTTAAAAGGTGTCTTATAATCCATAGCATCCATATCTGATGCAGTTGATGCCTTGACATACAGCTGCAGTCCCAACATATACATTTGAATTTAGCTCTTTGTCAAATACCAATGACGGAGTTATTCGATGTCCTTTGTTTGGTACAGTGAATAGTTTAAAAAAACAGCCGCAGCGGAAAATGCTGTTCCCAAATCGATGCCAATAACTGGTGCTTTATCCATGTTTGATTTTCTTTAGAAGACTTTTTAGTCCAACTTTTACGATGATTTTTCTTCTACTTCCAAAAATACTCTACTAATTATATTGAATGATAAATAATAATTCATCTCGCAAAAATATTTTATCTCTATCTTATCACGTTATATCATGTCGTACCTTATCGCTTATATATTCTGTTTTCAAAAACAAATGACAGATGCAAAATGTAATAAACTACCACGATAAGTAATACATTTCCTTTACGTGTGTCCGAAAGAATTAATACTATTTATATGGATACTCCTCAACAAATGCTCAACAAATATATATATATATATATATATATATATATATATATATATATATATATATATATATATATTCTCCCTAATGCACTTAGCATATCTGCGAAACAGTTAGTATCCTTTCTATCCTCACACATTTTAACCAAATGCTCATGTATATTCTGAATAATTACACACATACCTGTGCACATAAAACTTTCACTCGACAATAAGATTTCCTACAGTTATCGTATATTAATTGTATCTTATCTTTAGTTGTTTCGTTCTCATCACCCTGTTTTGCAATTTTTCAGTACTGAATCATAATCCCATAGTCATAAAGTTTCATTCAAGTGAATAACTGAGCTGTTTTAGGGAAGGCCCATACATAAAAATTTGATATAATGTAATACTATTCAATATCATTAATATAATATTATTGACAAAAAGTCCAGCAACCATATTTGCATCTCAAAGCAAAATCTTCATCTTGCAGACCATCCTACTTTTCACCTGAAAGAAATCACCAGTCAATACATCATTATTTTTACAAAACAATAATTTATTTACCTGTGATCTTTTATAAAAATATATTATTTTTTTCTTTTTTTTTACTCCAGAGTAGTAGTCATTAGATCATTACTTATTAATGTTATAGGTTTTGTTTATTCTATTCAGGTCAATTTTTACTCTTTTCAACAACTTCTCGAAATACTTAGCTGTAAAAGAAAGATTAAATTATTAATACATTATATCATGATTGAAGTAAATGTCTAATTTTTATCAGTTGCACTGCAATATTTGCTACTATTTTTGATGGATAATTTTGATGAGTAATTAATCAACTATTGTACTGATTAGCTTTTGGTTGACGTATTGTACATTTATTAAACCTAAACCTATACGTATGGTTAATTACAATAAAATGTGTATAAAAGTTTGTTGTATATTATTTTTCTCATACCTTTTGTAACGTTTTTATTAGAACAAGCAGAATAATTTTCTTCTTTGCTTTTGAACATATTTTTGTTGCAGACCTGGGTAACCTTTTTCTACTTTTCAGGTAATATAGTTATTTTCCCAAAAATAACTGTAGAATTTCGGAGATTTTTGGTCGAAAAAGTAATACAATAAGAAAATAATGATATTATACCCGCATTTTAAAAAAAAATATTTTCCTTTTACTCTCCTTTTACTAACGAGGGTTTAACCAGACTGGACCTACAGTTTAACGTGGGTTCCGAGCTACGGTCCTCCGCATTAGGTCTACCAACTGGCGAGTGACCAACTTGGAAATCATCTCAGAAGATATCCGGTCTTACCCAGCCTGGTTAACGGCGTGAGTGGGATCATTTTCCTTGTAGCATTTTGCACTCTTACCTAAGGACAATCACAAATGTTAAACAATCGCACACATAAATTTACAACAATGCCCCAGCAGGATTAGAACTTCCGCCTATCGCAACAGTAGGAGGACCGTCCTGTCGCCTTTACCACTGCGCTAACCAATCCGGCATACGGAACTGTTCCTTCGAAATCTTCGAATGCCTCACGAGTTCGCAACGGATTCTCAATTTAAGAAAATGAACAATATAACCGAAGATAGAAATGTAAAAGAAAACATTCTTCAAAAAATCCGACTCTGATGCCTTAATTAGACAGTTTAAAAGATTAATTTGAATAAGGGACGAACTGAACGAACATGCCTGCGAAAAGATGGCAGGTTAATCAGCTTCTATTTGCAAGGGTAATCATTTTCCTCTTCGTCTGGATGAGGAGGGGGTCTTCGCTGTCGTGTAACCTTCAAGTACGTGGCTTTTTATGAATAATTAGGAATGGTTGTATAATATAGTCGCTGCATTTGTTGAGGAGTATTCATATAAATAGTATTAATTCTTTCGGACACACGTAAAGGAAATGTATTACTTATCGTGGTAGTTTATTACATTTTGCATCTGTCATTTGTTTTTGAAAATAGAATATATAAGCGATAAGGTACGACATGATATAACGTGATAAGATAGAGATAAAATATTTTTGCGAGATGATATATTGAATGATAATAATTAGTAGAGTATTTTTGGAAGTAGAAGAAAAATCATCGTAAAAGTTGTACTAAAAAGTCTTCTAAAGAAAATCAAACATGGATAAAGCACCAGTTATTGGCATCGATTTGGAAACATGATTTTAAAACTGTACCTGTAACTATTCACTGTACCAAACAAAGAAGGACATCGAATAACTCCGTTTTTGGTATTTGATAACGAGCGAAATTCAAATGTATATGTTGGGACTGCAGCTGTATGTCAAGACATCAACTGCATCAGATATGGACGCTACAGATTATAAGACACCTTTTAAGGAAACACTTGAAAAGTACAGAACCTCTCAAAATTCAGTTGAGGGTTTAGTAAGCATTTGTAACGTAGATTTTAACAAACCGTTAAATATGATAAATCATGAAATAAAAAAATTTAACCAATTTTAGAATATTTAAATATAATATATGACGCAAATATATATAATGTATAGCTAATAAAATTGTATTTTATTATGATCCCAAAGTAAGTCGAATGATTTTGAATTCGAATAGAATAAACATTTAACTCTACATTACAACCTTTAACAAATTACAAAAATATTGATTTATAATGATAATATATAAGATAGGACAAAAGTCCCGCTACCATTTTAATTGCACGCCATCTTGGTTATGTGACGTTTAGCTCAGTTTCG
The DNA here is from genome assembly GCF_030347505.1 of Rhynchophorus ferrugineus. NCBI lineage: Eukaryota > Metazoa > Arthropoda > Insecta > Coleoptera > Curculionidae > Rhynchophorus > Rhynchophorus ferrugineus. The sequence continues at coordinate 3,253,202 of NW_027472583.1, read as the reverse complement.
CTTTAACCATTGTGTTGTGTACACGTCCGAATTTTATTGTGGATAAATATACGCCACAAGAACGAGCAGAAATAGTGACAATATTTATTGAATGTAATAGTTTCATTATTGTCATTCAGCGGAAATTGCGTCAAAAATATCCTAATCGTCCAGTGCGTTCTGGAAGACAACGGACGTCTCGTAACGCTGAAAATGTGGCTCTGGTGCGCGATAGTGTTGCAGAGTTTCCGAAAACATCAATTCGGAGACGTGGTTCCCAGTTACACATTTCTGCACGCAGTTTAAGGCGAATTTTAAAAACTGATTTGAAAATATTCCCTTACAAAATTCAATTAGTCTAAAAATTGCTACCAGGAGATCCTGATCAACGAGTTGAATACAGTAATGCAATCTTATGGCTGTCTGAAACTGAAGATTTTTTGTCTAAATTGATGAAGCCCATTTTCTTCTCAGTGCCCACGCCAATAAACAGAACAGTCGATTTTGGGGAACACAGAATCGTCAATAAATTCATGAGACGTCATTGCATCCACTAAAAACAAATGTGTGGTGTGGTATTCATGGTGGAATCATTGGTCCTTATTTTTTTGAAAGTGACCAAGGTGTTGCAATTACAGTTACTGTTGAACGGTAAAAAGACATGATACGAAATTTTTTTGTGCTTGAAATGGAAGAGCAAGGACTAGAGGACATGTGGTTTCAGCAAGATGGGGCCACAGCACACACAGATCGTTGAACAATTCAATTATTGAATGACGTTTTTCTACGACTAATTTCGCGAAGTGGCGATTTAGCATGGCCAGCCAGATCTCCGGATTTAACAGCACCAGACTTTTTCTTATGAGTTTTTTTTTAATCAAAAGTTTATGTTAATAAGACCCAAACCATTCAACATCTTAAAAGCAATATTCGTCACGAAATTGAAGACATTCTGCTTCAGATGTTGCAGGATGTCATGAAAAATGTCCTAAAAAGAGCCGAAAGTTGCATCGCGAATCGCGGTCACCATTTAGACGATATAATTCTTCAATCATAACGAATAAAGAGATATAAAGACTATATAAACTTTTTATGAAAACCAAACTTACTTATCTTTCCTTTGAGCAAAGTTATAGGCAATTAAAATGTTAGCGGGACTTTAGCTGCACATTTTACTACAGAGAGATTATTAAAAAGACAGTGATATCCTAACAATTAAAATTGGGTTTACTAGAACTAAAAAGAAAACTAGAATATTTATAGAATTGAAGTGAGTAAGTATTCAAGACATACTAACCATAAAATGTGGTAGAATATTGAAGAACATTAGCTAAAAATACTATCACTATTATACAGGGTACACAATAATAACACAATCGCTAGATGGGAACTGTGGGACTAGTACTAAATAGTACTAAAAGTGCCAAGACAAGTTTTTTTTAATTAATCTCTTAGAACGTTAACAATCTGCCCGTGGGCAGTAAGTATTATTGTATGATTTCCGTTATATAATATAATCGTCCTAACATGTAGAAGATCACTTCAGTAAGTGATCTGCTGTACAACTTATAATCTAAATCTTATTCTAGATACTATTCTAACTTATTTTAAAGTCTATCCTAACTTATTCTAGAGATTATTAAATCTCACTCTAGGTGTCTATTAATCAGTTTGTATGGTAGTTTGCGTTTGAGCCTACGCACTTCACTGTCATCGCGCACATTTAACTGTTTGGCGAGTGCATTGGGATGCACTAATAGTCGTTCAGAGAACTTTGCACTAGTACTTCGAATAACACTCGTTATGGGTTGTAAAGGGATATCGCGTTGAATCAGTTTGTTGGACACCTAATATGGGGCATCGACGATGACTCGCAGCACTTTATTCTGGAACCTCTGGAGGATATCGCCAATACAAGTTAAAATTGTATCGATGAAAATACAGATGTAATGTATACAGATTCAGATAATAATATATTTGACAGGGTGACCTAAATATTGATTTTACATAGTTGATAATAACTATAACACAAACAAAAGGTTTAAAGAATATACCTTTATGTAAATAATATTTTTTATAACATCTTTATTACATACGCTTAGTACAATCTTAATTTACAATTCATTTATTATTACTTTTCCTATGTACTTGGATTAATTCACAAGTAAGACGAGTGCGAGAAAATACATCAATATATATTCCTCAATTATAAAATTATAATAACTTATAGCTATAGTTTACACTAAAGGTATACACTTTATGTAAGTTCGTATGGTTTCGTTCGCTTCAATCTCCTGACATTCTGCGCGCTGTCCAGCAGTTGCATTGTTGCCACGTTAGTATGATTTAGTAATCTTCTTTCGTGTTTCAAGGTGAAATCTAGGATAACTTCGCAAATCCATTTGATTTCTAGGTCATTGTGCAGTTCTTCGTTTGTTACGCAACGATAGGCATTGGTAATCAATCGAAGGACCTTGTTTTCACAGCGTTGTATGACTAGTTGATTTGAATTTTTAGTGCAACCCCATATTTACACCCCATAGGTCCAAATTGGTTTTATAATTGTCTTATAGATCAATTTCTTTGATTTTAGATCAAGTTGAGAGTATCTTCCGACTAACCAGTGTAGTTGTTTTATTTTGGTTCTAATGTGTTTTGCTTTTTGTCTGCTCCTGGTTACGACTTAATTACTGGGAAAATTTTAAGAGAACTATCAGAAAAGGCTATAAAACTATTAACATATATATTTAATGCTATGCTACGAATTAATTACTTCCCTAGTATCTGGAAAGTAGCTAAAATATTAATGATACTTAAACCAGGAAAAATACCAGAAGATGTGACCTCCTACCGACCTATAAGTTTATTACCAATAATCTCGAAAGTTTTCGAGAAATTATACATAAAAAAACTAAACTATATAATAGAAAAAAGAAAAATAATTCCAGAACATCAGTTTGGCTTTCGCAATAAGCATGGGACTATAGAACAAGTGCATAGACTTGTAAACCAAATAAACGCTGACCTAAATGCCAAAAGATATTGTTCGGCTGCTTTCCTAGACATATCTCAGGCTTTTGACAAAGTATGGCATACGGGCTTGCAGGTTAAACTAAAGAAACTTCTCTCTCATCCGGACTATCAGCTACTAAAATCGTATCTCACTGACAGACATTTTATTGTAAATCAAGGCGATGAACATACCGAATTAAATCCCATATATTCAGGAGTTCTGCAAGGTAGTGTACTGGGTCCAGTACTGTATCTTCTGTATACGGCTGATCTGCCCACCACAAAAATAACTATTGTGGCAACATATGCAGACGATACAGCAATCTTAGCATCCCATGAAGATCCAGTCACAGCATCAATAAACCTACAAACCCACCTGGAGCAAATACAATTATGGTTGAAGACATGGCGCATTAAAGCCAATGAATCAAAATCCATGCATATAACGTTTACCCTGCGTAGAAGAACATGTCCACCAGTAAATATCAATCATCGTCAACTCCCCCAAGCAGAGCATGTTAAATATCTTGGTATGCATTTAGATCGACGCCTAACCTGGAAGAAACACATACTCTCTAAACGGAAACAACTAGGACTAAAATTATATCAAATGTATTGGCTCATTGGGCGCAAATCCAAGTTATCATTAGATAACAAGGTATTGCTGTATGAGTCTATACTCAAGCCCATTTGGACACATGGAATTCAACTATGGGGTACTGCTAGCAAATCTAATATATCCATCATTCAACGGTTCCAAAATAAGGTGTTGCGTGCCATTGTTGATGCTCCGTACTATATTTCAAATAAAGTGATACAACGCGATATTCCTCTAGAACCTACAACGAGTGTAATCCAACGTGTTTGTGTGAAGTACTTCGAAAGAGTGTCAGTGCATCCCAATGTACTCGCTAACCAGCTAAATATGCGACGTGATAGTGAAGTGCGTAGACTAAAACGTTTAACACCACCTGATCTGATTACTGGACATATGTAGAGTTTAGACTAAGCATTACAATAAGACTAATTAATTAAGATAATATTTTATACAGAAGATTGCTTAATGAAGTGATTTTCTACATGCCATGTATATATAATATAAACAGAAGAAATACTTATTGGCAGATTGTGGACTCACGAAGAGTAATAAAAAAAATGTGTTTTGCTTTTTGTCTAACGTGATGTGTGCAAATAATATAATTTTAATAATATAACAATAAATTATTAAGATGATGAAGAAGTATTGAAGCTCAGTATTGTGTCAAATTATCTTGCAATATTTGGGTAAATAAAATGCACAAATTGTAATTTTGAAATCATTTTAATAACAGCCTTACATTGTTATAATCATGTGCAAACACAATACTTCATCAAGTATTTTATAAACTTAATGTTTAGACATGCTTTAACATATCAATTTCTCCTATAAATTCATAAATTAGATGTCTTCTTAGAGTGATCTTAGATACACCAATGATGCAGAACTCAGTGGACGTCCAAATGAGGTGGTAATACCAGAAAACATTATCGAAAAGTGAAGTTGGATCAGTTAGATATCGTAAAGATATCAAAAGAACGTATTGGTTTTATATTGCATGCGCATTTGACTATCAGAAAGCTCTGTTCAAAGTCGGCGCCGCGTTTGTTCACTGTTGACCAAAAAAAAGAACGTGTTTATGATTCTGATATTTGACAATGCATGAAACATGGATCCTTCACTTCGAAATCAAAATGATCGTCATCTGAGCGGACAGCATCTGGTGACAGGCCTGTTTTGAGGCAATAAATAGTTTTATAAAAGTGGTATTGAAATGTTAGAGCGGCTCTGGATTGATTGTGTGGTTCTTGATAGAAATTATGTTGATGAATAAAGCCAATTTTGGACAAAAAAGCGTTTTATTTGTTACATTCGGGACTTTTCCGCCCATGTGTTAGTCTTAATTCATATATCAGCTTAATCCAAAATAGAATCAGAAATTTCTTGAAAGAACAGAAACAAAAAAGATTACAAACGTACCACAGAAATGAAATAAACTTATATATAGTTAATCGTCATAAATTATTTAGATCAGATAGTTTTTCCAATGTCAATTAACAACCCTAAATAGACACCCTTTAAACGTAAGGGGCGTCCTATCCCAAAAAAGGACTTTATTTTGACATCCCCTTCCTAACTGCCCAGATCTCTAGCACGATATTGGCAGAGTGGTGTTGTTAGGCGTGTCCTCATGCCCGTTAGGGCGGAGCCTCATCAGAGAACCGAAGTTAAACTGTCAAGAATGGTTTGTTTAGTTCTAACACCGATCGTTTATCTTCGTATGTCCGTCATTTAGTTGATGGAGACAACTCAGGCCGATTTATGATGATTTTTGCGCGCTGGTTTCGAATGGTTCTGTTATCGCGTCAATGTAACAGTGAAATTGTGCCAGGGGTGTAATAATATGCCAATAAATCATGATGCAAGAAAGTCAAAAATCGTTTTTGATCAAAGACTTATTAAGCGATGTATTAGCTACTTCTGGTAAAGGTAAGTGTAGGTATTTCGAATAAAACTGCTTTAAAATTATTTTTTAAGTCTAATTTTTTTATTATAAAAATTTTGAAACTGACCTAAAAAGTATTTTAATCTAATTTTGTAATCTAACTTAAAATCAAACATTTTATATAACAAATAACATACGTAGATGAACGTAACGTATGTAGACAAGTATAATCAATGTAATACTAAAACAAAAACTTTTTAAAATTTAGCCTGTTATAATTTTGTCTGATTATAAGAATTTTAAAACTATTTAGAATTAGCGTTCAAATTTGATATATAACACTGATTAGTAAAACTGGAAAGATTAATTGATTTTCTTAAGTAATAGACATTTGATTGGAAGAAGTGTGTCTCTCTATAATGTTTAGATGAATACCATGACTAACCGTTTTTAATTATAGAATATGATAGTAGAGGTACGGACAATGTCGTACTATTTGAGGGGATAGTTCTTCTTCAGTAAAATAATAAAAATATGAGTACTATTATAATGGTTTTGGAAGTATTTTCGTTTTTTTTCTTCATGTTCTTCAAAGGTAATTTCCTTTATTAAAATATTAAAAGCTTCTTTTATTTATTTAAAAGTCAGTAGAAGAAAAGTTCGTTTAATATTTAGATGGTATTTGGCTCGCAATTCAAGTAATAATAGGATAGTTTCTGAAATAGAGCAAAATATCGAATAATTATCTATATTCTAAAATAAGTGTTGGGCTGATTTCGGTATATTCTTTGCTATATAAGGAAGTGATGTCTGAACCTTACTGGCGTTAAGTTCTTTAAGTACTTTTGGCATATTTCATAAATCCTAATACAAATTTAAGACTAATTATAAGTTGAAATATGTTCTTGGTAATAATTCTATAATTCTAGCCAAATATGAAAATGTTTTGTTCTCAATCAATACACAGCCGATAGTACTGCAATATATATATATATATATATATATATATATATATATATATATATATATATATATATATATAGATAGATAGATAGATAGATAGATAGATAGATAGATAGATAGATAGTTTATGCTCCGATTTACTCTTCTATACTTTTTTTTCTCCATGTCTAGTCCAATTAACATATATATCGTAACTTTCATGTTACAGTTTTCTGGTTGATTCTTCACTATTTTCTTCAATTGTATTTATCGCAGTGTCATCAACCATTGTGATTATTTTGCATTTGCTAACATTTCTTTTATTAGATTATTAAAAGCTTCTTTTATTGGTGAGTAGGCTACCTCTTGTTTGACACCATAGTGTATAAAAATAAAAATAGTGTAAAATCTCAGTAGATGTCTCTGGAGAAAAGTTCGTCTAATATCTAGATGGTATTGTGCTAACACTTTTAGTAAATTTATTAGTTAGTTCAAATTTTCGTTATAGATACCTGCGAAGAAAAAGTTTTGTTCAGCATAATGATTGAAAAAAAGTCAATGAGTTGAAAAGGCTACTAGGCGAAGGAAATATTATTAAGCTTTAAGGAAGTAACTTTTCTTGCAGTGAAAATATTAAGAGAAGAGTTTTGTAGAGATATAGACACTTTCAATTGAAATATTTCACATTTGTTAAATTTGATACGAACAAAGATAACCTAGGCTACAATCAAATTTCTGAAATAGAGGAAAATATCGAATATTTTTCTATACTCTGATATAGGTTTTAGCTCATTTAGATATATTCTTGGCTATATAAGCAAGGGATGCCTCAAACTCACTGGCGTTGAGTGCTTGAAGAATTTTTAGCATACTTCATAAATGCTGTTATAAAATTACAATTTGCAATAATTCTAGCCAAATATGAAAATGTCTAGTTCTCAACCATAACCATAGACCATCATACCATATTACACAGCCATTGTTAACGAGTTTGCTTTTGAGGAATTCGCTCAAAGTATCCTTCTGCTGTGGTACTGATTGAAAGTCTTAAACTTCTTCATTCCAAATAATAGCAAAGAAACATTTATATTTTCGAAAATAATTTAAATTTTGAAAAATCCTCTTAATGTCATATTCTTTGAAAGATATTAACAACTCAATTTTTCTCATTCAATTAGATAATGTTCCACTCTTAGCGAGAATATATTGAATTACAAGAAATAAATATAGTTACTTTTATTTCCTTATAAGTATAATCAACGTTTTAATACTTTTAAATATATTGTGTTTTATAGCGTAAAGTTCCATGCTTTATTGGCCATTTGTTGATCTATATCATCCGACATTGCCCATTGTAGTAGTATGTCCATCGTTTAGTTGATGGAGACAAGCTAGAGCGATTTATGATTATGCTTACGCGCTGGTTTCGAATGTTTCTGTTAACGTGTCAATGTAACAGTAAAATTTTGCCAGAGGTGTAATATTATGTCAATAAATCATGAGGCAAGAAGGTCAAAAATCGTTTGGCGAAAACATATTGAAGTACAAGAAGGAAATGTGTTTCATGTCGTGAAGTTCCATGTTTTATTGGCCATTTATTGATCTATATCATCCGACATTGCCCATTGTAGTAGTATGTCCATCGTTTAGTTGATGGAGACAAGCTAGAGCGATTTATGATGATTCATACGCGCTGGTTTCGAATGTTTCTGTTAACGTGTCAATGAAACAGAAGGTTAAAAATCGTTTGGCGAAAACATATTGAAATACAAGAAGGAAATGTGTTTCATGTCGTGAAGTTCCATGTTTTATTGGCCATTTATTGATCTGTATCATCCGACATTGCCCATTGTAGTAGTATGTCCATCGTTTAGTTGATGGAGACAAGCTAGAGCGATTTATTATGATTCTTACGCGCTGGTTTCGAATGTTTCTGTTAACGTGTCAATGTAACAGTGAAATTGTGCCAGAGGTGTAATATTATGTCAATAAATCATGAGGCAAGAAGGTCAAAAATCGTTTGGCGAAAACATATTGAAGTACAAGAAGGAAATGTGTTTCATGTCGTGAAGTTCCATGTTTTATTGGCCATTTATTGATCTATATCATCCGACATTGCCCATTGTAGTAGTATGTCCATCGTTTAGTTGATGGAGACAAGCTAGAGCGATTTATGATGATGCTTACGCGCTGGTTTCGAATGTTTCTGTTAACGTGTCAATGTAACAGTAAAATTTGGCGAAAACATATTGAAGTACAAGAAGGAAATGTGTTTCATGTCGTGAAGCTCCATGTTTTATTGGCCATTTATTGATCTATATCATCCGACATTGCCCATTGTAGTAGTATGTCCATCGTTTATTGATGGAGACAAGCTAGAGCGATTTATGATGATTCTTACGCGCTTGTTTCGAATGTTTCTGTTAACGTGTCAATGTAACACTGAAATTGTGCCAGAGGTGTAATATTATGTCAATAAATCATGAGGCAAGAAGGTCAAAAATCGTTTGGCGAAAACATATTGAAGTACAAGAAGGAAATGTGTTTTATGTCGTGAAATTCCATGTTTGATTGGCCATTTATTGATCTATATCATCCGACATTGCCCATTGTAGTAGTATGTCCATCGTTTAGTTGATGGAGACAAGCTAGAGCGATTTATTATGATTCTTACGCGCTGGTTTCGAATGTTTCTGTTAACGTGTCAATGAAACAGAAGGTTAAAAATCGTTTGGCGAAAACATATTGAAGTACAAGAAGGAAATGTGTTTCATGGCTTAAGGTTCCATGTTTTATTGGCCATTTTTTGATCTTTATCATCAATAAATGATTGATGAGATTGCCCATTGCTATTATCACCTCTCCCAAGCATATATCGCATTTTCAACATAAAAACAGAGTGACATAAATTTAAAAAATAACAAAAGACAAAGTATTTAACAATTCCAGTTAAACGTACAATATAAAATATTTTTTTGCTTACTACAATTTCACGCCTAACCACGATGCTTAATACTTGACAGTTTAAAAGGGTACTTGCATACAAACAAAAACCGAAAGAAACAAAACACGCATTGCCTCTGGACATAATTAATTTTTTAAATCCATCTTGACACCACTCATCCAGTTTAAACAACGTCTGAACAACGACATGGACGCTTTTCCAATTATAACTGAAACCATTATGTGGTTGTTTTTCTGAAGTAATTCGCTTTATGCGAATATCAGTTTCCCCCAGGTCTAAATCTCAAGAAGAAAATGGGAGGCGTTCAAAGAAACTGGTTGAAATATTGTTTGTTATCTCTACCTGTAGTAATACCAGTAATCGTAATTTCCAATAATTTCGATTTCCAATAAATTACAAATAAAATAACGATTTTGTCAAGGAAAACCTCACCCTGCTGAATTATTGGCAAATCACCCAAAGATAAAACATCATATCGATCCATATCACTACAACCAATAATATATTAATTACTCCGATTATTATTAAAACGCCTCAAACAAATTACCGAAGAATAGTAACTTACTCCTACTCACCAGCTTCGATTTAGAAATAAACATTGGACAATTGATTGGGTATATCGTATTACAGATATAACTGGAAAAACTTTTGGAAAAAAAGGATATTTGTTCAAATATTTTATAGACGTGATCGAAGGGCACGATCCAAGACTAAGCCAAGGCATGATGGCTGCGAATACAAGTAGGTAATCGAATTACCTAGGCAGGTATATTGAATATATCATGGTGTATACTCGTTAAAATGAGTACGTTCATAAAGATCTAAGGCCACCAACGATCATTGGAGAAATTAAATACTTTACAAAAAAAAATCAGAAGAAATTGCATGAACGTAAAATCGTAGAAGTACTACAATAATTAACGAAAGTAAATCTGTGCATGTGCAGGTTGCCTACAATCAATATTTTTCCATATAGCGGCAACGCTAAATATCTCGGAATAAATCTTGATGCAAAACTTCGCTGGAAGGAACATATACAGAAGAAAAGAAAAGAAGTATATTTGAAATATAGGAAAATGTATTGGCTAATTGGAAGAAAATCACAATTATCAGTACATAATAAATTGGTATTATATATTATAACCTGTATGGACCTACGGAGTTCAATTATGGGGAAGTTCTGCAAAGAAAAACATAAACAAAATAAAATTTTTTCAGAACAAAGTCCTGAGAAATATTGTGGGCGCACGCAAATACTACAGCACTGACTACCTACATTGAGGCCTTCAGATACCCACAGTCAGTCAAGAAATCAGGAGAATTGCAAGGGGGCATGAGTAACGACTCCATTCTCATAAGAATATTGCAGTATTGCGACTTTTGGATACCACCAGGCAGAACACAAACTCAAAAGAATTAAACCATCTGATCTTGTATAGTGTGCATATATAAACATATATAAACATTATTACACCAGAGACTAAGATAGAACCGTTGGGTCCTCCTAGTTATATACCTAGATTTAAGTTATCATAAAGAAAATTTTTAAGTTAATCGGAAACGACTAGTAATAAATAATAAATAAGTACAACTGCTCGACAACAGTGGACTTACTCGGAGATTAAAGAGGTAAGAACTCTAATTAGTTGAACTAACATTTTATATATTATTTCAACATCACGTTACACAAAATGTAGAGCAGATCAAATTCGATATCAAAGAACTGTACTGGTTAGTCTAAGGATACTTGATCTAAAATCAATGAGAATGTTTTATCAGTCTAGGATAAAGCGTATTTCGACTTATGGGGTAACACAAGACAACGTAGAAGCAATGTAGCTACTGGACAACACGCAGGAAATCAGAAGATCGAAGGGAACCAAACCACATGAATATCTATAGTGTATAAGTGTTTAATATTAACTTAACCTTATCTAACGTTTAATATTAATCTTAGTTTGAGAAATATATGCTGATTAGTCATTCCACACTCGACATAACAGAATAATATTAATAAACTCTGCGATCAAATTTTATTTTATATAATTAATAATATAGAAGGCAATTAAAAATTATGCTATTGTGGTTCGATGTCCCCACTTCACCCATTCTTCACTACCATAAGTTCATATTTGTTTCTGTTTTTATTTACAGATTTTGATCTTGAATCTGAACCATCATCTTTGGAAGATACCGTACCCGGTAATCCAGAGAGTACAAACGAGGATGACGGGTTTTTAACTGGATCTGCACAGGAAACGTCCGACAGTTCGGATGTTGTGAAATCGCGAAAACCTCGAAGAAGACGAACTGCCTTCACGCACGCTCAACTGGCTTTCCTAGAACGAAAATTTAGGTGAGTGTAATCTAATATTCACCATACCCACAGACCTGAGCATTCGAGGCGAATTTACAGAGAAAATTGAAAATGCGCAGAACTAAATTCTAATAGCTAACTGAACATTAAAAGTCTTTTAGAGTACTTCGCACTAATACTCCGAATCACACTCGTTATGGGTTCTATGGGGATATCACGCTGAATCAGTTTGTTGGACACGTAATATGGGGCATCGACGATGACTCGTAACAGTTTATTCATGAACCTCTGGAGGATATCTATGTTAGATTTGCTAGTAGTACCCCAGAGTTTAATACCATAGGTCCAAATAGGCCTAAGTATTATCTTATACAGCAGAACCTTGTTATCTAAGGATAATTTAGATTTACGCCCTATCAGCCAATACATTTTATTTAGTTTAAGCCCAAGCCTCTTGCGTTTTGTCACTGTATGTTTGTCTCTATGTTAAACGTCGATCAAAATGCATTCTCAGATATTTAAAGTTGTCTGCTTGAGGGAGCTTATAATTATTTATTTTTACTGAGGGATAAGTTCTTCTACAAAGGCTGAATGCCACATGGGATATCTAAAATATATAAAAATATTTAATTTTTGATCTGATATCATATCTCGTTTTATCGGACATATTTTAATCCACCGACTTTGCAACATATGGTTGAGCATTATCGTGCTGAAGAACAGTGTTGTATCTTTGTTCGTATTCTGGCCGTTTTTTACACAGTGTTTGACTCAAACACATAAATTATAGTCGATGGCGATTCCTATTGATGGTTTCATCAAGTAATGCCATCAATTCCTCGTTTTCTCATTTTTTTACTTGACCAGAAAGCTCTTTGTTTTCGACTATTTCGAGTGATGATTTTACCGCTTTTAAAATATCGAAGCCAGTATTTCGAGGCAAATATGCAAAGATATAAATTGCCTTAATATTTATTAATAACTATATTACCTACACTATACCTAACGTCTTTTCTTACAGATGTCAAAAATATTTATCTGTGGCAGACAGGAGTGATGTGGCGGACGCTCTGAACCTCAGCGAGACCCAGGTAAAGACATGGTACCAAAACAGACGTACCAAATGGAAACGTCAAAATCAGCTGAGACTGGAGCAACTGCGTCATCAAGCCTCCGTCGAGAAGGAACTACTTAACGTTTCCAGTTTAAGAAAAAACGAAGCTCCCACCTATTGCCCCCCTAACATGCCCAGATACGGAGCGCAGAGTCCTTGTACATTTCTGAGCACTGCAGCTGCAGCTATATTCCACAATGTCACATACGTCCACGGTTGTCAGCTATAAAATAATATTTATAACACGTAAGAAGATTACCAGAAGCTTTGGTTGTAGATTAATGAGCCAGATGACATTTTAAGGTAATTTTCGAGTAATATTACCGAGTATTTTTACAAAAAGGAAACAGTCCTAGTCATTAACCAAAAAAATCTCTCCTATATGTATAACAGTGAGTTAAAAAAAATTTGATAGCAAAATATTGGAAAGCTACAAATAAGTCTCTACCGTCTTTTTTTAAAAATGATTTAAGATAATGTTCAATATTGAACTACTTCTTCTAATAATGTTTTCTTTACTATCTGAAAAATCCTTAATTTTTTATTATGTGCATATTATATTAGATATGCTTAGCAAAATCTTAATTTAAAACTAATTTATAAGTACTGTTCTGTTGTACTTGCATTAAGGATAGTACGGGATTAATATATTTGTATGTATTTCCAAAAAATACTTATTCAATAAGTGACATTATACAGTCCTAAATTATTAAAAACCCTTACTAAAAACCGTCTTAGGTTCCATCAACCTGTTTACTATAAAATTAACGTATATATAGTACTACACCACATCAGTCTCATCAGTCAAGTGAAGAATTATTTCTTCCTGATTCTAAACAAGTTTTAGTGGTCAAGTTTAATGGTCTGATTAATGGTATCCAATTCCAAAACTTTATAGAGTTCAGTATGTTTGTACCACAGGGCCTTTTGTATCAACAGCCTCAATATTTGCTTCTGAAATCCCTAATTTTTATCCAGAGTGCTCTTCTTGTAACAACTCCATACCTGGATGCCCCAAGTCCATATATCCATATGGGCTTCAATATTTGATTATACAGTAGTATTTACTGTATGTTGACAAGTCCAAAATTTTTTCTAATTTCTGATTAAACGCAATATATCTTATTTTCTTATCATCCTTATTTTCTTCTATATTGAGTGCTCCTGAGTACATGATTGGCATTCACCGCAATTCCTGAATATTCTGCTGTGTTATTATATGGCTCTTGAATTTTAGATATTCTGATAAGCTATCTGCCGTACATTTTAATTTATCTTATCTTATATGCAAAATTAAATTAGACAGTTTTACGCTCATTCAATTTGATTCAGTCCTTTCATTCGGTTGTCACAGTAGTTAAGGAGACAGGACAGTCCTCCTACTGAATCATGCTGGGGCATGGTCCTAAATTTATATTTGTGATTGTTTATAAATGTTATTGTCGATTAAGCAAGAGTGCAAAATCCGACAAGGAAAATGATCCCAGTCACGTCAGTAACCAGGCTGGATAAGACCGGATATTTTATGGGATTATCTCTAAGTTGGTCAGTAGTTGGTTTAAGTAGGCTTAATATCGAAAACCGTGGTTTGGAGTCCACGTTAAACAGTAGGTTCAATCCAGTTAAACTCTTGTTGGTCAAAAAATGAGACTTTTAAATATAATCAAAAAAATATAAGTTTTTCTGACTGAAATTTGTATTTTATTCCTACTTTCTCGTCGTGTTTATCATCGGCAACATCATCGGCAATTCTGGAACATTACAAACTAAGCTGTAGCCTTGTGACTTTTATTTCATTCCGCAAACTGTTTGGGTAATATCCTGTTTAACTTAAAATTAAGTCCCTGTCACGCCTTCTCAGAAGCCTACAGCACATCTAAATAAACGGCAGAACAAACTCTTCACTCATTATAGGACAAATGTTATAGTCTAATGGTGGTTCCCGGGTTTTAAGTAGAATTTTCTTAAATAATTTGAAGATTATATGCAATAAGGGAAATACTAATTTGCACACAAGATGACACCTAATTTGGAGCTTTTGGAGCATTCAAATCGTAAAGTCACTTGATCGTAAGAAACCTTCGACACCTTTTTTTAATATGCCTTCGCCTATATAATTTTTTAAAGAAGCAAAATCAAACTTTTGAACTTTATTTAATGTTTGAAGGTTATATTGTTGATATTACATTACATTATTGTTTATTTTTTTAAACGGTAGAGAATTGTTAATTGCTTGACAATTAACTGCTTTAATTATAAAGTTATTCTACTGATATAAAATAAAGAAAGCACATCCATAATGTGGGACAGTTTTATCAGATACAGTTAGCTAAATATACAAACTTTTTTTATCCGATTATTTGAAAAATGTCCAGTTGTAGTGTAGATATAACAGTAACATAATAGATGATTCTAAGAATTGTACGAAATTTTTTAATTTTATTTCATGTTAACGATAGATATGATCGATGTTGTTTTGTATATTTTTATTGTTTTACATTTTGGAACTTTTTACGTAGATTTAAGATAATATGTACCTAGTTTTGTTAGAAATAAATACCTGTGATTCATTCACGTTCGTTTATTTTAATGTTAGAATTTCAACGTCAAGTAATTTTGCCAGCTTTTATAATACTATTATTATGAAGAGTCGCAAAACAGAGATTGTTTACTAATAGTATTTTAAATTTTAAAAGCAATATTAAGCAGAGCTATTACATATTTATTCATGGAGGTCGTAGTTTACAGGATAAATTACTCCTCAGTCATCTCCGGTTCTTTTCGAGTCGATCGGTCGATCAAGTCAAAACAACAAAAAGGTTATATTTTTAAAAGTTATAAAATCCAAACAGTATCAATTAGATTTATAGTGGGAATGTTAGCTGTCAAATTTATATACATATATACATATAATAACATATAATTTTTAACGACATCGAATAGGTATCAATATATGCCAAAATTTAATGATAACAAGAACAGAGAAGAAATGATTCTTCGCGGGTGTTTGAAGCACGATCAAAGCGAAGAATCGCAGAGCACGTTCGTTTGGCCCAGTGGTCTATGTTACTTCCCCAACTCGCACTTCCATTAAAATTCTTTTTCATCATTTATTACAATACCACAGGAAATCATTAGGCTACGATTTAATAACAGGAGAATTACTGCAAAAACTACCAAGAAAGGGAATTACCGAACTCACCAACTTGATCAATACAGCATTTATATTAAAATATGTCCCAGACATTTGGAAGATGGCGGAAATCATAATGATCCCAAAACCTGGGAAGTCAGCAAACGAAATAAAAGCCTATAGACCTATATCACTGCTGCCAGTAATATCTAAATATCTAAGGTTTTTGAAAAAAACATATAAAGGAGAATAGAAAAGAAATGGAATTTAAATATAGGAAAATGTACTGGCTAATTGGAAGAAAATCACAATTGTCAGTAGATAATAAATTGCTATTATATAAGCAAATACTGAAACCTATATGGACATATGGAGTTCAATTATGGGTATCTTCTGCAAAGAGTAACATAAATAAAATACAAATTAAAATACAAATAAATTACAAAATCCTGAGAGGTATTGTGGGTGCATCCAAATACTATAGGACTGATTACCTACATTGAGACCTTCGGATACCCACAGTCAGTCAAAAAATCAAGAGAATTGCAAGGGGGCATGAGGAAAGACTTCATTCTCATACGAATATTGAAATATTGCAACTATTGGATATCACCAGAACAGGACACAGACTGAAAATAATCAAACCATCTGATCTTGTGTAGTGTTGTGTAGTGGGGTGTATATATTAAGAAAACTCAGCAGTGACATGTATAAACATTATTTCACCAGAGACTGAGATAGGGCCGATGGGTCCTCCTAGTTATATACCTATATTTAAGTTATCATAAAGACAAATTGTGGGTTAGACGGAAACGGCTAGTAACAATATATTAATTAAATAATAAAAAAAAGTTATTACAATAAGAATTCGGTATTCCTAAGTGGGATTTGCTTTTTGGTAAGTTATAGAATATATTTTAGTATATTAGTGAGATTATATAATTATTTTTTGGGAGCTTCTTTAGTACATTTTGGGAGTTGCAGCTGGTGCATATACACTGAAGCGCTTGTGCATCAGCCACCACTGAATGTTACCAGTCAACAGGACAACGTTCGATCACGTGTTGCAAAACTGATGAAAAGATATTTGTAAATAGGCAAAATGTAAAATATTAAAAATGTAAAGTAAAACCGTATTCCCAGACCATGCTCATTGCTTATTACTGCTTGTTCCCACATGAATCGTGAGCTGTATAAGCAGCACTTCATTTCTTATGAAGATAACAAAAATTAGATCGATTTGTGGATAGCTTCTGGAGATACATTGATTTGTTTGAGCTAGAACTCGTAAATTGCCTAAAGGATGGGAAAAAGAGCGACTGTAATATGGATAAAACCTTGAATATTATTCTTATTTTTTACATTGTCCCGGTTTCCAATAAAAAATGTAGTTAAGACTAATTTATAGGCTTAATAATTCATATGTATGTGAAATAAATTGACAATTATTATAAAATTTTAGCTGATATCACCTATTTACTTGCAAGTACATTTGATATTAGATAAGATAACGATAGTAAATGATATTAATAGCTGTTTCTGACTGAATTATTGTATTTATTTTTCTATAAATTAAAGTGGTAATTCACTGACTCTAAAAAATGTCACACTTCAAAGCAGGAGCATCGGCAAAAAGTAAACCACCAGCTATTGGAATCGATTTAGGTACTTCGTTTTCTGCTGCAGCCGTTTTCTTGGATGGTAAACCAGAAGCTATACGAAACAAAGAAGGGCAGCGAACAACCCCGTCTTATATCTTTTATAACGAACGTAATTCAAATATCTGGGTTGGGTCTGCAGCTGATAATCAAGGAATTAGTTGTATAACCAATTTTTTATTTGGTAAGTGGTCTTTTAATATTTCCTAATTATTGATGCAATCCTGTATCTTCTTTCTTTGTAACGCTACATAAGTAATGTTTTATTTTAACCTTTTAGTACATCTAATGCATATATTACCGAAGTCAACATTAAAATGAGCTCTATTCTTCAACCGCTTCCCTTGTGGTCTGTTTCTCTTTAGTGAATCTAGTATTATATACTTACTGTGAGAGATCTTACCGCTCTAATACATTTTATTGTTAAGAGCCCCTATTATTTCGTACCTATTTTGTCGGGTTTCGGAATTTTCAATCAGAGTCATAATAAACAAAAATTATTACTCTGACTAATTATTAGCTTCGGAATTTTGAGGCAGAGTATGACTAATATTAAGGAACTATTTGAAACTTATCAAAACAAGCAAGGTTCGATTTTAAAGACTTTTGCAGTGACTTGACAATCAGACGAATTTTGTAGGCTAATTTGGATACATATTCGAATATATTAGACAGCATTCTATCTCTTTTTAACTCGAATAAAATGAAAAAAAAATTACGAAGGAAAATATTTTATCAACAATATATTTTTAATATTTAAAATAAATCGATGATGAGATAAAAACGCTCTCTAATGTGTATCAGAACTTTCGTTATCAATCATATCTTAAGGGTTTTTATATTTAGTTTTATCATAATCATATTATAAATCAATACTTTAAGTAGTATTTAGTCGAAAAATTGTCATGATTTACCACAAGTTATTGGAAATGGTTTCTTGTGTTACTCTCAACAATTATTCACATTCTTCTTGTGTTTTACATGAATCATAATCGAATAGTTCATTTAAATTCTTGTCTTCATATTTTTATGAATGTCCAGAACGTTGTCGGTCTTTGGTGGAAAAATCACTGCGTAAGTAAAACATCGAAATCAGTGTTAATATAATGAAACAGAATGCCTCTATAGATGCCATTATAATCCTCATACGGATTTCGAAGACCTTCAGCCACCTTTTCCTTTAATAAAGCGAATGTATCATTATATCTTCTTTGTTGTTACAGACGTAAAGAGGATCATCGGCCGTAAATATAACGATGACTATGTTCAACTAATCAAAAATAGCGAAGATCATCATTTTATTATAACCAGCGACAGTGATGGAAATGCCGTTTTTGAAGTTAAACATAACGGAATGCATATGAAGAAATGGCCGGAAGATGTCAGCTCGGAGGTGATGAAATATTTGAAGAACTCAGCGAGTGAATATTTGAATGCGGAGGATATGGACGCAGTCATTTCTGTACCAGCTCATTTCAATCAAGCTCAAAGGAGGGCAACAGAAAAGGCGGCAGAGTTAGCCGGGTTCAATGTACTAAAACTCATAACAGAACCAGTTGCTGGAGCATTATATTATCTGAGAGAAAATCCCCATGTATGTGGGAAAGTTCTGGTTTATGACTTTGGAGGTGGCACTTTTGACGTCACCGTTATTGATGTAAATAAAAATCAATATGAGATAATGAATAGAGAGGGCGATATCTTTCTCGGTGGTCGTGACATGGATAAATTAGTTGTAGACTATTTTAAGGGGAAATTAATAGAAGAGTATGGAGAACAAATATTAACTCCGAAGTTAAGGAGACGATTGTTAAATAAATGTACTGTACTTAAGGAGAGGCTCTCCATACAAGAAGAATACTCTATTGTGCTAGAATGTATTGATGGAAACGAACATGATTTTACAATATCAATGACACGGACAAAATATGAACAAATTATAAGTGCATTGATAGACAAATCCATGGATATTGTAAAAAAGTGTCTCACAAAGACCGGCATTACTCCAGAAGATATCACCAATGTGGTGCTTATTGGTAGCGTAACGAGAACTCCAAAGATACGCCAAAGGGTGAGTGAATATTTTGGCGCAAACAAAATCAAGACTGATATTAATCCTGACGAGGCTGTCGCACTTGGTGCGGCCTACCAAGCAGTTTTACTGACACAATCGGAATTCAGAGACATAGAAAATATTACAATATCCGAAGTATCACCGTTCTCTTTAGGGGTAGATGTGACCAAGGGACTTGTGCGTAAAATAATTGAAAAAGGTTCTAGATTGCCAGCAAGGAATGACATAGAATTCCTGACGTTACATAACGGTCAAAGTGCAATGGGATTTAAGATTTATGAAGGTGAACGGAAGAATGCGATTCATAATAACTATGTTGGTGAATTTATCTGCCGTAATCTACCAAAACGTAAAGCGGGAGAGGTTAAAGTCAAAGTAACATTTATTTTGGACTATAATAGAATTTTGCGAGTTGAAGCCAATGTCTTTTCTCTAGGAGAGACGACCAAGTTAAGTTCCATAGTGCAAGAATATCCATTGTGTCAACATGTTGTGACATCTAATATTGGGGATGCCGAAAAAAATAAAGCCGATGATGATTTGTTTGAGTTTTTCGTAAACATTTATTGCAGCATTAAGACTCTCATACATCACGTTTTGTATAATTTAGAAGACTTACATTCGGATATTGATAAAAGGTATATTAAGCAAAAATGTTCTATATTAGAGTCCTACATGGAGAAAATAAATCATAATACACCCTTCAATGAAATATTGGATATGTTCCTTGCCTTTGAAAAAATTAATGGCCCAATGAAAGATTTTCATTTAGACTTTGAGAAACCCTATCAGAGATTAAAAAGAGCGATAGAAAAAGTTCAGTAGTTTTAATAAAATATACGTATGATCTGATGATCGCCCTGTGCGGTACTGTTGGTGCCACCAGATTTTGAGTATTATTCTAACATCAAATATCAACTGGTTTGTTAATGAAATATGGTATTTGGAATTTAATTAAACAAATTAAAATACACTGTGGATAATAGAGTTAATTTTGAAAATATAAATAAGTTTTGATCGAAAATTCGTTTTTATTTAATACAAAATTTCTTAACAGGCCAATTGAAAAGTCCCCGGCCTGACACATAGATGGCGCTACTAGAATCACATCCATATGTTTTTTAGTTAGCCCTAACCCTCAAAAGATGTGCGTGATGTTTGTGAATTATAGCATTTTGAGTGAAGCAACTTTTGTTATTGTGAAAAAAATGGATAAAAAGGAATTTCGCGTGTTGATAAAATATTGCTTTTTGAAGGGAAAGAATACAGTTGAAGCTAAAATTTGGCTTGATGCCAAGTTTCTGAACACTGTCCCAGGAAAATCAACCATCAAGGATTGTTATGTTAAGTTTAAACGTGGTGAAACGAGTACCGAAGACGGTGAACGCAATGGACGCCCACAAGAGGTTGCTACCGACGAATACATTAAAAATATCCACAAAATGATTTTGAATGACCGTAAATTAAAATTGAATGAAATAGCAGACACTCTAAAGATATCAAGTGAACGTTTTTTTTATAACCTTTTTATTAGATACGCTTACGTGAATATATAAATGAAGTAATGAAAACATGCAGTTTAAGTGAAATTAGCTACATAATTTGAACAGCCAGAATTCGTAGTAGAAATAGAAGAAATTATGAATTATGAACAGTAATTTAATAAATATTTTAAACTACTGATAAATGTCAAGATGTTTAACGATTAATGCAATAAAATATGAAACTATATCACATTTCATTCATTGAACCTTGTATCAATTACTTTGATTATTTATTATATAGGTCTATACTATAAGTTTTGAAAAGTTAATAGTTCATTTAATGATTGTAAATACATTCCTTTGAAATACATTTCTAAATTGTAAGAAAGTAAATTGCCTAATTTTTTAAATATATGTGGTAATGTCACATATCAATTTCAAGATTGTTTTATTCATATATTATCTGTTTTAATATACGATCAGGCATTACCTTATTTATTATTCCATATTTATATTTATATTTATAATATAAAAGCTTAAAAAGATCATATATTCTTACATTCAATGCTGTGATGTTGTCTTTGTACTTCTGAAAATAATCTTATGAATAACACTTTTATTATAATGTTCAGTGGTGCGGTAATTTAAACTTATCGGTACCTTTTGATTATTGAAATTTAATGGAAATTAGATTTAATTAAATTGGATTTAAAAAAGGTTAGTGGGTGCTGGTTCTTGAGATTGTTTTCGTATATCTTAACATGTTTTATTTCTCTATCTGCTCGTTCTTGTGGCGTATATTTATCCATAATAAAATGTAGACGTCTACACAACACCATGGTTAAGTCGTGCAATCGAAATGGTAGCAGAACTTTTGCCCCACCTGTTATAATACTGTGATATTATGATGACGGGCTGTAACCTTGAGGGCTTTCAAATGCGGTGCTCTAGGCAAATTTTGCATGTTTTTCTCTTCAAAATCGTGTTAGAAATGAATTGATGATGGTGATGACCTTAACTGCATCTAATAGAACAAAGTATCGGACAGTCGTATATTAATATAACTCAGTCTACGGACCACTCTAACAATCACTAGCCACCCCATGTCTATTAGGGCGTTAAGGGGTTGTTTTTCATCACCCCATCGCCAATTAAAAGGAATTGAGATTTGCCCTGTTATCTGTGGAGAATACATTCAAATCGGCCGTCTACGCATTGGATGTCGGCTTCTTTCAATTATTGAGCGCGGCATCAGCCGCCGGGAATTTAGGGGATAATTTCCAGCCAATTAGGCATCGATACTTGGTTGTAATTAGAAAATCTGTGGGATGATTTTGATAGTGTCTGCATTTTGATTGTTGGGGTTGTCAAACGTCTGCAAAATTCTTTAAAATATTATAATTTATATTTTATTATATTTATTATAATAAAAAGGGTTTATTTACTTATATAAATGTATATTGGTTGAGATACTTATAATTGATATGTTGGCTTATGGCTGTAATTATTATTTTCTGGTATGTATTCTCCATTTTGACTTATATCATAGAATTTAACAGTTTTAAAATATCCGTTCCACAATTTTCACAATAACATTATAAATATAACAACTTCCTCAAAGTCTCAATGCCTTTTTGTGTTGAAAAAGTACACAGAATATTAAAAGACACAGAAGAAAAATATAGAAACTTTAGTGCATCCTATTAAAATTGATAGCACAATACATTATACATTATATATACTTCCTCCTTTCTTCCTCTTCAACCAATGACATGATTTCATAATAAAATATTTTCTTTCCTTTTCATTTTTTTTATTTTTCTATTATGCGAAATGACGTTTTCAGCGCAAGCAGCAATTATCCAAGAACTACAAACGTTTCTTAGTCAGAATAACTATTTAGTAATATTACTCAAAATACCATTGGATGAATTGGTGGCCGATAATATTTATAATATTATCATCAAACCTGATGAAACAATTACCGCTCAGAAGGCGAGGTTTAAGTTCACCGACATTCGACGAGGTAGCTATTGTTATTGTCTAAGAAAATTCTTGAAGTAGATGGAAGTGACACGAAGTTCATCGGGTCATCTGGTATATTATATGAGGTGGGACAAAAGTCTCGCTACCATTGACGCAATTTCCGCTGAGTGGCAATAATGGAGCTATCATTTTCGAACGAATAAATATTGTCACTATTTCTGTTAATATAGGAAAATGTACTGGCTAATTGGAAGAAAATCACAATTATGGGTAAATAATAAATTGCCATTATATAAGCAAATACTGAAACCTATATGGACATGCGGAGTTCAATTATAGGGATATTCTGCAAATAGTAACACAAATGAAATATACATTCTTCAGTCAAGTCAAGACAAAGTCCTGAGCGGTATTGTGGGCGCACCCAAATATTATAGGACTGATTACCTACATGGAGACCTTCAGATACCCACAGTCAGTTAAGAAATCAAGAGAATTTCAAGGGGGCATGAGGAAAGGCTCCATTCTCATGAGAATGTTCAAGTATTGCAGCTATTGGATACCACTAGAACAGGATACAGACTCGAAAGAATCAAACCATCTGATCTTGTGTAGTGTTGTGTAGTCAGATGCATATAATAAAAAATACAGCTGTGACATGTATAAACATTATTTCACCAGAGACTGAGATAGGGCCGATGGGTTTTCCTAGTTATATACCTATGTATTTAAGCTATCATAAAGACAAATAGTAGGTTAGACTGAAACGACTGGTAACAAAATAATAATTAAATAAAAAAACTATTAAATTCCGAGATATAGCTGGCCATGCAAAATCGCCACTTCGCGAAATTAGTCTTTGCGGAAAAACGTCATTGAATAATTGAATTGTTGAATGAGCTGTGTGTGCTGTGGCCTCATCTTGCTGAAACCACATGTACTCTAGTCCTTTCTCTTCCATTTCAGCTACAAGAAAGTTTCGAATAATGTCTTGGTAACGTTCAGCAGTAACAGTAACGGCAACACCTAATAAGGACCAATGATGTTTCCAGCACGGATATCATACCATTCAGCTGTTTTTAGTGGATGCAATGATGTTTCATAAATTAATTGAGGATTCTGTGTTCCCCAAAACCGACGGTTTTGTTTATTGACGAGGCCACTGAGAAGAAAATGGGCATCATCGCTCATTATCAATTTAGACATAAAATCTTTAATTTTACCAGACAGCCTTAAGATTGCATTACTGTACTCAACTCGTTGATCAGGAACTCTTGGTAGCAATTTTTGGATTATGTGAATTTTGTATGTTTTGAACATTTTCAAAAGAGTTTTCAAAAATCGTCTTAAACTGCCTACAGAAATGTGTAACTGGGAATCACGCCTTCGAATTGATGTTTCTGGAGACTTTGCAACACTATCGCACATCAGAGCCACATTTTCAGCGTTACGAGATGTTCGTTGTCTTCCAGAACGAGGCCTGCCTGCTGTCGTACAGTACTGTCGTACAGTACTGTCGAAAATTCGCATGCAAACAATAAATTGTGGTTTTGTGAGGCACTGGACGATTAGGATATTTTTGACGTAATTTTCGCTGAGTGGCAATAATGGAACGATTATTTTCAATAAATATTGTCACTGTTTCTTGCTCGTTCTTGCGGCGTATCCATGATAAAATTGAGACCTCTACACAACACAATAGTTAAAGCGATACTGAGCTTAACGTCACATAACCAAGCTGGCGCACAATCAAAATGGTACGGGGACTTTTGTCTCACCCTATATGTTAAAAAATAAAAATTTCGGTATATTCCTAATTGAATTAATATTATTGGATTAATGGTAACTGTATAACTTTACAGAAACCTAGCAGAGACTGAAATCAAAACGACATCAGTAACAAAATGATTTATTTTTATTTATTTTAGGCAAGATAAGTACAAAAATATAAGACTAGAACTATACGTCTCTACATATAATTTAAAATATTTTAATAAACATCATTTTATTTTACAAAACAAAACGTAATATCAAATTTCACGACTCATTATTCATTAATCTACACACAAGTCAATATTACTAACAGAGATTACTTAAACTATATACAAAACTATGCTCTTAGTTTATGTATGGCTAAGGATACAGGAATGAGATAAACTAACATGGGGGTAATGTCTGACATTAACGTTCTTCATATCGATTCCTGCATCTAATACAGATATGTTACATGGTAGTTGGGAGGAGGTGGGAGGTTTATTTGAGAGTCGAAGAGAGTTAACAGAAGTTCTATTGTTATTACCTCAAGTTTTAGTTCGAGTTAAAAGATATTGTATCGTTTGAATGCCAACGATCGACGTTAAGACCTGGGATGAGGAACAGAATCAGTCGTTTGTTAGTACTAGCAAATGTTGGCGGGCTCCAACCAAGTCACCTACAGATTTTGGAAATATTTACAGTTCTGTTGTTGTTTCGATAGGGGAGCGATCACCGTATGAGTAGCCTAAGTGCATGTTATAATCCTTTTTTTCTTTGAACATGACGTTTTCGTTTGACGGGCTGGTATTCATGTCATCATCGTCCGACGATCTGTAAAAGCAATGTTGATGTTATAATAGAGTAACAATAGTAATAATGTAGAATAGATAATACAGGTAGATAGGAAGAGAAAATAAATAGAGAATAATAGAGATAAAACTCAATTGGCAACGACCAATATCCCGATAAGCACCAATCACCATTCTAGTGGTTGGTTGGTTGATTTATCGTTTTGATTGTGTGTTTTAAATGTACATTATGAACATCATTAAAGAAAATATTTTGTTTTGAAGGCATTTGCAACCTCTGACTTAACATTTTATTGATAAATAAGTGAAAAACTATTTTTATCAAATCAATTGAAAATACCCTGGCCTGACACATAGATGGGGCTACTAGAATTAAATCCATATATTTTTTTAATTAGCTCTAACCCTTAAAAAATGCGTGTATAAATCTGGTAGCTATCAGATTATTAGTTTGTGAATTATTGCATTTTGAATGAAGCAACTTTTGTCTCCAATATCCAGATAAGAATGTGATCACCATTCTAGTGGTTGATTGGTTGATTTATCGTTTTAATTGTGTGATTTAAATGTATATTATGAACATCATTAAAGAAAATATTTTGTTTTGAAGGCATTTAGCAACCTCTGACCTAACATTTTATTGATAAATAAGTGAAAAATTATTTTTAACAAGTCAATTGAAAAGACCCTGGCCTGACACATAGATGGCGCTACTAGAATTAAATCCATATATTTTTTTTAATTAGCTCTAACCCTCAAAAGATGCGTGTATAAATTTGGTAGCTATCAGATTATTAGTTTGTGAATTATTGCATTTTGAATGAAGCAACTTTTGTCTCCAATATCCAGATAAGAATGTGATCACCATTCTAGTGGTTGATTGGTTGATTTATCGTTTTAATTGTGTGATTTAAATGTATATTATGAACATCATTAAAGAAAATATTTTGTTTTGAAGGCATTTAGCAACCTCTGACCTAACATTTTATTGATAAATAAGTGAAAAACTATGTTTAACAAGTCAATTGAAAAGACCCTGGCCTGACACATAGATGGCGCTACTAGAATTAAATCCATATATTTTTTTAATTAGCTCTAACCCTGAAAAGATGCGTGTATAAATCTGGTAGCTATCGGATCATTAGTTTGTGAATTATTGCATTTTGAGTGAAGCAACTTTTGTTCAAAATCAACCATCGAGGATTGGTATGCTAGGTCATCGATAGTCTTCCGAGTGGACTGCAAACGATGAATTCACTCCAAAGCGTGGGAAAACACAACGGTCTGCTGGCAAGATTATGGCGTCTGTGTTTTGGGATGCGCATGGAATAACTTTCATTGACTACCTTGAAAAAGGAAGGGCCATCAACAGCAACTATTACATAGCGTTATTGGACCGTTTGAATGACGAAAATGACGAAAGTGCTGTTTCACCAAGACACCGTGTCACAAGTCAGTGAAAACGATGGCACAAATCCATGAATTGGGCTTAGAATTGCTTCCTCATCCACCGTATTCTCGAGATCTGGCCCCCAGCGACTATTTCCTGTTCCTGTGAAACTGAGGCCTATGTTGAAGCAAAGGACAAATCGTACTACAAAAATGGTATCGAAAAGTTAGAGGGTCGCTATTATTAGGGTATCACCTTTGAAGGGAATTATGTTGAATAAAAATAACTAAAAAAATGTGTTTTACTACGGTAGGCCGGGGACTTTTTGTTTTTGTATTTAAAACGCTTTTTCATTCTCTAATTGACACAGCCGGTAGAATTCTAGTGAGCGCATAAGGCTGTTCTCTTTTGTATTCATTCAATTGAGACATATTGATGTTGGATTAGCAGTCATTGCCCAGCTACCCGAAGCATTCTTTTATGTAGTTAAGAGTAGTTCAGTTAAAACCATTCCATAGAGGGACACCATAATACAATGCGATTTTGAGGATCTTCAAAGCCAAACTGGCGGACGAAGTCCACCACGTCCATCCCTGTCATTTTTTCTTTAGGAGAGAGGTGTTATACTATACAATTAGTATTGCATTGGTTAAAAAAAGACGTCGGAGTGATTTTTATCCTCAGTGACACTTAGTATCGCTAACAAATTCCTTATCCTTCCCTGTTATAATTCTATTATATGTTATATACCTATCATTTATATCCTTAAGATAATGTATTCCTTATTATCAATTATATAACTCGTCTTTAGGTATCAATTTACTCAAGGAAGAGAGAAAATCAATTGTATTTATTTACAACCTTGTTTTCTCTCCCGCAACTCAACACTAAGAATAAATTAAAGCAGATATGTTAAGTGAGTTGTTACATGAGTAGCTCTAACTACTTATAAATAAAAATATCACTTAACTGAATTTTTTAACATAATTGTTATGGCGTGTACATTTTTGACTCCATAATTTCTAATAGATCCAGAAAAAAATCGAAAAAGAAAAAAAATATCAAGAAGAAAAATTGTAACCAAAATTAAAACAAACGCACCATAGAAATGAAATGAACCAATCAAATACCTCTGTGGTCCTGGTGATGGTGATTTAATTAAGTAATGAGTTGAAAGTAGTAATATCTAGATATTGGACGTCGCAAAACATTTCTCCAAAATTGCCTATAAACTTAATTTTCTATTTTCTCTCTGTTTATAATAACAATAAGAGGTCAATAAGAGACATTTTCTCATCACATTAGCAGTGGTAAGTAAGGTAGGCGTTCGTGTGAACTAATTCAAACTAGGTATAGCTCACATTATGAAATATGAAATATGTACATTAACAAACTTAATTTAAGTGGTTTGAAGTATTACTCAATTATTGTTATATCATATTATGAGGTTGTGGTAGTTTCCTTTGAAGGCTACTAAATTTCACCTTCTTTTACCTTGTAATTAAAAAAAAAATTAATCCATTTAAAATTAAAAAGCAACATTAATATAATTGTTAATGATTAAATTAATTACTCTATTAGTGCATACGTTACCTGTATATCATATCCTTTCTTAAAGTATTGTTAGTATTTTTAATATGATGGTTATCTCCTACACTAGAGGCTCTAGCAGTGGTTGTGGATTCACTACTAATCGGACTAGCTTTATCTGAAATGAAATCATTTATTAGCAAAGCATTTACCGTTCTGGATTGGTTAATGCTACTTCGATGTTTAACCAATAAGATTTAGGTGTTTTAATGTATTAAATGGATTTTTTGAGGTTATTGATTATTGGACGATTAATATAATTAATCCCCCAAGCAGAGCATGTTAAATATCTTGGTAAGCCCTTAGATCGACGCCTAACCTGGAAGGAGCACATACTCTCTAAACGGAAACAACTTGGACTCAAATTATATTAAATGTATTGGCTCATCGGGCGCAAATCCAAGTTATCATTAGATAACAAGGTATTGCTGTATGAGTCTATACTCAAGCCCATTTGGGCATATGGAATCCAACTATGGGGCACCGCTAGCAAATCTAATATATCCATCATTCAACGGTTCCAAAATAAAGTGTTGCGTGCCATTGTTGATGCTCTGTATTATATTTCAAATAAAGTGATACAACGCGATATTCCTCTAGAACCTATAACGAGTGTAATTCAACGTGTTTGTGTGAAGTACTTCGAAAGAGTGTCCGTAAATCCCAATGTACTCGCTAATCAGCTAAATATGCGACGTGATAGTGAAGTACGTAGACTAAAACCTGATCTGATTACTGGACATATGTAGACTTTAGAATAATCTTTAGAATAATACTAATTAATTAAGATAATATTTTATATAGAAGATTGCTCATTGAAGTGATTCATGCCATGTATATATAATATAGACATAAGAAATACTTATTGCCAATAGGGCAGATTGTGGAATCACGATGAGTAATAAAAACAAATTAATCTTGACGATCATTTTAATTAATTGATATCATGATGAATATTATGGCTATGAATAATTAGAACTATGGTTGCGAATCATCATTATTATTTTGTGATATCAAATTTTGTGTAAATATAGACATAAACTAAAGTTAACTATACTTTATTGGGGGTACATATTGAAACCTCTGTTAGTTTTTAGTTTTAAAACTTGGACAGTTTTATTGTTTTAGTGCTTCTTCTATGAACAATTTTAACGTTCTTGATGGATGGAAAATTGCTTGTAGAGTAAATTCTCTTTGGTGGACGACTTAGTTTGTTACTACGAGTACACGATAGCCAATTTTTGGTAGCCAACCATTCTAACATTTTCAGTCGACAAGAAATAGCTTGCTGAGTAAACTTTAATGAGTGGGTAAGTTATTATTACGATATTGTAGTCAATATTCTTCTTTCCTCAGCATTCTAACCTTTTTGCAATCGATAGGAAATATCTTGTTGGGTGAACTATTATAAGTGGACGACTTACTGTTACAATTTGTTAGTTAACGTTCTTCTTTCTAAATCATTTTAAGGTTTTCAATCGATAAGGAATGGTTTGTTAAGTAAACTCATATAAGTGGACGATTCAGTACCATATGCTCGTCAATATTGTTCTTCTCGACGTTTCCGTTTTAAATTAACGTTTTCACTCGACGAATTTGGTACCTTTTTTTACTTCTTTGGTACACTCTTTGTCTTCCACTTGGAAATTTCATGATTTAAATTTTTCGAACCATTTCTGGAAATGTACATAATCGCCAACATATGTGTCTATATGATTCTAGTAGTTTCAGGTGTAGTTTTCTTGCATTGAAACGCCAACACTCGTTAATATTTATTTACGATTACTGAAATATTGTGCACAAATGTTTTGTCTTAATTATTAGAAGAGACTAAGGTGATATAGCCTTAATATATGATGACATATTGTAACATAGAATTTATTTTTATATAATAATAATTTTCTTGTGGTGCTAGTGATATTATCTCTTTGTCAATTTTCCTGATTATAATCGCGTAAAAATAGTTTGCATACGTACCGTAGTTTTTGAGATTTGTCTCTTTGCCGATGTAACTAACGTTTTCCAAGCTAAAAGCGTGGTTTTTGTTACTAAAATCAATCTGGAGATCGTTATAGTCCTCTTGGTCGTCGACTGGCACTACCATCTGTAGTACCTGGGTCTCGTACTCCTTCAAGTTCGGTTCCACGTACACGGTGTCATAGCGAGTTGGACTTGCTGGTACCACGTATGGTCGGCTATTCGAGTATTGGTCCTTGTAAGTTTTGTACCTGGAATCGTTTTGTTTCATTAGTTTAGTGTTATATATAAGACATAAATATACAATTAAAAATTATCTCTTAATATATTTAAGAGGTTATAATACACTGAGGTTTTTTATTTAAAGTTGTTTCGGAGGAAAAATCAAGAATAATTAGGTAGTAAATTTTATATCTTAGTTTTCGATACATCTTTGTTGCTCATCATGTTTCTGCTTAACATTTAAAGCTATTTCAGCTAGAGAATAATGTCCTGGGATTACTCTCTATCTACCCAATTCTTCTGATACCACAATAGCAAAATAAACAATACTTGTAACATTTGATGCTGACATATTTATTATGGAAAAAGGCATAACAACCTAAAGTTATACAAGAAGAAGAAGTTATATAGAAGAAGTGGTAGCCAGCCAGTTCAACAAATGGACTAGAGACTGGAAAATATAGAAAATACAAGTTGTACCTAGCGGCGAAATGACATATCCCTAATTACAGTTACATCAGTTGAGGTATACCTCGGTATCCACCTTGATAGTAGATTAAGTTGGAAATATCAAAAAGCATATCAGACCGGACTCAAAACAAAAAAAATATATTAGTTAGTCAGAAGATACTTCCAATTTGACCTAAGATCAAATTGATTGTTTTATGAGTCAATTACAAATTTTATTTGGACTTGTAGGGACAAATATGAGGTTGTGCTAAAACATTAAACTGAGGGGTTGCCAAACAAGGATTTTCGATAGATTACCATTGTCAATCTTAGTTATATTCTCTAATCCAATTTTAGTTTAGAAAATATATTAAGAAATAGTGGTTGTAGTTGTGGAGTTAATGGAAATAATTGGTTGTAGTACCAAGTGCCACTTGGTATTACAAGTTGTTTAAAATGAGTGAGAAAGAGTACATCACAAAAAGGAAGCATCAAATCACAAATACATGCCAAATGCTGAGAATTTCTGACAGAAATTCGTTCAAAGTGCTAACAATTATGAAGTTCAAACAAGAAAGTATTTTCTCACTATACCTTGAATGATTTAATTAGAATATTAACAGAAGTTTTAATGCACAAGTTTTAATAACACACACAGCAATGTAATAGGACTGATTACTTATACCGAGATTGTCAGACATCGACTGTGACTCAGGAAATCTAGAGAATCGCAAGGAGACATTATTAATACTACTCTTGGATAGCACTAGAGTGAGCTACAGACTCGAAAGAATCCAACCATTCGATTTTGGGCAGTGTAGTCTAGTGAGGTACATTTAATAGAAGAACAGCAGTGTTATAACATAAATATTGTTACATCAGAGACTAAGATAGGGCCAATGGGTCCTCCTAGATATATACCTAGATTTTTGATAATATTAAAGGTACATTGTACGTTAGTCGATAACGACTAGTAAGAAGGTAATAAATACATTTAAAAAATATGAAAAAAGCTCTAAATTAGTCGTCTTGCATTAAACTATTTATTTTGTTATATTTATAACGTTTTTTATAAAAAATGTAATATAAACTAAGGATAGTTTTGTTCCAAGTGATGTATAGAAGTTCCTACAAAATAAGTATTTTTTCGAAAAAAAAAAATGTTTCCTCTGAATATGTCATGTTGTTACTATGTCTAAAGTTTGACAAAAATATTATAGATTTGAAACTTTCAGAGAACCGCTAAAAATTTTTTGCGGTAAGAAATCCTTAACTAATTATTTTAAGTGTTACATGCAATGTCTTCTTACCTTGACCACGAAACGCAAATATATATGATCCCTACGCTACCTAAAACGAATATGATGCACGCTATGATAATTAGGGCATACGGGAACACTTCTCCATTGAACGAGGCTATGGACGCCGTCTTGATTTTGGTAACCACGAGGGGTTCGTGTATGTTGAAGGCCGTCTTCTTTATTTGGGCGGTTATGTCAAAGGTGATGTTATCCATTGACGATTTGTCCAAAAGCATTCTGGAAGAAAAGTACATGTTAGAATGCGTAGGTAGGATTTGTTCTTTTTAGTTTGAATCAACTATGGGAGATGGCGTTACTTATGCTATATATCAGTTATTTCCATCAGTTGGTATAGATTATTAGTTGGCTATAGATTACTTTTCTTGCAAAATAGCTTAGATATGAACTTAGATAACTGCCTTCGATGTTTTCTTAAAACGTTCTCTAACAGCTATTTTTGACAAATTTAGTTTTTTAATTTTCATCATCATTCCCTTCAAGGGTGATACACTGATGATAGCGACCCTCTAACTTTTCGATACCATGTTTGTAGTACGATTTGTTCTTTGCTTCAAAATAGGCCTCTTCACTCGACAAAATTTTTTTTCCAGCGAGTATTCTTTTGAGATCTGAGAACAAGAAATAGTCGCTAGGGGTCAGATTTGGAGAATGCGGTGGATGAGAGAGCAATTCGGAGCTCAATTCATGGATTTTTGCCATCATTTTCACTGACTTATGACACGATGCATTGTCTTGGTGAAGCAGCCCTTTCTTTTTCTTCCAATGCGGCTATTTTTCAGCGATTTCGTCCTAAAAACGGTCCAATAACGCTATGTAATAGTCACTGTTGATGGTCCTTCCTTTTTCAAGGTAGTCAATGAAAATTATTCCATGCGCGTCCCAAAATACAGACGCCATAACTTTGCCAGCCCACTGTTGCGTTTTCCCAAGCTTTGGAGCGGGTTCATCCTGTGCGGTCCACTCGGATAACTGTTGATTGGACTTCGGAGTGAAATGATGGAGCTATGTTTCATCCATTGTCACATATCGACGCAAAAATTCGGGTTTATCGGGGTAAATTACGCTTGATCATCTTCAAACACTGCTCCGAATCATCAACTCGTCGTTGTTTTTGGTCAAAAGTGAGCTCGGGCGGCACCCACTTTGCACAGAGGTTTTTCATACCCAAATATTCGTGAATGATATAATGTACACGTTCAGTTGATATCCTTAGAGTGTCTGCTATTTCATTTAATATCTATTTACCGTCATTCAAAATCATTTTGTGGATTTTTTAAAATGTTTTCATCGGTAACAACTTCTTTTGGGCTGCGTTCACCGTCTTCCGTGCTCATTTCGCCACGTCGTAACTTAGCATACCAATCCTTGATGGTTGATTTTCCTGGGACAGTGTCCGGAAGCTTGACAGCAAGCCAAGTTTTTGCTTCAACTGTATTTTGTCCCTTCAAAAAGCAATATTTTTCAACACGTGAAATTCCTTTTTATCCATTTTTTTTCACAATATCAAAAACTGCTTCACTCAAAATGCTATAATTCACAAACTAATAATTCGACAGCTGTTAAATTTATACACGCATCTTTTGAGGGTTAGCGTTTTTGACAGATTGCTGTTTATTTAATTGTTATTTTAAGGTGTAAATATTGATTATTTCTTACCTTTTAACCAAAGAATGATTTCTAGGCAATATCTCGTCGGTCTCCGGATCGATGACATAAAACCACACATCAGTACCTTCTTGGTCAGTTTCCAACGTACCATTAACGCTGATGTATTCCCGCGATCCCAATTTCTCGATACCTAATAAAAACAAATTGAATCTCCATCACTTTGAGGTATGTGGCATGTTATGCGTTACCTGCTATCAGTCCGGATTGATCCTGCACGACCCTCAATATTTCGTCGATTTTCTTCTGTACAGAATTAGGTGTGGCATCACCCACCACTAGTACCAACCTATTTTGGGGCGTGATCAAGTTAACGATAAGTGGCGTACTGATCTGATGAAATTCTTTAGTGGAGTTGGGATTGTCCCTAGCCAGTGCTGATAGTCGAAAAGGTAAGTGCTCCTGGTTGATATAATCGAAGGTCTTTTTGGTACGTATGATACCATTGGTAGGATCTATCGTGAAGAATTCATCACTGAAGTTTCCTGAAAATAAAGAATTACACTTTGTTATAAATTCAATTTATTTTATTTAAGTGTATTTTGTTTTATATAATTTGGTTGTTACAGCAATTTAATTATGTCAGGTGTGTCTGTAATTTCTTTAGAAATTACCTGAGATTTTCGTTAGAAAACACATCATTTTCAATGGATAGTTAAAACTAATGTTTTTAGAGCATTGGACATATAATTCTACAAATTTTACCGATCTCTTATGCAATTTATAGATGGAAGTTCAAAAGAAAAATATCCTCTTTGATGCGAAAAGGTGGTAGTTGGATAGAGACAGATCTGGAGAGTATGACGGATGTGATAAAACTCCCCTCCAAGTGATTTCAATACTTCTTTGACTGGTTTTGTTTTATGAAGTGAACTGTCATGCTACAAAACTATCTTACCATATATTATAGTGCATTATAGAAGTTTTTTTGATCAATGCATAGTTGCAATTGATCTATTGAACCAAATTCCAACCTTTCGTCGTAAGAACATTTAAAAAAATTCTTCTCATTAATTAAATTAAAGGCCACTTCCATAGTCATTGAGTGAGATTGCTTTTTGGTAAGTAGTAGAGACAAAATATTGAGAATTTAGAAGGGTATCTTAAATGGGCGCATGCGAAACAGTGTTTTAGTTTATTCATTTGCAGTTAGGTGGCCCGAGGTATAAATATGGTAGCAAAGCTGCAATTTGACGCATTCTGCTTTTAGAAGGCTATCTTGAAAATAAGAAGGCGTAGAGTGCGTGTGTTTATATTTGGTAGAAATAATCAAGAAGTGACTGGATATTTTGAACTTTCTTGATATTTATATACTTCCTATACAAAAAATTTGATTTATATACAAACAAATTGGTTCGTCGAAAGCCCGGTAGTATGATAAATGTAATTTGACAAAGCCAGTGACTTTTTTTACTTTGTTGGTAAAGTAAAAAATCCAATATTTTATGTCACCAAATGTCTGTATTTTTCTGTCTGTGTTGTCAAAACAATCAACTGTATTCTCAACTAGACGTGGTTAGTTAGGTTTTGTTTGATTTGGTGGATGAGAAAAGTGAATACAATATCAAAAGACAAAAATGAAACATTTTTTATTACAACATTTATGTATAACACAGCATATGGATGATGTACAATTATATACTTACAATAAATATTTGGAAAAAGTTTTAAAAAGGTATTTCAAAATAGTCTTCAACATATATATTGTACTGTACTCTGTGTTTGGACGAGTTATATTTGAGATAATAGAAAATGTTCCATATTTAATAGTTTATTAAACTTTGTATGTTTAAAAGTATTGTGTTAAATACAAATATAAATTTTATATTAGGTTTTAATGTATTTAATGTATTGTAAACATAGAAAATTCTAATAATTCTTCTAATTTTCCATATATTTAAATAAAATGTATTTTTATTTTTGCTATTATTATTAATAAAATAGTTTAAATTTTCCGCTGTTCATATTGTTAATTGCGCCCTCCGGTGGCAAATGAACGCTAAACTTGTTCACTGATAATACATGGTAGATACACTTTTAATTCCTCAGCATTTTGTGGTAGTAGAATATGTTTTAGTATTTTAGTGAAATTAGCAGCACTTTTCAGCACTGCAGCCGCCACTGTACGACTCTCATCGAGATGGGGATTCACGAAATGAAAACAAATATTGACGGTGAAGTTATATTTACCTGCTAGATCGTACACGATTTTTCCGAATTTACCACTATCCATATCTTCAGCTTTGATTTGGGTCACGGCGGTATTAATAGGTGAATCTATGGGAATGGCAGCGTAATACTTCTTTTTCGCCTCTTCGGCTTCGTCCGTTCTATTGACGCTACCATTGTGGGCTTGTAGCCGCGATTCGACTTCAAACGGATAGAGGAACGCGGGTTTGTTGTCATTGATGTCCTGAACATTAACCGTCACTTGGGTAATGGCGAAATCTTTGTTGATAAATCCTTGTAACGACATAATCTCGACGTCGAAGACGTATTGTTCCTGCGACTCGTAGTCTAGAGTGTTATTCAGGTAAATGGCGCAGTTTCGATCTTCGGTAATGTTCAACATAAATCTACCTGTAAAATAAAAGACATTAATAGAATTAAATGATATTGACTAACCGCGATTTATTCTATTCGAACCTACTTCAGCTCGATATATTAAAACATAATGCCTTGCTCACTAATGAAATTCAGCACGAAGGCTTTAGTTTTTAGTGAGACTTGCTACTGTATAACTTTATTGGGATAAATTGTATGGAAATGTTTTTCGTTTTTTTTTCCAAATTTGGGGTCATCTGATATACAGTATTAAAGACCTAAAAAGGGATGTTAAATAGGGGTAATTGTGTAAAAACAACTGACAGGTTTCCATTGCTTTCAGTTATCTGGTCTGACATTTTGTAGGATATCTTTGCTTACATATATTTTTTTCTATTTCTGTGTATAATCTTAATGAAATTTGTTTTCATGACCTTAGTTATAGTGCCTTTATAGTATAAATTATTCGTGTAAATGTAAAAATGAAAGAGAAGTGTTGTGTTTAGTGATGTCAAGGTTCAAATGACATGCATTCTTTTCTAGAACACCTGCCCTAGGTGAGAAGTAGTTTTTAAGAGTAAACGATGATGAGCTAAAGGGTATCTCTTATGAGCTCTTACATGACTAGTGGTAAGTTAATTCTTTGCAGCATTGTCTAACCATGATGCTATTTCTAATTATAATTTAAGTAGTAAGTCTTTCATTATGAAATATATTACATATATTTATACACAGATCCTTTACATGGAAAATATGTCCATATAAGTATGGCTATATTGGAATCAGGGCAAGTTGTTTAGATCACGTAGAATCCAAAGATAATTAGAACGAAGTAGAAATATATTAAATAAATCGAAGTAAATTAAAATGTTTGAAAATTGATAATTATAACATGTATTCCTTCACAGTTCCTGCAACAGAAGAATCTATGCCTTTAATCTCACACAGATAGTACAATTCCCTTTTGATAGACGTTTGACATGGAAAAAACAAATAATGCCAAAACGCAAACAGCTTGAGGTTAAACTAAATCAAATGTACTAGCTGATAGGACGTAAATCTAAATTATCATTAGATAACAAGGTTTTCCGGTATAAGCCAAGACTTGGAGTACTACTAGCAAATAAAATATAGATATCCTCCATAGGTTCTAGAATAAAGTGTTGTGGGACGATGACCTATATTACGTGTCCAACAAGCTGATTGAGCGCGATATCCCTTTAAAACCCATAAAGAGTGTGATTCGGAGTGTTAGTGCGAAGTACTCTGAAAGACTATTAGTGCATTCCAATGCACGCGCCAAACAGTTAAATCTGCGCGATGATAGTGTAATGCATAGGCTCAAACGCAAACTACCACACGAACTAATTAATAGATACATAGAATGAGATTTGCTAATCTCTAGAATAAATCAGAATTATTTTTAGAATAAGTTAGGATAGACTTTAAAATAACTTAGAATAGTGTCTAGAATAAGATTTAGATCATAAGTTGTACAGCAGATAACTTTCTGAAGCGATCTTCTATGTGTCAAGATGGCTATATTATACCGGAAATCATATAATAATACTTATTGTCCACGAGCATATTGTTGACGTTCTAGGAGATTAATTCGGATAATAAAATAACTATATTACAATACCAAAAAGGCCAAGAACTAAGTATATATGTGGTGATAAGTATTATTTGTTTTACAAGCATTGCTGTTGAGGACAGTCACTAGAATTTCAAAGTTTTCATTAAAACTTTATGAAAGTGATATGGTTTACATGTTATGTTACATATTACGTGTATTAAGTAATAAAAATTTCTGAAAGAAACCATTAAAAGGGTTGCAAAGTTGACTTAAAATTAGACATGAACACTATTTAGTTCAGTTTTTTGTTAAGAATTGTCAGATACTGTAGTAATTATGATTTCATCAGAAAAATAGAAAAAGCTCATTAATCAAAAGAGCACATATATCATTGATGTATAGGCCCATGAATTAGTTTTAAAGGATTTTAAATGCAACAAATTGTGTTATTGTGTATTAAATCGCATTGGGTACATTTTATGTTGTACTTTATGTTATGTACAACGTTACGCTGAACTCAGAAACAGCTTTCAGCGTTCACATTTCGGTATGTTGTTTTGTCGAAATGTTAACAATAAAATCGCAATTGTAAAATAGCAATATGACAAGCGAACAAATTTGGAGGCATTATACGATGGTGATCCGTGCAAAATGCAAGAAAAATATGCAGAACTATTGGGAGTAACATAAAAAATCATTTGGAATCGCATGAAGAACATGATAATCATTCAAAAGCTCGGATATAAGTTTGGTTATGTCAAATATTGCCTCCACTACAATATCGGAAAAGTTTTTGCATCATATCATATTTTTGTTTGTGATGGAATTACGATTACGATAATCCGAATTAACGGCAAAGCCATTCATGGCTCTAAGCTGGATTTCCATGGAGCTGCTAAAATTTAATGCAGCTGTCAATAGCCGAGCCGAGGACTGCGTCAAAAACGATTGGAAAACTACTAAAACCACAACAATGTTTGTTCTTCAGCATGACAACGCTCGGCCACATGTTGCAAAACCGGTGAAGACATACTTAGAAACATTACAATGGGAAGTGCTACCCCACTTGCCCTATTCTCTAGATCTTGCTCCTTTAGATTATTACTTATTTCGACTTCACTTCGTATGAAGATAATAAAAAAATGGGTCGATTAGTGGACAACCTCAAAAGATACATAGTTCTTTCAAGATGAAATCCATAGATTGCCTGAAATATGTGAAAATATAGTAGCTATCGATGAACAATATTGTGAATAAAACACATTGTACTGATTTTTCGCAATAAAGTTTCAAATTAAAAAAAACATATAAACTAGTTTATACATTTATTTATATATGATAAATTTTCTTTGAAAATCGTCAAGAAAAACGGAAATTACTTTCTTCCTATCCATCATATGCAATAGTGAACACTATTTTATATACTTGGTGTCTTACCTTCACTATTTCCACTAATAATTTGACATTTCAGCGGTATAGTTGTGCCATGGGTTTGGGCATTCACAATGGTTAAAGTCTTTACTTTTTGACCGATGGTGGCATTTTCTGGTATCTGGATGGCGTAGGAAGTATCGGCGAAACGTAATCCAACCTCCGGAGCTACCGTAGCCACATGCTGTATGAAGACTTCCACAGTTATGACGGATGATAGTTGTGGCTCCCCAAGATCATAAGCACGAACGTCTACCTAAATACGGTTGTGATTTATTATCAGTGGATTGCGAGAAATTGATTAGTTCGATGTGTTACTGTATATATCACATTTTGGCGGGGTAAACATGTTGTAATTTCGTTATGTTCGAATTTACCAGGGAGATCAAACAAATAATAAAAAAAATGTATATTGCATATTTTTTAAAAATCATGTTTTTTACTCACTGTACTGAATATAGTCAAAATTAAAAGAAATGAAGTGGGAGGCCTTCTATAAGTATTCGAGTTATTATTATTGCAAAAATAAAATCAAACACAGATATACAAAAAAAAAATTCTAAATAAAAATTAGAATTTGCTAGAAAATAGCCTTCAACTAATTGATAAGTAGAACATAAGTAAATAGATACATTTTTCTATACAACCGAAAAATGCCATATCTCCTGGTTAAAATGTTGTAATATTAGTGAAACTCTATTGTGTAGAGAATAAATAAAGAGCTTACCTGATATTCGGTGTCAACTTCCTTTTTCAAGTCGTTTGTCACGCGTAAGACTCCAGTATCTGGATCAATCCGGAAATATTTGGTCGCCTTACCACGCCCGATTATTTCATACCTAACCTAAAAACGTACAGGATATTTTTCCTATTAATGCCCTTGATGCAGATTAAATTTGTTAAATAATAAGCTTTTTAATCGATTTTGAGAATCACTTCAATCAATGGAGGATTCTTTTGAGGTTTGTATACAACTAGTAGTCACTGGGGATTAAATCTGGATTAAATGCACATTGGGCGTCAAAGCAATTTGAAATGTAATTTTTTCAATTTCAAAATCTACAAGGTTTAGGAATGACAGGAAATGGATCTAGGCGTCAAGACCAGGACTTTTGTGTTAGATTCGTAAACATCATATTTACCTTATTTCCAGGTGAAGTACCATCAGAATCTGTAGCCACCAGAGTTGTAACTGTTGTTCCAATTGCTACGTCATCCTCTAAACTGATAGGGTGAGGTATTATAGTGAACACAGGAGGTATATCATTTCGATCCTAGAAAAATAAAAATGATCGTAGGATTAATAAAAAGCCACTTCTTTCTTCTGTAATAAAAATGTTTAAAAAGGAAAACCAGTCGACCAGTGGATGAAGTTCCAAGGAGACTACATTATTTTGAATTAATTATTAATATATTCAATTCGTTCGAACAAACAACTTATCAAATAAAATACGTTAGTTGTTTGTTAGTGTCTATATATTGGCTACCAAAAGTGAACTGAAGCTGATCAAAGTACCTTCTATTGTAAACGAATGTCAATTTAGGAATATACTTTGAATTCATAGTATGTGAGTTATTAGAATTTGGAAATTCTCTTTAGAAACAATGATAAATAAGAGATAAAGTCGTACAGAGTCCAGAAGAAAATATGTAAGATCCAAAGATGAAAGAGTTGGAAAGAACATAATCATTAAAAGACAGCATCATGAGTATTTCAAAGTAAATGGGAATAGATATAATAAAGTATGAAACAGATGCCCTAAAAATAATAGGAAGCACTGCAAGGATAAATGATAGAATACCAAATAAAACAGTAAAAACAATAGCAATACTAAGGAACTGAAATAAGAATTTAGCAGTAATTCTGTATAAGAAACTGATCATTGATAGAAAAGAGTCAAAACTAGAAGAAATCGAGAGATAGAGAATGAAAAAAAGGCTAATTAAAGTAAGTGATATAAAAAATAAGGAAAAACAAAGAAAAAGGAAAAATTAAAGAGTACATTATCGGGAAAAAATGAAAAATACAATAAGTAACGTTCAATCAACAGAACACTATAAAATATAAAAAGAATGAATTGAAATTCCTTTATGTTAGAAGGCTGTTGTCCCTTATGTCTAAGACGCATAAATTAATTAATTTCAACGGGATATGAAGATCCTTGGTCTTCGAAATTAATTTAATTGATGAGTAAATGAAATATTAATAAACATTAAAAATACGTACTTCAACATCTATGACGACTTTGGTGGTGCTGTTCTTCTGATTTGACATATTCTCCAATGTACCGATTACCAATACATGTTGGTCATCCTTCTCGTAGTCTAGTCCTCGGGTAGTGTATATAGCACCAGTTTTTTCGTCAATCCGAAACAAATCGGTCGGTCCTTGATGTATTACGTAGGTAATCTTCTTGATAGTGTCTGGATCAAAAGCCTGTAAATGCATGAAACATTCTAATATTCATTCTTCTTCAAAATCTTCGCCAAAACATGTTTGATGTCATCAAGCAGTCATTAATTGTAAAATAGCGGAGGAAATTTAATAAGTTACCTCAACCGTTGTCACATAATGATCAGCCATATTTTCTGGTATCAGTGCTTCATATTTTTCATCTTTGAAGATGGGCACTTCGTCCTCGATGTCCTCTACTTCAATCGCCACTGTTGCGGTAGCAATACGCGGATCTGGAGCACCATCTTTTGCCGTTACGACGAACTGGTAACCCTGCAATAGTTATTTGGTCATAAAAGACTGGTTTTTCTGTTTTATATCAGTTTTCATTACTTTTTGAGTTTCATAATCCAATGGTCTGTTTGTTCGGATTTCTCCGGTACCATTGTCGATGTCAAATGGAAGACCGGTGGGTATGGAGTAGGTGACTAGGGCATTTATGCCTTCATCGGCATCAACTGCTTTAACATAACCCACCGAGGCTTTCGGTAGACCCTCTTTGACGTGAAACAGATACGGGTCACCAACGAATTCCGGATTTTTGTCGTTGATATCGGTGACTTTAATATTGACCGTTGCTATACTTGATAATTTTCCAGTGTCTTCAGCTTTAATCATCTAGAACATGATATTTTTCTAATTTTTTTATTGCTCACAAAAAATCACATTTCAAACAGGTATAACCCCTTAATACTCAATCATAATTTTTATATTTATCCAAATTACCAGTTGATATCTATTCAAGTCCTCTCTATCTAGCATTCGAATGATTGATATGATACCCGATTTAGCACCAATAGCAAATTGTCTGAGATCGTTACCAGATAATATAGAGTATGTCACTGGGTCGCCTTCTGGGTCCATAGCCTGAAAGTATTCAAAGTGATTGTGATCGAAATTATGGTACATTGTTGAAAAATATAATAAATATTTGACGAAATGATGAATCCATTAAAATTAATTCGCATCATAATGTTGGTTGTTCTATAGTAAACAAATGTTGGAGTTATATAGAGAATTATACATACCATAAGAGTAGAAACGGTGGAGTTAATGGTAGCCCCCTCACTAACTTCTATGTCATAAACAGCTTGTTCAAAGACTGGAGCTTCC
Organism: Rhynchophorus ferrugineus; assembly: GCF_030347505.1. Lineage (NCBI taxonomy): Eukaryota > Metazoa > Arthropoda > Insecta > Coleoptera > Curculionidae > Rhynchophorus > Rhynchophorus ferrugineus. The sequence goes on along the minus strand of NW_027472583.1, from coordinate 3,209,756 downwards.
GTGTTTGGTCCTGGACTTACGGTAACTTCAACAATTGCCTGACTATAAAGACCACCTGAAGATGAAGAATCAATTGAATTACACCATTTTGGTTATATGAACTTTAGCTCAGTTTCGCTTTAACCATTGTGTTGTGGAATAAGAACGAGCAGAAATAGTGACAATATTTATTGAAAGTAATCGTTCCATTACTGCCATTCAGAGAAAATTGCGTCAATGGTAGCGGGACTTTTACCCCACCCTATACAATTGTTAATTCGGTATATTAGGCTTTCAGGGGATACAACTATGTAAAAAACGCTCTAAGAACTCCATTTCACAGAGTTTAATGTAAATATATTATAAAACTCTAACCTATATATTATTGTGGCTCTATAATTTATTGTAGTTTAAGTTCTTCGACAATATAAGTTGTAATTTATAACTATTATGTGAAAGAGTTTAGAAAAAAAGCTATTAATTTACTTGAAAATATTATTTTATTTAACGGAAAAAAGAGGCGACGGATTGAACAGCGATATCAAGAGACACTGAGGGTTCCTATTTATTAGAAAACAGACTACTCCGTCTCACTCGTTCACCATTCAGGTAGTTCTAAGATGTAGTAAACAGATGACCGAGTAGTCCACTTTAGTATTTAGTGTACTTTAGATTTTAAAACAATTTATTTTTGATAAGATTATTGTTGTTTCATTATTTCAATTACGTTAAAATGTTGTTATAAGTCAAAGCCAAAGTTGATGTGGCAACATTATGATATCTTGAACATTATGATAAATATTAATGACGTGAGTTCACAGTTATTCTGGATATACTCTTGTAATAAAATGATTGACCAATAACAAATATTACGACTTACCTGCATCAGTGGCCTGTACTGTTAAACTATATTGATCTCCAGCATTTAATTTACCAATAGTACTGATATCACCGGTATCTTCATTGATGGAAAACTTATTGTTTCCATTATTCGACACGTGATAGATCGAGTATTTTATTTCGGCGTTTTTGCCTTCGTCATTATCGGTAGCATGAATAGTGGTTACCTTTCTTTTGACGTCACCTAAAAACCAAAGGGCATCGTACTTCAACGCAGACACTATTTTGTGGAGCACTACCTGCTGGTACTGAAACCGGAGCAATGATAGGGAGAACTGGGGGATTGTCGTTGACGTCTAACAAATTCACTGTCACTGAAGATGGAGCGCTTGCAGCTACGCCATTCTTTTCTCTCGCCACTATCTGAAACTTAAATCTTCCGGGATTCGGTGGATCTCTATCCAAATTATTCTCGTTTACGACCAGGTGTCCGTTTTTGTCCACAATAAAATAAGGTGTGGTTAGTTCAAATGTGTATATTGGCTTCGGATCATTAGGTCCCTATAGCAACATAGATGTCAAAATTATACGGTTGTATTTCTTGGTTTACAAAAGATTTGATTAATATAATTGTACAGGTGGATTTTAGTGCATACATTTTATAAATGTGCATCTACAAATATTATCATTAGGTTATTGATTGTTCGTTCATTCATTCGAAATGAAAGTCTTCGTGATAGGAGAGTGAGAAGTAATAAATATGCAAATTGAGAATATAGAAATGTAATCAAAGATAATAAAAATGAGGAGAAGTATATGAGTAGAAAAAATACGACTTTGTACTTATTTATTCAGTAGCAAAAAGGAAATATCAAGTAAAACTATGTTAATATGCAGTGGTGCACATAGCAAGTTACTGGTCAATCCTAATATTCGGTTGCGAGTTGTGGATATTGTCAAAGGGAAATAAAAGCAGCAGAAATAAAATATCTTAGAAGAATCAGAAGCGTAACAAATGGATGAACAGGATGAAGAAAGGAAAAAAGAATATACTTTAATGGTGAATCAGTGGAAGATTGCATCAGAAAAAAGACATTAGGTAGAAATTAGTGGGGATATTTGGATGGCGGTAATTGATTAAATAATTATTAGTTCAGTTATAACTATATCAATTATGTGCAGTGTCATGACATCAAATATTTTGATTTTAGACCTTGATTAACAATCGAACAGATTTAAAAATCGTGCATAATGTAATTATTTCTTGTTAATGTGTCAAACGCTTTTCAAATTGACTAAATTATACAAAAAAATGACCAGTATTAGTAATCAAATTTGCGGAATAATTATAATCGACATTTTATGTTTATATATAATTGTACTAAGTAACTTTTTTGTTAAAAAAATGGACTAAAAACATAAAATTGTGGACTATGTATATATTCTTGATTGTTAGGAAGTCAACGTGTTAAAAACAGGCTTTAAAAATTAAGAAAAAAGGTATATTGGGATCTTATTATGTTGCTTCGTTTTCTTTCCATTCCATTCGAACAATAATCGAATGCAGCATTATTTACAAGATGTCGTCTCTATGATGGAAAAAAGACCATCCCTTTGACTTTCACATTATTTGAATATTATTTGATTTGCTACACTCCAAAACAAAATATTCTGCACCTATTACTACAAAAACACTATTAAAATTTATACACCATTACAACAATTACACAGAACTGCGATATGAAAGCTATATATGTATTTAGGTATGCTGAAAATGAAAATAATATGGAAAATATCCAGAGAGTCAGAATTTTATCAAAACTATTTAAATTTAAAGATATTTAAAGATAAGAAACACTGGTAATTGCACATAAAACTATTTTACCACTGCTGCACATAAAGATGATAAGTTTACTTGTAAAATCACTTCCTAAAGATGGAGAGTACTTCAAATACATAGCTCCAAACTTTCCAGGCTTCTTAAGCTTCTCAGAAGCAAAAGTGAAGGAAGGTGTTTTCGTTAGACGGCTTAAGCCTGGCCAGGCCTTGACTGATCCTCTAAAAGAAGGCTGGACTGCTTATTAGGAGGTCACAGAGAAAATTTTAGTGAGGTGAACGATTAAGATGTTTAAAATACATTTTCTTCATTCCTACCTCGATTACTTTCCGAAAAATTTGGAAGATGTGAGTGAAGAACAAAGCAAACAATTTCGTGACGAAATTAAAAAGATGGAGAAAAGATACCGAGGAAAATCGAGCGTTTCAATGATATCATAGGCTTGAGAGAGACTTTTGAGAGTCACACTGAGACAAAGAAAAGGTTCTAGTGCATACTAGAAAACGTATATTAGATAATAAGACATCACAATTGTTTGTAAATAAAATAATTCGCTTTACATAGTTATCCTAATTATCAAGAAACGTATCATAAGGAAAGAAGTCATTTTCAAGTTCAGGACATTCAAAAATCATGAAGATTACGTTACAAAACATGAGCAGTTCTTAGAAGTTTTTTTCTTCAGACCTGTGTTATTGGAATATTCATATGAACAAGTAATCAATTTAAATATTTATTCCTTCCAAGAAATTGTTAGTTGTCAGATTAGTTTTAATAAAAATATTACTTACGAAATCCTTATCCTCTACTGTGACTATCAAAGGTTTCTCACTTGCATCCACTACATCCTCACCAATAGGAGAATTTTCTTTAACGTGTCCTTCTCTAGCCGACAGTACTATTTCTGGTGGATGAGCATCGACTGGCTTGACAGTAATGAAAAGTTTCGCTGTAGTCGAACGTTTCGCTTCTGATACTTCTTGAGCCTGTACAATAAAGACATCAAACATCATATTATCTGTTACTTTCGACATACCTTAATAATGATGCTAAATTTCTTGTTTGTAGATGATTCCACGGCTTTGACTTGATGCACCGCTCCTGTGTCCGGATTGATTTTGAAGTATTCCGAGAAGGTGTTCGGAGATCCACTAACGAAGGAGTACTTTATGGGGGAATTTATAGTGTCCATGTCAATAGCTTGGATCTTCTCTGGTGAAATATTGAGTACTCCATGGTTGATACCACTCGACACCTAAATAAGATACTCAGTGAACGACCAACGCATTTTTAGTGGTTTATATTAATAAGCAACTTACGGAAGCAGAGTACTCGGGATTTATACAGGAACCATCCAACAGCATACATCCTTTGTAGATAAAGGAGGGTGGTAGGTCATCATCATCTTTGATGTTGATAGTGAGTGTTGTTGTGGAAGATAGGCGTTGAGATTCTTCTTTGGCTTTGTCCTTTTAAGTAACAAAAAAATTGTGATATTTATTTATAAAAGAAAATATTGGCGCTACTATTTGGTGCTTACATCTATTCTGATCATATTTTCACTTTAAGATAGGTTTTTTTCCCTTTCACTATAGGAAATTATATTGGCTATGATACAAACAAGTGTTGCAATCTATATATACATACTGAATTCAATTATGGGGATGTTCTGAAAATAGTAATATAAATATAATAAAATTTTTTCAGAACAATGACCTGAGAAATATTGTAGGTGCACCGAGTATTACAGGACTGATTACTTACACCTATATCTTCAGATATCGATTGTTATTTATAAAATTAAGATAACTCCAAGGAGATGTCAGGACAGACTCCATTCTCATGTTAACATCGAAGTACTACAACTCTTGGATAACACCAGAACAGGGTACAGACTCAAAAGAATCAAACCATTTGATCCTGTGTAGTGTAGTGTGATGAGGTGCATTTAATAGAAAAATAGCAGGGTTAATATATAAGCCTTATTACACCAGACACAAAGATAGGGCCGATGGGTCCTCCTAGATATATAACTAGATTAAAGACGAGTTGTAGGTTAGTCAGCAACGACTAGTAACAATGTAATAAATAATTAAAATAAAATTAAAACATGATTTCTCTTTAAAAATAAATGCTATTGCAGCCATTTTGCAAGTAAATGTCTGAAAATAGTTGATTTATCAAAAAATAGGTTTTCTGAAAGGTGATTGAGAGTTTACGTTGAGTTTTTAACCAATAAATCTTGTAGGTCATTCGTCTTAGAACTTTTTTAGTCGATCTTTATTTGTCAAGGACTTTAAAATTACTACTTTTAAATTATTGAGACCAAAATCAACAATTAGAATATGATTGGAGCATCACCGTAAGTTTCTAAAAGTGTTTGATGGTCTTCAACAGCAGGTTTTTTTTTAAAGCAAACAGCTAAAGCATTGTCGAATATCTAAATTTTGGGCGTTCTAAGATTGACCTTTGTTTACAGTGAATAACTCAATATTATAAAACGGAAAACTGTTATTTTTATGTAGATAAATGGCAAGACTATTATTTAACAGTTAGGTTAAGTTGTTTAACAGTTGTTTGTATTGATACTTCACATTTTCATAAACAGATATTGTTGATCAAAATAAATGCAAGCACTAAATAAAATTGGACCTATTGCATTATATATATATATATATATATATATATATATATATATATAATATTTTCTTTAATCTATAGCTGCTGAAAAGTAGTACCAATTTAAATTAACAGTATAATTATTAAAACTGATTAAACAATCTATTGCACTATTTAACTTAAAAACTTCCATAACACATACCGTGGCTAAAATCGTTAGAAAGTATCTTTGGGTTTTTTCAAAGTCCAAAGTCTTGTTGACCGTCACTTGACCTTGATGGGGGTAGTTAATCGAGAAGTACCCGTAGCCATCCTCGCTATGAATTCGTTGACGTCCCATTCCTTCATCTGAAGGTATTTCGGAACCTAAATGTAAAAAATCGTGTCATTAAAAACAAGTCTGTTTTTTTAATTAGGAGTTTCTTTAACTTGATGCAAACTCACCTTTTACTATTGAGTATTCAACCTGTCCATTAATACCTGCATCTTTGTCTTTGGCGTTTATATTCTGGAAGATTGTGGTACCTATTGGTGTCAACTAGAAAAAAATCAATTTTAATAATTTTTTTAACAGAGGCCATAATGTGTCTTCATTAAAATCATTCAAATTCTGCAAGCCACCACAGTAAAATACCTTGTTATGACATTGGATTCTAAGCTCTAAACATCTATATAAAGGAAACGTGATGAACTAAATATCATGTCCAGGAAATCAATAACCAATTTCCAATAAGCTTATTATAAAAAACAAATATTAAGATTAGTGTGGAGCCATGGGTCTGCGCCAGTGATTCAAAGGTTTCAAAGTAAAATGTCGAAGTATATTGTGACTTAGAAATTGAGTGATCATGGAAACTATCAGATTTGTTGATTTCCATCAAAGGAGATTATAAAACCACAAGGAAGTGTTCAGACCAAATCTGTTTAATGTCATTAGACGTCTCAAACAAACTAATCATATCATTAATCTCTGAACACTAAGTGATTCAGTGAAAAATATCTTAGTTGTAGTTATTGTTAGTATGTAAAGACGGAGAAAAATGAGATGTAAGTATTACAAATATTGAAAGAGATTTATTTCCAAAAGTATTTCTCCTTAAACAGTTTATATGTTTATAAAATTAAATATTATAAATAACTATAGTTTCAGATCTGTTTTTAACATTTTATTGTGAGGAAAATAATTCTGATTAATAAAAAATAACAAACAAGAACACTGATGGTTTTGATGGTTTTGAAGATAATCCCGATACATAAATAAAAACATCTGCCAACAGAACACAACAATAAAAGTACTCGATATAACTTCAAATCTTCCCAGAAATTTATAGTAAATTTATTAAAATTTGCAGAAAGATTAAAATTATCAATATTCTGATTGACGAATGATTTCACCAGTAAAAAATCTATACTTACTTCCGATATACTCGTTTCATATGGGGTTCCAACAAATTGGGGACTATTGTCATTGATGTCTGTCAGTCTTACAATCACGGGGATAGTTTTACTTTTATGCGTTGATCTGATGGTGCATATTAACTGAAATATAAAGAATACTTTTTTGAAACATCAGAAACACAATAATTTAGTTTCTTGTTCGCTTATCAACTTGGTACTTCATGGAGTATAAAAAATGTTTTCATTCATTCAGGTATCATCTTAAAAGTAATAAAAAATATTTAGAAGAAATTGAACACACTTCAAAAAATAAATAAGGAACTCGCTGAAAAGTAATAAGTAATCAAACATTTAAAAGAAAACGTTCTAAATTAAAGTATGTACACAATAATCATTGAAACATCTTAATACAATAAGCAGACACCTTATTTAAACTATATACTACACGTATTTTATATTCTACTATATACACACAATTTAGCCTCATACCTAACTAAGCCTATTACTCTGTTTTCAATACTATTTTAACTAGTACCAACTGATCACTTTGTAGAGTCGGTACGAGCAATAAATTAGGTTTGTTCGTAATTTAATTATGTGTATATGACACAAAATTATATTATTATTTTTATATTGTTTGGGCTCAGTACAGACTTCAACTCTTCAACTGATCAGTTGGTAGTAGTAAAACCACTGATGCGCAGGTTTTAGGATTTTCTATGTATGATCGATTTAACCTTCTTAACAAGAGTTTTTCAAATAGTTTGTATATTATTGGTAGCACTCAAATTGGTCGATAAGATTTTACTTTCTTAGGTTTTTTAATTATTGGTATTATGGTTATCATATCCTGACAAATTATGACTATCTCCCCTAAGTTTCCATGAGTTTATTTTTGTATATTTTGACATTTTGTTATTTAGTTAATACATATATAAGTTAATAGGTAAACCAATAAAAAAACTATTTTTTTAAATAGTATATATTAACTTCGTAAACAATTTTCACAGTATTTCTTAGTTTTGGTATTTTTTCGAAAATATTTTCGTATTCTGGACACTGTTAGATATGACCTAGAAGAATAGCAGTGAGAGGCAATTTTTATCAGTCAAAACGCTCGTTTATAATATAAATTAGTATTGTGGTATTAATTTTCTTCCAAAAAATTCCATTTGGTTGGTTTTTGACAAGAAAACAATAACTAATATAAGCACGACAGATTATTTTTAATCAAAAAGTTAAGAGAAAGTAGCACAGTTCAGAATGTATTATATCTGTGTTTTAATAAATGATCGCATGATACCAAAACCATTCAGAATACGATGGCCAGTAAATATTAAATTCAAGTAGTATTTATGCGTAATTGATTTAATTAGTTACAAAAACATACTGTTCATGATGTTATAGACAAGTTGCCAGTTAAATATTCTAGCTAATAATTTTACCTATATCTTGGATATCTTGAAGTTACAACAATTCCTTCTGTTGAGACAAATCATCAAGGATATATCATCTTGATGTTGACGCTAATCAGAATTAAATAAAGTGTATGAAAAAGTGAGTAGATTTGTCGATGCTGTATTCTCGATATAATCGTAATTTAATACAATTATTTCAGAGGAAACTGTTAATTTGGAAAGTATTCCTATAAAAGCCAGAAATATGCAGTCTTTGAGGGAGAAGTATTTGAAATTGTCATTCAAAGTAAATATTAATTAAATGTTTGTGTTTTATGTAATTTACATTTTTTAAAAACAGTCCTGAAAAAAGATACACTGTAGATCAGATGGCAGAAATGGAAACAGAATATTAAACCTTCCTTCCTAGAGTGGCAAAGAATTATTATAACAGAGATGCTGACCGAAAGGGATATACACTAAACAATTGTTTACAAAGAAGCATTGTCTATAAGAAAACCTTTGATTTGGATGAAATCCATCATACACATAGAAGAAGAATTTAACAGATCGTGGAATGATGAAAAAACATTCGATAGATCAGAAATTAACAATTTAATAATTAATGTAAAGGGTGATTCTGATGGTGAAAGTGACAGTGACCGAATGAAACTTCCTGGCATAGGCTTATGGTCCATTGCCCACAATTACCAATTACCAAGACGAAGATAAGACTAGAAACAAGTAAAGATCAATAATTAACATAGGAACATTGTAAAAGATTGTATTATGTGTATGATTTATGTGCATAGATATGTGTTCAGAATATATTTGAGAATTTGGATTTGGCATTTGCAGAGGAATTGTTACTAAGTATTTTACAGATGTATGTTGTTACTAAATCAGAAGATATGGAAGAAATTAGTAGAATTGAACAAGAAAAATGTATACGGGTAGTAACAGAAGGAATTAAGGAGGAATATATTCATATCGAAATGTCTTGACAAGTAAACTGTGATGAATACAAGCAACATGGGAAACAAGAACTAAACGCAAGCAGGTAAATGCTCCCCAATGAAAATAAAATACATTATTTAGATGTAACATTGTTAATTAGGTGGGTTAGGCCTTCAGGAGATACCACCACTACGTTTTAGGTGGTGTGGAACTGTAGTTTATGTGCTTCGATAATATATGCATTAAATGTGCTATAATGTCTAAATAAGATATATTTGATGGCATTATTTTCGTTTCATTACTTTATTTACACTTGGACTTTGTTATATGTTTTTATGGCAAATTAAACTAAAAGTTAAACTTATTGCTATAACATTTCGACGTTTTGATGTCACACATTTAGATGATTTGAGTTCCCTGTTATTTTTAACGGTATTATTGTAAAATATTTACCATGTGGTTTTTATAAATTAGGAATTATTTTTTATTTGAAGCTTTATTGTGGAAAATCGGTGCAATGTATTTTATTCAAGTATTGGTCATTGATAGCCGCTACTTTTTTCCATCTGTCCAGTAATTTACGGATTTCATCTCGAAAGACGATGTATCTTTTAATCCTATATAAAAATGAACAATTTTTTAGTGCTTTCATAAGAAGTGAAGTGCTGCTCAGACAGGACACGATAAATATTTTGGGAGAAGTAGTAATCAGAAGTAGCAAGATCTGGTGAATACGGCGGGTGGCTTAGCACCTCCATTTTAATGTTTTCATTGGTTTTGCATATGTGATCAAGCATTATTATGCTATATCTTTGTTCGTATTTTGCGTAGTGCACGGCTTAAACGTATCAATTGTTGTGGATAGCGATCCTGTCTTCTGTGGCAAAATCACCACTTTTAAAATGTTGAAAACATGTTGCTTACATGTACAGACATGTACTCGATGCGATTTAATGCACAGTAACACTATCTGTTGTAAATCCTTTAGAATTATGAATAAAATATTAATTAATATCATTAATATGTTAAATGTTGGTATAGTCTTCCGGATTTTTATTCGAACTTGGTTCTGACAAGAATCTAATGCGGATAGAAATTAATAACATTTTGACAAATATTTGAATATTATTTTGACGAATTTTCGGTATAATCTCATCTCTCATCTTACTTTACGAGCTGGTTTTTTTCCCTAAGTGTATTTTTATTAGTATATATAACACAAGGGCTGAACAATCCCAGGCCTAACCCATAGATGGCGATAGTTTTATTACATTCACTACTTTTTCAGTTAGCATTAATTTTCAGTAAATATTTGTTAAAATTTCATGACATTCTACTTATTAGTTTGTGATTTATTGTGCTAAGAGTGGCACTAGTTTTGTTATTTCCAAAACAATGGAACAAAACCAAATTCCTGTTTTAATTTAACACTGCTTTTTGATAGGAAACAATTCAGTTCGAGCAAAGCAATGGCTTGAAATGTGTTATAAGGATTCCGCTCCATCAGAAACAACAATAAAACTTTGGCTTATTGACTTCAGACGTGGTTGTAGAAACACCGATGATGCGGAACGTAGTGGATATCCAAAAAATATCTACAAATAGTTTTGAATGATCAAAATGAGAAGTTGCGTGACTTTACTAACAACGTAAAGATATCAAAAGAACCTGTTGGTTTTATATTGCTTCACCATCGGACTATGAGAAAGCTCTGCTTAGAATGGGTGCCACACTTGCTCACATTTGACCAAAAACAAGAACATCTTGATGATTCTGAGCAGTATTCGGCCCTGTTTAGACATAACAAACAGACATTTTTCCATCGATATGTGACAACGGATGAAACATAGATCCAAAATGATCATCATCGGAGTGGACAGCAACTGGTAACAGGCCTATTTTGAGGCAAAAGATATATTGTTCGACAAAAGTGGTTTTGAAATGTTAGAGTGGCGCTGAAATGATTGTGTGGCTCTTGATGGAGCTTACGCTGATGAATAAAGCTAATTTTGAAGAAAAAAATGCATTTTCTTTATTGCATCCGGGACTTTTCAGTCATGTGTAATATATTTGATCATTTTTAGAAGTTTAAATCCGGTTTACTAACTGATACCGCTTGCAAGCGGTTTATTTTCAATTACCTTAAAACCGAAACCCACGCTATGTATTTTCGTAATAAGGTTTTTTGTTTTAATTCGCCAATATCAACATAAATAGTAAGTGTAACACCCATACAGCGTTGCGGAACCCGGTCGAGACAATCGATCGTTAATTTTTAGAAACAGAAAATTATGTTAAACCGTACGTGTCAAGGTTCCAGTTTTTCGAACCAAAGGCGAATTTTCTTCCGAACCGTGACACAGTACCAGCACTTTTTTTGTTTTCGATCGATTGTTTATTATCGATGCAACAACAGGTATTTCGCGTGTTGATTTCGTAAAAGTGACAGATGGAGAACCACGAAAAATGGTATTGTGTCTTATATGGGACACGAAAAAGGTCAAAATTTGTTGTTTCGTGTCGTTGAACCTGTTGTACTTTCGGCCTTTTCTTGTTATTTCATCTTGGTCTTTATGTTGAGCGGTTATTAGATTAAATTCGCAACACTTATATATAATGAGTCATATGTACAAACTATGAAAGAATATAGCAAACCAATGTGAAAAAATTAACCTTAAAATGATTAATCTGTAACTAACAAAATCATACATTTTATAATTTAGCCGTTTTGTTAAAATATTTTTATTAATATATATTTTAAGGTCTCTTTTTTACCAATGAGGGTTTGTTTGGAATGGACCTTCTGTTTAACGTGGGCTACGAACCTCGGTCTTCAACATTAAACCAACCGACTGGCGGGTGACCAACTTAGAAGTCATTCCAGAAATATCCGGTCTTATCCAGCCTTCTCTCTGACGTGACTGGGACACTTCCTTGTCGGATTTTGCACTCTTGCTTAGGATAATTACAAATATTAAACAAGCACAAACATAATAAACTAAATTTAAACATAAATTTATGACCATGTTCCAGCAGGATTCGAACCTGCGACTATCGCAATAGTAGGTGGACCGTCTTGTCGCCTTTATGACTACGCCAACCAAGACGGCAAGTATCTTTTTACTAATTACAACTTTCATTAGATATCCTTAGTACAATCTTAAATTACAAAATTAATTTATTACTACTGTTCTGTTCTACTTGCCTTAATATACAAGCAAAGCGAGTACGGGATTAATAAATTTGTAAGTATTTCCCAAATTAACACTTAAACACTAAAGGAGTTGCTGTGGTTTGGTTTGCATCAATCTTATGATTTCCTTCGTGTTGTCCAGTAGCTGTAATGCATAGCTCTAAATTAGCAAAACTTTTATCGGGGTCACCGTGCACTACTTCGTTGGTTACGTAGCGATAAGCATTGGCAATTAATCGTAGAACTTTCTTTTGGGGGCGTTGGATTACTAGTTGGTTTGATGTTTTAGTGCAACCCCATATTTGCACACCGTAGGTCCTTATTGGATTTATAACTGACTGATAAACCAATCTCTTTAATTTTAGGTAAAGTTGAGAGTATCTTCCGACTAACTAAGTTTCTTGATTTTGAGTTTAATCTACTTTGCTTTTGCCTAACATGTTTCCAGTTTAATCTACCATCGAGATATATTTCGAGGAATTTACCTTAATAAGCTTGATGACTGAGGCATCCGTCAAGTGACATAATTAGGTTTCTGTCATTTAGCCTCAACGCAAATCTATAAAAGCTCTATCCCATTTGTAGATCTTGTTGGCCGCTACTTGTACTTGTTGTATATTCTTAGACAGAGATACATCTTTTGCCATTATAACTCTGTCGTCAGCAAATATTCCAAGTAGTGTTTCTTTTGTTGTTGAGATATCAGCAGTATAAAGCAGATATAGAGTTGGTCCCAAGACACTACCTTGTGTAGCTCCAGCCGAAATATGTTTAAGTGTTGAGAATGTTTTATTAAATGGCCGTTGATAATTAGTTTAAATTAAATTAAATGCGTATTGCTTGTTAACAGACATTCATAACAGTTTTCCGTTATTAAATTCATTTTAGATGTCTGTACGTCATCAGAAAAACCCTCAACGACTATAGTTATGGGTAACTTAGCCAATGACATCTACCCACTCAAAAATCCGCTTCAGTTTTAGAACGTGTTGTAGTTAGTTGACCGAAGGATCATTAAAATCGCATGCAAAAGAAGGAAAAAAACTACAAAATGATTTAGGTGAAACACAGAATGTCATTGTGACATTTAAATTATCTCGCCGTCGAAGGTGGGACGGTTCGATCAAGGTTAATTCAGTAGGTGGTACCGGGGATCGTAGATAAGTAAATGAATCACGATCTTCGGTTCGGTTACTTACAGGAAGTCAACGAAACGATCGAATACACGCGTGGCGTTGCACGGACGTGAAAGTGCTTGTGGGAAAAGTTATCATTCATCTGTTGTTCTCATAACGGCATTCACAGTAGTGGTACAATCGTAGTATCTGTTAATTAGACGGTTATTCAAGCCTGAATTTATTCTTGCAGCACTGAAATTTTCTCACCAGGCGAGAATTATAGAAAGCTCGTGTCATAGTGCGAAATAAAACAAACAGAATATGTTCCAGTTTAATAACCCTAGGCAGGTAAGTTCACACTAAATTATTAAACATCCAAGCCACGAGAATTCAAATATTTTGATTCTCTTTCAATTCTTGATGAACTAGGTAAAAATCGAATACGACTTGATCACATCCAAACCTAAACTTTCTCAGGAGAATGAGAATGAATGAATCAGGAGAATATCAGACATGTCCTTTCTCAAATTGGATACAGATAGGACCAAGAAAGACCTTTTCTTCATTAATTTTCAAATTATATGAACTTGTAGTGTGAATATAGCGATATAGTCATGAAAAAGTTTTACTGGTAAATAATAAGCTGCTGCGGTTTTTATTGAAGAAATTTTTAGCGCGTTACAGCTGCAGTGAATATTAGTATAGATACGGTCACTGAAATATCTGAAAAAATTAAAAATGTAATCTTGGATTCACCGAAAAGAAACTCATGTAATACGAAGCAGGTTACGAAACAAGATCAGTTTGATGTTAGCTTTATCATGGTTCAAATATTTGAAATATATAAAAACAGGGAGTAGTTTTGTTCAATATAAACATAAATTAATACAATTATTTCAGAGGAAACGGATAGTCTGGAATGGATCTTTGAAGGATGTAGAAAATCCCTTCATACATTATTGGGTAATATAGCATTTAAATGGTGTAAAGATGAGGAATTTCCAGACATTGCTTTTAAAAGAATACAATTTTTAAAAGCATATAACAATAGTAAGGAAGACTTTACAATTTGTGTGTTCTGATGAGACTTTGATATTTCAGAATGGGACATTGGATCACTCATGGCAAGACGATAGTAGAAATAGTGTTAAGAAAACCAACGTTGATGGAAAAGGGTAAACGTTGGAATAACAATTGATTATGTTTTATTAGTCATAACATTAATTTAATTCTTTTATTAACAGATATATTGTTCTTCATCCTGGAAACAGAAATGGTTAAAACACCTTCGGTTTGCATGAACTCGATCAGACATACTGAAGATGAAATTGACAAATAATGGAATTGTAAAAAATTTTAGATATACTAGAAATTAACAGCTTAGTTATTCACTTGAATGAAACTTTTTGAATAAGGGATTATGATTCATTGCTGACAATTTCTAAGGGTGAGGAGAGTGGAAACAAATGGGTGGATATATAATTAATATATGATAACTTTATTGTAAGGAAAACATAAATTATACATGAGCTTTAAAAGTTAAAATGTGTGTAGAGAGAAATAATATTAACTGTTTTGCAGATATGGCAAATGCATTTGGGAGATGCAATGATTAAATCTATGAAGAAATATGTATACAGGTAGTAATAGAACAAATTAAGTAGGAAAGAAACCAATAACTAAATGTAAAATGTAAAAATGCTCTAAAGATAATAAACCACAATCCTAACCTAAGAACTATTATAACAGTATAATTAATTGTAGTTTTATGCCCTTCTATAATATACGCGTTAGATGTACTATAACGTTAAAATAAATTATATTCGATAACAGTTTTGTTTCATTATTTTCTTTAGATTAAAATTTTATTATGTCAGAGTTAATAATTTAGATGACGTGAGTTCACTATCTAATTGAACGGACTATCGATATATTTTTTAATCAATTGCAGCAAGAAAAATGGAGGCTAACTCGCAAGAGAACGGTATTGATAACTTTAATCGCAGTATCAAAATAAGATAAATATAATATTGTATAATAATAACTAAAATATTGTATAATTGTATCACAAATTGGTATAAATATATATCGATGGATTTCATTTTTAAAAGCATATGGTAGTTGCCTCATTTCTATTTCTTTGTCTATACGAAATATAATAACTCATATTTAATATTAAGCTTTATTTAAAGAACATAATAATTAATAAACAAATGGACTTGATTAATTTGATTAGCTTTTAATTATATTATTCTACAATCTCTTTCGCTTATGCTCGATTTTACTCGCACTCTTGGGTACATTATTATTAAAAACAATGAAAAAAAATAATGCAAGTAATTTATCTTGGCATTTTAAAAATAAACTCACTTCCTATTTATATAACTTATTAACAGAACGTTTAAATTAATGTTATTATGACATTCTCTTGTGGCTATACTTTTTTTATGTCATAATTTCTTCGAGGAATCTCTTTTTCGAATTTCTTCTACCCAGGCGGGTTCTACACAGATGGAACAATTCAAGCATATCCCAGGTCTGATTAATAAAATCAGCAACTTTTGCGTGAAGTTTAAGTATAACATCATCAAAAAACTAATTTTCTTCCTTTTCTTCCAATCAGCGTCCCTCTAATTTTTATCAATTGCAGCAAAGATAAATGGAGGCTAAACCGCAAGAGAACGGTATTGATAACTTTCCATGAAAGTACATTCACGTTTGTAAATAGCCAGTAATTCTGAGAACCAAATCTGGACTATACGGTGATGTGAACCATCGTTTTTATCTTAAGGCTATTTTGAAAATATTAAAAATTACTTCAGTAAATCTACTGTAACTTTTAAACTAAGCATAAAACTGTCATGAAATATTGATACATGATATTTTAAGGTTAGGTTTGGAAAGTTAGGAGTTGGTGTCATCTACAAGACAGATTCCAGCTTATTTAGTGAAGTGTTACATATCACACAACACGAATGTTACTTTAATTATGTCACCAAATTTAATTATATTTTTTTCTCCTTACATTATGGTATATTTGGGTTGATTTTATGTATTGATAATTCCGTCATTAAATTGATTCATGGTTTTTTATTAGATTGAGTTAATAAACGTAGGGTTGTTATTAATACTATATAAATAATTTTAATTTCTAAAACCAATTTGAAACTTTACCTGAAAAACTATATGTGATAAGTTATTTTCATCCCTATCAATCGGTGCCAATAGCTGTAGCCTCTTTTCGTTCAAGAAAAACAACGGTGGTCCTTTCGGAAACGACAATTCGAGGAAGATATCCACATTAGGTTCTCCAACTATGGGTATCTCTCGAGGTGTAGTTTCTTGACTAATCGCTGAAAATGTGTATGGTTAGAATCAGATCAAATATATCAATACATATCAATGAATATAATAAGTTTTTAATTTTCAGATTGAATAAGGGTTGCCTTTTATATTTTGGAATAGTGCTAAACTAATATTGCTGAAGCTTACTTTCTACGCACACAGAATGTTTTAGCCGTAAATTTAAATGAACAAATTCAGCACGACTTTTGATTGATTATGTTTGGCTCTATGATACATGTACGCTATCAAGGTTTTCAAATACGATAGGTAAATTCTACATGTTTCTCCTGGAAGAAGCGCCAGTTAATTTAGAAACAAATCCAGAAACGCAAATCATAGTAGTTGTACATGTATGTTAAATGAAAGGTGAACGAATTTCTCCCGGTATGTATCGAAATCGATCTTTTGGATAGAAGACGTAGCTTCGAAGAGGATATGGATTATAACCATATACCAACATTGTTCGAGGTCAGAATTGTTGCTGTCGATCAGCAGCTGTAGCGAGATTTAAATGTTCGTAGAGAAGTTTATTACATGAGATGATTTTCCTAAACATTTTGACGTTGGTTCGAGTTTCAGTGGGTTGTTGTCTAGGTACAGCATTGAATACCTATGAAGTCAATATTGAATGAATTCTGACTGTGATAGTTGCATCATTATTAATATTCAATGTCTTACAAAATTGATCCTAATGCAGTATAAAAAAAGAAAGGTTCAGTGACAACATTTTGAATGTTTTTAAATATGATAAATGCTAAATTAAAAAGGCAACCGTCATACGTAATGATATAATCTTATTAAAAAAATTAGTAATGTGTAAAACATTCCATGAATTAATTAAGACTTCTAATAAGTCAATTATTAATGATTTCGTATTTAATTGAGTATTATATATTAAAAAAATTACTTTGGTAATGTAATTTACACGTTTCTTTTAACACAAACAGATTGCATTACAGTTTATCCGAACTGTAGTTGACATGGTGAAAGTTAAATGCTAAGTAGATAGTGTTTTCCGTTATTTAATGTTAAATTACAAAATGTTTGTTTACTTACACGATCCTTGACTTTCCTCGATATCTAAGATGATATTCGACGCTCCATTCTCCACATCGCATAGCCCTGTAAATTAAAGCATTTTGTAAGAGGAGAAGAAAATACAGTGTTTACAGCGGTGTTTCTTTTATATTGACAGTAGCTTAAAGGGGATATTTTAGTCAAGAAAACAGAAGAATATATATTTTCGCACATTTTTTATAGTTGGTGTTAGAACAAGAGTATTGAAGAAAATTTCGAGAAGTGTTATAACAATTTTTTTAAAACTGTAAATCTTTATGGATCAGTGTTCCATAGTGACTCTGCTGAAAACATTGTGTCCACTAAAAGACAAAGAATTGGCAGTAACTGAACCTATATATGAAAGCATTTGGGCTGAGAGACCTATAACAGGTCAATTGAAAAGTCTCCGGCCTACCACAGTAAAACGCATTTTTTTGGCAAAATTAGTCTTTTTTATTCAACATAATTCCTTTCAAGCATGATACACTGATTATAGCGACCTTTCAACTTTTCAATGCCAATTTCTTAGTACGATTTGTACTTTGCTTCAAAACAGGCCTCAGTTTCGGCGATCACCTCTTCATTCGACGAGAATTTCTTCCCAGCGAGTATTCTTTTGAGGTCTGAAAACAGGAAATAGTCGCTGGGAGCCAGATCTGGATAATACCGTGGATCAGGAAGCAATTTGATGCCCAATTCATGGATTTTTGCCATTCTTTTTGACTGACTTGTGACACGGTGCATTGTCTTGGTGAAGTAGCACTCTCTTCTCCTTCAAATGCGGCCGTTTTCGGCGATTTCGTCCTTCAGGCGGTCCAAAAACGCTATGTAATAGTCTCTGTTCTCCTTCCTTTTTCAAGGTAGTCAATGAAAGTTTGCCATGCGCATCCCAAAATAGAGACGCCATAACCTTGCCAGCAGACCGTTGCGGTTTCTCACGCTTTGGAGCGGTTCATCGTGTGCACTCCACTCGGATGAGTGTCGAATGGACTTCGGAGTGAAATGATGGAGCTATGTTTCATCCATTGTCATATATCGACGTAAAAACTCGGGTTTATTACGCTTGATCATCTTCAGACACCGCTCCGAATCATCAACTGGTCGTTGTTTTGGTCAAAAGTGAGCTCGCACGGCACCCAATTTGCACAGAGCTTTCTCATACCCAAATATTCGTGAATGAGATGATGTACACGTTTAGTTGATATCTTTAGAGTGACTGCTATTTCATTCAGTTTCAATTTACGGTCATTCAAAATCATTTTGTGGATTTTTTAATGTTCTCGTCGGTAAATCAATAGCAAAAGGTGCTTCACTCAAAATTCACAAACTAATGATCCGACAGCTGTCAAACTTATACACGCATCATTTGAGGGTAAGAGCTAACTAAAAAACATATGGATTTAATTCTAGTAGTGCCATCTATGTGTCAGGCCCGGGACTTTTCAATTGATCTGTTAACTATAATAACTCATTAAATGTATTTAGATTTCTTTCTATATTTGCTCATTATTTAATTTTTGACCAGTTGTTTCCTTCAAACAATAATCGAATATATTATCAGACATTCATCGGTAGATATATCTTTTGTTGCCAATTGATGACATTCATATATTCTGTCTGCGAATCTTGATATTACATCTGATATACTACATTTTTGGAGCGAGAATGTCTTACACTGCCCACTTTTTACAGTTCAGCAGCTAACATATATCTTGATAACGTGACTTCACTTTTACTTTGGATATACTATTGTTAGTGTGTTGGTCTAGCCTGGCTTGATAGTTTTTAGTGTATGTGTCAATTTCTTTCTTCAATGTTCGCAGATCTAAATCTAGGTACACGTATTTATTGCTTATGTAAGATGGAGTATTGAATATAGTTTTCATCGTTTTCGATGTTATTGTGGCTATTTATCCAATATACTGCCAAATTCAGGTTGTAAAAATCAACATTCCTTCTTATTTTATCCCACTTAAAAAGAGACAGAATGCTGCCTGATGCGTTGGAACATGTAACCAAATCAATCTATAAAATTTGATTTGTGTTGGTACTGGTCGACCCTGTTGTCAAATGTTTACAAAATTCTTTAAGACGTTAGTGATAATAATTAGAGGTTATAGACCTGCAAACGTTCTAAACCAAAAGTCTAATCTGATGCGGCAATACTGCGATATGTATTGGTTGTTTTATTGTAGACTATATCATTTTATTAGAATGTTAAATAACATTAGATACACTAATCAACCATTAGTTGAATAATTTTCCAACTCCTTATTTGTCTTTAGTTTTTCCGTGATATATATCATTAAAATGTTTTTTATTTATTTCTCTCTTCCATATTTTTTACATGTATTTGTGTACTGATCATTAATGGGTCGAATACGCGGGACTTAATGTAATAATATATTATTGATACTGTAAATGATACGCGAAACCTTACAATTCCTTAGTTCAGAAACTTGATAGAATATATAGGGTGTATAAATTCGGCGAGCAACTTTGACAACAAAATTTACGTATTCCCTCTCGAAAAAAATGTAGTTTTTGAAGTTTTCTACGAATCAACCCTTTTTTTGATATTTTTATAAGAAGTTAACCACTACTCAGACAGGTCACATCTAATATGTCGGAACCATCAAAAATCAGGACTAATGTCTGGAGAATATGGCAGGTAGTATTTCCCATTTTAATGTTTCCAACTATGTTTTCACAAGTTTTGCAACATGTGGTAGAACGTCATCACGTTGAAGTATAACATTGTTGTGTCTTTAATCGTATTTCGGCCATTTATCGCGCAATCGTATCAATGGTAGTCGAGAGCGATCCGCATTAATAGTTTCACCGAGTAAAGCCTTTATATTATCGTCTTGATTTTTTTTGGCTGTCCATAATGCGTTTTGCCTTCGGTTTCAAAACACCCCTTTTAAAAACGAATATTCACATTTTGAAATTGATTGACCATAGTTGCCATGAGCTTCACGCATCCTTTAAAATTAATTTGTAGGCCTGATACGCCAAATTAGTCATACTTAAGCTTTTGAAAGTTAACATTACGAGATGCTTTTAAAAGAATGGATTCTCTAAATCCATAGACTAAATTAAAATTTAGATTTAATATAATAATAAATAAAAGAAAAATAAATGCTATATTTCGTTGAATATAAGAAATTTATTCGCTATAGGTAATATTTTTATATAATAACCTCAAGAAGCAATAATATAATAAATCAATACAACCATACCTATATGCAAATACCTGTTTCGATTTTCTCTTAATTGATGGTTGTACAATATAGTACTACTGGTATTGCGCATATTAATTTCCGTTTTTTGTGGTAGAGTTATATAAATCTTGAATGATTAACATTGTTAGTATATGGCCTTGGCGTGCTTTTTTAATTATTATACTTTGCTGGGTAAGTCAAGAACGATATCTTATCTAAGAAACCTGAGTACTTATTCGCTACATGTATAATTATTTTTCTTTAATTAAATGCTGTTATGTCGGGTTGGTACATATTTTTGAATGTGATAATAGAATGTTTGTCTTTAATCATCAACATCATTAAATTGTTGGTGAAATAATTCATAATATTGCATACATTTGTTCATACAGTAGAAGCTCATTATCAATAATATATACAGGATTGTAGAACAACTAATTTCGAGCTTTTTCATATATAATTTTATAAATAATGTTTGTCAAAATGAATTTATTATTATACACATTTCATACTCTTATCAGTATGTCGTTTTGATTGATGGTCTTTAGCCACATATCTGATAAAACCACTGTAGAAGAGAATATTATAGTTAATAAAATGTATATTTATTGAAAATTATTTCTTTCCCCTCAACGTTCTGAAGATTCCCCTTAAGAAGAAGTTCGGATCAAATGAAGAAGTGATGAAACAAAATGTATGCTTGTTTTGGGAGCATAGACAAAAATAATTAAATATTATATAGATGAATAAATTTGAATTTCTAAAATATATATTTTTCTTAGACAAACAGGAGATCTATTGAAATACAACCGTAAATAATAAATGTACTTTTTATAGTTTCTGAATGTTTTCTGAAAGGTTTTGAATAGTTTGGAAGTAGTGTTTGGTCAATTTATTGGTGCTAATCGATGTTATATATAAATAAAAATACAACGTGTGAAAGTAAATCTTGTTAACTATAGAAGCCAATGTGATAAATGTGTAGTAAACTTCTTTTAGAATAGTTAATATTTAGTATCAATAATGGGATCATTGAGCAACTACCTTAAAAATGTCAGGATACTTAATCCCATGAGAACATATTTTAAATTAACATATTTTGGTAAGACTATGGTACAAATTCATTATATAATACATGTCTGGTGCTTGCTTGAATCCTGATCATTTTACACATTCAGAATACATATATTAAGAAAAAATGGTAGACTGTATATTAATTCAAATAATTTTCACAATTTCTTACAATCATTCTGGCAAAATGTATCGATACCGAGTCGAAATAACTATGTTCGTTTGGCAGCTATCTAATTAACGAGCCTTATATTTCCTTCGCCACACCGTATGCCAGCTAAGCCATAGGTCAACGATCTTAATAAGCAGAAATCAGGAGGCTCTAGGTCTGGTGAATACGCAAGGTCCATCAGAACATAAAAATTCTTGTATCGTGTGGCTGAACTTTGTAAAAATTCATACAAAAAGATGATTTTGTGTCTGTTAGTTGTTAATGGTGGTATTTTTAGCAGGAAACCGTTTTAGTTTCGTACGATTTTAGTAGCTCGTAATATATCATAGCTCACTGATTCTATCATATATACGCTAAGAATTTGTGACCATGAATATTTCCATTCAGTGTTGATGTGGTTCTCAAAGCCTTTTGGTATTTGGCATTATTGTAGTAGATCTATTTTTATCACCATTCACAATAGGCTATACAAAATCATTCTGCTTTGCTAGACAAGCAATGAAACTGCTGGAAAAAACGGTAGTGATTTTCCTTACTTTTCGGTCTTTTCCAACCCATGTAAACTACTGAAACCAATTAACTCAACAGTTGCCAAGCGATCTGAAAGTGCTTTAAGAATTTGAACTGGATTTTCGTCCAATATGTCTTGAAATTCAATAACTTCGAGTTTATTAATAAATAATAAAAGTAATGAATGACTAAAATGATATTTTGAATAATTTAATAATACTAAATGGAAAACTGTTTTAGTATGTAGAGAAATGTTAAATATCATTGAATTTAACAGTTAGGTTAGATTGTGTAAGAGTTGCTTGTATTGATACATAATATTTCACCGTAGCTCTGATGTTGAATAACAAGTTTGCATCTCGATTGGTCTAAAAAATAAGAACAAAACTTTAATTAATTATCAGAGGCTTTTATTTTCTCCGCGATGAAACCATTATAGATACCGACTTCTAGACTACTTTGTCTGATTCTGTTCGGTATTTTTGCTTTGTTTTCTTTCGCCTCTATTGCTTGTTCTTGTGCTCCTTCTGCGCGCTGTGACGATCAAGATCGCATCATCAAAAAGGTAAGATAACGCGCAGCTATAAATAACACGGCCACTAGCAAAATGAAGATATGGTTGTGCAATTACTCCATAAGATCATTAACATTAATGGCAAGGGAGTGTCCCATATTTTAGGTATATTATGGAAGGTACAGCGAGGTACACCGGGCCAGTGGTGATGAGAATCGAGACAAAACTGATTCATGTTTAATTAGATATATATTATTATTATTACATATTATTATTATTATTAGATAAGAGATATTAATATGAAATAGGTTTTGCTAGAGAATATGTTGGAGTTAGAATGATGGATGATAGATTCCTAAATTCAATGTTCGTATTGAGATTTTGTAAAAGGGTTTGTTATTACCTTACACTTTTATTGGCTTCAAGTAAACATCTTAAAGATTGATAACTTTCAGCTAGCGGTTCCTAATAGACGACTTTAAACTGACATATATTCAGTAATACTTATTCAGTGAAGCCATACTATAGCGTGTTTATGCCGTAACAATTAACATAATATTCTAGATATAGAGACTGTTTCACTGGTTTGCGTAGTCAAAAATCAAGAAGGTAATTTTTATCATGTTTGGTATTTTTTGAGAAATTTGAGTGCTAGAATTGGCTTTTCTCAATTTCTTTCCGAATGTTTCGATATTCGACAGGAATCAGCTCTTAACAGCCAAAGGGTGGAAAAGCTGATGCAATACTGAAATATTGTAGAGTAAATCGGCATGTTTCTTTTGAACCATTTACAGAAAACTGGTTACTAAAAGAAGCTCGGTACTTGGTTTCTACATGAGTTAAAAGTGAAAAATTGAATGGATCTAATTTTCATTTGTGTAAAAGATTATTGTTTTTGGATATTTGTTATAATTCGTTGATTAAATGTCGTCATTAATGACAGTGAGCTATAACTGTTTTAGTCTGACACATTGTTGACTTCTTCTTCGATGATGCTCAATTAGACGATATAAAAAACATGCAAGATGTATGCAAAATAATAATTTTTCTTCTAATATAATAGAGTCTAGCGGTATATTTTATTGTTTTTCCATCTGACATAAATTAAAGATGTGAATGAAACCCATTTGAGGGGTGCAAGAATAGTTTTATACAAATGCAATGTAGAAATAACATCACAGTACCTAAATATATTAAAGCAAATTATGCTTCTATTCATTTTTTAGCTCGATTTGCACGACAATACGAGGAAAGTTTGATAAGTCAGTGATTTCACATTAACAGTTCCGATGCAATTATATTTTAATTATAGAGGGATAATGTACGATATGATTTACGAGATAATATTAGTTATAATTTGTGATAATATACAATATCGTATTGTATCGAATGTTTGGTGAGGCCAGGCGTAGTAAGAAAGATACCGCGGAACAGAGAAAACACATGGTTAGCATGGCATGTCGCTTCGATTCGTTGTCGCATGCTTCGGATGATGGAGATACAGGTACGACAGGTGTAAGAAATTAAACTTGGTGGAAAACCCCTTATTGTGACCATAACTATAAAGGTCCAAAAGTCTCGATATCGTGGAATACTCGAAAAAGATATACAGACAAGAACTGTATGGATATGTGGAAAAAATTCTCTACAATAACACCCTTCGGTTTGGATGAACTCCACCAGATACATAAGATTAAAATGACAAATGGTAGATTTTTAGTGTTGGAATGGAAACTAACGGCTTATTTATAGCCTTTAATAGTGCCTCAAAATAATTATAATGTAATGCTGACCAAGGTGAGAGTGGAAACAACTAAAGATGAATGTTAATGATGAATAATTAATATAAGATAATCTGTAGAAAATCGTACTGTAAATATGGATGTAGGAAGGAGTAATACAGTGATATCAGAATGTTTTGACGAGAAAACACAGTAGCGAAGGAAACAAAGACTTAATATAAAAAGGTAAATATGTTCTCTAATGAAAATAAAATATGTTACTTAGATGTACAATTATAACTTAGGTGGATTAAACCTCTAGGAGACACCATAGTTGCTTTAGGAAAGAGTGAAAGAGTTTAAATGCAAATATAATGAAATAACTCTAATCTACAAACTATTGTGACTGTTTAATTAACTGTAGCTTAAGTCATTAATTAAATAATAAAAAACATTAGATGTACTATAATTTTAAAATAAATTATATTTTATAATATTTTTGTTTCATTATTTTATATATATTAGAGTGTTGTTATAAAGCAAAGCTAAAATAATCTAAAATGAATAAAATGTGAACGTTAAATGCGACAACATTCCATCGCCATAAACTGAGATGACACGAGCTCAGTGCTACTTTGGATAGATTATAGCCAACCAGGATTATAGACTACGCATAACTATATGTTAATCGCACTAGCATATCAGCTGGGCCGTGTGTCTTGGCTCGTAAACTGTTACGTTATACCGCTGCGCTTCATCTCGCGACCAACTGACCAAATTTAAAAAATTTGCAAGCTGGATGGGCTGGTTTCCAAGACGCGGAGTATGCGGCCTACATTTTTAATTTTGCCGTCGATCCTTTTTCTTTCGTTTTCCTGCGCTCGCGTCGACGCGACATCGAAAATAAGGCCATTCCTGCCCGATAATCGATCGGCAATTATCGCCGCCGCTCTACCGGAAACCTTAATCGCGGGAAAACGGCGCCATCTCGCTTTGTTATCGACGATGTTTTATCGATAAAAAAGGAAAATCATAAGAACATGGTCGATGTGTAACTTAAGGAAAAAAAAAACGTTAACTTGTTAAGCAATCTGAATCATATCACATATCAAAATCCTTTTAGTCAGCGTCTCTTTTGATAATAATAACACAAGTGTACATGTTTTCATGGACCTGAGCAAACAAAAGCCAAGTTTATAAAGTAAATTTTGATGCTGAATACTGGTGGTGGCTCCCGATAAACATTTTAAGGTGTTCTGCAATTCTTGCAAAAAAAACTTGCCTATTTTTTCCATACTACGTTCTTTTCTGTTCGCGAATTTGGTAATCATTTTGCCATTAAAATGTTAAAATTAGCTGTTAATATTCGGCAAATGAATTTCTGAGAAACGTTTTGATGTGCTTTAGTGTTTGGGTCTCTGATGTTGTTATGAATATACGGTGGATGAGAAGGCAATTCGAAACCCAATTCATGGATTTTTGCCATCCTTTTCACTGACTTGTGACACGGTGCATTGTCTTGGTGAAGCAGCACTTCTTTTTCTTGCAGCGGCCGTCTTTCTGCGATTTCGTCGTTCAAACGGTCCAATAACACTATGCAATAGTCGCTGTTGATGGTCCTTCCTTTTTCAAGGTAGTTAATGGAAATTATTCCATACGCATCCCAAAATACAGACGCCATAACTTTGCCAGCTGACTGTTGCGTTTTCCCACTCGCATGACTGTCGATTGGACTTCGGAGTGAAATGACGGAGCCATGTTTAATCCATTGTCACATATCGACGCAAAAACTCGGTATTATTACGCTTGATCATCTTCAAACACTGCTCCGAATCATCAACTCGTCGTTGTTTTTGGTCAATAATGAGCTCGCGCGGCACCCACTTTGTACAGAGCTTTCTCATACCCAAATATTCGTGAATGATATGATGTACACGTTCAGTTGATATCTTTAGAGTATGTGCTATTTCATTCAGTTTCAATTTATGGTAGTTTTCGTCTGTAACAACCTCTATTGGGCGTCCACTGCGTTCATCGTCTTCGGTGCTCATAATCTTTGATGGTTGATTTTCCTGAAACAGTGTCCGGAAACTCGACATCAAGCCAAGTTTTTACTTCGTTTTTACCAACTGTATTTTTTCCCTTCAAAAAGCAATATTTTATCAACACGCGAAATTCCTTTTTATCCATTTTTTTCACAATAACAAAAGTTACTTCACTCAAGGGTTTAATTATAACGGGTTCGAATGATGCGGAAAATACTTCAATCCCCACTTCTATTCGTTTGGGTGAATTATCAGAAATGCCAGGAATGTCTTGTAGATTGCCCAAAAATACACGTACCTGCCTGCTTGTAGAAGCAGATTTAGACATAATAAAATTTAATTGGTGCACATATCAGTGTACATAGTGAGCAAAGGGATACTTTTTTAACTTGAATGGTTGTATGTTGGCCGCTCATAACTGCTGCTCTATCATAGCTTTGTCAGATTTTTCAGGAATTAAGTAGTTCCAAAAAACACTCAATAAGCTCACCATCGTGAATATATCTAAAAATAACTACAAGTTTACAATTTACAGCAACATCATTTCTTTCGTCTGCCACGATCGCCAAAAATTGAGAATTATTAATTTGCTCAATTATTTGTTCATCACTAACTTCAAGCATACACTGTAACACATTGTTCTGTATTTTTTTTGAGGTGCTTTAAATTCTGAAACATTTTTTAGGTGCTCACTTCAGTCGAAAAAATTATTACTCAACAAAAGATCCCCAGAAACATCGCCCTCCTCAAGTCACCGAAGAGTCAATTCAAACGCTCCAGAAAATGTAGTGTAATTTATGATTTTTAATAAAACATACCTATTCTTTACCACATTTTCATTATGTGTTTGTATATTTATTCAATACGGAGAATCTAACTATGCTATAATATTGGTTGACCCTAGTAATGCAAATTCCATACAATGATGAAGATTTATTTTAGAGTTTTCATAACTTTTTATTTTCAAACTTAAGTCCCATAGATCGGTGACCCCTTTTTCAGATGTAGTGTTAAGAAACTATTGAATTTTCAAGATATCAAACCGGGGATTATATTAAAATGATATTATATTAACTTTGGTTGTTGTTGAGTGTCCTATATGGGGACCGCTTCATTTCCAGTAAGTGTCCGTGGATTTGGGAAAGAAAATGGGATGAGATGGACAATTTTTATATTCATCTTATGGAAATATTAAACTTTCCTAATATATGCTATTTATTAGAAATGATCAGTTGATTATCAAGATTTTGCGAGAAAAATTGTAAGTATTGTCACAAGTATTATAAATATTTACCTTTGCAATAAACCATCAATGGTAAAGCCAGCAAAATTGGGTATAACAAAATGTTGGTATGAGCCATTCCACATATCTGAAAAAACAAAAAATTAAAATAAATAAATCATCATTCAATTTAAATTATTTAATGCTATTTAACAAAAGAGCTACAACCAATCATGTCAATAGACAAAAATAATTATAATAAAACATATTATGTTTATTTACAAATAGCAGATCCTTATTTCAGAAGTCTTCCATCCGACTTAGCTGGATGTTGATAGCTGTCTAAAAATAAAACAAATACTCGACAACATTTATGAAGAATTTCAATAAAATATTTGATATTTGTTGATTTAAGTATATATATGAATCACAAACCTTTATTACGAATTTATGAAACCAAAGAAAATAGATTAAGAACAAATATGTCAATTCATTGTTACAGTAGAGAAAGGTAGTACGGTACGAACAGTTGGCTTGAACTAATCAAGCTTCTGCGATGTTTGATATTATATCTAAATTTCTGTAGGATATTATAAGTTACACTATCTAAAGCAACATTTCTAGTTTCACACTGTGACTCTCTAGTCTTCTCTTTCAACATTAATTTCATAAAATTTGGGATTTTTGTAATAGATTATTCACGCCCTACACTGAAAAAGTTTTAGTCTCTAATCGTTCAAATAACAGTCGACAAAGAGAGCTAGTACATATATCCGGAATTAAAAAGAACATTACCAAAGGATCATTCTGGTTAGCGACTTCAAGAAATGCATGGATTGGGTAAATCAAACAGGATTTCAACAATTTATATATCTCTTTATTGAACACGCATATAGAGCAGCCCTTTATAAGCCCATGATCATATGTCGACCATTTGCCGCTGCTTTAAAATAGGTAGGAAAGCTCTAGGTTGGTAGTCTAAGTGTAAGTTGCCTGTGTGAGATTAAAGTGAGATTAGTGAGTGAGATGAGAGAGATTTTCGAAATTCATAACTTTTGGTATTTGATTTCACATACATTCCTGTTGAGATTTATAGTAATGCTGCTCTGTAATTGTCCAATTGCCAACTATTTAAAAGCTGTGATTTGATGATGAACGGAAACACAATTCAAGAAACTTTCAGGTAGCTTATAAATTGATGTTTTCAAACATTTACATGTGAGGAGAAAAGTTCAAAAAGAGAGAAATGGATTTTCGAAGCATTTCAACGTCCTGATTTCTTTATTTTACAAACAAAAATAATATTAGGTGCTGTGTTCCGGCTGTCGATGAAAAACGAAAAGAACTGCCACAATCCCAAGTGAAAAAAGACATAAGTTAGACAAGGAAAAAAGATAGGAAAATGATGGGAAGCATTTTTTTTATAACAGATCTCGATAGGCTCAACATGACATGTCATGACTTGACACATATGTCATTTTACTCTAATGATATCAAGCTTCAAAGCAATACATGTTTTATTTTGATAGAGTAATATCGTCATAGATTTATATTACCTTAAAAATGTCAACTTTGGTTGCTGGAAACGTGGTTTCGAAAGTGGTGATTTCGATGTGCAAGACAAGGAACGTTCTAGTAGACCGAAAAAATTTGAAGATGCGAAATTGCAAGAGTTATTGGATGAAGGCACCACCCAAACCCAGATACAATTGGCAGAAATGTTGAATGTGGCCCAAGAAACGATTAGTGGCCGATTACAAGCAGTAGGGAAAATCCATAAAATGGAAATACGAGTACCACATAAATTGAATGACAGGCAAATGGAAAATCGAAAAATCGTCTGTGAAATGTTGCTTCAAAAGTATGGTCGGAAGTTATTTCTGCATCGAATAGTAACGGGTGGTGAAAAGTGGATTTATTTTAAAAATCCCAAGTACAAAAAATCATGGTTATCACCTGGCGAACGCGGGATCAATAGGCCCGAAATCACAGAACGATAACGCGCCGTCTCATAAAGCAAAACCAGCCAGGGAAGCGCTGCGAGTACTTGGATGGGACATATTCTTGTGCCCATTGTACTCTCCAGATCTTGCACCGTCGGATTCAATCAATGAGATACATGCTTGCAAAGCAACACTTCGACAATTTCGAAGAAGTTACAAAATGGTCGATGAATGGCTTTGTTCAAGGGTCATTATGTTATCCATAAATTGAGAGATAGGCAAGATGTATAGAATAAAAGAGCCAGTACTTTGAATAAGTACATTTTTCCATTTTCTAGGTATTTTATCGAAAAAAACGGTAATGACTTTCAAGGTGCATCTAGCATATATATTTACACATTTTTCTACGGTATAAATGATGAAACACCATCTCGTTAACATTCAGAAAGGTTAATGCCACAATAATGAACCAAGGTAAATATATTGAGTCGCTAAATGTTTGTGCTGAATTCGAATACCGGGTAAGCAATCATTCAACATAAAAAGATCCGTCAACGATACTTCTGTCGTACCCAAATTACGGAGAAACAGTGCTATTCCCGGGAAGGATATATTTGCCGACGAATAATTTTCTGTCTTAATCTTTCGTCTTTTTTTGCAACACACAAAACTCGTTACCCCAGCGTTGCTTGTACGTCTCCATTTTAGTACTTTCACTCGCCGTCGGTAGCCAAGAATAATGCAAAAAAATGGGCGTCGACTTGCGAAAGATCAAGGAAAGTTAATATTCTGATTGCTGTCCTTGGAGCGAAACCCACGGAAGTTAAAATATTTGCAAGCAGTCTGATGCATATGTTATGTAAACAGGTATCAGTAGACAGAATATGCGTCGAGACACCAATCAAAAGCGTCAAAAATAATTGCGGTTTCATATTTTTAGTTTTTTATGTTATATAAAAACTTCTTATATCTGCAGATTACGTGTAGTTTTTAAATTGGCTTGCTATTCTGATTGTTGTCATTTTATCTTATTATGTTATTAAGTAATGAGTTGGGGAAGGGGTTTTTTCCATGTTTTTCAAGACGGACTTATTCATATACCCTTCAAATGCTAGTCAACAATATATATGTTGCTTCGATCGATGATTTTTTACCATTTTTCTAGTAAATAAAAATTATCTCGGTATAGAGACATACTGAATCAATATTTTCACAACCCTCTTTTGGAATTTTCAACAAACCTCACTCTTAACCTTAACTTTCTCAGTAGTACATAAATATACTTTATATCAATACCATTTTCCTCGAGATATACTTCCTCTCAGAACCTCTTGGGATATCTTCAAGGGCAGTGCATTTACATATGTGATGAAGAATACCTTAATATTTTATTTCGGCAGTGTCTTCCTAGTCAAACTCCGACAATAGTTGAAATACTTTACTTAAAAAGTCAGCAAAGGTGCTGCCTTTCTCCTATGTTGTTCTTAATAGGTGTTGTTTGGGCTTTAGGCTTCTTTATGGTTTTAGTTGCTTTCCACAGCGAAATATTCGTCTCTTTTATGGTTGTTATTGTTAACATATAGTTCTGGAGGTTGTTGTCAGTGAATATTTCTATGAGACTTTTCAATTCTTTCGAATATTTAATAAATGAGATATTGAAAAACAGTAAAGATATTTTCGTTAATAAATTATTATCTTTTCATTGTTAAGCTCAAAATGTAAACCTCAACACTCGATAGTATGGTTTTATTAAGTAATCGTTTCTGAAAAAGCTGGTGAATGTATATAGTTTGAAAGTGTCTATATTGATAATTATTAATAATAAACGCTTAGGTATAACAAACATATTCTGTTATATAACTAAACCATATTTTTGAGTAAATTTACTACATTAAAAATGGCTGCTATGTGAACTTGCTATCAAAGCTGAAACTACTACAGTCACTGATTCGGTAGTAAACCGCACTAAATGACAAAAACACTTAAAAGTGGTACCTTATTTTATTATATTATATTATTTTATTGTATTAGACTAAGTAAGAACCAACGAGTCTTCCTAGGTATGGTTCCCCTTTTAAGTTACTGTAGAGAAAAATTATAACTTAGTCCGCAACGATTAGTAATAATATATTTATAAATTAAAAACAAATTATATAAATGTTAAAATATATTTGATCGATACAGTATATAATAATGTTTATATCTTCTTAATTTACTTAACAACGAAAGAATTTACTCAAAAACTACTATACCAGTCCCCGAATTCTTTCCAGAAATAATCGAAAACGGTATAGTTAATCGTAAGTTTCCTTGTGAAACCTAATGCGTGTAAAAGGTCTCACATAAATTAACACGTTTCGTTATCCGTTGCAAATAGAAACTTATTTTAATTAACATTGTTCCGATATCTGGTTATTTAAATTTCATTCATTCTCTTAGATTTTTAAACGTTTAGACTTTTCATCGCGACTAAATAGAGTAATATGAACCTCTACGCTCCTGGTCATTTTTTCCGTAACTTTCTGAAGCTATGGTCTATGGCCAGCAAAATCGTTTTTAGTACTTCTTCGCTGAACCTGTCAGATTAGAGTAATGGGGCCCCTAAAGAAAACAAGCACCTAAAACACGTCCCAACAATTTGTACAAATTTTAAAGATAGTTTCATTAAAAATCACTGTTTAGCATAATGATGGTTAGGTTTATAACAGTAAATACTTTTGTAAATATAAAGTCACCATTAACATTGACATAAAGCTATTAATTTTAACTGTACCAAAATCTTTTTGTTTTGTAACTAGCTAAATAAAATAGATAGAATATATTTTAATAGATTTTTAAACTTTTTGGTTAATTGTCATACATATTTTGTCTCTATACCAACAATTCATTTATTCAGCAGCAAACAATGGATTTTATGGTCAACACTTATGGTTAATTACAGCTAAAATGAGCAATAGCATTATAACAGAGTTTTAATTGAAATAAATAGGCGATATAATCAAACTCCTTTGGCATCAAGTTAAATATCAAATATTTTGCAGTGATATATGTTAAGTATTTACTCTAAATCAAAATATCAGTAAATATTAATAATACCATATATTTATATTTTTTTTAATTTACTCGAAAACTACTATATCAGTCCTCTAATTCTTTCTACAAATAATCGAAAACGGTATAGTAAACTGTAAGCTTCCTTGTAAAACTTAATGTCTGTAACAGGTGTCACATTAATTAACACGTTTCGTTATACATTGCATATTGAAATTTATTTTAATTAACATTGTTCCGATATCTGTTTATTTAAATTTCATTCCTGTTCTTAGATTTCTAAACGTTTAGACATTTCATCGTGACTAAATAAACTAATATGAACCTCTACGCTCCTGGCAATTTCTTTCTTAACTTTCTGAAGCTATGGTCTATGATCAACAACATTTTTTTTAGTACTTCTTCGCTGAACCTGTCAGATTAGAGTAATGGGGCCCCTAAAGAAAACAAGCACCTAAAACGTCCCAACAATTTATACAAATTTTAAAGACAGTTTCATTAAAAAAAACCCTGTTTATTATAATGATGGTTTAGTTTTCAGGTCAAGTCACCGTTGACACTGACATGAAGTTATTAATTTTTACTGTGCCAAAATATGTACTGTATGTAAATATACCAATTTGCTAACTGAAATGGATATAATATATTTTATTCCATTTTTAAAATGTTTTGGTTAATGCTTATTAATCTTTTATCTCTATACCAACAATTCATTTATTCAACAGCAATCAATGGATTTAAAGGTCAACATCTAAGTTTTATATCATCAAGTTTTATAGCCTAATAATAGAGTTTTAATTGAGATAAAGAATTGATATAATCAAACTCCTTTGACATCAAGTTAATTATCAATACGTGTAAAGTAGTTACCCCAATTCAGAATGTTATATATATATATATATATATATATATATATATATATATATATATATATATATATATATATATATATATATTTGAAAGGTAATTTAAATATGCATAAGCAATGACGTGTTGGAAGGAACATGATGTATGAAGAAATATGAAGAAAATAAGTAAGTGCCTCGGCTGTAGTTGAACAAGCTGGCAGTAATTTTTGTACCAAGACTAGCGGGAGTATTTATAGTTAAATACACAAAACGTTATGTTTTATTATAGCTCGTGGGTAAGCCTCACTGCCAACCAGTGGTGTCAACTAAAACTTATTTCTTAGTAAATGTAACAATAATATTTTTAACGTTAGTTAAGCAACTAATAGTTAAAATTAGTACATATTTTATGTCTTTATCTTTAATATGTTTTAATATTATTTAATTAAACACTAAATTAATTATTTAAAATACATTAATTATATTTATATGTTATTTGATAAGCGATATCTACTAATGAAAACGGAAAGTATCAATGTAAACAACTGTTAAACAACGTAGCTTAACTATTAAATTCGATGGTTTTAACAATTGTCTAAATAAATTAACGCTAATACGTTTTACGCTTAGTATTACTGAATTATTTAGTGCATCCAAACACCAATCATGAGATACTCAAAATTCCTTTTGCGATATTCATTACTTTTGTTGGTTAACTTGAATAAATCTGTTACCGAAACCCGCCAAACTAATGGTAAAGTTGTCCCAGCATATCCTAATTTTAGATTTTGGTTAAAAGTGGTCATATTGATGTCAATGACATAGAGCGGCCTAGAATACTAAAAGAGTTTGAATATCATGAATTGCAAGATCTATTTTACGAAAACCTAGGTCAAACTTTCAAAAACAATCCGACAGCTTAACAGCTGAAGAATCAGTGGTTTTCAGGCATTTACAAACAATAAGAAGGGCCTTGAAGAGGAAAGAAGAATAATAGGAGAAAAGAACAAAAGGTCATGGTCAGCATTAGTCTAAGGGATTCATTTATATCCACATGGAAGCCACATATTCATGGCCATAACGTCTCGCTATGGTGGCATCAGCAAGGTGTGTCCTACTCCACAAATTTATCATGTAAAAATTAAAAATTATCTAGATTAAGCCTGTGTGGTGTGTGACAATATTTTTTTCTGAAATGTATATAATTATATACATAGGGATTTTGTATATATGTTATTAATGTAGGAATGTTCGTCGAGTCGGTCAGTCGGTCGAAATGTGTGGCTGACGCTGTGATTATTTGTCAGAACACTCACTATTATTTTTGGAAGGAATTTGCAGGAGAACTGAAAAACACTGGTTGAAGCAATACTGTTTATTTTAATATCAAATTATACATGTGGTCGATGGGAGAATTGACAGGATATTAGATTAGGTAGAGGAAGTACGGTAGCGCTGTGGAAGTGGTACTATTACAAGGGGATGGAGAAAAGAAAAGAGAGCGAGACGTCGTCGTGATGGTCTGTTATAGCCTGGAACTGCATGGTACCAAAGGGTCGTGGCGGTCGCCACACTAATAATTGCTACAAACCAAGATACCATAAAGTTTATATACACAAGGCAATGCCACAGCAATTTGACCCATATTTTTTATGTAATGGTTTTCAGCATAAAATGATACAGTTGTTATATTAAGAATATGAATAATAAGTATATGACATATATTTGGATTAAAAAAATTATATTATTAATACAATTACAACAGGAAAGAATGAGGAAATTTTTTTCAATATAATAAAACAAAAAGATAGAAATAATAGATATTAAATTAAGGGCAACAATGAAATGTGTAATTGAATTTCAATTCATTCATTGCTCAGTGAAATGTGACGTCAGAGTTGTGACCTGCATAGCAAATTTTATCAAATAACCAATCAAATGTTTTCACAGCAAAATGCTTCCTTTATAGGTGCTATAATAGAGATTTATATTGACTAATCAAATTACTTGAATGGGCAATTATAACCCCATCTAGATATTGGGGGTAGCGGAATATTACTTCACAGACCCCTATTGAGTTTTCTCTCTGAATTTATCTAAATGATATTCAAGTCAAGGTTTTAGGCTATTTCGAAACTTAAACATCAAGAAGATTTTAAAATGTATATAAAGCAAGAGTTATAAGACCAAGCTTCTCTGGTCGTACTTAAATATTCTCCGGATTTTCTAGTTTATTGAACGGACAATGAAAACAGAGTATTTACTAGCCGCAACAGGCATTTGTTTAAATAGGATGACTCGATGTCTCAGGATCAGAACTCACATCCTAAAGATATAATCTGTGACAATTACGAAGCTTCGACCAATTTTATTCAATAAATTCCAATAATACACAAGCGACTACGTAAGTTTCCAGTCTAAAACTTCCTAATATAGTTGGAGTTTCTTCTTAATACATTCGGCACAGAATATGTTGCTCGCCTACAGATTTAATCTTTATTGTCTCTTTAACGTCTTAAAGCATTAAAAATACAATTCCCGTAAAGTATTATGTGAAAAACGTTTCTTTAAATTCGATTTTTTATGCTAGTTTTGATGTGAAATGTAGGCAGACAAAAAGAAAAGGTAGACAGGTGGTAACTTCGGTTCTCTTAGTTCCTGTGAGTGAAGTTGACCGAAAAATAGAATGCGACAGCGGATAATGTCAGGTACGCTGCATTAGCAATGATTTACGGTTAAAAGAACCGCATAAAAAGGAAAATACATTATGCAATAATGTAGGTGCAAAATCCTCTACCTATTTTATTTCTAGGAAAAATGGTTACTAGATAATCATTGAATTGAATTGTTAAAATATCTCCTTTCTATATATGTCGAAAAGTCGCACATTTTGATTTATTAGTTTTCTCAATATAATATTAATTTTATTTTTAATTCTTTTTGTGTAGCAAAAACACAGGATATGGTTTTGGAATACAATCAATTATCCAGAAATTTTCAGTAGAAGCAATCCCTCACAATGAAAAATCAGTACATCCAAGATCCAACTTGTTTAAAATATACCCGTATTTCAGGATAATTCGACACTATGGATACGAGTTTCAGAAAAAGGGTTTACCATCTGTATCTTAAATCTTGGGATGACGAATGAGTGATGTGGAATCAATATTTTAGTTAAAAAAATTCTGGTAGTATTAAAGAATGAAATTGTTATTGTAACCTAAGAAATCTTCCGTTCGGATAAGATAGTAAATTACGCAAATTACATAATTAAAGTTCATTATTACGAATTATTTAAACACCCAGCTAATAGCCCCTGATTTAGCTATCTTTGGTCAATTGAGTCCACGGCCTGACATATAGATGGCACTACTAGAATTAAATCCATATGTTTTTTAGTTAGCCCTAACCCTCCAAAGATGGGTGTATAAATTTGACAGCTGTCGGATCATTACTTTGTGAATTATACCATTTTGAGTGAAGCAACATTTGTTATTATGAAAAAAAATGGATAAAAAGAGAATTTCGCGTGTTGATAAAATATTGCTCTTTGAGGGGAAAAATACAGTTTAAGCAAATATTGGCTTGATGCCGAGTTTCCGGACATTGCTCCAGGAAAATCAACCAACCAATCAACAGTGGGCGCTCAAAAGAGGTTGTTACCGACGAAAACATTAAAAAAATCCACAAAATGATTTTGAATGACCGTAAAGTAAAATTGAATGAAATAGCAGACACTCCAAAGATATCAACTGAACGTGTATATTATATCATTCACGAATATTTGGGTATGAGAAAGCTCTGTGCAAAGTGGGTGCCGCGCGAGCTCACTTTTGACCAAAAACAACAAGTTGATGATTCGAAGCAGTGTTTAAGGACGATCCAGCGTAATAAACCAACCAGTTTTTGTGTCGATATGTGACAATAGATGAAACATGGTTCCATAAATGCACTCCGAAATCCAATCGACAGTCATCCGAGTGGACTGCGCACGACACTGAACAGTCGGCTAGCAAGTTTATGGCGTCTGTATTTTGGGATGCGCATGGAATAATTTTCTACTACCTTGAAAAAGGAAGGACCATCAACAGCGACTATTAAATAGCGTTATTGGACTATATTGAAGGACGAAATCGCCGAAAAACCGCCGCATTTGAAGAAAAAGAAAGTGCACCAAGACAATGCACCGTGTCACAAGTCAGTGAAAACGATGGCAAAAATCCATGAATTGGGCTTCAAATTGCTTCCTCATCCACCGTATTCTCCAGATGTGGCCCCCAGCGTCTATTTCCTGTTCTCATATCTCAAAGGAATGCTCGCTGGGAAGAAATTTTCGTTGAATGTAGAGGTGATCGCCGAGACTGAAGCCTATTTTGAAGCAAAAGACAAATCGCACTACAAAAATGTACTATGGTAGGCCGGGGACGTTTCAAGTGACCTGTTATTATATTATCTCAAAACTCTTTCCTAGCAAATAATACCGAAAAGTTTTTGCTACATCACTTTGTTGCAATATTTTAGAAATTATATTTAAAATTAAGTCTACAAGAAGCGATTTCTTTTTATTTTACGACATTAACATTGAAATAATACAAAAAAAAAATATTAATAGATAAATAATTTCTGCTATACGCAATAATTAATTTAATAAAATGTTATGCTTCAGTGCAATAAATAAGTGTAAAAATGATTTTAAATTAGATTAAAAATTATATAATGCAACTTATTTTAATTGAAACGATGTAAAAAATGTAACTCTGAAACAATGGGAATAATAAGTTTACAAGTTTTTAATACAGTGGAACGTTAATAATAAATAAAAAATATTTCAACCATAAAAGGTTTATAGAAACTAGGTTAAAAGTCTATGGAAAAAGTAGTTTATAAATTATCGATCTTACCGTTATTAATAATTACCATGTTGTTGAAAACAAGATATGTAATATTAATTCTTAACTACTGCATCACTTTGTAAATTTTTATTACAAATAGTGAATTTATTTTTCCCAATAGTTGAAAGAAATAAATGTTAAAATATTACAACTAGTTTTACTTAAATTACTATCGAATGACCAACTAATTTTTCTGAATATTACTCTTTCTCACATGGTACTAGTTCTTCAAAGCTTTTTAAACAAATTGAAAATTTCAAAAAGCACTTCAAGGACAACATATTGCTAATTCAGGAAGTATTAGTATAAGTTTCCACTACTGTTGTTAAAATATCGTAATACATGAACTTACTGAGCAACCTTCTTCTATAAATATACACTCTTTAATCTAACAGCAACTGTCAATGTCTACAATTACACGAATTTTTGATACGTGTCAGTTGAAGACGATATCTAGAATCCAATGAATCATTTATTTTCTGTAATGTATGTTCTATGATATTAAAAGTATTGCATTCCATTGTTTTCCATATGATATTGCTGAAGCACAAAAATAGCTTTTAAAATGAAGCTGATATACTCCTACACAAATACAGGAAGGTTTAAATACAGGTGCATTTTAGACTATATAAATGTGCACACAAAAGTAAGAAAGCATTGGTTGAGAAATATCCACCATTAGGATCTCCAAAATAATTAGAAGTAATAAAAAATATAATTTATTCTTTAAAAGATAGTAAATTAAGAGATATTCCAATTGAACTGAAATTTATAACATATATTTCTTCACACTCTATTATTTGAACAACAACAAAAGAACTAAGAAGTAAATGTATAGGTGATAATATTGCAATTAAAAATTGTTACATCTGAATAGCATACATGTTGAATAGCTCTTGATTCTTACATTTTAATGTTATTTTCATATGTATTGTGTATTTGGTGTTTGGAGCATCTTCAACAGGATGTTTTAACAAGAAAAATTATTACTTTTGATATATTGTATTGGTATGTATATTTATATTAAATTTTATTAAATATTTGGATTATTTTTCATCTATAAGAATAAAAGGGAATACTACTTACATAGCATTATATTTAATGTCATAAAGAATAAACATTTCAGAAAATTTTTATACTACATATATAAAAGGGCTAATAAAAATTGTTAATATTATATAATATATAATATACATAAAAATTGACAGAAATATTCGACCCTTGACTGTGATCACTGGTGCTAAAGTCGAACAAAACTTGGTTACATTTTTATATGTGGGAAATACGTTCCCTATATTTTACAGTTGAAGACGATATAATGAAAGGTAAGAAATATATCATACGATTAGTAATCAATCCGCTATGTTAAATACTGATTGTTTCTTGAATGTTGTGTGGGAAACTTGTTAATAAAGCTTGTAAAAAAGGGGCTTATTATATGCAAAATACCCATAGGAGGATTAGTCATAATTTATGATAAAATCCACATGACTTGTGAGGATAATGACAATCCAAATACGAGACCTGTTTAGAAAGTGGTTTCGGTTCATCGACAGATCGGTTTGATTAATATTAATTTTTCTCTTTTAAGGTTAAATATATTATAATTGTATTTGGTGAATCGTGATTCAGGTGATGCGTAAATTTGTTTGCAGATGTGTGGTATATTATCAAAATAAGTTTCTATTGAGGTTAACATAAAAAAAAACATTTAATTTAAGGAATATATTATGGCATACATATTACAACTAGTTAAATACAACTATATAGCAATTTTTGGATCTTATTGGTTTTATGGTTATGATTCATAAACCCGGAAAGACGTAAGGGTCAATATAATCATAACCAACAATGCCCAAATATTGGATCATCAATAGAAAACCACTAGAAGAAGACAAAAATTCGTTCTGCAATATTTTTAGATGTTGCTCAAGATTTCGATAATATTTGGAGTGTGTATTTAAAGCATACGATTAATGAAATGCTTCTTCCTGTTCAATATTTAAAAGCTTTATTAGTTGTATTTAGCTGACCGATAGTTCAGACTCAGACCAGAAGATAACGTTTTTGGCTTGAAGAAAATAAAAGCAACTATGCCACCAGTGCTTTATCTACTATACACTCGGGACTAGCCTGCATTCAAAGAAAGTGTTGTTGCTACATTTACAAATGACACTTCAATCTTAGTCATTGGATGTACTAAAAACACTAAATCAACTAAAAAGTTATAAACAGCCATTTCCAAAATACAATTCTGGACAGAAAAGTGACAGTGGCATTAAAATTAATCAAAACTAATCAGTGCATCTTGATTTCACCAAAAATAAAACATAATCAAGCACAAGTCAGTATATATAAATCAGCAAGTAGTACCATTGAAAATACAGCCAAATATCTTGATAGTATGAATGTTAATATCAGGTGGAAGTGACATGTTGAGAAAAGGTTTTTAGAACTCAAGCAAAATAACAAAATATGTACTGGTTATTGGATATACATTCAACCCTGTCAGTATATAATAAGCTTTTGCTTTATCAACAAGTTCTGAGACCAGTGTGATCGTATAGCGTTCAACTCTGGGATTGTACCAAAGCAACAATAATATCATAAAAAAATTCCATAACAAGATGACAATAGCCAATGATGACATAGTCAGAAGATTAGAGAGAGTAACTGCCTTTAATCTAGATAAATGACATTCTAAGTAAACCTCATTGCACATTTAAAACAATTTTTATAAACTTTAAATCTGCATATTGATGTTGACATTGGATTTATTTGTTGCTCACCATAGGTTCACACTGGCTTCAAGGTTTGTTGGTATAATACGAGTTTACTGTCGAGTGTTAATTTGGATTGTGGTTCAAGTAACCACCACATTTTTTGAGGTTCATACAAAGTGCTGCTCGTTGTCATATGAACTAGACACAACGTGACAATTTCATCAGGTTTTAACAGCTCATGGAACAAATTCAGAT
Source organism: Rhynchophorus ferrugineus (assembly GCF_030347505.1). NCBI lineage: Eukaryota > Metazoa > Arthropoda > Insecta > Coleoptera > Curculionidae > Rhynchophorus > Rhynchophorus ferrugineus. The sequence goes on along the minus strand of NW_027472583.1, from coordinate 3,167,823 downwards.
CCTACATAAAGAACAAAACTTTTACAATTTCATTTATCTTCGTATCGATGTTGACATCTATGATAATGACTTTTATGCTGTTCCAAATAGTTATATACCATAGCATATTTTAAAGGTAACAATATACGGAACTATATAGTTTTCTCAGTCACTGAGCTTTGATTATTAACATTTCAGAAGGTAATTTTCGTCGTATTAAGTTTTTACCTCCGAAAAGAGCAAACTGTAGTGAAGGTTTATTGAAAATTGTGTGGTTTTTATGATGGTCGAAGTCTGAACCAAAGCAAACCATTGCAAAACCCACATTAATAGAAATGAAGGTGGCGCCAAGTATTTTGTGAAGTTAGAAAGTTACATATTGATCAGCTTTTGAAAATTATGTGCAAAGTTTGCTTTAAAATCTATTTAAAAAAAATGAAAATACTTTTACCTAATATTTTCATTTGGTTTTCTTTACATAATCTTAACCTTTTGTTGTGTTTGACGAAAGATTCCAGAAGTTAATAAGCACATATTTCCGTCAGTTGTCTATCTAAACTAGTATTAACAAAGTTATAATTATATGGTGCCAAGTCAGTACCGTAATGGCGAAATAATTTCACTTTATTTTAAGAATTTTAGTCTTACAGCGTACAATTTCTTTATTCTCATTTTTCTTTTTTCTCATTTTACATTTATAAACGTCATGTGCAATAAGAAACAAAGTTAGATTTCTTGAAAACATTCTCACTCGCTCGCTTGCTTGTGTCATAATGATTTTCTATGAACTAATTTCTTCTAAAATTAGGAATTGATAATTTAGAGAAAATACTAAAGATCCTCGAAGACGCCGCTTATTCGCTTAAAATTTCGAAAAAAAATGGATATGCTGATCGTTAAATCGCTAATATTTTAAGGTTACGTTGTTAACTGATTTAGCTGAAGTCTTCTTTTAATCATATATTATATAATTTGTTGTATCTAATAAATCTTCTGAATGGTTATTGATCTATTGCTATTAGATACATTCATAAACCTGATAACCTCCAATCCTTTTTGCTAAACACAGTTATTGCAGCAATAATCCCAGCTAATTTGATACCCAAGATGAAAACTTATCGTTTAAAGGTTTAGTGCGAGTGTAACCCACAAAATCTGCATAACAGTATACTTTCACGAGCGTTACATAATACCACCATATATTACCGTTGTAAGTCTGCACTATTTAGTGCATAAGTATGTTTTATTCGTGACATATTTCATATACGAGATCTCGATTGGTTGGTTGAAATTGAATCATAGTAGACAAACTATTTTCTATTCTCTATTTACCAAAATATGGTATAATATAGATATATAGAAAAATAATTTGTACTTTGTGACAATATATATACACATATATATATATATATATATATATATATATATATATATATATATATATATATATATATATAAATAGTAAAATATAAATATATATGTATATATATATATATATATATATATATATATATATATATATATATATATATATATATATATATATATAAATAGATTCGAAACTGGAAAATAAAAATTAACTAAAGCAAATCTGTGCAGTGCAAATATAATGAAACTGTATAAACATCAATAATAATAAATAATATTATCATAATAGTATCTCAGAATAGAATATAATTGAAAAAGAAAGGAAACAATAATTATCAGACATAATAAATTATTGGACAACGTGGGGCAAAAGACCCGCTACCATTTTGATTGCCTATAACTTTGCTCAAAGAAAAGATAAGTAAGTTTGGTTTTCATAAAAACTTTATTTGGTCTTTATATTTTTTTTGTTATGATTGAACAATTATATCGGCTAAATGGTGACTGCGATTCGCTAGACAACTTTCAGCTCTTTTTAAGGTCCTTCTCATGACATCCTGCCACATCTGGTTGTTCATTTGTTTTCAGTGGATGAAATGCTGTTTTATGATTTAATTGAAGATTCTGTGTTCCCCAAAACTGACTTTTCTGTTTATTGACGTGGCTACTGAGAAGAAAATGGGCTTCATCTCTCATTAGCAATTTAGACAAAAATAAAATAAAATCAAAAATAAAATGCTCGTTCTTGTAGCGTATATATCCATAATATCCTCATCCATAATAAAGTTTGGACATCTATACAATACAATGGTTAAAGCGAAACTGAAGTAAACGTCACATAACCAAAATGGCGGGTAATTTAGCCCCTCCTCATCCAACCAAGTATTAAAACCTATATGGACTTGCGGAATTCAATTGTGGGGATGTTCTGTGAAAAGCAGTTCTGTGGAACAAAATCCTAAGAAGTACAGTAAGTTCACCAAGATACTATATGTCTAGTAACAATGTAATAAATAACCTAAATAAAGGAAAATAAACTAATCAAGGATAAATGGGCAATCTTGATTGATGACCTTTTTCCACTTGTCTTACAAAACCCAATTCTGTCGGTGATATAAACTACTGAGAGTTGTACCAACAGATTCACAAGCCTCTCTTGTTATCAGACCAGAAAATACCGAAATTACTTTTTTCACAAATCTATTTTAATATCAGTTTCTAATATAAGCTGTATATAATATATTAAAAATTAATAATACATTTTTTGTGTATCGTTTTGGTTGTCAAGGTACATTATTAGAAAGGAACTGTGCTTGATATTTTAAACAGCTTTTTTCTAAAGAAAAAAGACTGTGTTTCAGAAATTAACAGGTTAGCCTTGGACATATTCTTAATCGTTTTGTCAGTCAGTGTATTTAAAAAATTATGTTCGCCTTTATTACGTTATGTTCGTATTTTATTATTATTTTGAATGTATGTATATGATGTATGATAGTATATATAATTAGTAATCGCATAAGCATCTATCATAAGCATAGTACTTGTGATATAAACCTCCCCTCTATGACAATACTCTATGCCCATCATTTTCACTGACTTGTGACACGATGTATTGTCTTGCATCTGCGATTCCGTCGATTTCGTCCTTCAAACTGTCCAATAATGCTATGTAATGCTTTTTCAAGATAGCTAATGAAAATTATTCCATGCGCATCCCAAAATTCAGACGCCACAACCTTGCCAGCCGACTGTTGCGTTTTCCCATGCTTTGGTGCGGGTTCATCGTGTGCAGTCCACTCGGATGACTGTCGATTGGGCTTCGGAGTGAAATGATGGAGCCATGATTCATCCATTGCCACATATCGATGCAAAAACTCGGGTTTATTATGCTTGATCATCTTCAAACAGCGCTCCGAATCATCAACTCGTCATTATTTTTGGTCAAAAGTGAGCTCGCGCAGCACCCACTTTGCACAGAGCTTTCTCATGCCCAAATATTCGTAAAAGATATGACATTACGTTCAGTTGATATATTTAGAGTGTCTGCTATTTCCTTCAATTTCAAGCATTATTTTATCAACACACGAAATTCTTTTTTATCAATTTTTTTCACAACAAAAATTGCTTCACTCAAAATGCTATAATTCACAAACTAATGATCCGACAGCTGGCAAGTTTATATACTCATCTTTTGGGGGTTAGGTCTAACTAAAAAACATATGGATTTAATTTTAGTAGCGCCATCTTTGTGTCAGGCCGAAGACTTCTCAATTGACCTGTTATTCTAAACATACACATCAATTTCTAAACAACAAGCAATTTATTTTACAGTTCGTGTTATTTTACATATAAATCAGCAATCTTAGGTATAACAACTTTCCGTTCAGTGATTTTGCAATTCACTTTCGCTTATGTTGTTTTTAGCTTACTACCAATTATTTGAATAATTTATTCTAACAAATACAAGATAGTTCCTTAGATTTGATAATTTGTTTCATTTTCATTACTGAGGTCTCGCAACGACAAACATGTATTAAAATAAATAATAAAAAAATGGAAACTTGGAGAAATGATCTGAATAAAAACAACTACAACTGCGAAATATACAATAAAAAGCATGATACAAGAGGCCACAAAAAATATTAAGACAATTTGGAAAGATGATTGAATCAAACAGTAAGGTAACTTAAAATTTTTTGAATAAAAGCTAAAGAAAAGCCATGATGATGAGAAAGAAAGAGATATCTGAATAACTTTAAAACTAATACTTTAATGTAAATAAAACTTTGACACATATTAGGTAAGCGTATTTAGAATTTTTAACTATTCAGAAATCATTTTATTTTTGCAGCTCGGGCCTGAAATCAGTAGTTAAAAACACATCCTGATTACAAATTTTCATGTATTATTTGTTTTTAGAATCTTAACACCTTCAAGACATACTAAACTATTGACCCAAAAATTATGAGAAGTAAAACAACTTTTCGTTAATTAATTTATTTGTTTTCGTTAAAAAAGAACGTTATTTACATATGGATGATCAAATCAGTGACTATTGATGGATGGTTTACTTTTATAGACTACTTTTCTCAACTCATCACCCACTTATATTGCTAGAAAACGACCATATTAGCACTGCACTAAATGAATTATGAAATAATCGTATATTGTTGTCAAATTTCTTAATAAGAAGCCTTGAAATAAAAGACAATTGTTTATAGATGAACAGGTAATCAGTCTCATCATGAATTATTACAGTACAGAATACAGCAAACGTGGGAAGAATAGTCCTGTTTGCTATTTAAGCTATACTGCAAAACCTAACCTAGATAGCTGGGTCTTTCGTCACGTTATTAATATTGATGAACTAAATATTATTATGTGAAACTCACAATAAATATGCACGTATTTATCTGGCAGTTGAATGTGAGAACACCCTCCCAACTTTTCCTCGATGAATTATAATTACCTAACAAATTTAATTGTTTTTTTTTTCTATCTAGAAGAATCGATCGACAATATTTTTTTAATTAATGTCTTTGAACATCAACAATCTGTCCGTAGGCAATAAGTAGTACTCTATGATTTCCGTTATATAATGTAACCATCCTGACATGTAGAAGATCACTTCAGTAAGTATAATAATATAATACTATTCTAACTTATTCTAAAGACTATTCTTATTCTTATTCTTATTTAGAGATTATTAAATCTCACTCTCTGTGTCTCTTAATCAGTTCATATGGTAGTTTGAGCCTATGCACTACATTGTCATCGCGCACATTTAACTGTTAGGCGAGTGCAATGATTTGCACTAATATTCTTTCAGAGTACTTCGCACTGCCACTTCGTATCACACTCGTTATGGGTACCAAGGGGATATCGCGCTGAATCAGTTTGTTGGACATATGGGGCATCGACGATGACTTTCATCGCTTTATTCTGGAACCTCTGGAGGCTATGTTAGAGTAGTACTCCTCAGTTCAATAGGCCTAAGTATTGACTTATACAGCAAAATGTATAGAATGAAAGGGCCAATATTTAAATAAATAAATGTAAAATATCCATTGTAGATAACGTGTTTTCTTTAGTAAAAAAACGGAAATTAATTTCAACTACATGGCACTGAAATCACACGTATTAACAACCATAAAAAAGCCCAGCTCAGTTCCAAAATTGCTAGTCTATTTATAAATGTGATTATAATGTTTGATAAACATTCGAAACTATTAATGTAAACGTAATTTCGTTACGTGACATCAATTAATATGTTTTGGTATGGGTTGGAAATACGTAATTAACAAAAAGCACGTGTTAAACTCCCAGTACGCTTTCATTAGTTCTGCGATATTTCAAATTGTTGATGTTTTACGAACTAATTGGTGTAAGAGGGTCAATAAGTTAATATAGTTCAAAAATATATAGTTTTCTTATTTCTTGAAAATATACTAATAGATTTCTTTGAATTACTTTGTTTTATTATTACTAGAGTTTATAGAAAAAAATTAAGTCCACCAATTTTTCAAGAAGGCGTCTCCAAATTCCATGACTATGTAGCGTTTGGTGTAAAAGTTACAGTGATCTTATTAAAACAACCCTTGCTTTAAAACCACGCACCATAAAAACAAGTTGGTGAAAGCCATAGTTACATGGAACGAATTGCTCTTCGAATTTCTTTGTCACATACAATAAGGACCAGATCTGATACCCAGCGATTACTGGCTCTTTATATATCATAATAAGATGTTCCAGGAAAACAGATTAACTGAAATTAATAAGTCTTATTTAGTTTATTTTATTAAAAAAATAGGAACCCTGTACCAATCTTCAAGGAGAATAAGTTGATTTTTTTAATTTCAAGATTAGGCCCGGGACTAGGTTGGGTATTATGTTTTAGTCTGACCAGTGCAAAAACTGATGACACTATAACACACAAAAACAAGGTCACCACCAACCAGTCACAATGCATGTTACTAATGATGTCAATATTTAAATTAAAACATATTATTTAATATTTAAATAGTGTACATATCTAAAATGGTATGTAACTAAATGAAGTTCGTTGTTCATAATCGACGAAGTAAATAAAAATAACAATTTCGATCTAATTTTGTGAAAATTTTTTGTTAAAAAGACTTTGAATTTATCTTATAATATTTATATTTTTAATTTAGTGGTTTGCGAGCAAATAATTATGCCTTAGAAGTTGTATTATTGTATCCAGTAATTAATAGTACATTTTCAATTACGAAACAGGTAGCATTTTGAGGTACATTTAGTAATTTCATGTCAGTTTCTTAAAACACTTTAGTTTATTGATTATTCTAGATTAATAATGCTGTATTATTGCAATCAAGTTTGCCGAATGGTGATTAAAAACCAATCTTAGAAGGTTCTACCCATCTTGGTTAGCCTCCAATAGTCCATCACAAACATCACAAACATAAGTAAATATAATAATTTTACGTTGAATAATTTTTAGCATTTCAAAATAATGTATTGTATCGTGTATGATTCATATATTGGAACACAGAATACAATGCATTAGGACCAATAGTCGGGAAACAAATAGAAAATGTCATTATGCGTGATTTTACTGATGATATTGCAACATGTACTGGAGATAACAGCAAATAAGCAACTAGAAAACTGCAATTAGTACGTAATCGTAGAAATAAGTAGATACAGAATTATAAACAGAATGGAAACATAGTTTATTCACACACAATCAAACTTTATGTAGCCGTGAATAACATTACGAATCTAAATAGTTAAAACGCATCTTGCAAATATATACAAACAAAATCGAAATTACTTTTCCCCAACCTATTAATATCTCTCCAATAAAAATAATTTGATCTGAAACTTTAAATTAAATTTATGTCAGTTTCATTTATTTCCAGACTATTAAAACAATTTATAATATTTTTTGACGGTAACAAATTAAAATTTCAATTCCTTGTGCCATATAAGGTTGAGAATAATTTGAAGAATCAGTATTTTATTTTCTATGGACAATATTAACCTCTAAGTCACGTGCTCTGACTAAATCAGTTTCGTTATTTTCAACTTTGTTCCTTTATATCAAGGATTAAATTAAATAAAATTAAGGCATAATGTCTGCTAGCGTTAGTTTTTTGTTATAGGGCTGAGGGTTAATAACCTAAAACGAGTACTGACTTTTATTGTATGTTGATAACGTTGTCCGAGGTACGGCACGAGTTCAACACCTTTTATTGCCCTCGAAGTACTATAAATACCTAATATCTAGACACCTAATGTATATTTATGTGGGTAAGAGCAGGTAGAACTTTATTTAAATTATTGTTGATTTAAAAAACCTCTGAAAACTGAAATTTGATGAAGATCTTTTTGAACAGTTGAAATCATTGAACATACTCAGAATAACTATGTTGTTGAAAGCTTTATAGCTATTCTTCGTATATTTCATAGTAATAGTTCACAGCACTATATAAGACGTCTTTGTATATGTAATACATTTGGTATCGGTTTTATATCTTTCATACTTTGATACGGTAGAAGAGTATGAAAAGAATTGTAAGAAAGCTCACACGAAATTTCAATAAAATCAGTTTAGTAGAACTTAATATACCATGTCAACAATATCGAAGAAATAGTTTCGAGAAAAACGCATTTAAAGTTTCGTATTTAGATATCGCGCCACTAACACGGTTATATCTCCGAAAATAATTTAAATTTAGACAAATTTTCTTAAGGGAAAATGCTCAGTGCATTGCATATATGAAAAGAAATCGATATTTTCAAATTTCTATAGTAGAATACCGCGTTAAGTCATACCCTATTCCTCAACCCTGGTAGAGGTGGCATAAATATGAGAAACCTTTTCATTTATATCAAGAAAATAGGTAGAGCAGTTATTCGTTTGTTAAAAACTATGTATTGGTTACTATTATGTACATTAAGTGGAAAATGGTTCAAAGATGGGCCAAAGGTTCAGGAATGCTAGTAGTTTATTTGTATGAAACAATCGATACACTTTTGAGAAACTAACGACATAATTTGAACTGATACATTTTAAAGTCTTTTATATTTATGTTTTAGTTGCGTACTCGATAAATTTTTATCTTCAACAATTGTTTTTCACAATCTTCATTGATTATATGGGTAGTGATACAATAAATTCTGCAATGTCAATAACGAACGCCTTTTTCTTATATATTAAAAATGTTAAACTTGTCTTAAGTATAATTGTTTTTGGTGGTTAATATTAATTAATATTTTTATAATTTAATTTTGTTATCAAATATGTTTGGAATTAAATACATTTTCAAAAGTTATTGGGACGGAAAAAATTGAACGAAAATGAACGAATTTCGACCTCTAGGCATTCACCAATATCATTTAATAAAAACTGAGTTAAGAAACTTCGAAGATGAAAAGTGAGATCAATAAATAAATTATGTTGAACATAGTAAATGCAATTTTAATCAATATTTCCTGTAGTTCCTTCTTAGTACTGAAGTGATCATATCGTAGCGAAACCCAAGAAGTCAAAAACTGTTAGTATTTCTTAAGATGTTCATTATGTTGCGGTTAAATCAATCCAAGCAATTTTATGGTTAATTTCGCATTACTAAACAGTCGTAATACGTTTTATTGTCCATCAGATTTCTACACGGATTTGAATAACTTGTTCGAATAAAAAAAAGTTTAAGTGTGATGTCAGCATGTTGACGGTAAAATATATTACACTGCATATATTATCACTTTACAAAACCCTACAGCATTTTAACTGGACATTTGTTAATTTTACCCCAAAATATACAAATTTTGAGAGTTTCATTTTTATCTGAGAGTTAACAAATGTTGACCCTTTCTCCGTAGTGGTGATAGCGTGGGATTAATATAAGATTATAGAGAATTATACGTTGAATCGAATTGTAGAATTATGCGCGATTTTATGTCATTTTCAACTTTTTTAGTGCCATTTCTGTTCAAATACTCACAGGTTAATGAAAGTCGTATGGTTTATGAATAATTTTATGTTGAATTAATGGCGCTGTAGTATTTCTTATACAGCTTTTAGATTTTGAGTTATACAATGGACATTATATTTGAAAAAAATAAGTGGATAAAAATACTCGTATTTTGGGAGCTTCATCTTTTATCTGTGAGTTAATAAATATTGGCCCTTTTTCCATATGTTTGGTCGTAAACATCTGCGATTTTCAAGTTTTTTACAGTAAAATTAAGGCACATTAAGACTTGTACGTTCAATCGGATAATAGTATGATCACCTTTAGTATTTAAGTTAAACAATGATATTTATTATATATTTTTAAAGGCACCCAAACAAATCATTCAAATTCATGGGTATATATAACATCAGATCAACCGTTACTACATATATTACTCTTCTAGACGTAAAAAATTAAAGGTCCATCGAGTTTGACCAAATATCAAACCAGCTGACCCCAATTTGATTCGTTTCCTAGTCGCGCCTACGAAAAACATTCGAAAAACACTCGTACTCGTTGATTTCCATCTCGTTGTGCGATGATGGCGTCTCGCTCGAACGAAGCCTACCGAATAAAGAGAGCGACAGAGTTAAGATAACGTCGAAGACCATCTCGCGAGGTCTACTTTCTTGTCTGATTTTTAAGCGAGAGTCGAAAATGTACCACTATCTTGTAGTTCAACTAACTGTATCCGTTGACAGTGAGGTAAATATATTCAACGGTTACACGTTGCCTAATTGGAAACGTACACTAGGTTAAACGCTTCAGCGGCCCGGTGTCATCGAATTTGACTGTCGAAGAAGATATTTAAATACGAAGATATTTTCCCAAATAATCCACAAGTTAAGAATTGATCTTCCTTAATTTTTAAGTTGTTAATATTTTTACTTGATGTAACAGAAGTTATGTTGTGATGTTAACAGAGTTACCAATGCAACTTTATCAAATATCCCATTAATCCAACCTAAATTTCCCAAAGTGGAGGGGAACATTTGCTGATTTCCAAAAATTGTTTTAAGAAGTGAAACAAATCTCAACCATTTAAATAATAGTTAATGTTTATCTCTACATAGTATAGAACAACGTGTAATGTTATACACTATAACATTACACCTTTTTCCTTGTTTTCATAATAGAGAATAAAGTGTAATGTTGTGCATTATAACGTTACACTTATTTCTATATTTTTCGTGCGAGAATTTTGATTGATAGGCTAAACTTGGGACACTGTCGCTCAATTAAATGATAATTTCCAGTGTTGTGATTACAGATACTACAGTGCCTGTATTTGATCGATTGCAGTATCAAATTTTCTAATAAGCTAAGTTAATTCTCCAAATTGGGGACAACCATTAATTGTCATTAAAGACACTAGTGTATATATATTTAACCGTATAGGGTTCTCTGTTTTTAAGTTTTTAAGGACACTAAACGTTCTCTCGACTGATGGGTTCGAAAACGGCATTATCAGCAGTAAATATTTCACAGTTTTTATGTTCGGGAACAAGTTATCTCCTGAAAGCTTCTTAAGGCGACACACTTTACCCCAGTAGCATTCACCATCAATCTTATCTTCATGAATCTCATGTCCATGTTGATCAAAATCCATCATAACATGAGCTCGCCACTGGACATCTATTCTTGTGCTGTCACGGATTTAAGAAGCACCTGAAATCGCTCCTACGCTGGTATTAGTGACATGGATTCTAAATATACCACAGTGAATTGTTTATCCATATTGTAGTTAGTATAAAATTCTAAAATCCCTAATCATTCATTCTCATGTTTTGTACTAGATTCTCCTCAAATTGGGGAATTCCCCACATGTTGGCAACGCTGCTAATTACATACTTCCCTAAATATGGATCTTATGTGACCGAATATAAAGAAAAAGCATATAATGCCACCAAGACAGTAAAGGTAGAAAAGTACTTCAAAATGTAAGCCCTTAATCCTTGAAATAATTTATATTTTTTTGAATTATTGTCCTTAGTGGACTAACATTTTTGACGTGACATGATTTCCAAACAATTGATAAATAATATGATTTAAAATAAACATGCAGAAAATCAGAAGATTGAAGTGAACTAAACCACACGCACTTGTATAATGTTTAGTGTGACTCTTACTTTAGCTTAAGTACTCTATTTTAATTTTAATTTGAGAAATACATACTGTATCCCGTACTCGCCTTGCTTATGATAGAACAGTAGTAATACAATAATTTGTAATTAATGTAACATGTAATTAATTTAAAAAAAACAAAAAATACTGCACAAAAAACGTTTTAATAGATAGAATCGTTTCAAAACATATTAAAATCGTTAGTGTACATGTAACATGTAATAACCAGAAGAAAATAATATGCATAAATGTTGACATTAATCAGACATAGTTAATGAAAAGTTCTTAATAAAAAATGTGATTGTGATTGATACAATGGTTATTAAATACTGCTGAATTATGAATGAAACCTATATCATATGACATTATATAGTAAATATTTTTAAAATAAATTAAAGACGCCTGTTTTGTCACGAATCATTGTTAAAATTTGGAGTAATTTTATTGTTTAACATTACCTCAGAGGAAAACCATTTAGTTATAATGGGAATTTTAGGTGAATTAAATAATCACCGTTAATACTTGTTCTACTTTCTGCTGACTGTAAACTGGTATGTAATTCTGCTAAATTTACTTTCAAATCCAGTGTGATCTTCAGCTTATGCGTCACCTGAAATCCCTCATACTTAATGAAGAAGAATTTACGAGTAATTTTCTCAATTTTTTTGTTGTTTTATACATACAGAGTTTCATTTTATGAATTACTTTTCAAAATATATAATGCAAAACTATATTATTCTACATTTTTAGTATAATTTATTGCTACAGTTCTGTTGTACTTGCATTAATACACAAGCAAGGCAAGTACGAGATTAATATAACAGTGTTTCCCAAATTAAAGGAAAACTGAACTTCTTAAGCTCAAGTTAAGAATACATTTATACACTAAACAAGTTCGTCTGGTTTGGTTCGCTTCAATCTTCTGGTTTCCTACGTGTTTTCCAGTAGCTGTATTGCTTCCACGTTGATGTGATTTAGAAACCTTATTTCATGTTTTAAGACGGAATCTTGAATGACTTCGTAAATCTATTTGATTTTGAGGTCTTCGTGCAGCTCTTCGTTGGTTGCGTAGCTTTGTTTTGGGTTTGGTTGATTACTAGTTGGTTTGATGTTTTAGTGTAACCCCATATACTACGACTACGATTACCCAGTACAGTTGCTTGACTTTGTTTTTTGACTGACATGATGTTTCCATTTAACAAATATATTTATCATTTTACAATAAGTATCAAAGTCTTAATAAAGTATTATTTGCTCTTAGACTTATTTGAAAATATGAATGTGAAAGTTATTTAAATAGTGCGTGAGTAGTGGCTGTGAGAAAATAGATAGAATTGGTGAACAAAATTTAGTAATAATGAAAACAACATTAAGAAACTTGTAATGTATACATACTTGTGATAGTAGATAGTTTTACAAGAAAAATGGTAAAAGGTCACCAAAAGAGCATATAAACTCATTAAATGTGTTATAAACACATCTACTATTATTTAATTATTGTTATAATATATACGTTTTATAAAAAAAGTTTTAGAAAGCTCGTTAATATTTTAGTGATGATATTTATATGAATACAATCATGTTGTAGTATCAGAATGGTAATTTTGAAACTGATAAACATAAAAAAACTTTCTCTGTTCTTTTATTAAATATAATTTAAGTATAGTAATAAGAATAGAGGATATAATAGTAAATTACGAAAATATATAATCTTAGATTGTAGTTACGTAATGAAATTGCTGTTGAATTTAAAATTATTATGTTTAATGTTACTCGGGGTACTTGAATGACCTATTCCTAAGAATCAGCATCCGGAAGTAGCTATGCGGGTTCTAATGATGTTTCTCAATTTACCTGGTGTTACGCGAACCTTTGAATGTCATTCTTTCGTTTGGTATTTAACACTAAAGATATCAAAACAAGTTAAATAAGTAACATAAATTATGGTTCTTTCTTCACCCACTACACGTGTGGGCAACAAAATGCTGTTACTTCCATTAAAAGCTGTTAAGTTGCTTATTTTCCAGAAAATTAGTTCCTTAGTCTATTCAAGTCTATTTCTTTTATTTTAGTTTAACAACGTATGGTTATATGGCAAAAAATGCTATTTTGGGGTTCAGCAAGCCCAATAAATATAGTTATCTTAAGGTATTAAAACAGCTCTATGGGAAAACGATAAGTTTACAATATTTCATAGTGAGAATATAACATAAATGAAAGAGAACATTCGCAGTTTAAAAAAACTGTCATATAAAAATCTAAGAATCGATAGAAGAATAGACGTAGACAAAATGCTATCTTTGATCGCTGAAGGTTCTTGTCTTCTTATACTTATGTTTGTCGAGTACAACGTCAATATTGTACGTCAATTACTGAACCGATAAACAAGGGCATTATGTAATATTTTAAATCGTTTTGCCTAAGAATTCTATTAAAAATGGATTAACTTGAGTGTTCAACATCATAAATATCAGAATAGTAAGCAAATAAATAAAGTATTTCCTTTCGCAAAGGAGGATTTGGATGGCAGTAATGACAGATAATATAAGAAATTAGAAATTCAATTAATTGTTAACTATTGTATATTTTGGCTTTGTCTAAAAACATTTTAAATTATTTTGCATAATAATCTTTTGTTAAAAATAAATTAAGTTGATAGCGTTCAGCGTCATAAATGTTAGTAGAGTAGAAGAGTAAGTCAGTAGATTTCCTTTTGCAAAGTAGGACTTAGATGGCGGTAGTGACGGATAATGCAAGTGTTAGAGAGTTATGTGCCAACGGCCATTATTGGTTCTTCCTACTTCCTTCCTTTCTTGTTGTCTGAAATCCTTTTTAATAGGTCCAAGGTTTTGCTCCTCCAGCAAGGCTCAATCAAGCTGAATCAGGCTATCTTCCTTACGATCTACAAATGGGCAAAGATCTTTATAATATAATACAGTTATAATTTATTGATTATTTGTAATGGCATGTTTGGCGAGGTTATCAACCAATTCGTTCTCAGATATGGTTCTGTCTTTAGGGATTCAGATAAATACGATGCTGTTTTGTCGAAAGATAGCCAGATTATATTGTTAATAAAAATATATGGCAGCTTTATCCATAGTTTCTAGTAAGTCTTGTGAATCAGAGCAAATAAGCCAGATTTTAGCATGGCTATTAAGCCAGATTATAAGATTTAGGGCCTTCTTTGTGGCGCACATTTCAGCAGTAAAAATAGTGAAAACAGATAACATTAAAAAAAAAGATTTGAATGTTAGATCTATGCTGCATTGCAGTATGTGGTCCTATAGAGGGTACTTTAATGAGTCATGGGTTACTATTGGTAAATTTAATACAGACATATTTAGCTAGAATAGCTGTTGTTTGGCCCATTATATTATTGTTATCGCTATCTATCTAAAGTAAATATTATTAGAATAAAGTAGACAGTAGGTTTGTAGTAGGTAGAAATTCATCCACAAATGTAAGGGTATCATAATTCATAAAACATAAAACATGGAAACTTAGTAAATTATTTTATTGGCTAAAAAGCATGGAGACAACTTTTAAATCTCCACGCAGCATCCAATCGACATCGAATATTTTAGTTATTTTCTTAATTAGCACATCTATTAACACTAGCTTAAGTATAACATTTGTCATCATATTGATTGTTTCACCAGTCGATTGGCCAAGAAACATTGTTCGGTCCAGTCTATTACTTTATCGCTAGCTATCTGAAGTGGGTAGTAGATTAAAGTAAATAGATATAGAAGGTCTACGTAAATAGTAGAAGAATCTATTGTAGATAGAAAGTCATCCGAAAATGTAGAGTCATAATTCAAAAAACATGAAATATGGAAACTTCGTAAATTTTCTTTTATTGATTAAGAAGCCTGATCTTGGAGACAATTTTGAAATCTCCACGCAGCATCCAATTGTGACCTGTATAGTTAATTTTCTGTAAAAATATATTGAAATTTATGTAAATTTTGTTCATATGAATTGAGTGAGTAACAAAATATAATGAATGCAATGAAATGAGTATTTCTGTGATGTAATAATAAATATTTTAAACTTGTTTTTGATATTGAAATGTTAAAGTATGAGAAATGTTTAGGTAATTTTTGTTATTTTCTTAATTAGCACACCTAATAACCTTTCAACACTAGCACAAGTGTAATATTTGTCACCATAATGATTGTTTCGCCAGTTGATTGGGCAAGAAACATTTTTTGTTCGATTTTTTCCTGAATGGAATGCTATTTATTGAGATATTTCCTTAACTAGTAAACGAGCGACAAAAAACTAGTTAAGTAATAACTAATTTATGAAATGTATTATTGTGAGATCAATGATGTATTGTAACGTCTTGTCCTATAGAGGACTGAGAGTCATAGTCATAAATAACCTAACAATTTGGGTACTCTGATGAGTGGTAGGTTATTGTTGGTAAACTTAATGCTAACGGATTTAGTTAGAACAGCTATTGTTTGGTCCAGTATATTATTTTATCGCTAGCTGTCTGAACTAGATAGTAGAGATAGTAGATTAAAGCAGATAGATATACTAAATCAAAGTAGATAGTAGAAGAAATTTATGAAGATAGAAATTCATCCGCAAATGTAGTAATAAAACATGGTAATTTGGTAAATATCGTTTTATTGACTAAGAAGCCCGGAGACAACTTTTAAACCTCCACGTAGCATGCAATTGTTACTTCTTTAGCTAATGTTTTGGAAGAATATATTGAGATTTAAGCAAGTTTCCTTCGTATGAACTGAGTGAATAACAAAACTTAAAAAGCACACGAATGCAATGAAATAAGTGTATCCATTATATAATAATAAATAATTTAATCTTGTTTTTGATATTGAAATGTTAAAGTGTAGAATATATTTGGGTAATTTTTGTTATTTTCTTAATTAGCACACCTAATAACCTTTCAACACTACCACAAGTATAATATTTGTCATCATAATGATTGTTTCGCCAGTCGATTAGGCAAGAAACATTTTTTGTTCGATTTTTTCCTGAATGGAATGCTATTTATTGAGATATTTCCTTAACTAGTAAACGAGCGACAAAAAACTAGTTAAGTAATAACTAATTTATGAAATGTATTATTGTGAGATCAATGATGTATTGTAACGTCTTGTCCTATAGAGGACTGAAAGTCATAGTCATAAATAACCTAACAATTTGGGTACTCTGATGAGTGGTGGGTTATTGTTGGTAAACTTAATGCTAACGGATTTAGTTAGAACAGCTATTGTTTGGTCCAGTATATTATTTTATGGCTAGCTGTCTGAACTAGATAGTAGAGATAGTAGATTAAAGTAGATATATATACTAAATCAAAGTAGATAGTAGAAGAAATTTATGAATATAGAAATTCATCCGCAAATGTAGTAATAAAACATGGTAATTTGGTAAATATCGTTTTATTGACTAAGAAGCCCGGAGACAACTTTTAAACCTCCACGTAACATGCAATTGTTACTTCTTTAGCTAATGTTTTGGAAGAATATATTGAGATTTAAGCAAGTTTCCTTCGTATGAACTGAGTGAATAACAAAACTTAAAAAGCACACGAATGCAATGAAATAAGTGTATCCATTATATAATAATAAATAATTTAATCTTGTTTTTGATATTGAAATGTTAAAGTGTAGAATATATTTGGGTAATTTTTGTTATTGTCTTAATTAGCACACCTAATAACCTTTCAACACTAGCACAAGCATAATATTTGTCATCATAATGATTGTTTCACCAGTTGATTGAGCAAGAAAACATTTTGTTCGATTTTTTCTGAATGGATTGATATTTATTGAGATATTTCTTTAACCAATAAACGGGCGGCAAAAAAACTAGTTAAGTAATAACTAATTTATGAAATGTAAGGCGGGATAATTGGCAATTATGATTTAATTCTTAGCATTTTCTCCTCGCCAGGCTGGTCGAGTATTATGCCTTGAAATCGTTCGGCTCGCGCTGTGCATACTGGTGGTGAATGCCACCGAGAGAATGTACCGTCGAGACAAATCCTTACCTTTCTAAAAATCCGCAGAGCGATCCTAGACGAACTATCCCCTGTTCAGATCCTGAATAAAAACTCGAAACACGTCAAATAACACTACAACAACATATCCAGTCGTCACTGTTTTACGATCACTGAACACTACGACGAAGAGAACGAAATCCTTTCTGGGATCGGTCTACGAAACACCCGGTAGAACACCGACGAACATTTCGTACAGCAACAGTGGTCGAAAAGACTCCCGTTTTATGTTTCTCTCTCGAGCAACAATATGTCCGTTCGGTCGTACTGTCTTTTGTCGAGGTTGGTTGTTTACTCGCGGCACCTGTAGTACCGCTTTGCCCACGGAACGGTCTTCGCCGAATCGAACTCGAGATTGTAGGTAGAGTATCGGAGTTGTTGGGACAGGTAAGGTCCGAGCGTACGTGGCAGTGGAAGGGGATCGCCAAAGGTAGCACGTTAACGCTATTCAACCGACTTTACCATTCTCAGGTAAAATTAATAGAAGCATAATTAAAACTCGATTTTAAGTCATCGAATCATTAGCGAGGATTATCTAGATTTAATACCATAAGCTGAATATTAAAAATAGATCACAGAAGGTCTTATTATTATTTGATTCCATAATAATTTAATTATCTTGCTTATGAATTAATTTTAAAGGACTTAGAACAGAACAGACGAACTTGATGTTGAAGCCTCACTAACAACCATTGCTATTCAATATGTATTCGTCGAAGAGTGTACAAAAAAAAAATTTACTGCGTCGAATATGTCTGAATTTAGCGAGTAAATTATATTTACTCCAAGTTTTACTTTTACTTGAATTTGAAGAAAAAATAACTGAAGGCAATTGAATTTTGCGTGAGGCTTGTGGGAGCCATGCTCCACCAAGTCGATTTCAACAAGAGAATGCTGATTTAGACGTTTCAAAAGTGCTGATTTTGATACCGAAGACAAAGAGTGTTCCGGACAGCTAAAAAAATCGAAGACCAAGATTTGAATTATTTTTTTGGTCTGAAACCGAGAAGGGGAATCCTGTTACGGATACCTGGTCGGGGAGACCCGCAGGAATAAGCGAGTTGGACTGGTTATGTGGAGACTGCCTCCGGGCTATCTCGTGTAGAGCTCGGATATAAAATCGTGAACTTGGACTTGGACATCTGTTTCTCTATGAGTTTGATTATTACTGACGAACCAGACGGCATTGATTATTCTCTTGAGAATTTTGTTTTGAAAGATTTGAAGACGCTCCACCTGGCTAGGTGAGGCGTATTTTAAATAGACGCTGGAGCCATATAGAACGACTGATCGAACCAGCATCTTGTACAGGAGAGATTTTATTGAGAAAGGAAGCATGCTGGCCCGGTTGGTGAGCGGGAACAGCAAATTGATAATACTTTGACCTTTCTGGAGGGACCTTTGAATCTGGAAGTTCCACCTAAACTTGCGATCGAAGACAAGATCGAGATAGGTGGCCTCTACTGACCATGGGATTTCGACGTTATCGATGTTAAGACACGAAATGCTCGGTGCAAAACGCTTCTTGTGGAAGGAAATGCCCTGGGTTTTCTGTGGGTTGACCTGCAACCTCCAGAAATGTAACCACTGGATCGTCGCATCAAGTTATTTTTGGAGTCTGCTTTGGATACGTAGTGCTACTCTTGAAGAAGCAAAGTAAGCAGTGTTCTGCGTAAAAAGCTGCCTCATCTTATGGTCTATTAGGGATATCTGAAAGAAAAATATGAAATAAAGTGGGTTGGTCAGTCACCTGGAACGATCGTCCTGACAGAAATGATTTGATAAGAGTTGTTAGGTCAACGGGTAAACCTATTCGAATGCATTTCACCACTAAGCCTTCGTGCCAAACCTTGGCAAAGACTTTGGTTAGGACCAAGAAGACCGCTCCAAGTCTTTCAGGTCGGTTAAAGGCACTGCTTTTTTTTTGCGGCCAACCGATGGACCTGATGAACGGTTGAGTGTTGCAACCCGAATTGCTCATCTGGAATGATTTGTCTACATAAAATCATTAAGAGCATAAAGAATTTCTCTTTCAGCAGGCTTGGAAATGGAACTTAGTAGGCTGATAAGTCAATAGTCAGGAGGTGATGACTTAACTCCTTTTTTGGAGATAACTGAGATGCATGCATGTTTTCATGTATATGGGAAGATTTGAAAACGTTACTCTCTGAAGATCCGTGTAAAAAAACAAGCAGAAGACGCAGAATTTTTGGAGGTAACATAAGAAACCATTTCCAACCCCTTGAAGAACATGGGATTGTTTCAAAAGCTTGGATATTTTGTGCCATATGAATTGAATTCGAGAGACATTGAAAAACTTTTAGTCAAATGTCTCACCCTCCGTATCCTCTGGAGCTTGCTCCTTCTAGATACTATTACGACATGTGAGTGTGTACTATCTGAGCAGCGTCACTTATTATTAAGATCCTAAGAAATGGTTTGGTTCGTGAATAGTCTTAAAAGATGCATCATTCTTTCGAGATAGAATCCGTAGATTGTCTGAAAGATGGGAAAGAGATGGATAATCTTATAAAACTAATTTGTAGATCTATCCTAAATAATTAAATAAATAAAATTGTTTACAGATAAAAATCATCTGAAAATAAAGCTATGTATAGGGTAAAATTAGATTTTGAAACAAAGGCCGATTTCCTTGTGTATATTACATAATTTGGACAGATTATGAGACCAAGAAAAATCTCTCAATGATTCAGTTAAGCCTTGACTTCTTACAGTTAATAAGTTGCTGAACTATGTTAAAACATAGGAACTGATATTGATTCTTCACTATGGGGATACAGGGTCTCTCCATTATAAGGAATGCGTAAATCAGCAATGACTAAACAGCTTCTTATTTATGTGTCGAAGCTTAGTTTCTTCGTCCAGTAGGTCTCACTCGACCTGCCCACATAGGGTGGTAATAATTTGTTGGCGATTTCTAATAGCATCTTTGACCAGGTTACCATTCAATTCCTTCTCAGGTATGCCCCTGTAGCTAGAAATCTAGATGAATGCGATGTTTTTTTTTTGGGAGATAGCTAGACCCTACAGCTGTAATAGTTATAAATACAAATATACATTATTAATGGTTTACAGTGAATTTTGCGAGCCAATGCATATAAGCCAAGTTTTAACATGGCTATTAAAAGACTTTAGGATCTCCTTTGTTGTGAACAACACTAGAATAATGGAAACAGAGAAGAATTATTAGAACCATCTGCATAAACAAGCTGACAATTTGGGTACTGTGATGACATGTGGGTTATTGTTGGTAAAGTAAATACGAACATATTTAGTTAGAACAGCTACTATTTGGTCCAGTTTATTATTTTATTGCTAGCTATCTGAAATAGATAGTAGAATAAACTAGAGGGATATAGTAGATAGAAGTAGATTGTAGAAGAATCCTATGTAGATAGAAACTCATCAGCAAATGTAACTTATTGTATCATAATTCCCTTCATCATTCTTTATTCAAAAACATAAAACTACATCCAAATCAAACTAGGCTTTATTCTATTTTGGAGTAATGCACCTCTAAAAATACTCTTTACGTACAAGTAAATATATAAAGCTCAATAATTGCAAAAAAAAACGTATATATCAAATAAATCAACCACCAGTAGCTAGAAAAACAAGAAACAAAGGGCAGGACTTATTATTAAAGGTATTTGATCAAGATGAGTTTGATTTAATTATCATTTTATATATTACGAAAGGATATGTTAAAAACATGTGTTGCTTCAATGATTCATAAAAATTTGATAAACTTTCATCGAGCTAAGCAAAAAATTGTAGCACACGAGATTTAAAAAGACAAGAAACATTCAACATCAGTTATAGATTAAATAACATTATTAAAAAAAGTCCATATTATATAATATAATAAACAAAGATGCTTAAAACATAAAACTACAAGACAATAACAAATAATGTACATTCATTCCATAGTTTAGTAGTTAGTTATTTAGTTATTTAATAGTTATTTATTAGTACTCTAACGACAATATAATTTATTTTTATAATTTGTATTATTGCTAAATGTGAATATCAGATTATGTTTTATATTTATTTATGCATATTTAATTCTTTTATAATTATTTCCTTGTACTTGTAATCTTTATATTATCTTCTGATTTATAAATTCATTTTAACATAAGAATGATTGTAGCAAATCCTTAATGAATATTTTAATAGATAATGAGACACATATGATGTAGAAGTACATTTCGCCCAAACAAATTAAGATTTTTGGCTAGCTACTCGATCAAATCATGAACCACAGACTAGAATAAATAGAAGTCGAAAGTTGCATCGTCTTTACGTCACTTTACGTAGATTTTCACGGATTTTGTAAGATTTGATCCAATATTCCCTTGTTGTAAAATTACAAATATAATTGGAAACCTCAGTATTTTACAGGATTTCAAGAAAATAATAACAAACCATTTGTATATGATAAATATACTAATTAGTTAATTAGAAATGAGTTGCATGAAAGCATGTTGGTTTAAAACACCAACCCACTTTCTTAGATTAATTATTCAGAGATTTTCGCATTTTTATAGATATATCTATTATAATTAATATTAATAAACTTAATATTTACTATTATTTCTACTAAACTGTTGTAATATGATAATCTATTATTAATAATTAACTATTTATCGGCATATTTTCATAATTATATATCTATATATGTTAACATAAGATTCAATAACTCCTAAGTTTGCTGTGTAAATGACGTCGTGTATGGTCTTTCTAAATGTAACTAAGCAGTCGTTACTTTCAAACGACTAGCTTTTGTGAGCCCGTGATAAGTCGATGAAAATGATGATCAAGTTGAACCAAATTGCTTTTCTAACCACCATATAGTTCTGAGCTTGCCTCCAGTGACCACGGGCTGCTCTCAAAATAATGCTCGAGGGAAAGACATTGATTTTGGTGCAGAGATGACTGCCAAGGCTGAATCCCCTTTTGGAACATCTTGGAAGCATACAAAATTGCTGGATTGAATTAATATTAAAGTATCTCGCTAATCAAAGTTAAATTATATATAAAAGTTGCTGTTTTATTAACAGTTTTTGTTTATTTCCTTTTACAGATATTTATTTACTTTCTACCAATTTCTTTATAGATAATATTAACGAAAATAAAGTATTATATGGACCTACAGTTCCCATTTTCCTTTCTTTTATTGTTTAATACGTTGGCGATCGACATCTATTTATTCTAAGAGATCTACGACACCGAGCGCATAGGCTAGTATAATAGCACCATCTTCGTCATGGTTACATGGACTTATTAAATAAATTTACTGTTTTTTTTTTCGGTGATTTAACGCAAAATATATTTTTTCCAATGACCTGGCACTAATTGGTATAATTTAACAATTATATATTCGAAAACTCAAAGTATAATTTAGAAAATAACATTAATTATTATAACATTGTCGTATATAATTCGATATTATTAGCACAGCTTAAATATTGTATAATCTGTAGTAAAATAGTAATGAAATAAGTTTATTGTAATTAGTATTCAAAAATACATATTAATTTTACTTCATGCAGGCAACTAAATAAACAAGTGCTGTGCTGCCATCTGTACAGTTATGTCAGAATTAAGTTGTAGAAGAAGTATTGATCCAATCATTTTTGAGCTTACGGTTGTTTGTCTTGAGATGACCTTAACAGAGGGCGCTCCAATCTACTTTTTCAAGATATAGTCCTTGTTATTTCAAATTTGTAGGGTTTAATTTATGTCTTTCAATCGAAATAAATATGTCATTTATGTAAAATTAGGAAAATAATTGATATAATGAAAAGTAAAACCATGACAATTGTTAAATTAGTAAAGAAGAGCAATAATATGAAATCAAGATATCAGATAATGAGACAGGAAATACAATTTAAATTAAATATTGTTTAATGTAAATAAAATATGTAGTACAGGTCTATATGTGTTTACTAAATTTCTCAAAAAATCAGCTATTTTAGGTTTATTAAAGCCTTGCTGGGCTTTTCAATTGTGGCGACCGCCACGACCCTTTAGGCCACCACCAATTCACCATCAACAACTATAAAGGTTGGCAACGCCAGTGGTTTGGTACCATGCAGTTCTGGAGTATAAAAGGCCATCACGACGACGTCTCGCTCTCTCTTCTTATCACCGTCCCCCTGTAACAGTACCACTTCCACAGCGCTACCGTACTTCCTTCACCTTAACCTAATATCCTGTCAATCCTCCCATCGACCACATGTATCAATCGCAAGTTGAAATAAACAACTTTGATTCAACCAGTGTTTTTAGTTCCCGTGCAAATTCCTTCCAAAGATAGTAGTGAGTGTTCTGACAAATAATCGCCGCGGCAGCCACACATTTCGACCGACTGACCGACCCGACGAACATTCCTACAATTGGTGACCCCGACGTGATCAAAGTGCCTACATGGTAAATCAACTCAACATAAGCCACTCGACAGGTGCTTGACACGTACATGGAAGGATAGCACGAGGAACGGAATCCATCAACATCACGTGGTCGACGACATCCCACGAGACTAGCCTGATGGACGAAAACTACAGAAGCCCATCATGTATACCAGCAACACATGAGCATCCTCGCAACACGAAACGGGACACGTAACACATTTACAGGTACCCTCAAACAAAGCTAAACGCCTCAAGACGAACGACGTTCTGCTACAGCTCCGATGGCAGCTGATCCCGTAAAACTCCTCGCTCAGGTTGGGATCCCCATCTCATCAGCAGTCCCCGGGCGTTTGTTTGCGTGATTGCGGGTGCATTCCGGAACATGCACCACATATAGGTACGTTCCACGGCTGTTCCACTAGGAGGGGAGTTATGTGGCGACCGCCACGACCCTTTAGGCCACCACCAATTCACCATCAACAACTATAAAGGTTGGCAACGCCGGTGGTTTGGTACCATGCAGTTCTGGAGTATAAAAGGCCATCACGACGACGTCTCGCTCTCTCTTCTTATCACCGTCCCCCTGTAACAGTACCACTTCCACAGCGCTACCGTACTTCCTTCACCTTAACCTAATATCCTGTCAATCCTCCCATCGACCACATGTATCAATCGCAAGTTGAAATAAACAACTTTGATTCAACCAGTGTTTTTAGTTCCCGTGCAAATTCCTTCCAAAGATAGTAGTGAGTGTTCTGACAAATAATCGCCGCGGCAGCCACACATTTCGACCGACTGACCGACCCGACGAACATTCCTACACAATAAGTTCCGGAAGCTTCATCTATTGGTCAATCATAGAATCAAAATTTCTAGTTGAGGGTTTAATGTCAGTTTTGGGATGTAAGAAGTTTGTTTAAGAATTAAACCCAACCTAATTATCCGAACCTTTAAAGGATTCTTTTCAAAATTTTATGATAATATGGCGTATAGTAACTAAAAACCTTTGATATTTTTAAAATAATGCACTGTAGCATAAGTCGAAATGGTAGCCAAATTGAAGGAATTGCGTTTCGAATTCTTTTACTATTTATCGTAGAGTCCAGATCTGGCTCTGAGTGACTGTCCATTTGACAGAAAACGAAGGAATGCCATGGGATTGGGATCAAATTAAGAAGTGATTGCAGAAGATAAAGTCTATTTCAAAATTTTTAATTTATTACTTAGGCTTCTGATTTTTTAGAACTTTGTATTTGTAGTTGTAGAGATCAGAGTATATTACAGGCCTTTCCAAAAATCTATTATAGCGATGGGATCCAGCAATTGGAGCATTGTTGAAAGGAAATTATTCGGAAAGTTATGAATGAAAAATGAAAATTTAGACTGATTTCTGTGAACTAAACTATCTGGCTCAATCTCTAAAACAGAAAATGACTGACCAGAAATTTATTTTTATTTTTAAAGTAACTAAATAATTTCTGGAGATATGTGACCACATAATTAAAATTATATATCATTTTTGTGACATATATATTTTTACAGACTAATGATTCTACAGATTAAAATATCCCTTACACAGATTTAGGCTATGAATGTATTTGTTTAGATTCTCTGAATGAACAATTTAGACTGTTAAAATAGAAGCTATTGTAATTATAATTATCAATATCTAAACAATTTTATTATTATATCTAATTCTTAAAATTTGAGTTTAAAATCTGTTTTAGGTACCTTGAACTTCACTTGGCTTATGTGATAACACTTGAAGGTAGTATAAGTTTTATATAATCATATTAAATATTGTTCTAAATATTTGAAATATGTAGCTTCTATCACAGACATTTATATAACACTATAAATGTTGGATGACTTATAATTCTTCTAATTATTTGATGTACAAGTCACCAGATGTTTGACGATATTAACTTTTAGATATCTATGATAGGGCTTGATTGACACTTTCTGAAGGTTTTTGATAATGATTGTTCTATCTTGTCTTCTTCTGACTGGTGGACATTCAAATCTTCTTTAGATCTATTCTGATTCTACACCCTAAATTATTAATAATAAATATATTACATGATCATATGATGCGAAGTATAATTTTCATTGTGATTTAGTAACAGAAACAGTACTTCAGTTGTTATATATATATATATATATATATATATATATATATATATATATATATATATATATATATATATATATATAGACAGTGTAACGATTATAATAAATAAATACACATTATAAAGGTACAACATAAATTATATACTAAATTAAATTTAAACGACTTCCAACCTCAAGAAACACAACTGTTGCAACATATGCTGACGATAGAGCAATTTTATCATCACACGCTGATCCAACATTAGCCACAAAAACTCTTCATTTTCATCTTAACAAAGCCGAACTGTGGTTGAAAACACGGTGTATATCTGACGGTGTATAACAACGTTAAATATCTGAGAATGCACATTGATCGATATGGAAACATAGAAAGTTTAGACAGTTTGACATGGAAAAAACAAGTGACAAAACGCAAACAGCTTTAACTAAACCAAATATTTTGGCTTATAGGGCGTAAATCTAAATTATCCTTAGATAACAAGACTTTGCTGTACAAGTCAATACTTACGCCCAATTGGGCTAAGATTCAGATATTGAAATAATCCAAACATAGCTTTCCTTCAGAGGTTCCAGAATAAAGTATTGCGAGTCATCGTGGATGCTTCATATTACGTCTACAATAAACTAATTCAGCGCGATATCTCCTTAGAACCTATAACGACTGTGATTTGAAGTGTTAGTGCGAAGTACGCTGAAAGACTATTAGTGCCTCCCAATGCACTCACCAAATAGTTAAATGTGCGCGATGACAGTGAAGTGCGTAAGCTCAAAAGTAAACTATCATCCATAGAGTGAGATATAACGATCTGTAGAATAAGTTAGAATAGTCTTTAGAATAAGTTAGTATAGACTTTAGAATAAGTTAGAATAGTATCTAGAATAAGATTGAGATTATAAGTTGTACAGAAGATCACTTACTGAAGTGATCTTTTACATGTCAATATAACTATATTTTATAACGGAAACCATATAATAATACTTATTGTCTACGGGCATTCTTAAAGTTCTGAGAGATTAGTAAAAAAACTTCATGTTGAAGCTTTATTGACAAACTGTTCGTCGTTTATGAACAACAATTTCTTTCAGTACGTTGAAAATGTCTGAATGTGTACAAAGTAAATGGCATCTGCGGCGGGTTTTTACATTTTTTGAACGCTGAAGGGCATCGAATGCTCTGTGAAGCTTATCGCAACCGTGCTCCATCCATTTTAGTATGTAAATACTGGTTTAGATGATTTAAAAGTGGGGATTTTGATATAGAAGACAAAGAGCTTTCTCGACAGCCAACAAAATTCGAAAACCTTGTTTTGAAGGCACCACTCGACGAAACTATCAATTTGGTTTGCTATCGACTACAATTGCTACATTTACACCGCAAGCTACCCTACCAACATTCTCAAATATTTTATAGACCTTGCTTTTTCTGATTACTATTTCCTCTGACATGTGAGTCAGAGTAATATTTGAGCAGCGCTTCAGCTCTTTTGAAGATTCCAAACAATGGATTGATTAGTAGATAACCTCAAAAGATCGATGTAGCTTTCGAGATGGAATCCATAAATTGCCCGAAAGATGGAAAAAAGAAGCGACTATCGATGGAGAGTACATTGATTAAAATACATTGTACTGATTGTTCACTGTAAGCTTTACAGTGAAAAAATCATATTAAAAAAAACTTTAAAACTAATTAAAACTATATTATATCAAACATCAGTTTTGGTATTTTGTGTAAAGCAGTTATGGACCCGTGTTTATACCCAATCATCATGTCCATTGTTATATAACAGGCCAATTGTAAAGTCCCCGGCCTGACACATAGATGGCGCTCTTAGAAATCAATATGTTTAGTTAGTCCTAACCCTCAAAAGATGCGTGTATATATTTGAGAGCTGTCGGATCATTAGTTTGGCAATTATAGCATTTTAAGAGAAGCAACTTTTGTTATTGTGAAAAAAATGGATAAAACGGAATTTCGTGTGTTGGTAAAATATGGCTTTTTGAAAGAAAAATATACAGTTGAAGCAAAAACTTGGCTTGATACCGAGTTTCAGGACAGGAGACCAGCCATCAAGGATTGGTATGCTAAGTTTAAAAGTGGTGAAATGAACACCGGAGGCGCTGAACGCAGTGAACGCCCAAAAGAGATTGTTACCGACGAAAATATTAATAACATCCACAAAATGATTTTGAATGACCGTACAGACACTTTAAAGATATCAACTGAACGTGTACATTATATCATTCATGATTATTTGGGTATACGAAAGCTCTGTGCAAAGTGGGTGCCGCGCGAGCTCACTTTTGACCAGCGTTTTTGATTAAGCGTAATAAACCCGAGTTTTTGCATCGATATGTGACAATGGATGAAACATGGCTTCATCGACAGTCATTCGAGTGGACTGCACACGATGAACCCACTCCAAAGCGTGGCAAAACGCAACAGTCGGCTGGCAAGGTTATGGCGTCTGTATTTTGAGATACGCATGGAATAATTTTCACTGACTACCTTAAAAAAGGAAGGACTATTAACAGGGACTATTACATAGCGTTATTGGACCGTCTGAAGGACGAAATCGACGAGAAACGGCCGCATTTGAAGAAAAAGAAAGTGCTGCTTCACCAAGACAATGCACCGTGTCAAAAGTCCATGAATTGGGCTTCGAATTGCTTCCTCATTCACCGTACTCTCCAGATCTAGCCCCCCAGCGACTATTTCCTGTTCTCAGATCTCAAAAGAATGTTCGTTGGGAAGAAATTTTCGTAGAATAAAGAGGTGATCGACGAAACTGAGACCTATTTTGAAGCAAAGGACAAATCGTACTACAAAAATGGTATCGAAAAGTTAGAGGGTCGCTATAATCAGTGTATTACCCTTGAAGGGAATTATGCTGAATAAAGAAACTAATTTCCCCAGAAAAATTTGTTTTGCTATGGGTAGGCTGAAAGTCCCCCGCCTGTCAATTGACCTGTTAGTCTTTTTCTAAGACTATAATAAGACTCTTAAGTCTTAAGTATCTCATAAGACCAGCATTGCATAACAATTGGAAACAAAAGAAAGAAAATAGCAAAAAGTTCTGAAGATGGCAGATGTGAACTCTGTCGAGACCAAAGTATACCAAAGGTTTTTTAAAGAACCGCCTAATTCTAGTTAATTTCAGAAAATATCAAAACGGTCCTGACGGAACAAGAACCACAAGACGCCGATAATTTAACCATTATCCTTATTAAATCCTTAAAATCGATCTCTCCCTGCTATTATCCACAACTAGAAGATAATTGTCCCGGCGGTACCGGACTGAGTACGGTTCGCTACGAGTTGATTGACAGCTAAATTTGATATTAAAAAAATTTGACGTATTTTATGGAAATAATCGGCGTAGATACGGTACGCGTATAATTTTTTTAACAACCGCACTGATGCCGTCTATTTTCGTTTGATAATCGTCTATTAAAAGAAAAAATCCCTTGACTAATTATCGGTTCAATATTTCTGTTCCGGTGTCTTATTATAGGATTAGAAAGGTCTGATTATTTTTTTCTTATTCTGTTCTATATAACTCTAAGATACTATAAGATACCACAAATAATGGGTCTAGTTCAAAAGGTAATTATTACCTGTAATATTAGGTGTTTGCATGTATTTTGATCAGTGATAAATAACTTAAAAATTTTCGACGTTCATTACTTTTTTGTTGTTTAATTTTAGGTAATTTGCTGTTAAAGCCCATCAAGTACGGTCTCAAATTGTCAAAACAAGGTTCTTCGATTGATTACCAATGCCTATCGCTACGTAATCAATGAAGAAGTGCACGATGACCTGGAAATTAAATGGATTTGCGAAGTTATCCAAGATTTCGCCTTGACACACGAAAGAAGCTTACTAAATCATACTAACGTGGAAGCAATACAACGGCTGGACAGCGCGCAGGATCTCAGTAGATTGAACCAAACCAAGGTTTATTCCAAGGAATCGGGCATTCATTGAGTGATATAATTAAGTTTTATTATTTCGCCGCAATGCAATTTGTAGATTTTGTTGACTGCCACATGCGCTTTTGTGTTGATAAACACCTACCGGCCTTCGATATTGTCATAGGAGTTGTTACCAAGATTTCTAAAAATTGTCTAGTCTCTTTCAATGTGTCTCCTAGATTGTTTGCTATTAAATATTTTAGAAGGGGTAGTGCACCATTTAATGTTCTGCAATCATTTGTTGAATAAATAACTGACAGTTCAATTTGTAATATTCTTTATCAAGTTTGGGATAGAAGAAACATAGCAAAGTGAATTTGTCGTCAGGAAATTTACCGTAATACTCTCCAAAGTATTCCGAAAAAAGAAGTGACCCAACTATTTGATGCTCTTTAAAATATATCATCACATACCTCCAAAGCCGAAATTTGGTGATCAAATTTACTGTCGCCTGAACGGTTGCCTTTATTTTCTGGTGGCTCATGACTTATTATATCTGATGCTTCACTAATGATGTTTTCAATTATTTCGAACTTGAATTTTACAGCCTTTATAATATTCCAGTAGGTTCGATTTTTCTTTACTGCAGTTGGTTGAAAAGGATATCTAGGTGGGGCATCACATGATGGATAAAAATTGTGGTGAATAGAAGCTGCTGCACTACAGACTTATTGAGACCATCTCTATTTTCGTAGAGTGGAGATCTTTCTGTTCACAATTTTGTTCAACACTTCTACTCGTTGGGGTCAATTATTAAAAAAGCCAGGATTGTCTTTTAGATTGCCAAAAAATATACGTATTTGCTTATTTGTGGAAACATCTTTAGATATAATCAAATTTAATTGGTGGATATAATTAAGTTTTTATTATTTCGCCACAATGAAAAATTAACGTGGACAGATTTGGAGCACTTAAGTTGAATTTTACAATCTTTCGTCCATTTGTAGGTTTTGTTGATTGCCACATGCGCTTTAGTGTTGAGAAACACCTATCGGCCTTCGATATTGTCTGAGAAATAGAGTGGAGACATAATTAACAATGGACAATATATTGAAAACTTATCTGTAAACTTTGTATTATCATAATATAAAATACTATATATTTCCCTGATTTTTTATTTTCAAAATATTGATTTATAAAGTTTATATAATAATGTCAAGGTTATTACGTGATGCTTTCAACTAGATTGTTTTAATATTATTACACTAGGAAAATAAAATTTTTAAATTACAGGGGGTTTAAAAATAATTCATAACATTAACATATTTAAACCATTAGCTTGATTAAATAAACATTTTTTCAGATTTACTAAAAAATAAGATTAAAACTTCAAATCTCTACGTTTAGGTGAATATAGATAATACTATAATAGATTGATACTATAATATAGATATTTTGGTAATTTTTTTTTGGAATTTTGGCACCGTGCTGTACTCTGTGTACAGTAGCGCAGTGTTCTGCTTTTACAATAATACCACAGTACACCAGCTCAATAAACTTAATTCGTGTTGTTGAGAAGTTGGATTGCGTCGATTTGTCGTGATGAAGGAGTATCCAGAACTCCTGTAAGTTTTTTACTGGCCTTATTGATGGTTCATTTTCAAGTCTCAATGAACATCATAATTTCTGAGGTACCAAGAGGTGTTTAGAGTACTCCGTAATATTTTTTTAGACGCCACTGAATTATATTCAAATTGTTCTTCTCAGTATAATACAATATATGGATGCTATATGTTCATATGAGCTTAATAATATGGTTATGCATAAGTACTTCAGTGTATGTTGAGAGGGCAGAATTTCTTCTGCTAATAAGCTATTCTAAATTTAATGTTCAATTCCTCTTTCTTCTACTTCCTAGAGATTTTCTAGCGGAGCCTCGTATCCAAAATCATTCGCAAATATTCGCAACATGTTGCTGAATTAGTATATCAAACTCGGATTTATCTATTCTGACAGGAGTATATCAATGTTTTATTCGTAAAATTGTTGTGGACATATTAGTTTCAGTCAGATTGATTTCCTACTATTTGTTCAAATGTTAATTATTTTACTGAGGATTTTACTACAGCTACTAAAGCTCAACATGTGTACATCAGGTAAAGGACCCGCCTGAACACTACTGTTTAACCCTGACTATTAATTATAGGAATGCTTTAATTATTTTGAAAATTAAAAGAATAATTTTGGGCAGCAACTTTAATTTATAAAAAAAGTCCTTCACAAAATCCTATGCCACATCAAAAAAAAAAAACGATGGAGCAAAGTTTTCTTTCTTCATAGAACTTTTTAATTAAATTTATAATTCTGTGAAATTGGGCACTAGTTAATAAAGAATGATTTTCACCGAAACCAAGTTGATGCTCTGAAATTATATTTTGTCTCCGGTAATTGGTTTCAGTCTATTTCAGCAATATATTTTCAAATAATTTAAACATTTTCTGCAAGTTGAGAGAATCAGAAAAGGTTCTCTGTGATAGTTATTAAAGATAATTTGCCTTTTCAAGGGTTCGCTGTAATGTAGCAACACTGAATATTTAATTATTGAGAGAAAAATCCCATCACCCACATACCAACTTGAGTTTATTAATAAATATTGAATTATTTATAGGTGTATAGAATAATAGATGTTATAAGATAAAAAGTTTATTCCCCTATATCCTCAGATGTAGCACAAGCCTTGATTCAATGAGGTCATCTATAAGCTACATACCTAAACAGCTAAAATCTTACATCACAGCCAGGATCTTTAGAGTGGAACAATAAGAAGCTTAAAAGAAAATAAGCTAAAGCAGGTGTCCGAGAAATTTTATTGAGTCCAATTCTTTACCTACTCTACTACACATGTGATATATTACAAATGAAAAATATTACGAGGGCTACATTTGTTAATGGTACGATGATTTTTACTGTCAGAGACAATAGCGAAGAAGCTACTCTAAAGCAACAACAGATCAATGACGATATATATATTGGACCCAAACC
Organism: Rhynchophorus ferrugineus; assembly: GCF_030347505.1. Taxonomy (NCBI): domain Eukaryota; kingdom Metazoa; phylum Arthropoda; class Insecta; order Coleoptera; family Curculionidae; genus Rhynchophorus; species Rhynchophorus ferrugineus. The sequence continues at coordinate 3,134,791 of NW_027472583.1, read as the reverse complement.
TGGAAAATAAAAATTAACCAAAGTAAATCTAGGCATGTGTAGTTCACCATATTCAGATCGCACAAACACCAATAACAATAAATAATACTATTATTCCATATAGCAACAACGCTAAGTATATCCGAATGAATCTTGATGCGAAACTTCGCTATAAAAAAACATGTTAAAGAGAAAAAGAAAGAACTGGAGTTGAAATATAGGAAAATGTATTGATTAGTTTGGAGAAAATCACAATTATCAGTACATAAAATAATATTATTATACAAGCAGTTATTGATACATATATGAACCTATGAAATTTCATTATGCAGATGTTCAGCGAAAAGCAACTATAAAAATATTAAAAAGTATATTTAGTTTTCCAGAACGAAGTTCTAGGGAGCATTTCACCCAGATACTGTAAGACCGATTACTTACACCGATACCTTCAGATAGTGTCATTCCAACTGTCATTCAGTAAATCAAGGGAATCGACAGACAGAGAGAGAAAAGACATGAGGAGAGGCTCCATTCTTATATTAATATCGATGTATTTCAACTCTTGTATGACACCAGAATAGGGTATAGACTTAACAGTATGAAACAATCCTGTGTAGTGTAGTGTAGTGAGGTGCATTTAATAGTAAAATAGCGGCGTTAATATATAAACACTATTAGTCCAAAGATGTCCAAAGAGGTCCTACATATATACCTAAATTTAAGTTATTGTAAAGACAAATTGTCGGTTAGTCAGCAACGGTTAATTAAAACTAGATATTTAGAAGGAAAAATCGGAAAACAACTCACACGTACAACAAGAAAAAGAGCGATGATTTAAAACCCGTTATTATCCAGACCTGTCACCTGTTCGGCAATGAACAATGATATTCGACTGTAGTAAGGATATGTCGAAAAGAAAAGAGCGAAGCGGCGTTCTTTCTTCGCGATTCTTTTTCGTTTCTTTCCTTTCCCCGAAACGGATATTTTTACACACCAATTTCAGGTGAATTAAAGCAATTTCTGTTCGTCGGTCGACTTTTGTACTACGATCGGCCGGACCCACAACAGACGCCGCCCATTTGCCTGTCACAGCCACGTCAATTCGACCCCTGTAATTTGCTGGCGAGCCGGAAAACTGTTCGCGTACGTGGAGAGTCCACCGAGTTTTTTTTTCTGACTTAGAACAGGCGTCCTTCATGTTATACGAGGTACTATCCGGTACTTCTTTTTTATTTCAATGATATAATGGGGGCTGTTTCGAGAGTTTTTAATAATTTTTAACAAGTCGTCTTTTTTTCCTTATATAAGATGTTTGTTTTTTGAATTTTAAACCTTTCGATATTTGATAACTGACGCCTCTCTATTAATCGAAATATTTCTAGGTGTAGTTAAGTGGCGTTCTGTAAGGCTACAGAAGGTGGACTGAAAATGCTTAAAGACCATCAGCCATAAACTATTCCAATTTGGAAACATCTATTCTTTGAAAAACACAATAAACATAGAATTACAGGGTGTAAGGCCACCAAAGGCGGGGTAAAGTTTCATTATGCCTCTGTATAATATCATGTTAGACGAAAAGCAAAATATTTTGGATACAAAATAAACCAACTAAACTGGTTAGTCGGAAGATACTCTCAACTTGATCTAAAATTAAGGAGATCAAAATTCAACAAAACAAAATTCTTCGATTAATTACCAATGCCTATCGTTACGTAACTAACGAAGAACTGTACGCTGACACTGACGAATGACGATGACGGCACGAAAGAATTTCCTATCATATGAAATCATACTAACGTGGAAGTAATACAACTACTGGGCAACGCGCAGGATATCAGAAGATTGAAGAGAACCAAACCATAGGAACTTATATAAAGTGCATATCTTTAGTGTAAACTATAGCTTAAGATTACAATATCAACAAAGGCAAATTAAGATGGACGAAGGTACAGGCGATACTCAAAAAGAATTTTATTATAATTATAAACTGTCCGTTAAAGTCGACTTTTTCCATAAAATACAATAGTTTTAAAAGAAAATTAAATTTTTTAGTGTTTTAAACCCTTTTATATTTCATAAAACATATGTTTATTCTAAAATCAATATAAAGCTACCTTCTAAACCTAAATGCACTTTCCTCTGAAGACTCTGCTATTCATAATATGACCAAAGCAGATGTAGGTTTAAAATATGAACAAAACCCAAAATGTTATTACGTTAAACTATACCTAAATGTAGTTATATATTTAAAACTTCTCGTTATACAACATTCCTCGCTCGTTTTTCTGGTTTAAGAATGATTAGCAGCTGTGATCTGAGGATAAATAGATTTGTGAGCATGCGAAACAAACTATGACTGCAAACTGCAATGTGTATAAATGCAAAGGTGCTTCTGATCGAACTAAAAGTATTCTTGGAATAAATATGTTTTCGCCTTACTACCTTTCCTGTGAAAATGCTTGCTTCAGTTATATTTCTCTGAAGTTTTCAGATGAAGCCTGGTACCATTACAAAATTGAATTCGAGCCATTTTTGCTGAGATATGATGAGTTTTGAAATACCTATAATGATGGAATGATTATTTTGGAAAATGAGTCAAAAACAATGGCTTAAATCTATAATATATCTAGGAGGACTCATCAGTTATAACTAAGACTCTAGTCTAATAATGTATATAAATTAACACTACTATTTTATCTTTTAAATGCAATTCATTTCACTACATTTACCTGAGAAATTGTTTGATTCTTTTGAGTCTGTGTCCTGTTCTGGTGTTATCTTAGAGTTCCATATTGACATGAGAATGTAAACCTCTCATGTCTCCTTGCGATTTTTTTGATTTCCTAAGTGGCAGTCGGTTATCTGAATGTTTTGGTCCAAGTAATAAGTTTTATAATATCTGGGCACACTTAATTTTTAAGACTTTGTTCTGGAAAATCTCTGTTATACATACATTCTTTTTCGTAGAACATCCCCATTATAGAATTCCGCACATACACATAGTAAATTATTATGTACTCATAATTGTGGTTTTCTTACAATCAATCAACTTTCTATATTTGAACTTTCTTTCCTCCTCTTTTCCAGTGAAGTTTTGCATCAAGAATAACTACAGAGATACCTAGCTTTGTTGCTATATGGAATAATTGTATTATTTATTATTATTGATGTGTTTATATGGTATAATTATGCACATATTGACTTTGGTTGCACAGCAAGAATCACAGTATCATCAGCAAATAAAATCATCGTATTTCTTTGAATTTATGGTATATCACCTGTGTAAAGTAGTTGAGGCATTGGCTCCTATAAACTTCTTCGTGATATATCTGCTTTAGGTTATTTTGTTGTAGAGTAGGATTCCTCTTGTTTGATATTCGTATAGAAACTATAGAAGGATATAGATACCATCTTGTTAAATCTTATCGAGGGCTTGTGTTATATAGAACAATATAATTGAACATAATTTTTTATCTTCATAGATATTTCCAATAACATCTGTTATTATTTGCACCTGATGAATTGTTGAATCTTTGTTAATAAACCCAAACTGTAGATTCTGATGCAGGTGTTTTTATTGGTAATATTCCACGGCAGAGCCAATAGCGATTAAGGACTAATATAATTCAGTTTTTCCAGACTTGTGTCCAATTATTTATATTATCACTGGCCTATTGTAATTTTCGGGATGTTTCTTTACTATTATTTCGGCCAGCAAAATTCGCAGTGTCATCAGCAAATATTGCCATGGTGATTCTTACATTTATCATCTATCACATGTGGTAAGGAATTGGTCGCAACATTCTTCTTTTTGATACACCTGCTTTAGATTATTTTCATTAGATTCTTTAGAATATTTTAATAGTTTCTTGAGTTACTTCGGTAATACATTTTGTAGATTATGAATGAAACCATCGTACCAAACCTTATTGAATGCTTGTGATATATACAAATATATAACTGAACATGTTTTGTTATAATAATAGGCTTTTTCAATGACATCTGCTATTCTATGCACTTGATCAGTTGTTAAAAGTTTGTTAATGATCCCAAACTGTATGTTGGTATTAAGTTTTTTCAGTTTCATTATCACATGTGGTAAGGAATTGGTCGCAACATTCTTTTTTTGGATACACCTGCTTTAGATTATTTTCATTAGAATTTGTAGAATATTTTAAGTTTCTTGTGTTACTTCGGTAATACATTTTGTAGATTATGAATGAAACCATCGTACCAAACCTTATTGAATGCTTGTGATATATACAAATATATAACTGAACATGTTTTGTTATAATAATAGGCTTTTCCAATGACATCTGCTATTCTATGCACTTGATCAGTTGTTAAAAGTTTGTTAATGATCCCAAACTGTATGTTGGTATTAAGTTTTTTCAGTTTCATTACCACATGTGGTAAGGAATTGGTCGCAACATTCTTTTTTTTGTTACACCTGCTTTAGATTATTTTCATTAGAATCTGTAGAATATTTTAAGTTTCTTGTGTTGCTTCGGTAATACATTTTGTAGATTATGAATGAAACCATCGTGCCAAACCTTATTGAGTGCTTGTGATATATACAAATATATAACTGAACATGTTTTGTTAGAATAATAGGCTTTCCCAATGACATCTGGTATTCTATGCATTTGATCAGTTGTTGAAAGTTTGTTAATGAACCCAAACTGTATGTTGGTATTAAATTTTTTCGCTCTTTAATTGGTTTTATTCTTTTCAAGGAGAGTTCTTCAAATATCTTTGCTATTATCGGTAGCCATAAGATCGGTCTATAGTAAGATATATATTTCCTTTAATAGAGAAATTGCAATGAAAAATTATCTAATATTTGCAAATAAGATTGATGTGAAATACATTCTGATGCAGACGTTTTCATTGGTAATATTCCACGGCAGATCCAATACCGATTAAGAATCAATATAATTCAGCTTGTTACATAACAGACGGCTCCGGTTATGTGAATAAATGAAAAGTTATTTGTTTCCGATATAAGTGGAACGGCTGTCTCTGGCTGGACGAAAACCGTCACGTCAGCCGTTGGACGAGGCTTCCTTCAGCGTGTGACACGCAATTGGGCGTGCAGGATGCCCGGCGATACATGGGGCCCATCGGCATAGAGCGCTATTTGGAACTCCTTCGAATCGGACCAGTCTTTTTCCATCTTTTGGTGGCATCGCGATATAACTACGAATAATCCCTCTCCCGTTATGTCATTGACTGATACAGTGTCTTTTACGGCAGGATTTACCATTGTTTGGGACATATTTGTGGTTATACATCTTATTTTGAAAAAAGTGTAAGTCTTAAGTAACGTTAGCACAGTTTTGTTTTTGGTTAAACATATAACATTTGATTCCAGATTATTGAGTAAGTCGTAAATTGAGAGTGATTTATAGGATAGGGCGCAATAAAATTAGTCTTAGTTAGGTAACTCGTACATTATTCTTTAGTTTAATGGATTTCATTTAAGTTATTTTAAATAACTATGGTTTAAAAAATATATTATTGCTGAAATATGACAGAAAAAATATGTTCTTTTGCTATCTATATCTATAAGCTTATTAACTCTGTAATACATAATTTTGTAACTAGATGTCAGTTAATAAAGTTAAATAATTTTAGTTAGAAGTTCGACGCTTAAAATATTAATTTTAATCTTAAATGTTTTAACGACCTTAATTTTTTAAGATTAATTATTAGATTGTTACTAGTCGTTGCCGAATAACTTACAATTTGTCTTTACATTAACTTAAAATTAGATAAATATCTAGGAGGACCCATGTCCTTGTTACTGGTGTAATTATGTATTGACAATGCTGTTTTTTCTAGTAAATGTACCTCACTACCCTACACTACACAATATCAAAAGGTTTGATTCTTTTGAGTCTGTGTCTTATTCTGGTGTTATCCAAAAGTTGTGTTACCTAGTCATTGACATGAGAATGGAGTCTGATCTCATGTTTCCTTGCAATTTCCTGAGTGAGAGTCGGTATCTAAAGATCTCGATATAAGTAATCAGTCCGGTAGTAACTCGGTGCACCTACAATACTTCTCAGGACTTTCTAGAAACTCTAGACTTCGCGCTAGTTTTCGCGGAACATCTCCATAGTTGATTTTCGCATGTCCATATATGTTTTAATATTTGCTTGCATAATAGTAGTATACTAAGTACTGATAATTATAATTTATTTCCTTTTCTTTTTAATATTCAAAGAAGAACAGAAGGTAGTTAGATAGAAGGTCTGGAAATACGCTAGGTGTTGTAGCTTCCCATTTTAATATTTTCATAGGTGTTGCAATATGTGGTTGTTATACTCAATGATCTCTATTGATGGTTTCATTGAGTAGCGCCTTTACATCCTCGTCTTCAATTTTTTTGCGGCTGTCCAGGACCCTCTTTGTGTTGAGTGTAAAAATCACTTGTTTTCACTGGTTACGTGTTGAAATTAATGGAGCATGGTTGCTATACAGCATTCGATAACATTCAGCTATAATTTCCTTCAAATTTAAGTAAAAAATGAAACTTCCTGTAAACACGACTTACTCAGTACAAAATCAGACATTTCCAACGCACTGAAAAAATATTTTGTTCACACCATAGAGTAATATATAGAGTGTTAACTTAGCAAGTATAATTTCAGAATTGTTTTGCGTGGTCTTAGCAGGAAGGTGCTGATAAAGCCCTTTCGCTGCATTTCATTGATAGCATAAATTTCCCATACAGACACCTGTAAATTATGTATATAAATAAAAATAATGAAATATAAATATACAAGTAAAAAATAATTAACTATAAATATGTGTATCAATTATAATTAAATTTGACTAATAAAACATTTGACCATAAAAAACTGCAACTCAATTGAGAACACAACATATCTCTTGGCAAATATAATCAAAAGAAAAGTTAAAAAACAGCTTAGATATCTTTTAACAATATAATAAAACAATCATGAGCTATTATGTTGTCTATAAAATCAGTCTCAACTCGTTGGTCTACGGATTGCATTATTTTATTTTGTATTAATTTATATTTTAAACATACTTGTTGAAAAATTAATTTTTCTGAAGGCTAGGCATGGAAGCCTTACGCCAAAATTTTAATTATTAGTATCTTAACATATGTTTAATTTTTTTAAAGTAAATGTTAAGTAATTAACTAGCTGACATGAAATGTTTGTTCTTAGGAAAATGACGTCACGTTTTTTTCATTTTCGGACATACACTGGATACAGAATAATTGTGAGGCTTAATATACGTAATTATAAAATTCTAGTGATTATAATTAAGTCAAAAAAGGCCAATCATACTCTGTATCAGGCACTCAAAAATGGCGTAATAAACAAGCTGAAAAAACCATAAAAACAAACAATAGCATTATAGATATGAGCCAATTATGCCTTTGTAAGGAAATTCAAACGAACCTATTAAGAAAGTGGTATCAGTATCTGCATTGATGGGACCACGCAAAACATTTCTTCGTTTTCGCCTATTTTTAAGTTAAATATATTAATAATACTCTATGGTTTACACTTTGACTAATGACAGGTGACAAGTTGGTTACAAATGTATTCGATTCAATTTAATATACAGTAACACCAAGCGTCGACTTAGATGGGGCATTGGTCAAGGCGAGAGGACGGTCCTCTTACTGTTGCGATAGTCTTGCTGGGGCATGGTTGTACTGTGATTTTACTTGTAAATGTCTTTGTAGACAACAGTGAAAAATACAACAAGGAATAACCATCCCGGTCACGTTAGTAACCAGGCTGGGTAAGACCGGATATATTCTGAGATAAACTCGCGTTGGTATAAAGGAGATTTTAAAATATATCAAAAAAAGTGCATCCTATAATATTAATTTATAGGCAGGTATAAATTAATGTTGTTAGACCCAATGAATTATTAGATTCCCGCTCTGACGAATAAAATAAATGGTCATCACTACGTAGTATAAAACAAAGTCGCCTTTTCTGTCCCTATATCCCTATGTACGCTTAAATCTTTAAAACTACGCAACGGATTTTGATGCGGTTTTTTTAATAGATAGAGTGATTCAAGAGGAAGGTTTATATGTATAATACATGCATAATATACTAAGGCAACATTGCTAATTTTTGAGGTTTCTAACGTGATGTCATAAATTAACCTATTTTTTTAGGCTTATTTAGCAATTAGCAAAAACGCTGCCTAACCCTACGAGTTAGATCAAATTAATGTACTACAGTATTGTACACCATAAAAAGGTCTACAAAAAAGTCCGCGATGGTATATGTTTATCTTTTAGGGATAACCCACATTAACCATTTTTATTGTTTACTTTTTACGTGAGAAATTGGCTTATTTACGAAGCTATTTTAAGCAATACGGCATTAATCCTTATCGAATTAAGTACCTTAAATACAGTGTGCAATTAATATAGATCAATATGGTTCCTTACAGCATGTAAATTAAACAAATATTTTCGGAGATATTACAAATTTAAAATTTGCGTTTAAAAATGTGTAATGTAATAAAAATTGTATGAATTTAGATATTCCAAAGATAGCAGGAAATCTTCATAGTAAGTATAGGGGAAGAGGAATTGTTTTACTCCAAATTTAATGCGTGCAGGCCAAGGGCAGTAATGAATGAACCAAAAATACTGGATCGATTTTAATCATGTTTTCATTGAGTGACATAGGCATATATATTTTATGCCCGTGCAAAGTCGGAGCGGGCCGCTATGTTTTTATATACAACGTTCATATTTTTTCTGTAGTGTATTTAATTTAGTATCAGCATTGCACCCGTGTGAAGCCGGGGCGGGTCGCTAGTGTCATATATAAACCGAAAATAGTTAATTGGCAATAATAGATATCCGTACAGTAGGCAAAAAGGGGCAAAGAGACGGTACCACTCGAAACAAATCAGATTAAACGAGCAAAACAAAACGATCATCTCGTTGTCCGACACGTGTAATAAACAATATCTGATTATGTGCGGTAACAAACGTATTTACTCGCTTATCTGACTGTGTCCAACCTTGATCGAGAATACCTCACCGGTTTCGAACCCATAAACTTCATATCAGCCAGTATAAAGACATTATAAAATTATCAGCACCTGAAATTTATGTAAACGACATCTTGCGTGCTAGCGATTTCTTTTTACGTGGCCTGCTCACATCCAACGGTCAGAAAGTGTACGATTTGTCGAAGGAATGACTTCGCCCGCGTTCTGCGCTTGTTCTCGTCTCGTCCTCTCGGATGGCGAAGAAGAAAATTATCCTAATTAAAAGTACGGTCTCGGATTTTACCAGATTCCTTGTGGAGATGGTTGGTCCTTCATTAAAATGGTTGTAATGAGTTGTATTGTCGTTGTTGCTCATATAATAAACAGGACTATTCTCCAAAGGTCAAGCAACTTCTTCAAAAAGTGCGAAGTTAGCCAACATAACCGATACTCATTTGCCGGCGACACAGTTATCATGACAAAAGATGTATCTCCGCCTAAGGCTACAGAAAATATCCAAGTTGCGATCAACAAGATCTAGAAATGGACTAGAGAGTACAAAATACAGCTTAATTGCTCCAAATCTGTGCAAGTTAATTTTGCGTTACAGCGAAATAACTAAAACCTAATTATATTACTTGACTCGATTTCTCAAGCAGAATCAGCTAAATGCCTCGTCGATAGGTTAAATTCGAAACATCATGTTAGACTAAAAGCTCATACAAAGCTCCATTCTTTTATTCCAACGCGTTCTTTTAACTAGAGCTTGACATCTAGTGTTATGTCGAAATATAATCACTCTCTAGAATAACTCTACCATAACTAGCAGGTAATCTATTTTTATAGCGTTGATAAATATCGACTGACAGCAGTCGAAACAGTCAATACATTTTCTTTCACGTACTAACTTTAAAAAAAATCTATCTCTCTATAAGAAGGAATGAAATTTTTCTATGAAATGGTATAATACCCCAAAAATATTTTATCGTATTTTAATATGTTAATTGCTATTTTTAAATAATATACTAAAATAAAAATAGACAATACAATAGAACATAAACAAAACCGAAGAACTAAGGATATACAAAAACCATAAATACTAAATAAAAAATAAACATATACCTAATCATAAAAAAAAAAACTAATCCATCACATAATTAAAAATGATCGAGCAATGACTACTACAGCTTTTTTAAATAAAGTAAATGCTTTATTTATTATTGAGAGAGTAACCGAAATATTACCTATTATTACCATAAAAACACAAAAAAGTATTTTACTATTTATCATTCCCAATTTTAATCTTGTTACCCTATTAGTTTAACAATCTTGAAAAATATCATTCCAAAATGCTGCTATATTAATATACAATATATTGCTACTTACAAGCAAACTACCAAAAAATCATAAAACTGCATATATATTACATATAAATCTATGTAAGCATAAATTGTGTACATTTTTGTCTAGGTGGCAGCTAGGAGAGCAGAGCCAGAACATTATAAATCAGTCGAATGAAACTAGTAGAACCTAAAATTGTAACTACATGTACACGACTGAAACAATCGATAGTGAACAGTAACAAAATCAGACGAACCGAAACTAGTCGGAGTTGACTAAAACAGTCATTGGTAAAAAGTAGTAAAATCGGTCGAACTAAAAATATCAGAATTAGCAGACACAAAGTCATCTCCTGATAACGTCCACACATTGCTAGAGTTATAAAGCATAGATACATTGTTGGAAATCGAATAGGAAGTTTTGTCAAATGCGCACACCGGACATAGCACCGTCTGATTACAATTTGTTCAGATCGGTTTAACATGACTTAGCTGGCACACTTGAATTGTTAAAGTAGTGCGAAAATTGATCGATGTTTGGATCCACTGCCAAACCAACATTATTCTTTCCACATGATATTGCCAAGTTTTCTAAAATATTAGAATAACGTTTTTAATAAATAACTTATTAAATTAAAAAATGATCAGATCACATGGAGGGTCCTAATAAGATCCTGAAATACAAAATACAACCCCTACTAGCTACACATTTGTGATTTATTTAAGTTGTTTACAAGCATTCTTAATATATTCAGACTTTGATATTTTTAGAATCACCACTTGCAAATAAATTACACAAGTTTAATAAATATATTTGGTACGTTTTAAAAATTGTAAAGGGGATAGGTGTACGTTGTTTGGTCATTGTGGATAAAACTTACCATTATCACTGTTAACTTGAAGTGCATTCATTATTTTAATATGAAGCCAATGACATACTTATTTTGTCTTTGGTAAAGCAAGTATCTTTGTATGAAACGAATTTATTTGGAAACCAACGTCAAAACTTTCTTGGGCGATTTTTGAGCATGGACTTGTTTTTGAACCATAATCTGTAAATTTCTTCTTCAATGTATATGATCGAGTGCATCCAAACCGAAGGTTATGAACCATTCCTGCTTTCAGCGTGAAGAACAATATATGTGCAATGAATTATTATTAAATGTTATGACTAATAGAACCTAATCAATTATTATTTCTTTTTCCATCAACTCTTGTTGAAATTTGTTGAGACCGTATTCATACCAATGTTATTTGCAGCTGCAACACACTTAAAATATTTTCAAGTTCGTGTTCAAAGTAACTGATTAGAGACGCAATCTGTTCTGTTTATCTTTGGAATTTTCAATCAGAGTAATAATAAGCAGCGATTTTAAATTCATCAAAACAAGCAAAGCGTTAATACAACATGTGTCGATTTATAATCTGTAGTTATTTTATTTAATATTTTGAAGAATTTTGGAGAAGTTTGACAAACGGACGACATTCGTATGGCTGGTTCGGTTACATGTTCGAACTTATCAGACATCTTTGCGTCTCTTTTTAACTAGATGAAAGTGAGAGGAAATATATAGTCTTATTCTAAAACGAATTTACAAATTGCGGCGGGCAAGACATTAAACATATTGATGATGTGAATTTATTTTGAATAAACTATATATAGACTTTAGAGTAATATTTAGAGTAAGGATAACTAATTTTGGGAATATTTTATACAGGAGCACTTAATGAAATGGTTCTCTACACGTCATGTATATAATAATATAGTCAGAAATGCCATTGCTTGCTGAGTAGATTGTTGAACATCTAATAGTTATTTTTATTAATCTCTTAGGACTTCAACAATCTGCCCGTGGGCATTAAGTATTATTATATGATTTCCGTTATTTAATATAACTATCCTGACATGTAGAAGACCGCTTCAGTAAGTGATCTGCTCTACAACTTATAACATAACTAGCGACCCGCCCCGGCTTCGCACGAAAACATGATTAAAATCGATCCAGTATTCTTGGTTCATTCATTACTGCCCTTGGCCTGCACGCATTAAATTTGGAGTAAAACAATTCCTCTTCCCCTATACTTACTATGAAGATTTCCTGCTATCTTTGGAATATCTAAATTCATACAATTTTTATTACATTACACATTTTTAAACGCAAATTTTAAATTTGTAATATCTCCGAAAATATTTGTTTAATTTACATGCTGTAAGGAACCATATTGATCTATATTAATTGCACACTGTATTTAAGGTACTTAATTCGATAAGGATTAATGCCGTATTGCTTAAAATAGCTTCGTAAATAAGCCAATTTCTCACGTAAAAAGTAAACAATAAAAATGGTTAATGTGGGTTATCCCTAAAAGATAAACATATACCATCGCGGACTTTTTTGTAGACCTTTTTATGGTGTACAATACTGTAGTACATTAATTTGATCTAACTCGTAGGGTTAGGCAGCGTTTTTGCTAATTGCTAAATAAGCCTAAAAAAATAGGTTAATTTATGACATCACGTTAGAAACCTCAAAAATTAGCAATGTTGCCTTAGTATATTATGCATGTATTATACATATAAACCTTCCTCTTGAATCACTCTATCTATTAAAAAAACCGCATCAAAATCCGTTGCGTAGTTTTAAAGATTTAAGCGTACATAGGGATATAGGGACAGAAAAGGCGACTTTGTTTTACACTATGTAGTGATATAAATCTTATTCTAGATACTATTTTACCCTATTTTAAAGTCATCCTAGCTTATTTTAAAACTATTCTAACTTATTCTAGAGATTATTAAATATCACTCTATGTGTCTATTAATCAGTATGGTAGTTTGTGTTTGAACCTATACACTACGTAATGTCATCTGTCATCACGCACATTTAACTGTTTGGCGGGATTGATAATTGGGATGCACTAATAGTCTTTCACAGTACTTCGCACTAACATTTCGAATCGTTATGGGGTCTAAGGGGATATTATGCTGAATAAGTGTGTTGAGGACGTAATACGGGACATCGACGATGACTGGCAACACTATATTCTGGAACCTCTGAAGGATAGCTAGGTTAGATTTGCTGGTAGTACCCGACAGTTCAATACCATAGGTTTAAATGGTCCTTATTATTGACTTTTATAACTAAACCTCGTTATCTAAGCATAATTTAGATTTACACCCTATCAGCCAATAGGTTTGGTTTAGTTTAAACCCATGCTGTCTACGTTTTGTCACTATATGTTTTTTCCATGTCAAACGTCTATCAAAATGTATTCGCAGAATTTTACGGAAGCCAAATTGACGATCTGGAATAATATTTCTCTCTTCTGCGATTATTTTCAGTCTCTTGATATATAGTTTTTCAATAAGTTTAGAGATCACAGGTAACAAGCTTATGGGATAATAAGAGCAGACGTCTCCTGATTTTTTTCCAAGTTTAAGAATCATAATAGCAATAAATATGAATGTTATTAATTTGATACACTTTTCTGAGAGCTCTTTTAAGATTCTTCCAGTAATTATGTCAAAACCAGGGACATTTTAGCACTGATTTCTTTAACTATTGTTTGTTTTAATTCCTTAACAGTAAGTTTCCCATACGGCAGATACATTTGAAGTGGAGTCTTAAGAAAGTCAACTATGTTAATGTCTTCTGTTGCGGATATTTCAGACGGATACGTATTAAATACTGTTTTTTGTTACTTTCCAGAGGGAATATTCTATTGCAATCATTTGGCGTTAAGTTCTGGAAATAGTTTTGAATTCCTTGATTTTGTTCGTTATTTATAAGCTCTTTCAGCTCTTTTGTTGTCTTGTTGAATTTTCTTTTGTTCTGATTTGTTGCCAAGTCTTTAGCAGCTTTCTTTTTTCGGCAATTTCTTGTTTGATTGTAGATGATGTATAATGAAACTTTTGATATATCGCGCTAACTAAGAGTAATAATAGAAAAAGAATCGCACTCGCATGTATTCATTTTCCATTAGAATATCGATTCTATTCCGTAAAACATCAACTTTTTCAAGCCAGCATAGAAAGTAATTTACTTGACCGGTAAAAATGCAGGATATGGAAAAAGAAAACAAAAGCACTCACTCACACACACCCAGAGAGAAAACCGAACAGCAAAACAAACTATACCCAATTTATTTAATTGCTACACAAAAAAAGGGGAAACAAAAAAAACCAACAACCTGCACAGGCATATATACACACGGTCCCCTTTAAAATGGCTACCGATACAATTTCCGATATAATAAGGATAATTTTCAAATATGGTAGAAACTATTATTAGGCAACCGGCGTGGTGTGATTGGCAGTCGGGTCGCACAAAGGACCACAAGGCCACGCCCCCTGATCACGTGAGCCCTCGGTGTCGGACCGTTCACACCCCATAACATCGCAGTCACCCTCGGAAAGGTATCGTTTCATTTCCGCCGATATTTTGTCGGTTTCTTTTTTCATTTTCTTCGCGTTTCACACTGTCGAGATAAAATCGTATAATTAATGCGGTTAAATTGTCGACGAAAAATTACTATATTTTTTTAGATAGTAAAAATATTGCCTATATATCAGCTTGTTCGATAACTTCGTAACATTGAAAATATTTTTATAGCTTGGGTATTCATATTTTTCGCTTTAGTAACCCCTCTGCAATTTGACTAATCGGATAATTCTAACTATAGAATAGATAAACTTAAAATCTGATCTCCTCTATATAACAGGTCAATTGAAAAGTCCCCGGCCTGACACATAGATGGCGCTACTAGAATTAAATCCATATGTTTTTAAGTTTGCCCTAACCCTCAAATGATGCGTGTATAAATTTGATAGCTGTCGGATCATTAGTTTGTGTATTATAGCGTTTTGAGTGAAGCAACTTTTGTTATTTTGAATAAAATGGATAAAAATAAATTTCGCGTGTTGATAAAATATTGCTTTTTGAAGGGAAAAAATATAGTTTTTAATAATAATTTTATAAGCAAAAACTTTGCTTGATGCCGAGTCCACAATCTGCCCTATTGGCAATAAGTATTTCTTATGTCTATATTATATATACATGGCATGTAGAAAATCACTTCATTAAGCAGTCTTCTGTATAAAATATTATCTTAATTAATTAGTCTTATTCTAATGCTTATTCTAAACTCTACATATGTCCAGTAATCAGATCAGGTGGTGTTAAACGTTTTAGTCTACGCACTTCACGATCACGTCGCATATTTAGCTGATTAGCGAGTACATTGGGATGCACTGACACTCTTTCGAAGTACTTCACACAAACACGTTGGATTACACTCGTTATAGGTTCTAGAGGAATATCGCGTTGTATCACTTTATTTGAAATATAGTACGGAGCATCCACAATGGCACGCAACACCTTATTTTGGAACCGTTGAATGATGGATATATTAGATTTGCTAGCGGTACCCCATAGTTGAATTCCATATGTCCAAATGGGCTTGAGTATAGACTCATACAGCAATACCTTGTTATCTAATCATAACTTGGATTTGCGCCCAATGAGCCAATACATTTGATATAATTTTAGTCCTAGTTGTTTCCGTTTAGAGAGTATGTGCTTCTTCCAGGTTAGGCGTCGATCTAAATGCATACCAAGATATTTAACATGCTCTGCTTGGGGGAGTTGACGATGATTGATATTTACTGGTGGACATGTTCTTCTACGCAGGGTAAACGTTATATGCGTCGATTTTGATTCATTGGCTTTAATGCGCCATGTCTTCAACCATAATTGTATTTGCTCCAGGTGGGTTTGTAGGTTTATTGATGCTGTGACTGGATCTTCATGGGATGCTAAGATTGCTGTATCGTCTGCATATGTTGCCACAGCAGTTATTTTTGTGGTGGGCAGATCAGCCGTATACAGAAGATACAGTACTGGACCCAGTACACTACCTTGCGGAACTCCTGAATATATGGGATTTAATTCGGTATGTTCATCGCCTTGATTTACAATAAAATGTCTGTCAGTGAGATACGATTTTAGTAGCTGATAGTCCGGATGAGGGAGAAGTTTCTTTAGTTTAACCTGCAAGCCCGTATGCCATACTTTGTCAAAAGCCTGAGATATGTCTAGGAAAGCAGCCGAACAATATCTTTTGGCATTTAGGTCGGCGTTTATTTGGTTTACAAGTCTATGCACTTGTTCTATAGTCCCATAAAGCAAAAAAAAAGTATAAAGTAAAAATTCATTTCTCCAAAATATACTTAAGAAATAAAATATTTTAATTTATTTAATAAAATAAACACCCGTTACAATTTGGATTACCATTATATTATCTACAGATATTATTATACGCAGATTCGTTAATTTCAAGAGCATCTGCGGAGGAACATGTGTTATAATTTTGAGTTTTCAAACGTCTCAATTTTCTTCCTTTGAGAATATAATTGTATCTATACTTATTTCTAATTCTTTTTCAGTATTCTAAAATGGGCTGAGCCATTACTGATTCCAATATTTAACTTGTAGACTTATTTTCCTTTTCGACGGGTTAATGGAAATTATTTGTGAATGTACACATATTATATAATTTAATTTAACTATCGATGTAGAATTTAACGAAAGACGTACTATTAAAATTATAATTAAAAATTGGACCTTGGTTAATTAATGGTATTCCACATTGGAGTTTATAATCATTTGGTGCGTCTGAAATACATAACATACAACTTTCTGTTCAAAAACTTTATATAGGCGGTTTCCTGAAGCTTATCGCTATTTACTTTTAAAAGTTTTTGCGCTTGTCTAGAATTCCTTGGAAAATAATTAATTTTGTTTGAACCCTCACGTACTAGAAAACAAGAGTCTTATTTCGATTTTGTCATTAAACAAATAATATTTACGATTAATGATATAAAAATAACATTATAACAGCAAATATCTTTACAATTATACACAAAAATAGAAACAAACAAATATAATCTATCACAAAATTTCAATCGAAACGGAGAATAGAAGCAGTTATAATTTTATGTTCTGCCATTTTACTAAAAACTATAAAAATGTCATTGACACTAGTAAAATGACTAAATCTAAAACAAGATTTATTCAAATCCTTTCAGATATATATTGGCATCAACAAAGCAATTGCTTTATGTGTTTAGGTCAAGATAGTACATTAAACCAAATTGAAATGAAATAAATAACATCACATCAAATTGTCCTCACTTTGTAAAAAAAATGTCGAACCAACAAAATCATAACAGAAAGAGGATTGTACAATCAATGTTGAATATTTGGTGGGTTTGTCTGCAAGAAACCACAGCAATATGGAACTTCCTTAAAAAATATCTTCAACCAACAAGTGTTTCACAACAATTGTGTGATCTTCCGGAACTCTACTTAAAGGTAACCAAATAAAGTGTAAGAATTTAATAATATTCGACTGTTGTTTTATTAATATATTATTGCAAGCTATAAAATCACCATATCTATCATATAACAAATTATTTTTATTAAAACTATTCATTTTATTTATTGGTACAATAAGGTCCAACTGAGAAATATTACGTAGAGAAACAAAAAAACGCTGTTAAGAAAATCGGAATAGGTGATTTGATTTTACGATATATAAGAAATAATAGTTCCTTATATCTGGTGTATAGATTCGGTAAATGATCTTTGTTTCATGCTAATCATGTCCTGCCAAATAATTTTTTGACGTATTTATATGATATGTAGTTTTTTTGTAGTTAAGTACGCCGAATTCGGCGATCATTTGGCATCCAACGAAATAGACTGTAAAAATATTTGATAATGTAAGTGTTTTGTAATTTAATCATGATGAAACTCGATCGACAGTTTTTGAAGGCTTCAATTTATTTAATATTTTTCTTACTTGTTGGTTATTGGTATATCATCAACATATTTCGAATTGATAGTTCAGAGTGTCTACCTAATAGCCGATAACCAAATTTATCTGCTTATTGCTATTGCTTATTGCTAGATATATCTTGTCATTATGTATAAAACCGAAACATCTTGCATCATACCATATAACATTCACTTGGTGTAGAAGATTATGCCCACGAGTGAATATTAATAATTGTCAACTTCTCCAAGATGAGGATAATAAATATATTGGTACGCATCTAGACCAACGTCTTAATAGGAAGAACTACATGCGTAGTGAACGAAATAAACGGATTTAAACTATATTAAATGTATTGACTTATCGGTCAAAAATCCCAGTTTTCATTAGAAAACAAGGTATATACGAATAAGTACTTAAGTCTATTTGATCATATGGAATCCAACTATTGGGTACTGCTAGCAAGTTTAATATAGCTATCATATAACGGTTCCAAAACAAAGTGTTGTATGTCATTGTCGATGCTGTGTACTATATCTCTAATGAAATTATATCTATCTAGAACTAATAAAGAGTGTGATTCGGAATGTTTGTGATAAGTACTTCAAAAGACAGTGAAGTGCTTAGAATAAAACTCTTAATACCATCCAATCTAATTTTAGGACATATATAGACCTTAGAGTAACATTTAGAATAGGACTAACTAATTAATACAATATTTTATACAGGAAATCTTGACAGGACCCAATGAAATGTCATGTATATATTACAAATAATAATAATAAGAAATATTTATTGCCCACTAGGCAGATTGTTGCACCACTAAGAAAAATAATTTTAAAAAATCTCGCATCATCATCACAAAATCAACACATTGAAAACCTTTTCGTTCAATAATTGCGATATAACATTTTATTGGTACATGTATAATTCAATGATGTTGCAGTAATGAATTCCAATCGAAAATATACTTTCCACAAGTGAAAATATTAAAACAAAAAGAACAAAAGTATGTAATTAAAAACAATTTCACTTCCATCTCATCAGCCGAGTCAGAAACCGATTGCATTTGCTTTAAATGCGAAAACAAGAAAAAACATCGACTGCGCTGTAACAGACTTGCATATTTCCTGCATCGTAATTAAAAGATCTTTTGATAATTTAAAGAAAAAAATATATATATGCAAAAGTCGGTAAGACCTCAGAATATAAAAAAAATACTTTTCCTGCAAACAAAAAAAAACCGACAGCGTGATTAAGTCAGTACATTAGACTGTTTTGCTTCGTAGATGTTTAATTAGTATTAAAATTTAGATTAATGGTTTTAAAAAGCCTCTTTTCTATTTAATATGCGATTATAAACAATGGTTAATTGTGGAAAGTATACGCCTTTGTTTACAACATTTTTGCGCATAGTTGAATAGTTTAAAAATGGTGTTCCTAGCATAAATCAAATTGAGAAAAAAGTTATTTCGGCTTTTCCTTGGTTATATCAATTACACACGCATATACTTACACTTATATGCCAATAAATAAATAAATAAAATAATAAGTGATACTAGAAATAGGCAGTAATATAGATTTTATCCACCATGTACATATTTTTTATTAATTACATCTTACATTAGATATTCTTAGTACAATATCAATTTACAAATTAATTTATTACTATTGTTCTGTTTTACTTGCAGTAATACAGAAGTAAAACGAGTACGAGATTAATACATAAATATCTATTTCCTACATTAAGATAAAATTAAACTATTTAAGCTAAAGTTAAGAATACACTTATTATCCTAAACAAGTTCGTGCGGTTTGGTTCGCTGCAATCTTCAGATTCCCTGCGTGTTGTCCAGTTCTGTAGTGCTTCCACCTTGCTAACAATTACTGCTGAAAATTTATGAAGGCATATGAATATCAATGGTTGCAAATTCCTTCTCAGATGGAGGATGCTAAATGTTTTCGTCCAGATCGACACCTGAGCTGGAGGGAGCATATCTTTGTTAACAAAAATAACTTGAACTTAAATGTGTTCGTTTGTCAGATAGAAATCCAAATTATCCGTAAGTAAAAAATCAATACTTAGGACCATTGGGTCACAAAGAACTCAACTATATGGTGACACTATCAAATCTAATATATTCATCATCCATTGGTTCGAAAATAAAGTATAGCGTGCCATAGTCGGTGCTCTGTATTACGTCTCTACTAATGAAGTCATACAATGTGATATGCTTTTAGAACCTATATGTGTATTTTAAAGCATTAGTGTAGTACAAAGAACTCATAACAATCACCATGTACATGTCCACCAACTAAATATGCGTGATGACAGAGATCTGTAGACACCATTTCATATTATAATAAGACATACTTATTGCGCATTGTTCAACCACTAATAATAACAGAGAATTGTACACTTTATATAAACAATCATTATTTTTAACATAAATTGCTTCAGATATAAATACCATATTTTATCATACTAGAAAACTGAACAATGATCGACTAAGCTAAATAAATAATGTAAATTAACATGGACTAGTTCATTTCCTCAATAGAATTTACAACTTACTATAAACTGAGGATCTACCAAAGGGAATCATATTATAGAATTACCTATGACGATGAAAATGTATGTTCAGCTATATTCTCACATATAGCACAAGCCTTCTAAGATACGATATGACGGCCTTGTTCATAAGCTAAAAGAAACCAGAAATAGAATACTACCAGATATAGAACATATTACGATTGCTATAATTGCTGGTGATACTGCAGTTCTTATTGTCGGAGACAGTAGCGAAGAAGCCACACAGCCTACAAGGGTAACTCAAGCCCAAACCTGAAAAATAAAAACTAACGAAAGTACATCTGTATAAATACAGTTCACGTATAATCAGATTGCACAAGTGCCAATAACAATAAATAATATAATCATTCCATATAGCAACAAAGCTAAGTATCTCGGAATGAATAGTGATGCAAAATTTTACTGGTAGGGACATGTGAAACATAAAAGGATAGAACTGTTGTTGAAATATATGAAAATGTATGAGTTAATTCAAAAAAAAAATCGCAATTATCCGTACATAATAAATTGTTAATATATAAGCAAGTATTCAAACCTCTATGGACATAGAAATTCAATTATAAGAATTTAAAGTTTTCCAAAACAAAGTATTTTAGGTGCATCTGTGCCGGCTGAAAATCAAAAGAATCGCAAGGAAACATGATGGGAGACTCCATTGTCGTGTTAATAACGAAGTTTTACAATTCTCAAATAATACCAAAACAGAAAACAGACTAAAAAGAACCAAACAATTGTGATCTTGTGTAATGTCACGTAGTAAGGTTCACATAATCATTATTACACCAGAGACTAAGGTAGGGCCTTCTAAAACACATATAGTAACAACGTATTAAATAATGCCATGTTATAATAAGAAATCATTCTACCTATAGTTGCCTACCAAGAACACCGAACCCTATACAGACAATGATTATTTTTAATATAGATTGCCTCTCAGAACTAAACGGTCATTTTTAGTTATATTAAAAATGTAAAGCATGTTTAACTAAGCTAAATAAATAATGTAAATTAACATGGACTAGTTCATTTCCTCAATAGAATTTACAACTATAAACTGAGGATCTACCAAAGGGAATCATATTATAGAATTACCTATGACGATGAAAATGTATGTTCAGCTATATTCTCACATATAGCACAAGCCTTCGATAAGATACGATATGACGGCCTTGTTCATAAGCTAAAAGAAACCAGAAATAGAATACTACCAGATATAAAATATATTACGATTGCTACAATTGTTGGTTATACTGCAGTTCTTGTTGTCGGAGACAACGGCGAAGAAGCCACACAGCCTACAAGCGTAAATAATTAAGCCCAAACCTGACAAAATAAAAACTAACGAAAGTACATCTGTATATATGCAGTTCACGTATAATCAGACCGCATAAGTACCAATAACAATAAATAATATAATCATTCCATATAGCAAAAACCCTAAGTATCTCGGAATGAATAGTGATGCAAAACATTACTTTTTGGTAGGGACATGTGAAAAATAAAAGGATAGAACTGATATATGAAAATGTATGAGTTAATTCAAAAAAAAATATCACAATTATCAGTACTTGCTAATATATAAGCAAGTATTCAAACCTCTATGGACACTGAGATTTTCAGGTGCCGGCTGAAAATCAAAAGAATCGCAAGGAAACATGATGGGAGACTCCATTGTCGTGTTAATAACGAAGTTTTACAATTCTCAAATAATACCAAAACAGAAAACAGACTAAAAAGAATCAAACAATTGTGATCTTGTGTAATGTCACGTAGTAAGGTTCACATAATCATTATTACACCAAAGACTAAGGTAGGGCCTTCTAAAACACATATAGTAACAACGTATTAAATAATGCCATGTTATAATAAGAAATCATTCTACCTATAGTTGCCTACCAAGAAGACCGAACCCTATACAGACAATGATTATTTTTAATATAGATTGCCTCAGAACTAAACGGTCATTCTTAGTTATATTAAAAATTTAAAGCATGTTCAACTAAGCTAAATAAATAACGTTGGACTAGTTAACAGCATATAATAATAGAATTGAAGAATAATATAGATGTAATACTAAGGAGAACTTACAAGAAACCGAGGTTGTACTAAACGGCATCATATTATAGAGCTGGAGAATGATATGGACGGAGAATAATATAGTATGGACAAATGACACTAACGGCAATATGCGAGATGATAAGAGAAGACGACAGGGAAGGTATCCGTCGTATAAAATAACCGGCAGTTTGCTGGTAATTTCAGTAGAGAAATGCGAAACTCACAGCGACACCCTGGCTTGTAAATATCGTTAAATTATTGGTAGGTTTTTGCGTCGGTATCACTTATTGTTTTTAATCAGCATTGTATTTCATAAATACACGTCCGCTGAATATGATATGAGCCCAGGACCGTGATGGCCACATTTGCACGTTAAAATAAAATATCAGAATAGTGTCTATCAAATTGTTATTTCTTTTTTTCTCATCTTCTTAAGAAATAAAGCAAAATTAATAACACAAGCAGGGAGGACTAAAAGTATATATAGTGTATATATAATTTGACAATGGACATAAATAAAAGTCAACAAACACAACCATTACGAAGTAGAGACACTATCCAGGCAGCACACACACCTAAATGGTAATGGTTATTTGGTCAGCTACACTTACCTCAATATAGGCTAGACTCTATGAAGATGAGGCTCTACTCTAATGGATTTCTCATCGAAATCTGAGCGTGTCTGTATATTCTTCTTTTAAGGAATTTCTAAGTTTCTAAGTTTTGCAACCCATATTTAGCTTTAGCCTGGGCGAGTCGTGGAGAGTCGTACAGTATGTAGTAGACTAAAGTAACGACAAGTTGACAAAACTTACAGTAAGCAGTCAGGCTCCAAGTATTCAAGCGACCGCGCGAGAACGGACAGTAACCCAATCTTAATCCATTCAGAGCTAGGGCATGGTGATAACAGGAAGCAACATGAAGAGAGGAGAAAAAAAAAGTCAGTTTTAATATTAAAGAGCTTGTTATGGTTGGCCTCCTGGACCCAATGACGTTGTACCTAGTTCTTGGTGAAAAATGGAATGGATGGGATAAGGTCAGTATGGATACAATCATTTGTGATGGGGAGTGGAGGGAAAGCTACCGAATAAGCCGCACTATCCTGTATCCAGTATCCAGTATCCTCTCTATCCAGGACAATTTCTGTTCCAGGAAACATTCGGCAATCTGTAAAGATGACCCATTTTTTGGAATATTATATTGCAATGTGAACTAATGCTTCCTATTCCTAATCCTAAACCTAATTCCTAATATTTCTGTCTAATCTAAATGTCTAGTTAATAGGATATAAATAAGCTAAATTCATGTTAGCAGTAGGGCGAACCATCAAACACTAGCTGTTTTGATATATCCACTTTATATCTCAGGCATTGCCCTGTCGGACTACCACGGTCCCGGCCTTTCCAAACTTTCTCAATGTAAAGCTGTCTTCGAAAGATGTTTCTAAAAGTCACTTGTTTCAATTTTACATCTCGAAATTTCAAAAATTATATTTTAAAGGAAATTACATCAAAAAGTTTGAAAAACTCAAGAATTTTTCGCGACATATATAACGAAAAAGTATCTAACATATTCTTAATTCGGATAAAGATAAAACTTTTAAAATACATGTATTTTGGAGTGAAAGATGCGAAAATGCATGTTAGGTTTCTTTAGGATTGGTAATTTTTAAGATATACGACAACTTAAAAACTGGAGGTTGTCCAAAAATTATTATATAATATTTTTATAAGTACTGCAATTTTCAAGAACCTTTTTTTTGCAGAAATTACAGCAGAAACTTGGAAGGGACAAAAGATCGCATATTTTTACCGCTATAGATATGGAAAAGTGCCATATTGTTTCATTAATAAGACAGAGATAAATACTTTAAAAAAACTAAACTGATAAAAACTTTAAAATACAAAACACTAAAGGTTTTATAGAAATGATTATATTACCATTGAATTCACCGTAAAATTCGATATAATTTCGGCAATTTTCAAAAACCATTTCAAAAAAATTGGCATTACCTTCACAAATCGTAGAAAATTAACACCATTTACATTTCAGAATAATTCATTAAAATGTTTTCAAACCAATTACATATTTGAGAGTAACAAAAATTACAGATTCCATATTATTTATATTAAATTAAGTGCCAATTAAAAGTAAAACTTTATGAACAGGTGCCGAATTCTTATTAACTTTTTTCGTATCATATTTTGAAGTTAATTAAGCCCATTTTGGTACCGATTATAGTACGAGAATTAATTAATAAACTTATTTATTATATATCCTTTTTAGTCTCGTTTTTGCGATTAATTGATGTTAAGGTGGTAATTCTTTCTAGAGCAGTTTTTATATATCTATAACAGAAGTTTACAAATTCGGATCAACTTTTGGATGATTCATGATACCCTGAATTCAGATCTTCAGTCTGTAGTCAAGACTGCAGCTCGGCTCTCTTATACTATAGACATCACTTGAAACTTGCCTCTGTGCTATGATTGTGCTTCGGAACGTGTGAAAATACAAAGACAACGTTTCAAAATTGAGAGATCTTTGAAATTTAGACGCGATGTTAATGCCTAATTGGCAATGGCATGAGATGCAATTTAGTAGTATAAATAACCTTGACAATAAGTAGTTATAAGTTTATACATACTGGTAAACAAAAGAAAGTTAAACATCGGATGTTAGAGCAGAGTAGAATATGAAGAATCGTTCATTTTATTGCTTTAATAGCTCGTAACGTTACACTTTGCTATTCCCACAGACTTCCCAATATAACAAGAACAGAAATGTCGAATTTAACAGTTCAGTTAGGTTATTTAACAGTTGTTTGTTGGTATGTTTGACAGTTATAATTTGTTATATCGCCAAGAGATATAGGTGAACAAAATGTGTGTAAGCACCTGATAAAACTCCAATAATGATAAGGTCTAGTATTGAAACAATAGCCATAACGAAACAAAATTGAAGAGATAATATAATAAAAAGTAACATTAAGAACCATATTAAGGCGAATTAGAGAAGGAAATTTAAGTTGATGTAATAGGAGAAATAAAGTAGCAGAAGGAAAAATAAGAGAGTAAATACAATGGAAGAGTATAGGAAAAGGAAAAGAATAAAGGCCAAAATTCACTGAAGTTGTGAGATCACTTGCTCTACCATCTTCCTTAAATCTGACCTCCACTTGGAGTCATCCAATCGTCCTGGACCGCCTTGTCCCTAACTACTCCACTCGTACCTCTCACATAATTGCAGATCTTCTTTCCAGGGATGGAGTTAGCTTCCTACATTCCCTCCTTGACTACAACCCCAATCTTCCCCCTTCATAAACACATCTATATGTCAATTTTATAAGAGAAAGCATTGACCTTACTTATTCGATCCAAGCTGTGTGAACTTCTCCAGATTTACCCTGCTCTCCATTGTTTCCTGGAACAGAAGTTCAATCATCCCCTGGTCACCGACTCACTGTCAATCATCCATACTCCCTATCTGAGTAGCTTCGGGACAAGCTTATTGTGGATCCCTTCTCACGTTGGTATTCTGGGAAATGAGCGCGCAGATATTGTGGTTAAATCGGCAGCCTCCCCTTCCCATCACAAATATTTCTATACATACTGACTTTATCCCATGCATTTCTTGTTTCACCAAGCACGACGTGCAACGTTGGCTTGGCCCAGAAGGTTAATCACAACAGGCTCTTTGAGGTTAAAGCTGATATTTTCTCTTCTCTTCGCGTTCCTTCCTTTCGTCACCACGCCGCAGCTCTGAATCGACTGAGATTGGGTCACTGTCGTTTCTAGCACGGTCACTTGACGACTTCGAGCCCGCCTGCTCACTGTGAGTTTTGTCATCAGATACTGAACGACTGTCCACGACTCACCCAGATTAGAACTATGTATGGGATGCAAAATTTTAGAAATTCTTTAACAGGAAAAATACAGGCAGACACCTCGGATTTCTACAAGAAATCGATTTTCTCCATAGTATCTAGCCTATGCTAAATTAAGTATTACTGTCCAAATAATCATTACCACTTCGTTATGGTTTGTAGTAGTAGTTTATTGTAGTCCTGTATTTGCGTCCATTTTTAAATTGTATATACATTATTTATACCTTCAGCTTCCCTGTTTGTCTTATTAATTTCATTTATTTATATCAACCCGTATATCAACACCGTACTGTTTTATAGTCGTGAAACGAGGACATCCGTCAAATCGACAAAAAAAATCGAGTAGGTTTGGTGAAAATAAATATGATTTGTTTGAAATAGGTACAAAAGAAAGTGAAATAAGAAAAAAGTTAAAGATTGTAATGTAGCAACCAGTATTATAAAAGTCATTCAAGAAAAACAAAACTAAAACTATATTAGTATTATGTCATAAGGATATTGATCTTCTGATATCATTTCAATTTTCCTCAGATGGTACGAATTATCATATTATCAACCTTGCATGTTACCACAGATGTTATGCGTCGATCCGATGTCAGATAATATCGACAGAGGTCGTCTGCTGGAAGATTTCGGCCGCGATGTCACGTCAATTTCGTTGGATTTGAGACGATAAGTTATTAAAAATATTACAACGGATTTGCATTTAATTATAGGTCATGTATTTGTAAAACGTGTCGTGCCGACCACAAAAAAACACATATGATTATCGTCGCGAAAAAAATTGATTGAAAGAATTATCAGGTGTACAAGCCCCTGTCTAGCAAAACATCTGTTTTAGTCCCTTTACACAGGTTTCAAAATCAACTTTATTTTTAAGTGCTTATTGATGTTAGAATATCACAAGTAATCATTACATCTTTGTTAAAAATAAGTTTGGTGCTGGCATGTTTTATGATCAATTTTTCTATTTAAAAATGGCATTTATAGGGGAACATTGATGTACTATATTTTAATCAATATACTTCCAATAATTTTTATAACTGTCTATTTATATTCCAGATATGTTTGCCATAGTATGTTGAAACAACAATGTTAGGTTGGTAGGGACCCAATCATCAATCAATTTTCGTGATTCTTTAGCATTATAAAACCATATGCCAATTAAAATATGCTGTATCGATCTGAACAAGTGGTAATGTGAAGGGGCTACTACTAGAGAGTTACGCTGGGCGTTGCAGAACTTTTTAATGGAGCTGCGTCCGTTTATCATTCACAACTCTTGCAACTCTCCAGTGTTTTTTCAACAATAGGTCATTTATTTTGTTTAATTGTTGTCAATGGTTATCTGCAGTAATGTTTTCATTTAGTTCTAGTAGCTGGTAATACATTACATCTTTCTAATCGAACTACATACACAGCAACACTATATGGCCATGAATATTCTACTTCAGTGAAGATGTGAATGGTTCTCCTTGTCTAACTCATCACTTTTTGTACTTGGAATTGTCGTAGTAGGTCTATTTATATCGATAGTTAATATACGCAATAGAAAAATCTTCTTTGAAGCGTTTCGAAATGGCATTTTTAATAAATTCCTGTGGTATTCAATTTCCATTTTTTGAATCTTTCTCATCCATGAAAGTGTCTGAAATTGGTTGATATTTCAACTGTTGCAAGTCGGCTGAAAGATCATTGAGAGTCATCCAAAATGTCTTGCAATTCATTGTTTTCGAACTTGTTTTGGTCATTCAGTCGGTTTCTGTCCCTAATATAAAATTCAGCACTATTAAATAATTGAAACCACAACGATAAAGTAAGTTTATTCTTGTTACAGTTATCAAATGCCTTGAAAAATTCTATAAGTATCATTGATTTAGTTTTACAATTGCTTATGAAATCATTATATATTCAGAAAAAAATTGAATGACAACCGGACAGAAGAAAGCGAGCTTCTAACTTTACACGACGACCCTATATTTGCAAAAAAATCGCAAGAAAAAAAAAGTAAGAAAAAAATTAAGATATTAATAAAAGGCAAAATTTTTCGAAAAATGCCGAAAAAGTTCTATAATAGGTTACGTAGGGCAAATGGTTTAATTGATTGTATTCATTTTAAATTAGATTTTATCAAATGTTTGTAATTTGAGTGTGATATGTTCTAAAATTACTTTGATTACTAAACTCAGTTACTAAGAGGTTACAAAGAACTGAAACAAAAAATGATTGTAGTACTTTCTTTCATTTTTGAATCATTTTGAATCAAGTGGTAGTAATATAATTTTATACCACCGTTAAGTTTTAAGTTGTACTTTTCAAAAATAAGCGGATTTCTGTTTTGTGTCTTAAAAATTATAAATAAAAACTAAAAAATACTTATTACAATTTAGTGTAAATTTTCATTGCTTTCATCCTAAAATACATATATTTTGGGAATTTAATCTTCATCTGAGTGATGAATAAGATGGGCACATTTTCCATAGATGAAGTTTTGAGATTTTTTGGCGATATCATTTTTTTGCTATCATTTAAGTTGTTAAAAATTCATGTTATTTATTATAACTTTTTAATAAAATACAAATATATAATTCCTAACTAACGAAACTAAAAATCAAATATAAAATACCAAATATACGGGAAATGTTCGGTATAAATAAAACTCTGACTGTCTGAGAAATAACATAGAATAAGGAAAACAAAGAAAATATAAACATTTTGTTCTAGATCGTATAATCAAAGAAGCAATTATTATACATACATCATAAACAAGGAGCTTTTTTTCATTCCCCTTTGCATACCATTACCCTTATCGAGACTAGACGATTTTTGCATTTTTAATGCATATTTAAAACGGTATCGACGTAAAGTAAAACCCATAATTTTATACGAGTTTCTGTCAGTTGTCGAGATTTATTTTATATATGATATGCTCGAATATAGAGTAGGAATGTCGCCGAGAAAAATATCGATATATTGAAGAATAAAAATATCAATACTTGTAATAAATCAAGTACCAATACGTTAAATGTAGAATAATCTATATATTGTAAAAATACCGATATTTGTTACATCCTTAGCATAAGATATCAAGGAAACAGTTTCGTTGATGATTTTATTTCTGTTAAATGTAAATTGAACAAAAATTATAAACAGTTGGTTATAAAGATGGAATAAAATTGTAATTTTTTTAAAAATTTATTTATTATATTCTTACCAGTTGTAGCCGACTAGCCTACAATTTGTCTTTACAATAGTTTACGAGTTGAGTACAGTAATCCTAAGGCTGTCTGGTGAAATTGAAGATTTTTCGTCTCAATTGATAATGAGCGGTGAAGCCTACTTTTTTCTTAGTGACCACATCAATAAACAGAACAGTCGGTTTTGGGGAACATAGAATTCTCAATTAATTCATAAAGCATCATTACATATACTAAAGATAACTGTATGTGGTATTCATTTTGGAAACATCATTGGTCCCTATTTTTTGAGAATGACCAAGGTGTTACAGTTAGTGTTATTGCAAACGGAAGACATGATTCGAAATGTTCTTGTGCCTGAAATGAAAGAGCAATGACTACAGGATATGTGCTTTCAGCAAGTTGGGGCCACAGCGCACAGAGCTCGTTCAACAATTCAATTACTGAATGATATTTTTCCACGAAGACTAATTTCGCCAAGTGGCGATTTAGCATGGCGAGCCAGATCTCCAGATTTAACAGCACCAGACTTTTCTTATGGGGTTTTTAAATTTATGTTATTAAAAGTTTATGTGGCTAATCCCCAAACGATTCAAAATCTTAAAGATAATATTCGTCACGAAATTGAAGAAATTCAGCGTTAGGTGTTGCAAGATATCACGAAAAACGCCTTAAAAAGAGCCGAATAAAATATCCAATTGATTAGCTACCTGTCGTACGGTAATAATTTGCTAAACAATTATTTATTACCAGAAAGTTAAAACAAATTATATAGGCAACAATTTGAACGGTTGAAGATACCTGAAGAAGAGTTTGAAATTAGCTCAATCGGAGAGGAAGAAGTGCTGCACAAATTGGTTTCAACACAAAAAGTTCCTTGACTTTCAATATTTTGTTTTTACTTCATCCATTAATATTTGCTTTTTCTTATTATTACACCATCAATATAAATATCTACCCTCGCAATGTGTTAAGAAATTATTTAGGCCATCAATTTATATCACTATACTAGCTTCTTTACAATATTGTATATAGAAAAGTAAAATTTATCACAATTAAAATATATCAAGCTAAATTAATCAAATTGACGCTATAATTGGCGTGTAGTTCGCAGCAACGCGTAGAAATAATTAATATTCCTTCTAATAGCTGTTAACTAGTTAGTGTAAGCCCTTGTCTTCAGTTATGCTGGTTTGGCTGATATCCGTTGGATTCCAGGGAGCTTATGAGGTAATTATGATGTCTTTAAACATGTGCGATAGCTAAGAGTGTTATATAATAACTTAAATAGCGATAATTATTGACGCTTTATGTAGATATATCGACCTAATGGCTTCAGTTAAATTATATACATACATCTACTTTCGCATTTATTTATATATATATATATATATATATATATATATTTATATAATTTAGTGCTTGAATTGGATGATAGGTGGGAAAGTGAAAGTGACTTAAGGAAACTTTCAGGATATGTGATAATGCTGTGCTATGCTAGAAATTCCTGAGACAGAGTGAAGAGAGTGGAAACAACTAAAGGTATGCACATAATTAATTAAATATAACTGTAGAAACTGGTATTGTAGGGCGTGAAATATTTGTGTGCACAGATATGATTGTAATTGTTAAAAATTAAACATGACCATTAGGTTACAAAGTATGAGGAGAGAATGAATGCTTATGTTATGTAGATATGGTAAATGTATTAGACATTCATTCAGATTCAGTGATTAATTTTATGAAGAATGGTGTACACCGATAGTAGAAGAAGAAATAAAATATACAGTGATACCAAGATGACTTGACAAGTAAACACACAATTGAAGGAAACAAAAACTAAACGAAAAATAAATATGCTCTCGAATGAAAATACGTTTCTCAGATATACAATTGTTAATTAGGTGGATTAGGCCTCCAGAGGGATGCCACTACATAAAAAAAACGAGCCTAGAAACTCTACCTCATGAATGGTGTGGATAGCTGTGTCTTAGTTGTAGTTTTAAGTCCTTCGATAATGTTAAAATAAATTATATTTCATAATATTTTTGTTCAATTATTTAGACCGAAAACGTTTGAAGATACGAAATTGTAAGCGTTATTGGATGAAGACCAAAAATGAATTGAAAAACAGTTCATGGGAAGACGGATTCCACATCAAATGAGCAAATGAGGCAAATGAGTGACAGGCAGTATGGTCGGAAATAATTTCTGTATCGTATAGTGATGGGTGATGAAAAATGGCTTTATTTTCAAAAGCCCCAAAATCATTATTATCACCTGGGGAAACCGGCCAATTGACTCCAAGGCCAAATCGTTTTGGTCGTACGACAATGCTCTGTGTTTGCTGGTATCACAGTGGTGTTGTGTTATCACAGTGGTTACGAACTGTTGAAACCTGATGAAGAGTTGATAGGGATCGCTACTGATAAAAAATTATTAATTTGAACCTTGCATTGATCAAAAATATGCAAAAATGGACCCGAAGACACGTTAAAGTTATTTTACAACATGATAACGCGCAATATCGCGATAAGCGCGACATCTCATATAGCAAAACCGACCAAGAAAACCGTACTCTCCAGACCTTGCTCCATCCCACTATCAACTTTTCGCATTAATGGGGCAAACGTTTGCAGAGCAGTATATCGCCTATTTTGAAGCAGTTAGAAAATGGCTCGATTAATAGTTTTGCTCAGAGAACAAAGAGTTTTTTATTGGGATGGCATCCATAAATTGCCTGTAGGATGCGTAAGATGTATAGAATCTTTTTTTTTTATTATTACTCTTCGTGAGTCCACAATCTGCCCTATTGGCAATAAGTATTTCTTCTGTTTATATTATATATACATGGCATGTAGAAAATCACTTCATTAAGCAATCTTCTGTATAAAATATTATCTTAATTAATTAGTCTTATTCTAATGCTTATTCTAAACTCTACATATGTCCAGTAATCAGATCAGATGGTGTTAAACGTTTTAGTCTACGCACTTCACTATCACGTCGCATATTTAGCTGATTAGCGAGTACATTGGGATGCACTGACACTCTTTCGAAGTACTTCACACAAACACGTTGGATTACACTCGTTATAGGTTCTAGAGGAATATCGCGTTGTATCACTTTATTTGAAATATAGTACGGAGCATCAACAATGGCACGCAACACCTTATTTTGGAACCGTTGAATGATGGATATATTAGATTTGCTAGCGGTACCCCATAGTTGAATTCCATATGTCCAAATGGGCTTGAGTATAGACTCATACAGCAATACCTTGTTATCTAATGATAACTTGGATTTGCGCCCAATGAGCCAATACATTTGATATAATTTTAGTCCTAGTTGTTTCCGTTTAGAGAGTGCTTCTTCCAGGTTAGGCGTCGATCTAAATGCATACCAAGATATTTAACATGGTCTGCTTGGGGGAGTTGACGATGATTGATATTTACTGGTGGACATGTTCTTCTACGCAGGGTAAACGTTATATGCGTGGATTTTGATTCATTGGCTTTAATGCGCCATGTCTTCAACCATAATTGTATTTGCTCCAGGTGGGTTTGTAGGTTTATTGATGCTGTGACTGGATCTTCATGGGATGCTAAGATTGCTGTATCGTCTGCATATGTTGCCACAGTAGTTATTTTTGTGGTGGGCAGATCAGCCGTATACAGAAGATACAGTACTGGACCCAGTACACTACCTTGCGGAACTCCTGAATATATGGGATTTAATTCGGTATGTTCATCGCCTTGATTTACAATAAAATGTCTGTCAGTGAGATACGATTTTAGTAGCTGATAGTCCGGATGAGGGAGAAGTTTCTTTAGTTTAACCTGCAAGCCCGTATGCCATACTTTGTCAAAAGCCTGATATATGTCTAGGAAAGCAGCCGAACAATATCTTTTGGCATTTAGGTCAGCGTTTATTTGGTTTACATGTATAGAATCAAATGATCGACAGTTCAAATAAATAAATATTTGTATTTTCTTAAAAATTAGTGTAGTAGTGTAGTTTCGTTTCGAAAAAAATTGACAATGACTAGTCGAAGAGTCACTGTTTCACATCAGTATTAAAATGAAATAAAGCGTTACTAAATAAATAAATAATAAATACAGAAGACTGACACGATGTTATAGAAGATACATCTAATATTAGTCATTAAATTTTATATACGATATTCCAATGAAAATAACACTTTCAAGTTAGAATTACGCGCTTGATAAAAGATATGAACATTTCGTATATCATTATTCCCCAGCCACACAGAGGAGTGTCCGTTTTGTTTCTTCCTTTTAAATATTTTAGTGTAATGTAGTTGAATTTCGAACCATATGCAATGAGATATCAGCAATAACTCCACCTAATGTTAGCCGTAACTTCTGGGTCTGGTGGGAATTACGACCGAGCTTCAGCACTATGTAATCGGCGGTGGTGCATAGGTAACTCCACGTGATATTTTGATATACCTACAGGATGGACGCCATTTTGCGACAGTTTGTATTCTATAGTAGGAATAAATCGTTGTATTTTAATTTAAGAATTATTAGTTTACTATGACTTGGTCAACGTATTCTTAGGTTGAACCAAATTAGATAAAATATTTTCAACATTTCTGCTATCAATATATATATATATATATATATATATATATATATATATATATATATATATATATATATATATATATATGTATTTGCTACAAAAAAGGCTGACAGTTATTGAGTAAGATATTTTATATATGCTTAATAAAAACGTTATTTACAAATTCATTTTTTACTACAGTTATGTTGTACTTGAATTATATTGTAATATACAAGAAGGGCGAACAAAATAAATACAATAAAAAATAAATACAAATTCCAGATGCTAATTTTCGTCATATTTTGCTTTCAAAAAGGGAATGGCTATCATAGATAACACAAATATAGATTGATGGGACAAATGTGTATAATTACATGCCTGAAAAGACTATGATTCGCGATTTTTACCTATTTTTAGACCTATTATAACTCCCCTTTAAACCAAACTATATTGATGAAAATATCAGCACTTATGCAAAATTTGCTGCTGAATAAGATAGTAGTGTAATTTTCGATGTGATTTCAAATATTTCTGAGTTATTTTAAAATGTTATTTTCTGCAGAAAATAATGTATAATACATTTTTATTCATATCTCAAAACTTATACCTCTTATAGAAAAAGTGACAATTTCCACGTTTTTGCATCACATTATTAATATAGTGTGAAGTTTTTATTCCATTTGGTGACCTAAATCTATAATGAAGTTCTTTTCTATATATATATATATATATATATATATATATATATATATATATATATATATACATATATATATATATATATATATATATATATATATATATATATATATATATATATCGCGATTTTTTAAATCATCATATTTTGATGATAATATCAACACTTATATGAATTCAGCTGCTTAATAAGATAGTAGCATAGTTTTTGGTATAACTCCAAAAGTTTGAAAGCTATATCAAAATAATGTTTCTTACAAAAAATAATTCCAAACTACTATGCACTTTATACAAAAAATGACAGTTTCCACGTTTTTTTGTCGCCTTATTAATGAGATATGAAATTCATAATCCCTTTGGAGACCTAATTTTTGACTGGTTATTTTGGCTGGGATCATCTTCCAGAGACAACAACCATAAAACAGTTCTGAACCATTTAAATAAGACTGGATAAGAAAAGATGCTTGATATTTGGTTTCCACTGAAGTAAGAGTGAACAGTTTAACCAAAAATATTAACATAAACACACTATATGTAACATGGAAAATATTATTTTTTCATTACTACATTATTATTTTTAATATATAACCCAAGCTCCTTCAAAGGTTTCATCATAACATTGTACCTTTCACACCCCGTACTTCAACTTTATAAAAAGCAATGGCGCTTAGTTATTTGTATAACAGGTTTCTGATATATTATCATTAAAATTTAGTGATCGTTCTTGTATTGTTCGTGGTGTCGTAGGGTATACTGTTACTAATTTTTCCGGCAAAATGATAGAATTTGTGTAAACTGATTATTAGTATGCTTAGTACTCTAGACTTAGTTGAAATAATAAGCATCACTTTATAAATTATATATCAAAGGTCGAATTATATTAAAAAAATAATATATAAAGTACAGATACGTAATTTTATAAACTATAATAAGGTATATCAGCCCATGATGTTCATAACTTTCCACAGTAATATAAAGCCATAATTATATAAGTATTAGCTAAATATTAGACGCCTGCTTATATATTCATCGTATTTTTATCAATAGATACTTAACAGAGATATTTCCGAAAACTTATTATTAGGAAATTAGGATTAGGAAAATTGATACCAATCTCTCATTGTCTCTGAGAAAAACATATTCATGTGAACCACAGATGTATAAAAAGATATATTTTAGTGTTACAACATAAAATGAAAAGGCTTTCAATAGAGCTGACCATAAACAGGAATTGGAACGAATATTTTAGTCGAAATTGCATAGAGACAGTTCAAACTTAGTAAATATTTAATATTCTTGTTACTCACATTTGAAGGCATTGATTTAATGTCTAGTGCTATGTTAATGTTTTATCGAATAAGGAAATTGTAAGCCCACGTAATGCCGTTGGAGAAAATACTGAGCCTGTTCAATAAATTCATGGAGTTAACCATTTGTAATTGTGAATAACTTTAAATACAAATTATAGGAAAAATACAATTATGGTTAGTTTTTGATCTGTTAGGGAAATACTAGTGTTATTAATAATATGCCAGGATTTAAAGAAGAAATTGTCTTTAAGGAGAATTTTTAAGTAAGTGATTTTTTTTGTTAAAGTCGTTTTATTATCAATATTATTTCCTTTAACCTGGTATATTTAGTACAACATTTTTTATTTATTTATTCACTCAAAGAGATTCAGTTCAGTCAAAGAGTTCAGTGAAAGCCTCTTCATTCTACTCACATTTTCACGACTTTATTTCTTAAGGTGTAGAAACAGGAAACAATTACAGCGCACTAAGTCTGTAGAATATGCTGGATAGGGTAGTAGTTCTTAACCTAATTCATGGATTGTTGTTATGGTGACCACGCACGTGTGGATATCTGTACATTGTCTTGATGGAATAATATTTTTTTCTGCAATAAATCTGATCGTTTTGTTTAGATGCAGCAATTTATACGCACATAATTTAGAATTTATTTCCAAATAACCAATACTTTTTTGTATTTTGATTCGAATTCTTTTCTTTTTGATGTGCTCCTGCTGACGAAGTTTTGCATCAAGATTCATATTGTTTGATAAATAAAAACTTGGGTTATAGGCGATTTACTCTCGTTGGCTTTTATTTTCCATGTCTCGACCTACTTATTTATATTACTATTTGAATACTGCAATTTTCCGATTTCTTCTTCGCTTTTGCCTGCAACATCAAGTGTCACAATGTTATTATAAATGTAGCTATAATAATATATTCTGTTTGTGGCAACAAGTCAATTGAAATGTCCCCGACCTGACACATAGATGGCGCTACTATAATTAAATCCATATGTTTTCAGTTCGCCCCAACCCTCAAAAGATGCGTGTATAAATTTCACAGCTGTCGGATCATTAGTTTGTGAATTATAGTATTTTGAGTGAAGCAACTTTTGGTATTGTGAAAAAATGGATAAAAAGGAATTTCGTGTGTTGATAACATGTTGCTTTTTGAAGGTGAAAAATACAGTTGAAACTTGGCTTTATGTCGAGTTTCTGGACATGCCCCAGGAAAATCAACCATCAAGGATTGGTATGCTAAGTTTAGACATGGTGAAATGAGCACCGAAGGCAGTGAACGCAGTGGAACACAAGAGAGGTTGTTACCGACGAAAACATTAAAAAGATCCACAAAATGATTTTGAATATGGCCGTAAATTGAAACTGAATGGAATAGCAGACACTCTAAAGATATCAACTGAACGTGTATATCGTATCATTCACGAATATTTGGGTATGAGAAAGCTCTGTGCAAAGTGGGTGCCGCGTGAGCTCATTTTTGACCAAAAACAACGACGAGTTGATTATTCGAAGCAGTGTTTGAAGTTGATCAAGCGTAATAATTCCGTGTTTTTGCATCGATATCTGACAATGGATGAAACATGACTCCATTATTTCACTCCGAATTGCAATCGACAGTCATCCGAGTGGACTGCACACGACGAACCTGCTCCAATGTGTGTGAAAACGCAACAGTCTGGTTTGGTTATGGCGTCTGTATTTTGGAATACGCGTGGAATAATTTTCATTGGCTACCTTGAAAAAGAAAGAACCATCAACAGCGACTATGACATAACGTTATTGGACCGTTTGAAGGACGAAATCGCCGAAAAACCGGTGCATTTGAAGAAAAAGAAAGTGCTGCTTCACCAAGACAATGCACCGTATCACAAGTCAGTGAAAACCATGGCTAAAATCCATGAATTGGGCTTCGAATTGCTTCCTCAGCCACCGTATTCTTCAGATCTGGCCCCCAACGAGTATTTCCTGTTCTCATATCTCAAAAGGATGCTCGATGGGAAGAAATTTTCGTCGAATGAAGAGGTGATCGCTGAAACTGAGGCACATTTTGAAGCAAAGGACAAAAATGGCATCGAAAAGTTGGAGGGTCGCTCTAATCAGTATATCACCCTTGAAGGGAATTATGTTGAATAAAAAAAAATAATTTTGTCAAAAAAAAATGTGTTTTACTATGGTAGGCCGGGGACTTTTCAATTGACTTGTTATGTCACATGTATAATCCATACCAGGTAAATAACGAAACCTAAAATAATGATTTGTGGTACTTCTGCTTTTGATTCCTTGATTGTTGAGTAAGCTTCTTCTTGTTTAACTCTAAAAATTCTGACTGACATATAGAGGACTAAGAGTTCAACTTAGTTATTCGTTAACTTATGCCAGACTTTATCGAAAGCTGAGCAAATTTTTTTCTCTAGTTGGCTTTCTGAATAATGCCTGTGATTCTATATACCTGGCAAGCATTGGATTTTTTTTATTTATAATTGATTTAAAATGTTTTAACTGCAATTAGATAATAAGATAAGATTACAATCTTTGATCTTCTTTTTATCGCCTTCCAAATTTTGGATTCATAATAAATTCAGTCATTTTCATTGCTTTTCAATGATGCATTTGCAGTTGATGGGTTTCATAAATCCCTTTCTTGGTATATTGTTCGCGCTCGCTGATTGGTAGACTAACTCAGTTTCGTTTAGTTTGAAAATTTGTTCTCAATTAAGTTGTTAAAAACTACGCTTCTTTTAGGAGGAAAGTACAAATTTGGCCCGTAAAGGTTTTTAGTTCCTTCCAGAGAGAAAATAGTCTGTTTCCTAAGCATTTGTTAGATCTCGTAAATAGTGATTTAAAGATTCGTTTTTGATTTGGATCAGATTTCCACTATTTCCCCTTTCAAACTTTGTGTAACATTGTTTAACCTATGTGTATTTTTGATGTTTTTTCTACTACCTTGCTCAATTTCTTTGGGATAATTGATTCCGTTGGTTTTTCTCTTCCTTTCATATATTATTCCAAGCAGCTAGATAACGAATTGCCTTTTAAAAGCCCTAAAAAAACTAAATTCTGAAGTGGTACATACAAGAATTTATCCATTTTTATAAACTTCAACGGAACGTAATTAATTTCCTGTCGAAAATAATTCAGATTTTCCTGCCGAACGAAACCGACAATGACCGTGAGATAAAAGTACCGAGCTCGTTATCGGGACCGTTTAAGGATCTGTGTCAGGCGGCAACCGCAAATTATAGGCCAGCACCAGGCCTATTCATAGAAAACGGCATGTAGTCGCATCTTATTATGTGAAAACTAGAAAACGGTCAGCGGTAACTAATATCCGTTCGGCTTTTTTCTCGACTGACGTCAATCGATGGAGGCTTCATTATCGTCATTCGGACGACGCAAAGGTCAGACCTTGGAGAGCCTCGTAAACTGGTCGATGGGAACGAATAGGAAATGATTAGTTCCAAAACAAACGTTGCGAATAGATATTTCAATAGTTGAACTTATATAGTGAAATAAATATTCAACTGAGAGATATACCTGACAGAGATATGAATCATTTACAATGACTAAGAAACATTATAGTGTCAATTAAATATCAATATATTTCCTTTTTTATTAACTATGGATATTTAAAGGCAGTGGCGTTTCTTGATAAAAAAAATTAAGATCTTCTGCAATTATCACAAAAAAAACTTACCAATTGATCTTTTCTGCTGGCAAATTCGGTAACCACTTTGTCACTAAAATTGTCTATTTCGGAGATAAGCTATTTTTCAATAGATAGAATGGAAATAGCTGTTAAACGATCTTCGGTCACTGAATTTCTGAGGAAGGTTTTGAACACTAGTTCAGAAACACTTTTCGACCTCTGATGTTATAATGGGAATTGTTAGAACAACTTCTAATAACTGTCTTTCTAGATTTTATGCTATTAAAAGTTTGAGAAAAGATAGTGTACCATTTAATGTACTGCAATCATTTCTTAAATAAATAAGTGACATTTCAGTTCGTAATCGTTCTTTATCAAGTGTGGGATAAAAGGAACAAACGGAAGTGAGTTCATCTTCAAGAAATTTACCACAATGCTCTCCAAAGTATACAGGAAAGAACAGTGATGCAACTACTAGATGCTCTTTAAAATGAAATCGATCTTTTATACAATTTATTATAACGTCACACAACTCGGAAGCAGAAATTCGGCGATCAAATTTAATGTTGTCTGAATTCTAGGGTTTATTTTCTGGTGGCTAATGACTTATTCTACCTAATGCTTCACTAATGATGCTATCACTATTATTTCGAATTTGAATAATACTGCGTTCAAAAGTTTGGATGTCTTTCATTCCTTGAATAGCGTGAGTGTGAATACACGTACTTCTTTATTTATGAAAGCAGCTTTAAATAACAGGTTAGTT
This sequence comes from Rhynchophorus ferrugineus, assembly GCF_030347505.1. Classification (NCBI taxonomy): domain Eukaryota; kingdom Metazoa; phylum Arthropoda; class Insecta; order Coleoptera; family Curculionidae; genus Rhynchophorus; species Rhynchophorus ferrugineus. The sequence continues at coordinate 3,093,883 of NW_027472583.1, read as the reverse complement.
GAAAAGTCTCCGGCCTGACACATAGATGGAGCTAGTAGAATGAAATCCATATGTTTTTTAGTTAGCCGTAAACCTCAAAAGATGCGTATATCAATTTGACAGCTGTCGGATCATTAATTTGTGAATTATAACATTTTGAGTGAAGAAACTTTTTTATTGCGAAAAAAACGGATAAAAAGGAATTTCGCGTGTTGATAAAAATATTGCTTTTTGAAGGGAAAAAATACAGTTCAAGCAAAAACTTGGCTTGATGCCTAGTTCCCGGACACTGTTTCAAGAAAATCAACCATCAAGGATTGGTATGTTAAGTTTAAACGTGGTGAACTGAACACCGAAGACGGTGAACGCAGTGGACGCCCAAAAGAGGTTGTTACCGATGGAAACATTAAAGAAATCCACAAAATGATTTTGAATGGCCGTAAATTGAAATTGAATGAAATAGCAGACTCTCTAATGATAACAACTGAGCTTGTACATCATATCATTCACGAATATTTGGGTATGAGAAAGCTCTGTGCAAAGTGGATGCAGCGCGAGCTCACTTTTGACCAAAAACAACGACGAGTTGATGATTCGAAGCAGTGTTTGAAGTTGATCAAGCGTAATAATCCCGAGTTTTTGCATCGATATCTGACAATGGATGAAACCTGACTCCATTATTTCACTCCGAAATCCAATCGACAGTCATCCGAGTGGACAGCACACGGTGAACCCGCTCCAAAGCGTGGGAAAACGCAACAGTCGGCTGGCAAGGTTATGGCGTCTGTATTTTGGGATGCGCATGAAATGATTTTTATTGCCTACCTTGAAAAAGGAAAGACCATCAACAGCGACGTTTACATTGCGTTGTTGGACCGTTTGAAAGACGAAATCGCCGAAAAACGGCCGCATTTGAAGAAAAAGAAGGTGCTGCTTCATCAAGACAATGCACCGTGTCACAAGTCAGTGAAAACGATGGCAAAAATCCATGAATTAGGCTTTGAATTGCTTCCTCTTCTACCGTATTCTCCAGATATGTTCTCAGATTCAGTGTTCGCTGGGAAGAAGTTTTCGTCGAATGAAGAGGTCATCGCCGAAACTGAGGCTTATTTTGAAGGAAAGGACAAATCGTACTACAAAGATGTTATCGAAAAGTTGGAGGGTCGCTATAATCAGTGTATCACCTTGGAAGGAATTATGTTGAATAAAAAAAACTAATTTTCCAAAAAAATTTGTTTTACTATGGTAGGCCGGGGCCTTTTCAATTGATCTGTTAACTTTAACCTATAAAATATTGTGGCTGCATAATTACCTGTAGCTTTTAGATGTACTACAATGTTACAATAAATTATATTTGATAACATTTTTGTTTCATTATGTTATTTAGATTAGAATTTTATTATAGGTCAAAGGCAAAATAAACTAAAACCCAGAATTGTTGGGGCAACATTGCGACGTTTTGACGTCATAAATTTAGATTACGTATGTACAAAAAACCTTGAATTGTCTATACATATATATATTAAGGAAGGAAAGAGTAATTTTGGTAAGTCTTTTTTATTTTCTTCGTATATCGTTGTTTTGCTTCCAAACTGAATGTAGCTGACTGAATAAACGAATGACCTTTAAATCTAGACTTTGGAACGCTGTAATATGGATTTATTAAATCAATGTAATTAGGAATATCCAAAATAACTTTCTTCAATCTTATATAAATTTTCGAATAATTTGTATATCGGCGGCTGATGATCCAGTTCGCTACGAGATGACCATTTACGGAGCCAAAACAAGGCCGAAACATTAAAGTACACAACTCAAGCGGTGCTAAGTGCGGTGGAACCCGCGGATTTTTTACGATTCCGATGTCCGCAAGTTATTGGTCGGCGTCCTGCTAGGCGAGACCACATGCTGCAATGATTTACTGCTCGGGACCGGCTACGGCCTCAACTTTTGATAAACATTAATAGCGACCGTCGAATAAGGCTCGAATAATTTCGCGGGCATAAAAGAAACACCAGCCAATTTGTTTAAGACGCCATCCGCAATGAATTCAGCGTCTGCTTTTTTCCATTCAGCTACGCGCTCTTTTTTTGTTATCGCGAGAATGAGTGCATCAAGGCGTCTGGACATTATGTCCCATTAAAAAGCGTTTGAACTATTTACGAATCGTACTCGGTTGAATCAAAATATTTTAGTACGGATTTTTTCTTATTATCATCAACGGACATATTCCTTTATTCTATTGTGCTTGTATTTAGATATCAATAATCTAAAGAAGCTTTAAACATCTCCTGTTCTACACTAATCTCTGCCCAGTCGTTGTTTAATATAAGTCTGAACCACGGTTCTCGGCATTAAGGCTACCAACTAGCCAGTGACCAACTTAGACACCCGGACTCAGAAGACCCGGACCCAGAATGGTTAGTGGTGTAACTGGGATGGTTATTCCTTGTCGGATTTTCCACTGCACAAACGATTCACATAGCATAATTTATTTCTTGCCACACTCTGTTTCTTCCACTATTCACACAATACTGTTATTTTATATTTCTGTAGTTCCTAATCGATATTGTCTTGGTTCCTTTGATAAATGTCTTCATTTTGCGACTATAAAACAGTACAGTGTTGATGCAGCGGGATGGGGCTAGAAACAAAGTGAAATAAAAATATAGTATATAAAATAAAATTAATAACACAAACACAGAGAACTGAAGGTATAAAGAGTGTATATATAAATAATAAAATGCCGGCTCGGTTGGCGTGGTAAAGATGACAGGACGGCCCACCTACAGTTGCGATAGTCGCAGGTTGGAATTCTGCTAGAGTATGGTTTTAAATTTATGTTTGTGATTGTCCTAGGAAAGAATGTAAAATTTGACAAGGAAATGATCCCAATCACGCCAGTAACTAGCGTGGGTAAGACCGGATATCCTCTGGGATGATGTCTAAGTTGGCCAGTAGCCATTCGGTAGCTTAATGTCGAGAAACGTGATTTAGAGCCCATGTTAAATTGTAGGTTCAGTCCAGATAAACCCACTGTAGTGAAGAGGCATTATATATATATATATATATATATATATATATATATATATATATATATATCGTTTCACTGCGAAGTCCAATCGATAGTCATCCGAGTGGACTGCACACGATGAACCCACTCCAAAGCGTGGGAAAACACAACAGTCGGCTGGCAAGATTATGGCGTCTGTATTTGGGATGCGCATCGAATAATTTTCTTTATCTACCTTGAAAAATGAAGGACCATCAACAGCGACTATTACATAGCGTTATTGGATTGTTTGAAGAACGAAATCGCCAAAAAACGATCGCATTTAAAGAAAAATAGCTGCTTCATTAAGACAATGCACCGTGTCACAAGTCTGTGAAGACGATGGCAAAAATCCATGAATTGAGCTGCAAATTGCTTCCTCATCTACCATATTCTGCAGATCTGGCCTCCAGCGACTATTTGCTATACTCAGATGTCAAAAAAATGCACGCTGGGAAGAAATTTTGGTCGAATGAAGAGGTGATCGCCGAAACTGAGGCCTATTTTTAAACAAAGGATAAATCGTATTACAAAAATGGTATCGAAAAGTTGGAGGGTCGCTATAATCAGTATATCACCCTTGAAAGGAATTATGTTCAATAAAAAAACTAATTTTGCCAAAAAATGTGTTTTACTAAGGCAGGCCGAAGACTGTTCAATTGACCTGTTACTTTTGGTCAGTTCATCCGAACTTGTTGAAATCTCATTGGTCAAATACAAAAAGCTCTTTGAATTTTTAAAGAAGAGTTTAAATTAATTAAGCATACATAACACGTATGAGAAATTAGAAATTCTAAAAATCTGCCTGGAACCGTTGATGAATCGAAGCAATGAACCACGTAACCAGACCGTCGAAGCGATGCTTCGTACACCACCGAATCGATGGTGCATCGATCAAGTGCGCGGCCCCTTTCGGGCGGCGGATCCTCTCGCGTTCGCAGAACCGGTCGTATCTCGCGGTCCGAGGGCTTCTCGGTATCGGCAATAACCTTAATTAATATCGCCGTTAAGTCCCAGGACCTGGAAGTAGGGGCCACGCTGCGCCAGGCTCTTGGGGGGGTCTCCATCTCGCGGCACCTCTATAGTGCCCCCAGACCAATAAACAATTGGCCCATCCGATATAAATTTGTTCGCTAAATGTTGGCGAATTATTTTCGACTCCTCTGCTTGTTTTATTAGAGTAAGTACCTTGTAGGGGACTGGGTGGAGAGCCGGGGTGCGGGTAAAGGGGAGTAAAAGGCGGCGGAGACGTCAGACGTCGGACGTTCCTCATACGGTTTTATTTATGGAATCGACATTAGTTAAACATATTCATAATAAAAACGTTAGCCTCTGGTTAAAATTTTTTCCTGGTACTTTTTAAGTCGACTTACCTAAATCTTATGTATTTTTTTACATATTTTAAAGTCTCCTTTTACCAAAGAGGGTTTATCTGGACTGGACCTACTATTTATCGTGGGCTCCGAACCACGGTCCTCGGTATTAAGCCTACCGACTGGCGAGTGGCCAACTTAGAAATCATCCCAGAAGACATTCGGTCTTTCCCAGATTGGTTACCTACGTGACTGGGATCATTTCCTTCTCGGATTTTACACTCTTTCTTAGGACAATCACAAATATTAAACAATCACAAACGTAAATTTACGACCATGGCCTAGCAGGATTCGAACCCGCAGCTATCGCAATTATGTATTTCTGGATGCTGAAGCCGTATTAATATTTTTTTTTATTATCTAAAATAACGTAATATAAATTCAAAGATTTTCTTTAAGCTTTGTTGTGATCCTTCAATGTAGTTTATTCAAAGTACTGTCAAATGATAGTCCTTACTTTTTCCCATCTTTCAGGCTATTTACAGATTCCATCTCGAAAGAACGATGTATATTTTGACCAATATTTTGGTCTCTTCATAAGAAGAGTAGCGCTGCTCATAATTCGGAACAAGTATAATCATTAGGAGAAACAGCAAGAACTTCCCATTTTAATGTTTTCATCGGTTTTGCAACATGTGATCGAGCTCTTTCATAGTGAAGAATAACATTGACGTGTCTTTGCTGCTCGTAGTCCGTCCGTTTCTCTAACAGTACTCGGCTCAAGCTCAACAATTGTAGTCTATAACAAACCCCATTGATTGTATCATTAGGTTTTAGTAGTTCATAGTATAATACACCAAGCTGATCTCACTTAATATAGAGCATTAATTAGCTTGAAGCCATGGATACTCGGCTATGCCATTGATGTTGATGCATGACCAGATGGTCTCTATATTTTTTCTCGATTTTGTAAATCGGCTTTACGTCATCAGTTACAATGCGGTGCAAAAATGATTTCAATTTTGCTGCGAAAGCGACATTTCATATATGAGCAAATGTCTTTTGGCTTTAATTACACGACCAAGATATCCAAGTTTTTATCCATATTTACATGTTCGTCAAGCAATTGGGAGTAACTCCCAACAATTATGCATATTCATCTTGCGTTTTATACAGATCATCATTCTTCTGATGCTGTGCTCCTTATTTTCGTTGTCAAAATCATCATTTTTAAAACGTCAAAACCACTATTGACATATTGAAATCGATGGAGTCGTTGGCAAAAATCTTGCCACGCGGCGTTCGATTACCATCAGCAAACGCAATTTACTCCGTAAAGAGTCCAGACATTTTCAACAGAGTAAAAACATTTTTTTGTAGACACTTCGACGAAATGACACATACAGCCTGTCAGTAAGGCTTCAACATGAAGTTGGTTACACAATTACTCCATACCACCTGTTTTAAATCCTGTAAAATGTAAATAAATTTAATACATTCTTTAAAAATATAAGTTAGATATATATGAGGCTATATTATATATAGTTCCCTTCGTTAAATTACAGTTATGATTTACAGTGATATAATATTATTAAAATGTGAATATAAATCTCTTTTTTATTTCAATTTTCTCTCTAAAGCTTCTTGCACAGCTATTTCTCCGATGCTGCGACCCTTTATAAATTTAACAACCAATTTTGACAGGTTCAATTTTATATTTATATTAATATTTAGTATTATATATATACATTTCGTTGTATATATATAATGAAAAGATGAAAAGGGCGTATATAATGAATGATAGCTCCAAGATGTCGATCAGCAACAGACAAATCTTGAACATATCTAACTTGTTATAAAAAAGCAAGAACTTACTAATTTGCTCTATAAATTTAATAAAACATCAGGTCCTATTTTCACAGCACTTTTTAGAAAGAAAAAAGTTCTTGTCACTGCTATTTCAGATATTTCATTGCCAACAAGAAATAAAACTAAAGTTGATGGTATCAAAACGACAACGACAAACGACAGCAAGATGTCAATGGCAAATATATATTTTCATGACAATGAAAATTAAGTGCTTATTGGAGAATTCTGCTGGACATTCCTCGTATGGTTATATTATTGGTATACGACAACGTCAAAGGACAGCAAGATGTCAATGGCAAATATATATTTTCATGACAATGAAAATTAAGTACTTATTGGAGAATTCTGCTGGACATTCCTCGTATGGTTATATTATTGGTATACGACAACGACAAACGACAGCAAGATGTCAATGGCAAATATATATTTTCATGACAATGAAAATCAAGTACTTATTGGAGAATTCTGCTGGACATTCCTCGTATGGTTATATTATTGGTATACGACAACGACAAACGACAGCAAGATGTCAATGGCAAATATATATTTTCATGACAATGAAAATCAAGTACTTATTGGAGAATTCTGCTGGACATTCCTCGTATGGTTATATTATTGGTATACGACAACGACAAACCACAGCAAGATGTCAATAGCAAATATATATTTTCATGACAGTGAATATCAAGTACTTATTGGGGAATTCTGCTGGACATTCCTCATATGGTTATATTAATGGTATAGACACTAACTAAACATATTCATAATGAACACCGATTTTCGGTTAGATACACTTTCTTATTCTCCATGAGGTTTTTTATTAATTATGTAATCAGATATTAACATTTACTTGGTACAATCGCAAGTTATGAAATTAATGTATTACTATTGTTCAGTTACTATAAATACTTAAATATACTTGTCTCAATATTCAAGAGGTATATACACCAGTATATATTTCCTAAATTAAATTAAAATTACACATTTCTGTACTATGCAAGTACATGTGGTTTGATTCGCTCCAATCTTAAGATTTCTTGCGTGTTGTCCAGTAGCTGAATTTCTACAACGTTGCTGAGACTTACTAAGTACACTTATTTCATGTTTTAAAGCCAAATCTTTCATATTCATAAATCCATTTGACGACTTCGTATAGTTCTTCTTATTAAGTACCGATAAGCATTGGATAATTAATCCAAGAATAGTGTCATTACAGTCATTACAATTTCTATATGTAGTGAGCAATAGTAATCACCCATTATATTGATTGGTACGATATATATTAATCGAAAATTAATTATTTTAATCAGTTTTTTTCAAGTTTTTTCCATCTTTCTGGCAATATTGCGATATCATGTCCCTTTCCATGTTCCCTGTAAGTTTTTTTTCGGACTTTGTCTCTTATGCAATGCATTTTGCTATTCTCTTTGTATACTCATCAATCATCTAGTATAGTTTCTTTATCTCTTTATTATCCCCATGACCGCGTTTTTCCTGCTCTTCACGCATGTCACCTAGTTTTTCTGGCAAAAAGTTTAGATTCTTCTTGAACAATGTCAATGAAATTTAGAAAGATCTTTATGCTCATAAGATATTATAAATTTGTTTCATTAAATCCATCCTTATGTGTAAAAATGGTAAAAAACTATTTTGGAAACTACAATAATTTGATGCAAAATGTTTTAAACTGTTTTAAACTTGTTCTTAGTATTAAAATATTAAAATGCGACAGATGCGGAAGAGATGCGTAATATGGCTTTCCTATTATTATTTTTGGAATCATCATACTAAATAATACAGGAATTACTTTAAACCATTGAAATCGTTTCACTATAATTGGACTCTATAACTAAATATACTTAATTTTAAATAGAATGAATAATTGTCCAATGTCATTACTTACTATTGTCCAAATGACAAAATGTTAAATATAATAAAGACCCTCTAAGTTGCTCACTCGTCAGTCTCTAGGTTTAGAAGAGATGACTAGTCCGCATAATTCCTGGTTGGTAAAAAGGAGTCTCAAAAATTTAATTTTAAAATAATACTTTGTATTATATATATATATATATATATATATATATATATATATATATATATATATATATATATATATAATATATATTCACTGTCTGACGCTATTACAAAGTGGTACTGTATTGATGGATCCATGATTCATTACAGAATCGATGGAGATGTAATCTGACAATTGACAACTCTGTTTTTAGCGACCAATATGGCACGATTACCCAGTTTCTTAGTTCTGTGTTATATTGTGGAATACTTTGTGAATTATCTACGGTAGCTATGAGTTTGCAAGAGTTCTTACAAAAATATGTTAAATAATGATGCGACTATATAATAATAAGTTTTTCTCGGGTATAACGTAAATATTTGCTTTCATATTTGCATCAATATGTTATCAAATGCTCAAAATCCTTTTAGATATTTTGGTACTTTCCTAAATAACTGCCGATAGTATCCAGTTCTTAATCATTGTGGAGAATATTCCTTCTCAAATGAATGTCCAAATATCTAAATTGTTGTCACTAGTTGTTTAAAATTAAATATGAAGATTTTTATTCAACAACGAGATAATGTATTCTTGGCGCAACTTCGATGAAGGGACACATAAAAAAAAGAAAAAAAATTAAATTCAAAAAGTAGTACTGGTTATTTGGAAGGTCCAAATTATTCGTAATAAGTTATTACTACAGCATATACTAAACCCAAAAGGGCCTACCGCATTCGGCTACGGCGATGTTCTGCGATAGGTAATATCAACATGATGCAAGTATTTCAGAAGGGCTGGCAAACCTTGAGTATATACCCAGATTCTACAGGAACTTCGCATATACTTCGGAATCCAACTGCTCTAGTGGAAATTAAGAGATTAAATGTAAATATAATCCCATGTAAAAACGAAGTGGGATATAGGCTCAAGAAAACCAAATCTTGGGATAATGTGTAGTGAAATGCACTAACTGGCAAAAACAGTAAAGAGTGCTACTAACTTTGATTTTATTTGACTAGAGACAAAGAGAGGAGCGATGAGGAGCAAATGAGTCTTCCTAGATAAGTATATACAGTTTTTGCTTACTTTAGAGAAAAAAAATATGTTAGTCGGCAACAAGTCGTAATTATATCTTATTAAATTAAAAAAAAAACTTGTCACTTGTTCATCTTACAACACTCAACACATTATTCTACATTTTACGATAAAAGGAAAACTACCAAAGACAAAAAAGTATACTTATAATTATATTACAAAAATGCATGGACATTTAGTTTTTTCATTTGCAATGATAATTTACCCAACCAACATGAGAAACCATTTAACTCTTTCATCAATTGAGCTATGAGTCCTACAGTCCTCCCTTTTTACATTCAAAAAAATCGTACAGCCAGTAAAAGGTGGTTATATTTCCTAATAAAAAAGGAGAAGGATTTTCCACACCGAATAAGGTGTGTAACGGCGACAACGAATCCAGCCAATCGCGGCCGGAAGGCGGGACCGCGGGTCACTGGACACGCCCCCTATCATTGCGTGTGGGACAAGTCGGGAACGACCAATTGCGAAGTGTCAAGTGCGATGGAGCGGCGGATTTTTTGATGTTCGCCGTTAGAAAGTGATGAGAACACCGCGGATTTCTTAGATAGAAAAGGACGGGCGTACAGTGTAGGGTTCTAGGTCACATACACGGTTAATTCGAATAATTTGTTTACTTGCTGCAGTCAGAAAGATGATGTTTGTTTTGTAATAGAGAGTTTTTTATTGTTTTACGTTTGCGACTAAATGAAACTAGTTGTTGAATGTTTAAAATAAAAATTGCTACCTGTCTTTGGGTATGTATACAGTCTATTCAAAGTTTCTTGTACGTACGTCATCAGAATATTTAATGTTAATTATTAACTTAGTGCGATTTTTATGGATACTGTCACTAAAATATCTCAAAAAATTAAGAATATAATTTTTAATTCATCGAAAAACTACAGTCCTTATGCGAAGCGGGCGACCAATCAAGATCAGCTTGATGTTTGATCTATCAGAGATAAATATATGACATGTATAAAAACAGTGAGTAGTTTTTTAATAGAAATATAATTTAATACAATTATTTCAAAGGAAACTGTTGACTCATGGCAAGATAATAATAAAAAAAGTATTATGACAACAAAAGTTGTTAGAAAAATGTACATGCTGGAATAACAATTGATTAGGTTTACTGATCATAACATTTATTAATAATTCATTGCAGATATGTTGTACTTCGTACTGGAAACAGGAATGGTCAATAACAACATAAAGAAATTGTGAACAAATGTTAGAGATATTGGAAATAAAGGGCTTACTAATTCACTTGAATGAAGCTTTCTGAACATGATTTGATTGAAATATAGAGGATGATGAAAACGTAAATAAGTAAAAGTAAGTTAATAACTAATATAAGATATATATAATAATTTTATCCTAATTGTTCATAATTAAGTCATATATTTATTATCAATCGAAGATAATAACAATCTTTGATCTATCAAGTGAGATCCCTAGTGAGTACCTATAAACCATTTAAACATATTACATTACTCACTGGGCACTGCCCATGCCGGTCTATATCTCACATTTCATTAACCACTTGTGTCTCATTAACAAAACATCCTCAAGCCTCATAAAATGTTATCAAAACAATGATGGATCTCTATTGTGGAAGATTTTTGAGTTAACCAGTTGACTACCTTTATATTACCAGAGCAACATTTTCTTGGATACAGTATCAACGACCTCTGATCCATATATTGCATTTATTTATCATTTTCTTATAACAGTGTCCTGTTCAGCATGGTTTAGGCCATTTTGTAACCTTTATCTGGTAATAAATAAAAGTAAAATTTCACAATGTACTTTTTTAGAAAAACAATCCCACTAATCTATTAATCTCTTTGGTGTTGTCCTATATAACTCCTTGTCTGCTCGAAGTTACAAATTCATTAATTATATTGCATATACTATATAATCTACATAGAAATTATAAAATATAAAGTCGCAGTTTACTTCCTTTTATAAGATATTAAATCCCTACTTGCCTTTAATGCTATTTGAGGATAAAAAAACCAAGAGGTGGGACAAGAAAAAATAAATCTACTAATTGCCCTGCCTGTTTCTGAAGCATATACGATTATGGGTCCCAGGAGCATCAGGTACCCTTCTAAATATAAATTTTCGATGATTATCTTCATAGGAATTGTTATCCAAATAGTACAATTGCTATTTATTGGGAGGACATGAAGTCTTTCATAGTTCTGGTGAACCAATGGCAAAGTATTGATTAAATATAGACATGAAAACATGCCGATGATGATAATTCAATAATATTATCATCATTCCGTTTGTGAGGTGCGGAGCGAGAGCCTCACACTAAGTATTTTCTTGTAGTTTTTCACGAAAGGGACGTCAGACTCGAGATGTGTGTTGACGTTCCTCAGAAACCATGGAGCATCGAGCAAAACGCGGACTTCATTAGATTAGCACACTTGGAACAGTGCAGGTTGTCTCTTAGAGATGTACTTGTACCAAACCTGTGCTCCATAGAGTCAGACTAGCTGAACCAGCATTTTATACGACGTTGCCTTCTGTGGGACTGGGAGTTTGCTTTTTCTGCCGAGTAGTGGGAATAATAGATTTAGAATGACTGGAACTTACGGTCAAAATGGAGACTGGGATATGAAAAATAAATACCGAGATAGAGCATTCCAAACCGGATCAAACCATTGTAATCCACTGACACCACTGAAATTAAAAGGAAACAACAATACAATTTGAAACAATAATATTAATTAATCTAAATTTTATTATATTGGGTGTTTCCACACAGAAAGAGATACATATTTAACGAGGCCCATTATGTATTTCTTATGTTTGAATTAATTTCTGATAGGCCTGCAATTAAAACCGATATCATCGTCAAAAACATCTATTTTGCTGAATTAAATAGTGTTTTGTTTTATTCGCTATCTACCAATAGGCCGTCGTAATGCAAATGAAAAATTTGCGTGCGCTGCGAGGGATTTGCATTCATTGTCGATGTAACTGAAAAAATATAGTAATTTGAAACTGCAGGTATTAAAATGAATTTATCGATTATGCTCGGGTATGAATTTTCTCAGATCGTTATGCGTTGTTGTATCGTCGAGCCGCTATAAAAGTCCTAAAATATTATAAGTTACAAATAATACTGTAATATATATATATATATATATATATATATATATATATATATTAAAATATAAAATTAAAAATTATATATGCCTATATATATGCCTATGTCACTCAATGAAAACATGATTAAAATCGATCCAGTATTTTTGGTTCATTCATTACTGCCCTTGGCCTGCACGCATTAAATTTGGAGTAAAACAATTCCTCTTCCCCTATACTTACTATGAAGATTTCCTGCTATCTTTGGAATATCTAAATTCATACAATTTTTATTACATTACACATTATTAAACGCAAATTTTAAATTTGTAATATCTCCGAAAATATCTGTTTAATTTACATGCTGTAAGGAACCATATTGATCCATATTAATTGCACACTGTATTTAAGGTACTTAATTCGATAAGGATTAATGCCGTATTGCTTAAAATAGCTTCGTAAATAAGCCATTTTCTCGCGTAAAAAGTAAACAATAAAAATTAATTTTAATTAATTTAATGTTAATTTGGGTTAATGTGGGTTATCCCTAAAAGATAAACATATACCATCCCGGACTTTTTTGTAGACCTTTTTATGGTGTACAATACTGTGGTACATTAATTTGATCTAACTCGTAGGGTTAGGCAGCGTTTTTGCTAATTGCTAAATAAGCCTAAGAAATAGGTTAATTTACGACATCACGTTAGAAACCTCTAAAATTAGCAATGTTGCCTTAGTATATTATGCATGTATTATACATATAAACCTTCCTCTTGAATCACTCTATCTATTGAAAAAAGCCGCATCAAAATCCATTGCGTAGTTTTAAAGATTTAAGCGCACATAGGGATATAGGGACAGAAAAGGCGACTTTGTTTTATACTATGTAGTGATAATGTTTATATTAAAAAAAACTACTCACCGTTTTTATACATTAAATGTTGAATAGAGCTAACATCAAGGTATGTACATACATTCCTTTCGACGAATCTAAAATTATATGGTTTTTATTTAATTTTATGTGATTTCACTTATAGTGCCCACAGTAACATTCGGTGCAATGAAGCTGCAAGGCAATAAAAATATGTCCAATAAATATTCCAACAGCTTAATAATTAATAGTACTAATACTACTACTACTAATAATAATACTAATAATACTAATACTACTCTCTAATGCATTTTACTGGCAAGATGGGCCCCTCGTTATCTCGTTCTGGTTTGAAGTAACTGATTAAAGATGCAATCTGTTTCTGAATCCGACTATTTTTTTCACAGGCGTCAGAGGAATCAAAAATATTAATCAGCGATTTGAAGAAGATAAACTCCAACGATCGGTAGGAAACTTACTCCCTTGTACTCTTTAAAATTTTAAGCTTTTTAGCTATATTTAGAAGATTCTGTATTTTTTCATGACAAATAATTATTTAATTTAAAAATTGTACGAGTACATCAACATTTTGGAACGTATATTGAATTTCCATCAGAAATTAATAACGCCGTCTTCATTAGCATGTATATTAGCGAAGACAAATTAAAAGCAATAATAAACTGGGACCAGTCGAGAAGGCACTCTCGCTGGACAGCAGGTGGATGTGGTCTTCTTCGTCGCGCAAGTGGACGTCTACGGCTGAAGAAGCCGCGTCCTAATTTGGTAGAGTTTGCCGTTAAAAAGATCGCAGATACGGTAGGCGCGTGATGATAACAAGGTGCCCAATTAAATGAAAATTGACGAGAAATTTATCAGTACGTTTGGCTTGACAAAATCCATCGCAAGATATCTATCTCATATATAATAATTCGGATGTTAATTACTAGAATTTAGTAAATATGTTTTATAATTGATATCCGTTTACTCGATAATATATAATGAAGGTTGTATATAAAAACATAGCGGCCCGCTCCGACTTTGCACGGGCATAAAATATATATGCCTATGTCACTCAATGAAAACATGATTAAAATCGATCCAGTATTTTTGGTTCATTCATTACTTCCCTTGGCCTGCACGCATTAAATTTGGAGTAAAACAATTCCTCTTCCCCTATACTTACTATGAAGATTTCCTGCTATCTTTGGAATATCTAAATTTATACAATTTTTATTACATTACACATTTTTAAACCCAAATTTTAAATTTGTAATATCTCCGAAAATATTTGTTTAATTTACATGCTGTAAGGAACCATACTGATCTATATTAATTGCACACTGTATTTAAGGTACTTAATTCGATAAGGATTAATGCCGTATTGCTTAAAATAGCTTCGTAAATAAGCCATTTTCTCACGTAAAAAGTAAACAATAAAAATGGTTAATGTGGGTTATCCCTAAAAGATAAACATATACCATCGCGGACTTTTTTGTAGACCTTTTTATGGTGTACAATACTGTAGTACATTAATTTGATCTAACTCGTAGGGTTAGGCAGCGTTTTTGCTAATTGCTAAATAAGCCTAAAAAAATAGGTTAATTTACGACATCACGTTAGAAACCTCTAAAATTAGCAATGTTGCCTTAGTATATTATGCATGTATTATACATATAAACCTTCCTCTTGAATCACTCTATCTATTGAAAAAAACCGCATCAAAATCCGTTGCGTAGTTTTAAAGATTTAAGCGCACATAGGGATATAGGGACAGAAAAGGCGACTTTGTTTTATACTATGTAGTGATATATATATATATATATATATATATATATATATCACTACATAGTATATATATATATATATATATATATATATATATATATATATATATATATATATATATATATATATATATATATATATATATATATATATATATAGTCGGCGCTGTTGGCAACCCGCCCGTGTTCAACATCTGGGATTATATTTCTGGGTATTTTGTAGACCGTTATTCCACGATGTAAAATTCGGCATGCATCAAGGTCGCTACATATATATTACACACACTAGTTACACATTTTGTTAATCTTTCTGGAAGTTTTTTGAAATTCCTCATCGTTGAAGTTGAATCTTTGACAACCAAGGGCTTCTTTCAGTGGTCCAAACATATCGTAATTGCAGGGTGATAAATCCTGGCTGTAGAGGGAGTATTCCGGTACCTCCCACCCTAATTCCAATATTTTATCGACCGTGAGACGCGCGGTATTAGGGCTCACGTTATCCTGACGAAGAATAGCACTTCATGCTGGAATGCTCTCGCATTTCGAGCGATCATCAGGTGTCTTGAGAAGGCTAAAGTAGTATTCAGCATTAATGATACGTTTGGTGTGCGGGAAATCGACGTATCCGTACACAGAACCTTACCCGCGGAGACATTTTGCTTTCAAAAACCGCCCCCCTCCGCCTTGTATCGCATTAGCTTTCAACAAACTTTAAAACAAACTAAGAAGTTAGCAAACTTTCAACCGCGTAAATTTTTGCTCGAAGTTCAACAGTTTAGAAACCCATCGCGCCAATATTTTGCGATATTGAAGTTGTTCCTGGATAGGCTCTACACTAACTATACGGATGCCGAGTTCAGCCGAAATGTCTTCATCCTACGGTCCTTCAAAATGAGTTGTTCAACGCGGCGAATGTTGTCTGGTGTGATGCTGGTTTGCGGTCGACGATTGTACGGCTCATTCTCGATGGTTTCGTGACCATCATTGAATGCTTTGGCTTATTTAAACACTTCAACCCTACTCAGGCAATCATTACCGAACTGATTTCACAAACGTAGAAAATTTCCGTCTTTTTAATGCCTTCCCACACTAAAAAACGAATGACAATACCTTGCCCAACGGCGGTCGTCACTTGACGTTCATTCATGGTCATAGAGCGATCGTGAAACATGCTCGACAAGAACTATGCCACACTATTCGTAAGGGACCCAGCTATCACATACTCAAGCCACGACCTTCAAAATGTACATGCACGCAATCTACAGCGTTTGTCTCTCCATCATATTTGAATCACACTCGTATATATATAATAGAACATATATATATATATATATATATATCATGTATGTATGTATATATGTATATATAGGAACAGGAACTAAATTAATATGTTTATTTGTTTTTTTTCAGTATTCCCTTTAGCATAAAATTACATTATTTATTAATGAAATCAAGACCGAAACTACTTTTACTACTGCTTCTTGTAAAGTAAATCCGCACCGAGCATGTTAAAATTCATACGTAATTTTACTGCATGCTGTTAGAGAAGGAACAATTTCTTACCTAGAAAAGTATACGCATTAATGATGACGTTCCCCAACATAAATATAAACATTGGATTGTTTCGTTGATGATGAGAAATTATCAGGAATTTTAAACAGCAAAATGCAAAGTTTAACTACCACTTAACACGGCATTAGAAAAGTTAAATAAGTTAAAGGTAACGTAACGATATTGTTGAATAAAATTCAGTAGTTTGCAGCAAATAATATAAATTATGGATGCTCGATTACGTGAATATTTCGTTATTTTTTTTTAAATTATTATATTATATCTTACAATAAATATACTTACATACGAATACACACACTTACATACTAAAGAAATTCGTGTGGTATTCAACAAAACAAATTCCTGGGTTACGCAGCGATAAGCATTGGTAATTAATCGTAGAACTTTGTTTCGAGTGCATTGGATTACCTGTTGGTTTGATGTTTTAGTGTAACCCATATTTGCACACCATAGGTCCAAGTAGGCTTTATGATTGACTGATAAACCAATAAACCTCTTTGATTTCAGCTCAAGTTAAGAGAATTTTCCAACTAAACATTAGAGTTGCTTGACTTTGAGTCTAATCTGCTCTGCTTTTTGCTTTTTTTTTTAAATCTACTATAGAGGTATTGAATCGTGGGGTACTACTAGTAAATTTAACATAGATATCCTCCAGAGGTTCCAGAATAAAGCGTTGCGAGTCGATGCCCCATATTACGTGTCCAACAAACTAATTCAGCGTGATATCCCCATAGAACCCATAACGAGTGTAATTCGGAGTGTTAGTGCGAAGCACTTTGAAAGACTATTAGTGCATCCCAATGCAGTTGCCAAACAGTTAAACGTGCGCGATGGCAGTGCAGTGGGTGGGCTCAAACGCAAACTGCCATACGAACTGATTAATAGATACATAGAGTGAGATTTAATAATTTCTAGAATAAGTTAGAATAGTATCTAGAATAAAATTTAGATTATAAGCTGTAAAGTAGATCACTTACTGAAGTGAGAGTAATTTTAGCATAAGTAGTTTAATTTTGGGAATACGTACTGATGTATTTATCCGGTACTCCTATTGCTTATGTATTGATGCACATACAACAGAACAGCAGTACTAAATTAATTTGTAAATTATGATTATACCAAGAAAAAAATATATTTTATTGAAAAAAAATCAAAAGAAAACCGAAATTACATATTATAACCCAGGGATTTAAGTCAGTTTAATTCAACATGTATTCCTTTGTTATTATTAGGGATATTAAAAAAAAATTATGAATAGCACATTAAATAGAAAAAAAAACTCTATTATCCCTCTATAATACGTTACACTTGTACAGGCAAATTCCATGTTCCACAAAAAGTTATATAATTAAAATTCAAATATTCACGTTATTGTTTAAACTACCGGTAAGATATTCGGCAACAAGTAGTAACAGTGAACTAAAACATTATTCTCATAGTTGTATGTTACAACAAGGTACTTAAAACTTAAGATACACTGTTCTTTAAAAAACCAAAAACCTATATTTGTCAGTATCTTGAATCAATATTTATTCTGACAACTAAGTACGACAGGAAACAGTACACCGCTCAAAAAGGTGTGAAAATTATTAAAATGTATTATTAAAATTCAAGTTCTGTCCGAGCTTCTTTTTCTGCGACGACACAGATGATCTGCATTCGCAACACCGATCATCCGAGAGCATAATCCTTTCGATTAACGTGAAATTCGAACAGACAAGGTGACGCAACTTGTATTAAGTGTCACGCGTGACATCGCAAGTATTATGCAAGGTGTTCCTTCCTATGTACTTGGATTAATTAACAAGCAAGACGAGTGTCAGAAAATACATCAGTACGTATTCCTCAATTATAAAATTATAATTATTTATTAGTTATTAACTTATAGCTATATCTTACACTAAATGTATACACTTTATATAAGTTCGTATGGTTTTGTTCGCTTCAATCTCCTGACATCCTGCGCACTGTCCAGCAGTTGTATTGCTTCCACGTTAGTATGGTTTAGTAATCTTCTTTCGTGTTTCAAGGCGAAATCTTGGATAACTTCACAAATCCATTTGATTTCCAGGTCATCGTGCAGTTCTTCGTTGGTTACATAGCGATAGGCTTTGGTAATCAATCGAAGAACCTTGTTTTGACAGCGTTGTATGACTAGTTGACCTGGACATATATGAAAATAAATTAACATCATCTCTATGTTTTTGAGAATCTAAGATTTGAAAAAAGTAATTGTGATTTTTATGATTTATTTCAGCAATATTATTAAATTAGCACTTTTAACCGACTTCAAAAAAAGAGGAGGTTCTTTGTTCGACTGTACATTTTTTTAATTTATGTTCGCCGATTTCTACGTCAATTATGGACTGATTATCAAATTTAATAGAGGAAAAACCTCAAGTTTCAAAAGCACTTACAAAGTTTTCACATATTTTTATATAAAATGATCAGACTTTTGATATCATTACTGAAACGATATGATGAAAAATTTGAAGTAATTAAACACTAATCATATTATATGAGAAGTCGTAGAAACGTTGTAGGCAACTGTTTCTATGGTGTAATGGGTCACGGGTTCGATTCCCGGCGGGAACAACGACTTTTTGTCGGTTTAATTAGAACATTTGCCAAATTACCTAGGTTACGTAGGCTCAGGGCCCAAAATGTTCCTTATTTTCAATCTTTGTTTCTTTATCCCTATTTTTCTTCATAATTCATATTTTTCCTTCTCGGGCTATACTTTTACATGAGTTATCCATTGTAATACTTAATAGAATACCGGCGTAATTTATTGAGTAAATATGTAACAAATAATATATTTTTAAGAAAAAAAGTGAACCGATTTAAAAAGCAAAAATTAATCCAATTTAGATTTCTAACACAGAAAAAAAACGTTTTAACATAAAGTATGTACATAATAATCGTTTTACTAACTATATAAAAATAAACAAAAACCTTATTCAACCTATTTACTACACGTATTTTATATTCTACTAAAAACACACAATTTAGATTAATACATATTTATCAATTTACAATATTATTATTTTTTTAATGTATTTTAAAGTCTCCTTTTACCAACTATAGGTTTATCTAAACTGGGCCTAAAGTTTAACGTGGGCTCCGAACCACGGTCCTCAGCATTAAGCCTACCGACTGGTGAGTGACCAACTTTAGAAATCATCCCAGAAGACATCCGGCCTTACCCAGCCTGGTTACTGGCGTGACGGGGATCATTTTCCTTGTCGGATTTTACATTCTTGCCTAGAACATTCACAAATTTTAAACAATCACAAACATAGATTTACGACCATATCTCAGCAGGATTCGAACCCATGGCTATCGCAACAGTAGGAGGACCCATCGCCTTTACCACTGTGCCTCCAAGCCGGCTACAATATCATTTTAACTACTATCTTGATACCGTTATATATACTAACTATATACTAACTTGATAACGTTATGGACAGTTTCTACATTCAGATCCTTATATATATTATTGTTACGAATATATCATGGATATCATCAACAATACTTCTCAGTACCTAGTTTTGGAATACTTGTATATTGTTTTTATTGCTTTTGCTAGTAGAGCCTCAATGTTGATCACCATGGCTTTAAGACTGATAATTAAAGCAAAAGCTTATTATAAACAGTCAGAGATGAATATCTACCCTATAACTAATATATTTTTTGTACTTTAGCTTGAGTTCTTCATATATTTTCTTGATATGTGGCTTCCAACTCAGTTTAACATCATCAGGGTCATGTTAAGATATTTAGTTGTTTTTTCACATAAGAATACTCGCTCATTTATATATAGTGACTAGTACTTGATTATTTTGTTAGTCAAATTAAAGTACACTGATTTTTTTTTAATATATTATGATGCTCCATTTTTTTTCTGTCCATCAAGTGTCACCCGTAAATGTAGCAAAGTAGCAAGTGAAGAGCAGATAAAAGACTAGTTCCGGCAAACTTGCTTGTATTCTCCTAAAATCAGAATATACCTATTCTCGTATTCTTAGGAATCTTAATGCACGTATAACAAAACATTAGTAATAATTTAATATGTAAATTAAGATTGTACTAAGCATCTAATGTAAGTTTTAATTAATTAAAAAAAATCTTGTTTGTCTCTGAAGGTCTCTTTTTAGGAGCTCTAACTAGACATATTTAAATTAAATAAGTTCTTGTGATCCTATATATTCCATGATATTCACCTGAGATTGTTCCTTTCAATTGTTATTTTCTCTTATTGATATTATAAAAATATGAAATTATTAACAAAAAATAAATGCTAGTTGATATTCAAAGATTATCTTTTGCAATATTACGAAAGTCAAGTTCCTACATAAAAATAACCAATTATTTAAAATTCACAAACGTTTTCCATACATATAGACTATTGTTATTAAATAATTATATCATTGCAATAATTTTTGTTCATATTTTCAAGGTTAGAATATAATTACAATGGTAGCTATATTGTGTTGTAATGTAGAGACATAATACCTAATTCAGAAGTAATTGTGTTTGAATATATCGTATACATTATAGATTTGTACTATAATAGTTTGTTTAACAGGTTCTGATAATGTAGATTGAAACATATTAACTAACATATTCTGATAAAATGTTTTTAAATTGAATTATATCTAGTGTGGAGTGACGAAAAGTGATCGATTTTAATGAATTGTCAGAATGATCGAACAAAATTCAAGCTCCCAATCTATCAAAGAACTTTTAAAAGCAACTTCTTTCAGAGGTGTACATCATACCGAATGATGTTTAATCAAGTTTCAATCAATGATTTTAATTTGTGTATGAACACATTCAATTACATCATGGCTATCACTATTGTTGTTTGACCTGGCAAAAAAATAATTACATTTTCTTTTCATCCCAGTCTGGATTGCACGTATATGTTGCTACAATTTCTTTTTCCTCCATCTACTCGATGTCGCTCTTTGTCAAAAACTTTGGATCGAAATCAGGGATTAAAAAAAAACCATTTTTTCCATATTGCTTATGAAAACTTATGCATGAGACCGATAGTCTTATATAGTTAGTTAATATATATAGTTAGTTATCTTAATATATAATCTTGAAGAGGTTCATTGTATTACCCTCGACTTTTATTTTTGTATTGCTATATTCTGTTATTATATTTAACCGCAAATTACGGACTATTTTTGCATTATATGCACGTCAACTAATATATACTGTTCGCCCTCGAAATTCACAACGAATAAAGTAGAGTAACTCTTCAAGTTTTCCTGCACATTGAATTGCAATACTTTTAGCCAAGCTGTCCACTAAAACATGCAGAGAAATGCTTCGAGCAACGGTGATTTAATTGTCAGTCCACAGTTAACTTGTCTTTTTTCATGATAAGTTGTTTTTTTATAAGATAGTTAATAACAGTTAATTGGTGACTTCTTGGAACAACTGTATAGTATATTCGAATATAAACAAATCCTTATAATTTATATATAGAATATCTAATACTTTATTTAATTAAAATGAAACATATAGAATAGAACTAATAAAATTCTATTCTATATGTTCTATTCTATAGTTCAACAAGTAAGATGGAATATGTTTTCTTCTCAATGGACTAAGGTGTTCCGGATCTATTTCCTGTAGCTGGTTTCATTCACTTCTTACATATTATATATATATATATATATATATATATATATATATATATATATATATGTATATATATATATATATATATATATATATATATATATATATATAATATTAAGTTGGGATAATAACTGCATTTTTATTATTTAATGTACTCCATTATCGATTATTCGCAAGATAATAATTAAGCTATTTCTTATCTACACAATAAAATGTGTTTGGTCTAGCGTTGTGATGGAAGACGTGGTTTCTGTTCTTGATTTTGGCTCATTCATGATTATATCTCATTTTTAATGGTTTGCTTTAACCAAATTTATTTTAGACAGTTTTCTGCAACTTTTAACTAACTAAAACACTGACACTACCATAATATTCCGTTATAATATGGCTTTATTTATTATTAAAACAGAGATTAATGCTCATTTTTTTAGAGAGAAAAGACAAAAAATATGTTGCTGACCAATATCAGCTACATTACGAGAATAGTCTAAAGGTAAGACTCAAAGGTCTAGACGATTTGAAGCAGTAAACTCCCAATATAAAATTTAACCAATTTGGGACTGATTCAAAAGAAGCTGCCCCAGCGTCAATAGAGATATCGGAATATGACGTATATAAAAGAAAGACGAAAAGCTTGAAGAGTATGGCACAGAACCAGAAATGCTGTTGACAAAGCAATATTTAATAGCATTAGTTCATAGAATCAGAAAAATCAAAAGATTGAAGAATATAAACAGAGTGGCTTCGAAAAATATGTAAATCAATTAAGCATGGAAGCAGACAAAGATTACTAAAAAGACCAATTATTAGAGAACTGCTTATTAAAATTAATCAAAATGATTCGAGGCAACGATGAAAAAAACTGAATTATTCGCAAAATATTTAACCATCGTATTCCAACCGAATGATACAGAATCCACAATAGAAATAAATCCTGCTTATCAGCCCGATGTAACATTAAATCTCATTTCTCCAACTTCAATCTTAAAAAGGCTTCTGGAATTTATTATATTTCAACTGAGTTATTGAAAGAGATACTACGAAAGGCAAATTATGTTGACATACATATTTAATGAATGTTTGAAACTGAAGCATGTTCCGAAATGATTTAGGTAGCCCGGATAATTAATTTAAAAAACTTGACAAATCGGCAGAACAACTTGGAATTTACACGCCGATTTCGCTGCTACCTGTAACATCAAAATTACTTGATAAACTGTTATTAAAACGTATTAAATCATTTATAGAAATATCAAATTTCCAGTTTGGATTGAAATCACCACTCGACAATCGACCAAAACCTAATTAATTATTCCTTAAGCAGAATCAGCTAAATATCTCGGCATACATTTCGATGGTAGGTTTAACCGGAAACATCATGTTACACAAAAAGCAGAGCACATTAGGCTCAAGGTCAAGTAACTATACTAGTTAGTCGGAAGATACTCCTAACTTGACTTAACATATTGGTCAATCATTAAGCCAATTTTGACCTATAGGGTGCAAATAACAGGTCAATTGAAAAGTCCTCGCTCTACGATAGTAAAACAAAATTTTTTGGCAAAATGTTTTTTTTTATTCAACATAATTCCCTTCAAGGGTATAACACTGATTATAGCGACCCTCCAACTTTTTGATGCCATTTTTGTAGTACGATTTGTCCTTTGCTTGAAAATAGGCCCCAGTTTCGGCGATCACTTCATTCGACTCAAATTTCTTTCCAGCGAGCATTCTTTTGAGATCTCAGAACAGAAATAGTAGCTGGTAGCCAGATCTGGAGAATACGGTGGATGAGGAAGCAATTCGAAGCCCAATTCATGGATTTTTGCCATCGTATTCACTGACTTGTGACACGGTGCATTGTCTTGGTGAAGCAGCACTTTCTTTTTCTTTAAATGCGGCCGTTTTTCGGCGATTTCGTTCTTCAATAACGGTCTAATAACGCTGTGTAATAGTCACTGTTGATGGGCCTTCCTTTTCTAAGGTAGTCAATGAAAATTATTCCATGCGCATCCCCAAATACAGAGGCCATAATCTTGCCATCCGACTGTTGCCTTTTCCCACGCTTTGGAGCGGGTTCATCGTGTGCAGTCCACTCGGATGACTGTCGAGTGGACTTCGGAGTGAAATGATGGAGCCACGTTTCATCCATTGTTACATATCGACCCAAAAACTCTGGTATATTACGCTTGATCATCTTCAAACACTGCTCCGAATCATCAACTCGTCGTTGTTTTTCGTCAAAATTGAGCTCGCACGGCACCCAGTTTGCACAGAGCTCTCTTATACCCAAATACTCGTGAATGATATGATGTACACGTTTAGTTGAGACCTTTAGATTGTCTGCTATTTCATTAAATTTCAATTTAAGGTCATTCAAAATCATTTTGTGGATTTTTAAATGTTTTCTTCGGTAACAACCTATTTAGGGCGTCCACTGCGTTCACCGTCTTCGGTGCTCATTTCACCACGTCTAAACTTAACATTTTTAGATTTTCGTGGGGAAGTGTCCAGAAACTCGCTATCAAGTCAATCTTTTGCTTCAACTGTATTTTTTTCCTTCAAAAAGCAATATTTTATCAACACGCGAAATTCCTTTTTATCAATTTTTTTCATAATAACAAAAGCTGCTTCACTCCAAATGATATAATTCACGAACTAATAATCCGACAGCTATCAAATTTATACAGGAATCTTTTAAAAGTTAGGGATAACTAAAAAACATATGGATTTAATTCTAGTAGCACCATCTATGTATCAGGATGGGGACTTTTCAATTGACCTGTTGTAGGTTTGCACTAAAACATCAAAACAGCTAAAAATCTAACGGAGCCAAAACAAAATTCTACGATCAATTACCAATTCTTATCTCAACGTAACCGACGAGGAGGTGCGTGATGACCTCGAAATCTAATGGACATGCGAGGTGATTCAAGGTTTCAGCTCAAAACCTGAAATAAAGTAGCTAAATCACATCAAAGTCAAAGCAAAAATAAACCACACACCGACTTGTATAGTGTATAAATGTATTCTTAACTTTAGCTTAAGTAGTTTAGTTTTGCTTTAATTTTGAAAATACATATTGATGTATTAATCCCGTACTCACCTTGCTCTCTATTAATACAAGTAAAACAGAATAGAATGACCAAACTTGCAAGCCAATTTCACTTCCAACAGCAAAATTTCAAATCAAGAAAAAAAGGAACAATGATATAGACGAATCTTCCATCTGCTATTCGACCAGTTGCTATTCCAACCCAAATTTAGGAGTCGGAAGTATAAAATGACAATGAATATAGAAGTTAGTAAACCTTCAATATACCATGAGCCTGATTTTAATCTGAATATGATGATTTTCCTCAGATGACTTATTGTAGAGATTGATTTCATTACTGATGTCTCGGTGAATACATTTTTTTATAACATCTTTATTAGATACGCTTAGTACAATCTTAATTTACAATTAATTTATTACTACTTTTTCTATGTACTTGGATTAATTAACAAGCAAGACGAGTGCGAGAAAATGCATCAGTATGTATTCCTCACTTATAAAATTATAATTATTTATTAATTATTAACTTATAGCTATAGTTAACTCTAAATGTATACACTTTATATAAGTTCGTATGGTTTTGTTCGTTTCAATCATCTTCCACGTTAGTATGATTTAGTAATCTTCTTTCGTTTTTCAAGGCAAAATCTTGAATAACTTCGCAAATCCATTTGATTTCCAGGTCACCGTGCAGTTCTTCATTAGTTACATAGCGATAGGCATTGATAATGAATCGAAGAACCTTGTTTTGACAGCGTTGTATGACTAGTTGATTTGAATTTTTAGTGCAACCTCATATTTGCACCCCATAGGTCCAAATTGGCTTTATAATTGTATTATAGATCAACCTCTTTGATTTTAGACCAAGTTGAGAGTATCTTCCGACTAACCAGTATAGTTGTTTTATTTTGGTTCTAATGTGTTTTGCTTTTTGTCTAACGTGATGTTACGGTGAATACATGAATACAATTATATTTTCATTCAAAACATTAGTATAATATTACACTATATAGATTTAATATTTATGATATATACACATAATTAGATAGTAATAATAACTGCATTTTTATTATTTCATTTACCCGATAGCATCGATCATTCGCAAGATAACGATCAGCTCTTACGAAATAACAAAAAACGAGACAGATATTGCGGGGACACTAAGAGCTCAAGCTGACCCGAGGACAAACAATGGTCTGCTATTTAATTAAAACGTTTCTATCTTTCATCGGTGCCTTATAAATTATTTGTGACATTTAGCAAATATTAATAGGGGTGCTGTGGTAGTGGGCAAGGGGTATTTTTAATTTCTAATATACTTCGATCATGAGCATTGATAATGAACAGCTTACAGATTATTTTATTACCTGTACAGGGTGTATACAAAAGCGTTCGTAACGTCTTCAGTTAGATTTCATATTTCTTATTCAGTTTTTGTAATTAATTTCATTAACTGAGTTATATTAAGGGCCGATGCTTGCAACTGTTTAATCGATACTTATAAATAATCGAATAAATTGTTAAAAATTATATATGTGTTATTTATATTTTGATACTAATTATGAAAACACAGCAATTTATTAGAGGCGGTTTGGTTGCCGTAGTGGTAAAGGCGACAGGACGGTCGTGTTGTTGTTGCGATAGTCGCGAGTTCGAAGCCTGCTGGCACATAGTCCTAAATTTATGTTTGTGATAATTTAACATTTATGATTGTCTTTAGGCAAGAGTGCAAAATCAGACGAGGAAAATGATCCCAGTTGCGCTAGTAACCAGTCTGTGTAAGACCTGAGAAATGTCTTCTGGGATGATTTCCACGTTGGTCACTCACCAGTTGGTAGGTTTAATGTCAGCGACCGTGATATGGAGTCCACCATAAATACTGGATCCAGTCCAGATAAAACCGGGTTGGTAAGAAAGATGCGTTTTATCCCAACTTTTTCTACACACATTTTCTACTTTGATTGATGTATCCCAAAAATATGGTTTCTGAATGTATAATAAAAGCTTATTCGGCCCTTATTATTTATTATTTCTATTTGATATACGAGGACAAAAGCAGGTTATTTGGTGCTAAATCTGTGCTGTATGGGGGATGATCAGTTCGCCCTTGCCTTTTTTGCATTGTTATGATGAAGAATGAACCTTTATTGCCGCTTCTTTTTTCGTAATTCACTAAGCATTTCTGATATAGTTGGTACGTAATGGTTGTGTACTATTCAGAAATCAGATTGTTCTACATTTGCACACAGTGATCTTTACCAATTCTACTCATATATTTGATATTATAGCTATTGTAGGACTACTTCCCTTATAAGAAAAACATATAACATTAATATGTTTACACACTATACCTCTGATAATATTTTCAGAGCACTTGGCAATTATATAAATTTAAACATATTTTTCATTTGTAACAGTACCCTACTTCCTAGTCATTTTCGTTTACCGCACTTACCGAAACATCATATTGCTCAGTGTTTTCGCATTATTTATCGTAAATAAACTTTTGTCCCGTAGCAATCTAAAAAAATTGTATTACTAAATAATATTTTACCTATAATTGATACTATACACGCGTACTCTGCACTGATAATTTTCTCTGTTAAGTAATAAATAATAATATAAACTAATCAAGTATTAATGTAAACATAAAATTAAAATAAAATTCCACCTAACCACTATTCTCATAAACAACAAAGCGTGGGCACTAGTCACTGAGATAATAGGCAGGAATAAAGGAAACTTGGCAATATTGAAGTGAGTGAAGAAAAGTACAGAATCAGTGAAGAATATTTTATACTTTCTACATTGTTCCAATGGCACAGTAGCCACACATCCGCATACAGTTATTTCAAAGGAACAGGCAGTCTTTTGCGTCGATATACTTTGTACACAAATCACTTTTGTCCAATTTAACTGGGACTGGGAGAGGCGTAAAGTAAATTGTTATGTCATTTAGGGTTCATATGCTTAGATCTGTGAATTTTCATCTGTCTAGAAGTTATACACTCCTTTCGAAGCACTCCTATTGTATTTCTTGGTCAGCAAATCAGCAAAAGGGACAAAAATTATGAGCGTATGTAATATTATGCAGAATCCAACATGGACGCATATTTTCCACAGTTAAATGTTCACGCAATATCTTATTGATACTTGTCATACTAATGTACAAGAATGACATATCATTTCACGCACATCAATGTTTTCTGGTACAACGAGTGAATTATAGATGTTCACAGATTTAGTTAATAATCAGTCACTATATATATATATATATATCTTTGTTGTATATATATGTGTAATTTAGTTGTATTATAAATTATATTTATATGTATATGGATAGATTTATAAAAAAGCAGTGTGTCGTAAAACTTTGAGTAACAAAAAAACTGGTTAAATTTGAAGAACTGAACTGAAACATGATTTTATTTTATATTAAATTCAAAACCAATTTTTATAACCATTTTAAGCAGATTTAAGAATAATTAGTAAATAATTTAAAAATAATTAATAACAATAAGCATTTTAATAACTAAATAACAATCACTAATAATTAGAAAAATAATGTTTTTAACGTAGATTTTATGGTAATGATATATTTATAAAAATATAGTTCAAATTCGCTTTTCCTTAAATGAACTAAATTTAAAGTATGTAAAATGAAGTTTCGACTTTTCCTAATGAATTTTCCTTCATCTAAATTCAGTGGTCATCAAACAAAGGATAGGGATAAATAATAGAGTTTATTTTTTATAGTTATCATTTTTATTTATTTATTATTATTACACATTCCAGATACTAATCAGTGATGTATCTATATATATATATATATATATATATATATATATATATATATACATCGATATATATATATACATCGATATATATGTAGATATCAGATGCTATCACTTGCTAAGATAGTTTGCAGCATACATTATTAATAAATATAACAAAACGCCTTAGATATTATAACGAAATGTAATAGAGTGATAAATACAAGAAATAATTGTAGTTCGTTCTAAAAATATTATGTATGATAAAAATACGACATAACGTATAGTTTGCTTTTAATAATAATTGGAATTTTCCAACATTATTTTAATTTGTCACAAAACCACTAAAACGCGCAATTAAATTTAATTGCTTAATTGAAACTGTGTTACATATTTCTTACTATTGATGTATAATTTTATGTAATGTAATACTGTATTTTTGTCAACACTTGACAGAATGAATCAATTAAATAATTTGAATAATTTAGTTACACAAATGGTGTATGTAGAAGTACACTTTAGACTAAATACTTTTAAAACCTTGTCTTAATATAGGCAGTACTAATAAAATTAACGCGTAAAACTGTTTGGACCTTTCTATTATTTAACTATAACTTATAGAATTCCCTAATACATTATCAATAACATTTATAATTCTGCCTATCAAAAATACAACCTGTAGATGGAAAAGACATAAAAAATTTTATTGCTGTAAAGTAAACGATATACTTCCTGACAGTATATTTCAAATAAATTAATAGAAAAAGTTCATTTGCATAAATTAATAGCAACCGTCTGTAATTTCACTTCTTTCGAATTATTACCTGTTAGGAATATTTACATGAGTACGATTTCAGAACATTATCAAGGTACTATTAATCGGATACATACGTATTATTCAATCTTATTTAGAAACTTGAAATAAATATATAAAGACATTAATTATATTAATTGATATTTCTTGATAGATCGTTTCGGTTTCTTATATAATCAGAAATATGTATTAAAGAATGTAATATATATCTTAGTGTTTTTAATTATATCTATTTATTATGCCTTAATAGTTTGTTAATTATATATATATATATATATATATATATATATATATATATATATATATATATATGTATATATATATATATATATATATATATATATATATAATTAATAATAAAAAATATGGCTAAAATGTATGTTATATGTAATACGTAATAATATAATAAATAATATAATATTTTTTAAGTATGTGGATAACAAGATACTACATGTGCTATTTTTAAATCGTGTAAAGTATTGAATAAAAGCAAGCTCAGACTTGCCAGAAAGGTGCGAGATAAAAATTAAATAAGAAGGCCTTTTTTGAAGGAGGTAATATCACAATAATAATATATAATATAATCTGATGTTATATGAGGCTAAAAACTGGCAAATTAAAACCTATACTTATTCAAGCGTGTAACGTGGTAAGTCGATATTATTACAAGCGACTTCTATATTCTTGGTTAGGTCTAGAACACCAAAAATCACATTGTATATTGATCACTCGTTTGATTTTTGAATGGTGTTTTCTATAATATATAGAAAAGTAATTTCTTGGTTTATTGTTGAGGAATATTCTATTATTTATAGGAACACTTTATTAGTAAAAAATATTGTTCTTGTAAATTGTTAAGTTATTTAATCGAAATTTATTATATGTCATATGTGACCTATATGTAGGTTCTACTTTTTCAATTGTTTTTCTAGTTCTTCTTCTTCTTGGTCGTTGAACTATTAATAAAACCGAACAAAGCGAATGAAAATTCAATTATCTTAAATTACTTTTTCGAATGTATCGATGATGATCAACCCTAGAAATTATAATTTACTTGCTCTTAACTTTAGCTACTAATTCAAGAATTGTGACGTGTTTAATGTTGGTTTTGGTGTGCCCCTTTTTTGGAAACCATTTTTTTTTATTAGAATATTATTATGGATATTCTCTGGTGATCGTACGTTTGCAAATATTATTTAACTGAAATGATTGCAATTGAACCATTGCAATTCGAAGTTATTTTGGTTTCAAGAAAATTGCAAACTGTGCCACTCACATTGTCATTTTGAACGATTTCAAATAGTCGACTTAGTTATGATGAAGGACCATCAGGACAGGATAGTGGGACTCTCCCATTCCATTCTGGTCAGATATTATCTGGTTAATGGTAAGAAGGTGTATGACGTCTTAGGAATGTAGACCATCAACTTCAACAAGGTTATAATATTATTAATAATAAACATATAATAATATAATAATAATAAAATATTTATGAGCAGTGGATTTTTATTTGATAAGTTAGGCATACAACAATATATAATCTATAATGTCATGTTCTACAACAATATTGCTATTTGTTGAATCGAACATCTTTAATTTTTGAAAAAATATTTTGCTCCAATGGCTATTTAATGAATGTTAGATGGATTAAATGAATTAATTGCTTAAAATACGATAAAAAGCTGTAGGACTGTATGGACCAACATGAGTGGAGTTATATTAGTTATATTGAAAAATTATGACCAGATTATTACATCGTCTGCTTCTATAACTAATTGAAATTCGACGGAATGTTTTGGCACGGTTTGAACAGCTCCTTTTTTCTTCTCTATTATGCGCCATGGCAATCTGTCTCGGAAAAATAAGCCACTGAACCTCTTGAACCTCGCGTGGTATTATTCTCCTCCTTCACTCAGCGTCACTGCTTGTGTTTATGTTGCCCATGTCTTCTGTAATACTTTATGCTATGCTGACTGATTTCCTGATTTACTGTTTCCATATTGAAATCTAGATACATGTACCTGTTGCTCATTCTTTGGGAAATATTGAGTATGTTCCTTAATGCTTTGCTCTGGAATGTTTCTGATTTATCAATATTGCTGTTGCTTACTGTGTCCCATAGTTGTTTCGTGTAAGAATTTAATCTGTATATATGTTATTTTTGACACAAACTTCATTGATTTTGAACAAAACACTATATAATAAATAACTAGTTTTTCTCTTATTTATAAATAACCTGAAATATATATTTTATTCAACAACAACAACAGCAAATACTAAAAACTAATTTGGTAATTTATTATCCAATAGTTATTATTTCACATCAAGAATTTTCTATAAGTATATCAACTGATCATATATATCAACAATATTGCATATTTAACTAGGTATGAATGTATCAATTATTATTACTTAATTCTGTTAAAAAGAGCAAAAAAATACATAGGAAAACTGATAGATTATACAACAATATAATATATAAGTTATTAATTTAGACGATATTTAAAAACATCATTATTTTTGACAGTTATAAAGACAACATATGTAATTTTTAAACACAATAAAATAAATTCAGTTGCTTTCTTATTCTGTTGCTCATTCTTTGAGGAATATTGAGTATGTTCCTTAATGCTTTGCTCTGGAATGTTTCTGATTTATCAATATTGCTGTTGCTTACTGTGTCCCATGGTTGATTCGTGTATATCCAGATTGCTTTATGTACCTTCAGTTTGCGCTCGTTACTTAAGTAAGACTGGCGTTAACCATCGCACGTTACCGAATTTTCTGTCGATTTATTGTTCAGAGTTGACCCAGATGTGCTTCTGTCATGTTAATCTGCGATTCACGTAAACGCACCATATTTTTGTATGTTCCTCTTGTAAAATACTTTCGTTATATAATTTTATCGATAGACAGGTCTCTCTTCTCAGTGTGTAAGTCACATAAGTGGACTTGGTTCGGGTTGGCTTTAGAGCAGCTCCTGATGAAAAATTCCTTATTTTCCGCCAAACCTACAATGGCATGTAAACGTTGGTGAAGGTTCTTCAGGTTTCCACCAGTTGCTCTTTTTCACATATTATTGACAAATGTACATCATCTATAAAAAATGGTTTGATTTCTTGTTATCTCAACATCAATTCTTAAATTAAACTAAACCCATTGAAGGTATCAGTGTTAATTCACGTGAAAGCCAAGTATCGAGCTCTTTTGAGATACACTTTCAAGTAAATGATTCAAAACTGTTGTATGGTCGTTGTCTAGTCCTGTAGTGTTGTCACATGAATTATATCAGTTTGCCTCACTATTTTTAAAGCTTCTTTGACTTTATCAACATTTGAGGGGTCAGGACAACTTCACATTCAACTCGACATTTTCAGAACAATAGAATAATGGTCTCCGTTTCATTTTATACTCTATACTATTGCTTCATAAAACAAGTATTACTAAAATATGCGACTTTAAAGTCATGTAATACGAAATTACCGTAATAACGCACAAAATAATAAATCTATTAACGTTTCAACACAAAACGAACATATCGAACAAATAAATAAAGTCAACATCACACCCAGCATAAAAAAACTCCGTCGAACTTTATTCAGTGCCACCCTGTAGATCAAACAAACCTCCCCTCGATTCGCAACCCCCAAAACAATCGACCCCACTCCCAACCGGCACAATAGAGACGAACAGAGTTGTTCTGCGAGGGGAAAAAGCCCGGCTATAGTCAACCTCCGCCCGCCTGAGCCTGCCATATTGTGACGTCGCCGCGACGCCGACCAATGCGCGGCCTCCTCCCATCGGCGCGGCCGTGGTGGGGTAATAATTGGGCGGGGCGAGCGATGCCGAAGCTATCCGAAAAGAAAAAGATGAGCTAGTCCGACTCCGCGGTCTGTGTGTTCGTTTGGTACTGCACCCGATGAGAGATTTTGTGTTTTGGTGGTTGGTTCTGAGGTGACTATATGACGTAAAAAAAGACCGTCGCGTTGTTGTTAGTGGGGTTGTTGTGTGTGACACTGTCGTGGATCCTACTTGTCGAGTGACAATCTTTGTTCGAGCCGACACGTGACGGAGACTCCATGCCAAAACCGTTTTAGTGGTGGTACTGACGGGGAAAAGCATCCTGCACTTTGAAAAGGTGGGAATACATACTCTAAAAGTGTTCCTAATTTAATAATAAGAAAATCGAATTAAGACCCCCTCCAGTTTGATGGATAAGAATAATTTTATTGTATTCATTGATTACGTTGAACAAAAAGCAGTCGCTTGTTTTAGTTTGTTATCTCATCGTCTGAAAAAAATATAAAAATTGACGTAATTGCTAGCATACACCGTAAAAAAAGATGTTTTCCTTTGATATGTAAATAATTGCCTTGTTGTCAACCAGAAATACATTAATAAGTAATAATAATAAACAAGTTCTTTCAAAATAAACACACAGTATAGATTTAAAGACATACGCCACCAATTTTGGAAATTATTAACAATAAATTACATAATTGGGAGGATTTTTCATAGTTATTATATAAACACTATTAATAACATACTCCTCTTAATTTACTCCTAAAAATTTGATTGAATGACAATTAATTAAATGATAACGTAGTAAATGTTTAATTTCTGTTTATGATTTTTAATATAAACTCGCTGGATAGATACTTCGTGGTATTAAAACCTTGTTAATAATATAATATATACACTTAAGACCCTGTCAAGTTTGATAGATAACAATAATTTTTCTTGTATTCATTGATTATTTTGAACGCAAAGCAGTCGCTTGTTTTAGTTTGTTATCTTATCGTCTGCAAAAATATAAAAATTGACATAATTGCCAGCACACAGTGCTAATAAAGTGTGTGTTTTAGTTTTATATGTATATAATTGCTTTGCAGTCAACCAGAAGTACATAAATGAATAATAATAATAATATACAAATATTTTCTAAATAAACATATAGTTAAGATGGCAAAAAATATGCCATTTATTATGTAAAAAATTAACAATTTTTTGTCAAAGGACTCATATTTCATAGATACTGAAACATTATTAATAATGTAATATATTTGTTACTAAAAACCTAATTTAATAATAACTTAGGTAACGTTTGGTAACTGAAGTAAATATATTATTTTTGATTGCGATTAAATTTAATTTAAACGTGTAATTTTATTAACCATTTTCAATAAGTTTTTATGTAATTGTATTACATATTGTAATATATATGATATCATATATATATATATATATATATATATATATATATATATAAAATCTAACCCAACCAGTATGACAAAAATATATAATAAAATTAACTAAACTTGCAGTTGTCATGTTTATTAACAACCTAAAATAAACATTTATTTTGTCAGAATATAAAAATTGAGTTTAGTAATTGTTTAATAAATTACCCTGTTACATAGTTACTTTCAGGTTTCATACATAATTAAGTACATAAATGTCAATTATTATTACATAATTATCTTCAGAATAAGACAAAAATAGTTAACATATAGTTATAATAATACATATAGTAATATATAGTTACAAATAATAATAAATAGAAGTCATCAAAAGTCAAAAAGAATTTAATCTGTATATATGTTATTTTGACACAAACCTCATTGATTTTGAACAAAACACTATATAATATATAATTAGTTGTTTTCTTATTTATAAATAACCTGAAATATATATTTAATTCAACAGCAACAGCAAATAATAAAAACTAATTTGGTAATTTATTATCCAACAGTTAATATTTAACATCAAGAATTTTCTATAAGTATATCAACTGATCATAGAGAGAAAAGAGCAAAAAAATAAATAGAAAAACTGATAGATTATACAACAATATAATATATATGTTATTAAATTAAACAATATTTAAAAACATCATTAGTTTTGACAGTTATAAAGACAACAAATGTAATTTTTAAACACAATAAAATAAATTCAGTTGCTTTCTTAAAAAATAAATAACCTGCAGCTTATTTTGTAATTTATCATGATATAAAAAATTAATTCGTTTGATAATCTAATATTTAATAATCATTATTTAACATCAATTGAATAATCTTTACATAAAATACTAATAATATTATCTTATTAAACATGCCTTAATCCATATTATTCATTGCTTATTATAATATTTAAAAGAATTTGAATAAATTAACCGAGATGAAACGAAAAATGACTATAAATATTTATGTGGCATTGATTTAAAATATATAATATAATGATAATGTATTCTTTACACACAGAGTGTATATTTAGCATCAGTCGCATAGAGAAATCCTAGTTTTTAGGATTTGAAAATGTATATATTACAGTTTATAATGCTCTCCTATATCTTTAAGGATTCCTTTTAAATTTGTTGATATTAAGTGCTGTTTTTGACGTGATTTTTTTTTTATCTTGAATGATGTCTTCATTTGCAACAAATACAGTTTTGCTGATGTTAAAGCAACTATATTTGTTGCAAATGAAAATAAGGCTTGCATAAATTTAGTTGGCCATGGGGCATTTTCAAAAATAATATACTTGCCCCTTAGGAAAGTTTTGACAACCCTTTAAATAATATATTAGGGCTATAAATTAGCTTTTTAAATTTGAAACTTTTTGTTTTTGTGAAAAATCAGTATAATGTATTTTATTCAAAGTATTTTCCATTGATAGCTACTATTTCCCGTCTTTCAGGCAGTTTACAGATTCCATCTCGATAAAACGATATATCTCTTGAGGCTATCCATGAATCGAGCCATTTTTGGTATCTTCATTAGAGGTCAAGCGGTATTCAGACAGGTCGCAACTCATATATCCGAACAAATAGTAGTCAAAAGGACCAAGGTTTGGAGTATATCTGCACCGGTTTTGTAACATGTGGTCATGCTGAAGAATAACATTATGTACCTTTACTCGGCTCAAACCCATCAACTGCAGTCGATAACGATCCCCATTGATGGCTTCATCGAGTAATGCCTTAAAATCAATTTATATTCCTGATATTTACTATTTCTGATTTTAATCATGACATAACAAATAAACAAAAGCCACGACAATGTTTTTGATAGTATAATAAGCACTAATTATCCAGACAAATAAAGAAAACCATTACAATAAAAAAATTAACCACAAAAACAACAATACATAAAAGATGTTGACAGTTCTCGATGCTGATACTTTGGTAACTGTTGCACGTAATTATAACAGTCAGGTTTTAATCCACCTGTTCATTCACTTGGGTACGAGATGAAGAATCAGGTAGAGAAAACGACACTTTTTATCTATCTATTATGTCAGAGTGGAACCCTCTATTATAATCTCGTTAAGTTTGCATCAGAATGTTTTAATTGTAGTTTTGTTGGCATTGATAACGGTGCCGCAACATTTGTCTTTTTCTGTAAGAAATGAAAGTTGATATTTATTTTTTTCAATGCTGATTATGACAATGTCTATAGTCTCAATCAGTATTTTAGTTATAGTTTTGCAGAACATTAATTTTAAGCTAAAAATATATTTTTGTTTTACAATACAATTTAAATTATTTTCATAGTAAGAGTATAGGTTTTATTATTTATTAATACCTAATCGCTTAACACCTTATATTTATCTAAGATGATCCATTGGTCTTTCTTAATTGCTTTCGGAAGGTCTCAATGTATGTAATTTTGCTTGTGATATCTGGGTTAAACAACTACAGTTTTTAGAATTTTGGTCTGAAATATTTATGTTAGAGTTACATTATAAATATTTATATATATATATATATATATATATATATATATATATATATATATATATATATATATATATATATATATATATATATGTCCATATATTAGGGATAAATATTTATATAAAGACTTGTAGATTCCATCAAGAGCAATAACATTGTTTGATAAGTTGAAATATGTTAGGGGCTTATGATAAATATATTGATATCTATTGGCGAAGATAAGAAGTATCAACGTCAGCAACCTAATCTAATTAGTAATTTAAAACCACAGGTCTCCTTTTAGTATTACCGAGTGTTTCAGTGTATGGGGACTCATGAATTATGAAATGTTTAAAATTACACTTGCTACATTCATTACTTTTAATGTTTCAATTAAATAAATATGCTGCCGAAGTCCATCAAACATTTTTAGGAAGTTATGTTGATAGTGTTCTAGCATATCTCAATAATCGGTTTTGGTTTCAATTACTTAAAAGTAGTGATTTTAATATTTAATGACAAGGAACGGCTTGGAAGATTAAAGAAGTTCGAATACAATGAATTCAAAATTTTATATGCATATGTGACTTGCGATGAAAACAGGTGTACATACAGCGTACTCACCAAACATAGTACCTTCTGAGTATATGTTCTGACTTTTGGTTTTAAAATGCTGAGGAACTGAGAAAATGGGTGGAGTTTATGTTGCAACAATCGTTCCCTGGACGTGGTAGGTTGCCACAAACGATGGGAAAAGGTTGCAGAAGGTGATGGATAATTTTATTAATATGTATGTCCTGACTTTTGATTTTAAAATGCTGAGGAACTGAGAAAACGGATGGAGTTTATATTACAACAATCGTTCCCTGGACGTGGTGGGTTGCCATAAACGATGGGAGAAGATTGCAGAAGGTGATGGATAATTTTATTAATATATATTGCACAGTTCATTTCAGTTCTCAATAAATGCTCTTTTAAAGTGAAAATATGATCAGTAAACATGCAAGAATCTAAAAGTAATATAAAAAATATACAATAACACTGGAACTGTTAATTATTTTTGAGGAATATAGAATATAACATTGGATACTGTGAGCATACTTGCGGAAGTAAGAGTTTCAACGTTAAGAATATGTATTATTGGCAATACTATTGGCAATATAAAAAAATATGCTTAGCTATATAGTAAAATATATTGTTTTTAGTGTAAAAACAATGAAAAACGCAAGGAAGAAAATTTAACGTAGAATATTATTTATATATATGGTAATATGGTTAGTTTTTGTGGCGTTTATAAATGTATTAGTAGGGTATAATATATATAATATTACAGAAAATTATCATGATATAAAAATTAATTCGTTTAATAATCTAATATTTAATAATCATTATTTAACATCAATTGAATAATCTTTACATAAAATACTAATAATATTATCTTATTAAACATGCCTTAATCCATATTATTCACTGCTTATTATAATATTTAAGAGAATTTGAATAAATTAATCGAGATGAAACGAAAAATGACTAAATATTCATGTGGCATTGATTTAAAATATACAATATAATGATAATGTATTCTTTACACACAGAGTGTATATTTAGCATCAGTCGCATAAAGAAATCCTAGTTTTTAGGATTTGAAAATTTATATATTACAGTTTATAATGATTTCCTATATCTTTAAGGATTCCTTTTAAATTTGTTAATATTAAATGCTGTTTTTGACGTGATTTTTTTTTTGATCTTGAATGATGTCTTCATTTGCAACAAATACAGTTTCGCTGATGTTAAAACAACTGTTAGTTTTTGTGGCGTTTATAAATGTATTAGTAGGGTATTATATATAATATTACAGAAAATTATGTAGTTAACACTTTTATAACTTGCAGATTGTTTCTCAGTTTGTATCAAAACGGATTACCTGGGAGTGCAGGGGTCTCACCCATGTCCACCCACCCATCAGCTTGTCAGCGTATCACCTTTTGGAGGTGAGGGTGTCCTAACTGCCGCCCAAGGGGTGGCAGTAGCGCCTCCGCAGCCTCCCTCTTCGACTATGAATCAGCTAGGAACCGTTTACGCCACCAAAAGACGAAGAAGAAATGGAAAAAGGTAAGTAAAAGTTGCAAAAGAATTGCCACATTTGCTATATATTATATTCGTTGTTAAATTTTTAATATAATAATTATAACTTAAGAGAAGTTCGTGCTATGTTTTGAGAATTAAGCTGAAGACATTAAATATAAATGTTTTTTCATCTCTACCTAAATATTTTTCTACCCTTTTTTAACATCACTTATTAACTAGTTTCCTTAATATATGCATAAATGTTAATCAACTGTTATCTGCTAATAGTAATTTAATTTTCTTGGTTCAATTCCTAATCTCTGTTGGGATAAACATATGGCGTTAATGCATAAGAGTATACAAAAAATAACTAAAACATAATTATAAATATAATTACATACTATGGAATTTAAAAAATTCATGTTGCAAAAGACTAGGAACATTTTGCTAAAACCTAGGAGAAATCCTAGTGAACCTAGGGTTCTTGAGCCTAGAAATCGATCATTCAGCGAACTTTTTCTTTTCTGTTACGAATATATTCATTTAACGATTTTTTAAAATTCAGTTTCTTCTTTATCTATCGCACCATCGTTTGAAAAATGTGTGAATTATCAGGAAATTAATTAACGATA
The DNA here is from genome assembly GCF_030347505.1 of Rhynchophorus ferrugineus. Lineage (NCBI taxonomy): Eukaryota > Metazoa > Arthropoda > Insecta > Coleoptera > Curculionidae > Rhynchophorus > Rhynchophorus ferrugineus. The sequence goes on along the minus strand of NW_027472583.1, from coordinate 3,053,534 downwards.
GGAATATTTGAGCTAATAATGTAATATATAGAAATAAACAATTAATATTTACTTCCCTCTCTGTTTCTCTATTCAAGTTGGAATGAAAAAAACGTGACGTTATATAGATGGTTTATGTCATTTTAAAACTGTAAATAATGTCCATTCTTTACTCATAAACTCCCAGCCCAATAGAACATGATAATTTGCAGATTCCATCGTCAATTTGGCAATGAAAATCTTGATTATATCCATATTTTAGCTCGTTCTCTTATTGTATAAGCAAGACGTTACGAAATAATGATAACTTTAGAATGGTTAAACGATTCACAAGTTTTATGAGAATTCAATTGGGTACAAATAGGTAGTAAATATGTTTAAAGAAAGATGTGAAGACTGCAGAGAACTCGAGAGTTCCTACCTCGATAATTTAAGTCCAAATTGTTTTCGTTTAGAGAGTATGTGCTTCTTTCAGATTAGGCGTCGATCTAAATGCATATCAAGATATTTAACATCCTCTTCTTGGGGAACTTGACAATGATTGATATTCACTGGTGGATATATTCTTCTACGCAGGGTAAAAGTTATATAGGTAGATTTTGTTTCAATGGTTTTAATGTGCAATGTTTTCAACCACAGTTTTATTTGGTCCAGGTGGGTTTGCAGATTCATTGATGCTGTGACTGAATCTTCAAGAGATGCTAAGATTGCTCTGTCGTCTGCGTATGTTACCACAGTAGTTATTTTTATGGAGGGTATATCGGCTGTATATAGAAGATATATTATTGGACCCAGTACACTACCTTTCGGAACTCCTGAATATATTGGATGTAATTTGGTTTGTTCATCGCCTTGTTTTACACTAAAATATTTATCAGTGAAGTACGATTTTAGTAGCTAATAGTCCGGATGAGGGAGAAGTTTCTTTAGTTTAATCTGCAAGCCCGTATACCATACTTTGTCAAAAGCCTGAGATATGTCTAGGAAAACAACCGAACAATATCTTTTGGCAGTTAGATCCATGAAAATGTTTTAATAAAACAGAATATATTTGTTATTGCATATGTCAACATTGCCTTAGTTTACTAGATTTAATGAATTTTTGGATAATATTTAGTCCTTATAACAAACTTTTAAAAAATTGCCAAATTATTGTTTGTGTCTTTAATTATTTTGATAAAATTTTTTTCATAATTATATGCTTCAGAATATCTTCCAATTATCATATAATAATACAACACTTGTTAATAACGGTCTAACAACACTATAATTCATCAATTATTGGACCTATATATTAGTTTTAAAGAATTTTAATTTAAAACATTTTAAATCAGCAAAATGTACTTTATTCAAAGTATTGTACATCGAGAACCGTTCTTTTTCCCGACATATCAAATAATTTATGGATTCAATCTTGAAATAATGCTATATTTGGTGGGGGTAACCACGAATTGTTCCATATTCTTGATATCTTCATAAGAAATGCAGTGCTGCTCAGAGAGAACACTACTCATATGTCGCAAGAGAAGAAACAGGGTCTGGAGAATACGGCGAATGGGATAGCACTTCCTACTTTAATGTTTACAAGTATATTTTCACCGGTTTCCAATGTGTGGTCGAGCTTTGTCGCATTGAAGAATAACACTGTTGGATCTTTGCTCGTATTCCGGTTGTTTTTCGTACAGTGTTCGTCTCAAATGAATCAATTGTAGTCAATATCGCCCCGTCGATAGTTTCACCGAGTGATCCAGAATTCTTTTTCCAGTCGATATTAAAATAATCATCTTTCATCATCATAATGTGGAAACCAGTATTCACATTTTGAAATCGGTGGAATATGGTTCCCAGAAGCTTCACACAACATTTTATGTTCTTCAGCTGTCTTTTTTTCAAAATCGAAGTAAAAATGTAAAACTTCCCGCAAAAATGCGATTTACTCGGTACAATTAAGGACATTTTCAAAGCATTGGATAAAAATCTTGTTTACAGTTCGACGAAATTACGAAATTTAATATTTATTTAGGGGCCTGACACGTGATAAGTCAAAATGTTACATGGTTAAGTAATATTATAGATATTCCTGATATGGTAGGTCTTATAACAGACTTCATAATAAAATAACTTATTTTGTTTCACATTCTGACTGTTGGTAATATAATATGGTTGACAATGATGATAGATAAGTACCTATCATCATCATCTATGATAAATACCACAACATTTTTACTCCATTGAATAGTATTTTCCCTCAAAAAGCAATGTTTAAAACGCGAAACTCATTTTTATGTTTGATTATGCTGGAGGATATTTACCCAACGTATTAAGAATTCTATGAAAATAATAAACAAAACAATGTACGTAAATACGTACTAAAATAAATTCCACAGTGAATGGAAACAATTTATTACTGTTGTTTTTCCTTAACGGAAAGAAAAATATTAAATAGACTTTTAATTACTACGTTCTCGCACAAAGGAAGTGGAATTGCTGTCTGAAATGTCATATATAATAATTGCTGTTTGGAAACCAGCTCTTTAAGAAATGATAAAATCGGAAAGTTATATCAATTTCGCGTGCTTGGAAACTAGTGAAACGTTGAACATCGAACATTGAAATAATTGTTAATCGTGCTTTTCTCATCAAAGTCCACTGCTTCATACTTTTCCCATAACTTGTCGACAATTATTTTAAATATCAAAAATATAGCCTTAGCGAAAACGATATTTTTATTTACTTATTTATATTTAGTATATTTTATAACGCGTCCCAAGAACTATATACTACGTGTAAATCAAGCAGGCTAATTTATTCCTACGGCATATCGATTTTAAGGGTCTTTGTCCGCCCGCTATCACTGTCCACCCTAAAAACAAAAGTCCGCTTTTATAGTAGCCAGTGCCGTATCACCCAAAAAAATACGTTACTATTTTTCGGTTTATGAATATATTATATTGTTCCAGTTATATATAGGGTGTAAATAATTTAATAAAGTATAATGAAGTTTACTATTAATAATTAAAAATCGACAGATAAAATAATACTTTAAGGATTTATTAAACATACTGTTTTGTAGTATTTCCCTGATACATTCCCTCGCAGATTCGCTTAGAACGGCCTCGGGTCTTTCTCCTACTTGTCTTCCTTATTGGAACAACGTCGATAATATGAAAGTAAATGTGATTATTCTACAAGAAGATTTGTATCTCATAGTCAATCAACATTTAAATAGTGTCAATTTATTGGATTACATTTTAAAAATATGCTTTTTAAAGTAGCATCAATTGTTTAAGGGGTTAATTTATATAAAGAAATATATTTTGGGTAAGTATCTAAAGCGACATGTTGTAGCATAAGGCTATTTAATCAAGACATATGAAATTTTATTTAGAATCTATTTTTTTATTCTGGCCTAAAACGAGACGGTGGAATGACGCACTCCTGGAGTGACAAGTTGGACCGGGTGGGACTACTTCTGGGCTTACCAATATGCTAAACCGAAACCGCCTCATAGTGAACCCATGTGGGTCGCTACTGCTACTGCGTTAAATGTGGGGGTACGGCACCCTCTAAATGAACAGACGTTATTGGGCATGAGGATCCGGCGAAAAAACAGAATACGACTGGATGCTATCGTATGGGAGCAAAAGTTATGACTGCAGCGACGGATGAGGCGGTTTCAGCCTGGAAAAGGGGGAGTTAGCGGTGACGCGGTGCTAAGCTCCCAGCATGTCGATCAGCTCGCGAACAATCGCGTTTTCAGAAGAACTTGAGCTGAGTTGTTGTTTGTGGAAGGATTTATGAAGTGCTTGATTTCTGGTGTGTCAGTTTCTCTGTGAATTAGATTATTTCTGACAAACCATGGAGCGTTTGAGATTCTCCTGAGGATCTCATTTTGGAAAACTCTAAACCGCTTCAGCTTGTTGGGATTAACAAATTTGAAGTAGACATTAGATTCGTAGAGGAGTACGGACCAAATTAGCATCTTGTAAAATAAGCATTTGATGGAGATGGGAAATCTGCTAAAAGGGCAGATCAGAAAATATAGCAGGCCTGCTATCCCCGAACATTTCTGGATTTGGGAATGTCAGAGAATGGAACTGGAAATGGAGACCTAGGACTTAACGTGACGTTATGCAGCCGTAGAACTGTTGCGGTGTCGATCTTAAGTTGTGAGACGGGCAGTGCGTAACACTTCTTATGGAAAATAATGGCCTGGTTTTTCAGAGGGTTGATTTGCAACCCTCAGAATTTGAACCACTTGACCGCATGATCGAGCTGTTTCTGTAAAAATTCTTTAATGGTAACTTCGAGCCTGGAGGCCGCGAAGAAAGCAGTGTCATCAGCATAAAACGCGATGTCAATGTGCTCTTTTCTCAGCAGCTCTGAAATAAAGAGGCTGGGGCCTGCGTGGAATCTTGAGCTACACCAGCGTTTGTTTATTTTCGACTGTAAAGTTTTTCCTGATCTTGACTTAGAAAGATCTGTCCGATAGATAGCACTTGATAAGAGCGGTTAGGCTTTGAATATATTATAAATCATGAGTTCAAAAATAAACATGCCTTAGTAGCAAAATTGATAAAGTATATATGGTAGGATAAAGTTTTACTATCTGCTTATATATTTTATTTCTAGATTCTGTCGTGTCAATACTGTCACAGTAATTTAATACCCACTTTTTTTTAAATTTTAAAAGTGTTCTTTGTAAAATACCTAAAAGTTTTCAGGATATAATTTCACAATTGTTATGTTAAGAATATTAATGTTAATTACATGATATATTTTTGGATTAAAGAAGTTATTTGAATTATAACAGGAAAGGATAAGGAATTTGTTTTAATATAATAATGCAATTAATAGTTACTATTAAATTGAAGGCATTATTGAAATATGAAATGCAGTAAAGTAATGTATTGAATTTTATGTAACAAAGTTTTGAGAAATGAGAAATTAAACTGTTTTTTAATTAAATTGTATTGGTCAACGAAATGTGTCGTCAGAGATGTCACGTGTGCGTCTCGTTGCATTGCAAATTTTATCAAAGAACCATTCAGATTCCTTTACAACAAAATGTTTTCTTTACAGGTGCATATACCAATAAAATGACTTTAATGGTCGATTATATCCCCATCTAGATATTGGACGTAGTGAAACTTTTCTCCACAGACCCCTACTCAGTTTACTCTCAATTACTCTATGGTATGGGAAAACGATTTTTAAAACTATTTTCCTCGGAATTATTCCATATTTTATCACCATGTGAACCTACTCTGAACTTTTGTAACTGACTAACTATTGTCGAAATTTAACGACGGTTTTTATATTTATTTGTTAACCAAAAGATCATTGATTGTAATTTTTTCTGTTGGTCCAGCGAGAAGCTCTTTGACGTACGAGACCAAACGCGGCCAGGAAAGAAAATTATAAGGTCGTGGTGCATCATCGGCTTCATCGGCTAGGCCGCACGTTTATTCCCGAGAGAGTACCGCCATTAGAATCTTTTAGAATGTGATTAGACTGCCTTCGCCTTTGCGGAACTGACCCGTAACAAGTACCACTCGGTGCGGGAACTAATCGAAATTGGCGGTACTGTGCCGATGGTATGGAAATTGACGGGCAATCTTGACAAATCAGACGAGGAGAATGGCCGTCATTATGGAATATATTTCGCCTGACGTGGATAATGGGCGGTACCCGCGACTCGTAGTTTTCGTCATTACGACATTGAAAAGTACCGACGAGGATTATATATTGCGGCATCGCGATTTTTCTGCAGTGTTACTTTTTTCGTAAATTTTCAAACAAAACCGACCATTCATCGTCGTCCGGTAGATTGAGGATATTGCGCTGGCGTGCGCCTCCCAAGTGTTAGAAATATTTGGATATCCTCATTCTTACCTGTGACGCTGTGGGTAACTATCTGGCTTGTTTATAACCAAACTTCTACTGATATCTGCATAATATTAATTTGTCTTCTAAACGTAAAACATACCCTGTATTACTTTTTATAATAAAAGGTTATGTTTTTAAGTTTTCTCTTCAAATATGTCAATGTATATGAAGAATTTTCTATTGTTCTAAGAACGTCTATTGGCATCGAATATACTTGTGATACTCCACAATTGTTTGTTCATATGATGTACTCGTTTTAAAATACAGATACTCCAAAATTTCTATGGTAGTTGATTTGAAAAGTCATCTACCCTATCTCCAATTTAAATTGGAATTTTCTGAAACTAATTTCATAATGAATTTAATTGTTTTGACCATGATTATAACATATTTCCATATCTTTAAAAACATCCCTATGTCTGATTAATAATGTTAAATCCACTACCATTACTGAATCAGATTAAACTTTTACAAATTATACATAAGTTACAAATACATAAATAAATTCATCCTAAATACACCAAATAATAATTCGTTTTGAACAAGAATTATTTAAAAGTACCAAAAATTTAAATTCAAAGTTATTACTTATAATGACGACTAACAATACTCCAATTGGTCTATAATTCTAAGGACCTGTTTTTCAATATCTTCTCATAATATATGAGTTAAAAACTAAATATTTAAATAAATCCATCTTTATTGCACAAAATAATAATTATTATCAAACAAGTACTGTTTAAAAGTACCGAAAATAAAAATACAAAGTTATTACTTACAATAAAGTCGCCTGGTATCCAAATATGTTTGTTTATGTTTGTTATATTTTATCCAACCATACTTTTCCAATTTACCATAAACTAATGTGAGTAGATCCATAAACTGTTGATTAGCCCAAATGCACGTTCGACATATTCAGGTAACCAAGGCCTAGGTGGTCAACTGCGTTCAAGTGTCCTGCAAGTTCCAAGTTGTTAATTCCACAAATTGCAAACTGTTAATTAATTAACTAATTAACTCCTTATTAATTGAGCCTTCATTGCATACAATGACCAAGATTGTTATTTAAATTCGAAACAAAAACAAACTATGTTTCGGTTCATTTCAAATTTAAAATGTCGGATCAAAATAATTCAAATATACTGCTTTATAATTTTTCAAAATCGTCGCTTAATATACGATTTAACCATCCACACAAACAACAGTTATATTAAACAATATAGATTTATATAGAGGCCTCATAAGAGGAGTATTGGAAAGAGTATTGAACTAGCGATTAATAACTGTTAATAAAAACGGTTCATAATCCAACTAACTTGTACTCTCAATACATTAACACTTTAGCAGAATTATTAAGAACCCAAGACAAGCAATAACAATAGAACTTCGTTTTTAACATTAGCCCAGATCTGGAATCGCACGAAGGTTAACTTTATGCCCAGCACTTCCTGCGGTTCATTCAGCGTTTCCGTAAAATGAAACGCCATCACGATTTGTGAACAAAAAGCGTGCCCCGGCTCTATTAAGGCCCTCTATGGCCAGCGTTCGCCTTTCGTTCAACATCTCTCAACAATTTGATGTTTGATCGAGATAGAGTTCGTCGCTCTAACTACTAATTTCCTTCAATTTGCAAATGCATTCTAGATGACGCCGCTTAGATTAGTTTGAATTGCGGAAAAATCGAGTTTTTTTGGTCGAAACGCATATAAAACCGAGATAATCAACAAATAAATTAGTTCGATTCCAAATATAAGTGAATCATTAGAAACTTCCATTACATTTACATCTACATCTTTTTTCTAAGCAATATAAATGTATCATTCAGAAATAATAAGTTATTAGCTATTTTTAGTTTTATACTTTTTTTTAATTTTTAGTTCAAACCAATTTAACATTACTTTAGACAAAAAGCAGAGCAGATTCGACTGAAAATCGAATAAGTGTACTGGTTAGACGGAAGATGTTCCCCACTTAAACTAAGGACATAGAGAAGAGTTCATTAGTAAATTAAATAATCTTTTTTGTAAATATTTTAGTCTCCTTTTTACCAACGATAGTTTATCTGGACCTACAGTTTAAAATGGGCTCCGAACTACAGCTCTGGGCATTAATCCGATTGGTGACCAATTTAGAGACCATCCCAGAAGACATCCAGTCTTACCCAACGTGGCCACTGGGGTGAGTGACGTGGTTATTCCATGTCGGATTTTCCACTGATGCCGAAAGACAAACATAAAGTACATCCATGCCCCAGCAGGATTCGAACCAGCGACTATCGCAACAGTAAGAGGACCATCCTGCGCCTTGACCATTGCGCTAACGAAACCGACAAATTAAATAATCTGTTTGGACTATTCGGAAATATCGGTTTGCACTGAACAAAACATCAGAGTGATTAGTAATCCAACGTTTTCAAAACAATGTTCGTTGTAACAACGAAGAACTGATAAATTCGCAATGAAATAAAACTACGAAGCTGTTCGAGGTTTGACCTTAAAACATGAAAGAAGGTTGCTAAATAATATCAACTTAGAGCCACTATAGGTACAGATAACGCACTATATGGTGTATAAGTGTTAATGAACTAAAATGTTAACTCTAAATTTCATCTTAAATAGTCTAATGTAATTTTAATTTAGTAAATACATACTGATATACTTATTTTGCAGTCATCTTGTTAGGATATTACTAAGCATATCTGATGTATTATGCAATAAAAGTAATACTAAGATATGAAGGCCCTACACACACTCAAAAACAATCGGCAGAAGCGTTAAATGTAATCTAAGAAACGATTAGCAACTGATTATGAGCAATAGGGAAAATCCAACAGATGGGAAGATGGGTGGCATGAATTGAATGACAGGCGGCTTTGTTACGAACTATTGAAACCTGATGAAACACTCAACAGTGATTTTACAGCACGATACAGTGACTTTTCATAAAACAAAATCGGTCAAAGAAGCATTGAAGCATTTGGATAGGATATATTATCTTGCAGTCCGCCTGTACTCGTCCAGACATTGCTCCGACCGACTATAAACTTTTCGCATTAATGAGACTCGCCAATTTCCAGAAAGTTAGAAAATCGTTCGATGAATGATTTTGCTCAAAAAACAAAAAGTTGTTTTGGGATGGCATCCATAAATTACATGAAAGATGGGCAAGAATTATTTGATCAAATGGTCAAGTCTTTTTTCCTAGTTTTTTCCAAAAAAAACAAGTCATGACTTTCCGTTAAACCTTCTATAACACAAGAAATGCAATTTTATACGAAAACTAAGTGAATAAAGCTTTTGTAAAACGACATTATTTGTCTTATAATCATGGACGAACTATTTACGCCGTAATTAACAGGAATAACCTAAAACATCAATCATACACCAAGAACTAAGCCAGAAGATAAGAATAAATCTGAATCCAAGGAAGCACCAGGATGCCAGGACAATACGAAGTTTGACAAGGATGATGGGACAAGTTTTGAAAAATATTTTACTATCCTCTTTTTAATGTTAGATATTTACTCAATAAATTACGCAGTTATTTTATTTAATATTACAATGGGTCGGCCAAGTAAAGGTGCAGCCCTTATGAGAAAAAATTAGAATAAAGAATAAAGAAACAAATCAGCTTTTTCGAAGTCGGTTAAAAAGGCATATATCTATTTTTTAAATAATTTTCTATCATTTTAATATAATGGCTCGAATATAATGGATGAAAAGTGTTCTACAATAGCCAGATCGTCCCCAGAATACCCAAAAATATAAAGATTACGTCATAAACAGCTTTTAGAACTTTCTTTTGAGGACGTGTGTTATTTAAAACGAATTCGCAGTGCTTATATATTTATCACGAGCTTTCACAGTAATTTTACAACATTCAATTTAAACGAATCATCCAATATCATCGATTAAGGTACAAAAATACACCGATCATAATCTAAATTGATAACGATAAATTAGACGATGTATCCATCGATAATATTTGCGAGTTGCGATCGCAAATTTCGACGACCACGTACGGGCACCTGCTCCCAAAAATTGACTTCAATGAAAAATTATTTGCTTAATTTTTTTTTATTGCGGGTATCTGGTTCGCGACCGAATATGCCCCGTCACGCTTTTAAATCGAATATTATTCGTTACTCAAGACAGAATGCATCGTTTATCGATGACATTAAGTGAGACCGAACTTAATGCGTTATATTTAATATATGACCTATTAAAGTTATAAAAGGGGAAAGGGGTATGAACGAGGAGTCGACATTTTTGGCCTGTATGTCGATATTTTTGTTAGCCGATATTTAAAAAAAAAGATATTTCTTAAACATTTTTAATTTGGTATTTAATTTTAAAGGTTGATTACAAAAATTGTGATTGGATTTTTTTGAGCATAACAATATTCTTATTTTTTCTTAAAAATATCGATATATATTTTGTAAAATATATATATTGTATCTGATTATTGCAAAAATTATTTCGATAGTTTTTTTCTCCGATATATCGATATTTTTTAAAATATCTATATATCGCACTATGTTAGTAGACTATATTAGTTCACAACAGTTTTACTCTGCCTGTGGTGGCCTTACGCCTTGAATTGTGATGTTTTTGCTGGGATCCACGTCTGCGAGCACCTTCAATCTAGCTTTTGTGACCATACGGCTTCAGCTGCAATAATTTTGCCAAAACTCCACCTAACTACTCCAAGGAACGCTCTGAAGAACTGTGGAATGATTACCAATCCAATGCCAACCTGTTTTATTTTCTTGATAATTAATTTCTTTCCGGTTAATTGGATGAATAAGGCTATGTAATAGCCGCTGTTGATGGTCCTTCTTTTTTCAAGGTAGTCAATGAAAATTATTTCATGCGCATCCCAAAATATAGACGCCATAATCTTGCCAGCCGATTGTAACGTTTTCCCACGCTTTGGAGCGGGTTCATCGTGTGCAATCCACTCGAATGACTGTCGATTGAACTTCGGAGTGAAATTATAGAGCCACGTTTCTTCCATTGTCATATATCGACGCAAAAAGTCGGGTTTATTACGCTTGATCATCTTCAAACACTGCTCCGAATCATCAACTCTTCGTTGTATTTGATAAAAAATGAGCTCGCGCGGCATCCACTTTGCAAAAAGCTTTCTCACACCCAAATATTCGTGAATGATATGATGTACATATTCAGTTGATATCTTTGGAGTGTCTGCTATTTCATTCAATTTCAATTTACGGTCATTCAAAATCATTTTGTGGATTTTTGTAATGTTTTCGCCGGTAATAACCTCTATAGGGCGTCCACTACGTTCACTGTCTTGGGTGCTCATTTCACCAAGTCTAAACTTAGCATACCAATTCTTGATCATCGGTATTGTCCGGAAACTCTGCATCAAGCCAAGTTTTTGATTCAACTGTATTTTTTCCCTTCAAACAGCAATATTTTTTCAACACGCGAAATTCCTTTTTATTCATTTTTTCACAATAACAAAATTTACTTCACTCAAAATGCTATAATTCACAAACTAATGATACGATAACTAGCAAATTTATACACGCATTTTTTGAGGGTTAGGGCTATTTAAATATATGGATTTAATTCTAGTAGCGCCATCTATGTGTCAGACCGGAGACTTTTCAATTGATCTGTTAAATATACTCAACTCTCTACTTTTACATATCTCAGTCGTAACACCTCTAAACATATTCTAAGGATGGCCTCTCAGATCAATCAGTAGACAGTGTAGTACTAGTCGTATAATATAACATAAATAGATATGGCTGTTTTGCATATGATTTAATAAAAAGTTTTTGACATCAATAAATCAATTTTTAATTCAGTTATGAACAGTTTATCTTGAGGAATCACTAATTTATTCTTAACATGTTTTATACACGTTTCACTCGCGCATTGTTAGACAAGCTCGCAGTGTTCTTACGTCTGCAAACAATCTGTTGTCGATCTAGGAACTGAACAGCTTGCCATTTATTCATGAAAGTGTAGGCTGGCTGTAGGGATTCCTATAACCCTTTCAATAACACAGTGAACTAATATCATCTGAATTTATGATGTCAAAACATCGCAATGTTGCCGGATCAACTTTGATTTTTAGTTAACCACTACAATCTTTAAGCCACGATTAAAGTTAATAAACCCACTGTTAATTTCGTCTATATATATATATATATATATATATATATATATATATATATATATATATATATATTTGCGATAGGTAATACATTAAACATCTTGATAAGGTGAGTTCACTGTTATTTTGAATAGACTATATGTTTTATAATTTAACCTATTTTTTAAAGTATAGCCCAAGCCTTGGTCCCTTTAAAATAAATATGCATCATCATGTATTTGAGTGTTTCATTGACAATCATCTACAAAATGAAAACATTCGGACCGTCACTCACCTGATCGCGCATCCCATTCATCAAGCCCGGCGTTCTGCGGTCAGATAAGCTACCGTAACTTCCACAGCAGAAGAGAGATACGAGCGAGCGATAGCGGAGGACAGATGAGCGCAGCAGCGCCTTCAACCTTCAACCAAGTCCCACTTAAAACAAAAAGCGGTATTTTCGGGCCACACTTATCTCCGTCTGACGTGTCGGCAGCGCATAAATCGAACCCACTCTTTTCGGGTGATAAGCCGCGAAACCGCTGGAAGAGCGGCGGGCCGAGCGCTACGGGTGGAAACGCGAGAAACGGAGACCGTGTCGCTGCTGCCGGTTAATTGGTAAGAGACGATCGGAATTTAAATTATTGAAAATCGGACACGTATAAACAAAAGGCACTGGCCGAGATAGAGCTCGAGTTAATGGAGTTGGTGGATTGGATTTGTGATTCCCATTCGGGTAATTAACGCCGAGTCCGAGGTCGCTTTTGCTTTTAGTCGGTTGCTTTGTGGGTGCGTCTTCGAAATCGTTATCGGCATACTAGAAAATAAAATGTCGTTTTATTGTCGACGTCGGTCCTGATGGATAGTGAGAGACGGACAAAGAGTTTGACGCCTTAGAGACAAAAAGGAAGCTTTAACACTTCACCGATGAGTTGCAGTATAACAACTTTATTTTATAAAATATGCGGCTTATATAAAATTTTTGAATTTATTATTTTGTGAAAAACTTTTCAGCATTGTGGTCTAAAGCTATTTACATTTATGGTTACCTTAGTCTTTAGCAGCTTAAGTAGTATAGCTCACCAAGCTGATTCCACCAAATATAGAGCATTACCTTGGATCCATGTATATTCGGTACAATACGATGCGAGAAATCTTTACGATTTTGCCCTTAAAGTAGCATTCCATACGTGACCAAATGTCTTTCAAGGTTTCTTGACAACAATTATCTACAAATACCAATTTATACAAATCTATTTAGTTGTCCAAAACGCTCTTTATCTTAGGCGTCAAAATCACCACATTTAAAACGTTGAAACCAGTAGTCACTTGTTGAAATCAATGGAGCATGCTCTCCATAAGCTTCACACAGTATTCGATGTTTTTCAGCTGTCTTTTTATTCACATTAACGTAGAAAGTTTAAGTTTCCGTATATGCAATTTCCTCTATACAAATTCACTCATTCTCAGAGCATAGAGCAAATGTTTATTCACACCTCGACGAAATAACATATACTGAAAAGTGAAGATTGTCAGAGAGGTTTCAACATGAAATTAGTTAAAAATATATTTATATAATTTATAGACCATGAAGAAACTGTTAAGATCTGTTTACTGAAGTGCTTTTTGATACATAATATTTTTAATTTTTCCATCTAACGCATACATACATCGTTTCCACCAAAAGTCTGGTGGCGTCCCAAAGCCGTAGATTTATAGAAATAGATATCTCGAAGCCGAGTAATATGCGCATTACATGTATAAGTACAAAACATAGAAAAGTTTATAATATTCAGACAAAGAAGGCGATCTCCCATCCAAAACATTGTAACTAAATTATGCTCTTCAGGACCACAGACAAGCGGAAATATTTTAGCGGCAAATATAAAAGGTATATTTTAATATTAAATATTTAATATTTTATATTATATTTAATATTTTAATAATTATTATATATATATATATATATATATATATATATATATATATATATATATATATGGTAATAAAAATATAATTAACAATTTACTTCCTTTTAAAGATATATTCTATTCGTCCTTACCTTTAGTTCTATTTGAGGGTTAAAGAAGGTGAGAAGAACTATTGGTGATTCCGATATGAGGCTTGGTACCAAGTGTTTCTTGGAACTTTCACACCCTGGAACAGGACATCTCTGTTTCGTGTTTACATTTAAACATATTATATTTACCGCAATTTCTGCAAATTCTCGTGTTAATATACTTCCTACAAAACGCTTTGCTAGTATATTTTTAAATAATAAGTTTCTAATAAGCAATAATTTCATAGTAAAACTTAAACTCAAATTAGTAAATATTGCAAAATATCTGAAGAATATGAACAAAAATACTAAGAAACTAATATCAATTTCTTCGTTTGTTTTCTTTGATATATAGTTATTATAAGTATATAACTGTACATTGTTCTTATAATCTTAATTATATTTAGATGTGGCAATGAGAAATGTTCCATCTTTGCCTCTGTGATAGTTTATCACTAGAATAAACAAAACCTAATTATTATCAATAATGACAATATATTGAGTATGCTTTACATAATTATTTCACAATTATTATTTTATTATACTAAAGAACACAATTATTGCAGGTAAAATAATATTACTAGATGTATTCTTATATTAGGTGTTCAGCCAAGCCAAAATATTACTAATTCACTTCTTCATATTACTATTCACTTCGTATTATTATTCATTATGTCAGGAATACTCCCTTTCATTATCAATTTTATAAGGGTTTTGCTCTGATTTTTAAAATTACTATTTACTATTGTTGGCTTGATTATTACCATAAGTTGGTACATCAATAAAGTTAAATATCAACGTAAATAAATGTCCTAAATTGAAAAACAAACCGTTAATTATACTCTGTCGTAGTAAAATGATATCAATTAAATTTTTGTAACTTGTTGAACAATGATTGAAAACAATAGTTCTTTAAATTGATCATAATACCATTCAGCAATCTAAATATCTGCTAATGAAAAATAGGGACTGTTTTTGCACGCATAGGAAGAACACGCGATGTTTTGGGTGGTTTGGAACATACACTTTTGCCAACAGCTTATTTAACACGAATTGTTAGAAATATGATATATCCCTTCACATCTCGCTATTATGATAATCCGTAAAATGATTAATATGTATTTTAAGAAGACAATTAATTAATATTAAAAACAATATTTTTAGCGTTAATAGGTTGTCCAGTAAGTCCGAGGAAGTTTAACTTCCACTAATGACAGGTAATTAGTAAATCTTAGTATCATTAGTATATCTTCCACTTTTTACATAATCATCTTAAGAGCGTAAAATCGCCCAGGTTCGGCAGTTGCGAAATTGTGATTCTGCCAGAAAAATAGTATAAGATTATGAGTCGTAAATTCGCTTTAAAATACATAAAAAACTGTATCCCCAATTATTTGTTTAAATACAAGATGTAGATGACTAAATTAAAAGAAAATCTATATTTTGTAGACGATTGTTGTAGAAAATGGTGTGAAAGAAGTGTTAAATCATCCTTTATCTCTTAGGTCTATTCTCTAAAAGCAATACCCTACACAGTTGTTATTTGGGAGAATTAAATAAGGAGCCTTAGGAAGTGAGTGCAATACAAGTTTCACTGTCTAACCAGAAAAATGTTTCAAAACTAACTAAGTATTTTGATCTAAGAATTCACAAATCACCATGGGAAGTACCGAATAGTCCTCGTTAACTCTTGTTTTGTCTCTCTCAAAAGAAATCTTAGGGTGGCTTATTTGTTGTATACATTAATTACCTCGCATTTTCATCAGTGACGTCGATCAACGTATAGGCAAGCTTTTAATATGTTCCGTCTGAATTTTTCCGCCTAATTATTGCAGGAAAATTTCAGAGGTCACTTACATGAGAAAGCCCAACAGATAATGATTTGTGTCATATTGTGTAATAATAGTTTGGCCAAAATAAGTAAATTACAAGCGACATCAGCAAAGGACTTTTAGGGTAAATGATGTGGCTCGGTGAATGGAGGTAAAACGAAATGAAACAGTGGTGTTTACATTATGTGATCGTTATTTATTGGCTATATAAAAAATATGAAAAATACAACTAGATAAAACGGATGGCAGCGGTGTTACCTGGAGACGAGGCTTAGGCAGTTGATGGTGGCACGTCTAAACCAAACGATTGTAGCCTCAAGGCCGCTACAATACTCCCCTGCCAGAATTTTACATATAATTATTTTAAGAAAATAAAAATACAAAAATGTATTTTAAAAAAATGCAAAACACTGATATACCAAACAAAATGTGCTGCATGAAAAAGGGCTTTGAAAAATATGATAAATCGAAACGGTTGTGGTTGGTACGGTTGCGATCTGGTACGGCTGTTGATATCTTCCGGTTCTACAGATACCGTTGCTTCAACATCGCTTTGGCACTTGAATGTGGTCCATCGACGACATTGATAACAAGCTATTTTTCGGACAGGGCTCCCGTAATCGACGCTGTGGGAGGATCGATTGTTCGACGACGTGGTAGCTTACTTTCTTCAACGACGAGACGTTAGCAATTCTGCTACATCAGCGAAGACATGACGAGTCTACGGTGACTGCAATCGGTACCTAACTTCTGGAGCTGCTCTGTGACTAATCTGTAGTCACATACGTTACGGTAATTCAGAAAAAACAAATAACGACGGTATCCGACCGAAGCTGCCCAAAGCTTTTCAAATCAAAATGTCTGCCATTTTGACGGCGACGGCGAGAGAAGATATTATGATTTAAAAATAGCACCGAAAGAAAGGTTTAGCCGAGATAGCTGATGATTAAGAAGTGATGTAAAAATATCTATGAGTTCAAAAGATTATGAAAACTCCACGCCACGGCCACGTAAAATACACCATGTTGCATGTACCCTCCATTCACTAGTCCAAACCCAATTTTGCGAAAGATCACGTCGGGGTCACCCCTTTAGGGTAAATGATGTGGCTCGGTGAATGGAGGTAAAACGAAATGAAACAGTGGTGTTTACATTATGTGAACGTTATTTATTGGCTTTATAAAAAAATGTGAAAAATTCAATTAGATAAAACGGATTCCAGCGGTGTTACCTGGAGACGACGCCTGGGCAGTCGGTGGTGGCACGTCTAAACCAAACGATGGTTGAGCACTGAATGAATGGAAATAACCTTCAATAACATCCCAGATAAACGTCTCGGGGTTGCTAGCTATTCGTTATTGGGGTCTAGTTGACGCTGCTGGTACCCCGCCCGTGTTCAACATCTGGGATTATATTTCTGGGTATTTTTTAGACCGTTATTCCACGAATTATATACATATATATATATATATATATATATATATATATATATATATATATATATATATATATATATATATATATATATATATATATATATATATATATATATCATCTTAAGTAGACCAGACTTTATTACCTATGAACACACATAGATCAAAAACCGGCATGATAATATGCGCAACTATCATAACTATATTCAATAATAAACAGTGCATTAATTTATTAATATGCCTTCTTAATTAAATCTTCTAATAGATAAATATTTTGCTATTGTCTTACTCTACTTCGCCATTTTAATTGCACCAATTATTGCAATCTTACCTGAAAATCCATACGTCGTGTAAATTATATGCTTACATTTTAATATGGAGCTCGGTAATTTGATCTGTAGACTGGCATAGTTCGCTTCTTCCGCTTGTTTTAATTAAGTGCATTTTAATAAACGTGAAAGCGTTTTGAAATGCGATGAAAACAGGATAAGATTTGCAAAAGCGTAGCATCAGACGCATAAACAGTATTCGTCTAGCAGAGAAAATAATTCTCGTACTGCTGTTAAGACAAGATATGCGTAAGATTTGACGGACGTCTGCTTATCCGATATTCTTAATGAAGGTTTAACGAACTAATGGTGAAGATTCCTTATCTATAGTAGTGATCATCCAATGGTCGAAATTCAACCACCATATATATAAGATCAGAAATATATTTGATATATAATATTAATTAAAGTAATATATGTCTGTATATTAAAACATCAAGAACTAACAGTCATTAGCCCTTTTTAAAATGTATTTAATTAAACCTAATTGCCATTAAGTTTCAATAACCAAGAAAGTATTGATAAGTAATATTAAATTACTACACCACTAAACATTAAAAGTATCGTAAGTAAAGTTCTTTTCAGAACTATAACAACTTAAAGCATAAAATATAAGTATATGTGATCTTTCCTTTTTTTATGTTATACACTTAAATATGGAATAATAAAGTATATTAAAACAGGGAATATATGAACAAAACACAAATTGATATTTGACTTTACCATGTATATTATATAATCAGAATTAGGTAATTTATTTTTAACTTAGAAATGAACATTACACAAGGTTCAAAGTATAAAATGATACATAGTTACATATCTTATTACATTACCGTTAAAGACATTAATATTTATCGCTGTTAAAAATGTTTACAAAATTAGTATTAATAGTACAAAATTTCTTCTATTTGCATTTTATATTCTATCTATGCAAATTATGTAGTTAGTTCTATTTTATCTACTGCAAATTTTCATTATATCATTATAAATTCAAATAATATCTATAATTTACTCATATTTCTCTCCAAATATTATATTGAATACTATGAATACACTTGGCTAATTAAAATATTAATTTTTATCCTAAATTCTTAAATAAAATTGCACCATTCGTTAAATATTTATTCCACATTCACATCTCCGATTTTTTTAACAGTATTTCAAGCTATTCTTTTCGATACTTTATGTATACCTGGAATATCGCCCATGCAGTAGCTCATTTTTAATGTGCCTTCTATGGCTTTCGTTAATCTTCTGCTTTCTATTTTGTCTTATGTCCCACGAGGGAACTAACAATTCACCAATAAATATCAAAAGTGACAGATTAAAGATAATAGAATATAAATATGTGAGATAGCTCGAACATGTCAGAAAAATTTTATTTGGCAACAAATTTATGTCTTCCTTATTTAGAGTTAGGATTTTAACCGATATTATATCTCGCTACTTGTATATACATATACAGATTATGGCTAATATAATATGAAACCTGACAATAATATGAAGGATAGTAGAATATATATCGCGCTATTTGTCAAGAATATACAGGTCAAAATATACAGGGGATGGACAAAATAATATGAACATCTGACAAATACACAATATTTACATAAACTAGTGAGTGTGATAAACTATTTTCTTTTAAAACAGCAGAATAGATTCGTAGGGGGTCTAAATAGATTCAATGAAATTTTGTCCTATTCTTGTAGCAAAATATTCATGAATTCCTTCGATGATATTGAATGTGGAAATCGACTCCTCAGCCACGACTCTAAAACTTCTCATAATGCTTCAGTGATATAATTCTGGCGATTGTGCTTGCAACTCAAGATGATTGATAATATTCTGATGACTCTTAACCCAAGACTGAAAATTTTTGGCTGTGTTTAGACACGAATTATCATTTTGAAATAGGGCAGAATTTGACATGAATATGCTAGGCATAGTAAGTACTTCGTCACTGAGGATGTCAGAGATATTTATTCTCAGTAATCCGGCCAGTGATGTGAATGAGATAACCAGCTGAATATCACAATATTGCCGCCCAAACCATAACGTAACCTCCCCCATGCTTGAATGTAGGAAGCGGGAATCCGGATAAATCCGTAGGCTTCTTTTTGGTTTCTCCATACATATGGTCAATAATTTCTATTTACGTTATGACGAGGAAGTCATTATAACAATTATGTAAGTTGTAGTCGAACCACATTGACATTTTATATATAACAGTGTATATGAGAAATAAATAGAAGCAATAACTTATTAAAAAAAAACAAATACGAAATAAAATCGGATAAAATACGGAATGGTGCTGCCATTAGGTAACGAAAATCCTTATCTTGACTAAGTGCGGCTTTTAGATAGATATGAGTTTGTAATTAAGCGCCTTCCGTGAATTAATGAACCTCATAGGACCGTACCTTTTATTTATTTATTTATTTATATCACATGTATCGTGTTGATTTCTTAGGCCGAAACGAACGCAGTTAAGATTAGATATACAAAATTCAACAGATCGGTATTTAGATTTTATTTAGACCGTTTTTATCGATTCTTTTTTTAGACTATATAAAGCCAACGATGCGATACTAAACTATTTAACTAAAACTTGGAACTCACTATAGTTGTCGAGGTTTTATTTTCTATTTTGGAACATTATTCAGATATATGTGTCTCATCTACAGTAAAAATGTTTACTTGGCTCAACAAAATCTATCTCAGATAACGGAAATAATCGGCTAATTTTGAAAGATATTTTTTTTGTCAGAAATGCATTGCGTTGTCAGACCAGCGTTTTTTCAATTATTTTATTCCTGCCAAATCAAAGTTTTCTCAAAGCCGTCAAAGTAGGAGCTTGTTCTATTGATAACCTCTTCATTTCATATAAATTTCTTATCACCCAGCCCTTCCTACAGGTTTAGAAACAGGAAATTTTCAGAGTCGCAGGGGACTAAGTTTGGAGAATAGTCTGGATGGTGTAGCAGTTTGTAGCTCAATTTATAGTTTATTGCCATGGTGATTACGCACATTTACAACACTGCATTGTCTTGAAAGAACAAATACTGTTGTTCATCAACATGCGGTAGTTTTTGGCTTCAAATCAATAAAATTCAATTAAATTTGTCCAAAAACTCTGAAATAATATTCGGCGGTGGTCGTTTTTTAGATCGTCCAATATCAATTCATAGATTTTATCCACGATTTCTGGTGTAACCAGCACTATTGGGCGAGACTTGTACTGGTATGAGAAGATCAGAACTCAGTAACAAACTTCTTAACAATCGCAATTGATGATGCTGTTTTTTCTGGGTAATTATTTTTTTAGTTAAAAAATAATTGTTACTAATGTACATGAAAATCACTTTTTAAACAACTTTTTTTTTCATTTCATATAATAAAAACATATTTTATTAAATAAACTTATTATAAAACTTATATTATATGAATTATAACATTGAAATATATATATATATATATATATATATATATATATATATATATATATATACAATTTACAAGAACTGGCATCATTGCAAAATAATGTCTGCCAAGGTTGTGTTGTATTTTATTTAATTTTATTTCAGTTTTATCGAAAGCCTCGAGACAGGACGGTTCTCCTACTATTGATCACAAATTTCCACAAATCCACAATTTCCACAATCACAATTTTTCACAAAAATGATTGTTTATAATTGCGATTGATCAAAATGCAAGATAGTAAAATCCGACAAGGAAAATGCTTCGAGCCATGCCGGTAACCAAGCTGGGTAAGACCGGACATTTACTAGTCTGTTTACTGATTTAATATCGAGAATTGTGGTTCGGAGCCCACGTTATGCAGTAGATCCAGTCCATATAAACCCCTAGTTGGCACAAAGGAAGCTTTAAAATTTAACAAAAATGGTTTTTTTTAAATTAAATATTGTACTTGCTGCACAATATAAATCTTCGCAAGACTAATGTGATACATATGATAATATATGTATTATCAGAACCAACCCACATTGATTATGATTATGATCAATTCCAATGTTCCAAACTATTACGACATTAATACGCGCGGCAGAACCATTAGTTTCGCCAGGCGGCCAGGCTATTAAAAAAAATGTACCACCACTGCATACGGAACATAGCAATGCCATGATTAATAATTATAATTCTCCCCTTGTAAAGCCTAAAAAAAACCTAAAATGTCCCTTATCTTGATCTGGCCGCTCCTAGCGCAGGTTTGGGGACATATAGTTCCTTTTTTTTTCGAGGGTGGTTTGATATATAACGGCCATTTCACAAAATAAAATATTTTTATGACAGCGTTTTATAAAATTCGCCATGTCATGCGAGACCAATGCTGTACGCTTAATATTTTCGGGAACAGAGATTAAAATAACATATCTTTTGGGGCAGTGATAATAAACGAAATGGAGTAGTGTCGCTCGTTACGTCTAATGGATATCCTGCTCTAGAAATTTGATATAATACATTTTGAATCAAGAGATTTTTCACCCATCGAATTATTATTGGAACCTTTTTATGACATTGTCTGATAGGCTAAATATTTGTGTAAAAAGAACTAGGTTGCAGAAGAAATAAAACACTACATCTCAAAAAATCATCACCGAAATCAGATAATTTCAACATCCAACTTATTTGCCAAACTTAGCTCCCTCTGACCTGACCCTTTTCATAATTTAAGCGATGTTAACTAAAGTTACAGTCTCTTATTTATGGTCTTAAAACTGGAATATTAAGATCCTTTCCAATACACTCAAGCTAATTGAAAGGCTTCCTTAGAGATATTCATACTCATTCGTAATTATTTTTGGAGTTACAGTGAAGATCAGATCAGCCGGAGCATCCAACAATAGGCGCTAAACATTGTTCCACTATCTCAAGTCAAGTTCCATCAAGAAACTCCTCTATACTCCATATATTCTTAATTTCGATATAAAAATTAATCATTCAATTCATTGATATCGAATTTTACTTCCAAACATATACACACTGACTTTTCATGTGCCGATAAATCACCGAATCGGTGGCAAAGCTTCAAAAATACTATGGGCACCCAATCTCAATGGTTAAGAATTGGTTTACTGAGTTTAGTTTTAGAAATCGTCAATAAAATCCATGGAATATTATTTCACAGTCGGATAATGAAAGTGCGTGAGGAGGTTAAAGCTGTGAGCATCTCAAGTGACTTTTAAAAGGAGTGTTTGGGTATATCTAGCTGTAGTCTGGCTGAAATTTTGCGCTAGATAAATACACCGACAAATTATAAAACACCAAATACGAAGAAACAGTCAAACAGTGGATTTCTCCGGGTAAGTCTTCAGTAAAGAAGTTGTGTAGTTCAGCTAAACGAACTTGAGAGTATTTTAAGGTGTATGCGGTGCCACTCATATTAATTAGCTTGAAAGGGGCAAACTATAATATAATATAATATTATATATAAATAAATAAATATATATATATATATATATATATACATATATATATATATATATATATATATATCAATAAGTCTTCAATGCTTTTACCATATTAAAATACCATATTAAAAATTGTATTCCTTTAAAAGCAATGTCTCAAAGTTCCGTTAGACCTCTTCATGGGTTATCTTTACACCATTTAAATCATATATTACCCCACAGTGTATGAAGAGATGTTCTACATCCCTCAAATAGCTGCATATCTCTAAGTTATCTATCGATACTTTTCAGGATAACACTTTTTTTGTTTGTGTTTTGAAGAATTTTGTATACGTTTGATAACCGGAAAATTTTGACAGGCTAGTTCGGTTACACGTTCGAACTTATCAGACAACACTGTGTCTCTTTTTAATTAGAATAATAAGAAATGGAAGCTATTGTCGGATTCAAAACGAATTTACAAATAGCGATAGGCAATACTTTAAACATCTTGATGACGTGACTTAACTGTTAATTTTAATAGTTTAAGAGTTTAGAAGCCTTTCCTATTTTTATCATTTGAGATAGATGATATATAATATGCAGATATATTTACATGCTATATACAGATATTTAACATCCGACAGAGTCTTCAAAAGAAATTTATCAAGAAAATAGTAAACATCCTATGTGAATTAAATTTTTAGTATTTTAGGGCAACTATTGTATACCATAATGAAGAAAACAATGTATACTTATAAAACACGAAACCAGGTTTCCACCAAGGGCTCGTCAAATATAAATGGAATGGACCACATGATGTTTGTAGGCTAAAAAGAACCTGCATCTCATGCTATCTGCTATCTCTCGTATTATTGTCAAGTCTCCGTATAATAATAAATCATAATAGCACCATAACCTCAAATGCTTACTAGATCGTTTAATACAAACCCGAAATAACTTTTTTATACCGATATGAACATTAAAAACTCAACAACACAACGATCAGCCAGCTGAAGAAAACGTTTTACGTTTAACAATTGTCGTTATAGTGCCAAAACCTTTTAAAAATGTCATGGGAACATGGCTCGGAAATATCTCTCCGACAACCAGCTCGAACGATCTCTCTTAAGAAACAATCGACAGTAGTCGATGCGTCAGACCGTGTCGTTGGAATCGGGTGCATTTATGCTGAGGAGTTTTTCAATTGTTTGTCTTGACACGTTAAAATACCGCACGACATCATCTAGTCGTCGTCCGCTTGACTTTTTGTTTCATTGTTCGAAGTTGCCACCGGTTAAGTAACTTGAAGATTGGCAGCGTGGTATTTTAAGAGCGATCTACCGTTAGATGTATGCAGGATAATGACATAATTGTCGGATACAAGGGATACGTTGCTGGAATGATGTTACAATGAAACGGGCTAACAATTAAGGGGGTGAACTGGCCTAGAAATAATAACTTTTATCTTCATATTTTAAAAGTTTAATCCATTAAGTATATGTCCTTAAAAAGACTTTTCAAAATTCAAGTTATATTCGAAGATAATCTATTTAATAAAGTCGATCTACGTATTTATATTTACGTGATATATATGTATGTATATATATATATATATATATACATATATATATATATATATATATATATATATATATATATATATATATATACATTACTCATCATATATAATATATTGTCATATATCGTCTTCTACTATTACCTCCAGTATATGAAACCTTCTTAACGTAATAAAAAAGGAACTTATTCCACATCACACAGGCAAATATCAGAGCGTATTTCTTATTTAGTCTAAGAAATTATATCAACCATGTCGTTTGTTTTACGGATATGGTCCATTGTCAAGATGGTTTTATTATCAGTTTTATTAAGTAATGATTTCTAAGGTAAAGTACATGTACATGGTGATGTAGTTAATTTTAAAAAATAGTTAAATTGAAATGGTTTTATCTGAAACAAACCGTCAGATCGTAGAGAGGTAGACTGTTAGGTTGAATTTACTCGAGCTTTCAAAAAAAAACTCACAACACACAATAGAAAGTCACGAGAGATGTTTTTTTTTCGGTATAAGTTAGTTTGTTTTGAAAAGAATATAGCATAGACGACTCTAATCATATATACCAAAAATAGACTATTTTTTTGATGGAGGGGCCTCCATTACCGGACAAAACTCGACGTTTTGCCTAATCTATCATTACGTTAAAACACTCTTATGGTAAAATATTCAAAATAGTGCGATTACCCATCGAATTCTAAGACCAATATGCAAAACGTCTAATTTGCGCTTTGCGAGATCGCCATTCGGTCTTTCTGCCGATCCAAAATTATGGTAAAACGATGGATGGACACCATCAATTTCGCCGAATATGCCAGTGCGTAATGATGGTACAGTAGCTGTCTGGTTGTGGCCTTTATACCCTCGACGTATCATTAGTTGTTATTTGAACCAATTTGTACGCTAATTCGAAGACAGCTTCCCAGACGGTATCTCGTTTTACATACTTCTTCTGAAAGTAGTTAAGTTCCATAAATTCGGTTAATAAACTATTGTCCAAACGATAAAGGCAAATATTAACATATCAAAAAAAGGAATAATGCTTCATTTAACATTTTGAGAATATTTTTAAAGCATAATTGGAATTAATAAAATATATATTTTAAATTCTTCTCCATATAGGACATATAGGAGATCGCATGAATAATGGATTAGTATGACGAGAATCAATAAAATTGGTGGCAAAAAATAGTCAAGAAATACAATATTGGTATCAAAAGTTGTGTATTTCATGTATGAGCTCCAAACAAAACAACAATCTATTGCACAGGTCTTCAAAGATGATCTAAAAACGAGAGAAGCTATTTATGCGTGAAGAATTTCGAAGCAAGTGATCGCTTGTTTCTTCAGAATTGATTTCACTAAAAAGAAATCCAGCACATGCGAGTATATTTAAATCAGTAAATATATTTACAAGCCCATATGGATATAGAACCTGAGCTCAGAAGGAAGCCACATGTTAACAGGTAAATTGAGAAAATTACTTTTTTTCAAATCATTCATTCAAAATCATTTTGTGGATTTTTTAAATATTTTCGTGGATAACAACCCCTTTTGGGCATCCACTGCGTTCACCGTCTTCGGTGCTCATTTCACCACGTCTAAACTTAGCATACCAATCTTTGATGGTCGATTTTCGAATTGGCGTAGTGTCCGGAAACTCAGCATCAAGCCAAGTTTCTGCTTCAACTGTATTTTTTCCCTTCAAAAAGCAATATTTTATCAACACGCGAAATTCCTTTTTATCCATTTTTTTCACAATAACAAAATATAACTTCACAAAATTCTATAATTCACAAAGTAATGATCCGACAGCTATCAAATTTATACACGCATCTTTTGAGGGTTAGGGCTAACTAAAAAACATATGGATTTAATTCTAGTAGCTTCATCTATGTATCAGGTCGGGGACTTTTCAATTAACCTGTTAAGAAAGAGTGTGAAGAAACTGAAATACAAAACACGTACAGGTTATTGTGTATATAATAAGATTTTGCTTTACTAACTTGAAGTCTTGAAATCAGTATCGACTTATCATGTTCAACTCTGGGGTTGTAACAGCCAAAGAAATAAGGTTATCATACAAAGATTCCAAATTCCATAGCAAGCTACTACTAGGTATTGTTGATGCTCCTGGTACATTCGTAACGACAATCTGCAAGGGCCTGAAGGTAAAAAGTGTCGATAACATTATCGGGGACCAGAGACCCCAGCAACACATCAATGTTGAGGTTGTCCAGCTCCTAGGTATTGATGACTTAGTCACACGATGAATTAGAGCAAAACCATTTGATTTAGTTCATATATATATATATATATATATATATATATATATATATATATATATATATATATATATATATATATATATATTCATTACAATGTTTACATCACATAAATATCCATTATATATATATATATATATATATATATATATATATATATATATATATATATATATATTTGAGAACATAATTCAGATTAACTAAATTTGGTGATAAAAATGCATGTTAGTTCACACATCATATTATATATTTCTTCTTTGTCCAGCACATATTTATGAAACTGTTTATTTTACCTCTAGAAATCAATAATAATACTTTGTGATTTAATGTCTCGCTCAATTGATGCTTGATGCTGATATAATAATAATAATAATAGTACATGTAATCGCAGGATATGTTAGAAAAACGTGCATAACGGGTCATAACAGTCTTGACACCACTCAACAGCGATATCCCACAGATTAAAATCGAATTATGATCGTCTGAGATTATCTTGGTCGTTGTTCATGTTTTTTTTCTACGTCGGTACGGCATCATAATAGAGAAAGAATTATTAGGAAAGGAAAAAGTAACGTAAGTGAAGAATGATGGGGAAAATTAGACCTGCATCAGTGTGGTATTAGTAGTTTTTTGGGTGTCGTTGTTCCAGTTAATCTATATTGACGAGTTCATATAACATGTTTTAAAAATATATCAGATGCTTGTATTTATTTTGATCAGAGAAATATATTGGTGATTGTAATATGGTAAGGAAAAATGAAAAGATAGTAACATTTCTCTCTGTCTCTATTTAGTACATAGTTACACCTTCAACATACATCAAGCAGTTTCAGATGCTTATGGTGGTGCTGCTCCATCATATCCGAATTGTTAGTTTTGGTTTTAATAATTTAGTGGTAAGTGACTTAAGTGGACATTTTGACGTCAGTGACAAAGAATCGACTTGGGGAACCAAAAGAAGTTCGAGGACAATGAATTGCGAGACTTATTAGACGAAAACAGAGCTTATATTGTCGAAGAACTTTGACGAATCGTTTAGCAGTTGATGAATTGACTATATCCACGCATTAATATGTGATAACAAAATTTCAAAAGAAGAGAAAATGGCTACCACATGAAATGACTTAAAATACTATTGTGTAGAAGCTTGTAGCATTATTCTGACAGAAATATGCGAGAAAATTGTACAAAATAATAAAATATTAGGCGTATAAAATAATGTTATAGGATTTACAACAAATTATAGTTTGCTCACTTCATATCCTCACTGAATCACACCTCACGGCTTCACATTTCAGTATGTGTTATTTCGTCGAAGTGTAAACAAATATTTTTTTTCAGTACATTGATAAGGTCTGAATTGGTGAGTCTGAATGCTGTGTAAAAGTGTTCTTATGACAAAACGTGTTCTTATGAAGATACCAAAAAACGTTCTTTCAAGATGTATTCCGTAAATTTCCTGAAAGATGGGAAAAGTTAGCGGCTATTAATGGGACATATTTTGATTAAAATACATTGTATCAATTTTTCACAATAAAGCTTTAAGTTAAAAAAATCCTCTGATACTGAGTATAAATTACTGGGTAGTGGGAATTTTGAATGACGCATCCAGCATTAAACATGCAGCTTCTGCATAACTACTGTTAAAAAAAAATTTGTCGAGTTCTTGATTATCCGAACTTTTATACATTTACATATTCTCAAGTCCATGCTTCACTTAATGATGACGAGAAAATACTTTTCCTTCGTTATAGACTATCCTAAGATAACTGTTGGTGCGTTTTACATTTATACGCTTTTAGTTAATCCGGTATATTTGAATGCATAGAAAAGGAGCTTTTTTTAATTAGATACGCATTATCAATTGATATCATCTTCTTTCTATCTAAAAATTTCTTCAAATTAAAGAAATAAAATAAATTATTATCTGCGAACAAATCTTCCTTGAGATAAAATTTGACCAGGAGATAATAAGGTATGAGGCGACAAAAGTATTAATTCTAAATGATTATGTTGTGGAGATATGTCCAAGCTTCCGATATAAAGTTTTAGTCCAGGTAAGTTTATATAACGAAAAATCGATGTTCTCTTCCACACCTTGGGACCAATTTTCGTAACACTTTTTCATTTCCATTGAGGTAACACCAAAACACGTACGCTTGAATGCATCAACCCAATTTTAGTCCCCAGGCCATGCTGTCTCTGGTGGAACCAGGTTAGTGTTGTAATATTATGAACTGTTGTAACCTAGACAAACACTGATCTCTACCGACAACAAATGATCAACTTAAACAGTGAATTTATTAAAAAAAACGTCCGCAATACGCTCAAAGGCTTAAGGTAATTTTGTAACGTGATAACGCGCCGTGCAATATACCAAAACCAGTCAGGGAAGTCTTGAAATCATTAGGATGGGAACTTTTATCGAACCCACTGTACTCTCCAGCTTGGCTTCATCCGTCTGCGTTTTGACAGCACTGTCCGGGCTGTGAAAATATTAAAAATGACTCGATTAAACCTTTAGCTCAAAGGAGAAACTGTTTTTTGGAATAACATACATAATAGGCCTAAGAGATGGGCAAAATGTATAGAATCAAATGGTCAATATTTTGAATAAATAAAATTTAACTATCCATATAAATTCTAACTATCCATTGTCCGAAAATCAGAATTAAATTACTGACACACCTGGTATTGATGGAGGTGTTACATTAGATCTACGTTTAACCGAACAGTGTTTCCATTGAAAGAAGCTGTTAAATTTGCCGAATAAATATGAAACATGGACCATTGATGGCAAGACCAAATAATCAAACCAAACCAAAAACCAATTCGAATTGAATGTGCCTGGAGAAAATCGAATAAGCACGTCCAAATATGACACATTAGCATAAAATGACGGACTTTATTATGACGTTATCGTTAAATAAAACGAACCGTCTTCAATTGGCAGCTTGCCGTTGAACATGAAGAGTTCACTCCTTGATACATCACCTGGCCACCCCAAAAACACACATCTGCCCGCTCTCTGCCGTTGATAAATTCGCGACAGCAAATAACGAATCGTAATTCCAATTTAATTGGTTCGAAATTTAATAGGAATTAATTATTTACCTTGCATTTTTTCTGCTCTTATTCTGGCCGGTCGATTTGTTTTTTTTTTCTCTTCTCTTCGCTCGACTGTTACTTCGACGCACATGCAAAGACATTCGCATATGCAAATGCTGAGACCTAAAACTGTGTAATTGTACACAGCTGTATGGTGAAATTTTTTCGTTGAGTAACGAGTCATCGTAATTTTAAGGTTACTCTCATTTTTACAACCGGCAATATCATATGTGTTTCTGATTCTTTCGAAGGGTGGAATCTAACCGAAAATGACTTACTATACGTACTTGTATCCAAGCTTGATATATTTGGATTCTTTCTGGTATATTAGTTAAAGATAAACCTATAAATTCCAGAAAAAAATATCTAAAAAAGAGTAAAAATACATATAAAATATAATTAGTTAACGAGGTTTTTTTATTTTTTGTTATGGCAGCATTATATGTGGTCAATTGCCATATGATTTATGATTAT
Organism: Rhynchophorus ferrugineus; assembly: GCF_030347505.1. Classification (NCBI taxonomy): domain Eukaryota; kingdom Metazoa; phylum Arthropoda; class Insecta; order Coleoptera; family Curculionidae; genus Rhynchophorus; species Rhynchophorus ferrugineus. Next base: position 3,023,033 of record NW_027472583.1, on the reverse strand, counting down.
GATTACTATAATTATTTCTCTTGTTTTTTATCTTTATGGAAGCTAATTATGGAATACTAAAATTTACATTTTCGATTTGGATTATTCTTGTTGTTTGGCTTTAAGAAACCTCCTACTAAAGTTCATCAAACACTTGTAGAAACTAGTGGTGATGCAGCACTAACATATTCCAATTGTTGATTTTCTGATTTTGAATTTCGACGTGATTATTTTGACTATATAATTATTACAGTATTTTTTATCTTGATTTTATGTTATGAAAATGAAAAAAAAAGATTCTTATCTTATATCTCATTGCTTTTTCAATCAGATATTTGTGTATTATTTAACGAATTTGTACACTTAACAATACATTTCGAAAGCACAAAATGTTAATAATTTCTGGGTATTTAGCGTCGACCTGTAGTTCCAGATATATTGTTTGCATATTTAATTATAATTAATTTCAATATATGATGGAAATATACATTTACACATGGCCTGAACAAAATAGATGAATAATTAGTCGTGATTAATATTCTAAGAAAACCAACAATGCAGCTGATTATTAAAAATAATAATATATTACCTTTTTTGATGCGTATGATGCCTCTCCTTCCGCTTAATTATTTATAATCTGCATCTAAATATAGGATTATTGTTGGAGCAAAACAAAGAAATGGAAACAATTGAAATGTGCAATTATTCACGCTAATTAAAAATGTATTGTAAATAGTTTTATTTTGTTTGAGCAAAAAGTTTAACAATATCCTCATATATCATAGTAAATGTTATATATATATATGTCTATAAGATCGTAAAAGCACTATTTATATGGTGAAACAGCTGGGATATAGTTTTTTTTTTCAGGTATAACTTTTCTGATTTTCTGTAGTCTGCCCAAGGGGGAATAAATATTTCTTGTCATAGTTTTTCATTACATGACATGTAGCAGACCACTTGTAAAATATCCTATTTACTTAATAAGCATTTCATTGCTATCATTCACATTCAGCAGAATGGCAAGTATATTGAGATGTACTCTCTTTCGACATTTTTAACAACTCGTTATGGGTTCAGGTGAAATATCACGCTAGATCACTTTACTGAATACGTATTACGGAGTATCTACTACAGAAAGTAACATTTTGTTGGGGAACTGTTAAAGGATGGATATATTCGATTTGCTAGAAGTAACCTATGGTTTCAATAGCAAGTGAAATGTTACTCTAGAGCCAGTTGACATTTTTTTTATTAATCTCTTAGAACTTCAACAATCTGCCCGTGGACAATAAATATTATTATATGATTTCCGTTGTATAACTATCCTGATATGTAGAAGATCACTTCAGTAAGTGATCTGCTGTTCAACTTATAATCTAAATCTTATCTTAGATACTATTCTAACTTATCTTAAAGTCTATCCTAACTTATTCTAAAGGACTATTATTACTTATTCTAGTGATAATTAAATCTCACTCTATGTGTCTATTAATTAGTTCGTATGTTAGTTTACATTTGCAGCCTATGCACCACACTGTCATCGCGCACATTTAACTGTTTGGCGAATGCTGTGAAATGCACTAATAGTCCTTCAGAGTACTTCACACTAACACTCCGAATCACACTCGTTATGGGTTCTATGGGGATATCGCGCAGAATCAGTTTGTTGGAGACGTAATATGGGGCATCGACGATGACTCGCAACACTTTATTCTGGAACCTCTGAAGGACAGCTATGTTAGATTTGCTAGTTGTATCCCAGAATTCATTACCATATGGCCAAATGGTATTAAAATATACAGCAAAACCTTTTTATCTAATGATAATTTAGATGTACGTCCTATCAGCCAATACATTTAGTTTAGTATAAGCCCAAGCTGTTTGCATTTTGTCACTATATGTTTTTTTTTCAATGTTAAACGTTGACCAGAATGTATTTCCAGATATTTAACGTTGTCTGCTTGCGGAGCTTCATGATTATTAATTTTTACTGATAGACAAGTTCTTCTACAAAGTGAATGTCACATAAATGTCTCTTCCGAAGGGTACGTCTGCACTCCGTGGTGGTTTGAACAGAACTAGGACAAGTATTAAATATTCATTGGTAGATTTTGTTTTAATTGGCTTTAATACTAATATATAATAAGTTTTCAGTCACAGTTGTATTTTATTAAGGGGTGTTTCGAATTTCCTCCTTGTCATTGTCAAAGAGGGTACCATGTCATACATATGTTGCCACAGTAATAATTTCTGTAGCCGGTATATCATCAGTATACAGGAGATATAATATTGAACTCGGTGGGTTTACCATCATATGTGTAAGATGTATTTTCAGTAGTTGAAAGTACATATAACATATTTCACTCCATCATTTGAGTCCAACAATTTTCCCTATGCAAGCAGTCAGTAATCACTGGGGAACAGATTTGTACTATAGGATGGTTGTTTATCGTTATTATGGACTTGTGACGAGATGCATTATTTAGAAAATTACAAAAAATATTCCAGAGTTTTTATTTTCAAGGCATTATGTTTTGTTAAACCAGTTACACACGTTACATTTGATTCAAAGTCAAATCAAAATTTCTGCAAAACAAGATGTTGATATGATTAATAATACTGAATTCTGTATAAGATTCAATTAAATATAACGAAAATGCCAATGAGTACAAATGTTACCCACCAATGTTGTTAGCTGTAACATTTTAGAAGATGATAATATCATAATAATATGATAGAAATTACAAGAAGCAAATTAAAACACTGATAGGCTGATCAAAAACTGACTTGTTTTTTCGGATTTTTAATATTCATGTCCCATCAATATAATATATAATCCAAAATTGTTAAACGCCAAAAATGTTAATTTTTCATCATTTTTATTATTGACTGAATAAATTAATTTTAAGGGATTTACAACAGATGATACTATTGTGTATTAGATCGCATCGGGAATATCAACCAATTTCATGTTGAAACCTCACTGACAGAGGTCAGGTTTCACTTGGTGAAGTCGAATAAAATATTTCCTCTGCGCGTTGAAAATGTCGCATTTCCATGCAGTTTTACTTATTTACTTCAATATGAAGAAAAAGCCAGCTGAATGTCATTGAATGCTACGTGACGCTTTTGGCAAGCATTTTTCATCAATTTCAACATGTGAATTATTGTTTTGACGTTTTGAAGTGGTGATTTTGACACCGAAGAAAGAGCATTCTGAATAGCCAAAAAACAAAATTAAAGATGACGATTTGAAGGCATTATCGATGATGAACAGAGCAAGTCACAAGAACAATATACAGAATTGTTGAGAGTAGCACCAGAAATCATTTCAAATCGCTTGAGAAATATGGGAATCATCCAAAAACTTGGATATTTTGTACATATGAAATGAAGAGATAGAAAGATGTATTGGAAGGCGTTTGGTCATGAGCTGCTTCAACGGCGAAATCAGAAAGGTTTTTTGCATCGTATTGTTACTGGTGATGAAAAGTGTATCCATTATGATAATACAAAGAGAAAAACTCATGAGGACCACCTGCTCATGCATCAACATCAAGTATAAAGCAAAAACCTAATGAAACCATCACTGGGAATCGCTATTGACTAAAATTGATACATTTGAGCCGAGCTATTCATGAAAAACCGCCGGAATATGAGCAAAGACACAACCAAATTTTACAAAATCGATATTCTCCAGACTTTTCTTCTTCTGATTACTACTTGTTCCAACATATGACTCGTGATCTGTCTGAGTAGTGCCTCATTTCTTATCGAGATCGCAACAAATGATACATCGTTAAAATGGTAAAAAGTAGCGTCTATCTATGGATAATTCTTAAAAATAAGGCTTCAAATTAAAAAAAAATCATTTAATATTAATATACAGAACTTAGAAATATTAATAAACAAACAAAAATATATTCTTCCCATCAAACTTATATTAGAAAGAAATTATCATAATTTTTTTTATTATTTAATTAATATATTGTTACTAGTCGTTTCCGTCTAACCTACAATTTGTCTTTATGATAACTTAAATCTAGGTATATAACTAGGATCACCCATCGCCCTATTTCAGTCTCTGCTGAAATAATGTTTATAAATGTCACTGCTGAATTCTTTAATATATGTACCTCACTACACAACACTATACAAGATCAAATGGTTTGATTCTTTTGAGTCTGTATCCTGTTGTGGTGGTATCCAAAAGTTGCAATATTTCAATATTCGTGTGAGAATGGAATCTTTCCTCATGTCCCCTTGCAATTATCTTGATTTCTTGACTGACTGTGACTTCATTAATTCTTATTTTCCAAGCTTGTGTCCAATTATTTATATTGTAACTTACCTGTTGTAATTCTCGTGAGGCTTCTTCACTATTGTCTCCGACAGCTATAATCATAGTATCATGTAAATGTAGCCATCGTAATATTTTCCATTTGTGGTATATCACAAGTGTAGAGTAGATAAAGCATTGGTCCCAGTACACTTCCTTGTGGTAAACCTGCTTTAGCTTCAATTATCATAAATAATTATATATTCTTGTAATATAAAATCTATAATCTTTTGATATAACAAACGTCTTTTGTCCACAAACTTCAGAGACTTCTTCAAGCCTATTTGGATACGGCGTGTAAATAGGTCGATCCTAATATGATAGTAATTGATGCTTACAACGATATACTAGTTATATCTCCAATTCACTGTCATTCTATTAGTTTTTAATTCATAACTCAACACCGCGAAACTCTTAAACTTCAAAAAAATCGAAAGTGACTCCTATCAGTGCCGTTCTATTTATTTCTGATTGCCCAACAGACTACCATCCGATAAAATCGAGGTGGTGGAATGTAAACTTCAGTCTTTGGCCGTTTCGTGTTAAGTAACGGCCTTCCATGCCGACACGAAAAGGACGAAAGACGACGACTGCCCAACACTCAGCTCGATGGCGTGTCTCCGAATGAAATCTTCACACACTATAAACCTTTTTGAAACGTTGACTATCGTGCCCGACACGCTTTTGTTTACTAGATGTGCTTTTGTTTTCTCCGCCAGGGCAACTATTTTGAACTTTCATTCAGAGTTTAAAGGAACGCTTCACTTCTCGATGATGTGTGTTTTCATTATTTGTATTTTTGTAATGAAAACGTTTTTTCCCAAATTGATCTGCCGGAGGGAAAGTAATTTCGGGTTGTTTTATGTGTGTTAAAGCGAGATTATTCATACTAGTGTTCGCTCTATGGTAGCAATTTGATCACAATTTATTAAGTTAATGATATTTCCCTAATAATGGAGTAAAGAGAACAATATGAAAGTGATATGCTAATATTACTAAAAGTTGTTGTGGCAATATTTTTAATATATGATCAGAAATATTTTTGATATAACACCAATTACTGTAACAAATATCTGTATATTAAAATATAGGGAAACTATATTATTTTCACAATTGCAATAACTTAAGAGAATCAAATATCAAATATAGGTATTTATTTTTATGTTATAATCATAAATATGCAATAAATATGTAAAGTCGTGTAATACATATTTGTATATTAATTAAAACAATAACGAAGACAATTAGGCACTTCATGTATTTACAATATAGAAAGAATATTAAAGTAATATACTTATAATCATTAAAAAACTTGACTTGAAATTCTTGAAAAAACTAATGACTTCTCAAAACTCAGGTATATACAGTAAATAACTAAAATAATTGATAAAAGGTTTAAAAAGTTTATATCTGGTCATATAGTTACATATTTTAATGAATTAATCGTTAAACATCTTAATATTTATCAGTAGTTATATTTGTTAATAATTTTAACTCTTGATGAACTAAAAAAATAAATTGAAATATCTATTACCAGCCATATTTAGTTACAGCGTTGTTACGAGATGCATTTACTAATGAAACCTTAAATATATTAGAACTTAACAGCAATAAATTTTACATAAATATCTCTTATATAATACCTATAAATTTACATAAATAAATTTTACAATGACGTCTAATAGGATGATATACTGCGTTTCCAGAAACGTATCAATTACTACTAGTTCTTAAGTACGAACACTTTTTCGTAGCTGTTTTGAATTCATCAGATATCAAATTAATAGGAATTCTTAAAATTGAAAATGGATTGATTAATGTTTATATTATGAATCTGGAAAAGCTGCTTGTGAAAATCTAAATACCGTGTAAACAGGAAACAAGCGATTCTTGTTATTCTGGAATTTCGTCAATCTATATTAGGATGTAATAATGCCTTAGCTTACTCACTTTCCCTGTTAATATCGTTTATACTCTAATATTACTTACTCTAATATGTCACCGATCTGATACTCTAAGTGCTCTTCGGTTAGTTTATACGAATTTTGGCTTAAGAAAAGTGAATAATAAAAAGAGTGAAAAAGAATATATAATTGTTATTTTCCTTAAAAGGGTATAACAATTTATTTACTAAATAATCTAGGTGTAACAGTTCTCTTCCCTTTTTTTGGTTACAAAACTGAATCTGAAAACTGAAAACACAGGATCCTTCAACTATATCTCGGACGATAATTTTAATTCTTTACAGAAAAATATATAGAATAAACTATTTTTGAATCACTATACATTATTTTAACATATTGTCGAAATGTTAGCTTAATTCAATCAATCACATAATATTAGTTCTAGTTTGTAACTTGAATCGTCTCTATATATTCCACGTTCGCTACATGAATTTAGCAGTTAAAAGGTTTAATAACTATAAAATGTATGTTCCAGAACACAGAACAATTATACTGTAACAGTAATTGAATTTCTTTAATCTGTTAATATTATTGATTATAACGATTGACTGATTATTTATATTTAGCAGACTATAATATCTTCATATTGTAAAGTGACAAAAAGTGACCATTTGTAACTAAAATGCAAAAAAGCACTCTAGAAACAATGATTTAAATGTAACACGAGTTAGAATATCCCGTGTGATAATGAATTGAACGAATTGAAATCAAAAATGCATCATTAATTATAAATATCAAATGATTCAATATCACATAATTAGCAGATGATTTGAGTTTAGAAAGGAAACTTCACAAAAGTTGCAATCAATGCATTATACCAAGAAGCTCAGCACCTGACATATATATCACACCACTTGACAAACTTCTAAAACCTAATCTAGTAGTATTAACCTTCTAACATCCTATGACATTATAGTTTAAAGTTTTTAAGTTATACTATATTATTTTCGAAACAATGGATGATTCAGAGCGGTACTTGAATATGTCTGAGTGAAATAAACAGGACTTTTTGCATGAATATGTGATAATGGATGGGATATTACTAAAATTCTGAATTAAACAGATCACACTTAAGTGAATAGCAGCTAAAATACATCCACCAAAGCAATCAAAAAATTATAAGGTTTAGGACGCAAATTGATTTTGTTCATTGACTATCTTGAAAAAGGCAAAACCATTAATAATGTATATGAAGTTGTATTGTCGGATCGAATGAGTGAAGAAATTAAGATAGAACGACCACAAATGTGTCAAAAATCAATGGCTAGTGTCTACTTCAGAAGCAAAAAAAGCATAAAATCGAATAAAATTAGTCTTTGCTTAAACATTGTAAGTAATTTTAACCCATATTAGTTAAATCCAGCTAAGTTGCTGTACATATTATTAATATATCTTGAAATTAGATAATGTTAAGATAAGTTTTAGATTTTTAGACAGATAGAACGACCATAAATATGTCACAAATCAATGAAAACAGGTCTGGCCTCTAGTTTGGCTGTTTGCAGGTCTCCAAAGATTGCTCCAGAAAAGACGTTTTCCTCAAAATCAAAAAGTGGAAAAGCTGAAGCCAACTTTATAAGCAAAAAAGGCATAAATCCGAATAAAATTAATCTTTGCCTAAAAATTATAAGTAATATTAATCCATATTTGTTAAAACCAGCTAAATTGCTCTACAAATTATTAATGTATCTTGATATTGAATAATGTTAAGTTAAGTTTTAGATATTTAAAGACAGACGGTCTAGATCTAAGAAATTAATTTGGAAATTTAAAATTAATCGATGGAGGATGATTTAAAGACGTACACACACATTCGTAAGATTTAAGACATCCAGCGTGAATTTTTAAATGCGTTCTTAAACGTTTCGAATCGAAGAGGACAACGGAAAGGTGAATGGCGTGCTGCAGTCGCCTCACATAAATCACACGCCGGATTGCTCTTGGTCGCTTATTATGCGAAAGCGGTGTCTTCGGCATCCCACACGACTTGTCACAGTAAAAGAAGGCCCGTGTCTAGAGATAGCACTACCGGACCAGTAGCCGACGATGAAGACATCACCAGGGCTATTAACCCAAGCTCCGAAATATCGACAGTTTGTATGCTAATGGCCCAGTGGCGTACGGCTTTAAATTCGGTTCAATTCGTCATTTTCACAACATTATTTTTCTTTGTTCTTCAGATTAACTCCTTCTAAAACTCATATAAAAAATACTTGTTAAGAACAGGTAATAAACAGTGCTATTATATAACACCGTGTTGTTTTTCTTCGTGGTGTATTGATTCTAAATGAAGATTATTGATTCATAGAGGATTTTTTTGTTATAATGTGATATTTACCATTTCTACTTTTATCTATTCAGTTACCAATGTTATTATCTATATTTAATTCTTTCGTTACATCCTGTGTGCATTTTTCTTGTACAATTTTTCTAATTTATTTCTTGTCTTGTGATTTGTTGCATTCTCCACCGGAGCTCTTGCTATATCAACTACAAAGGAAGGTAGAGAATGGGAACTTTACCTATGTATACGTGCCAAATGCACATGATTACACAGGGTATTCTTTATCATATACTCTAATCAGATACATACTTACATATGCAGTCAAACCTTACATATCCTACAATATAGCATTTTACAACTATTTTTCATTAATACCGTTAATATTCTCTGTTTTCGTATTATTAAATACAAATTCCTCTTGTTTCATAGCAAGCTGCAAAACTAGTATTACAAAATTAGAATATATCACTACAAATTACCATACTATGCCATATATACGTTACCACATTTTCATATTATCTCCTTCTAATTTTCTCCATTAAATAATAATATGTGGCGGATATGTAAAAAGAAGCAAAAATAATTGATGTGTTCCGAAGACTCAAAGCTGTTCATCAGTACCCTCAATAAATCCCTGTTTCATTTTTAGTGTTCTAAAACTTCTTTCTGTTAAATATTTTCGCAATAATTCTTAGATGGTAGTCAATCAATCAGCGTATAAGTATCTTCGAGTATAAAGTCGCATAGTTTGAGTAATACTTATTCACTGTAGTAATACTTATTCACTATCGTCACTCAACTGGAACTGAACTCACTAAAAATAGAAATTCCATAGGGTCAGTTACTTCATCCATTTTATTATTTTATTTCAGAAAAGGTAAAAATGAAACACAAGTTCAGAGAAAATGGCGCAGTGTATATAGTTCTGAGAGTTTAAATAAGCGCCGTGTCAGAATAATATGCTTATTTTTGTTACGGAAGCCCAGAGAGCCAAACTTAATTAATGATAACAAAACCCGCACTGAAACTAAGAAATGTGATAACATTCCACTTTTAACTTGTAAAAAATTAATAATAATACCTACATATAGACAATGTACGAAGCCAAATGCTACTGTAAGTAAAGACAAATAAAGTAAAAGATACTAAACAGATATCTAGTTTAAGAATTCATAGAAGAACAGAACTTTTTTTCCCAGGGAGCATTCTTTTAGATCTAAGAACAGGAAATAGTCGCTAGGGGCCAGATCTAGAAAATACGATGGATGAGGAAACAATTCGAAGCCCAATTCATGGATTTTTGGCATCGTTTTCACTGGATTGTGACACGGTGTATTATCTTTGTGAAGCAACACCTTTTTTTTCTTCAAATACGGCCTTTTCTTGGCGATTTCGTCCTTCAAAAGGTCTAATAATGGTATGTAATAGGTTAATGGTTCTTCCTTTTTCAAGGTAGTCAATGAAAATTATTGCATGCGCATCCCAAAATACAGACGCCATAACCTTGCGAGTCGACAGTTGCGTTTTCCCACGTTTTGGAGCAGGTTCATCATGTGTAGTCCACTCGGATGACTGTCGATTAGACTTCGAAGTGAAATGATGGAACCACGTTTCATCCATTGTCACATATCTACGTAAAAACTCTGGTTTATTACGCTTGATCATCTTCAAACACTACTCCGATACATCAACTCGTCGTTGTTTTTCGTCAAAAGTGAGCTCGCACGGACCTACTTTGCACAGAGCTTTCTCATACCCAAATATTCGTGAATGATCTGATGTACACATTCAGTTCATATCTTTAGAGTATCTGCTATCTCATTCAATTTCAATTTACGGTAATTCAAAACCATTTCGTCAGTAACCTCCTTTGGGCGTCCATTGCGTTCACCGTCTTCGGTGCTCATTTTACAACGGCTAAACTTAGCATACCAATCCTTGATGGTTGATTTTCCTGGGGCAGTGTCTAGAAACTCGGTATCAAGCCAAGTTTTTGCTTCAGTTGTATTTCTTCCCTTCAAAAAGCAATATTTTATCAACAAGCGAAATTTCTTCACCTAAAATGCTATACTTCACAATCTAATGATCCGACAGCTGTCAACTTTATACACGCATCTTTTGAGGGTTAGGGCTAACTAAAAAACATATGGATTTAATTCTAGTAGCGCCATATATGTGTCAGGCTGGGGACTTTTCAATTAGCCAGTTACGTTAGCCAGTAAATTATTACCATAAACCAATATATTCTTGATTTTTTATTAAAGTCATCATGCTTATCATTACTTTCGAACATTTTTAGTCCTCATGACCGTTTTTGTCACATAAAGTCACTTTTAAAGAGTTGAAACCAAAACCGACAATTGGAGTAGCACGAGGCAGTATCACCACAGGACATGCTTAGTTGTAGAATTTTTCAAATGAAGCAACAGAAATAGTGAATGTTTCAGATACAATTTTGATGAATCCGTGATTGGACTCTGTATACACTGAATAACTCAATAGTATTTAATGAAAAACTTCTATAATATGTGGAAAATGCTCGAGTTTAACAGTTAAATTTCGTTGTTTAACAATTGTTTATATTAAAATGTCCCATTTTTACCAAGAAATATGTCTGAACAAAACACATGCGACCACCCTGATATATTCTATACTATCCTGAACGAAAATTACCATCATTACAGTATTTTTACTCACCCATTCACTTATTTACCGAATCAATAAGACGAACAAAAGAACTAATGGCTAATTTATCGGCCGTTTTAGGCCCTGATGGGTACTGGCGAGGTGCAGATGAAAAATGACGATACGTTTGCGAACTAACATAGCGGCAAAGTCATCAATTTTCCACGGAGTATTAACAGACAGCCTAATAAGTGTCAATTTTTAATTAATACATCTGCCGTTTCAGGAAATTATTAATTACTTTTTCTGTCCGATGTTCCATCATCGTCAGAATAAGTTAGTAAATTGATTGGGGCTGTGCCCTGTACTTCGGATATATTATCAGCAATTGCTTAGACATATATATTAATTAAGTAGTATTCAAGGTGAGTTTTTGGTATTCTCTATTATGATGGGAAAATCGTACTATATAATATTAGTTTGAAAATAATTTCAGCAAGCTCCTCTACATCTAATGAAAGAGAAATTAATTTAAGTTAATTTGAAGTTCGTTCATACGAGATTAATAATCATTCCAAAGAACAGGTCTTGAATGTAAACCATTTAAAAGAGAATTAACCTAAAATTCAAAACACGTGGAATTTTGTTGCAAGGCCAACTAAAAACAAATGTGTTAAAGTGCCATGCTATAAAAAATGTAATAACTACTTTAAGGGAGTTCGTTTCATTAAAGAAAAGTATTAAAAGTAAAAGTGTTAAAGTATCCGAAAAAATATTTTGGCTTAAGGTTATTAGGGACCCAGGACTTTACCACCCTCAACAAGCATATTTGCGATGTTGAAATTGTGAAGAGGACTAACATGAGAAATTGTATAACGTTTGTATGAAGAAATTAAATGGAACTTTGTTTTAATTTTATTATGATTAACTTAATAGATCGACTGAATGAGTCTCAACTTACTCATTTTATAGAGGCGAGAATATACCTCATGCTCGAGACTCTAACAAAATTATTTTATTATACTACGAGTATCAGTAAGTTTTTGAGCTGTCATGGTCGATAAAATAACACATTTCATGTCAGATATCGTAAAAAAGTTAATTTATAGCCTTTCAATTACACATATCGCAATGATTATCCCCAGATAAAATATTAAAATAACAACAGTGCAGTTTGCTTTCAGTAAATAAGCATTTACTTAGTATATAATGAAATAAAAGTTAGTAGAACTTTTCAGTATTTCTAGTATTTAATTCGCTTCATTATGCAACTACAGAAGATCACACGGTTTGGTTATCTTGAGTATGCGCCCTAGTTCATTGTTGTTTAAGAGTTGCAGCACTTCAGTGTTTACATAGGAGTGGAGTCAGGTCTTGCTGCGAATCAAATTCGAAAGTATAATTAGATCTTTTTGGATATTTATTGGATTAGATATATTTGGTACACCAAATTGTGTTCTACTGTTCTATGTTTGTTAAGAAAATCAAATTGATACTCTTGAAACTATAGTTACCTCTTTAATTGTTATGAGCCCTTTGACGTAAAGTTTCTCAAAATTTTTGAATTTAACTGGTCGCAGACTTATAAGGGAATAATAGGACACGTCTTCTGATTTTTTAATAACACAGTTAAATTATGTGTGATAACTGGGCCGTGCTTTAAAATTCTGTGGGTTGTATCACTGCATCATCAGTATATATGTCAATCTATCAAATGCCAATTAAGTTAAGTCTTCTACCGACCTCAAGAAACACTACTGTTGCAACATATGCTGAGGATACAGCAGTTTTATCATAACACGAGGATCCAATATCAGCCACAAGAAACCTGCAACTTCATCTTAACAAAGTCGAATTTTGGTTGAAAACGTGACGTATTAAGGCAAACGAGACAAAATCTACCCATATGACGTTCACCCTTTGTAGAAGAACATGTCCTTCAGTAAAATTGAATAATCATGAATTTCCGCAAGCAGACAACGTTAAATATCTGGGAACGCAGTTTGATCAATGTTTGACATGGAAAAACATATAGTGACAAAATTCAAACAGCTTGGGCTTAAACTAAACCAAATGTATGTTATTGGCTTGATGAATGGCCAAATGATAGGGCGTAAATCTAAATTAACATTAGATAACATGGTCTTGGTATATAAGTCGATGCTTAGGCCCATTTGGACCTATGGTATTGAACTGTTAGATACTACTAGCAAATCTAACATAGATATCCCTCAGAGGTTTCAAAATAAAGTGTTGCGAGTCATCAGCGATGACATGATTCGAGTGCTAGTGCGAAGTACTCTGAAAGACTATTAGTATATCCCAATGCACTCGCCTAACAGTTAAATGTGCGCGATGACAGTGTAGTGTATATACTCAAACGCAAAATACCATACGAACTCATTAATAGACACATAGAGTGACATTTAATAATCTCTAGAATAAGTTAGAATAGTCTTTAGAATAAGTCAGGATAGACTTATTCTAAAGAATATAGTTAGAATAAGTCTATCCTATATAGCTAAAATAAGTTAGAATAGTATCTAGAATAAGACTTGGATTATAAGTTGTACAGCAGATCAATTACTGAAGTGATCTTCTACATGTCAGGCTTGTTATATTATATAATGGAAATCATATAATAACACTTATTACCCAAGGACAGATTGTTGAGGTTCTAAGAGATTAATAAAAGAAAATTGGGTCTTAAACCTTAGATGGACTTTAAGAACAATTCGAAGGAAAAATTAGTGGTTGTAATTTATAAATTGCTCTAATATTAATGCTTTTATTAGTGTTAAAGGTGTATACATAAAATAGATGGTTTTGAACTCGTATATCTTTAGTAATTCTTATTCACTGGTGGCATACTATAGTGTATTTGAAAAGTAAGAACTCACAAAATATTTCAGTTATAAAGATAGTGTTGTTAGCTTACATAGTCAAAAGTTATTACTTTTTAAAAAATATTAATTTTCGTCATATTTTAGTTTTCATTTAAAACTTTTTTTAACGATATTTGTGTGGTGTTTATGAGGTTTAGGACTTTGTCCAGTCCAGCCAGAATTGCTTTGAAATGATGATAATGTATTTGACAATGCAGACATTAATTAATGTTTGAAAGATAGGGAAATCCATTTTCAGTGTCATAGTCACAAACTTACGAAAAGCTTAATGGTATACTCAATAATATAAGAATAGTATAGATCTATTCATTACACTAACATCAAAAGCGACAGTTTCAGTTTAATTTACAAGTCTCCTTGCCACCAACTATATATACTTGATATCGCCTACCTAGTATTAATGGTCCATTAATGGTACCCATGCCTGACTTCTTATAGGCAATTAGGGGACCGATATCCGCAACGTACAATGTGCGAAAACCAAATGGCTGATAAGTGGGGGCCTCCATTAAATCACCGTTTGTTTAGATTTCGATCAGCTAACTGAAATACAGTCCTAATTAATTTAAACTAAAACAAACGAGAAGAAAAAAGTCGCTACCGATGGCTTGTTAGTTTGTTTTATTAGCATTGACATTAAATATACAACTTCACACATAAGGATATACAGTAGTTGAATAAAATATGGGTACACATGCAGAAAAAATCATTGATTTACTACTTTAAAATCATTTAAGAGTATAAACGAAATTATTTTCTCTAATTTTATAGTAGGCGTAATAAGAAGAGATCCATTTTTAAAATAAAATTGAATGAATCGTTTTGCTCTATAATATGTTGCGATTTTGAGGAATTACTCTCTTATAGAAGCCCTTGAACATATCAAAAAAAAACTAGAAGTGTTGATTTACACAAAACTTTGTTGAGGCCTCAATAGCAAAATAGTTAGTCATAGACAGAGCATGTAAAATTGACTTGGTGCTAGGTTTGGATTGTAAGGTTCTCGGAGCTTGTGGTGAGCCACTTTCAATATGTGGGCCTGAAGTTACCTTAATGAAACACAATGCATGTCCTAGAGGCCCCACCTGTCCTATTTTCTTCAAACTTTTTTCCTACTGTTTGAGTATTGTTGACAGTACAGGCTCAAATTTAGAGTTTGACCGTAACTAAGCAACCCAATAATTCTTGCGTAGTTTCGTCACTGTGGATGATACTTCTGATACCATGAATCTAAACTAAAATAAGAGGTCTAGGAGTAAATTCGACTCTTCGCCTCTGAACTGAGGTCGTGCACAAAAATAACTCAACAAAATGATAGCGTCAACTTTTGGAAAACAAAATTGTTCAATTTCGTGGAAACAAGCAAACCAATAAATTAAGAGAGACATTGTGAGAGAAACGATCCGGTTTACAGAAGAAAATATCACAATAATAAATGTTTAATTAAAAGTATGTTATGTATCGCTTCCAACACTTTGTGACAGGAAACCAACAACAACATATTATTATAAAAATGTTCTAATTAAGAACCAATATTATTCTTTAAACAAATCATTTCATTAGCTGCGATTCCTTCAGTTGTAACCCAAAACTGATTCCTGGAAGACGAACTCCGCTCTTGTCAAATCGACAATTTTATTGTTTGAATGAATATAAAGGTTCATTAGCTTTCCAATCAATTTTAACAGCCCAAAACAATGTATGCAGGAGCCAGAGACGAAGAACGTTGCTGGAAGAAACAGCAAGAAAAAATTAAACGCAGGGCTGATATTAATTCGGTTTTATTACCAAATAATTGTAGGGAGACCAAAGGTTATTTGTCGGCCGTTCATCGACGTTACCATTTATAAGAATCCGACTTTGGTAGATCGAATTAACCGTAATGAACAGAAGTTTTAGCTGCTATAAATCATAATTAGCCGTATCATAACCTATCATCAGTTTTACTTAAATCATTAATACTAGAAAATGTAAAATTAAAAGCCTACGTATGCACATAATATTGCTGAAAATTTAATACAGTTTAAGGTAAACTTTATAGGAAATAGGACATTAAATAATGTTAATAATAATACGACCACGAATTATTAAATTAATTATATTTCTCTTACAGTAGAGTAAAGAAAATAATTTAAAAGTAATATGTTACTAAAACTTGTCTTCATAATATTTTCAAAATAAAATCAGAAATATATTTGACGTATAACATTAATTAAAATAATAAATATCTGTATATATTAAAACAAATAAACAACAAATGAGGAATTAAAATTCCATGAATATATTTTATAATTGTTAATATTCTTGACAAAATCCATTATAACTGTTGATGCACAAATTAATATGTTTATTACGTATATTCTGTTAGTGTTTTATTAAGAAATACATTTACTGATGAAAGCTGGAATAAATTAAAATTAATACCACTGACATTTACAGAAAAATCTGAACCATTTTTCCTTAGAATTACTTTTAGTAAAATAACATGAGGAATAATCAGTTTTTACGCAAGAACAATTTTTCTTAGCTGTTCTTTGTTTACCAAGCATCAAATTAAACAAAAGCTGTTAATAGAACAACTAAAGCAGAATCGAAGAGACGACAAGTTAATATACTGATATATAATAACATATTTTGTCATATTCTGTAATATATATCAACTACTAAAATTATTTCTCCAAAAGCATTATAACATATCTATATTTCATATGTATATCATATATACATATGAAATATATCTTTTGCATCTTATTATAACCCAGAGAAAATATGTATCTGTAGATACTTATTACATAATTGCTAGAATAATGAATATAGCAAGCTTTCACATATCTCAACGATTTTTTGGTTGGTAATTCCAGTGATCGAGACGATAAGACATGGAGCATATTGGCAAACTTAAGTTGTCCATTCTTATGTCGACGTAAATAAAATCGATATAAAAACGTGCTCTTAATACAAATGCTTATTACGTTAACACCTACACTAAAAACCAACAAGTGAAAATTCCAGTTGTTTTCCTAGAAATGTAATTAATATAAATATCCTTTGTCCTTTATCACAATAAGTTTTATGATGCCATAAGTTAATTACTATCGTATTAATCAATACTACCAAAGAAACACCAACTTGTTTTCCACTGACTATAAAATATTAGCTGCTTCAACTGGAAATGTATATATAGCACACAATTTTAGAATTTATGTTTGATAAAACAATATCGGTCCAGTAGTATCCATTGGGTTCCAATTAGGATTCTGTGTTCCCCAAAACCGACTGTTCTGTTTATTGACGTGGTCATTGAGAAGAAAATGGGCTTCATCCCTGATTATTAATTTATACAAAAGATCTTCAATTTCACCAGACAGCCTTAGGATTGCATTACTATACTCAACTCGTTGATTATTTCAATTCAGTTTTCAAAATTCGCCTTAAACTGCGTGCAGAAATGTGTAACTGGGAACCACGTCTTCGAATTAATGTTTCTGGAGACTCTGCAACACTATCGCGCACCAGGGCCACATTTTCAGCGTTACGAGATTTCCGTTGTCTTCCAGAACGAGGCCTGTCTGCTGTCGTCCGGTACTGTCGAAAATTCGCATGTAAACGATAAATTGTGGTTTGGTGAGGCACTGGATGATTAGGATATTTTTTGACACAATTTCTGCTGAGTGGCAATAATGAAGCGATTATTTTCAACAAATATATATATTCATAATAATTTTTTTGTTTATATATTTTAAAGTCTCCTTTTACCAACAATGGATTTATTTGGACTGGGCCTAAAGTTTAATGTGGGCTTAGAAATCATCCCAGAAGACGTCCGGTCTTACCCAGCCTGGTTACTAGCGTAACTGGGATCATTTTCCTTGTCGGATTTCACACTCTTGCCTTAGAATATTCACAAATTTTCAGCAATCACAAAATGTTCCAGCAGGATTCGAACCCGCGGCTATCGCAACAGTAGGAGGACCGTCCCATCGCCTTTACCACTGTGCCACCAAGCCGGCATAATAAAATTTGGACGTCTACACAATACAATGGTTAAAGCGAAACTGAGCTAAACATCACATAATCAAGATGTATAATTAACATAGTAAAAAATACCAAACCGTTCTGCCGTAGATATATTTACTAGATACACTCTTTTCAATATCATTTAGCATACATTATAATATCCAACCAGATTTATAGCCATGGGTTACGCATAGCGTGACTTAAACCATACAATATAAACAAACGTTCGCAAATTTAAACAAATTAAATGTAAATGGGATACAGTAGGACAGATACCAAATTGCTATGTAGATGATCTTGCACTTATTATCTGAATAAATCAAATTATGTTCAAGTTGAGGCACTTTTCGGAATATATAAATGCGTAATAATTTATTTGAATATATAAATAGTATTTTATTGTTGTTTTATACATAATTAAGAGGCTGATAATTAGTAAAGCATATCCACGATGCTAGAGGGTTCTTGATATTATAGAGTAAAGGGTTGCTAAAACCTTTAATATTTTGTTATTGGAATTTCTTCTTGTTGTTAATGTTTGTCTCAGAAGAAGGCGTGGTCTACCATCTTTCCAGTTTATCATCGTTTAACTGTATCTTGGTTCTGGCCAAAGGCTTCGCAATTATTATGAAGGGGATCTTGTGATACTGTTCTCAATTTTTCTTCCTTAAATTCTCAATATATACTACACCCTACAATTATAACTTCAAGCTTAGAACTTTGAAACAATTGCTAATATGAGTTAACTGTAGGTCGTAATAATTAGCGCAATTCATGAAATAATAATTATCACTACATAGTATAAAACAAAGTCGCCTTTTCTGTCCCTAAATCCCTATGTGCGCTTAAATCTTTAAAACTACGCAACGGATTTTGATGCGGTTTTTTTCAATAGATAGAGTGATTCAAGAGGAAGGTTTATATATATAATACATGCATAATATACTAAGGCAACATTGCTAATTTTAGAGGTTTCTAACGTGATGTCGTAAATTAACCTATTTTTTTAGGCTTATTTAGCAATTAGCAAAAACGCTGCCTAACCCTACGAGTTAGATCAAATTAATGTACTACAGTATTGTACACCATAAAAAGGTCTACAAAAAAGTCCGCGATGGTATATGTTTATCTTTTAGGGATAACCCACATTAACCATTTTTATTGTTTACTTTTTACGTGAAAAAATGGCTTATTTACGAAGCTATTTTAAGCAATACGGCATTAATCCTTATCGAATTAAGTACCTTAAATACAGTGTGCAATTAATATAGATCAATATGGTTCCTTACAGCATGTAAATACTGGATCGATTTTAATCATGTTTTCATTGAGTGACATAGGCATATATATTTTATGCCCGTGCAAAGTCGGAGCGGGCCGCTATGTTTTTATATACAACGTTCATATTTTTTCTGTAGTGTATTTAATTTAGTATCAGCATTGCACCCGTGCGAAGCCGGGGCGGGTCGCTAGTAATTAATATATTAGATTGTTATATTACTATTTTCTATATATTGGTTGTTTTATTAGATCTTATATTTAATTATATTCTTATTTATTAATAGACTGTTACTGGTTGTTTCTAAATAGTCTACAATATATTTTCACACACACACACACACACACACATATATATATATATATATATATATATATATATATATATATATATATATATAATAGATTTTTTGTGAAGAATTGATATTTATTTAAATAATGATTGATGTAAATTTTTTTGTAATGTTATTTTAGCTAATAAGAATTTCAGGCAAGAACATTAATAATACATAAATTAATAATATTTTACGCCGTAAATCTAAATTAAAATCAAAAGACTAATAATTGACAACCTAGACAAGATATGTAATGATATTTACACCTCATGCTATTACAGTATCATGCATTTATAGCTCTCTGTGTGTGTAATGACGAAAGAAAGTTGTAAAAAGCTCTCTAAGAATTCTTTTATATCAGAAATAGTTTTTATAACAATTATATGAAAGATAATATCTTTCCGAATTATAAACCAATATGATGATATGAGAATTTATAGAAGAAATAGAATCACATTTTTGTAAGTATTATATGCGCCTGTAAATTGTTTTTCAAAGGATTTTCTTAATTTGATGTTTTACTGTGAAAAATATGTTTTCATTAGTTTTAAAACATCTGGTCAGGCGTTATATATAAAATTGTTATGTGTTTGTTCGTATTCTGGCCGATTTTTCACGTAATTCTTGGTTCAAATTAAACGACTATAGTCGATAGCGATCCCCATTGATGGTTTCATCGAGTAATGCCTTAAAATACTCATTTTAGCTGCCCAGAATACTCTTTGTGTTCGGTGCCAAAATCTCTATTTTAAAGGTCGAAACCTATATTCACGTTTTGAAATGGATAAAGCATGATTACCAAAAACTTCACAGAGATAAAACTTCCCGCAAATGCGATTTGCTCGGTACAAATTCAGCCATTCCCAACACACTGAAAACTTTTTTTGTTTACATTTCGACGAAATAACAGATATTAAATAGAGAAACTCGTAGGTGAGGCTTCAACATTAAGTTAGTTACAGATGTACTCGATGATATTTAATATATATTTAATATAATAGGGCTGAAAAATAAAAAAAGATATAATAAAATATTTATTTAGTAATAAAAATAGGACACTCATTACCAGATTTTTAAATAGAAATATTAATTATTTATTTTATGTAAAAATTCAAATCAGTTAGTCATAGAGCGCTGTCAAAACAAGATTTTTCGATTGATTACCAATGCCTATCGCTATGTAACCAATGAAGAACTGCACGATGACCTGGAAATCAAATGGATTTGCGAAGTTGTGCAGGATTTCGCCTTGAAACACGAAAGAAGATTACTAAATCATACTAACGTGGAAGCAATACAACTGCTGGACAGCGCACAGGATGTCAGGAGATTGAAACCAACAAAACCATACGAACTTGTGTGAACATTATTAGTGTAAACTATAGCTATAAGTTAATAATTAATAAATAATTATAATTTTATAATTGAGGAATACATACTGATGTATTTTCTCGTACTCGTCTTGCTTGTTAATTAATCCAAGCACATAGGAAAAGTAGTAATAAATTAATTGTAATAATAGTAATAATTAAGATTGTACTAAGCGTATCTAATAAAGATGTTATAAAAAAATTATTTTATTTGCATTTAATATTGAAAAATGCTCAACAACAAACAAAAACAGTACAGTTTTTCTTATACTAATTAAGATGTTAAATTCAGATACCTATAAAATAGGCACGATATAACAAAGCTCAGTTATCGTACATTAACATTACAATATCACTATTTCACATACATACGGAATATGTATGGGTAAACATTACTTGTGCAGAAAAACAGTCAGATTCTTTATAATTACAGACATCACAATAGTGCATGTGCATTGTGTGAGAAATCTACGTCAGCGAACAACAAGAATAGTAGATCTTAATTATGTACGAACCAAAAGATAACATATAATATTATACAGAAATAAAATGTTATCTAATTTCTGGTTCTGTTTAAATGCTATGCCATTTTATATCAATGGTTGGAAAATAGATTTACCAATATACGTCAATGTTCGAAGTGTTTCAGTGTATGCCAGCATTGTAACTCAGGATATGAGACTTTAAAGTTATCTAATACTAAAAAACGAATAAACTTTTTATCCAACGTTATATTTGTAGCCAATAACGATATGTGTGATGAGACATAAGTTTTTCATTGACTACCTTGAAAAAGGAAGGACCACCAACAGCGACTATTACATAGAATAACTGGACCGTTTGAAGGACGAAATCGTTGAAAAACAGCCGCATTTTAAGAAAAAGAAAGTGCTGCTTTACTAATACAATGCACCTTGTCACAAGTCAGTAAAACGATGGCGAAAATACATGCATTGAGCTTCGAATTGCTTCCTCATCCACCGTATTCTCCAGATCTGGCACCCAGCGACTATTTCCTGTTCTCAGGTCTCAAAAGAATGCTCGCTGGGAAGAAATTTTTGTCGAATGAAGAGGTGATCGCCGAAATTGAGGCCTATTTTGAAGAAAAGGACAAATCGTACTACAAAATTGGTTTCGAAAAGTTGGAGGGTCGCCATAATCAGTATATCACCCTTCAAGGGAATTATGTTGGATAAAAAAAACTAATTTTGCCAAAAACATATGTTTTACTATGGTGGGCCGGGGACTTTTCAATTGACTTGTTATATATCGACAGTTACTCAGGAAATCAAAAGAATTTCAAGAAGGCATTTAGGCAGACTCTATTCTCATGTCAATGTCAAAAAAATACATCACTTGGATAGCATACGAATTGGACTCAAAAAAATCAAACCATTCGATCTTATAGAGTGTAGTGTAATGAGGTGAATTTAATTTAAAATTACTAGTGTTAATACACAAATATTCTTACACCAAAGACTAAGATAGCTTCTCCTAGATATATACCTAGATTTAAGTTATTGTAAAGACAAATTGTAGGTTAGTCGACAACAACTAGTTTTAATGCAAAACATTTTGAAAATTAAAAAAGAAATATTGTAAAGGATTTCTTAAAATAAGAATTATTTGATGATCTTCCAGAAGCTGGTATTAATGATGTCATTGTTCCTCATAAACCAAAATTAGTAGTAATTGTTAACTGGATACTAATATTAACAAAAAATATAGACAAAAATAGTACTAAAAAATGCAAAAATACCGTTAAAAATAATTATATGTTTACACACAGAACTATTATACTAATATTCAAAATGAGGCAATATCATTAATCATCGTACATTTTTTAAACATGTATATTCTTCGGGATATAGATCAGCCCGACCGCCATCAAGAACGAGAAACGTCAATTCTTATAAACTCGTCTAATTGTAGATTGGAGTACACACCGAAGATACTAAAATAATTATATACCATCATAATTTTAAAAGAAAGAAAAAAAAGAGAGGACTGACTGCTGGACCGCATAGACAGCGGACCCCCTCTAATTACAATCATTGTTAGGGAAGCCGAAAGTGGTCATTATACTTGTTTCACAGAAATTTGCTGCTGCCGCACAACTCGACTCTCCATACCGACATTGGACTATGTTATTTAACTATTTTCTATTTAGAAAAAGTACGACGTACGTTTTCCGATACGTGTGTATTATTTTGTTGTCGGTACTGAGGCGCTGGGGATTTTATTTTGTATCATTATACGAGAGGAATGTTTATATGTAGTACGTTGTTCAATAAGTTCACGTAGTACTACAAGAGATCAACAGGGTATTGCTCAGTTAACATAGCAAGTCTCCTAGGTTATATTTTACTATACACTTTGTTTTGCGATGGCTAAAACAAGCTATTAGTAAAATAGGTGATCTCTCTATGATTGTTAAACGTTCCTACTAACTACAGTGTCCACGGTAGTGTTAACATACACAAAATATGGTAAAACATCATTGGTGGCCTACCATTATAAAACACATTTTTTAACAAAATTAGTTTTCTTTAATCAACATAATTCCCTTCAAGGGTGATACACTGATTATAGCGACCCCCAACTTTTCGATACCATTTTTGTAGTACGATTTGTCCTTTGCTTCAAAATAGGTCTCATTTTCGGCGATCACCTCTTCATTCGACAAAAATTTCTTCCCAGCGAGCATTCTTTTGAGACGTGAGAACAGGAAATAGTCGCTGGGGGCCAGATCTGGAGAATACGGTGGATGAGGAAGCAATTCGAAGCTCAATGCGAGTATTTTGGCCATCGGTTTTACTGACTTGTGACAAGGTGCATTGTCTTAGTGAAGCAGCACTTTCTTTTTCTTAAAATGCGGCTGTTTTTCGACGATTTCGTCCTTTAGACGGTCCAATAACGCTATGTAATAGTCGCTGTTGGTGGTCTTTCCTTTTTCAGGGTATTCAATGAGAATTATTCCATGCGCATCCCAAAATACAGACGCCATAACCTTGACAGCCGACTGTTGCGTTTTCCCACGCTTTGGAGCGGGTTCATTATGTGCAGTCCACTCGGATGACTGGCGATTGGACTTCGGAGTGATATGATGGAGCCGTTTCATCCATTGTCACATATCGATGCAAAAACTCGGGTTTATTACGCTTGATCATCTTCGGACACTGCTCCGAATCATCAACTCATCGTTATCATTCAGTTATTTTTTATTATTTATATAAATATAGTTATAGAGTCAGTACTAGTAGTATATAGTTACTTGCACTTTCATTACCCTGCCTTGGTAATTGTCAGCAACAGATTATAATATTCTCATATTCAAAAAGTTTCATTCAGTCATTGTCAATTTCTGAGTCTTTATTCAAGTCAATAACTATTCTGCAATATATCTAACACTTGTTGCCCAATCTCTGTACCACTATTTCACCACTTATATATTTCTTCTTCAGTATATCTGATGGAGTTCATCCAAACAAAAGATGATATTGCATTGTATTGAATATATTGTTTAGCCTGATGTACTATTGATCATTTTCCACGCCTATTTCTAAAACATAAATTATATAAAAAACGTTTTATTTATATTTATCGAGTAACAATTTAAAATATTTCACTTTTTACGCACAATCAACTGTCCACATCAACCTGTTAGAGTCTTTTCCACGAGTGTAGTATGGTATGGTGTGGTTTATTCTAGTTCTTTAAAAACTGATATGATTCAATCAAAGCGATATTATGATTCATTTCTCCATGGTAGGCGCCATTGAACTTGCAGAAAAACACTAACTCTGTGCTAGTAATGAAACCATTCCTGTTTCCAGCATGAAGAACAATATATTTGCAATGAATTATTATAAAACATGATGACTAACAGAACCTAGTCAAATGTTATTCTAATATTTACCCTCTATTTCTCCGTCAAGTTTTGTTGCCTTTATAATATTTTTATTATCATGTTGTCTTGACTGGCCCAATATTCCATTTTTAAATATTCTCTAAACACATAAATTAAAGTAACAAGGCCTCCTTGCCATTATTATAAGGTTCTAAACATTGTAATCCTCCAAAGGTGACATCTGGAAGCTACATTAAACCTTTTCGTGGATTATCTTTACAGCATTTAAATTCTATGTTTCCCAATAATGTATAATATTTCTTCTATATCCGTCAAAGGGCTGCATATCCATAGTTTATTATGGATAATTTCAAGACTGATTTCAATAACCTGTAATTATAATCACTAATGTTTTGAAAAATGTTGCAAACAATTGACAACCAGGCGAATTTTGTAAGCTGATTTGGTTCGAACCTTTCAGACAAGACTTTCAAAAATAAAATTAGAAGGAAAATACTGTCTGGCAAATTTCAATAGGCAATATATTAAACGTTTTGATGACATGAGTTCAATGATTAGTGATCTAAATGCGTTGAAAACTCAATACAACTGCAACTTGTTGTTAGATCTATTGTTACTATAAAAAAGGACATGTATATTAAATAATAATCTCACAGATAATTATTAAATAACCGTTGCTCAAAATATATTATAAAAAGAAAAATATCAACATCATTATTTATATTAAATATAAACGGTTACAACTAAATTAACGTTGATTATTTGTTAATTATTCTCGAATCCTTGTAGAAACCGCATATTATAGAATCATCGGTAATTTTCTTTGTGGTATCGAAAGCAAAATCTTTCGAAAGTTGGTCGGATAATTTCTTTAATTATTTTAACAACTATCTGTCTATCAGTTAGATCGACGTGCGAAATTATAGACTGTATACTTTCAGAATGTTTAAATAATTTATCTGTCGAATGTGATCTTTCACGTCGCCGTTGCTTTTCCTTCTTTGAGAGAGAAAATAAGACGATATAACCATCTGTCTGTTCATATTGTCGAAATAATTATACATCTAGGTTCGTTTTTATTTAATTCTTGTGTGGGTTTACTATTGACGTTAAATAATTTTTCAAAATGAGCTATTAGATTTGTGTTAAATTTGTATTTAAAAGTAATTATGGGAAATGTTCAAAGAATCGATTACTCGACAAAAATCTGGGAGAAATTTGTTCAGTGTTCACTCAACACGTCTGTGGCGATGTTCCTCAACTCTGCACTGATTACCGCGTCTTAAATTGATGACTTCATTTCTATCATGACCATCGAGAGAAACATGCAGAATTTGCTTTAAGAATTGCATTTGAAAGACCTCAAGCTTACAGATGTCAGACTGTAACAGTGTCCAAGTTTCGAAGCCGTACAAAGGAATGATCTGCTCATAAGGAATCGAACTATGGGGAACCGCTAGCAATTCTAATATATCCATCATACAACGGTACCAAAATAAAATGTTGCGTGCCATTGTTGATGCTCCATACTATGTTTCAAATGAAGTGATACAACGCGATATGCCTCTAGAACCAATAACGAGTGCAATTCAACGGGTTTGTGTGAAGTACTTCGAAAGAGTGTTAATGCATCCCAATGGATTCGTTAATCAGCTAAATATGCGAAATGACGGTGAAGTTCGTATACTAAAGCGTCTAACACCATCCGATCTGATTATTGGACATATATAAACTTTGGAATAAGACTAATTAATTAAAATAGTATTTTATGCACCTATATATAATGTAAACATAACAAATACTTATTGCCCTCTGGGCAGATTGTAGAATAACGTGGAGAGTATTAAATAAAAAAAAAAAAGAGGATTTGGCAAGATACGCATTCAAGAAAGGCTTATTTCAATCTTATTAGATTATTACCTCCTAATAATTTAAAATTAAAATCTATTACTAGAAAAAACCTAAACCTAGGGCATACAAATCTAAGTAAATCTAAATAATAAGATCATTTCTGTTACACCTTGTTACGTTGATATTAGAACAGTATAACAGAACAAAAGAAATTCGATTAACGTGGCTGCGTTTATGTACCTTCGCAGCGATTATGCACAGAGCTAAGAGCCTTTTCTGTACACACGGCCCGAAGGGACAGATCGTTTTTTCTTTTTACGTAACAAGACTAATGTTCCATAATTACATTTTGTATATTATGTTTAACGCTAGCATTTAACTCTCTACCACCCAAAAGATAATGAGTGTTTACATTTTTATTTCGGGATTCTGAACGGCGTACACTTTTCAATTCGTCTTAAATAACAGTAATAATAAAGAGATAACGTTTATTATCTTATAATATATAGATTATTTCTTTGAAATGTTAGATTTAGGCAAGGTTATAGTAATTATAGCAATCGAATAAATTAACAGTAATAAGCAATTGGTTTTATCTAAATTTGCTACAGTTTTAAAATTACAAAATACTTATTTGTACATTTAGTATGTCTTTCTCTAGGATCTCAGTTTTTTGGTTTTATCTTTATAAATATGTTTTATATATTTTCGAAATTTTTATAAATCTTTTGCAGTAACTCAATCTCGATAATTAGCGGGACTAACGAACATATATTGGTTTTTAGTTTTCCTTGTTGGTGGGGTAAAAGTTTCGCTACAATTTCGATTGCGCGCCATCTTGGGTATGTGACGTTTAGCTCAGTTTTGCTTTAACCATTGTATGGTCTAGACGTCCAAATTTTATTATGGATAAATATACGCCACAAGAACGAGCAGAATTAGTAACAATATTTGTCGTTCCATTATTGCCATCAGCGGAAATTGCGTCAAAAATATTCTAATCGTCCAGTGCCTCAAAAAACAACAATTTATCGTTTACATGCGAAGTTTCGACAGTACCGTACGACAGCAGACAGGCCTCGTTCTGGAAGACAACGGATGTCTCGTAACGCTGAAAATTAGGCTCTGGTGCGCGATAGTGTTGCAGAGTCTCCAGAAATATCAGTTCGGAGACGTGATTCCCAGTTACACATTTCTGCACGCAGCTTAAGGTGAATTTCAAAAACTGATTTGAAAAAGTTCTAACAAGTTGAGTACAGTATTCTACATACAGCAATCCTAAGGTTGTCTGGTGAAGTTGAAGATTTTTCTTCTACATTGATAATGAGCGTGAAGCCCATTTTCATCTCAGTGGCCACCAATAAACAGAACAGTCGGTTTTGGGAACATAGAATCCTCAATTAATTCATGAAACATCATAGCATCTACTAAAAACAACTGTATGGTGTGGAATTCATGCCGGAAACATCATTGGTCCCTATTTTTTTGAAAATTATCAAGGTGTTGCAGTTACTGTAACTGCCGAACGGTACTAAGACTTGATTCAAAATAGTCTTGTGCCTGAAATGGAAGAGCAAGGACTAGAGGACCTGTGGTTTCAGCAAGATCGGGTAACAGCACACACAGCTCATTCAACAATTCAATTATTGAATGGCGTCCACGAAGACTAATTTGGCGAAGTGGCGATTTAGCACGGCCAGCCAGATCTCCGGATTTATCAGCATCAGACATTTTCTTATGGGGTTTTTTAAAATAAAAAAATAATGTGAATAAACCCCAAATTATTCAACATCTTAAAGAAGATATTCGTCACAAAATAAAAAAAATTCAGCCTCAGATGTTGCAGCAGGTCATGAAAAATGCCGAAAGTTGCATAGGGAATCGCGGTTACCATTTAGCTGATATAATTTTTCAATCCTAATGGAAAACAAACAACGAAACCAACCTTACTCATCTTTTCTTTGAGCAAAGTTATAGGCAACAAAACGGTAGCGGGACTTTTGTCCTACGTTGCCATTCAAATACTTTTATCTCTAATTCTATCTAATTAAAACATTGCAGAGGTTATATCTATAAAATTTCATTAAAAATGTAAAAGTACATAAAAAAGAAATGTTTTAAATGTACTAAAAGGCAATATTATGTTAGAAATTCGACTCAATCCTGTAGGTAACTCTTCCACTCGTCAAAACTGAATTTGTATGCACAGAAATGTTAATAATAAATAATAAATTCAATCTTATTCAAGTGCGAATTATTGTCTTATGAAAATCCATTCATTCTACTGGAAAACCACAATTCATATATTCATAGTTCTCATTACTTGTTCGCCTTTATTATGCAGATTATTTTAGTTAGAATGTACATTAAAATATCATTAAAATCGTAAACTAAATATATTTTTAGTATGTGAACCAAACCGTTAAAATATGCGATAACAGCTCTCCCTTCGGTCGACCTTACGATAGTGAGTTTCAGCGACTTATTCTTATGGTTTTATCAAAAAATAACAAGTCATTTTCGTGGCCTATGAATTATTCATGAATGGCTTAACTACAAAGTAATGAGGGCTATACGGATCGCATTTTTTTTTCAATAATCTACATGAGCAAGTTGACGTTTAACTGCCTGAGTTTTAGCTAGGAATGTTTTTACATTTTGTGCAATATTTCTGAAATATTAGGAATGTTTTTGGAGCATCATGGTTTTCATCCATCAAGTATCGCCTCCAATTTTTAAATTTTAGTGCTGTATTTTTTGAGTTCCATTTAATGAGTGGCAATTTCTTGCTGAGTTAGGCAATAATCTTCGTGCAGCTGCTACTCCAATTACGCGTCTTTAAACTTCTTCCTGTCTTCCACATGATCTGGCCTGAACTTTTGGAATCATACCCTGACCATTATTTCACGCCGCTATTTTAACTACGCGCTTCAGCAACAGCTTTTCGCAATCGACTATTTAGTGCTATTATTACATTTAAATAGCATTGGGAACTATGGACAGAAAATAGTCGAAACAGTCGATAGTCGCAAAACAATCGATCTAACAAAAAATAGTAAAAAAAATAACGACTGAAAATAATCATTACTACTTCTGTAAAAAGACTTCTTCTGTTTGCCTATTCGTGACAACAGGCGTACACAGATAGTAGCAGAAGAAATAAAATATACAGTGATACCAAGATGACTTGATAAGTAAACACACCATCGAAGGACGCAAGAACTAAACGTAAAAAAGTGGATATGCTCTCGAATGAAAGTAAAATACGTTTCTAAGATATACAATTGTTAATTAGGTGGATTGGGCCTCCAGGGGAATACCACTACATAAAAAACGCGCCTAGAAACTCTACCTCATGGGTGGTGTGGAAAAAGTTCAATGTAAACAAAACAAATCTAACCTAGAAACTATTATACCTGTGTTCTTAATGTTTTGAATTGAACAAATTGAACTAAAACTCAGATTTGATTTGGCAACATTGTAATGTTTCGACGTCGTAAATATCCAAGACGCATTACTAAAAAAATTTTGAATAGACTATACGTATTCCTTCCCGCACTAATTTTGAAAGAGGACGGAGGTCATTGTTTGATTTTCTGTGCTGTACATCAGTTCATTTTAAATAATTTTAAATTGGCAAATGACAAGCGTGAAAAAGAGAACGGAATAATGGAATAAATTTATTATATATATGTAATTCAGTAATATGTAATTTGTATATATGTAATTCGCACGATTAGTTAATTAAGTGATTTATTGAATATATGTTATGGATAAAATACTCAACACGTGTCACGAATTCCCACAAAACAACGGCTATTGAATAAACTATAAAATATTGTTGGGAAGGGTGAAAAACGAGTTCGGTGAAAGCTTCTTGGTACTTTTTTTTGTGTTTACTTATAGCTCTAATTTTCAATTTTTTTTTTCATTATTTCTAACAATATCTATTTTCGACATAATTAAGAAAATTAAAATTTTCGCTTTCGTGAAAATATCTAATATTTACATGTATATTCAATGTAATCGAAGATAAAATAAATTATTAATATAATAATTTGCATCATTAAATAATTCAATCAGTTCTATTTATGTGTGTTTTGTATTGTACAGTGAACAATGCCAACAAAACGTAAAGGGGCCAATTTGAGCTGTGATACAAATAAATCTAGAAGCATTCGAATTAGAAGAGCCTAAAGAATGGACGAACAAGTTCAGGAAGAAAATATTGGAGCGCGTGTGAGAATGGCGCAATTGCGTCAACAACAAAACAAAGAAAGGCTAACAAAAAAAAATTTACGCTGTAGCATTAAGAGATTAATATTATGTAATGAATTAATGATATAAATAATTATTACTTCAAATAAATTATAATAAATTTAAAAAATTAATGTTTGGTGTTATGTTATTTTTATATTCCCTCATTGTTCACTGCGCTCCATGGCTTTTTCACTCATAAATTCTAAAGATATCAACTGAATGTGTACATCATATCATTCACGAATATTTGGGTATGAGAAAGCTCTATGCAAAGTGGATGCCGCGCGAGCTCACTTTTGAACAAAGACAACGACGAGTTGATGATTCGGAGCAGTGTTTGAAGATGATCAAGCGTAATAAACCCGTGTTTTTGCGTCGATATGTGATAGTGGATGAAACATGGCTCCATCATTTCATTCCGAAGTCCAATCGACAGTCATCCGAGTTGACTGCACACCATGAACCCGCTCCAAAGCAAGGGAAAACGCAACAGTCGGCTGGCAAGTTTATGGCGTCTGTATTTTGGGATGCGCATGGAATAATTTTCATTGACTACCTTGAAAAAGGAAGGAGCATCAACAGCAACTATTACATAGCTTTTTTTATTACTCTTTGTGATTCCACAATCTGCCCTATTGGCAATAAGTATTTCTTATGTCTATATAATATAGACATAGCATTATTGGGAATTGAAAAATTTGAAGGACGAAATCGCCGAAAAACGGCCGCATTCGAAGAAAAATAAAGTGCTGCTTCACCAAGACAATGCACCGTGTCACAAGTCAGTGAAAACGATTGCACAAATCCATGAATTGGCCTTCGAATTGCTTCCTCATCCACCGAATTCTCCAGATCTGACAACCAGTGACTATTTCCTGTTCTCAGATCTCAAAAGAGTTTTCACTCATAAATTCAGCCTATTCTATCTTTATTTTCAATTAACTTGGAATCCAAATATGGTTCTCTAAAGCTTTTGACTAAGAAATTAATGACGCTACCTTTATATATTGTATAAAACAATGTTCTATTGACCATCAAAAAATATCATTATATATGACCTTACAGCAATGAATAAATATTGTGCCAATAAATTTTAATAATTTTCTAATGTAGTATTTAAGTATCAAAATTCAAATGCAATCCATCCTATCAACAAAGAACGAATCGGAAGTATCTGCAGGATACTAATACTAATGGAATAGCCCTGAAATTCTGTCTCTTTTCCTTATATTTCGACGATTTTATTATTCCTCAATGCGGCACCGGTTACCATAAGGTATGATTTGAATAAATTAGTTTTTCGGCCAATAAATCAACTCTAATTTTGATGATTTAGTGCGCAATTTCTAAAAGGTCCGCCATGAATTATTCATAAATCTGGTTTGATAACCTTAAGGTTTCCCCGTCGACCAAAAAAAAAAAAACACCACCACAGTTTCTGTTTCGGTAAATACGAATTTAATTATATAGATAAATAACGCTCCTAATACGTTTTCCATGGGTTGTTTTTCTTTTCACTTGATTATTTTGATTACGCGATAATACACTGCTTTGATTAAAATTAATCTAGGGTTTTATAACCTAAATATAATAACGTTTCATTATTTTTAATCTTTATTGCATATATTTTTTTTATAACATCTTTATTAGATACGCTTAGTACAATCTTAATTATTATTATTATTACAATTAATTTATTACTACTCTTCCTATGTGCTTGGATTAATTAGCAAGCAAGACGAGTGCGAGAAAATACATCAGTATGTATTCCTCAATTATAAAATTACAATTATTTATTAATTATTAACTTATAGCTATAGTTTACACTAATAATACACACCAAATGTTCACACAAGTTCGTATGGTTTTGTTCGTTTCAATCTCCTGACATCCTGTGCGCTGTCCAGCAGTTGTATTGCTTCCACGTTAGAATGATTTAGTTATCTTCTTTCGTGTTTCAAGGCGAAATCCTGCACAACTTCGCAAATCCATTTGATTTCCAGGTCATCGTGCAGTTCTTCATTGGTTACATAGCGATAGGCATTGGTAATCAATCGAAGAATCTTGTTTTGACAGCGCTGTATGACTAACTGATTTGAATTTTTAGTGCAACCCCATATTTGCATCCCATAGGTCCAAATTGGCTTTATAATTGTATTATAGATTAACCTCTTTGATTTTAGATCAAGTTGAGATTTATTGCATATATAAAAACAATTTTTTTCCATCAGTCTGGCTGAAACTCTAGAATGCCTTGACCGATATGGCTAAATTTGGTTTTGAAATATTTGTGGAAGTTCAGGAAAGGTTTATATGGTGAAAAAATATGGAATAACAGCGAATAATTACAAAAAATCTATTTTCGCATAGAAAGTGTCCCTGTCACTGTCATTTCTCAGCACTGACCGTATTTTTTATTTCGATATATATGAATTATATTTCCTACCTAGAATTGTTTACTCTGTCTCTTTTTTAATTATATCTTAGATATGACTAGTACCCTCTTAAGTTATAACATTAATTATCAACTGTTGTTTTGTTGTACTGAGTTATTTAGTAACCTTAAATTATGCTTTAAGGCATAATGGACAACTTCGTAAACTCTTTTACCAACTATGGGTTTATCTGGACTGGGCCTAAAGTTTAACGTGGGCTCCGAACCACGGTTCTCGGCATTAAGCCTACCGACTGACGAGTGACCAACTTTAGAGATGATTCCAGAAGACATCCGGTCTTACCCAGCCTGGTTACTGGCGTGATTGGGATCATTTTCCTTGTCGGATTTTACACTCTTGCCTAGAACATTCACAAATTTTAAACAATAACAGACATAAATTTACGACCATGCCCCAGCAGGATTCGAACCCGCGGCTATCACAACAGTAGGAGGACCGTCCTAACGCCTTTACCACTGCGCCACTAAGCCGGCTTAGAATTGTTGTGCGTGGTCTCAGCAGGAAGGCGCTGAGTCATTTCGAGTCTGAGTATCATTGGATAATATAAATGACCATTACAATCACCTGTAAAGAAGATATTCTAATAGGAAAGCATTTCATTGGTCGAGGACTTCATACGCATCACGTGACCAACCGCTGAAGTCACATTCTGATGACCAATTACATTTGAAATAAAACCCAAATGAAATTTTTCAAAATAATTTATTTGAATAGAATTCTATATAAATAGAAATATTATAAAATATCATAAAGTTAAAATATAAATAAAAAATAATGAAATATAAATATTTAAATAAAAAATAATTAAATGAGGATATAAGAACGGCTGCAGTCTAATTAAATACATAAAATATATCCTGGCAAATATAATCAAAATTGTCTATAGCGCTTTTTCCCTTTTTCATATTTCTTTAGTGCTATCAATTTAAATAATATGTATTAAATTTTCTATCTTTTCGTTCCCTCATTTTGAAAGCAGAGCGGCACAGCCGAAAGTCTGTGTCTGTTTATATTTTACTTGCTTGTTCAATGCAAAAATGTATTGAGACAAGTTATAATTCTTTTTACAATGTTATTGTGAAAATTATGGAGCGGATAATTAAAACCGTTAAATTGTATAATATAGGACAGAATGGAGAAAACATACCAAAAAGTAATACTTTAAAGAACAGCGACAAATAAATAAGATGTATAATATATATCAAAATTACTACTCTGCTCTTATTATAGTAAAATCGAGGAGTTAAGGATCTATTAACAATATAATAAGACAACCTCTTGTCTATAAAATCAAGCTCAGCTTGTCGATCTGCAAATTGTATACTACTATTTTGTATTGATGTATTTTTTAACATCTTTGTTGAAAAGGTTATCTCGGTTAAGGAGCCTTAAGCCAAAATATTAATTATAGGTATCTTAACTAATATACATTTATCTCAAGTAAATGAACCCCTTCAAAATGATTAAGTTTTTAATTTATATATATATATATATATATATATATATATATATATATATATACTCTATGGTAGATGTGTAACTTGTTTTACAAGCTCTACCTTAATTACAATTAGGAATAATCCTAATTAAACCGAAAGGGAACTATTTAGATTAACTTTCATGTAACAAAATTTATTTTTTACAGTTTAAAACCCACTCCGAAAGATGGTGTTACCAAACGTCATCGCGAACGACTAAATGCCGAACTAGACACCCTGGCCAGTTTGTTGCCCTTTGAGCAAAATATCCTGTCGAAACTTGACAGACTGTCGATCCTACGCCTTATTTATTTATTAGATTAACCTTATTTAGATTAACTTAACGCCTTATTTAGATTAACTTTCATGTAACAAAATTTATTTTTTACAGTTTAAAACCCACTCCGAAAGATGGTGTTACCAAGAGCAACCCGAGCAAACGTCATCGCGAACGACTAAATGCCGAACTAGACACCCTGGCCAGTTTGTTGCCCTTTGAGCAAAATATCCTGTCGAAACTTGACAGACTGTCCATCCTACGCCTTTCTGTCAGCTACTTACGCACAAAAAGTTATTTTCAAGGTAAGTGATTTCTTAAAATTCCTTAATAACTAATAAATACTTAGTGGTTATAAGACAAAAATAATAGTGTTACACTGATATAACTCTATCTAAATCGCAAATATTTCGTTCGTATTAAAAATTTACCCTGATATAATACATAGAAAACAATAAAACATAAATACAAATAAAAACTACTAGACAGTGAAAAACTAGTTACAATATGTATCATATGAGTATGTTTTTCAATAGAAAAAAACTAGTAGTATTATACTCAAAGACTGTTGATTCTTAATAGATTATTTTTAGAAATTTAGCAATAAAAACTGCACTTGATAACTCGTGATTCTATAGTTTCTAAAATAGCGAACACTTATTCAAGAATCCAATAATAATAATAAAAACTAGTAAAGAACCATATTATACTGTCTTTCCCATGATGAAGCGTTGTGATATATATGGCAAAGATTTCTTCAGGAACAAAAATGAAAAGAGATATCTTGATCCCAAAACTTAACCATCAAGAAGGCGAGATTTTAATGACCGCGGGAGTTTATAATTGAAACAACAGCAACCGATCGTTACGATCGTTAAGCCATGACTAAAACTGGACGTCGGTCGTTTCACGTTTCCTCTCTCTCACTCTCTCTCCACTAATACACATATATCAACCATTTACCAATTTAGTTTACCGAATAAATCTAGAAGGCGTTTTAATAAATTCCCGATCATTTGCATAATGAGTACGCGCATAAAGCATCGCTCGTATGTTTCAAACGGGGAGCCGAACAAACGAACCGAATTCCCAACAGCGTTATAAATAACAATTAGGACATTGAATAAACATCTAAATTTGGTTAGCCTTGTACGATAAAAAAAGAAGAAGATCGTCGTGGGTACTCCATCATTTTCAACAAATTCCGATGGGTTATATTGACTTAAATTACAGTTCAATATTTTTATACTTAGGAAAAGAAAATCGTCATTATTTATTCGAAAAATTAATAGGTATATATTATAAACTAATCATCAATGTAATTGATTTTAATTAAAAAAATATTATCCTTGATTGTTTCCCACATATATTTTTGTATGATTATAATGACATTTTATATTAAATGGTAATTTCTCTTTATAATTAACACCTTTGAATAGATAATGAAATATTTCTTATTTTTATTCAATCTCTTCAAGTACAAAATATTATTATAACAGATACTCTACTGTGAACCAATTCAAATAGTTCACATTAAAAAATGTTTATAATAACGAACGTAATTTAAGGGATTTAAATAATAAAAGATTTAGTAAAATTTTATTTAAATTATTTTATTAAACAAATATCTGAATAGCGATAATTATAATTTAGTTAAAAGAAAAATAATCTGCAAACTTTAATTGGTTTTTTAATTGGTCAGCTTTAATTGGTATTCAACATACTCTCCAATGTATGCGCCAGTAATTTAAGAAGAATTAAAATATCTAGGTATGATAATTCTACCTCTTGCAGCACAATCTGAAACTTGGTTAAAAATTTATATATAGTCTGTTCGAATTTATTTTGTACATAATAGGTCTATTGAAAAGTCCCCGGTCTGACACATAGATGGCGCTACTAAATTTAAATCCATATGTTTTCTAGTTAGCCCTAACCCTCAAAAGATGCGTGTATAAATTTGACAGCTGTCAGAGCATTAGTTTGCGAATTATGGCATTTTGCGTGAAGCAACTTTTGTTATTGTGAAAAAAATGGATAAAAAGGAATTTCGCGTGTTGATAAAATATTGCTTTTTGAAGGAAAGAAATACAGTTGAAGCAAAAACTTGGCTTGACGCCGAGTTTCCGGACACTGCCTCAGGAAAATCAACCATCAAGTATTGGTATGTTAAGTTTAGACGAGGTGAAATGAGCACCGAAGACGATGAACGCAGTAGACGCCCAAAAGAGCCCATTTTGAATGTCCATAAATTGAAATTGAATGAAATAGCAGACACTTTAAAGATATCAACTAAACGTGTACATAATATCATTCACGAATATTTGGGTAGGAGAAAGCTCTGTGCAAAGTGGGTGCCGCGCGAGCTCACTTTTAACCAAAAACAACGACGAGTTGATCATTAGGAGCTGTGTTTGAAGATGATCAAGCGTAATAAACCCGTATTTTTCCGTCGATCTGTGACAGTGAATAAAATCATTTCACTCCGAAGTCCAATCGATACTCATCCGAGTTAACTGCACACGATGAACCCGCTCAAAAGCGTGAGAAAACGCAAACGTCGGCTGGCAAGGTTAAGTCTATATTTTGAGATGCGCGTGGAATAATTTTCATTGACTACCTTTAAAAAGGACGGACCATCAACAGCTATTATTACATAGCGTTATTGAACCATTTGAAAGATGAAATCGCCGAAAAACGGCCGCATTCGAAGAAAAAGAAAGTGCTGCTTCACCAAGACAATGCACCGTGTCACAAGTCAGTGAAAACGATTGCAAAAATCCATGAATTGGGCTTCGAATTGCTTCCTCATCTACCGTATTCTCCAGATCTGACCCCCAACGACTATTTCCTGTTCTCAGATCTCAAAAGAATGCTTAGTGGGAAGAAATTTTCGTCGAATGAAGAGGTCATCGCCGAAACTGAGGCCTATTTTGAAGCAAAGGACAAATCGTACTACAAAAATGGTATCGAAAAGTTGGAGGGTCGCTATAATCAATGTATTACTCTTGAAGGGAATAATGTTGAATAAAAAAACTATTTTTGCCAAAAAATGTGTTTTACTAAATGTAGGCCGGGCTCTTTTCAATTGACCTGTTCGCTCCTGCTCCTGCTGTCCTGCTCATTCGGTTGGAATACATTCTGTGAATAACTCAGCTTTTTCATCATTGCGTCGAACACATTCATTTTAATCATTTTTAATAGGCGGTACTCTAATTTGTCAAATGATGTGAAAATTTTGTTTGTTTCAAATTAATTTGTAAATTAACATTACACTAATCGTATCTAGTCCAATTATATAATAAAAACATTAAAATAATACAACCGTTATCTATATTTATTTGAGGGGTACAAATTAAGCTCTTGGGGTAGGTCAGCGTTGAAACATGATAAAAAAAAACCTGTTACCAACAACGAACTAATAAGCTTTTAACAGTGTCAATATTTATTTCGATTTTCTCAACATCAGCCGATGGCACGTAATGTAGATATTAAGCTGTATCGTGTGTCATCGTGAATCAATTGCGTGATGAAGTACCATCAACTGTTATCGAACATTTATTGACTTCTAAACATGCTTACGAACAAATGATCACTTGACCACTGTATTATTTACATACGAGGTGTGAAGCGATTAGTATCTGATTATTATTTCTGAACAGTTTTCGATTGGATATAAAACGATTCGCATCTAATTTGTTAATTAATTGAAATTAGCCTTTATACCATGATTTATATAAAGAGATATGTTCCATTGAATATATTATTAGCAGTTTTTAAAATGTTTAATATATTACTTTTATTTATATAAATTTTATATAGACAGGTTTAGTAGAGTTTTTTATTTTGTTACGGATAATAAGTGTTTCTTATGATAATTATTATTTCCATGACATATAGAAGATCACTTCGCTACCAGGTGTGTCGGTATCTACTTTCTAGTTTTTTAACAGATTTCGCTAGCAATAAAATATGTAATGTTATGATTTGGTATATATGTCATTTTATTCTAGTGACATTAAACTAATGATGCAGATTATCAATTCTTACAAATTTCTCTTATGATAAATCCAGATGCGGAAATTAAGTTTTGATCGAAATCAAGTAATGAAACGAACTATTGTCCAAGAACTAAGAACGATTCCTTAACAGAAAAACGGTTTTAGTAAAAATATTCAAAAATGCATTGTAATATAGTTATCAGATAAAACATCTGCCAGTAAGCACTCGAGAATTCACGAAACATTCAACGAAGTGGCTATTGTTCACCAGGTCACATAGTAGATTTATAATTTTTGGAAAAAAGCTGCTGGAAGTCATTCTTTGCTGATAGAAACTTACGTAGAACATGCTTCATCCATAATAATATGTGAAACGTGATTTTAACAAATCAAAAAGGCTCAAAACGTTTTCAAATGCAGGATTGCAAGAGTTACTGGATGAAGACTCAACATAAACTCAAAAAGAACTCTCAAAAAAGTTGAATGTTAAATAAAAAGCGGGCCCATCGACTGTAAGGCTACATCGCATTGGTCGTAAGACTATGCTCTATGTCTGATGAAACCAAGTTGAACAGTGAACACTGATCGCTACGGAGAAAAAATTATTAATTTAAACTGTGCATTCATAGATAAACCTCCACAATACGCTCAAAAACAAGATTGCGGCATGACAACGCACCATCTCATACAGCAAAACCAGTCAGTTTAAATCATTTCAATGGGAACTGCACTCTCCACGCTTGGCTCCATCCATGAGCCTCTGTATAAAATAGTTCCTCTAAAAAAATAAATTACTTCGCACTAACACTCCAAATCACACTCGTTATGGGTTCTTTGGGGATATCGCGCTGAATCAGTTTGTTGGACACGTAATATGGGGCATCGACGATGACTCGCAACACTTTATTCTGGAACCTCTGGAGGATCTATATGTTAGACTTGCTAGTAATACCCCACAATTCAATACCATAGGTCCAAATGGACCTAAGTATTGATCTAAGGATAATTTCTATCAGCCAATGTATTTATAAGGTTTAAATATCTTTTTTAAGTGATCAGAAAACCGGCAGTTACTAAAATTAGTGTGATTTTAAACGATATGGCCAATTAAAAAACTTACTAGCATTATAATCAGAATTCAATAGTATGCAAATATGTATGATTGATATTCCTTAAATAAGTGAAAATAATTAATCTCCCATATTTTAAAAACCAGTAATTTATTAATTTAATAGCATAATAGATCTTCGAATGCTTGAATACACGTTCTTCGTCTTTTAATACACATAGACAGTAGAAATTGCTTCAGTATCGACCTAACAGACGGCAATTTTCTCTAAATGTAGAATTGGAGGGCCTTGGCTAACCTTCCGGTTCAGGCGGATAGAACAGGGGGAGCTACACATTATAATTATACAGAAAGAAAGCGCGAGCGCATAGAATAAATCAATGATAGGTTCAATTCTCTGTAATTTAACTAGAAATAGTTGCAAAATGCTCTAGTTCACTGTAAATTGTTCTAAAGGTCAAGATAGAGATAGATTTTTAATTATTTTTTGATATATATTAGAGATTTGATGATTTATTTCACCCCACATACATTTGAAAATTTTTATCTTTTTTTATAAAAGAAGTAACGAAATGTTCGCCTTTTCTCAGTACATATTGTGTATATTTCCAGTATCCTGCTTTTTGCTATCATATACCTTTAAATAATCGTATGTTAATGAAAATTACAAGAATTGCAAATAATCTTAGATAAAATCGAATCAGCATATATAGTTGTACAATTTTGAAATTTTTTGCCATTTTCAATGTTTCTACTGTCTCTAATGTGCGGTTCAACAATTCCAGTTTAATGAAAATCACAAGAATAATAAGAATTTTACGATGAGTCAAATGGTGGTACAGTAGCTTTTTTATCACCTGTACTTTTCAAGTTATCCAATGAAAATATAAGTTTTCAAAATGCCAGTTGATATAATTTTATGTCACGTATCTTGAAAATCATAAATTTTAAAGCATTTTAACGTAAATTTTCGGGTCCTTCACCCTGAAATACTTATATTTTGAGAGTTATGTCCTTATCCGAGCGATTACAAATTTTGACATTTTTTGCCATTTTCAATATTTGGGTTGCCATTTACATTCGAGCAATCATAAGTTAATGAAAATTACAGAACTTATAAAGAATTTTAGACTGAATCGAATGGTAGTATAATAACTGTTATGCAATCTTTAGTATTTTTGTTATACAGTGAAAAGTATATTTTCAAAAAATTTGTGGAATTTTGTTTATGTCACTTATCTTGAAAATTATAAATTCTAAAGAAATTTAACATGAATTTTCCGTTCCTTTACATTTAAATACATATATTTTGAGAGTTTTGTCTTTATCCGAGTGATTACAAATTTTGGCATATTTTCCATACATATAGTCGTGAAAATTTGCGATTTTTTACCATTTTCAATATTTGGGTTGCCATTTCCATTCGAGCAATCATAAGTTAATGAAAATTACAGAACTTATAAAGAATTTTAGACTGAATCGAATGGTAGTATAATAACTGCTATGCAATCTTTAGTGTTCGTTATACAGTAAAAAGTATATTTTCAAAAAATTTGTGGAATTTTGTTTATGTCACTTATCTTGAAAATTATAAATTCTAAAGAAATTTAACATGGATTTTCCGTTCCTTTACATTTAAATACATATATTTTGAGAGTTTTGTCTTTATCCGAGTGATTATAAATTTTGGCATATTTTCCATACATATAGTCGTGAAAATTTGCGATTTTTTACCATTTTCAATATTTGGGTTGCCATTTCCATTCGAGCAATCATAAGTTAATGAAAATTACAGAACTTATAAAGAATTTTAGACTGAATCGAATGGTAGTATAATAACTGCTATGCAATCTTTAGTGTTCGTTATACAGTAAAAAGTATATTTTCAAAAAATTTGTGGAATTTTGTTTATGTCACTTATCTTGAAAATTATAAATTCTAAAGAAATTTAACATGGATTTTCCGTTCCTTTACATTTAAATACATATATTTTGAGAGTTTTGTCTTTATCCGAGTGATTATAAATTTTGGCATATTTTCCATACATATAGTCGTGAAAATTTGCGATTTTTTACCATTTTCAATATTTGGGTTGCCATTTCCATTCGAGCAATCATAAGTTAATGAAAATTACAGAACTTATAAAGAATTTTAGACTGAATCGAATGGTAGTATAATAACTGCTATGCAATCTTTAGTGTTTTTGTTATACAGTGAAAAGTATATTTTCAAAAAATTTGTGGAATTTTGTTTATGTCACTTATCTTGAAAATTATAAATTCTAAAGAAATTTAACATGGATTTTCCGTTCCTTTACATTTAAATACATACATTTTGACAGTTTGTCTTTATCCGAGTGATTATACATTTTGGCATATTTTCCATACATATAGTCGTGAAAATTTGCGATTTTTTACCATTTTCAATATTTGGGTTGCCATTTCCATTCGAGCAATCATAAGTTAATGAAAATTACAGAACTTATAAAGAATTTTAGACTGAATCGAATGGTAGTATAATAACTGTTATGCAATCTTTAGTATTTTTGTTATACAGTGAAAAGTATATTTTCAAAAAATTTGTGGAATTTTGTTTATGTCACTTATCTTGAAAATTATAAATTCTAAAGAAATTTAACATGGATTTTCCGTTCCTTTACATTTAAATACATATATTTTGAGAGTTTTGTCTTTATCCGAGTGATTACAAATTTTGGCATATTTTCCATACATATAGTCGTGAAAATTTGCGATTTTTTACCATTTTCAATATTTGGGTTGCCATTTCCATTCGAGCAATCATAAGTTAATGAAAATTATAGAACTTACAAAGAATTTTAGACTGAATCGAATGGTAGTATAATAACTGCTATGCAATCTTTAGTGTTCGTTATACAGTAAAAAGTATATTTTCAAAAAATTTGTGGAATTTTGTTTATGTCACTTATCTTGAAAATTATAAATTCTAAAGAAATATAACATGGATTTTCCGTTCCTTTACATATAAATTCATATATTTTGAGAGTTTTGTCTTTATCCGAGTGATTACAAATTTTGGCATATTTTCCATACATATAGTCGTGAAAATTTGCGATTTTTTACCATTTTCAATATTTGGGTTGCCATTTCCATTCGAGCAATCATAAGTTAATGAAAATTACAGAACTTATAAAGAATTTTAGACTGAATCGAATGGTAGTATAATAACTGCTATGCAATCTTTAGTGTTTTTG
Source organism: Rhynchophorus ferrugineus (assembly GCF_030347505.1). Classification (NCBI taxonomy): domain Eukaryota; kingdom Metazoa; phylum Arthropoda; class Insecta; order Coleoptera; family Curculionidae; genus Rhynchophorus; species Rhynchophorus ferrugineus. Next base: position 2,979,438 of record NW_027472583.1, on the reverse strand, counting down.
TTATACAGTGAAAAGTATATTTTCAAAAAATTTGTGGAATTTTGTTTATGTCATTTATCTTGAATATTATAAATTCTAAAGAAATTTAACATGGATTTTCCGTTCCTTTACATTTAAATACATACATTTTGACAGTTTGTCTTTATCCGAGTGATTATACATTTTGGCATATTTTCCATACATATAGTCGTGAAAATTTGCGATTTTTTACCATTTTCAATATTTGTGTTGCCATTTCCATTCGAGCAACCATAAGTTAATGAAAATTACAGAACTTATAAAGAATTTTAGACTGAATCGAATGGTAGTATAATAACTGCTATGCAATCTTTAGTGTTTTTGTTATACAGTGAAAGGTATATTTTCAAAAAATTTGTGGAATTTTGTTTATGTCACTTATCTTGAAAATTATAAATTCTAAAGAAATTTAACATGGATTTTCCGTTCCTTTACATTTAAATACATACATTTTGACAGTTTGTCTTTATCCGAGTGATTATACATTTTGGCATATTTTCCATACATATAGTCGTGAAAATTTGCGATTTTTTACCATTTTCAATATTTGTGTTGCCATTTCCATTCGAGCAATCATAAGTTAATGAAAATTACAGAACTTATAAAGAATTTTAGACTGAATCGAATGGTAGTATAATAACTGCTATGCAATCTTTAGTATTTTTGTTATACAGTGAAAAGTATATTTTCAAAAAATTTGTGGAATTTTGTTTATGTCACTTATCTTGAAAATTATAAATTCTAAAGAAATTTAACATGGATTTTCCGTTCCTTTACATTTAAATACATACATTTTGACAGTTTGTCTTTATCCGAGTGATTATACATTTTGGCATATTTTCCATACATATAGTCGTGAAAATTTGCGATTTTTTACCATTTTTAATATTTGTGTTGCCATTTCCATTCGAGCAACCATAAGTTAATGAAAATTACAGAACTTATAAAGAATTTTAGACTGAATCGAATGGTAGTATAATAACTGCTATGCAATCTTTAGTATTTTTGTTATACAGTGAAAAGTATATTTTCAAAAAATTTGTGGAATTTTGTTTATGTCACTTATCTTGAAAATTATAAATTCTAAAGAAATTTAACATGGATTTTCCGTTCCTTTACATTTAAATACATACATTTTGACAGTTTGTCTTTATCCGAGTGATTATAAATTTTGGCATATTTTCCATACATATAGTCGTGAAAATTTGCGATTTTTTACCATTTTCAATATTTGGGTTGCCATTTCCATTCGAGCAATCATAAGTTAATGAAAATTACAGAACTTATAAAGAATTTTAGACTGAATCGAATGGTAGTATAATAACTGCTATGCAATCTTTAGTATTTTTGTTATACAGTGAAAAGTATATTTTCAAAAAATTTGTGGAATTTTGTTTATGTCACTTATCTTGAAAATTATAAATTCTAAAGCTATTTAACATCCATTTTCGATTCTTTTACATTTAAATACATATATTTTGAGTCTTTATCCTGTCTTTATCCGAGTAATTATAAATTTTGGCATATTTTCCATACATATAGTCGTGAAAATTTGCGATTTTTTGCCATTTTCAATATTTAGGTTGCCATTTACATTCGAGCAGTTATAAGTTAATTAAAATTACAGAACTTATAAAGAATTTTAGACTGAATCGAATGGTAGTATAATAACTGCTATGCAATCTTTAGTATTTTTGTTATACAGTGAAAAGTATATTTTCAAAAAATTTGTGGAATTTTGTTTATGTCACTTATCTTGAAAATTATAAATTCTAAAGAAATTTAACATGGATTTTCCGTTCCTTTACATTTAAATACATACATTTTGACAGTTTGTCTTTATCCGAGTGATTATACATTTTGGCATATTTTCCATACATATAGTCGTGAAAATTTGCGATTTTTTACCATTTTCAATATTTGTGTTGCCATTTCCATTCGAGCAACCATAAGTTAATGAAAATTACAGAACTTATAAAGAATTTTAGACTGAATCGAATGGTAGTATAATAACTGCTATGCAATCTTTAGTGTTTTTGTTATACAGTGAAAAGTATATTTTCAAAAAATTTGTGGAATTTTGTTTATGTCACTTATCTTGAAAATTATAAATTCTAAAGAAATTTAACATGGATTTTCCGTTCCTTTACATTTAAATACATACATTTTGACAGTTTGTCTTTATCCGAGTGATTATAAATTTTGGCATATTTTCCATACATATAGTCGTGAAAATTTGCGATTTTTTACCATTTTCAATATTTGGGTTGCCATTTCCATTCGAGCAATCATAAGTTAATGAAAATTACAGAACTTATAAAGAATTTTAGACTGAATCGAATGGTACTATAATAACTGCTATGCAATCTTTAGTGTTTTTGTTATACAGTGAAAGGTATATTTTCAAAAAATTTGTGGAATTTTATTTATGTCACTTATCTTGAAAATTATAAATTCTAAAGCTATTTAACATCCATTTTCGATTCTTTTACATTTAAATACATATATTTTGAGAGTTTTGTCTTTATCCGAGTGATTATAAATTTTGGCATATTTTCCATACATATAGTCGTGAAAATTTGCGATTTTTTGCCATTTTCAATATTTAGGTTGCCATTTACATTCGAGCAGTTATAAGTTAATTAAAATTACAGAACTTATAAAGAATTTTAGACTGAATCGAATGGTAGTATAATAACTGCTATGCAATCTTTAGTGTTTTTGTTATACAGTGAAAAGTATATTTTCAAAAAATTTGTGGAATTTTGTTTATGTCACTTATCTTGAAAATTATAAATTCTAAAGAAATTTAACATGGATTTTCCGTTCCTTTACATTTAAATACATACATTTTGACAGTTTGTCTTTATCCGAGTGATTATACATTTTGGCATATTTTCCATACATATAGTCGTGAAAATTTGCGATTTTTTACCATTTTCAATATTTGTGTTGCCATTTCCATTCGAGCAACCATAAGTTAATGAAAATTACAGAACTTATAAAGAATTTTAGACTGAATCGAATGGTAGTATAATAACTGCTATGCAATCTTTAGTGTTTTTGTTATACAGTGAAAAGTATATTTTCAAAAAATTTGTGGAATTTTGTTTATGTCACTTATCTTGAAAATTATAAATTCTAAAGAAATTTAACATGGATTTTCCGTTCCTTTACATTTAAATACATATATTTTGAGAGTTTGTCTTTATCCGAGTGATTACAAATTTTGGCATATTTTCCATACATATAGTCGTGAAAATTTGCGATTTTTTACCATTTTCAATATTTGGGTTGCCATTTCCATTCGAGCAATCATAAGTTAATGAAAATTACAGAACTTATAAAGAATTTTAGACTGAATCGAATGGTAGTATAATAACTGCTATGCAATCTTTAGTGTTTTTGTTATACAGTGAAAAGTATATTTTCAAAAAATTTGTGGAATTTTGTTTATGTCACTTATCTTGAAAATTATAAATTCTAAAGCTATTTAACATGGATTTTCGATTCCTCTACATTTAAATACATATATTTTGAGAGGTTTGTCTTTATCCGAGTGATTATAAATTTTGGCATATTTTCCATACATATAGTCGTGAAAATTTGCGATTTTTTGCCATTTTCAATATTTAGGTTGCCATTTACATTCGAGCAGTTATAAGTTAATTAAAATTACAGAACTTATAAAGAATTTTAGACTGAATCGAATGGTAGTATAATAACTGCTATGCAATCTTTAGTGTTTTTGTTATACAGTGAAAAGTATATTTTCAAAAAATTTGTGGAATTTTGTTTATGTCACTTATCTTGAAAATTATAAATTCTAAAGAAATTTAACATGGATTTTCCGTTCCTTTACATTTAAATACATACATTTTGACAGTTTGTCTTTATCCGAGTGATTATACATTTTGGCATATTTTCCATACATATAGTCGTGAAAATTTGCGATTTTTTACCATTTTCAATATTTGTGTTGCCATTTCCATTCGAGCAACCATAAGTTAATGAAAATTACAGAACTTATAAAGAATTTTAGACTGAATCGAATGGTAGTATAATAAATGCTATGCAATCTTTAGTGTTTTTGTTATACAGTGAAAAGTATATTTTCAAAAAATTTGTGGAATTTTGTTTATGTCACTTATCTTGAAAATTATAAATTCTAAAGAAATTTAACATGGATTTTCCGTTCCTTTACATTTAAATACATACATTTTGACAGTTTGTCTTTATCCGAGTGATTATAAATTTTGGCATATTTTCCATACATATAGTCGTGAAAATTTGCGATTTTTTACCATTTTCAATATTTGGGTTGCCATTTCCATTCGAGCAATCATAAGTTAATGAAAATTACAGAACTTATAAAGAATTTTAGACTGAATCGAATGGTAGTATAATAACTGCTATGCAATCTTTAGTATTTTTGTTATACAGTGAAAGGTATATTTTCAAAAAATTTATGGAATTTTGTTTATGTCACTTATCTTGAAAATTATAAATTCTAAAGCTATTTAACATGGATTTTCGATTCCTCTACATTTAAATACATATATTTTGAGAGTTTTGTCTTTATCCGAGTGATTATAAATTTTGGCATATTTTCCATACATATAGTCGTGAAAATTTGCGATTTTTTGCCATTTTCAATATTTAGGTTGCCATTTACATTCGAGCAGTTATAAGTTAATTAAAATTACAGAACTTATAAAGAATTTTAGACTGAATCGAATGGTAGTATAATAACTGCTATGCAATCTTTAGTGTTTTTGTTATACAGTGAAAAGTATATTTTCAAAAAATTTGTGGAATTTTGTTTATGTCACTTATCTTGAAAATTATAAATTCTAAAGAAATTTAACATGGATTTTCCGTTCCTTTACATTTAAATACATACATTTTGACAGTTTGTCTTTATCCGAGTGATTATACATTTTGGCATATTTTCCATACATATAGTCGTGAAAATTTGCGATTTTTTACCATTTTCAATATTTGTGTTGCCATTTCCATTCGAGCAACCATAAGTTAATGAAAATTACAGAACTTATAAAGAATTTTAGACTGAATCGAATGGTAGTATAATAACTGCTATGCAATCTTTAGTGTTTTTGTTATACAGTGAAAGGTATATTTTCAAAAAATTTGTGGAATTTTGTTTATGTCACTTATCTTGAAAATTATAAATTCTAAAGAAATTTAACATGGATTTTCCGTTCCTTTACATTTAAATACATACATTTTGACAGTTTGTCTTTATCCGAGTGATTATACATTTTGGCATATTTTCCATACATATAGTCGTGAAAATTTGCGATTTTTTACCATTTTCAATATTTGTGTTGCCATTTCCATTCGAGCAACCATAAGTTAATGAAAATTACAGAACTTATAAAGAATTTTAGACTGAATCGAATGGTAGTATAATAACTGCTATGCAATCTTTAGTGTTTTTGTTATACAGTGAAAGGTATATTTTCAAAAAATTTGTGGAATTTTGTTTATGTCACTTATCTTGAAAATTATAAATTCTAAAGAAATTTAACATGGATTTTCCGTTCCTTTACATTTAAATACATACATTTTGACAGTTTGTCTTTATCCGAGTGATTATACATTTTGGCATATTTTCCATACATATAGTCGTGAAAATTTGCGATTTTTTACCATTTTCAATATTTGTGTTGCCATTTCCATTCGAGCAACCATAAGTTAATGAAAATTACAGAACTTATAAAGAATTTTAGACTGAATCGAATGGTAGTATAATAACTGCTATGCAATCTTTAGTGTTTTTGTTATACAGTGAAAGGTATATTTTCAAAAAATTTGTGGAATTTTGTTTATGTCACTTATCTTGAAAATTATAAATTCTAAAGAAATTTAACATGGATTTTCCGTTCCTTTACATTTAAATACATACATTTTGACAGTTTGTCTTTATCTGAGTGATTATACATTTTGGCATATTTTCCATACATATAGTCGTGAAAATTTGCAATTTTTTACCATTTTCAATATTTGGGTTGCCATTTCCATTCGAGCAATCATAAGTTAATGAAAATTACAGAACTTATAAAGAATTTTAGACTGAATCGAATGGTAGTATAACAACTGTTATGCAATCTATAGTGTTTTTGTTATACAGTGAATAGTATATTTTCAAAAAATTTGTGGAATTTTGTTTATGTCACTTATCTTGAAAATTATAAATTCTAAAGAAATTTAACATGGATTTTCCGTTCCTTTATATTTAAATACATACATTTTTTCAATTTAACATAAATTTTGAGACCTTCGTTTTTATGCCAGAGATTTAAACTAAACGGACACTTTTTCCGTATATATTATTGCAAAAATTAGCGGCTTTTTGACCTTTTTAAACATTTCACCGTTTCCGTCCAAACAACCTGCAATTAAGGAAAATGGCTGATTATACTGATTGAATTGATATTGAAGAATTATACTCTGAATTGAATAATACTGTAATAATTGTTATCCAGCCTTTGGGTTATAAATTATTCATTAAAAATGTATTTTCGAAAAATGAGTGGTTTTCTGTTTATGACAAATATATCTTAAATATTATATATTCTAGAGTAACTTAACGCAGATTTTCGATTCCTTCACCCCATAACAGACATATTGGTAGTGTTCTATCTTTACCTAGATATAAGAAGAAAATCACTATTTCTCAATAAACATAATTTACGATTTTTTTGTTATTTATCGTTATATCCGTTCAAATGAACTCAAGTTAACAAAAGTCGCAGATGTTTTAAAGAATTTTATTTAGTATTAAATAACAATAATAGAATTTTATTCAATTTTTAGTTATACACATGACAAATACCAAGTACACAGAAAAGTCACTAAGTATGCGCTTCTATTATTTTATTCTACTGGCATCAAGCTTCAAAGTTATATGCGGTATATTTTGCAAAAGTAACACCATAATAGATATATACAATAGATATATGTAACACCATAATATATAATATTCATCATTCTGGTTTCCTGGAAACTTACGATGAACATGTTTTAACCTTAAAAACATGTGAGGCGTGATTTCGAAAATTAAAAGTGGTAATTTCGATGTGCAAGATGAGCGACATTCCGCTAGATGCGAAACCGTAAATGTGCCCCAAGGAACAATTAGCAACTGATCAGGGGCAAAAGCAAAAACCGGCCAAGAAGGCGTCGGAAGCTCTTAGATAGGACATATTATCCGACTAATTACTTTTTGTGTCAATATGGCACGCGCTTGCAGAGCAACACTTCACCAATTTCAAAGAAGTTAAAAAATGGCTCGACGAATGGTTTTGCTCAAACAATAACAGATTTTTTGGGATGGCATCCATAAATTGTCTGAAACATAAACAAGAACAATTCCATGAATAAATAAATATTTCTATCTTCTTGACAATTATGTAATTAAAAAAAATTGTAATGACTTTCTGGTACACCTGTATATTTTACAAAAATTGGTCGATTTTCTGTTTATTATTCAGTTATTATGTATATTGATTTATATGATTTATACAATCTCAAGTGTTTTGATGAAATCAATCAATTCGCTGGTAAAGATTGATTTGGCAGTTATTCTAAACAAGTTTGGATGAAAACCGATAACCAATCGGGGCGTCAATGGAGACCGGCGCCATTTTGTCTGTCGGCGGGCGTCGAGCGCCAGACAGAATCGTCATGACAACCAAATACGCTGCTTCGAACATATCCCAATAGTCACCGTAAATTTACTAATGAAAGCGACAGCTCGTCGTAGATTCGGGTTCTGACATAATTTATTTCGTTATAACGAATTATTCATACATATTACAAATAAGACCTGGACAAATGGGCTGGGCTATTCACGTAAAAAAAAAACAACAGGAACGTAATTTATTGCCGGGGGCCGCGAACAAGTGTACATTTTTTTTATTACACATCATTCCATTATAATTATTAAGCAGGAAAAAAGGCGTATATACATCCGTATATTTAATTTCATTAAGTATTTATAATAGACCAATTTAGTAGATTTATTGGTGATTATGAGAAAGGGCAAACCCTTCAGATAATTATGTTAAAACAAAATTTTACCAAGATAAAAAGTACCGTTGTTTCGTCGCTAATTATATAAGCCAACAAAAATGTTCGTTAGAAGTTTTCAATCCTAAAAAGGCATCTGGTCTAGATGACATTTAACCTGGATTATTCAAAGAACTGCCACGAAAAGCAATCATCGTGTTGACATATATATTTAATGCCTGTTAAAGACTGAAGCATGCTCCGGAATGCTTTAAGGTGGCAGTAACAATTATGTTCAAAAAACCTGACAAACCCGCAGAATAAGTCGAATCTTACAGGCCTATTTCGCTGCTACCTGCAATATCAAAGCTATTTGAGAAACAAAACATATTTAAACATGTTAAAAATTTTGTAATAATACCAGATTTCCATTTTGGTTTTCGAAATCGCCATTCAATAATCGATCAAGTGCACAGAGTAACTGCGGCTACTGAAAAAGCATTTGAGGAACAGAAATACTGCCCTGCAATATTCCTGGATGTCTCATAAGCTTTTGATCGGGTTTGACATTTGGGATTAATCTGTAAGATGAGCAAATTGTTACCGCGTAACTATTGTCAATTGCTGGTGTCATATCTTTTCGGAAGAAAAGAAAAAGCGTTCTCGACTTTTAAAACTATTTCGGCTGGAGTTCCACAAGGTAGCGCCTTAGGGCCTCTCTTATATCTGCTCTACACTAGGGCAGTAGAACAAGTACAAGTGGCAGTCAACAAAATCTACAAATGGACGAAAGATTGGAAAAATCAACTTAATAGCTCCAAATCTGTCCAGGTTAATTTTGCATTGCGGCGAAATAATAAAAACTTAATTATATCACTCAATGGATGCCCGATTCCTCAAACAGGGTCAGCTAAATACGTTGGAATCCATTTTGGTAGGTTAAATTGTAGACATCATGTTAGACAAAAAGCAAAACATATTAAAACCTAAATAAAACAACTATACTGGTTAGTCAGAAGATACTCTCAACTTGATCTAAAATCAAAGAGGTTGATTTATAAGACAATCGTAAAATCGTAAATCGTATCGCCAATTTGGACCTATGGAGTGTAAATATGGAGTTGCACTAAAAATTCAAATCAACTAGCCATCCAACGCTGTCAAAACAAGGTACTTCGATTGATTACCAATGCCTATCGCTACGAAACCAACCGAAGAGCTGCACGTTGACCTGGAAATCAAATGGATTTGCGAAGTTATCCAAGATTTCGCCTTGAAACACGAAAGAAAATTAATAAATCATACTAACGTGGAGGCAATACAACTGCTGGACAGCGCGCAGGATATCAGGAGATTGAAGCGAACGAAACCATACGAACTTATATAAAGTGTATACATTTAGTGTAGCTATAAGTTATTATAATTTTATAATTAAGGAATACATATTGATGTATTTTCTCGCACTCGTCTTACTTGCAAATTAATCCAAGTACAAATGAAATGTAGTATAAATCAATTTATAATTAAGATTGTACTAAGATTTTATAACAAAAAAAAGTTTTAAAATCTACGTAAATCTTTTATATTTTTGATGAGTATTTTTACCGTCCAATATTTTGTCCCAACATTTTTAATTAACTACGTCATACAAATTAATTTATTAGACATTAATAGACATGTAAGGCCAATACGGGATTAATATATTAGTATGTATTTCCCAAATTAAAATAAAACTAAAGTGCTTAAGCTAAATTTAAGAATACACTTCACAAGTTCAAGTGGTTTTAGTTCGCTTCAATCTCCTGATTTCCTGCGTATGATTGTTTCTAATTCTGATCTCCTGAGTGTCGTTTTCGCACTATTGCCTCCACGTTGTTGTGATTTAAAAACCTTATTTCATATTATAATCGATGTGTGGCCAAGTGACTACAGTGTGACCATCCAATCACTTCGTATATCCATTTGATTTCGAGGTCATCGTGCGTAATTTATCGTAGGACTTTGTTTTGGGTACGTAGAATTAATAATTGGTTTTATGTCTTAGTGCAACCCTATATTTGAACCCCATATGTCCAAATTGGCTTTATGATTGACTGGTAAACCTATCTCTTTGACTTTAGGTCAAATTGAGAGTATATTCCGACTAACCAGTACATTTGTTTGACTTTGAATCTAATCTGGTCTGCTAGCTGATTTTCTCACAACACGACATCAGAAAAATAGTGAAATTTAATGTATAAAATCACATATTTTTATCTTTCCCCCCAATAATAGCCTTTGTTGTTCTTTGTGAAGTTTTCTATAGTATTCACCCATTATATTGATGGTCCACTCTTACTAATAGCTTTTGTCAGTCTTATTTCTGTTTTGGCTAAAGCATTACCTTTATTCTTCAGTCTCGTTTTCCGAGTTTGCAGAGAAAGTCAAGATTACTGTGCAAGAACTAAATTTAAGACATATTAAGTAACCAATCTTGAAAGTATTCTTATTATTTTCTTACTTACTTACATATATATACATATATAAAAATATTTGTACGAGCTACATCAGCCTTCATAAAGCATCTTTCATAATGCTTGCAACGTGTAACCCAATGAGTTCATGCAAGACGATGAGGTTACATCTGTTGCCCGTAATTTTTGCAACAACACGTCGTTCAATATATTAAATTGTCGACGATCGTCAGTTAGAGTCACAATTTTATTCCATTTTAGCACCTTTTAATCCACTATACCTTATTGATCTCTCAATCTGCACACTGCAGCTATAAACCCTCGATGTTGAAACGAATAAGAATGGCATTTTCAGTCAATTCGTGTGGTAGCAATTAGGCCCGGAGACAAGTAATTGAAAGTTTGAACTATTTAAAAGTTTTTGTGCTGGATCTTCGTTCAGTCAGTCTCGCAATTCACTGTTTTTGAAGTGTCTTCTGTATTTTTACAGTCTGAAGCGTTTTTTTAAGTTTCGTTGTTTCTCTAGGCCTTTCTTCATCGTTAACATCAAAATCACCACATCTAAATTATTGAAATCCAGACCAACTAGCGGGAGATGACAGAGCAACTTTGTTTCTAAAAACATTTGATGAGCTTCGACAGGAGATGTCTTCAAATAAAACTACAAAAATAGTGAATGCAGAAAATGTAATTTTGAGCATTCTGTTCTTAGCTCTATACTAATTGCAAAAATGTTATCTTTTTTATATTTATACTTTGCATTTTCAATATTAGATCACACTGATCAAAAAAAAACACTTAATATATTATATACTATTATAATAAGTTTGTAGTTGGGGAATTTCACATCGCCAAAAAACTCAGTCCTAACTTCTTTAAGTAATACCCACGTCTGTTTTTCAATTGCCATCGCTGATTCACCAGTCTTCGTTGCTTTAAAATTGAAATCAAACATCACTTTACGAGTACCAAACTCAACGAACATTTACAGTCTGTTTTATTAAACCCAGCTTTTTTCTAGCCATGGTTAATGACTCTTTTAGGTGCCTAGTATTGGTTTGGTGCTATTATGGGCTATTTTAAATCTAGATCAATATTGAATCCTTTTACTACTAACCCATAATGTTCAAGATCAAAAAATTTTACCTAAAAAATTAATGGATATTTTATAAATGTTTCTCAATAAATACCTTTTTAAACAGAAAAAATTTCAGAACACATGCAAGCCCTAATAATACAATATTATCAATAGCTAGTCACTACTTTTCCTCATCCGTCATTCATCATTGATATTCTATATAGGTAAGGGAACATGTTATAGTGCTTTTGTTAGGAAATGCTAATTAAAATGAAACTGCTGAGCAGCTAGTCTGGTAAATATGGTCAGGCTCGATTTCTCTTTTTCTTAGAGTGCCCAGCTCAAAATTATTTCATTCCCTATTACACCATCTTCTTTGTCAGATACAAAAATTACCTCATTTCGATATCTTCGAAACTAAGAAAAATATACTATGTGGGACCTCTACATACTATATATAAATGCAACCATAACCATCGGGCATCTTTATGATAAAAGAAATGGCTGAGCCCTCGTAGCTAATCGTTTCCTTTATTTCCTAATGCGTTTTCTATAGTGGGGTCGAAGGATTACTTATTTCGGAACATATATCTGGAGAAAGCGATCCTAAAAGTAGCAATTTCAGGTAGAAATTCGGACTTGGAACGAAAAACCGCGCCGGGGGCATGTGGTATTCTGCGTTCATTCCCAGGGCGAAATTTAACTGCTCCCCATCCAACGAGCTCGGATACATGGAGATAGTGTAACAGACACAACTCGATTTGCTTAAAGTGTGCTTCTTCCGTACATTTGTTTCTCAATCATTTTAGCCATGACGTATATTTACGAAATATGTGGTAAATATAAGAAATTTAAGAAAATATAGAAATAAGTTGAAATAATCTAATAATAACAACCACTGAAGCATTTATATTATTATTAGAAGTTACTATTAATAGTTTTGTATACTTTATGATTATAATCCAATATACCACTAATGTTTTTGTATATTTATATATTATTTGTTATTACTCTTTACTATTTATTTGTCACATTATTAATTAATATGTTTAGTCATTTGGTAGGGATCTAGGATTCCCACTAATTTTAATTCGTCATCATCAATCATTTGGTAAAACTATACACAAACCAATTTTGAAACAGTTTACTAAAAAGTTTTATTATTCAAGATTTCCTCAAAATTTCTTCAAGTAACAAGCCCTGTCATCTTTGTCTCTGTAGATAATGTTGTTTTATCAATCAAAATAAACAGCATGTACAATCAAACAGCCAATGAACGTTATGCAATATTTATGCCGCAATGTTGCCGCATCACATTTGCCTTTTTGTTTATTTTGACTCTAGTACACAAGTAATAATGTAAATGTAACACAATTTATTTGTTTTATAGTACATTTAATGCGTATATTGTAGAACGGCTTAAACTACAGTTACAAAGCATTACAGCCACAATAACATAGTTTGTAGTGTAGATTTGGTTTATTACTATTTTCTTGTAACTTTTTTCCACGCCATCTATGACAATTCTAGGCGTGTTATATTCTACGTAGTGATATCCTCTAGAGACCTAATTAACAATTTTATATCCAAGTAATGTATTTTGCTTTCATTAAAGAGCATATCTCCTTTTTACCTTTAGTTCTTGTTGTCTTCGTTACTGTGTTTCCATCTCACGTTTCTTTGTCATTTTGATGTGAGTATATTTCTGCTTACTCTCTTCTGTTACCGTATTTGTATATTTTTGTTGGCATAACTAAGTTGGGTCTATGATGGACATAATTACTTTAATATCTCCTTCTATGAAGAGGCATTGCCTTAATTTTAAAGTATTTATTTCCTTAATATATTCATTCCCTTTTATAAGATTTCATAGACTTTCAAATATTTAATTGAAATATATGATATTGCTGTTGGCATGAGATATTTTTGGATATATTTGTTTTCAAGGAAATATGGCTTCTTTTAAATAGTATTATATATGAAAACATTGTTCAAGATATTGTCCATTTTATTCGTACCTACAAATATATCAATTCAATTTTTAAGCAATGTTTGAAGCAAATTGGTCTCCAAAAGGAGCTAGTTGCATACGACCTGGCAATCAGTCGTCGTTGATAGCTTTCTCTTATAAATTTCTTTTTTTGAGTTCGGTAGCTCATAATACAGTACACTCTTCCAGTCCCACCAGGTATCAGAGTGAATTTTTTTCTTGGGACACAATTTTGTTAGTGTGTCAAGCTTATGACTTATGATTTTTTCGTAACTTATCGCAGCATGTCTACTGTTCATGACTAAGAACAATACAATATAAGAGCAACCTATTTTCCTAATATTGGAGTAATGTTCATAAATATTCATAAATTGAGCACAAAAAGTCGAGTTTCGACGCATCTAGCTTCAGTTAATGCCATTAACATCAAATTATCTTGCCTCTAATTGATATTAATAAGCTTTTATAAGTTTAAGTAGAAGTTTTTTATACTGGTTTCCACCAGTCAATGATATTCACTCAATTCCTAACAAACTTTTATAAAAGTCCTGAGTGTTCTCTCACTTTCACGTCAAAATCACTTCTGAAGCTTTCAAACCAATGTGGTTTCAAGAATTTCCCTCAAATAAACTTCTCACAGACAACACTTAACTCTAAACACCCTATTAACAATAGAGTCTTCTGTTGCCGAATGTTATACACTTATGCTTACACCCAACGGATATTTTCAGGTTATCAGCTCTCATATTAATGATTGATAAACGTATTTTTATAAAGCTTATAAAATGGGTTCGGAAAAGTCAAGTAAATTAGTTCGCGAACTCTGAAAATTCAAGCTCGTCGATCTCCCTATTCGGTGGTGTACCATCGCGTGCCTGGACTCGCTACAGGATATTTTCCCTGGTCACGCGATCCACCACCGAATTTCTACTTAGTTTATACCCCCGTCCGAACAGAGACAATGGCAAATGACAGTCTTACCGGGTTCCTTTTTTTTTCGTTTTCTTTCTTTTGCCCTCCGATCGAAAGATTATTCAGTTAAAAGCATTAAAAGTTTCGAGGCGAACGAACAAAGGATTTTCAGGAGATGTCGATATTAGCTTAATGGGTTTTCGGTTTTAGCAGTCTGTTTTTCATTCCGCAATTGCAAACGTTGCTATTGGAAAAAAATCAAATTGAATCCAAATTTCGGTTTAAAACGACGGGAAAATAAAACTGGATTGTTCAAATACAGGCCTAAGAGGAAAAAAAATTTCGAATATACATTTCGCGACAAAACTTTAGCACACATCAGATTTTTCCATTTAATCTCTTAATAAGCTTAATTTGTGTTCTATATTTGGCTAACTGTTCCTCGATCAATTTATTATAACTTATAGTACTAGTCTAATATATATAACACTTACTTCAATCAACAGCCTGCGACTTTGTTGAAGTATGCTAGCAAATGCTGTGTATTCAAGTGGTAAACGATTTAACAATGATAATGCCATCCAAGATGAATGAGGACAAGTTAAATCAAGATCGTATTAAATACCTATATAAAGCACTACCGAAGAGACTGGCAGAGGTTGTGAATAATAGAGGAAGATGAACTCTTTATTGATATTTGACATTTTCCTTTTCATGTGTGCTATAGTTTTATGCTTTTTCTGCCATAAATCCCGAGTAAATAACTAATAATTAACTAATAACTGTCCCTGTGTAATGTTTATATGAAACGTACTATATAAAAGCTAAAAATGTTTTTTATTAAGATAATAAATTAAAAATATGTAGTGTGCTTAAATTTTGTTGGGGATAATTCCTCTAAGTTTTAATGCATTTATGTTTACTCTTCGATTCTTGAATCCACTGAGTCTAAAAAGTTACTGTAATAATATGGGTTGACTATTATACCAATATAAAGGTAAAATTCCAAGAAAATTCCTTTTGATTTTCAAAAAACGACGTTGAACTGTAACTTTTAAAACGTCATTTTCGTGATTTTTTTTCAGTATTTTATTCTCTAATCTCTGAATTATTACTATGTAAGACTTAAGTGATGTAAGATGTTCTGTTATTTGTAAACAGACTCAACAATAGAGTTGTATTTTGTTTCTATACGGTATTATTCCCAAACACACAAATGCAAGGTAGTCTGCTCGAATTGTAACAAAAATAATATGAAATTCACCAATACAGCAATAATATCACCATTTATAGCTTCAAATAGCTGAATTAAATTTAATTCAATGCTTGAGATATGCTAAGGGGTGAAGAATAATACTTGTAATAATGATATTTATTTCTAAGTCAATTGAATGTTTTTTATTGCTCTGTTGTATGTTTCAGCACAAAAAGTATAATTGCATTTCTATTTGCTGAGGAGAAAAGTAATTTATTGTTTTCCAAAACGAATTTATTGATATAAATTTAACCATATATTAAAACACTAATCAATGATACATAGGAGTCGAATAAAATGGACCAAACTATCACGTATACACAATATTTATTTATTAATAAGATATTGCTACCATTTGCTTTTAAGACAGCTGTAGTTCTTCACAGAATAGATTCGTTGATTTTGGTTATACTAAACCATCCACCAACCGCTTCAGTGATGTTTAAGATTGAAATCTACTCTTCACTCTCTGCTCTGTAACTTCTCATAACGCCTATAAATCCCCATTCAAATTATGTTGATGTTTAGAAATGTGCTGACCAGTGAAGATATTTGATGATATTTGTTAGATCTAATATATCTGATCACAATAATACATATTACTAACCATAATGACTATATGGACCACATGGAATTCAATTATCAGAATGTTCCAACTATCATAGAGAAGAGACACGCAACAAGACATGAAGAAAGACTCTAATCCCATGTTAACATCGTAGTGCTGCAACTCTTGGATAACATGAAGTAGAACGCAGTCTTAAGAGAACCATACCGTGTAAACGTGTGTAGTCAAATGTTGTAGATAGTAAAAGCACTGAAAAATGAATAATGAATGAGAAACTGTGTAAACTCCTATATGGACCCCTAGATCTAGAATCACTTTAGAAACAAATTTTATGTTAATGGGCAACTAGTAGTAATAATATTTTAATAAATAAAAAAGATATATATTACAAACCTTTATATTAGTAATAACAAAACGCTAGAAAGTTCCTTAAGGGAAATGTTATTAATTCATGTTTATTGATTTAAAAGGAAGTTTTTCTTTCGGGACTATATATATTTAAAAGTCAATATTAATTGAAACTCCAGGGTTATTATATAGACAGAGAAAGAAATCAGCAAAAATAACGTTAAAAGACAGTACGGTAAAGTGCTACTAACTTTAATTTTATTATAAACTAGGTAAGTCACTGGGTCTGCCTATTTTTTTTATTAATCTCTTAGAACGTCAACAACCTGTCCGTAGACAATAAGTATTATTATATGATTTCCGTTATATAATATAACTATCCTAACACGTAGAAGATCACTTTAGTAAGTGATTTGCTGTAGAACTTATCTCACTCTAAGTGTCTATTAATCAGTTCGTATGGTAGTTTGCATTTGAGCCTATGCACTACACTATCATCGCGCACATTTAACTGTTTGGCGAATGCATTGGGATGCATTAATAGTCTTTCAGAGCACTTCGCACTAACTTATGGGTACTAAAGGGATATCGCGCTGAATCAGTTTGTTGGACACGTAATATGGGGACGACTCGCAACACTTTATTCTGGAACCTCTGGAGTATATCTATATTAGATTTCCTACCTAGGTGTACCCCAGTTCAATACTATAGATCCAAATGGGATTAAGTATTGACTCATACAGCAAAACCTTGTTATCTAATGATAATTTAGATTTACGCCCTATCAGCTAATATATTTGGTTTAGTTTAAGCCCAAGATTTTGCGTTTTGTCACTATATGTCTTTTCCATGTTGCCATGTCCATTTCCACATTGTCTGCTTGCAGAAGTTCATGACTATTCAATTTTACTGAGGGACATGTTCTTCTACAAAGGGTGAATGTCATATGGGTAGATTTTGTCTCATTTGCTTTAATACGCCACGTTTTCAACCACAATTCGACTTTGTTAAGATGAAGTTGGAGATTTCTTGTGGCTGATATCGGATCCTCGTGTGATGATAAAACCTCTGTATTTTGTATCAGTGTTTCTTAAGGTTGTTAGGTCAGCTGATATTACAATGGGCCAAGAACAGTGCCCTGCGAAAGACCCGAATATATTGGATGTAGGTCAGTGTATTGGTCACCCTGTTTAACAATAGAATCTGTCTGTGATGTATGATTTCAGCAGTTGAAATTGTATATGAGGCAAAAACTTTTTGAATTTAACATGCAGTCCACTGTGCCACACCTTGTCGAAGGCCTGGGATATATCGAGAAATGCAGCAGAGCAATATTTTTTATCATTTAAGTTTTTGTTAATTTGGTTGGCTAATCAATGTATTTGTCCTGTTGTTTCGTGTTTATTACGGAAGCCAAATTAATGATCTGGAATAATAATTCTCTCTTCGGAAATTATTTTGTGTCCCTTGATGTATAGTTTCTCAAAAAGTTTAGAGATCACAGATAAGAGACTTATAGGATGATAAGAAGGGTCTAAATAAACACCCATATGTCTAGAGACAAAAGTTAGTGGACAACTATCAGTAACAATATATTAATAAATAAAAAAATACATGTTACAGACCATTATATTAGTAATAATAAAACGCTGGAAAGTTTCTTAAAGGAAAATTTCATTAATTCATTTTTATTGATCTAAAAGGACGTTTTTCCTTCGAGACAATATTTAGCTGTCAATTTTAATTGAAACACCAGAGTTATTATAAAGAGATAGAAAGAGAACAGCGAAAATAACGTTTAATCTAATAATTAATGTGTGCTCATTTGTAATGTTTTGTCCCTATAAAACTCGCCGGTTTAAAGGACAACGATACTGATAAAGCAGTTACACGCAATATCTCAATTAATACAGACGTTTCAATAGCATTGCACAATTTATTTCGGCTACATAAACAATCAACGATACATCCTACCTCTAATTGATTTCTCGTGTTGATTGACATAGGCTTCGACAATTTTATGTCGAAATGCAATAGTTTTTACAATTTAATTAAACGTATATTTAATTTAATTTTATGTCGTTTATATAATATATCACTCAGTTTGTTTTTAGGTCAGCAAAGGTGATAACAATCCCATATAATTTCTACTAGTTTCTAGCGAGCCTTAAATGACATTGCTGATACTGATTTACTAATTTTTTTTACTATAGACATTGACACCTCTCAATCGTTGATTGCTTAATTATGGCCTTTGATTTTACCAAAATCCCTATCAATGATTTCTTCACGTAAAAAATACTGTTCCTTCGCATACACACATAGCATTCAAACATTTTAAATACTTTATGTAATTAAAAAAAACAACAATAAGACAGATTAATTATGATTTATTACACTATAGACTTAATTAAAACTTAAGCTATCATTTATTTAAAGAACCCTCCTTTTTTCTATCGAGGGTTTATCGGGACTGTACCTACTGTTTAACGTGGGCTCCGACCACGGTCCTCGGCATTAGGCCTACCGATTGGCCAGTGGGCAACTTCGAGATTTTCTACATCATCGGATCTACAGTCGGATTTTCTACATGATCACATAATCACAAACATAAAATACATCCATACCACATCAGGATTCACCGAATATCGCAACAGTAGGAAAACCGTCCTGTCGCCTTGATCACTACGCCAACCAAGTCGGCTGTCTTTTTATTGAATTATTTAGTCTTCAATTGATTTATTATTTAGTCAGTGTCTTCAATTCGCTTTTTGTGTATTTCCACCATCCATCTGTATTGCTTTCTATGGCTTGAGATTATGATGACTATTTCATTATTTGCAAAATTTCTTCATTTCGTTTTTGCCCTAGAAACCCCTAACACAATTTTGACGAATGTTTACGGTCATAGTCTTGTTGAAAAATGAACATTCCACTAATTAGATTCACTCCAGAGAGAATTACATTTTCCTTATGAATTTTCAGATAATTTTATTCAGTTTTCTATCAATTTTAATCATATTATTATTCATTTTTATCTTATCATTATTCGGACATCACTAAAACATTATGCCACCACCATCATAAGTAAGGGTCTGTACAGTTCGTGCTTTTGAAATCCATTCGTTGACTATTAGATCCAAAAGTGTTAAATTTAGACTCATTCGTCCATAGGAAATTTTTCCAGTTGTTTTTGCGTCAAGTTTTTATGGGGTTAATCCCATTTCAGTCTATTTCTATTATGAGTATTAGTTTGTTTCCGTTTTCGTTTTTGGTGCTACCCAAACACTACCATTACAGTAACATTACAAGAAAGGTATTCTACTGATTTATGGTAAATTTAAGATAAAACTCTACCATTCAAGAGAAATCTTGATCTGCTTGTACAATAAAATTATTCTGAACACTAAACTAATAGAATTTAATTGAAAAAAATTAATATTATATTTTTTCCTTCCCAAATAAGACAGAAGCCGTTACCATTCTCTACAATTGGAAACTTTGCTGTTTTCTTTTCCGATCAATATCCTAACCTCAATATCTCGAATGATATCATTCAACTCCAATCCTATCTATCTATGAGATTGATCTTTTTCTTTAAAATCAGGATCATGAGAAGCTGAATGCTTACTGAGTTCTTCTTCCATATTGTCTTCATATTTTACTGTTATCAATCTGTTTCAGTGCGGAATAAGTCGAATAGTAAATTCAAAATTGACAATCTTAATTTGCTTTATTCCTCAAACAGAATCAGCTAAATACTTTGGCATCCACTTAAGAGATTATAAATTGGTCAATCATAAAGCCAATTTGGACATATCTGGTGCAAGTATGGAGATGAATTGAATTCTAAGCTGCCAAAGCAATGTTCTTCGATTAATTAAAAATTATAGCTACATAACCAACGAAAATATGTACGTAAGTTATCCAAGATTTCGCCGTAAAGCATAAAGTAAGGTTACTAAATAGTAGCAACGTATAAATAATACAGTTACTGGACAACACACAGGAAATCAGAAGATTGAAGTGAACCAAATCACACGTATAGTTTATAGTATAAGTGTCACTTTTAACTTTAGCTTAAATAGTTATATATATTTCGTATTGCTTGTGCAGTGATAAAAGTACAATGGAACAGTGGTAATAATTGAATTTGTAAATTAAGACTGTACTAAGCATATCCAATGTAACAAATAAAGTCTTCACAAAATAGTCACTTGTTTTTCTTTAAAGAAAACGTTCCCAGAAACATTCCAGTGCCATTTTTATGTAACAAATATAGTTCTTTAAATCGTTCAAATGTAAGATAGTTTACACCTATTGTAACAATAAGAATATGAAATTCACCAATAGAGCAATAATAATACCATTAATAACCTCCAAACAGCTGAATTCAATTAAATTTAGTGTTTGAGGTACGCTATGGGGTGAGTAACAATATTTATAGTAATTATGTTAATTTCTAAATCGATTGAATGTCACAAAGAGTTTTCCTTATCCAAGTTGGCATCGATTCGAGTTCGTAAAAGTCGTAAGCATCAACACATTAAGCGAGGAAAGGTCTATTTCTGTTGGCGAGTGTTTTGAACACGAGAAGAGAGTCAGCTGTTCATGCAACAGTCATTTCTGTTCAGTTTCACGCAATTGCGTGATGTAAATCGGCGAAATTGTTGAAATGCTATTCTGCGCTCCTAAGGCATCCTTTCGTGAGCCGGCATCAAGCACGAATACTATACGAATCGCACAATGGTCACAGTTCTGTTTCATTCATAACGATAACTTCAACACATGGCTGGTGTACTATTTTCTATAGATAAAGATATATAATTAATTTTATTGTATTTAATTTGGTGGATTTTCCCTGAAATAAAACGGTTAAAGTTATATTGGGGGTGTCCTTTATATTTCGGGATTGTTCTAAAATGTGCAATTAGCATTTGGGTAGTTTATATAGGTATATTATATAGATATACTAGCGACCCGCCCCGGCTTCGCACAGGTGCAATGCTGATACTAAATTATAATACACTACAGAAAAAATATGAACGTTGTATATAAAAACATAGCGGCCCGCTCCGACTTTGCACGGGCATAAAATATATATGCCTATGTCACTCAATGAAAACATGATTAAAATCGATCCAGTATTTTTGGTTCATTCATTACTGCCCTTGGCCTGCACGCATTAAATTTGGAGTAAAACAATTCCTCTTCCCCTATACTTACTATGAAGATTTCCTGCTATCTTTGGAATATCTAAATTCATACAATTTTTATTACATTACACATTTTTAAACGCAAATTTTAAATTTGTAATATCTCCGAAAATATTTGTTTAATTTACATGCTGTAAGGAACCATATTGATCTATATTAATTGCACACTGTATTTAAGGTACTTAATTCGATAAGGATTAATGCCGTATTGCTTAAAATAGCTTCGTAAATAAGCCATTTTCTCACGTAAAAAGTAAACAATAAAAATGGTTAATGTGGGTTATCCCTAAAAGATAAACATATACCATCGCGGACTTTTTTGTAGAACTTTTTATGATGTACAATACTATAGTACATTAATTTATTCTAACTCGTAGGGTTAGGCATCGTTTTTGCTAATTGCTAAATAAGCCTAAAAAATAGGTTAATTTACGACATCAAGTTAGAAACCTCTAAAATTAGCAATGTTGCCTTAGTATATTATGCATGTATTATACATATAAACCTTCCTCTTGAATCACTCTATCTATTGAAAAAAACCGCATCAAAATCCGTTGCGTAGTTTTAAAGATTTAAGCGCACATAGGGATATAGGGACAAAAAAGGCGACTTTGTTTTATACTATGTAGTGATTAGTATTTGAGTAGTGCATAATTTTATGACATATACACACAATTGAATCACCAACAAAACAAATCTGTCTAATTTGTGGTTCGGCATCGACTTCAATATATAGAACAATAAAATCAATAAACCTTCTTGTTTATATCTCTTATATTTTTTAAAACAGTTCAATTTAAAATTCCATATTAACATGAAATAAATTAAAATATATTAGTGCATATTAATTTCACCAAAGAAAATTAACAAATTGTCCCGCATAGAAATATATTGGAGTGATTCTTGATGTTGACTTAAACTCATGTGAAAGCCACATATTATTTACACAAAATATGAAGAAATCAAACAAGTACAAAATATGTACTAGTAATTTGGTAGATATTCAGCCCTGTCAGTATATAATAAGCCTTTACTTTATCAATGAGTCTTGAAACCAGTGTTGGTTTATAGTGTTACAAATAGTAATTGAAAGGAGCAAGGTCTGGAGGTATGGCGGGTGGAGTAAGTAAAAAAATTCATCAATTCTCTGATTACCTCAAAAAAGAAGGAATTTTTGTCTCGTGTATAGTGCCTGAAGCACGAGAAGACGTTCAAATATCCATCAATAGACAATATATATAAAAGCTACAAAAAATTATGTACTATTAAATATATATGGCTAAGAAAATACATAACGGCACCTGATAACTCACTCGCTAGTCGAAGCAGACGTGGTATCGACACCGGGCGATGGGAATGCTGAGATGTACACCTTTTGGACACAAAGGCCGGCGCCTTGACTGGACATAATATAGTTTCTTAGAGTTTCTCGAAGAGTAACCTGTTGACGTAATTGATAGACGAATGTTATTGTAATCACCGTTGTAACACTTTGTATATTGTCAAGATAGTGACCATTATAATGTTTTGTTGAATATTTGTACTTTATTTACCAAGAAATAAATGTATTTCTTACAGTTGATACCGTTTAAGCCACAGAACATAAAAACAACCAAAGAAAAAACAAGATCGAGAACTCGGGAATTTATCAAGCAAGTGGTTGAAACAATTGAAAAATGTCACCGTCGAAACTGGACCTGTGACACGCCGCGACGATAAATAAAGTAGGCTGGGTGGGCACCGGTCAAAGTCATTCGACAGAATAGCTGACGTAAGGAGTGAACACACGCGTGCCACCAAAACGAGAGTAAAATCAGCTGTTCTAGAACGACCTTCGCATCGTCGAGAGCTCATAGTGTGCCGCTTCACGCAATGGCGTGTGTTTTATTCCTCGAGTTGCACTTGTTCTATCACGCAAACCGCCATAGCACCGGCTCCGAATATCGTGCACCAAGTTTTTTCGTCGTCCTGTCCGTTGCCGTACAATTTCATTCAGGAACGATAAGACTTTCGAGTGATACACCTTAAAATAATATCGAAAACATTCGGCTTGTAACGCAACTGGAAACCGACACAACAATTTTCAACTTACTAATGTTAGTAGTGGTGTTTGGACGTATTAGTATTCAATTCATTCTATAATAGGTCTTCTGTTATTCTAAACGAATATTTGAATAATCCACAGTACCAGATTGATAATATTAGTAGAAACTACCAGTTTTTATATTCATTTTTGTTCTAATATTTGTCTATTTTATTTAATATATACTACTGCTCAAAAGATTATTACAAAAGAAACTTATTCTTAAATGTAGCACAAGCCCTCGATAAGGTTTGGTATAAAGGCCTTGTTCATAAACTACAAAAAATGTTACCTAAGCAACACACCAAACATTTAAAATCATACATTACAACCAGAATGTTTAGAGTCCAACAAGAAGAAGCTTACTCTGCAATAAAAGAAGCTAAAGCAGGTGTACCACAAGGAAGTGTACTCGAAGTGTTCATCTACAATCAGACCGTACCTATAAGTACCTGTAAGTACCTATAACATTAAATAATAATATCATTCCATATAGCAGTAACACTAAATATCTCGAAATGAATCTTGAAGAAGAAGAAAAGAAAATAATAGGAATTGAAATATAGGAAAATGTACGGGCTAATTGGAAGTCTATTCATTTAACATCTACTCTGCGTAGAAGAAAATTCCCATCAGTGATTATGAATAATTGTCGACTTTCCCAAACTGAGGATGCTAAATATCTTGGTATGTATTTAGACCGACGTCTAAGCTGGATTAAGCACATACTTGCTAAAGAAAACCACTTGTATTTAAACTATATCATATATATTAACTTATCGGACGCAAAGTTATTTTTATATCACGAGGTATTACTATACGAATCAATACTTAGGCCTCTTTAGTCATTTGGAATCCTACTCTGGAGTACTGCTACAAAGTCTAATATAACCATCAGACAACGGTTCCATAATCGATGCTCCATACTATATATCTAATGAAGTGTTACATCGCAATATCCTTCTAGAACCCATAACGGATCTAATTAAAGATGTTTGTGTCAAGTACTTTAAAATAGTGTGCGACGTGATAGTGAGATGCGTAGACTAAAACGTTTAACGTCATCAGATCTGGTGATAGGACATATATAGACTTTAGAATAATAATTAGAATAGTACTAACTGATTAAAATAATATTTGATACAGAAGATCACTTAACAAAGTAATTTTCTACAAATCATATATAAAATATGATCATAAGATGATTATTACCCACTGGGCGATTATTGAACTACTAAGAGAAATACCACCACATTATGTTATTTTTTCTATTATTAAAATGCAGTGATATGACAAATTTAAATAGTTTGTAATGAGATTGTAATTATAATTTTATGATAAACTTAAATGTTGGCCAATAAAATGACGATTGACAAGTTTAAATTAAAAAAAAAACAAACTTTTCAACCTATATGTTATACAATTACAAAACCGCATCAATTAATAACATAATTTATGAACCCCTTAAACTATTATGACTCAAAGTAGGCTACTGTCGGTCATTAAATTTTAAGACAACAGACATCGTTCGCCAACTCGATAAAATTTAATATCACTTTTTATAGTTTCGGTAATGACAAGATCGAAACACGATAACTCCACGATGCTACATCAATAACTTTGTGTATATAACAAAAATATATATATAACGTGGCCCGACCTAAGATTTATTGGCACTCGAAAACAAAATAAAAAACACTCAAGAAGTAAAAATGGTTAAAATTTATTGCCTCAGTTTACTTGGCCTTATATTTTGTATCGATAATATCAAGACCAATCGCGTGATTGGGTGTATTACCATCGGGAAAAAAGTCAATTTCTGTTTTTATTAAGAAATACCTGCCTTCTTCGCCGGACGCTAACGAATAGTTTTCGAGTCGACAGAAGCTGAAATATTTGATAGGGAATTTCCTTTAATTGAAATTATATTAATTAATAAAAATTATTTTTAATTTAATTAAGTTGTGGTTTGTAGTAAAAATACTTTCGAGATATTTGGCTATATAGTCTATTCAAAATAGCAGAGAACTAACGTCATCTCAATTGCTGCTGGAGCATAGTCGTAAATTTATGTTTGTAACTGTTTAAAATTTGTGATTGTTCTAGGCTAGAGTATGAAATCCGACAAGGAAAATGATCGCAGTCACGCCAGTAACCAGGCTGGGTAAGACATGATATCTTCTGGGATGATTTCTAAAGTTGGTCACTCTCCAGTCGGTAGGCTTAATGCTGAGGACCGTGGTTCGGAGCCCACATTAAACTTTAGGCCCAGTCCAGATAAACCCATTGTTGGTAAAAGGAGACTTAGATATATATATATATATATATATATATATATATATATATATATATATATCTCCTCTAAATCATCTATGTTGTCCCATGGAGGCTTAATCTACCTAATTAATAATTGTATATCTATGTAATATATCTTATTTTCATTATAAAATATATTTACTTTTTAGTATTTAGTTTTAATTCCCTTCGTTTTGGTGTTTTCTTGTCAATCATTCTGATATCTTTGTATTTCTCCTGTGTACATTTTTCATGATAAAATCATATATAATTTATGCAGTCTCCCGAATATATTTGCCATATCTGCAAAACAGTTAGTATTAAATTTCTCCTCGTAAAATTTTACCAAATGCTCGTATATATTCTGAATATTACAATATAATTTTCTACAGTTATTCTATATTGATATATATACTTACCTTTAGTTGTTTTCACTCTCACGACACTGTCTTGACAGCTCTTGCTTTTATATCCTTTTCATTCATTACTTAATAGAGAGGAAAACGTAATGATTGTTGAGATTTTCTCCACCAATAATAATATAATGATATAATGCCAATAATGTCTATAACAATAACTGATAGTTTCCTCAAATTCTTGGTTCTTGAAAATATTAGTCACTGTATTTATAATTTTGATATATTTGATCTCTGATAGAGGTAACATCAAGCTGATATTGATTCGTCAACCGCTTCGTGTTGGACTATTCCATTTCGGTGAATCGAAAATTATATTATTTTTCATTTTGTGCATTATTTTAGTGACTGTGCCCATACTCTATAGTCCAGCTACACGCCGAAAATGTTTTCCTCCGTTATCTCGTACCTGTTAAGTAACTGAGGGCTCAAATGAATCAAATTATATAATGCCTTCAGCATTTTCAACCACATTAATAAGCAGCGGTTTGAAATTTATCAAGACAAGCAAAGTGGTAAAACAACGTTTGCTGGTTTAAAATCTGCAGTTATTACAACTAATATTTTGAAGAATTTTTGTAGAAGAAGAAGAACTATTGTAGGCTGATTCGGTTACATGTTCGAACATATCATATAGCAGTGCATCTCTTTTTAACTAGAATATAATGAGATAAAAATATGTCTCTTTCTAATGCGATTTACAATTTGCGGCAGGCAATATATTAAACCTCTTGATGACGTTAGTTCACTGTTATTTTGAATAGACTATCCTATGTCTATATCTTACTTATCTTACTATTCTGAAATGACCGCCCAAAGAAGGAACATCGCCAGTTATAAAAAGGAATATGAGTAATGATAATGTTCGATCATAACCTATTTTATAGGTCCTGTTTATATCTTAAAAAAATCTTGCTTAATCAACCATAATTCATTATCGTCCTCTGTCATAGGTTCCTCATATCCCATTCTTACATCTAAAATATATGATTTGGTTCAATTAGAATGGGACTTTAAAATATATCAAAAAAATCAAAACACACAGAAATCAAATCATTTTAAACATATAATACTTTAGATAGTGCTGTTATAATCATCTAAACGAAGAAAAAAAACGTTAAAAATATTTTTTTTATAATAGAAACATAATAACGCATCAAGTCACACCTTAATCTGACCTTCCTAGTTATTTTTTATTATTAAAATGGTAACTTTTAACGAAACAAAAGGTCACGATCACTTCAAACGCAATCTTCACAACTCTTTAAAAAAACCTTTATCAATTAATCGTCTAGGTCAAGATTTATAAGCACCCAAAACAGAAACACACACAGGGCGGTATAAAGAGAGAGAGAGAGAAGGGGGAAAGAGAGAATACGAAGGATAGAAAAACGTTAACAAAAATACTAAAAACAGAAATTGTTTTATTAAATTTATTATGCCATTTTACGTGGCTTTATATTTCGTATCGATAATATCAAAATGGAATTGCGTGATGGAGAATATTATTAAGTATATAAAGTCAATTTCTCATAAAAAATGTCTTACTCGTCAGCCGAAAATCGGTTAAACTTTGTGATTTCTCGACGTTGTTATTTTTTACGACCCTAGCCATTATAATTCATCAAGCTGTTAGACATTATGGGAATATAATTATGGGTAGAACGGTTGGTTACTAGTTCTTTATAATATTTCATTTCTGTGCAAACTGTCGTATATTCTGCCGGCTTAATATCTGTAGATATTTTTAATAATTTGTAAGAGTAATGTGAGCTATACAGTTCCATTCAAAGGAATTGAAACTTGTTTCATAATTTTTAATGTTATAAGGCATCAGTAAGTAAGTAAATGTTAATGCACTCGTTTCAAATTAAAGAAACTATTATTAATATGTTAAAAGATGTTCTCTTTTACAAAATTGTTAGTACGAAGTGTTCGAGTGTATGCATGGTTTATTCGAACTAACAGAATCGCAGAACAATTTCTAAAAGGAAAGTGGTATACAAGACATAGCGAGTCTAAGACGAAAAATGGGACAATTTCAAATAAAAAAAACAGATATATCTAACCCTTATTGATTTGAAACAGATATTTGGAAGAGCAAGAAGATAAACAATATGGGTTATGTTAGAACGAACACAAATTCATTAATAAAAAGGACACATCAAACAAAACTAAAATGTACGGATATACTTATTTATAATATATTATATTATAAATATATATTCATTGCGGATATTCATTCAGAGTCATATTTGCAAAACTATTTATTAAAGATTATCTTAAAAAAAAGTTCTTTCTTCTAATAAAATGTTCAAGCAACAGCATCCTCAGGAATATCAACATCTTTACTTACATAAGTAAACAAGAGTACAGTATGCCGGCTTCGTTGGCGCAGTGATATAGACGACAGGACGGCCCTTATACTGTTGCGATAGTCGCGGGTTCGAATATTGCAGGGGCATGGTCGTAAATTTATGTTTGTGATTGTTTAACATTTGTGGTTGTTCTTAAGCAAGAGTGTAAATTCATACAAGGAAAATGATCCCAGTCACGCCAGTAAGCAGGCTGAGTAAGACCGGATGTCTTCTAGAATGATTTCTAAGTTGGTCACTCGCCAGTCGTTAAGCTTAATGTCGAGGACCGTGGTTCGGAGTCCACGTTAAACTGTAGGTTCAGTCCAGATAAAGCTTCGTTGGTAAAAGGAGACTTTAAAATATACAAAAAATAGAAAACACTATTTAAGCATTTCAGAATAACAAACATAATTTAAATAAACGCATTGAAAAATATCTATAAACAAAGTTTTTCTGAAAAAATTTAATTTTTTTTCCTATAGATATTATTTTTATTTATATAGTATTTCGAGTAATACTATAGATAGATTTTACAATGAAAATATTAGATATTCCTTCACTTAGTCCAAGATTTGATCTATTTTCCATAGATTGTACATATAATTGTGCATTCATTTTAAATCATTCCTATATCTCTTAGATATTTATCTATATGCTCTCACCTTAACACTTCTTATAACATACTATTACAAATTGTTTTTGAACTCCAATATCATCGTTCTGTTATAATAAAAAATACTTTAATTGTTAGGTATTTTTCCTCTAATCCATTAAAACTTTTTCACTTTTATTTGTGCTATAATATGCACAAGTATAATATTTTGCAAACTCACTATGGTCGAGAAGGTTGGTTGATAAATAAATTGTGTAGAAGATCGCTTGAAAACCGACTTTTCTCAATCAATTGCGTTACTTAAATATTTATATAAATACATATAATTGAAACGGATAATATTCGCAAAAGAAAAAATATAAACAATACGAAACTAAAACGGGACAGGCAGCGACGTAAACACGAGACCCCATATAAAATTACGTCTTCTTAACGCAACATGGACCCGATCGTATTTCATAATTTTGACGAAAAGAAATAAAAGGAGTGAAAATATTGCGCTGAAGATGATACAGTTAACATGCCAAGAAAACAGAATAAGATGACCTGGTATGAAGCTACTGCTTTATAAGTTTTTGTTGTCTTTAACAATAAACTGCTAATTTTACTCATAAACGATTAGACAATTTCTGGCAAACCTGAAATTTCTTAAACTCTATTGAGCAAAGTGGCCCCCTTTGATTATTTTGTATCAAAATTAAAATAGTGATAGTGTTAATCTTGTTTTTAAAAGGAGATTTAGAAAGTATATCTGCAAGGAAAAACCTGAGATAGGGTTTCATTTGATTACATTTTAATTACATTGAACAACAGCAACAACAACATATTAATGTTGTATTACGTATATTTTGCGTTACATTTTATTTAATAACTTATTTATTATTTTTAAATTGCAAATACATTTAACGAAATAATTCAAATTAAACGAATTAACATATATTAATATAAATAATACGATACTATATAATTATAAAAAGCTAAAATGAACAAAATAGAAAGCTATTACTAGATAATGTTAATTAAAATTTAAAAATAAGCAAAAACATAAATTAAAATACAAGTATAAAATCCAAAAATTATAAATTTCTATAATATGAATGGTTGGAAATTGGAAGAAGAGGTGAGATAAAGTCAAGGATTTTACTTTACTCGTTCTTTGTTTCTGCAACTACAAAAGCAGTTATTCTTATGAGTGATAACTATAGAACTAGATTTAAGTAGATTTAGAAAGTATATCTGCAAGGAAAAACCTTAGATAGGGTTTCATTTGATTACATTTTAATTACATTCAACAACAGCAATAAAAACATATTAATGTTGTATTACGTATATTTTACATTACATTTTATTTAATAACTTATTTATCATTTTTAAATTGCAAATACATTTAACGAAATAATTCAAATTAAACTAATTAACAAAAAAGTAGTGAAAATACAGAAGGTGTTAAGGTCTAAATGTTAAAATGTTCGCATTCTAGAGATTTTTATTTCTTTTTATTTAATTTTTATATATTTAAAAAAAACTGAAAAAATATAGAGGATTTGAAAAGAAAATCAATTTTTTTTTAATTTTCGATTAGTATAGCAAAAAGCCACTAGATAATTCGAGTACATGCTCCCGGATACACAGGGAGATACAAAGAAAATGTCCACTAAATTTAATATAAGTCGTTTAACCCTTGAGGATATTCTTAAAGGTTTAAACTTTGTGCAAAAAATTTAAACAAATGATTTTTTTTTTAAATTTTTGGTTAATAATGGCCCTTTAAGATAACTTTAATCTATTATAAATAAACTATAGTAATAAGAAAACTAATAAAAATAACTAACTAATTACACCAAATAACACACACTCAAATGTAATCATAATAATATTTTCTATTTGTGGTATGTCACATGTATAGAGTAAGTAAGGAACAGGATCCTGTTACATATGAAGATCACACATTTGGTTATTTGGTTACGGAAGAAGCATCTAGAAAACTGCAACATGCTAATAATAATATAACTATGTGAACCCAGGCAATGGATATCATCATCGAATATGTCGAATAAATCGATGTAATGGAGAATGAAAATCAAACTATTCATATACAAATAATTATGAATAATATTATTATATCATAGAGTATCATTGCGTTGTAGTACACGTCTTTTGGGGTCTTGCATTGTTAAGTAAGCTTCTTGATTAACTCTTAACATCCCGGCTGATATGTAGGAGTTCAAGAATCTAACGCATTGCTTCAGTGATATTTTATTGTGTTTATAATATACATGGAGTTTTAATTCCATTTATCGCAGACTATAGAATATAGAGAGAAGAATATAGATGAACAAACTGTTTAATCTTATACATATTTTAACATCGTATAGTTAAACAGACTAATAAAAAATCTTGATAAATTTAAATTTTCTTTCCCTAAATTCTGTCTGGAAAATCATTAATCTAAATTACAAACATTTCGCACATTTCTCGGGCATCCTTTATCGGACCCCCGGTCGATATTATCATCGTACCCTTTCTTACGAAAATAAACCGTCCTAATTTCCCATTTATATTCCATCAGACTAAGCGATCGACTTTTCTTTTCATCCCCTCCCAGATCCCCCACCGCCTCCCCCCGCCGTTCAGACAACGCCCTTCAACCCGATGAAGAAAAATTGATTAAAGGCAACTTCCTCCCCCGACCCCAACCCGTCTAGCTAACCAACCAGCCGACACTCACACACACGTAGAGACACAAATAAGCGAGCGAGCACGGGAGGTTAGCATTAATAAGAAATCACAGCCTTGCGCATAAATTTGAACCAGTAACATCGCAAAATGGTCGTCCGCGATCAATTCCCTATCTGAAAAATCCACCCCTGGCGTTCAGACTGTTCCCGGACGCTTACATTGTCTGAGCGAGAGCGGAAGGCTCTGAAGTGGATTACGCTCCCGACAAATGGGAGGGAGGCTCGCGGGACTGACGGTAAGGGACCGTCTTGCAGCTCCTATTGATTGGTCGAGGTGATGGTAACAGTACATCATTCCTTTTGTTAAATGTACCAATCACTGGGGCAGAGTGTTGCGAAATTTTTAAAACATAGCGACATTTCACACCATGTCTATAGTCAATTCAAAACAGTAGTGACACGTGTGTAAATATGTATCTGTCTAAAGTTGTAAATTCGTCTTACAGTCAGACAATATTATCCTTTACTTTTCATTCTATTTAAAAAGAGATAGAACGCTGTTAGAGAAGCTCGATCATGTAACCGAAAGAGTCTGCAAAAGTCACAATATAACCTTAAATTCACCAAAAAGAACCCGTGTTTATGCCAAACAGGTGACGAATCAAGATCAGCTTGTTGTTAGCTGTGTCATAGATCAAAAAATTGTTAGTCTGGAAAGTATTCATAAAAAGCCGAAACGTATACAGCTCTTTGAGGGAGAACATACCTTCATACACTGCGGGGTAATATAGGACTTGATGTCTAAGTGGTGTAAAGATAACCCATGAAGAAATTTAATGGAACTTCCAGAGATTGCTTTTGAAATAATACAATTTTTAAAAACATAAAACAAAATCAAGAAAAAATTATATCAATTTATATATTTAAATGAGAAAAATATTTCAAAGTGTCATTAGGTCGCTCGTGGCAAGATGATGATGATAATGTTGATATTTAAGGTGTCAAGACAACAAAAGTTGATGGAAAAAGGTAAATGTTGGAATAACTATCGATTAGGTTTTGTTAGTCATAACATTTATTAATAATTCATTGCAGACATATAGTTCTTCATCCCCTACATATTGCTTGTATTCCTTCAATTTTATCCCAAATATTCTGTAACTTAGGTGGGTTGCTTGATTATTTTTTATTTAATTTTTTTTATCATATTACTGTGCTAATCCATCATCCATTATAATTTGCAGTTCGATTTTTAATCACGTACCTCGAAATCAAAATTATTTTCTTGGAACCTCAACACTTACATTATGAAGTAGTTTATAACGTTAAGCTATTTTGCCCAACTATGAGAAAGTCATTTACACATCGATATTTGTGTACAAAAAAGAATAAAGAATTAAAATGTTGGAACATAAATTTCGTAAATCTATAATACAACAGAGATTATGTAATTTATGTTTCATTGCGAATTATTTTTTTAATTATTTGTGCAAGTGTTTTTTTTTTCTGTTGCGTTAGGAATTTTTGCCGCTGCGCTATAATAATAAACATACCCCGTAGATCACCAGCTAAATTACAAGACTCCAAGTCCGCCAGTCTAAGCCCCATATTCCCAGTTTTCCGTTTATTAATAACATGGAATTATTCGTAATCGCGGTTAGAGAACTAATACGCTACCTCTAATGATAAAATAATTGCGGCCGGATTGGCTTAATCGAGTTACATCTTCTATCGTTTAAAAGATCATCTGATACATTCTGGTTGGGTCTTGCATTTTTATCAGTTGTGTTGTTTCTTCGATATAATCTTTGTATGTTTACATTTTATGTTAATCTCGATAAGTATTTCTTCGGCAATAGATTTCGGATTTTCGAATAAAAAACACAATATCGAAAATCGAAAGTGCATACTTGAGCGTTCCATCATTATCTGCGTCGATATACATTGAATAATTCTATAATAGTAAGTGAAAAACGTTTATTTTATGTAGAAAAATGTTAGATGTTTCGAATTTAACATTTAGATTGATTAGCTATATCGTTATAAGTACTTCGCATTTTTCTATACTTCTTAGAGCTTGACAAAATGGTCAAGCATGTGGCTTTAATTAACATAAAAATTACAAAATACTATCTCACATGAGTTTAAAATATACTTTTAAATAATTCTAAAATGTAACTGTTTTAATTTAAAATTCAAAATACCTATTACAAAATACAATTAGGTGTACAATTAAGGTTATATAAATAAAATAGAATAGATCCAGATTAATATAATTAAAGATGAATTTCCTCTCAAAAACATTAGATTTTTAGTCATCACCCAAATAACATATTGAGGGGGCATGAAAAAAATCTACTAAAAGAAAAAATCTTTGTATAGATCCTGATGAGCTCAAACTTCTGCAACACATCTTTTACGTTTTAATATCATCCAAGGTCGGTAATTTCGTAAACATTTTACTCATATCGTTTAGTGTGCTGCCTAACTCTAACTCTACTAATATATATACTCTAACTAATATATATATATATATATATATATATATATATATATATATATATATATATATATATATATACTAGCTGACCCGATAGACTTCGTCCTGTCAAAAAGATTTGTTTGCGTTGTGAATAAAAAATAATTAAATAAAACATATATAAGGATTGAAAAGTAAGTAATCGCTTTATTGTTAATCATGTGAATCATAATTATTATTATTATTATCATTGTAGTGCTTTGTGGTATACGATGTTTTTTGTTTGATTACCTGGCGCATAGATAAACAAATCTGATGGTTTTCCAACACGGGAACAGGCAACATACAATTGACCATGTGAGAAACATGGGTTTTCTAGATTAATACCACAAACACTTAATGATTGCCCCTGGGACTTGTTTATAGTCATAGCAAAAGCAAGCCGCACTGGAAACTGTAGTCGTTTAAACTCAAATGGCACATCAGTCGGAATCATTGGGATGCGCGGTATGAGAACATCTTCTCCTTTATACTTTCCTTTGAGTATAGTTGCTTCTATCACATTGTTTAGTAATTTTTTTATCGCTAACCGTGTACCGTTGCAAAGACGCGGTTGGTTGATATTTCGCAACATTATAACCACCGATCCAACCTTTAATTGAAGATTGTGAGGTGGCAATCCTGGCAAATCCAGCGAGTTTAAAAATTCCGGTGGATAGTTGACTACATCATCTTGATTAGTAGCCGAATCAACTGATTTATATATCCTCAATTCGCCTGTAATTTGTTCTTGAATTTTGAAATTTAATTCATTTACATCTATGTTTTTTGCAGCCAGTATAGCTCGTTCGCTCAACCAATCATGGTTTCTGTAATTTTGAGAAACATCTGGAAACACCTTCTGAATAAGTTCATCTTTTGATCGAGTTAACTGACAAAAACTTTGAGGAAAGTTAATGCAGCCAGTCAACATGTCTATAGGAAATTTGCCATTACCAATGTCAATGAGTTGTTTAGAGAATATGTTTCCAGATTGGTCATTTTGCAACTCGACACGCATATTCTTGCTTAAATGAAGTACTTTGACATGTTTTCACAAATTGGAGGACTTTAGACATGCATTGAGTTCATCAGCTGGCGTTGATCGTGGAATCACTGGCAATGTTTGACGAAAATCTCCTGCTAATAAAATCATTGCACCACCAAATCGGTTATTATTGCTACGTAGATCTTTTAAGGTTCTGTCTAAAGCCTCCAAAGATTTTTTATGTGCCATCGTGCATTCATCCCAAACAATCAATTTACATTGCTGCAAAACCTTTGCCATTGCAGAGTTCTTCGAAACGTTGCAGGTTGGAGTTTCATTGCTTTGCATATTTAATGGCAATTTTAGTGCTGAATGGGCTGTTCAACCACCTTCAAGCAAAGTTGCTGCGATTCCCGACAAAGCGAGTGCAAGTGCAATTTTATTTTGTGAGCGAATTGCTGCTAATATTAATGAAATCAAAAAAGTTTTTCCTGTACTACCAGGTGCATCTAAGAAGTAAATCCCTCCAGTTTCATCACTTGTTACTTTCATAAGAGTTTCAAATACATACTTCTGTTGTTCATTTAACAGGGGAAGATTTGTTTGAATTAATTCTTTCAAAGCGTTGAGATCATACAGTCTTTCTCGATGCAACTCTTGGTTAAAAGCGTCATGCATTGGACGATTGGGCGCGGTCAGGCCTAATTGAATTAATAGTTTGTTTGACATTATCAAGCAGATGTCCTCAATTGAAATCAATGCTTCATTGTAAATTTCTTCACTGATTTGTATATTTGGATTTCCCATTATATTCCGTATTTGATACAAAATATCATCACACATATAATCTTTGTACTTCATCCACAAATCAATTGGGTTTGATGGGAAGCATGTAGATATGATTATAGAAAACAATGTTCGTATTTGATGAGCATCATTGAGAGTTTGATCCCAATGAGCGTCATTTTCAAGCAATTGCAAACGTTGACAGGCTTCTCTGTAGGATCCACACAATTCACCATCAACAGTTCGTAACTGTTGGAATGATGTTGGGCCACGTACATTGACTAATAGCAGTCGCAAATAAAAACATTCATCATTGCTTGGATGTACTGAATAAATCCGGCCAATCGCATCGGTGGAATATACATCTGTATATCCTGGAACTGGTTTTCCTTGTTTCCGTCGTATAAATCTCCTTGAGGATTGATTCCAGGTATAATATTTTGGCATTTCAGAATATAGCAATGTTTGTGCGAAATCATCGTTTTGGCATGTCTCAAAAAAACTGGTTAATGTAGTAGATGGTGGCTGAGCAGCTCTTTGTACTGCGTTCTGTGCTGTAAAATACACTCTTTGTCCATTTTCTAAATGCACAGCTAAGTGAACAACAGAAGGGTGTCTCTCATGAATAGGAAAAGAAAATATTCGCCAAACTGCTTCGTTACTACTGACATAGCGGCCCATTTGGTATTGGGTAACTTCATCATTAGAATTCTCTGCACCAATTCCAATCACAGCCATATCACTCCCTTTGGTTACATATTTGCAAATGTATTTAATCGATTTCACTGAATGGCAAGATTCAACGTTGATGTGTGCTTTGAATGTCTTTGATAAAATGGGTGAATATGGAACAATCCAACGATTATCTATTTCAATATCTTGTTGATTTAATTTGACAATTGTTGATTTTCCATTGTCTGCTGTCGATCTGCGACGATACAATGGATAACCGTCATTACCAGTAATTGTTTCCGATATTAATGTCCGTGGATATCGTTTTGAACATTTACCATCCATCATACACGGTGAATTTTGATTAAGAGTTCCACAGGGACCATGTATCATGTTTTTGATAACTACCTCATGCAATCCAGGATCTACTTGTACATTAGGGATTTCAGCTGATATCACTGCATCAACTTCATTTGGCCTTATCTTTTCAACCAACCAAATCAAAATGTGTGCATGTGGCAATCCTCGTTTCTGCCACTCCACAGAATACATCCAGCAGCGTGTCTCACCAAACACATTATGTTTTACGATGAAATTCATTAAAGATTTCAACTTTTGTCTAAAGACTCTGGCTGTAATATCATGACGATCAATGGGTGATTGCCCAGGGAATAACTCCTGCTTAATTTCTATCCATTGCAGATTGCATGTAAATGTGATGAACAAATCTGCTGTACCATAATGACGAACATACGACATGGCATCTTGAGCATATTCGTGCATATGCCGAGGGCTTCCGATGTATGTTGCTGGAAGAATAGTCATCCGACCGACATTCTGTGCATTTCCATCAGTATTAATCGCATCTCGAAGGTGAATATACTCTTCAGATCGGAGTTTGGTTTGATTCAACCTGATGAATGTTAATCTCTCCGTTTCAATTTTAACATACATGTCAACAACATATTTGTGATATAATCGCCGACATTTCAATATGTGATTATCTTCATTTTCCCGAATCATTAGGCGGTATGAATAATAGTTCATTGAACTGACTTTTTTGTTGGTTTCAGAACCTGTAAACAGATTTTGTTTTAATAACATTCAAATACATAATATAGTGACTGAGATATTATCGCCATAGCTAAACTAATATTTTAGTTACCTGTAATGGGATTTATCATTTTTATTGATAAATCGTAGCCATCTTCACCTTGCCAAAATATAATGGGATATTGCAGTGCATCATATGAGCGGTGTGTTTCCTTTATACGTTGTAATTGATCATTCCGACGATGTAAAACAATATCACGGGATTCCAAATTTTCTCCAACTACAACGATAGCAACTTCATCAATAGTTGGTGCATTAAAACGTCTTGTATGTTGACCTGCAGGTGTTTTATCAGCTCTGATTACAATTTTGTGATTATCGGATGGCATCAGATCCAGGGCAGTTTTAAACAATATAATCAATTGATTGTGTTGATGAAATAAAGTTTGTAATTGTTCTACAATAGACCTCTTTACTAAATTGTTATGTGCACAACGCAGATCAATTTCTTGTGGTGAATTGCCCATAAAATAAATTTGCAGGAATTTGTTGTCGCTATCTGACACTGGTAACAGTGAACCTGCTCTGTGATATATTTGCCCTTGTATCTGTAAATAAAAAAAATATTATGGTGTGGTATAAATTAATGGATTGTCAGTGATCAAACTTAAATCATATTTGATCTTAAAAAGTATATATTTAGTTTTAACTAATATCTATCAAATATAAAATATAATAAAAGTGTCACTGAAACTGAATCACCATATAATATGATGACTAAGTGATATATTTCGTAATGATTAAGAAATTGAAGATTAGTAACACATCTTAACTTTGGTGACAGAAAATTTTGTTCGCTAAAATAATTATGAGTAACTGCTATAATACATACCTTGAAAGTTGGCATAAAATTTTCCCGAACTGCATTTGTTGCCCCAAATGAAGTCATTTGAAAGCAATTGTTATATTGTTGGATATGTGTCAAAAAGTGTATAGAATCTGTTCCTATTCCTGAAACCAATGAGTACAATGGTTCTGGTGGTGGATCCAATGGTATCAATTTCACTTTACCATTTGCGCAACACAATCCATTGGCTTCGTTTTTGTATTTTAATGCCTTACAGTGTGAGCAAACCAAGTTCATAGAACCAATAACAACACATTGGTAGTTACTGTAGTCAATTGACACATCGTAACTGAAAGCAGCTCGATTCAAACTTGCGCGATTATTAGTTGAATGTCGCGCTCGCGCTTCACGCGTTTGTGATATCCGAATTCTTTCACGTTCATTTCCGTCGTCACGTTCTTGTGCAGTACGATTAGATCGGTAATTAGCTTGGTTTATAGCATTTCTGGTTCTTCTACCTAAATTGCTTCGTCTTATAGGAGGCATATCAAATATAAATTATTTTTTCACTAATCACGAACTAAACAAACACTAACTAACTAAACACTCTGCACAAAACACGATATACGAATTTGTTTCATGTATCAGTTGAAAATTCATCTGTCATCTGTCAAAAGTCATCTGTAACAGACAACTTTTTTTTTTTAATTTGATATGACTTGAACTCAAATCCTTTTAAGCCGTACGAATTGTTTTATTTATTTAAAATTTGGATGTTAAAAATAATAAAACACTGTTGGTAACGCGATTTTTGTTTGACTGATGTAATGACGTGGAAACTGATGCATTTTATCTCCCGTGCCGAAACTAATACAAAAGAAACGCGAGTTTCGGAACGCGACATTAAACTCCTCCAACTATGTATTCTGTGCTCCAACGCACACACGCACATTGTTTTGATAGATATGATCTTTGACGTTAGGAACACACCTACATCGCTTAGACAACAGTGAGTGCTTGTAATTTAATATGAACTTTATACCATAGCAAGCTCAAATTGACTACGTTTTAGTTACAAATCATTTGTATGGGAAAAAGAAAAGGGCTATTTTTAGGGTTTTTCCAGCAATAATTCTAATTTTTCTCGCCGTAAAAACCATCCTTGAACTTCAACGAACATTTTAAAAAAAGATTTGGCCAAATTGGTCCAGGCGTTGTTGAGTTATGCGCTTACTAACACATTTTGCGATTCATTTTTATATATAAGATATATATATATATATATATATATATATATATATATATATATATATATATATATATATATATATATATATATATCGCTACTATTATTGATCCACAAATCCTTTAATAAATTGACTACTTCGATCTTTGGATTAACATATTGTACATTTACCATTAAAATGAATGGATTATCGTACTTTTAAGATGAAAGGAATCTCAAGCCAATACATCATTATTTTTATAAAACAATAATTTATTTACTTATACCTTTATATAATAATGCATTGTATTTTCGTCGTTTGTCCTTAAATAATTAGGGTGTCGTTGATAGTTTTATATTTTGTTTATTTTATCCAGGTCTAT
Organism: Rhynchophorus ferrugineus; assembly: GCF_030347505.1. Classification (NCBI taxonomy): domain Eukaryota; kingdom Metazoa; phylum Arthropoda; class Insecta; order Coleoptera; family Curculionidae; genus Rhynchophorus; species Rhynchophorus ferrugineus. Next base: position 2,938,652 of record NW_027472583.1, on the reverse strand, counting down.
TCTTGTCAGCAAATTTAGTTATTTCATAGTATCACTATATACTGTTCTTACATCTTAGCAGAATGCTGTTTCTATGGTACTAATTTCTTCTTCTTTATTTTATGTGTAAAACAAAATGTCTAATTATTACCTGTTACTACAATTTTTGCTACTATTCTTGATGGACAAACCTTTTAAATGACTTGAGTACTTCTAACACAACAAGAATCATTTTCTTCTCTGTTCTTGTTATAATTACATTTTGGCATATGTTGATACATATTCGATGTCGTTGAAAATGATGTGTTATAACAGCTAACATTCTCACTATAAATAAAATTGATGCTGTTTGGATTTTATAGCTTTTAAAAATATAAACTCACATTCTGCACTTGCCCTCGTTCTTCCATATTAAAACCATGGTATGTTACCACCAAGAATAACACAACAATTTAATTAATATTACTATAGAATTATTAATGTGACACACGATCTATATATTGTAGATTTTTTTGTTGTTTTGACTTGATCGACTATACCAATCGACTCGAAAAGAATGTACCGCCATTAGAAAAGGAAGACAATGTAGTTTATTCTTTTCTATGGTTTATTCTATGCAGGATAGTGCGATAGGAGTAACGTATCCCTAAGACAAACGCTGTAATTCTTTGTGGTAACTAACGCGTTTTATAAGTAGGATGATATCAGGATGCTTATATGCTCCATTTATTTGAGGTGACAGTTTTATAAACTTATTAAATCTTTTCTCCAAGCTCTATTTTAGTTGTGATACAAGTAAAATATAATCTGGTTCGTATGGACATTAATATAGACAGAAGTTTGCCAGTTATAATAACAATTATTAACCTGAAAGTAATCTAAAGCCGCAGTAATTAGTTTGAATATTTCAATGAACTCAACCGAATATTCTGGTTTTATAGGCAAGAGATTTAAGTGTTAGTCAGAAAGTTGCATCTATCATTCTTTTCTACTACCCAAATCATTAATATTTCTGGAGGGAGGAAAATAACTAAATGGGGTGGCCGATGATCCGGGAATATTTCGTGGACTAATACATTATTCGGGTAAATGAACACCAAATAGTATTAATAACACCATTAGTGAAGCATCAAATATTATAAGTCATAAACCACCAGAAAATAAACATAACCATCCAAGCAACAGTATATTTAATCAGTGTGTGATGTTATACAACATTATTTAAAAGATCGATTTTATTTAAAAAAGTATCTAGTAGTTGCATCACTTTTTTTGGAATACCCTAGAGAGTATTGGTGTAAATTTACTGAGGATTTTCCTAAGAACGATTACGAACTAATCTATCAGTTATTTATTCAAAAAATGATTGCAGAACATTAAATGGTACAATACGTCTTCTAAAATTTTTAATAGCAAAAAATCTAGGAAACACGTTGAAGGATACTAAACAATTATTAAAAATCTTGTTAACAACTCCCATGACAACATCAGAGGCCGAAAGGTGTTTCTAAACGCAATCAAAACGTTTCTCAGAACTTGACCGATGATCATTTAAAACCTCTTTCCTATTCTATTTTTTAGAAATAGATAATTTTAAAGGCAAAGGGACTACCAAATTTGCGAACAGAAAAGAACGTAGGATGGACTTACTTTATAAAAATATAGGCTCCGCTACAGAAACAAGAAGAAATCAGAAGCCGCCATCGTGTTTTCACCAGTTTTGCTACATGTGATCAGCTGTTCTGAAGAGTAACATTGTTGTGACTTCAAGTGCATCCATTGTGGTGGATCAGCATCAACTTTTTTTGGCAGTCAAAAGCGCTCTTTATTATCGGCGTCAAAATAATAACTTTTAAAATATCGAAGCCAGTATCCACATGTTGAATTAGATGACCTTCAGCCACCTCTGTCTTCAAGCTGAAATAAAAAAGTAATACCTCCTGGAAATGGGATTTACTGGGAACAAATTCAAACATTTTCAATGCACTGAAAATATGTCTTAACGCTTCAACATGAAATTGGTTACATATCCACCCGTTGCGATTTAATACACAGTAACAGCATCGGTTTTTAATCTTGTTAAAATTAGTTTAACATAATAAACAAAGACAAACTAATGGAATTGCGGGTCGTTAATATTTTTATGATGGATATTAGATCGCTTTCCCGCCCGGACAGGAAAAAAAATGTACGAAATGCGCCCCATAATCGACATGGTGAGTGAGCGAGGGCGTTCGGAGGGTTTATCGGGGTAATTTCGGACGTATTGTCTCGGATCGTTGATTTCATTATTATTTCCACCTGGATAGGCGACCGGTCGCAGCCAGCTGTTGTCTCTCGTAGTCGCCGCCGCCGCCGCGGAGAAGGGTCTCGGTTTCTACGGCCATATATCTCGACCTGGCGCATGTCGGTGACGTACCGGGGTAGTTTATTAGTCAGCAACCCCTGGGGCGCGCGGATTTTATTAGTTTATATGGTGGGCGAAGCCGATTCGTAATTAGTCTCTAGTATTTTGTGGACTGGCCAGTTTTTTTTCCTTTTCCTCTTGTCTTCCTGTTCGAATTTCAACTAAATATTTTTTAATCAAACTGAATTCTTATTAACACTAGCTGATACTCTTAGAATATAAGGTGATATGATCTTTCACCTCTATTGCTCTATTTATATATTGATACATTATGTATGTTCAATGTTCAGTTGATCTATCTAGAAATTATAGATAAAGAAGTTTAATAATATAGTAGAGAAAAGAAATATTATTCAATAACCACATTTTCTAACCTCAAAAAAAAACCTCTATAATAAAAGGTCAATTGAAAAGTCCCGGCCCACCATAGTAAAACACATGTTTTGGCAAAATTAGTTTTTCTTATTCAACATAATTCTCTTCAAGGGTGATACACTGATTATAGTGACCCTCCAAGTTTTCGATGCCATTTTTATAATACGATTGCTTCAAAATAGGCCTCAGTTTCGGCAATCACCTCTTCATTCGACGAAAATATCTTCCCAGTGAGCATTCTTTTGAGATCTGAGAACACTAAATAGTCGCTGGGGCGCAGATCTGGAGAATACGGTGGATGAGGAAGCAACTAGAAGCCCAATTCATGGATTTTTGCCATCGTTTTCAATGACTTGTGACACGGTGCATTGTCTTGGTGAAGCAGCACTTTCTTTTTCTTCAAATGCGGCCGTTCTTTGGCGATTTCGTCCTTCAAACGATCCAACAACGCTATATAATAGTCGCTGTTGACGGTCCTTCCTTTTTCAAGGTAGTCAATGAAAATTATTCAATCCGCATCCCAAAATACAGACGCCATAACCTTGCCAGCCCACTGTTGCGTTTTCCCAAGCTTTGGAGCGGGTTCATCCTGTGCGGTCCACTCGGATAACTGTCGATTGGACTTCGGAATGAAATGATGGAGCCACGTTTCATCCATTGTCACATATCGACTCAAAAACGCCTGTTTATTACGCTTGATCATGTTCAAACACTGCTTCGAACCATCAACACGTCGTTGTTTTTGGTCAAAAGTGAGCTCGAGCGACACCCACTTAGCACAGAGCTTTCTGATACCTCATCTCATTCATACCATATGATGTACACGTTCATCTTTAAAGTGTTTGCTATTTCATTCAATTTCAATTTACAGTCATTCAAAATCATTTTGTGGATTTTTTTAATGTTCTCGTCGGTAACAATCTCTTTTGGGCGTCCACTGCGTATATCTGTATCTTCATTCTACCACGTCTAAACTAAGCATACCAGTCGTTGATGGTTGATTTTCTTGGGGCAGTGTCCGGAAACTCGGCATCAAGCCAAGTTTTTGCTTCAACAGTATTTTTTCCGTTCAAAAAGCAATATTTTACTTTATTTAAGAGGACTTTGTACAGATAGAAACAAGTAGTAATCAACAGAGCAGGGTCAGACAGGGCAAGGTTCGGTTTATGCATGAAACAAAACTTTCCAGGCAATCTCCCTCAATTTTTGTTACCAAGTCACTAAAGATGAGTATAACCTAATGTTACAATTAACATGACTTAACATCCTTGGAGTCAATAAGGCATTCGTAATCATTTGTAGAGCTTCTACGATCCTGAACGAAGATTTTGCTTGGTACATTATTATTTCAAAAGTGATGCACAAAGAAAGACTCAATGTGATACGTTTTTTAATGTTACTTCATGTATCGAACTTGAGTTGCTATCTTATGGTGTCTTATATAGATGGTTCGAAGCCGTTTTATAGTCAATACTTAGTTTTGTAGAGATGTCGCGATGTTCCTCGTTATATTTAAGAATTTCACAAATATTTTCTACGATTAGAACACCAGTGCTCTTCATCTTCATCCTTGTATCATCTCTTCATCCTTATTTGAGTCTTCCTTGAAATTTTCGGAATTTTAGAAATCGACAATTTTAGATAAACTGTAGATATTTGGGAACTATCTTCTAAGCACCTATCATGATTTAATGTCAATCGAGGCAAAACTAATAAAACAAATTCATATTATTTAAAATATTTTCTATTTATTTCTTGTATTGCATATTTATGTCATTGTCACATCATTTTACCAAACATTTACCGTTATATTACCAACGTTATAAAATATAACTAGAACCGTTTCGTTAATAGTCTTCATTGATCAGAAAAGATTTCCTCGACCGATGTTGAAACAAAACTTGATTCTCAGCAGGAAACGGTAACGTTTTAATGGTGCCACGTGACCGTCTGCAGGATATAATAGCTGTGCGAGCCCCTCTTCGACATCGACCAAATCACTACCGGTCACCGTTCCGTCCCACCGAAATTAATGGCCGAAGGTGAACTGAGAAATTGTAATTTATCGCACTGCCAGTATAATCGCAGCTCTCCGTTTGTGATTCATATATTCGTTCGATTCGTATTTGATCAGTTGATGAAATATCACAGTTTTAATAGGCGCTGACTGATATTAATATAAGTGTTGATGAATGGTGGTTGCAATTTCATTGTTCGTGTCGCAATTTAAAAGGCTACGCCATATATTTTATGTCAGGACGCTTTTTTCTGATGATTATTAGATTGCCTATTATCTTAGCCTTACTCGATCAGTTCACTGTTTAGTTTGAGAAATATAAATCTGGAAAAAGGTAATTTTGGTTTTTCCTAATAATAGCATCATTTCTCTAGTGGTACTTATTCAAAGAAGTCATATTTTAATGCATTTGAAAGAAAGCAGTTCAAAGTAACATCCTAGATGTAACGGTCAAGACAATGATGTATAGGCTCGTCAAAAGTTATATGGTGTTGATGTTGTTATATGATTTTTTTTTATTATTTATTACTAGCGACCCGCCCCGACTTCGCACGGGTGCAATGCTGATACTAAATTAAATACACTACAGAAAAAATATGAACGTTGTATATAAAAACATAGCGGCCCGCTCCGACTTTGCACGGGCATAAAATATATATGCCTATGTCACTCAATGAAAACATGATTAAAATCGATCCAGTATTTTTGGTTCATTCATTACTGCCCTTGGCCTGCACGCATTAAATTTGGAGTAAAACAATTCCTCTTCCCCTATACTTACTATGAAGATTTCCTGCTATGTTTGGAATATCTAAATTCATACAATTTTTATTACATTACACATTTTTAAACGCAAATTTTAAATTTGTAATATCTCCGAAAATATTTGTTTAATTTACTTGCTGTAAGGAACCATATTGATCTATATTAATTGCACACTGTATTTAAGGTACTTAATTCGATAAGGATTAATGCCGTATTGCTTAAAATAGCTTCGTAAATAAGCCATTTTCTCACGTAAAAAGTAAACAATAAAAATGGTTAATGTGGGTTATCCCTAAAAGATAAACATATACCATCGCGGACTTTTTTGTAGACCTTTTTATGGTGTACAATACTGTAGTACATTAATTTGATCTAACTCGTAGGGTTAGGCAGCGTTTTTGCTAATTGCTAAATAAGCCTAAAAAAATAGGTTAATTTACGACATCATGTTAGAAACCTCTGAAATTAACAATGTTGTCTTAGTATATTATGCATGTATTATACATATAAACCTTCCTCTTGAATCACTCTATCTATTGAAAAAAACCGCATCAAAATCCGTTGCGTAGTTTTAAAGATTTAAGCGCGCATAGGGATATAGGGACAGAAAAGGCGACTTTGTTTTATACTATGTAGTGATAGAAATCTAGTAAATTATTACTAATAAGCTATTTGTTTGTATCCTAGCCTCCTAAATTCTAAACTGTGAACTATATTAAATTGTTTTATTCCCTTTTACTAATCTTCTGACTAAACCATCATTATTTAGAAGCTGGGAAACCTCAACATTGACATGCTGGGAGTCATGCCTTTATTCATGTCTTTGGCCATAGTTCTTGATAATGTTATCGACAGTTTCTACCTCCAGGTCCTTATGCAAATTATCGTTACTAAGTCTTGTTTTTTAATCTTTGTATAATATTTATATTTCTTCAGCAGGTACAACCTCAGAGGTACACCAATCATAAGTCAACACTTGTTTCAAGACCTTTTGATAAAGCAAAAGCTTATGACAGTTCCGAATATGTACCCAATACCCAGTACATTGTTTGTACTTTACCTAAGTTTAACATCAAGGTTCATGCTGCTACACTGTTGCTTTATTTCCATAGTAACATAGTAAATAATACATAATCTGCAATGGCTAGCATTGCAGTATCATCTACAAATGTAACAACATTTTCATTGAAATTAAGCAAGTGTCAAATGTACAACAGGTAAAGTACTGGTCCCACTACATTTAATTATGACACTCGTGCTTGTATTTTCCTCAAGTCACAATAGACATCTTGTTTGTCAAGTATCACTTTAAGACAACTTGAGCATAATCTAAAAATATTGCAGAAAAATTTTATTTTTTTCTAGTGATTTTTTATGAAGTAAGTAAATTGTTTTCCTTAATTATTGTTTTTTCTTAACCTCAGTTAAAATTGCAGAAGAAATTTTCATCCTTTCCTATCCAACAGCGCAGTGTATTGACTTAACGTTATCCACTGCATGGTGTACGTGGTGCTTATATCCTGTATTTAATCCTCCTTCGTAAAACCCAAGTTTCACAACCGAATTTAGTCAGTAAACTGTTTTATACACTTGCATTTTAGTTTTGCTTGATATTTCTTTTTTGTTCTGTTAAATATATTAGTGTTAATATATTTTGGTATACCCTGTAATCATAACCGGATACAATATATTGAAGCAAATATTATGATACGTCATTTCAGCGTCAGTCAGTTTCCACTATGTCGGCACAATCCAAATAATTACATTACCATTATCTCGATCTTTGACAGTCTGCATACGTACAGACAGGCGGACATATACACATACACACACATAATGCATCTACCACGAATCCATTTACCATAATAGCACCCCATTTTATCGACTAAACAAGCACGGTTTTAAAGACTCCTTCGCTAAAACGTCAACCGTTAGAAACGCGGCTGTCTGTCTACCCGAAGGTCTGGGTGTATGCAAAACAGTCTATCAACGAGCAGGGGGTAGATATCAGACTCAATGTAGACCGTTCGTTTTTAATGGGAATTTAAATAATTCCTCTATAAGAAATATTCTGGGCTTTATATAGGAATGTGATTATGTTGTTAATAACATAATAATATATTATGTTATATATCATGAGTACAAGAAAAATAGTTGAAAAAGTCCACCCAAAAAAATACAGATACTAGAGACAGAAATACTATAGGTTTTATTAGAACAAAGGGATATAAATAACAAAATTGTAAAAATAATTGAAGGAATATACAGGATAAATGTATATGTCTTTATTATAGGAAACATGAAATGAACAACCTTCAAAACTCAAGTAAGGCAAAGACAATGCAGAGGTTTCAGGTCAACCCTGTTTGTAATATCACATTAATTGACGAAATAATAAAGAAACGACATACACATAGTATGTATCGTGTATAAAGATATGGAAGAAATAGAAAAGAAAGATATCAATGAAAATTATGTGGAGAGGAGATTGGACAGACGATCAAATAATAACAAATAATATTCAACAGGCTAGAATACCTACATAAAATCCATTAAAAAATAAGGAAATGGTACAAAAACTATAACGGTTTCACTATTTAAAGACAGATTACCTACCAGTAACAACTGGTTCTCGAATAATTACTGATATTTAATGCCAAGGTCAAGAGGTAATGAAATGTTAATGATGAATAATGTTAAAAAAAATATCAAAACTTTGTATAAGGGTTAAAGAATTCTTCAGAGCTTTTCTGGGTGTTTTTCCATAAATGCATGGTTTAAATTGATCTATTGTTGTCAGTGGCGATCACTATTAACTGTTTCACCAGAGTTCGATAGTTAGTAATATACCACTCCAATATAATCGCAACAAACACACAGACAGCGTTGTCTTACGACACAAACGATTTTGCTTAGGAGTCGAATGGTCGAAAAGATTACTTTTGATTATACATTTGAAGCAGTATTTCACTGACGATTTTTCGATGTTCCATTTACTTGTCATACAACTGATGTGGTATCCATTTTTCCAATTTTTGGATTTTCCCCATTGCTTGTAATCGGTCGCTAATATCGTTTCTTGAGCCACAATTAACGCTTCTGTCAATTGTTTTTGAATTTGGGTTCGGTCTTCATCTAATAACTCTTGCAGCTTCGCATCTTAAAACTTTTTCTTTCTACCAGAACATTTTTCTCGTAGAAAACTAAATCACTACTTGAGAATTTTCGAAACCACGGCTCACATATTTTTAAAATTCGAGCATACTGACCGTAAGTTTCTACCAACAAACGACGACTTTTAGCAGCTTTTTTCTGTTCACTAAATAAGAAAATATAGGAAAATGTACTGGCTAATTGGAAGACACAATTATCAGTACATAATAAATTGCTATTATATAAGCAAATACTGAAACCTATATGGACACACGGAGTTCAATAATGGGGATGTTCTGCAAAGAGCAACATAAATAAAATACAAATTTTTCAGAACAAAGTCCTGAGAAGTATCGTAGGCGCACCTAAATACTACAGGACTGACTACCTACATCGAGACCTTCAGATACCCATAGTCAGTCAAGAAATCAGGGGGCATGAGGAAAGAGTTCATTCTCAGGAGAATATTGAAGTCTTGCAACTTCTGGATATCACCAGAGCAAGACTCAAGACACAGGGCCAGGACACAGACTCAAAATAATCAAACCATCTGATCTTGTATAGTGTTGTGTAGTGAGGTGCAGTTAATAAAAAATACAGCAGTGACATGTATAAACATTATTCCACCAGAGACTAAGAACGGGCCGATGACTCCTCCTAGTTATATATCTAGATTAAAGTTATCATAAAGACAAATTGTAGGTTAGTCGCAAACGACTAGTAACAGTTTAATAATTAAATAATAAAAAAAACTACATAAGAAAAGTAATTTGCCTCAAATACACGTTTTTAGATACGAAACTTAACATTACCAATATTAACTTATAAACATATCTATGTCGGAGATATTTTCGCAAAGTATAACATGTATAGCTTTGAAGCTTCATATCAGTAGAATCGTATGATATATGTCGAATACAATCGAATACATATGTGTCAAATCATAACATTGCTTACTTAAGCCCCGCTATATCTGTTAAAAAAAACCGGTAAGTCATTACCGCGTTTTCAATTATGTATTTTTGCTAAACGAACAACAGAAAACTGTTAATTCAGTGATTCTATTACAGAACGATTAGGATTGGTCGATCCATGCGGTGCAGTTAATTCCAATTGAACCCGAACCCATACACACATACACCGTCCGGTCACGGTACATAATACCGTGACAAAAGCGGCCGAAAGACCAAACACGTGTCGGACGGCGGCACAAGTGGTCTGGAGGTCTATTATATCCCAATAAGGCTTTTATATGGATAAACCGGAATCATTAACCGTGGAATAATGGCCGGGCGATATCCGAATCTATTAGAGATTGATCTGTTGTGACATTCGTGAGACCAGCGGTCAATAAATCTCCGGACCGATTGTCTTGGGATTAGGTTCGAAAATATTGGCGTTCCTTTGGGTCGATTTATAGATAAGATTAATTAATCTCGACTTTTATATTAGACGTTTTTGCCATACATCATATATATTAGATGCTTGCATGTTTTTTGATCGGCGTAAAGGATTTAAATTACTGTTACCCTAACCTAACTGTTCGATACTTTTAACCTGTCTCTGCGTACAATAATGGTTTTTTATTGATTATTGTTTGTCGTTTGATCTGATGATGAGCTGACGAAGCCCATTAGACACTATTAGAAACTTACGATGATGCTGGTCAATTATGGATTTTAGTACATTGACAAAGAACCAAGGCCACAAAAGAGCTGAAAGAGCTAATTAATAAGGAACAAAACCAAATAATTGAAAACTATTTAGAAAACTTAACGCCTACTGATGCGATGAAATACTCTCTGTGGAAAGTAACATAAAAGATTAAAAAATCTCAACAGCATAATCCACCCATTATAATTCACAACAATATCTGGGCTAGGAATGATAAAGATAAAGCGGAAGTTTTCCCTAAGCTTAACTCTCAAATATCTGCAACAGAAGAAAATAACATAGTTGATTTTCTTAACAATTCGTTTCAAATGAACCTGCCACATGAGAAATTTACTGTTAAGGAACTAAAACAAACAATACATAAAGAAATCAATTCTAAAAGAGCTCCTGGTATTGCCCTAATGACTGGAACAATCTTAAAGCATTCAGCATTTCTCGATATTTCTCAGGCCTTCAACAAGGTGTGGACTGCATGTTAAATTGAAAAAGCTCTTTCCCCATAAGCACTTTCAACTGCTGAAATCGTACCTCACAGATAGACATTTTATTGTCAAACTGGGTGACGAATATACTGACCTACAGCCAATATATTCGGGTGTCCCGCAGGGCAGTATTCTTGGCCCATTGTTATATCTATTGTATACAGCTGACCTACCAATTTCAAGAAATACTACTATTGCAACATATGCTATATAGATACAGCAGTTTTATCATAACACAAGGATCCAATATCAGCCACAAGAAACGTCCAACTTCATCTTAACAAAGTCAAATTATGATTGAAAACGTGGCGTATCAAATCAAATGAGACAAAATCTACCCTTGTGACGCTCACCCTTTGTAGAAGAACATGTCTCTCAGTAAAATTGAATAATCATGAACTTCCGCAAACAGACAACGTTAAATATCTGGGAATGCATTTCGAATGACGTTTGACATGGAAAAAACATATAGTGAAAAAACGCAAACAGCTTGGGCTTAAACTAAACCAAATATGTTGGCTGATAAGGTGTAAATCTAAATTACCAGTATATAACAAGGTTTTGTTGTATAAGTAAATACTTAGGCCCATTTGGACCTATAATATTGAACTGTGGAGTACTACTAGCAAATCTAATATAGATGTCCTCCAGAGGCTCCAGAATAAAGTGTTGCGAGTCATCGTCCATGCCCCATATTACGTGTCCAAAAAACTTATTCAGAGCGATATCCCTTTACAACCCATAACGAGTATGATTCGGAGTGTTAATGCGAAGTACTCTGAAAAACTATTAGTGCATCCCAATGCACTCGCCAAGCAGTTAAATGTGAGCGATGACAGTGAAGTGCGTAGAATCAAACGCAAACTACCATACGAACTAATTAATAAATACATAGAGTGTGATTTAATAATCTCTATAATAAGCTAGAATAGTTTTTAGAATAAGATAGGACGGATTTTTAAATATGTTAGAACAGAATAAGATTAGAAGTTAGAATAAAATTTAAATTTTAAAAATGTTAAAAGTTGTACAGTAGATCACTTACTGAAGTGATCGTCTACATGTAAGGATGGTTATATTATATAACTGAAATCATATATAATACTTATTGCCCACGAGCAGATTGTTTTAAAAAATTGACAAAGAACACCAACCAACATTGCATGTTCATTGTTAACCAGGGAAAAACTTGTCGGCAGGGTACTGTTAATGATGGCAAAAAAGAATCTACTACAACAATCTCAACTGCAAAAAGTTGTATATTATCCCAAGAGAGTCATCCATTCACAGCCATAAAGTCTTATTGTGGATCTAGCGAGATCAGCAAAGTGTAGTTGATTAACAAGTCTTAAAACCAAACGAAACTGCTGCTGCGGACATCTACCGATGTCAATTATATAAATTGAACGACCTATTGTTGCAAAAAAGGCGCGCAATAATGAGTAATAGGAGAAAAATCATCCTCTTGCACGACAATGCTCGGCCACACGTTACAAAAGATACTCTGTTGAAGCTCAAATTGGAAGTTCTGCTGTCCCCAGCATACTCAACAGCAAACAAGTTCGTGTGTTTTGATTCCCTTTAATCTTCTAATTTCCTGCGTGTTGTCCAGTATCTATATTGCTTCCACGTTGCTGTTACTTATTATTTCATGTTTAAAGGCTATTTCTTTGATCACTTCGTATATCCATTTGATTTCGATGTCATCGTACAACTCTTCGTTGGTTACGTAGCGATAAGCATTGGTAATTAATCGTAAAACTTTGTTTTGGGTCCGTTGGATTACTAGTTGGTTTGATTTTTTTCATACAACCCCATATTTGCAAACTTTTATCGGATAGATCATTATTGGATTTACGATTGACTTATAAACCAATCTATTTGATTTTATATCAAATTGTCTACCGGTACAGTTGCTTGCCTTTGAGTATAATCTGCTCTGCATTTTCTACCATCGAGATGTATTCCGTGGTATTTAGCTGATTCTGTCTGAGGAATCGACCATCTGTCAAATGATATAATTAGATTTTTGTCATTTCTCCGAACCGCTACTTGAACTTTTTCTGTAACCTTAGAGAGAGATACATCTTTTGTTGAGTACATAGCGTTTCTTATTTATATATATTGATAAGCTTGGAAGGTATTTTGCTTTCTTGGCATATGAAATTTGCATACCGTTAATGAAGATACTTTGTAATATCTATATGTGTCGAGTGTTACTAATTTAATTGTTTTCTCTGTTTGTACTAACATTGCTGTATATTCAGCAAAGATGGCAGTTATGGATAATGTTGTGAGAAATGTTTCACCGCTAAATTTCATTTTACATCACCTGTCAACTGAAAACCATCGTGGATGGCACCGGATGACAAGTTAAATACGATCTGATAACAAATCCTATTTTAATTTCGTTTTAATCTCCTATCACTACGATTTTAGTTACACGATTTCTATTCCAGGTTTAGGCTCGCCTACCGGTGGTAAAAATCGATTCGAGCGCAATTTGGTCTTTAAATAACACCTGCCAGAACCATCACCGAAAACCATTAGCTTGCAGTTATCGACGATTCAATAAATTGGACGGGTCAAAACGTTTAAAAGCTCGCGTATGTTTAACCAGCGTTTAGGGGTCTATACGGCACAATCATCGTGACGATGATTTTTTCTTCGGAGGATAGATTGTTAGTCGGTTTGACGACTCTATAAGGGATTTTGGTTACCTCGTAAAGGGTTACGATTCAATTGGAATCAATTAATCAAGCACTGGTAATATTCGATAAAAAAAATCGGTCTCGTTATTATTAAATTAGTAACGTGTATCTCCTATTACGTAATTTCATTTAACGTAACAGGTATGCAGGTACATTTCATCCAACAAAAATAAGATACCATTACTATGTCAAATAAGGTACTTGCACATATTTCAATCAGAGATCTATTTGTAGATCTATGCGAAATATCAATGTAAATATTTGCTAAAAAAAGTTCACCTTAGACCTAAATACGGTAGTTTTGACATTTCTCGATACAAAATAATAGTTTTTCAATTAGTCAATTACAAAATGATGAAAATTGCATTATCCACATTCATAAATATAGTTAAAAATGAAAACACTTACTCAACAATGAAGGAATCAAAACCACCAATCAAAGTAGGTGCAAAACAGTGTTTTGTGTTTTGTTCTTCACCTAGACTATACATGTAACATACTATTTTTATAAAGTCTATTAGATACGCTTAGTACAATCTTAATTCTAAATTAATTTATTACTATTTTTCATTTGCACTTGGATTAATTCACAAGCAAGACGAGTGCGAGAAAATACATCAATATGTATTCCTCAATTATAAAATTATAATAACTTATAGCTATTGTTTACACTAAAGGTAAACATTTTATATAAGTTCGTATGGTTTGGTTCGCTTCAATCTCCTGACATCTTGCGCGCTATCCAGCAGTTGTATTGCTTCCACGTTAGTATAATTTAGTAATCTTCTTTCATGTTATCTTGGATAACTTCGCAAATCCATTTGATTTCCAGGTCTTCGCGCAATTTTTCGTTGGTTACGTAGCGACATTCATTGGTAATCAATCGAAGAACCTTGTTTTGACAGCATTGGATGACTAGTTGATTTGAATTTTTAGTGCAACCCCATATTTGCACCCTATAGGTCCAGATAATAGTCCTATAAATCAACCTCTTTGATTTTAGATCAAGTTGAGAGTATCCTCCGACTAACCAGTATAGTTGTTTTATTTTGGTTCTAATGTGTTTTGCTTTTTATCTAACGTGATGTTTTACTATAAATAGAAAATGTAATTGTTGCAATATTTTCTAAAGACACTACGATATTTAAAATTGAAGATAATATCGAGAAGATAATTATAAAAATTGAGTAGTTATTTGGAAGAAAATTGTCTGTACATAATAATGTATTGCTGTACAACCAGATACTAAAACCCATATAGACCCTTGGAATTCAGTTTCTACGAAAAGTAATATCAACATATTACAAGTACTTCAAATAAAGTTCTGAAAAGTATTGTGTATGCAATAAAAAATGTTTTCACCAAAATTTTTCCCATGTCCACTCTCACGTAAACATCGAAGTGCTGTAACTTTCGTATAACAGTGAACTATAATACAGACTAAAGAGAACCAAACCATATATTCTTGTGTAATGAAATGCACCAAATAGTAGAAACGCTGAAAAATGCTACTGACTTTTATTTTAAGAAAGATTTTTTACTTTTATTGATTGATTTGACTAAACTCGCTACCGAAGATCATCAAACACTTTTAATAAATTATAGCCATACTACTCCGTCATATCTCAAATGTTCGTTTCGGTTTCGACTATACAAATGTGTCAGTTTAGATGCTAGTATGAAGAAACTACCTGGAAAATAATAAATTGCAAGACCTATTGGACAAAAACTCTTGAAGAAGTCACAGACAGATTAGCAGTAGTTGAATGTTGAATGATGAATTGAAAACTGTTTCCAGATATATGCGATGGGAAAGATCTAAGGCTAATAAACTGAAAATGCTCTGTCATACCATTACAATATCGTAATTTCATTGCTTGCTAAACAAAAAGAAAAGTTTCCTGTGACGTATTGTATTGCGTATGTATGCTGTGTTAGAACTTGCTAAAACCGAAAGAATCTATTGCTGCATCTATCTCCCGATATCAATTGAACAAACTGAATAACGTATAGATACAAAAAAAAACAGTAATAACAAGTAATAGAAGCAAAATCAACGTCTTGGATGACAATACTCGGTTACACATTGCAATTAAATGTTCTACTGCACACAGCGTACTAACAAGACATGGTACCTTCTGATTGTCACTTGTTCAGATTGACGCAGTATGGCTTAGTTGATATTGAATAAAATTGAAGTAAAAATGAGTAATAATCAAGAAAACCAACATAGATTTAACAACAACATTTTAGATGTGTTTATAAACCTTTAAATGTAATAGGGATTTTGTATCAAATAATTTTAAAAAATTTCTGTATTCTAGTTTTAAATGAGATAAGAGTCAATTGTGGAAAGCTTTTACTTTACCTCTTCAATTTGCGTTTACCGTTGCTGAAGCAAATATGCAATTCTACATAATTCTACAATATAAGATTCACGATACATTGCTCCTTTTTCCCACAATGCGAAAAAATCAATTCTACCAAACATCTTAACAAAATATTATGTTAATTTCAAAAAAAATCTCAAAACTTATTTCTACGCCCTATACAAGAAAAATTAGAACGATATATAAAATATAGCTAGTAAACCTCTGACTTAACATGTTCCATAAGAACCATCTCCCACTGCGACTGAGGTTGAAAATTTACGACTAATGGGTTTAGTCCGTTTAAAGTTAATATGGAAATCATAGACAACACAGACCCTGAGTATGTAATCAATAAGAAACTCCGGGCAGTTTCAGAAAAAATAATTTGAAATTTATAAGATCGAAAATTCTTACCAAAAGAACAACAATACCTCACTCACAACAATTTTGTTTCTCCTATCAACTAAAAACAGATGCCTCGATGTAATCGTTTGAGTTTTGGAAAAGAACAGCAGTCTGTCGGAACCAAATCAGGTAAATACACTGATTTTTCGATCAAAATTGTTGAGTTTTTGATACCCTGTGATATGGTGCATTGTCGTAATGCAAAATCCTAAAGTTTTGTTTCTACAATTTTGTTCAATTTTTCTCAAATTTAAATGGCGATCTTCAGTCAGCATTCTTTTAATTTAACGGGGTTGATACTGTTAATGAAGAGGTTGATAGTCATCCAAAGCAATACATACCTTCGCCACATCTCGAAATCTCTTAAATATTTTCAGGCTCGAAATTTAGAAAAAAATCGATTCGAGAAACATGAAAAAATTACTTTTTCTTTTTTACTGAATATTCTCTCAACAAGATTCGAGCACTGACATAAACTATGTTATTCATTCCACTATTACCAACTTCTACAATATCAACATCATCAGAGGATGGTTTTTCTTTAATTTTTAATTATAGTTTAATTAATTATAGTCCTTAATGATACAACAATCTGCCCAGTAGGCAACAAGTGTTGCTTCCTACAGTCTATCATGGAGGAGGATCCGGTTCCTCCAATGATTTGGACGGCTATATCGTGGTATTCAGCAGGTCTCCTCATTAACATCATCTGCCAGATTACTTCGAATGAATATCTCGACATCCATCATATTTCAAGATTCCAAAAAGGCCCAATATTGATTTGAGAAACATCAGAATATCATCATCTTTCCTTGGCCAGCATAACTGACAGACCTCAACATAATCATTATGATTCTTAAACCTGTGAAAAAATCAGAAGACATTTCCTCTTATCGTTCTATAAGCCTGTTACCTGTAATCTCTAAACTATTCGAAAAACTATACATTAAGAGACTCAAAACAATCGCAGACGAGAGAAATATTATTCCAGACCATCAATTTGGCTTCCGTAATAAACACGGAATGATGGAACAAATACATAGATTAGTCAACCAAATTAGCAAAAAGTTAAACGATAAAAAATATTGCACCGATGCATTTCTCGACATTTCTCAGTCCTTCGACAAGGTGTGGCATACTGGACTTCATGTTAAGTTGAAAAAACTTTTACCCCATACGCACTTTCAACTGCTGAAATCGTATCTCACAGATAGACATTTTATTGTCAAACAGGGTGACGAATACACTGACCTAGACCCATTATATTGAGATGTTCCACAGGGCAGTGTTCTTGGCCCATTGTTATATCTGTTGTATACAGCTGACCTACCGACCTCAAGAAACACTACTGTTGCAACATATGCTGGCGATACAGCGGCTTTATCATCACACGATATCCAATATCAGCCACAAGAAACCTCCAACTTCATCTTAACAAAGTCGAATTGTGGTTGAAAACGTGGCATATCAAAGCATATGAGACAAAATCTACCCATGTGACATTCACCCTTTATAGAAGAACATGTCCCTCAGTAAAATTGAATAACCAAGAATTTCCACAAGCAGACAACGCTAAATATCAGGGAGTGCATTTCGATCGACGTTTGACATGAAAAAAACATATAATGACAAAACACAAACAAAAAACTGGAGTTAAACTAAACCAAATGTACTGCTGTAAATCTAAATTATCATTAGATAACAAGGTTTTGCTGTATAAGATAATACTGAGGCCTATTTGGACCTATGGTATTGAACTAGGTATTACTATTGAACTAGGAACTAGGGTACTACTAGCAAATCTAACATAAATATCCTCCAGAGGTTCCAGAATAAAGTGTTGCGAGTCATCGTCGATGCCCCATATTACGTGTCCAACAAACTGATTCAGCGCTATATCCTCTTAGAACCCATAACGGGTGTGATTCGAAGTGTTAGTGCGAAGTACTCTGAAAGACTATTAGTGCATCCCAATGCACTTGCCAAATAATTAAATGTGCGCGATGACAATGTGGTGCATAGTCTCAAACGCAAAATACCCAACGAACTGATTAATAGACACACAGAGTGAGATTTAATATTCTCTAGAATAAGCTAGAATATTTTTTAGAATAAGTTAAGATAGACTTTAAAATAAGTTAGAATAGTATCTAAAATAAGATTTAGATTATAAGTTGTACAGTAGATCACTTAATGAAGTGATCTTCTACATGACAGGATAGTTATATTGTATAACGGAAATATAATAATACTTATTGCTTACTGTCAGATTGTTGACGTTCTAGGAGATTAATTTATAAAAATACTCTTTTTAATCTTCCAACTAAGCCATCATTATCTAGGAACTGGAGAATCTCAGCGTTGATGTGCTGATGGAGCCCTTGTTCATATCTTTGAGCATAGTCCTTGCTAACGTTATCGACAGATTCTGCCTTCAGGTCCTTACGCAGATCGTTGTTACGAATGTATCATAGAATATCAACAATACCTCGCAGCACTTTGTTTTGGAATCCTTGCATGACATTTTCTATATCTTTGGATGTTATAACTACAGAATTGAACACCATAAGTCATACATTGCTTTCAAGACTTGTTGGTAATATAAAAAACATAAATGAAATATTTATAAATTCAAAATCTATAATTAATGAACCGTAGAAACAATCAGTTTGGTGGTTATTAGACTGATATATTATCTTAAATTCTCCTAGGATAGGATATCAGGATTTTCTGCTTGCTCAGAACAATCTCGCTGTTCCTATCAATTGATCGAGTCCTAAATCACGCGTTACTAGCGCGATGATCCGAATACTGACAGATAACATTGGCGCTGGCTTCGTGGGAGATAAATAGAACATCGTCAGCGACATGTAGCGGAGAAAGCTGAAACCAGTCGGGACGATAATTTGTGCGGTGGCCGGTCTCGCTCTTCTCCCCATGCCACCTCAATAACCACGCGTTATATTTATTACGATCTGGGCCTTTCTTTTATTTCAGCCGCTAATAAATATGTCGGTATGTATAAATATAGCCGTACCAATAAATATCTCACAAATAGGAATCGTAAAGTAGACTGTCGAATACGTCACGAATTTATTAACTTATGAAAATATCTCGGCTTTCCAACGGCTTCGTAGGCCATCGTCGGTGCTGATTTATTTTTTATTTATTATCGGGAGGGCTCCGGGATAATTATTCATTCATTCCACGAAATGATCCGTACCGTTCATTCCTCACCGGCGGCCTGCCAACGATTTAAATATATGTCGGCTCTAGGAAAAAGTTCGTGGCATTTTTTAGTATTATAAATTTATTTTGATCAACGATCCTTATTGACGAAAATAACCAAAATTGAACTCAAAAAAACCTAATCTATAATCCGAATTGACATCAAAACGTCGCAATATTGCCGTATCAACTCTGAGTTTTAGTTCGCTTCAACTTTGACATACAACGAAATTCTCATCTAAATAAAATAACTAAACAAAAATACTGTTATCAAGTATAATTCATAATAATTAATTATTAAATATATTTTTTTTAATCTACAATTACAAGTCATAATAGTTTGTAGGTTAGGGTTGTGTTTGATTATATTTACATTGAACTCTTTTTCACATCATCTATGAGTTAGAGTTCTAGGCGCGTTCTTTTATGTAGTGGTATACCCTGGAGACCTAATCGATCAAATTAACAATTGTTTATCCAATTGATATATTTCACTTTCATTAGCGAGCATATTTACCTTTTGCGCTTAGTTCTTATTGCCTTCAGTACGGTGCTTCCTTGGTAAGCAATTCTAATATGACTGTATTTCTCCTTAGTTTGTTCTATTGCTACCTGTATACATCTTTCTTGATAAATACTAATAACTAAACAAAAATGCTGTTATCAAATGTAATTCATAATAATTAATTATTAAATATATTTTTTTAATCTACAATTACAACTCATAATAGTTTGTAGGTTAGGGTTGTGTCTGATTATATTTACATTGAACTCTTTTTCACATCATCTATGAGTTAGAGTTCTAGGCGCGCTCTTTTATGTAGTGGTATACCCTGGAGACCTAATCGATCAAATTAACAATTGTTTATCCGATTGATATATTTCACTTTCATTAGCGAGCATATTTACCTTTTGCGCTTAGTTCTTATCTCCTTCAGTACGGTGCTTCCTTGTTAAGCAATTCTAATATGACTGTATTTCTCCTTAGTTTGTTCTATTGCTACCTGTATACATCTTTCTTGATAAATACTAATAACTAAACAAAAATGCTGTTATCAAATATAATTCATAATAATTAATTATTAAATATATTTTTTTAATCTACAATTACAACTCATAATAGTTTGTAGGTTAGGGTTGTGTCTGATTATATTTACATTGAACTCTTTTTCACATCATCTATGAGTTAGAGTTCTAGGCGCGTTCTTTTATTTACTGGTATACCCTGGAGATCTAATCGATCAAATTAACAATTGTTTATCCAATTGATATATTTCACTTTCATTAGCGAGCATATTTACCTTTTGCGCTTAGTTCTTATCTCCTTCAGTACGGTGCTTCCTTGTTAAGCAATTCTAATATGACTGTATTTCTCCTTAGTTTGTTCTATTGCTACCTGTATACATCTTTCTTGATAAATACTAATAACTAAACAAAAATACTGTTATCAAATATAATTCATAATAATTAATTATTAAATATATTTTTTTTAATCTACAATTACAAGTCATAATAGTTTGTAGGTTAGGGTTGTGTTTGATTATATTTACACTGAACTCTTTTTCACATCATCTATGAGTTAGAGTTCTAGGCGCGTTCTTTTATGTAGTGGTATACCCTGGAGACCTAATCGATCAAATTAACAATTGTTTATCCAATTGATATATTTCACTTTCATTAGCGAGCATATTTACCTTTTGCGCTTAGTTCTTATTGCCTTCAGTACGGTGCTTCCTTGGTAAGCAATTCTAATATGACTGTATTTCTCCTTAGTTTGTTCTATTGCTACCTGTATACATCTTTCTTGATAAAACTAGATTTAATCACTGTGTTCAGCTTCATTCTTCACCAGCTGTCTCCATAAAGTTTAAAAATATACATAGGAAGAATATATCGTAGCGTTTCTTATTATTTTAATTTAATTTTGATCTACCACACCTATAGGTGAAAATAGCAAATATCAATATAAACAATTATTAAATAACCTAACCTTCGTTACATTTGCTGGTTTTACCATTTTTTACATAAAATAATTATGTTTAGACACAGACAAAATTTCAAATACAGACGCTAAATATAGAAAAAATCATTCTCAAAAGTGCAATTTCGGCATTCATTACTATTTTCGGTTTATATGATGAAACGTGCTACCGAAGCCCATCATCTATGGATTTGATGAATGTGGATTTAAATGGTTTAAAAATGGTGCTTTTATTAGTCATATAAATTAATTTTAAAGGACACTTTTTTAATTTAAAGTGTTATAGTGAAAAATCGGTATAATTTTATCTCGTACGACTTCTATCTCGAAAGAACGATGTATATCGGGTGGCAAGGGCAAATCGGCCTATATTTGGGTATCTCTATAAGAAGCAAAGCAGTTCCCAGGCAGGTCACGACACATATGTCGGAACAAGTGGTAATTAGAAGGAACAAGGTCTGTAGAATACGGCAGGTGGATGTTTCTACCGATTTTGCAACCTGTGGTTGAGCGTTGTCTTGTTGTTAAGAATTAAATTGTTGTGTCGTTGCCCAGTACTTATCCGAAATGCATCAATTGTAATCGATAGATAGGCTCATTGATCATTCTTTTCGTCGAGACCTGCAATAAAGCTAGTGGTCAACGCATTGGAAATCAGATTTAAGCAAGTGAAAGCAGTCAATTCAATTTTTATTTGAGAAATATATATGTGAGCAGCTATCCTGTATCAAAACAATTAGAGACAACAAGAATCTGAATTGCTCTGTAAATAGTATGGTATACCCCAAGAGGCAAAAGGTTTTTATAGAGCGTATGAAATTCCGAACACTAAAAGAGAAAACACCCAAGTCCCGCCCTCAATCAAGGATCCAACATTGGAGCTGGAACTATAAAAACCCCCACACAGATGCTCGACAGTCTCCAGAAAATCCTCCAATACCCAGAAAGCGACCCTGTGTAAGATGCTAATCCCTCCAATGTGGTACAGGTACGTCTCTGATAGACAACTTGCTCTGCTCCAAGTGTTCCAATCCAAGTCCGGGCGTTACTCAATGTCCCATGTTATATGAGAAACGTGAACACTGACCTCGAATCAGGCATCCCGTTCGTGAAAAATTTCACTAACATGCTCAATGTAAGGGTCTCCCTAAGCGCTAGAACACGATAACAATCTGATCAAACTCCTACCTATCCACAAACCGCGGTAGTTAAACCAACTACGACAATCCCAGTCGTAATCCAGGGTCTCCGTCCCGAAACCTCTCTATTCCGAACCCAAAGCTACATCAGCAAAAAACAATTTGGTCCTAGCTGGTCACTTGAAGGAATCATAAATAATCCCCTTATCCTTCAATGCTCACATATGTATTTATCCAGCACTCGTATTGCTTGTATATTGATACAAGTACAACAGAACAATTGCAATAAATTAATTTAATATACCTGATGCAATTTCCACAGCGTTTATTAAAATATTGCATAAAAGTTTAAAAAACGCATAATTATGAATAATATGTTCAGCAGGACGACTTATATGGTAGCGCCCCTACGTGGATGTTCTCAAGCCTAACATCGTAGGTAGTTTAAAAGTCTTGTTTGAACACGATCTTAAATTTCGTCGAGAGGTCGCTACCTACACAAAAAACAACGTATTTATTGATATTGGATATGTAACTTTAGGGGGTAATACCGAGAGATGGAAAGATTTAGGGGCAGCGGTCCATCATGTCTTTCGTAACAAGAAATTAACACTGCGGCGGCATATTTTAGGAAGAGCGCGTAGATGGCGCATAAACACGTCGCAAGACAAGACCCATTAATCATCGGAGACCCTATTTGTTGGAACCAACTGAGGTGATACGTTAATACCTAGATTTTTCAACAATTAGAAATAAATTTTAACCATTATATTACTACATAATATTGATAGTCTGATTCAAAAAACATTTGTCAGGGTCAAAAAATGGCGTTAACTCGTGAACATTTTCGACGTTGATTGGCTTGCCTACGAGGATTTGAATTTGCAACGTTGCCAGGTGTTTAAAATTATACGTATATTTGAAGAATATAATACAAATAGAATTAATTATCTTGGTTTCCTTGAAATACTTCGTAAAATATAAATAAATTAGCATCAAAGGATCGTTCTTCATCAAAACAATGTAAGCACCCACACGAGCATATTCTTCTACACAGAGTGAATGTTACATGGTAGATTTTGTTCAGTTGCTTTAATGCCTCATGTATTCAGCCACAATTGTGATTTATCGAGATGTGTTTGGAGGTACTTTGATGCTGTTATTGGATCTTTGTAAGATGCTATGGATGTGTTGTCTGCGTATGTTGCGTATATGGGTAAATCGGCTGTATATATGTATATAGGAGTCCACATTTATTTCCTATTTTATTGTTCTATAGTCCCGTGCTGATTACGAAACCCAAATTGATGTTTTTAACAATCTTTCTTTCTTCTATTATATTATTAAGGCACCCTTCTCGCTAATTTATCTACCTCCGTATTGTTTGTTTAACTTTTCTGACTATATTTTTTTAATGTGGCAGATCCATTTGAAATGGCAAAGTTAGACAATTTGTAATAACGATAAAATCAATTTCGTTAATAAACCCTCTTTTATTTATATTATTAGGGTCAAAATGTATATTTCCACCCTTATAGAAAAAAGAATGGCTTGAATTTACAGTTATGAATCGATACATGGAGTACGTACATGAGGTTTTGACGCTAGTACCAAACAACAAACAGTCAAATTTATTAAAATTTTGTAATTTAAACCTTCTTCGTTTGACAAATAATGTGAAATGTTTCCTTTATACCTTCATATTAGGAAAATATCCTGGGAAAAATGTATAATCTATTTTACATTTAATTATCAACCCTTTTATTATAATTAATAGCTAGAATTTACAGTTATAAATTAATAGTTCAGTTAATATGAGGTAGTAGTACCAAACAACAAGTGGTCGTTTATATTAAAATTGTATAATTTAAACCTCTTTTTCGTTGAAAAATAACTTCAAATGCTTCCTTTATACCCTTGTGTTAGGAAAGTATCCCGAGAAAAATCTTTAATCTATTTTAGATTTAATTATCAACTCTTGTATGAAAAATAACAGTTCGAATTTACAGTTCTACATTAATAGTTCAAATAAAATGCATCAAATCAACAACTTATTAACTGGTCACCAGACATCGTGAATCCCTAATTCACGGTCCTATTATAATCAAAAATTACATCATATTTCAACAAAAATTTCATGTATATAAAATCAAACATTTGTACAATCAAACTCGAGCTGATTACAGTGAAAAAGTGGCAATTTTGAGTGGTTACGATAGGAACCCAAACCACAAAACCCTCCCGGTAATTGCTGGGTTTTCTGCTCAATATCCCAACGTAGCCGAAAAAGCATCTGTCCCTTCGGGTGGCTATGTCAGATGGTCAATCGTCGGTCTGTCTCCCTCGAAAACCACAGGCCGTGTCATCGTCTCGACCCTTTAAATACGTAAATGATATACCAGTGCGATTGGCTAATTAGGAGTTTTTTGTGCGGTCTAAAGAAACCCGGTCATTGCCCGGCACCCAGGTTTTCTGGCCAAAATATCGGTTAAGTAAGTGAAAAATAATTACAACGTTCAGTAAAATTTTAGTGGTGTTTTGGTCAAATAAGCATTCCTAAAATATTTTAAAAATTTTTAATTTGGGGTACACTGGACGTACAAGTTTATTACTGTACACTTTTCTGGATATACAGAATGCAGGACAAATTAATGTTAACATCAGCATAGCTCTTAATTTCTACGCGACGTTACTATAGTTTTCCCCACCTAGAGGGGAAAAGATCGAAGAACGTATCATAAAGAGCAACACAATGCTTTAAAGAATAACAATGGTACAATTTTACCTACTTTCCCTTCTATTGGATCCTTTCCATCACAAGTAAGCGTCTGGGAAGAATTGGTAAGCTGCCTGAAAGTTCATACAGCATTTGAACTGAATTTGACACAAATAAATAAATGACATAATGCATTAATGACAATAAAAATGCAAATGACAATAAAATTCTTAATAATAATAATGGCATAATTTTTCCCTGAATAGCTTTTATTTCTCAAAAATAAATCACACTTGATTTATCACTTTATAACTCGCAAACTGTATACTATATAATGATTGGATCAGTTTGGTTTTATTAAAATATATTGAGGAATTGATTAAAATGATTGAAAAGCCTACGATCTTGAATTAAAATTTTAAAAAAATTATTGGTTATTTGGAAGAGAATCTAAATTATCTATACACAATAAGTTGTTGCATTACTAGTAGATACTAAAACCTATATGGACCTATGGAATTATGTCCAGTCCATCCCCCAGTTATAGGGATGATCTCCATTACTAGTAGATACTAAAACTTATATGCACCTATGGAATTATGTCCAGTCCATCCCTCAGTTATAGAGATGATCTCCAAGAAGTAATATCAACATAATACATGTATTTCTGAATAAAATTCTAAGAAGTATTGTAGATGCACCCAGATACTATAGCAACAATTACCGTATATCGTAAAGGAAATTAAGAAATTCGCAACAAAAAAAAGGAAAGACTCCACTCCCATGACTCTCCTGTAAACACCGAACTGCTGCAACATTTCAATAACACTGAACTAGAACGCAGATTCAAGAGAACCAAACCATGTAGATTTGTAGTGAAATGAACTAAATGCTGAAAAGACAAGTACTATTAACTTTTATTTCATTAGAGACAAAGTAGGGTCGTCCTAGATAAGTACTTAGTTTTAAATGAGAATGGAGACAAAATGTAAGTTACTGTAGAAGTTACAACATTACATTTCATTACAAAAATACCTCATACAAAAGTAGTTTATTCTACAAAATTCTACTTTATTAAAAAACATTTCAAATACATTTATAAATATTTTTGAATCTACTGAATATATAGATTGAACTAAAAAAATATTTTTTCTTAGAAGAATTGCCAACATTTTTTATTAAAAACTCATGTTTCAACAAAAATTCAACAATGAAAATAGGTTATATCAGTTTTCACGGTATATAAATTTTGCAAGTTAAATTAATTTATTTATAACAGTTTTCAATTCATAAACATTAAGAAATTCAATATATTTTATAGGACTCTAACTAAAACTAAAGTAGCAACATCTAAAACAATACATAACTGATAAATTGTCTTCTAATTTAATTTAGATTCCTTTCTGCGACTTTTTTGTTAGTAAGAATATAATTAGTTAAAGATTTTAATTTTTTTATTAAAGATATTTTGTAGTAAAAAAATCAAATAAAAATAAACAAGGAAGGCTTGGTTGGTAGAGTTGTCAAGGCGACATGACGATCCTCCTATTGACGCGATAGTCTCGGATTCGAATCCTACTAGGGCATAGTCGTAAATTTAGTTTTGTAATTGTTTATAAGGCAAGAGTGTTAAATACATCAAGAAATAGTATCCCACTCACGCCGGTAACCAGGTTAGGAAGAACCGGATATTTCCCGGGATGCTCTCCAAGTTGGTCACTCGCCAATCGGCAAACTTAATGCGGAGGACCGGCGTCGTTCGGAGTCCCCGTTAAGCGGTAGGTCCAGTCCAGATAAACTCTAGGTGATAAAAAGGCAACTCTAAAATAAAATATGACAAATAAGTGGAATTAATTAAAATTTTTATTAGATATAGTTATGAAAATATCCTAAGAAAAACGTTAATTAGATGCATTTTGCAAATTCGTTACGTGAACGATGGTTTACTTAAACAGTTTTCTACAACACACTTGTTCATCTTTTGTAAAAATTAATGACGTGTGTAGCGATAATAGGATTTTCCGTGCGCATTTCATAGCCATCATTCTAGCAGGTGGTTATCGCTATTAAATTGAAGACAATTAGAGCACGCCGATATGTATTGCTAATTAATTAATAGGTGCTAATAATTCATGAAACTATTATATCATGCCGGTATCATCTATCAACAGATATATGTATGTAGTTATTCATCGAATTAGTATCTATTAACACTTGTGTATAGGGGACGTTGCTTTGTTTTGTATTAATAAACTGATTCTTGATTAGATATTGGAATGTACTTAGAAAAAACATTCAATTGTGAAAAATCAACCCTATTTCTTATTAATCATTGCAAAAGTCGATTCATTTCTTAAATAGTTCGAGGTATATCGACAGATTGCACCACACTGTATAGCTACGGGTATAAACATTGGCCATAAAAGAGTTTTAGACCACATACATAAGACTGGATACCAAAAGAAGCTTTATAACACTGAAAAATGTAATAGACTGAGTTTCCATGTAAATCGAATGATTACAGGCAACGAAAAATATATCACGTACGATATTAATGTGTAAAAAAGATCCTTGCCAAAGCCCGAAGATGCTTCCCAAGCAATTAAAGCTTGGCTCTCATTGGGGCCAAGAAAAAGGATATTAAGAGTTTGATGGAATTGGAAACGAACTGTTCATTATGATCTACTCAAAACTCGCAAAACTATTAATTTGAATGGCTACATTCAACAACTCATTCAATTGAAGAAGGTCATTTAAAACAATAGCTAGAATTAGAAAAAGCGTTACCTTCCATCACGATAAATTGGTAATTGATATATGACACATTTGCTATATCTTGCTGCATTATAAATGCAATCTTCCCATATCTCACTACCGTTTCATTTGAAGCAAAATATCTCAAACCACCAAACATCTTTCCAGGTTTCCTTATTTTTCATATTATATAATATTCTTTTTAATTCTCCTCTATTTTCATTGCGCAAAGCATTATCTATAATATAATAACACATAATGTTATCACAAGAATGAATTCCTTAATTTCTTCTTTGCAACCGAACAATCTAGATATTCTCAACTAATGATAGCACCAGTTAGTTCCCTAAGTAATAAATGTCTACACAAATAATGTAGTGAGACTCAAAAAAAATGTGGTGATTAATTATTATATTTTACATTTTCAGAATTTGTTCCCATCAAGAAACAGTGTAAAATGAAAACAAGAAATTATTTTTGATCCATTGGTTTAAAAACAAAATAACAAAAGTAGTGTCACTCTTAACACAATAACTCACAAACTCATGAGTAAAATTTCATGAAATTTTAACAGTTTCCTTTCGAAGGTTAGTACTAACTAAAAAAGTAGTGAATGCAATAAAACTAGCGCCATCTATGTGTTAGGTCCGGCCCATTTGAGCCCATGTGTTATGCTTATTAGTAAATACCATAATATCCCTTGTTGGCGGCTTAATATAGTGAAAGGGGCTAATAATGTTTATGTTTTAATTAAAAATGAAAAAAAAACAGAATGATTTATGTAAAGAGTATAGAAATACGGAGAAAAAAGCGCAATTATTGTAAATATCTGTCCACCGTCGTGAACGAATCTGGTGCGATCTATTTTGGCATCACCAATTTTATTAAATGAAACGAGAAAACGGTAGCCGACCAAGTTGGAGGTGTGAATACTCGCGTAGGCAGTTCAATTTTGCCGATATCTAAACGTACAGGTCCGGACTATACCCTAACTTAATTATAAATTAAAATTTTAATCAAAATCAAAATTATTATATCATTAGTTATTGAAAAAATGTTGATATATAGTCGTTGCTAACTAACCTACAATTTTACTCTACGGTGACTTAAAACTATGTCCTTTTGCTGTTTCTTATATTATATGCTCCTCGCTACACCACACTCCACAAGATCAAATGCTTTGATTCTTTTGAGTCTATGTCCTATTCTGGTGTTATCCTTGGATTATACACAACTTGGATATATATTACAACTCTTGAGTTGCGATACTCCAAATTTGATATTTCTCCTCATGTGCCCTTGGAATTTTCTCGATTTTGTGTCAATATCTGAAGGTCTCAGTGTAAGTAATAAGTGCTATGGTATCTAGGTGCACTTACTATGCTTCTTAGGACTTTATTCTAAAAACTTATATAATATTCACATTGCTTTTCGCGGAATATCCTCATAATTGAATTCCGTAGGCCCATATGCAATTATAATTATGATTTTCTTTCAATTAACCAATACATTTTCCTATATCTCAACCAGTTCTCTCCTTTCCTTGTTAAGATGTTCCTTCCAGAGAAGTTTTGCATCAAAGATCATTTCGAGAAACTTGTTGCGTTATTGCTATATGGAATAATAGTATTACTTATTGTTATTGGTGAGTCTGCTGAATAATAATCGGTGAACTACACATGCACAGATTTACTTTGGTTATTAAATTATAATTAAGAAACTAAACTTGATAGTGTCAATTGATTTACATCTAAATTATTCAAAGAATATAAAGGTTGGAGTTCAGTCTTGTGATTTTCTGTTCATTGGCAAGTAATTATACTACTTCCATATGCTGTAATATAGTAGCTCTGTTTCACCTTCAAGTTATAGATTCATTTAATACATATATCTCTATATTTCTAGTAGCTTTTCAATTGTTTAAGGATCCAAGACATAATTATAATTGAAGTTAATCCAAGATTGTTTAAAGGATAATCATATTTTTATATAAACCATGCTACTATACAAAAATACATGCTAACTCTATATCAGCCAAAAATTTACCTGTAAAAATATAAGTCTCCAAGAGGCCAGAAATGTTTATATATCGTGAGAAAGGCGGCGAGAAAATGTGGAAACTGTCGTTTCTTGTATAAAATGTTAGTTTTTGAGATATGGGATATATTTACGGTTTAGATAATTTTTTGCAATAAACAAAATGTTAATATAATTGTAAAACTTGGTTACACCAAAAATATACTACTATATTATTACGCTGCTTATTTTACATAAATATAGGCGTTTCTATCGATATATCTTGATTTAAACTGAAGTTATAACGAAAATGGCAAAAAATCGCGATTTTTCCTTAATATTTTACATACGAAAAAACGCCAAAAATGTAGGTCACCAAATAGATTGAAAACTTCATATTACATGAATAATGCGACAAAAAAAAACGGAAGCTATCATTTTCTGTAAAAAATATAGCTTTTTAGATATAACCAATAATATATTTTAAATTATTTTTTGAAAACAACATAATTTTAATATAACTCTAAAACCGTTAAAGTTAAGCCAAAAATGATGATACTATCTGGTTAAGAAGTTAACTTTACATAAGTAGTGATATTCTCATCAATATATATTGCTTGAAACTGGAGTTATAATAAAATGTTTGAAAATAACGAAAAATTGCGATTTTTCCTGAGTATATATATGGAAAAATCATCAAAAATGTTTAAATCACCAAATGGACCACAACTTTCAAATTTCATGAGCATTGTGATGGAAAAATCGAAAAAATGGTTATCTTGCTTGCTAATTAATCAAAGCACATAGGAAAAGTAGTAATAAATTAATTGTAATAATAATAATAATTAAGATTGTACTAAGCGTATCTAATAAAGATGTTATATATAAATAAATAAATATATATATATATATATATATATATATATATATATATTTATATATATATATATATATATATATATATATATACCAACTAGCACAAACTCTACCACGTTAACAGAACAATCTGAATGATGTAACTGTTGCGAAAATAGATTTTAGAGCAAAACATATTCAAAATTACCCCAAAGCATAATAATCAAAGAAATGTATGAAAATTAGCAGAAAATAAATCAGTAAGCATAAGATATCAGAAAACCCAACACACAAATGAGCCTGCACAAGCGCTGAGTGAAGAGAGAACACAATAGCTCACGATTGCTAAAGAGGTGTTTCATCTACGGTCTCAGAGACAGATTCATATGGAGAGATGGCATGATGGAAAGTGAAGCTGAACTGAACAGAGAAGAAGTTGAACAAGACAGTGGTTTACTAACACAGATTAAAATGGAGAAGAATAGAGAGGAAAAAAGCATTCCAATAAATAAAATGTTTAATTTCCTTAATCAACTTCCCAAAAATCTGACAGCGACAAATTAGTTAGATAGGGCGGTCGTGTTATATCAAGAACCAATATTATATGAGAAGTGTTATATTTAAAAAACAAGGATTTTCAATCTATAGTTATACTATTTCTTACCCAGAGCTTGACCTTATGATAGGAAGTATGTTCAACACCACAATTTTTATTTTTTTATCGTCAGTAACATCTTGTTGTCCTCATATGTTGACTTTGTGGCCATTTCCCGTTGAATGAACACCCCGAAACGCGAAGCATAGGTTTAAGAATGAACCAAGTACCACCCTGGCTACAAACAATAATATCTGTAACGAAATCTTTCGCTTGTTTTAATGAACCGAACGGGCGAACGAAGCAAGCGATTTATTGGGCCGCGCCATCGCTCTGGCCCCCGATTCGATTTCTGTGCGGAAGGTCGAATTCCTCGTAAATAAAGCCCCAGGGGTTAACAAGGTAACCGTCCACTTCACGTGATGACGGTTCTTGTATTTATGGTTCGTCCTCTTCATATTTTCCTATCGGTCATCGTCGTCGTCCTGTTTACCGTGCAGACCATAGACTCGATCTAAACGGTTCAAAAGAACAGCTAGAAGATCATAAACGTAATAAATAACCCAGCATTTTTAATCCGTTCTAACCTGTCTAAATCACAGAAACCTAGAAACAGCAGCTAGGCTTCAGTTACTAGGTTCTGAAGTTCTATGGTTCTATAAGATTCTTAAGTTTAGCTTAAGTTGTCTAATTACATTTTAGTTTGCGAAATACACACTGGTGTATTTATTCCGCTCTCAAAACTTGCTATAAAACAATTAAACAAGTAAATGAATTTTATAAATTAAGATGAATATTATATAATACAAAATAATTTCATACTGTATTGAAACATTTTATATCTTTGTCTGACTCATATACCTGGTTATATTCTTCTACTTTGTGATATTTGGTTAAATAAAACAAGCTTCAGCAGAGAATCAGAGGACAGAGTATATATATATATATATATATATATATATATATATATATATATATATATATATATAAATATATATATATATATAAATATATATATATATATATATATATATTTAGTCCGTGAACTTACAAATTACACATATTAAAAAGAAATAGTTTAGATTGACTATTATTTACATGAATTGACATTGATAAAATATTTACCTTTTTAAGTTATTCGCTAATATTTCCAGGATACTAAAAAATTTTCTTTGTATGATCTGAAACAAAAAAAAAACACTTAACAGCAGTTAAAGGAAAAGTTCCATCAACAAAGGCTCGTGCATATGGCTCAGACAACAAATGCAATTTATTTACCAAATCCTTTATTTTTTGTATCTATGGGATAACAGAAACCCAGAAAACCACTGGACCAGAAAGAGTTAACAGAAATTATCTACGCATAAAGTTCTTCTACCACCGCTGAATATAAAGTTCGAATTGATGAAGGAATTTGTAAAATGACTTTCCAAATATGGAAATTGCTTCAAATACATTGTTTCAAAGTTTCCAGGTCTCCCAAAGGTAAAGGTAAAGGAGGTATGAGGAGTGTATGACCCTCAAATATAAGGGTGGATTGACATAGAACAAATGTTAGACCTAGATAAAGACCCTAACTCTAAGAAAATCGTCAAAAGAATGCTAAAAACATTTCAAGTTTTAGGTTGTCAAATGAGTCTAAAAGTATGTTTTATTCATTCCCACCTCAATTTCTTTCCAGGAAATTTGGAAAATGTGAGTGAAGAGCACAGTGATTTCACCAGGACATTGAAGAAATGGAGAAAAGATATCAAGGAAAATTGAGCGTCTGAATGATATCAGAGTACCATTGGACGCTTCAGAGATATCTTCAAAATGCTCACCACAAGCAAAATTGTACAAACAGGCACATCACTTGGGAAAAGAAAAGGTTTTAGTGAATGCTAGTGGACGTATATTATACAAAAAATAAACATCATTAAAATAAGTATTACATAAAATAATATTTAAATATAAAAAATTGAATTTTATATTCTATTACTTTAAGGTAACAACAAATTATCACAAAACATGTCAAAACACAACAACTTTGATATTCAGCACACCCAAAAACATAAAAATTGCATAATCTAAAACAACTCTTGGCAGTTATGCAGCCTGAGTTATTACGTGAAATTTATATAAATGAGTAAATTAACTTGATTATTTAATAAATTTACTTGAAAAAACATAATTATTTCTATATAAAAAATGTGTAAAAATCGATTGCCACGTATAAGAATTTTAAAAATATTAAATGTTATATAGTTTTAGTCACGTCAACCTCTTGGATATTTTAGTGGCTGGACATAGAGCTTAACGTAGGCTCCGAACCACGGTCCTCAACATTAAGTCTGCCGCCTGGCGAGTGTCCAACTTAGAAATCATCTCAGAAGACGTCCGGTTTTACCCAGCCTGATTACTGACGTGACTGGGATCATTTTCCTTGTCGGATTTTACACCCTTGCCTAGAACATTGACGGCTTGTGAGAATTTTAAGATATAAATAGTTCTTCAATAATTCTTCAGGCAGCTTGTAGAGTTTTGTAATTAAATTTAATTTAATCAGAAATTTTGGTCATGTTCTTACGAAACATGAAATATTAAAATCGTTAATATTGACTTATTTATAAAGCATCTGTTAATATTCGGTCCGCCGGTGAACGGCCTAATCAAAGTATTTTTTTTTTGAAACATCTGTCATAAAAATTAATAATTTCTGGTGACGGCACATGTTCATTTCCATTTGGTTGTCGGCCAATTAGCCCCATCAAGATAAGCTAATGAGTTCTTCCTAATTGGGGATGGAAGTTGGCAATAGTATCCCGTTTTATATAATTTCTGTTCGATTTCGGAACGTTTAATCATGAGAGGACGTAATTCGTTTTATCGCGTCGCGAATCCTCGGCGGGCCGAACCGATGGAGATGTAGGTGCAGATAAACGCGGTCTTGTTATTTTTATGGCATCGATGGTTCGGTATCAGCAGATGCCGCTAAAATCGTTATCAGAATTAATCGGCACATGTTTGTTACTGAAATGAGTAGAGCGAGTGATATTTTCTCAAACCATGAATGATGAGAATAAGTTATTAATGTTTATCATCGATAATAATAGACTACAAGAACATACTAGTGCAGTGTTTTCAAAACACTGTTCTGACATGTCCTGGTAAGTTTCCTACTGCCCCTTCGTCACCCACATAAAATAATACACATTTTTTAATAGTATTTATTATTTTTAACCGACTTCAAAAAAAGAGGATGTTATATATTCGGCTGTATATATATTTTTAATATAGGTTCGCCGATTTCTCCGTCAATTATCGACCGATTGGAACCAAGTTAAGATCTGATGGGGCAAGGGGGGAAATCGAGCGAAAACCTTAAATTTTAAAAGCATGTACAATGTTTTCACATCATTATGTTATTGCAGAACTTGAGATGTCGTAGATTCTATGCTGTAATGTGTAGAATTTTCAGCTCACACGCGGACGCTCACAACAGGGCAGCAACTTTTTTGTTCCAGTTTGATTGGAAGATTTTTCAAATCATCTAGACTAGATAGTGGCACCCAGGGACTGAAACGTTCCTTATTTTCAATCATTGTTTCTTTATTCCTATTTTTCCTCATACAGGCTGTACTTTTACTTGCGCTATCCATTGTAGTACTTAATAAAACAACTGCATAATTTATTAAGTAAATATCTAACACTAAAATGAGAATGAGAAATATTTTTAACAACGAAATTGAACCAACTTCAAAAAATAAAAAAGGAACTCACTAAAAAGTAAAAAATAATCAAACTTAAATTTTTAACCCAAAAAAAACGTTTTAAAATAAAATATGTACATAATAATCGTTGTAATAACTAAATAAAAATAAACAAAAAACTTATTTAACCTATCTACTACACGTATTTTATATTCTACTATATATATACACACAATTTAGCTTAATACCTACCTAAACCTATTTATCTCTTTACAATATTATCTTTATTTACAGATTTATATTTTATAGAAATCTAATCTAACTTATTTTTTGGTGGGTTCATCGATTTGATAAGGTGAAAATCAAGTGAAAAATAATGAGATATATGTCAAATATATTTCGAGTTGTGTTCTAATTGCGGTCGAGTAGACATTTGTCAAGAATAGAGTTGATAGAGTTTGTTATAACTCTTTGTGAGCTTCCTCTTCTCACTTCTCACGAGAGCTTCCTTTACTTTTATTATTCACAAGGCCAAGAAGAAGACGACTTAACTTAGGTCGCTGTAGTCAATCAAATGTGTGACAAGCTGCCTCACGTGCTAATCGCATTGATGACCACCGAAAGATAAAAGGAGTCATATACAGCACAATTGCTGACACCTGAATTGAGTGACTGGACATGAAATGGATATGCTTCGAATGCAATGAGTTCATGCTGATCAAACACAACAATATAATGCTGTTGTTATCCAAGAACGAGCAGCATTCCAACACAATCCGGAAATATGCAGCATCAATTGGTTCCACCATCAGATCCATTACACTTATTAGTTTCTAGAATGTGAAATGACTCTAACCACTTCTTGGTCAAATTCAAAAATATAATACTTGTTTCCAAATGATTCTTTTTTGTCCTGGCGTAAAATCAAGCTGTGGAATGCAGGATGTATACCTGGTCGCGGAAACTAGCCCTGGAGTGACAAGTTGGATCGGATTATGTGGGACTGCCTCTAGGCTTACCAATACATTAAACCGAAACCGCCTCACAATTGACTCCTGTGGATCGCTACTGCTACTGCATTAAATTTGGGGATATGGCACCCGCTGATCGGCTGCCCCCTTATTGGACACGAGAACCCAGCGAAATAACAGTTAATGAAACTAACTATTGATTGGCGAACTTGAGTTACCACACGACTGGATGCTGACGCATGGGGGCAAAAGTTATGACTGCAGCGAAGGATAAGGTCGTTTCAGTCTGCAAAAGGAGAGGTTAACGGTGACTCGGTGCTAAGCTCCCAACATGTCATCCTCGCGAACAAGCGCGTTTTCAGAAGAACTTGAGCTGAGTTGTTGTCTGTGAAAGGATTGAGCTATGAAGTGCTTGATTTCTTCAGTTTCCCTGTGAATTTGATTATTTCTGACAAACCATGGAGCATTCAAGATTCTCCTAAAGGGCTTATTTTCGAAAACTTCAAGCCGTTTCACCTGGTTGGGTGTAACAAACTTGAAATAGATATTAGATCAGTAGAGAAGTACGGACCGAATTAACATCTTGTAAAGTAGGCATTTGATGGACATGGGAAGTCTGCTAGAAGGGCAGATCAGAGAAGATAGCGGGTTTACTATACCCGAAACTTTCTGCATTGCTTTGTGGACAACCGAACCGTCAGTCGAAGTGGAGACCTAGGTACGTGACGTTATCCAGCCACGGAATTGTTGCGGTGGCGATCTTAAGTTACGAGACGCGCAATGCGTAACACTTTTTATGGAAAGTGATGTCCTGGGCTTTCAGTTTCCAAATTATGTCATTGAGTGTAACGCATACTATACAGGACTATTTCATATCCACTTCCAAGTTATTATATCATAAACGTTTTTTGGTAAAATTCAGAAATAACTTTATAATAAAACCCACAAAATGGATATAGTTATTGTTGGAGAAAATTCACAAAATAGATCCAAGTGATAAGAGGTACACCAGAAAGACTATCGATTAACAAAACAATTCCTTTTCTCTCATATTCAAGTACTGTATATATAAACATAAAATATCCATACTTCTCTGGCCACAGCTTTAGTCCAGTGTATTTATGTCTACAAGCAAAAAAAAACAGAAACGCTGAACTAATTTTTGGGTTACTAAAAGTTCCCTGTCCCAATTCGTTAAAATAATGTATTAAGTTGGTTTCGTATCTTAGATGGAGATTAGCATTTCACGATAACATTTTATGTTTATGTTCCCTTATTTTCATAAGGTCCCTAAGCATTCAAACATATATCCATCAAATTCGACGATGTGAATAAATTTTAGGGCTGTAATGTTATAAAAAGAATCGTATATTTCATTTTATTTTCTATATATTTATTTAATGGCTTATGGCTTTTATCGTTTGAGATAGTTATGGAATTTTGTCCTCAAATGCAAAGCAAAATTTACTGTTTCACTACAATAATCTACAGTGTCATAAGTCGATAAAAACCGTGTTTAAATTTCACTTGGCTTTGATTTTCCCACCAAATAACCCAAATATTGGCCCTTTGCAGATTCGGAATTAATACTACATAGAAAGCGGCTTAGCTCAAATGACGAAGGTAGCCGAGGTTAAGACCTATTTTGATAGTTAAAATAAATCATTCTTAAAGAAAAATATTTGTTTTATATTGTTTTGACCCCTAGATATTCGTCTTAAACAAATATAACGCATTTCTTCAAGCTAACTTCTTCATATTACATTATGTATTAATAAAATATTTATAACAAAAAAACTAAACCGACTTCAAAAAATAGGAATAACTAACTAATAATAACTGACTAATTTAAAAATAATCAAATTTAGATTTTAACACAAAAAAAAACATTTTAAAATAAAATATGTACATAATAATCGTGATAACTAAATAAAAACCATTACACCTTAGAAGAAGTTCTCTACATTATTTCTACGAAGTCATATATGGTATAGTTAGTGGTTAAAAAGCAAACTGAATGGCAGCAATAATATTATACATTAATATCTGATTGTTTTAGATAAAAAATATCTGAAAGCTTTGTACGTGCTTTGAAATTTGAGCGTTTGCCTCGATTTCCCACCGAACCGCCAACAGATCCTGATTTGGTTTCAATCCGAGGACCAATCACCTCGGGTATGCACTCTTTCGAACAAAAAGAATGTTGAAAATAGGCCCACAATTGACGGAGAAATCGGTGAACACACATTTAACAAATGTATACAGCCGAACATAGAACCTCCTCCTATTTCGAAGTCGGTTAAAAACCGAAAGAATGGAGAATGATAAATAATACTTTGTTTTTTGTTATTATTAATATGTGATATACATATAAAAGTAAACACGTGCAAGTACCCTCTTCGGCGGTACATATACTAAAATTGGAACGATACAGAGAAGATTAGCATGGCCCCTGCGCGAGGATGACACGCAAAATCGTGAAGCGTTCCACATTTTTAGAGATGCAAGCTCCCTCAAATTCCGTCCAGAGTTGGACCAGTTTAATACCTTTTTCCTACCTAAGACAAACTGGACCAATATAAGGAAGAGGCAAGCCCCTCATTAATCTTCCAGAGGATATGTAAACGATTAATGATTGTAATCCCAGATGCAAAATGTAGAATCACTAATATACCACCATGGCAGTTCTCAAGAATACATCATAGACCTCTCTATGAAGGTTCTGAATAAGGAAACAAATAGCTCTTCTACAATAAAAAGCTTCTTTAGACAGATAAATGAAGAGAACTATTCAAATCATTTTATCATCTACACGGATGGTTCAAAACGTGAGAACTTTGTGGGTGCTGCTTATACGTCTAGTCTACTCGAGAGACACTTTTGGCTTCCATCATTGACTAGCATTTTCACCGCGGAGCTGCTGGCTATATATATGGCCCTATCTGCCTTGGAAGAATCTCAGATTAGAGAATCCGTACTAGTAGTATCGGATTCTATGAGTTCCCTAGAGAGTTTAAGATCTGCAAGGACAGTCCACCCTCTGGTCACATACATTAAAGAGATACAGACAAAGTTACAATTTAGGGGTGTAAGAATAACCTACCTCTGGGTCCCCTCCCATAAAGGAATATCTGGAAATGAAAGAGCCGACCATCTGGTAAGTAGGGAAGAGGAGTCGATCAAGTTAAACGAACTGTTTAGCAAAAGAGATGCCATTCTATTATGGAAAGTCAAGAGGATCTTTTATCAATCTATAGACCATAATAACATGAGTAGACGAAATCAAGCGACCTTGCACGACTGCGAATGGGGCACTGTAAACTAACACATGAATATTTGTTGAAAGGACAGAGCCCGCCCTTATGTGATTTGTGCCAGATTCAACTTAGCGTCAGACACATCCTACTGGACTGCCAAAAATATGATGATTTGAGGAGACAACTTGAGATGCCGACAACACTGGAACAATTGGTCCAACCTGAGCAACTGAATCTGCTGATTGACTATCTAAAGACCATAGACCTATTTCAACACCTGTAACAACTGTGTTTGAAAATTTTTATTGTATAAATTCTACTGTGTAGTATTTTAAGCTGTTAATGTTCATATAATTTATTGTAATTCACCCTAAATAGCCCAAGAGGCTGACGGGTTTAATTAAATAAATAAAAATATAATAAACACGTACAATCATTAGCAAGCTTTTTAATTAATTTAGTTTCAAAACTATTCGTGTTCGAGTAAAATAAGATCGTTTGACCGCTAAAATATAGTTTACTGCCTGTATTCGTAACGATTAAAGGTCCTTTTTGGGTCAAGAACTTCTTCTTCGGCGTTAATTAATAAGAAGCTATTATACCATTTATGTGACCAAGAATTAAACTAAAAAAATATTATATGTTGATCTAAAACAAATATTTTTTATTTATTAATAAGTTATTATTAGTTACTGCAGACTAACTTACAATTTGCCTTTACACTGACTTAAAACTAAATAGTTATTTAGGAAAATTCATTGGTCCTTAATGTCTAACAGTAAAATAAAAGTTACTGGCAGTGAAATAAAAGTTCAGTGTTTTTGCTATTTTGTAAACTTCACTACACAACTGCAGGAGATCTCACAGTTTCTTTCTCTTGAGTCTGTTCAGTGTTCATCACTTCGATATTAACATGGAAGTGGAGTCTTTTCTCGTGTATTGTCGCAAATCTCTTAAATTTCTTTATTACAGTAGGAATCCGAAGAAGTAAAAGAATAACGAGTCTCTTTTTATATTACAGTGGTTATGCACAAAGAGAAAGATGATCAAGTCGGAATACATCGACCTCGAGACTTGACTGCTTTTGATCACACGCCTCTGGATGGTGAAATGTTCTTGCAGGTAATTATTTACAGCTATATTTATATTAATTCAAAAACAATAACGTCAGAGATAAGTTTCCTTTAAGTCACTGTTAGTAAGCCTTACAACTCGTAAACACGTAAATAGTACTTGTAATAGATAATAAAAATTACCTTTAATGGAGATATTAACCCATTTACTCTTTTTCTGAAAGAAGATAACGTTATTTTTGGTAAAAATCAACCAAGAATGGGGGTTGTGATATAAGCGATATAGATATAGCTACAAGATGAATACTAACAGAACATTATTCTTATAAATAGTAACCAAATAGCCATAGAAAAAATTATCGAAATTAAAAAATAAGTTTTTGCATTGATACTGAATCCGAATCCGATTTTTGTCATAGAACGACACGTTTTTGCACAATTTTAGTAACTACGTTAAATGAGTTATTACAGAGAATTAAAATAAAAGAGAATAAACTTGAAAAGTATTATTTCATTTACAAACCATTGACAATACATATTTTTATCTAACAT
Organism: Rhynchophorus ferrugineus; assembly: GCF_030347505.1. Classification (NCBI taxonomy): domain Eukaryota; kingdom Metazoa; phylum Arthropoda; class Insecta; order Coleoptera; family Curculionidae; genus Rhynchophorus; species Rhynchophorus ferrugineus. The sequence continues at coordinate 2,897,483 of NW_027472583.1, read as the reverse complement.
ACTATCACTATCACACACTAAATGTTGCTCTTCACTCAAATTTCCCATATTTTCCAATTCCTAAATCTTCCATTTTTGTTAAAAGATTTTACTAGTTAGTTCATCAATCTCAACTATAAAAAAACTTTGTGTAGAGGTAACAATATTTCTTGGAAAACATTCATTTCATCAACTTTAAGCTATCTTGGCGTTCAACTCTTTTTGGTTCAGTAATTCTTCTGTACCATAGGTACAAAAACAAGATCTACAAAACTTTGAAATCACCGCACACCTGTCAACCATAATCTTAATATTTTATCTGATCAACTGATCTTAAAAAAATTTGTAGAGAAAAAAATATAACAAAGCTTTAATTTGAAATATAATAAGCGCTGCTGCTTCTCATCTGTGTTAGATAATCCATCTCAGTCACCAAAAAGTCTCTGAAAAACTGAAAATTGCCACTTCATCGCCTTTATTCTTGTATAATGATCGTATTTCCTTTAATGCTAAACTGAGATATATAAATAGCAATCAACAATGATCTGTTGGTCTCAATTTGACCTACCTATTCTTTATATTTAAACCTCTTTCAATTGACCAAGTCATTTTATGTAAAATGTGTTCAATTTTCTTCATGAAAATAAAACTGAAACATTGGCTTGTTAACTCTTAACCCACCATCTTCAAGAGAAACCCGAAATAACAATCAATACCTGATAATATGAATATATTACAGTCACTGAAATATTCAATAGAATACAGCAGTTGCTCTGTGTCAAATTGTAATTATGTTATATGTTTTTACAGGCATTGAATGGCTTCCTGATGATACTTACCTGCGAGGGTGAAGTATTTTTCGCAACACACAGCATAGAGGGCTACCTGGGATTCCATCAGGTAATCACGATTCTAATGACATGAAAATATTAACCTTTAGTTAATGCAGTTTACTATTTATGTCATATAATTATTAACAAAATTGTTGCATCTAATTGTAAATGTTATTAACGTATAGTTAAATATTCTCAATAAATATACTGGTATTTTATTAGTAGATCAATTGATATATATATATGAAGTCATGAATAATAAACAAGTTTAAGTTAAAAATAATTTTTCAACAAATAAATAATATACATGTCGAACAACCAAGAAACTGTCGTATTGATTTATAGCCAGTTCTTGTCTTGTATCACAATATCAATTTTCCAAATTAAATATTTACATTTCGCATGGTAACTGTTTGATATGATTTAAAAACTCACCCACGACAACATTTAAGAACACCACATATTTTTTATTACAACGACAAATAAATCACTTCTGCAGCCAGCTTAAAATCAAATATAAAAAATGTTCTACATCTCGTACATACAAGAAGCTTTACAAAAACCACCTTTAAAGGAAAAAGCTAAAAAGGACGCTAAAAGGAAGAAACTTGTAGCCAAAAAACATATCTCGTAAAAAAAGTAGGAAAAAAGGATTATGTGATATTTTCGTACAATAAAGAATCAAAATTCTTCCATCTAAATGGATAGAATGAGCGAGACTCTTATGATTTAAGAAAACACAAATGCTGTTACTTCGCAGACAGTTAGGTGGAAGAAGTGTTATGTGTTGGGCAGCTATAAATGTCAAAAGAAATACAGAAATAAAATGAAGTATAACAAAGCATTTTCTGGGAAATTAATAGTACAAGTTTTATTAAATTAATCGACGAAAAGTATATTTATAGCAAGACAATGAAGAACTGATTGAAGTTGTGGGAAATTGAAGAGGATGTACTCATTACTAAAATAAAAATTCGAATGATCAGTTAATTTGTTGCCTAAGTATGTTACGTTTAGTACCGTCATTCGAGCTACCAACTAACGCGGAACATGTAAATAAACAATCTACAGTTGCCTCTTTGTAATGTTTACATGAATACCATGTCTACCCATCTTTATTTGTAGAATCTAAAAGCTAAACATTTGTTTATAATAAGTGTTATAATGAAAAATGTGCTAGTGTGCTAAAGTTTTGTCGCAGAGGTATAATATAAAATATAACAGGTCAATTTAACAGTCCATATGTTGTTTAAATCCATATGTTTTTTAGTTAGCCCTAACCCTCAAAAGATGCCTGTATAAATTTGACAGCTGTCGGATCATTAGTTTGTGAATTATAGCATTTTGAATGAAACAACTTTTGTTATGACTTATTTTTGTTATTCACCGAAGACGGTGAACGCAGTGGACGCCCAAAAGAGGTTATTACCGACAAAAACATTAAAAAACTCTACAAAATGATTTTGAATGACCGTAAATTGAAATTGTTTGAAGATGATCAAGCGTAATAAACCCGAGTTTTTGCATCGATATGTGACAATGGATGAAACATGGCTCCATCATTTCACTCCGAAGTCCAACCGACAGTCATCCGAGTGGACTACACACGATGAACCCGCTCCAAAGCGTGGAAAAACGCAACGGTCGGTTGGCAAAGTTATGGTATCTGTATTTAGAGATGCGCATGGAATAATTTTTATTGACTACTTTAAAAAAGGAAGGACCATCAACAGCGACTATTACGTAGCGTTATTGGACCGTTTGAAGAACGAAATCGTCGAAAAACGGCCGCATTTGAAGAAAAAGAAAGTGCTGCAATGCACAGTGTCAAAAATCCATGAATTGGGCTTCGAATTACTTCCTCATCCATCGTATTCTCCAGATCTGGCCCGCAGTGACTATTTCCTGTTCTCAGATCTCAAAAGAATGCTCGCTGGGAAGAAACGTTCGTCGAATGAAGAGGTGATCGCCGAAACTCAGGCCTATTTTGAAGCAAAGGAGAAATCGCAATACAAATATGGTATAGAAAAATTGGAGCATCGCTATAATTAGTGTATCATCCTTGAAGGGAATTATTTTGAATAAAAAAAACTAATTTTGCCAAAAAAAAAGTGTTTTACTATGGTAGGCCGGGACTTTTCAATTGACCTGTTACTATATTAACAACATGATAACCTGATTGACTTTGTCTATTCGATTTTAGTCTGATATAGTACATCAGTCGGTATACGAGTTGGTTCATTCGGAAGATCGAGAGGAATTGCAGCGTCAGTTGATGTGGAACTCCTTCCTGCCTCCCGAATCGGCCAACATAGGCCTACAGGACGTGTTGCTCGCCGAAAACGCCCACCTTCTTGAAAGGAGCTTTACCGTGCGCTTCCGATGTCTTCTAGATAATACTTCCGGCTTTTTGGTAAGTGGCAGGCGCCATCACTGGTGAGCTGGTGACGAGAAAACCGGTCTGGTTTCAGCGTTTGGACATACGCGGACGCGTCAAAGTCCTCCACGGACAGAATCGAAAATCCGACGAGCCACCATTAGCACTGTTTGCGATTTGCACGCCTTTCGGACCCCCATCACTCCTGGAGATACCGCAGAAAGAAGTGATGTTCAAGAGCAAACATAAGTTGGACCTTGCCCTGGTTTCGATGGATCAAAGGTATGATAGAAAATATTAAATATAGTTTAAATTTAATTCATATTTATGAAGTAATATTGTTCAATGGTTGTTCAATTAATTTTGTGGTTAGAAAACTTTCTATAATCGCATATAATCCGTTCAATAAAACAATGAACTCACATCATCTAAATTGATGACTTCAAAACTTTGCAATATAACTGCATTAATTCTATTCATTATTCGTTTCATTCATTCTTCATTATTTCGTTTCTGTTCGAAGTAACTGATCAGAAACGCATAAAATTATTCCTATTTTTTATCGAATTAAAGTTTGTTTAACGAGCTTTTTATTATTCAAAATGTATTTCTTTAACCTAACTGATTCACCTGTACAATAATTTCTGTATTTTTAGAGGCAAGCTATTGCTAGGATATTCCGATTCTGAGTTAGCCAATATGGGTGGATATGATTTAGTACATTATGATGATTTGGCGTATGTAGCCAGCGCACATCAAGAATGTAAGTAAAATATTATGTCATAATTTAATAGTCCTTACTAGTTTAGTAACATGCAGGTTGTCAATAATCATCCACAGGGCGTAATAGTAATATATTACTTTCAGTGCTGAAAACTGGCGCATCTGGTATGATAGCTTATCGGTTTCAAACGAAAGACGGCCAATGGCAATGGCTCCAGACCAGCTCCAGATTGGTCTACAAGAACTCCAAACCAGATTTCGTGATCAGTACGCACAGACCCTTGATGTAAGTAATATCTGTATGAATCTATAACGACATTTTTGCATAAAAATAAGAAAAACACGAAATGTTCAATATGTCAATGATGAACTGAAGCCGAATCAAAGATTAAAAACTTAGGTTATGTTGTGTTTTAGGGAAGAAGAAGGAAGAGATCTTCTGGGTAAACGCACCATGGATTTCAAAGTTAGTTATTTGGACGCAGGTCTTCCCAATTCGTACTTTTCGGAGAGCGATCAGTTGCTGACATCACCTACTTCCCACACGGCAGTGTCGTGTACCCCTACGAGAGTTAATCGCAGGTACTGTGACAGTTAAAATAAAAATGTTTTCCAGTCTCTGGTCCATTGGTAGATCTTGTTTACTGTCACGTAACCTTTTTCTACAGCTTTAGGCAGAGATATATATTTTGCCATGATAACTGTGTTGTCGACAAATGTTTAAATAATGTTTAATATGTTGTTGGAATATCAGCAGTATAAAGCAGATGCGGTAGTGGCCCCAAGACACTAGCTTGAGGAAACACAGTTAAAATAGTTTTAAGCGTTGAGAATGTCCTTTCATGCCAAACTTTAAATTTTATTTCGAAAATGTGATCTCCAACAGTTGACAGTTGAGTTCTTAGAAAGTAATTTGCTCATTTTATAATTTAGTCCCAAATGACGTACTTAAAAAATAATGGATTAAGGAAAAAAACTGATTTTTTAAAGGTTTTTATGATCCTCAAGCTATCAATACCTAATTTTTCTAATTTTTGGGCCTTTTCCTTAAAACTTTTTAATATGCCTTCAAAATAGGCTACTTCGACAATCACTTGATCATTTGAGCCAAATCTCTTTCACTGGCGCATTCTTTGGAGATCTATCCAGTAGTAATTTGAAGCCAGATATGGAAAGAGGGCGGCCACCAACATTAATAGAAGCACAAATTCAAATTTACCATTGCATTCATCAACTTGTGTGGCATTGTGTATTTCTATCATCTAATATTCACTATGAATTGTTTTGTCTGTCTCATAGTAGTAAATGAACAAAATTTCATGGCGCCGGTCTGATTCGAAGGCTACGTTGGAGCTTTGGGTGACTTTAAAGAGCTTTCAAAAATGCTGTTCAATCGTGTGATGTTGTTTTTGCTTCAAGTGTATCATAATAATGGCTTCATATAAAACATTGTCAGATATATAGTTGAGCCTCAATTTATTTCTAAAACAGCTGCAATGCTTTGAGAAATAGTTTCGTAGAGCGTCTGTTTTCCAACTGAATGCCCCGTCGTCGTATCAAAGCATCCGCCATTTATTTCAATGATGTTAGAAATAGAAATATAGTCCTCAGTTTCTGCTCTAAAACTCCTCATAAAGATTCAAGGATGTTGTGGTCTTGGGATTGTGATGCCTAGGAAAGTGTTATTCTCTCTCTATATATATATATATATATATATATATATATATATATATATATATATATATATATATATATATATATATATATATATATATATAAATTAAGATTGAACCGTTTTGACTGTATCTTGACCCGTTATCATCTTGGAATATGGTAGTGTTTAACAGCAATATGCTAGTCAGAGTGAAAACGTTTTTATTGAATTTGACATGTTATTTTATATATCCAATATAAATTCAAGAAACAGATCCAAACAATGCTCTGTAACCTCCGCAAAACTTATGTAACTTTTAAAGTAAACACGAGATTTTCATGAAATATTGACGTCAGATGTTATAAAAATTAATTTTTTTAGATACAAGACGCAACTGAGAGATTTTCTATCAACCTGTCGGACGAAACGTAAACTATCGCATTCGTCCAACTCTAACCAGGTGACTTCTCCCACAAACTCAGCTGTGACCACATCAGTAGTGCCTTCAATGCCCCCTACGGTATAACAACCTTTTGAAACGTTTTTTGAATAGGATATTTTAAACGCGTATTTCTAGGTTGAGTACATCGCCGATGGTTGTACAGCCACGTATAACATGTATACCACGCCATATGCTACAGCAACGCCCGAACATAGCTTGAGCTACATGACGCATTCAGCTACCAATTTCAATCACACCCTCTATCCAACTGCCACGGCGCTGGACAATAGATATCTGACCACCACCGAAAATTTGTTCCATCAGTACAGGTAAATAATTGACTCCCATGTTATAGGTGTCGTTTTTATTTTGATTGTTCTACAACGTGGGGTAAAAGTCCCGCTACCATTTTGATTGTTTATAACTTTGCTCAAAGAAAAGATAAATAAATTTGATTTTCATAAAAAGTTTATTTCCTGTCTTTACATTTTTTTCCGTTATGATTGAAAAATTATATCGGCCGCGTTGTAATGGTGACGGCTATGCAACTTTCGGTTCTTTTTAAGGCATTTTTCATGACATCCTGCAATATCTGAGGCTGAATTTCTTCAATATCGTGACGAATATTGGCTTTAAGATGTTGAATCATTTGTGACTTATTCACATAAACTTTTGATTTTAAAAAACCTCATAAGAAAAGTCTGGTGCTGTTAAATTAGTCTTCGTGGAAAAAGTCATTCAGTAATTGAATTGTTGAACGAGCTGTGTGTGATATAGCCACATCTTGCTGAAACCACATGTCCTCTAGTCCTTACTCTTCCATTTCAGGCAGAAGAAAATTTAGAATCATGTGTTGGTACCATTCAGCAATAACAGTAACAGCAACACCTTAGTCACTTTCAAAAAAATAGAAACCAGTGTTTTTTCCAGCATGAAATACCTCACCATACAGTTGTTTTAGTGGATGCAGTGATGTTTCATGGATTAATTGAGGATTTCTTGCTCCCCAAAATCAACTGAAAAGAGCTCTTATTGTTTCTCTTTCCACTTTCATTGATTATGTTTTAGGTGGTTTTCATGGCCTCCAACAATCCACCCTTCTTTCTGAGGATACAGCATGATTGTGATGAATTGTCAGTCATAAGCCGTAAAATCCTGACGCCTAGAAATTTTTCCCATATTATTTCGATTTTCAGGATAAACATTTATAGAAATCACTTGCAGTTACTCAAACAATGTTTTTGTTTAAAACATGTGTAATATGTAAGGTTAAGGAAAACATCATTTCGGTTTTTCTCAATATATGGCTTTAAACTCGCATAACATATATCTAATGTTATTTATTAAATTTAAACATATAACATCCAAAGTATCGTCAAAAGTTATTGCGCTGTGAAGTTGGAAATTTCAGTAGGACAGTTTTATCATATTTTATCTTTTTCTACTTTCGATAAGGAAAAAATGCAGGCCCAAAGGAAATGTCTATTTACATAATACTAAATTATATTTGTGAAAATGTTACTATTTTTAAAACCTTTAAACCTTTTTAAACCTTTATAAACCTTGCTTTACAAAGGGTGATGATAAGTATTTCAGTGATTTGGAGAAGGAGATTTCATGAAGTACAGTGAAAGAATCTCGCCCAGATAATCAAGGACCACGATTTTCAGTTAAAAATTTTATTTTTCTGCATAATTTCCGTTAACTTCAATACACTAGGCCCAGCGTTCCTCAAGTATCAGTATTTATTCTTTCTGAGACAAGATGTAGTGGAAAGCTATGAAAATATTCATCCACCTCACTTCCAGCTTCTTCATTATATGCGAAACACTTCTCAGAAATAAAATTCTTGAAGTCGGAATAGATAAGAGTGCCAAGTTAGGCGAATAAACAAGATTCTAACTCAAATCTAGCGGTTTTTCTATGGTCAACGTCTCCTAGTGAAAGATTATGATATTCAAACTAGGTCTGGTCTCCTAAACTTTGCCATCCATCCGTTACCGTGGTTATTAGTCTTTGCAGAGTTATAATTTGATCCATACTGTTATTTTCAGGCCATTGAGCACTTATTACCCAGAATATCATCACGCCACAGCGTCCACGCCATACAACGGTTTCTTAGATGTGACGCCTAGGACGTATGATCCTGCTGCTTCAACACCTACCCACCATACTGGTTACAGAACGGCTGTGATGGAGGATAAGTTATATCCATGCCATCAACAGGTAAGGACCGACTGAATATCACCTTTAGAATGAAATGTTTCTAAGTATATTTCCACGGATTTTTAACATTCAACCAATAACTGTCATATTGCAAAATTATTATATGATTGCATGTATTTTAATCAGCTATGTATATAGTCGAAAATAACAAGTTTCAATATAAACAACTGTTAAACGACCTAACTTGATTGTTAAATTTGATAGTTTTGACAATTACAATAAAAAAGTACATACATTTGAAGAAATCTAAAGCCACTCAAATATTTTTATGAATATTTGAAGTTACGGTAATATTTGTCAGTCAGCATGGCTACGACACGAATTAACTGAAAATATAATTTCGAGTGGTTTCAGTTCATACCAAACAAAAAAAATAGTTTTATGTTGTGTATTGTGGCTGATGATAAAATATGGATCTGCGACTACTACTAGCTGCTAAAACCGAATGAATAAAACCGCCATCATCCTGCATGACAATTCTTGGCCACACGTTGCAAATGACACTGTTGCATGTCGAATATAAAGTTCTACCATATCGCCATAGTGCCTTCTAATTACCACCTGTTCAGAACGATGCAGCGTATCCTGGCTGGCAAAAACTTTCGAAATATTGAAGAACAGCGAAAATTTATCTATGAATGGATCGCTGACAAATCAACATCGTTCTTTCGACAGGGTATCGCCATGTTACAAGAAAGATGTTGTAAAGTTGTAAAAAATTATGAAAAATATTTGGATTAATATATATTGAACCAATTTTTCTCAATAGATAACATTTTTAAGAGCAACATGATCAAAATACATGAAAACACATCATAATTTGTTGTATCTATATATATATACTATATATTATACAATTCTACTAAATATTATACAATTTCGATCAGTGTTCGCCATTAGTAAAAATAGAATACAGGCTGTAACTTCTCAATATCAAAATTCCAAAGAACCAGAGTGTTCTTGTTCTTGTAACATAAAATCTTTTATTTTTAAAATCTTCAAACTTGTTACCTGTGATCTCTAAACTTTTAGAAAAACTATACATTAAGACACTCAAAGTAATCGCAGAGTAGAGAAATATTATTCCAGACCATCAATTTGGCTTCCGTAATAAACACGGAACAATGGAACAAATACATAGATTAGTCAACCAAATTAACAAAAAATTGAAAGATAAAAAATATTGCTCCGCTGTATTTCTCGATATTTCTCATGCCTTCGACAGGGTGTGGGTTACCGGACTGCATGGTAAATTGAAAAAGTTTTTGCCCCATACGCAGTTTCAACTGCTGAAATCGTACCTCACAGACAGACATTTTATTGTCAAACAGGGTGACGAATACACTGACCTACATCCAATATATTCGGGTGTTCCGTAGAGCAGTGTTCTTGGCCCATTGTTATACCTATAGTATACAGCTGACCTACCAACTTCAAGAAACACTACCGTTACAACATATGCTAACGATACAGCGATTTTATCATCACACGAGGATCGTATATCAGCCACAAGAAGCCTCCAACTTCATCTTAACAAAGTCGAATTGTGGTTGAAAACGTGGCGTATCAAAGCAAATGAGACAAAATCTATCCATGTGACATTCACCCTTTGTAGAAGAACATATTCCTCAGTAAAATTGACAACGTTAAATATCTGGGAATGCATTTCGAACGACGTTTGACATGGAAAAAACATATAGTGACAAAACACAAACAGCAAACTAAACCAAATGTATTGGCTGATAGGGCGTAAATCTAAATTATCATTAGATAACAAGGTTCTACTTTATGTATAAGTCAATACTTAGACCTATTTTGACTTATGGTATTGAATTGTGGGGAACTACTAGCAAATCTAACATAGATATCCTCCAGAGGTTCCAACAAATCCAACGCAATATCCCGAAGTACTCTGAAAGACTATGGTGTATCCTACTGCACTGGCCAAGTAGTTAAATTTGCGCGATGCGCAAACTACTATACGAACTGATTAATAGACACAAAGAGTGAGATTTAATAATCTCTAGAGTAAGTTAGGATAGGCTTTAAAATAAGTTAGAATAGTATCTAGAATAAGATTTAGATTAAGTTGTACAGCAGACCACTTAATGATCAACAAGATCCTAACGGAAATCATATAATAATACTTGTTGCCCACGGGCAGATTGTTGACGTTCTAAGAGATTAATAAAATTTAAAAAAATTCTTCAAACTTTTTCAAGATCCTAACATTTATAAATACTTGCAGCTCCATATAATATACCACTTTTAGACAATTACTATTTGAATATTATGCGTCGCTTGCATCAGCAGTGCCTTTTCGTTATTTTCTTCATTAAAATTCCATTACATATACCCTGGTCGTCATATCCGCCTGATTTAAGCCTGTTCGGTAAAATAAACCCTCAGAATGAAACAAATTTTTGAATGTTTTGCCTGTTTCTATTTTAATTCAACTAGTTATACTGTCTCACGTAATGATATATTAATTTAATGTTGTTTTCTAGGTGGTTGAAACAACACCCGTTAAATATCCCAGCTACGATGGCACTAGAAGCTACGTGGTGTCGAATAACAAATGTCTAGACGTCACCTGGCCTTACTCAGTCAGCCCATCATCAGGGATAATTCAACCCGTACAAGTTATGAGTTCGCCACAACTTGAACTGACCGGGAGCCCCCATAAAGTATGTTCCCACCAGCGTGATTCGCCAACATCTACTCATTAAAAGTAATATTTGTAGGAGAGCATAAAGAAACACACGCCTTCACCCCAACATCAGCTGATAACTCCAAAAATAGAGGAAATCAAACAGGACACTCCCCTGATGCAATCTCAAGACAGTCCCGGAAACCACACCATCGGGAACACACAACATTATTCCCCCATTCCGACCAGCAATCATGCAGATATGCCGAGCAGGCAAACGGTGTTAATGTGGGGGTAAGTTTTTCATAATATATATTTTTTTACTAATAACATATTACAATAGATAGGCTTATGTTAGTACAATCTTAATTTACAAATTAATTTATTAATTAAGCAAAGCATCAGTATCTTTCTCTCAAATTTAAATAAAACTAAACTCTTAAACTAAATTTAAGAATACACTTATACAATAAACAAGTTCGTGTGGCTTGATTCGCTTCAATCTTCTGATTTCCTGCATGTTGTGCAGTAGCTGCATCGCTTCCACGTTGCTGTGGTTTAGCAACCTTATTTCACGTTTAAAGGCGAAATCTTGGTTGGCTACATAGCGATAAGCATTGGTAATTAATCGTAGAACTTTGTTTTGTTTTTTGTTTTTGTACGTTTGTTTTGGGTACGTTGGATTACTAATTGATTTGATCTCTTAGTGCAACCCCATATTTACACTCCATAGCTCCAAATTGGCTTTATGACTGACTGGTAATCCAATCTCTTTGACTTTAGGTCAAATTGAGAATATACTACGACTAACCAGTACACTTGCTTGAGTTTGAGTCGAATCTGCTCTTATTTTTGTCTGACATGATGTTTCCAATTTAACCTAACAGGTCAATTGAAAAGTACCAGCCCTAACCCTCAAAAGATGCGTGTATAAAATTGACAGTTGTTGAATCATTAGTTTGTGAATTATAGCATTTTAAGTGAAGCAACTTTTGTTATTGTGAAAAAAAATGGATAAAAAGGAATTCCGCGTGTTGATAAAATAATGCTTTTTGAATGAGCACCGAAGACGGTGAACGCACTGGACGCCTAAAAGAGGTTTTTACCGACCAAAACATTAAAAACACCCAGAAAATGATTTTGAATGACAGTAAATTGTGAGCTCGCTTCTTACTAAAACCAACGACGAGTTGATGATTCGGACCAGTGTTTGAAGATGATCAAGCGTAATAAACCCGAGCTTTATCGTCGATATGTGACAATGGATAAAACATGGCTCCATCATTTTACTCCGAAATCCAATCGACACTCATCCGAGTGGACTGCACACGATGAACCCGCTCCAAACCGTGAGAAAACGCAACAGTCGGCTGGCAAGGTTATGGCGTCTGTATTCTGGGATGAGCATGGAATAATTTTCATTGACTACCTTGAAAAAGGAAGGAGCATCAACAGCGACTATTACATCGCGTTATTGGACCGTTTGAAGAACGAAATCGCCGATAAACGGCCGCATTTGAAGAAAAAGAAAGTGCTGCTTCACCGAGATAATGCACCGTGTCACAAATCAATGATAACGATTGCAAAAATCAATGAATTGGGTTTCGAATTGCTTCCTCATCCACCGTATTCTCCAGATCTGGCCCGCATCGACTATTTCCTGTTCTCAGATCTCAAAATCGACTGAAAAATCGGTGATCGACGTAACTGAGGCCTATTTTGAAGCAAGGGACAAATCGTACTACAAAATGGTATCGAAAAGTTGAAGGGTTGCTATAATCAGTGTATCACCCTTGAAGGGAATTATGTTGAATAAAAAAAAATTGCCAAAAAATGTGTTTTATTATGGTAGGTCGAAGACTTTTTAATTGACCTGTTATATACGGCCAGAAGAATTAATATACATATATAGATAAAGATAAAGTGTGTGCCTGCTAGTCTTTTTTTTGTTACGCCTATATTAAAATAAGAATATTTATTTAAGGTCCCACAATTCAACCCCAGTTAATAGCCGAAGTCCAATGAGTGACGGTCCACCTCAGGAATACCAACAGCATCACATCAATACAATACCCGTGACCGTTAATCATCAAATAACAACAGTTCCTGTTTCCAATGATCAGCACACCATCGAGTCCTTAAAAGGTATTGTATTGTTTTTTGTTCCAATTTCTGTCTAAGGAAATGTTCCAATTGATGCCATAATAGTTTGCTACTAAGAAAATTCTTAATTTTTGTCGATGTGCTACGCAAGTGTTGAAAAGAAAATACTAACTGAAATAATAATGTACTCGACAAGACCTAATTTAACCGAAACATTAATTTACATTACTAATAATTGCCGTGGAACTTTCTAAAAACTAAAAAAATATCATAATATTTTGTAAAATATAAAATGTGGCAACACGCAATACAGTTTGTATATTATACTGTGATATATACTACAAACGCAAAGAAAAACATCGAAGTCAAAATACAGGGGAGATGTCATAATTGACAGATTCAAAATATTTTACAAATACAAATAAAGTTAATGTAATTGTTATAAAAATGTTAAACGCTTATTAACTTATTGTCTTTCCAGGACTAACTGAAATCAATACCCATCAGTGGAATGGTGCTACGGAGGATGCGTCGAGAAAAATGGATGCCGGTACCCAAAACGGCGACCCAGACAGTCCCAATCAGCACCACGTCAACCACCACAATCACCACAATTCCAGAGTGGTGATGGTTCTATGATGAATCTGGACTTCTTCCTGTACATACTGTTAGGCTTCTGTTAAGTTAAACGAGCAACAGTAATAAGTAGGCCTTGTTCGATAAAAAAGATTTAATTTATTATACATATTTATAAATAGGCTATACATATACATATGCAATGTAAGTAAATGGTTTTAGAATTTTAAACTGGATATTATGAAGTATAAATATTGAACCTGCACATAAATATTCCATGCATCAAAAGAGAATTAAGTAAAACATATCTTCCGACTTTGTATGATGAATTTTCTCGCTATTCGTTACGATGAAACATACTATACAAAAAAACTATTGTCTTCGAAATATAAATAAAAAAGAAACAAAAGAATGTAATTATGCAAAGAAAACTATAATAAATATAAAGAAAATTCGCATTTATTAGTATGTGTGAAACATATATTATTATATCAATAGTATTAAGGAATTTTTTTTGTAGAGAGGTAAATCAATTTTTCGATGTATCTCGTTCTAAATCGGAATAGCCCAATTTCCGTAGCGTTTACTTTTTAATTTAATTTATTGGTGCAACAAGTTCTCTATCAGAATAACAAAATACCAGGTATTTTATTAAAATTATTAGTATATACAAACTGACATTGAACTTGTTACGCTACAAACAATGCTAGTCATTCAGTGGTTACTTGTACATTATGTTGTATTATATTCTTATTTATGCGTAGTTTTGGTTTTCAGTAAATTGTTGTTAATATTATGTAATGATTTCGATTATTTCATCCGCTGGTGCATATAAATAAAATAGTCTTCAATGAAATGGCGGATGAACTGATCGAAAGTAAAACTCACATTCCATGACGTTCGTATAGAGACGGACATCCCTTTACTTTTATATACGCTTGTTCTTGTAAAAATAATAATGTAAAAACAAAACCTAAACCGTTTGTCATACCCACAATATTTATTTATCAAAATACCCTTAATCGAAGGTAAATAAAACTCATAGGTAGGTTTTGAAACGAGATTTAAAAATCGGTGAAGCTAATACCAATGGTGTAAGAGAATGGATTCATTGAAATAAAATATATTACAAAAATTAATGTTGCTTTTATTAACTCTATCATAGAATTTGGGAAGTAAGTGTCAGTGTCATCTGTCAACTTGTATCATATTTTGTTCAGTTTAGGTCTATAGGAAAGTCTGACAGGTCTGAAATTCCATAATGACGTCCATTTATAACACTTTATGGTATATAAAAAAATAAACCTAAAAAAACTGAACTAGCAAGCAGATTCTGAGATTCAAAATGTTTAGAATATAAAAAATGGCTAAATGAATAAATTAGACATTTCTTATATATAGATACCGACTATTTATCTATAGAATTTTTTCTCCAAAATTCAAACAACCAGTTATACAAATTTCACTCATTAAAAAAACCCAAAACTTATAAACAAAAACTGATTAAAAGAAAATTTCCAAGATTTCAAAAAACAAGTACTCAAAATATCTAATTTTACTTAAGTTTGTAAAAGCTCGCAATCATCAGTGATGTTCACACAAATAAATTCACTATGGGAAAAAATCTAAAAGAAATACTTAGGGTTTATTAATAACTAAAGAATAATACAACATATTTCTTTAACCAAATTCAAAAGTAAAATTCTAACAATTCAAAAGCATTGAGGAGATATTTACTGAAAGTACTTACTTTTACTTAAGTTTGTAAAAACTTGAAAATATAAATGATGAGCACACAAATAAATGTTGAACCAATAACAAAGAAAATTAAGAGAAATCAACATATCTATAAGGAAATTTATTAAACTCTCACATCTCAAAGAACTACAGTTTGTACTATTTTTTGTTTCTCCTCTTTTGGTTCCTCTGCAGCGTCTAAATACATTTCATGATCAATTTTCAATTTCTCACTTGATGGTGGGCTCCACAGGTAACACCTTTAAAATGAAGACAATCACTGATGATATTGACAATTATGAAATTATTTTACATACCTATAAATAAATGAACCATCACGTTTTGGTTTCTGAGTGTATACATCATTTATGAAAGCAGCAAAATTTTCTTCCAGGTGAGTGTCATTCATATTTAACTAAAAAATTAGAACTATATGAAAATCCACCATATAGGACTTTATGTTAACAAACAAACACTTTAAAGGATATTATTTATGACTATAATAAAATTTCTGCCCAGTTTTTCTCTCATTATAAACTCTTAATTTTAATAAAATTAATATTACTAACATGTCCTAGAACTGCATTAATTTGTCCAAAATCTTTTTCATATTCATCTTTTACAGCCTGATAACTTATACCTCTTAAATATCTGTCAATTACACTTTTTAAATCTGTTTCTAAGGTACCACTTTTGACATTTGGAAATCTTCTTTTCATAACACCCCTGACACAAAAAAAATAGATAATGTTAGTTCACAAGACCAACTGCTGATCAATTACCTCAGCTGCACCAATTCAGGTAAAATATCAGGGTGAGCTATGAAATATTGAAAGTCATAGAGAGACAGCTAAAATTAACATATTGAGAAACAATACAATGTATACAAATTCAAACAAATATGTACTTGTCCTGTTTGTATCTGTTTTACTAATTCAGGACCTCCAACATATTGGGCACCTGCCTCTCTGGCTTCATTTTGACTTTCTTCACTCTTTGCAAATACCAATATGTTTCTGTCTTCACCATGATCAAACTTATGAGGAACTGCAGCAATTCTTGTAAAATTCTCTATAAATCGATTCTAAACAACATAAAACATGTACACATTCGATTAATAAACAGTTTGAAAAATAAAAACCTTTTTTTCTGCCTGCATATTTAACTCAACAGTAGCATAAAGTTCAGCATCCGGTTTGTTATAAATCTCCGGATGATGTGTCTCTCTATGAGCCTTAATAGCTTCACTAAATGGATATACTATCCATTTGTAATATTTCATTGGATATACATTGTCAATAGGATCAGCTTTCCATGTATCACTGAACTTTTTTGAAGCCCTGGCAGCAAGCATTTGTTCTCTACCACGAAGGTTGTGAGCAATAAAACCGACTTTTTTAATTTCCACCTTCACTTTCGCCTTCTTCTTACGTTCCCTGGTACCTTTTCTTGCAGCATAGTTACGTTCTTGTAATGTATTAACTACAGGTACTATCCTTGTTAATAATTTCTGTGGTGCTATTAATTGATTCAATTGAAATAGTTCTAAAACAATACGACTTCTTACTAAATGCTATTATTATCAGATAATTAAATTACTCACTATTACTTAGTAAAGACATTTTTACTTATTTTATTCCTCTAAATAGCTTAGATTATAACCTAAAAATCGTGATCAATTTCTGGTGACAATGAAGATAGCATCGTAACCCACTTAAACTAGTTTTGGGCACAATCGATATATTTTAGTAATTCAAAAAAATCGTAATATTTGAATAACAATTCATAAACAATCTCTAATACGCAATGCGGAGGTCAAATTTTTCAGTATAAATAATAGACATATTTACTTTTAATAAAATATTAATATATGACAGCCATATTAAAAGATAAACATATATTTCCTTTTATATTTGACAGATTCAGACCATAGAGAAACTATGATTGCCCTATGATTCAAACACTGCCATTGTCAAATATGCCTTTTTCATTAATTTTAATTTTATCCATATAGTATATATATCTGTAATTTTATCTCACAGAAGTTTTATTATTTTTGTCTAGGTTTTTCCTTTTACTATGCCAACGCTGTTTATTCTTCTTCTCTTGCGATCGCTTAACTCAAAATAAATAACACTCTAAGATTATAACCTAAGAATGATATATTGGAATTTTTTAAATGTTCTGTGTAAACCTCAGCATATAAGAATTTTTACCATTTCAAAAATGGCTAAAAGCAAATTTGAGTATGTAAGAAATTTTGAAACCGAGGATTATCTTCTGCCTAACTGCTGGGTAGTAGTTAGAGTGGATGGTAAAGCATTTCATAAATTTTCAAAAAAACATGATTTCCATAAACCCAACGATGTCAGAGCTTTAGAATTAATGAACAAAGCTGCATCTGTCGTAATGGAAGAGTATAAGGATGTCCTAATTGCGTATGGTCAAAGTGATGAATATTCCTTTGTTTTACGTAAAGACACAAACTTATACAATCGTAGAAGAAGCAAATTGATGACCTACATAAATAGTTTATTTTCTTCATCTTATGTATACTATTGGAGAGACTATTTTAACGACGTGAAATTAAAGTATCCGCCGTCATTTGACTCTCGTGTTGTGTTATATCCTTCTGATGAAAATTTAAGGGACTATTTGAGTTGGCGCCAAGCTGATTGCCATATAAATAATCTTTATAACACTACATTTTGGGCTTTGGTGCTTAAAGGTGGTTTAACTAATACAGAAGCTGAAAAGAGATTGTGTGGAACATTATCAAGTGATAAAAATGAAATATTATTTAGTGAATTTAATACAAACTATAATAATGAACCAGTTATGTTTAAAAAGGGTACAATTTTAGTTAGAAAAAAGATTAAACATCCCGTAACTGATAAAAATAGACTTGTAATTTTACCTCTTCATGAAGATTTGATTCAAGATACATTTTGGACTACACATGATGAAATTTTGAATATAAAAAGTTGTGGACATTATAGTGTTCCATCAAACTGTGACTTGCCAAGACTAGTTATGAGTCAATTGCATAGCTTTAAGGAAAAAAAAGAAGATACGAATTGACTTGAATGTTTTTAAAAATATAAATTTTTATATAAACGAAGTTACACCTCAAATTTGGTTTTAAATAAATGTTTATTAACATTACGTCACTATTTTATTGTCTTCTACTAACAAGTGAACCTAACCTAAAACGAAAATGAGCAATTTATCTTTTAGAGGGACATTGGTCAGGTTATTTAAAAGAAGGGCTTTTAAATATGGTTTACCATTCCTTGTTCTTATGGTTGGAGGTTCGTTTGGTTTAAAAGAATTTACCCAATTACGGTAATACACATTGTCTATCTAAATTATTTAACTATAATTAAGCGCTATTTTAGCTATCAATTCAGCAAGGTATCTCCCATAAATGCTGAGGAAGCAAAAAAATATGGAATTGACATGAAAAAGCCTGGAGAAGTAACTTTAGAAAGTGAATATGAAAAATTAAAACAGTTAGATATTGATAATTGGGAGCAGGTACGAGGCCCCAGACCTTGGGAAGAAAACGAAGAAAAACAATAAAATAAAAAATATGTAAATAGGGTTAGGTATAAATTAAATAAAGCTTTAAGAAAAAAAAATTTATTGAAATAAGGTTAATTATATTATTTAGCTTTTCCTCTTTTTTGAATTGTTTGTGGCACCACCAAAATGAGATTTTCTTTTCTTGTTAGAGCCTTTCATATTTCCTCCTATGTCTTGCCTCACCACTGATATTTTTTTCTGTTTATTTTTCTTTTTGGCAAATCTGGCTTGGACCGCTGCAATCTTTTTCAAATTTTCTTGAACTTTATCTTCATTATCTGACTTAGGACCACCTTTGCCTTTTATTTTACCTTTACCTTTCTGACTTTTCTTTTTATCTTCTTTTAGCTTTAAACTCAATCTTTCCTTTTCATTCTTCCTTTCCTTTTTGGTTTGGAACCATGGTCTGACTGGATCCTGCTCTCCCTTTAACAATTTCTGAGCTTTATTTGCTTGATTTTCTGCTTTTGCCAGTAATCTTTCCTCTTCTTCTTCTTGCAAAATTTGTTGTATTTGCTGTTCCATGTTTTGAAGTTTTTGACGGTACTTTTCTATGATATCTGGAGGTATCACCCGGCTTTTAACAGGATTTTTAGCTTTTTTTATTACCTCCTTTACAATTTTTCTTTCTTGTTCACCAGCTAAACTGACAGACACACCAGCTCTTCCAGCTCTTGCAGTTCTACCTACTCTATGAATGTAATGTTCAATCAGGGCAGGCATTACAAAATTTATAACAGTTTGAACACCAGATATATCCAAACCTCTGGCAGCAACATCTGTAGCTACCAGAATATCAACAGTTTTATTCTTAAACTTGTCTAAGGCATCTAAACGCTGTGGTTGTGTAAGATTACCATGAAGCTCTGCTACCTTTAAACCCAACAGTCCAAGTAAAATATGCAATCGATGAGCCTGCTTCTTTGTCTGCACAAATACCATGCAACTTTCTCTGAATGTTCTGCAAACTAGGGCTGCCAATATTGGTTCACGATCTTCTTCTTTTCCTGCTCTTATTCTAATAAACTCTTGTCTTAAATTAAATGCCACATCTCTATTGCTGTCCACAAATAATCTGACAGGTTTAACTAAAGAAACAGCAGCCAAGTCTTCTACTTCATCTGTCATTGTAGCAGAAAACAGCATGGTTTGTCTTGTTCTGGAACACTGTTTAATAATTTCCTTCATTTGCTCAGCAAAATATTCATCTAACATGCGATCAGCTTCATCAAGAATTAACACTTCAATAGAATCCAAGCTAAATGTTGGTGTACTTTTTAAATGGTCAATTAAACGGCCAGGAGTAGCAATAACAATATCTGGATTTTTTCTGAGGATATTCTCTTGGGTCTTTAAATCCAAACCACCTACAGCCAACCCCAACTGTATATCAGTATGCTGACAAATTTGTTTTGATACTTGATAAACCTGGACACCTAACTCACGGGTTGGAACCAAAACTAAAACTCTAGTAACAGCTGCTCCTCCTGTAGGTCTATACAGCAGTCTTTCTACAGTAGGTAACATGTAAGCTGCTGTTTTACCAGTGCCTGTTGCAGCACAACCACATATATCTCTGCCTAATAAAGCTATAGGTATGGTAGATGCTTGAATTGGAGTTGGATGCACAAATTTCATGTCCGTTATAGCTTTCAATATAGGCCTAGACAAATTCATCTCATAAAAACTACCAGCCTCTGTATTGATATTAACATTATCATCAAAAAACTGTTCCTCCTCTACTGATTTCTTTTTCTTCTTTTTTCGATCAGTACGTTCCTTAATCTTATCATGTTTTAACTCATCCTCTGATAGCGATATTTCCGAATCTGATTTATCTTCATCTTCAATTTTAACATGACTATCTTCAGCTATTCCATTATCGGCACGTATTTTTCTTATTTTATCATCTGTTTTCGATTTGGCTTTTCTTTTAATATACTTGTTTAAATCGTTCCAAGCGTCATTGTTGTATTCGTCCACTGAGGATACAAATTGAAAACCGGTATCGAAATCCTTCTTTTGCTTATTACTTTGTTTTGAAGGCTGGAAATCCACTTCAGCATCAGAATTTTCGGAAAAATCTTCCACATCTTCATCGTCGTCGATAGTTCGTATAATATCTTTAAAATTAATTGTTTTATCCATCATTTTTACTTATCACAAGAAATCTATTTCTAACCTACACAACATCAACAAAAGACCTAACCTATAAGAAGCACATGATTGAATTCTTCTTCTTTGAAATATATAGGAATTTGAATAAAATAGTATTGTGGTAAATATCTTCCGGCAACTAAATATACAGTGTATGTACATGTATGCTCATATATTAACCGGAATAATTTTCATAATAGGTCTAGGAAAGTTCAAATATTATATTTATAAAATATATTGAAATTTATCTTGTAATTAAGTCATTATATATTCATACAATAAAATTAAGTTATCAAGACACTGCATTAAAATATGGTATTAAATTAAGGCCCGTTTTTATTGATTATCTAGAATTCAGTAAACGAGTTTTCGGTAAACAATGATTTTACCGATAAAATCGGAGAGGCCTGATAGTTGTAGCGCTAAAACGAAAATAAACTAGGTAGGTTGTGTCGGGCCTTGACAAAATAATGGCACAAAGGGCGACAATATTGTTTGAATGTGTAGACCGACAAGGTAAGGGTGGATCCGTTCACTTTTAATGAAATCCACCTTTGTTGGAAATCTATTTGAGAACGGAGAATGCCATTTTGGTGAAGGACTAGAGGCACCGACAACGTTTTATTGATGGTCTCATCAGAAAATTGATACACTCGGGTTTGAATCATTTTCAAAGTAAAAACAACTTTTACGTAATTTTTGTTGAATTTTGTTCACAAATATAGTGTAACATATATTAAATATTGGTTGTTATACTTTTTTGACAGATATTTCATTATTATACATGTATTTCTAGAATATATGTTTATGTATAACGTATTACCACAGGTTCTTTTTGCTCTGTAATAATTTAGAACATGTCAATATTATTTTTTAAATATCAACAAACTGATACTTTTTTGATAGGCCAATATTTTTTTTTAAATTAGAGCTATTGTCACTGGGCCTACTATTTATTTGTTAACAATTACTAAGACACAATAATCTTAACACAAGAGTCTACTCATAGGGACGCCTGGCATGCGGCGTTGCCAGATGTTGTAAATTATATGTATATTTTAAGAATATAATATATATAAATTATATTTTCATGTATTATAGGAGATATTAATGAGGAGTTTTAAAAACCTGCTCGATGTCAAGTAAATATATATGGTCAAAATGTTTACCAACATAAGTACTCTCATTTTGTTCTTTAAATGTTATCTTTCCACATTCCAAATTTTTTTTACAGCCTTAATTTTATCTAAAATAATTTTTACATACAATTAAATCTTACATTATAGATACTTACATGAATGATATTTCTTCAAATGCTTGTTTGGTGGTTTGACATTATTCATACCCAAGTGACATAAAACCAAAATTTGAACAGAACTGAACAAATAACAGTATGAGAGTTAACTCCGTATGTAAAATAAGTGAATAAAAACAAGACTAATGGTATATTAGAATCAATAGCTTCTTAATCATGTTGAAAAATAAATTAATAAACTCGGATAATATAACAGTATATGTAAAATAATGATAAATTGAGAGCAACGCATAATACGGAAACTAAAGAATAAAAATAACAGCTTTATATCTCTCCAACGCTTGTAGACACCAACGTCGCAAAAATAGACGGAAACTGCCGAAGTTTACTGAATGCCGGCTCGGCTTCACTAAGATTAGGCACTAATTATTTCAACTCCGTAGTTAACTTCATCTTCTATGAGGATTAAATTATATGATATGATTAAATATTTGTCATAAAAAAAACTTGTTGACCACTGTGCATATTTTTGAACCAATAAGGTTAATCAAAAACTCACAAAAGAGGGTTCTATTGTAGCAACTAACAAAACTCAAAGACAAGAGTATAATTCTTCAATCGTCTGGCAAGCGACGTTGCCACTTCCTATAAATTATAACAGATCAAATGAAAGTCCCCGGCCTACCATAGTAAAACTCATTTTTTTGGCAAAAATAGTTCTTTTAGTCAACATAATTCCCTTCAGAGGTGATACACTGATTATAGCGAACCTCCAACTTTTCAATACTATATCTGTAGCACGATTTGCCTTTTGCTTCAAAATAGGCCTCAATTTCGTCGATCACCTCTTCACTAGACGAAAATTTCTTACCAGCGAGCATTCTTTTGAGATCTAAGAACAGGAAATAGTCGCTGGTAGCCAGATCTGGAGAATACGGTGCAATTCAGTCGAAGCAATTCGAAGCCCAATTAATGGATTTTTGACACGGTGCGTTGTTTTGGTGAAACAGCACTTTCTTTTTCTTCAAATGGTCTAATAACGTTATATAATAGTCGCTGTTGATGGTCCTTCCTTTTTCAAGGTAATCAATGAAAATTATTCCATGCGCATCCCAAAATACAGACGCCGTAACCTTGCCATCCAACTGTTGCGTTTTCCCTGCACTCGGATGACTATCGATTGGACTTCGGAGTGAAATGATGGAGCCACGTTTCATCCATTGTCATCAAGCCAAGTTTTTGCCTCAACCGTAATTTTTCCCTTCAAAAATCAATATTTTATCAACACCGAAATTCTTTTTTATCCATTTTTTTCACAATAACAAAAGTTGGTTCACTCAAAATGCTATAATTCACAAACTAATGATCCGACAACTGTCAAATTTATACACGCATCTTTTGACGGTTAGAGCTAACTAAAAAACATATGAATTTAATTCTAATAGCGCCATCTATGTGTCAGGCTGGAGACTTTTCAATTGACCTGTTATGAAAAGAATGTCTACAATAACACTCTCCAATTTGGATGAAATCCATGAGTCACACTGAAGAAGAAATTGACAAATGGTGAAGCTATAAACTAGTGTTAGACTGGAAATTATCAGCTTAGTTATTGACTTGAATAGTGGTTCAGAATGTGACAGTGAGTGCGAACTTTCTGGAGGTGGAATTATGATTGATTGCTGACAATACCAAGACAGGGTCATGAGAGCGAAAACAACTAAAGGTGAATATATAATTAATCATTAACCATCGTTATTAAATAATTCACGGTTCTGAATAAACTGTAAATATGTTTGTATAAATACATACGAAAAACCCTGTATAATGGAGAAAGAAGATAATATCACTTAAATAAATTAAGTATGCTTGCAGAAATGGATTAACTCGAAACATCTTGATTTTGATTCATAGCAGAATTACATTTCTGATTTTCATATCCACCTACGTATGCATGCACGTCTCGTAGAACAATTGATTTTTGCGGTTATGCAACCGGCGAAACGATTTGTTAATTTAAAAATGGCATGAAAATTAAATTAAACGCCGCTCTGATGGAACATAACTCATATTACGTTTTGTCTGTTTTTGGCGACAGTTTGCTTTTTAATGAACTATTGTACATCTAAGTATAAACAAATCTAAAAATATATCATATATATTGAAAATATTTTAATTAAAATGTAACATTTTCAAACTATTTCACGCTATAATATAGTATGGCAGTAATATGGTGTTGTAGTTGCTAATGATTATGTTTCAATAAAATATTATATGTCATAATGATTCTCACTCATTGCAACCAATTGTTAAGTAAAAAAATGTTTAAGAGACAATTTAATACAATTGTATTTAATAAGCTTCATGTGGGACTCTTCTTTCGAAATATTTTTAAAGGGCAACGTCGCAAAATCGGGCGGAAACTGCCGAAGTCTATCGAATACTGGTTGGTACCATTTAGGAATAGTATATAGGCTTAGTATAGTTTATTACCGTCCCCTGAACTCCGGCTATGAACTGAAGAAGGAAACATTAGAACAATGTACGTGATTTTTATGTTGGAGGCACTAATTGCGAACATTTCGAACGAGTGTCGCTTGAGAGGGAAAAAGTCCGGATGACGAAAATATGAGAGAGCCACCGTTGGCCGACAGCTATGCAATTTGCCGACCGGATGAGCTCGCGTATGCAACCGTCATTCCCCCCTCTCGGGCGACACGCGAATTATTAATAAACGGGAATAAAACAAACGCCGACTGCCAACTTAATTTCCCATTTAATTAAATTCCCCAAAGGACGCGCGACATCATCTATGGGTCCGGTGCAATCGGACAATTTCATGCACTGACCCGATAACATCGAAATCCGCATTTCCTGTCCGTTTTTCTCTAACGCTTCCATAGTATCTTGAATTATTTAACTTTTGATGCAACAAAACTTTACTTAATTACATAACTATATACGGTTTTGGAGCTGAGCAACTAAAATGTGCTGACGGCTGAATCCAAATCAGCACCCTGTTTTCTTAAATTGGTTCTAGTTTTCGAAATATTCCATTAATTCATTTATTTACTATTTTTGACAATTAACAGCTATTTATTAAATTAAAAAGTATAAATCAAAATTGGCCATATGTTGAATTGTGTCTTTTATTGTTGCGGTGAAACGACAATAACCTAATTATATCACTTGACGGTTGCCCGATTCATCAAACAAAACCAGAAATACATCGGCATCCATCTTAAAGGTAGGTTAAATTGGAAACATCATGTTACGCAAAAAACTGAGCGGATTAGACTCAAAATCAAGCAACAGTACTGAAGGTTTTTGTAGTACTGAAGGACAGTGCATCAAATGAGGTCTTGAATATACCCAAACGCATTTTGTCGCTCAACAACATGTTACCAAATTGTATAAAAATGGAAAAAAGGTAAGAGAAAATTAGTCGATGAACTGACTTAAGATTTTTACATGGTAAAGTCTATATTCAAGAGCGAAATTCATGAAGCCTCTGGCACGCGATGTTGTCAGTTCATATAATATTTACGTAAATGGCAACGTCGCATAATCTGGAAGAAACTGCCAAGGTTTATCGAATGACTAGGACCATCTGGAATTAACGGCTACTGAAAATTCTGAGCTTTCTAAGTTGGCTTATAATTTTACTAAACTATAATTATGTTTGTTTATATACGTATGGAAAACCCTGTATGAAGATAATATCATTCAACGCTAATTATGTATCCTTGCAGAACCAAATTAACTCGAAACATCTTGATTTTGATTCATAGCAGAAATTACATTTCCAATTATATTTTCATATCCACATACGTATGCAAGCACGTCTGGTAGAACAATTGATTTTTGCGGTTATGCAACCGGCGAAACGATTTGTTCATTTAAAAATGGCATGGAAATTAAATTAAACGCCGCTCTGATGGAAACAGATTGAATTTTGTCTGTTTTTGGTGAAAGTTTGCTTTTAAATCAACTATTGTACATCTAAGTAGAAACAAATATAAAAATTTATCAAATATAGTGAAAACATTTTAATTAAGATGTAGCATTTTCAAACTCCTTCACGTTACAATATAGTATGGCAATAATATGGTGTTGTGATTGCTAATAATAATGTTTCAATTAAATATTATGTCATAATTAAGCTAATTCATTGCAGCCAATTTGTACGTAATAAAAAATTATTTAAGAGGCAATTTAACAGATTTTTTTCTTAAATGTTGGACTCTTCTTTCGAAAAGATATGATGAAACAAGATATGAAAAGACAGTAATTTAAGTAGTAAGTTGCTCATTTTGTAGAATAATTTCAAATGCCATACCAGGTTAAAAGCTTGTGTGACCTCCAGGAACCTGCAATGACAGTATTTTTTCCTTTGAATGCCTTTTAAACAACTACTCTTACATGTAAGATCCAACTAGTTCTGACGGTTTGTCAGGATTTTTAAGTATAATTATTCGAGCAACTTTGAAACATTCTGGAATATGCTTCAGCCTCAAACAGGCAATGAATATGTACGTCAACATGCTGATTATTGTCGTGTCAAGTTCCATTGGAGAAATCAGATTTACGGCAACATCAAACTGATAAACAGGATTTGTATGTATTTTAGATTCTATATCATTTCAGTTTTTTCATCGTTGCGTCGAACACATTAACTTTGATCATTTTTAATAGGCGGTACTGTAATAATTGGGCTTTAATGTTAAATTTAAATAAATAAATGTTAATATGGGGATGTTCTGCGAGAGGTAATATCAACATAAAACAACTATTTCAGAATAAAAATATGAGAAGTATTGTTGAGGCACCTATATACTGTAGGGTCAATTAACAGGTTAATTGAAAAGTCCCCAGCCTGCCATAGTAAAACAAATTTTTTTGGCAAAATTAGTTTTTTATTCAAAATAATTCCCTTCAAGGGTGATACACTGTTTATAGTGACTCTCCAACTTTTATAGGCCTCAGTTCCGCCGATCACCTCTTCATTAGACGAAAATTTCTTCCCAGCAAGCATTCTCTTGAGATTTGAGAGCAGGAAATAGTCACTGGGGGCCAGATCTGGAGAATACAGTGGATGAGGAAGAAATTCGAAGCCCAATTCATGGATTTTTTACACGGTGCATTGTTTTGGTGAAGCAGCACTTTCTTTTTCTTCAAATGCGGCCGTTTTTCGGCGATTTCGTCCTTCAAACGGTCCAATAACGCTATGTAATAGTCACTGTTGATGGTCCTTCCTTTTTCAAGGTAGTTGTTATTATTCCGTGCGCATCCCAAAATGTGCAGTCTACTCGGATGACTGTCGATTGGACTTCGGAGTGAAATTATGTAGCCATGTATAATCTATTGTCACATATCGATGCAAAAACTCGGGTTTATTACGCTTGATCATCTTCAAACACTGCTCCGAATCATCAACTCGTCGTTGTTTTTGGTCAAAATTGAGCTCGCGCGGCACCCACTTTGCACAGAGCTTTCTCATACCCAAATATTCGTGAATGATATGATGTACACGTTCAGTTACATCTTTAGAGTGTCTGCTATTTCGTTCAGTTTCAATTTATGCTCATTCAAAATCATTTTGTGGATTTTTTAAATGTTTTCATCGGTAACAACCTCTTTTGGGCGTCCACTGCGTTCACTGTCTTCGGTGCTCATTTCACCACGTCTAAATTTAGCATACCAATCCTTGATGGTTTGATTTTTATCAACACGCGAAATTCCTTTTTATCAATTTTTTTTTCACAATAACAAAAGTTGCTTCACTCAAAATGCTATAGTTCACAAACTAATGGTCCGACAGCTGTCAAATTTATACACGCATCTTTTGAGTGTTAAGATGTTAGGTTAAGACACAAACTTAAGAGAAACAATCCATGTGACCTTGTGTAATTATGTAGTGAAGTGTACCAAATGGTAAACCATTGAAAAGTGCTATTAAATTTTGTTTTAGTGTATTAGAGACTAAGTTACGGCCAATGGCTCTTCCTAAGTACCTAATTTTACACAAATTATAAAAACAAATTGTAAGTTAGTGTCAGCATTGACTAGCAATAATATATTAATTAAAAAAGTATCATCTTAATTATTAATTAACATAAATAATATTAATGCCATCCGAAAACGAACTACGTCAACATAATCACTGAAGCAAATTACTAGAAGCACTAGGAGTTTTGTAAAATTAAATATGTTCCAAACATTTTTTAGGCTGCCTAACATTTTAAGGGATTATTTTTTCTGTGTCGTAAAAGGAAACACCGACCAAAAAAATCTCAATAAGTCTCTCGTTTCAGGAAAGTTTCGAAGAATTTGATGTAATTAATTAGTTAATTGAAGTAGCACGGAATGATTAAAATAAGTTTTACAACTAACTATTAAAAGAAATAATGCCCATTATGAAATATATCCAGACGAAATAAAAACATTTTTTGCCTGTCTAGAAATTAAGTAAACAACTTTGATTTATACTTTAATGATATATGAATTTATAGTAATATATAGTCTATATAAAGAAGTTTTGTACATATGTCATGTAAATTTGTGACATCAAAATGTCGCAATGTTGCCCTATCAACTCTGAGTATGTGACTATTGGTCCCATTCCAAAATAGCCATGTCTCATCTAAATACATAAATTGAAATAATAAGTCTTCTTTAATTTTATCACGTGCTTTTGAAAATTGTATTCTCTTAAAAAGCAATATCCGGAAATTCTACAGATCTCTTCGGTATTTTTCAGACTAACAGTTTCCTTAGAAATAATTGTATTAACTTATGTTTGTAATAAAAAAATTACTCATTCTAGTTCGGTTACATGTTTGAACTTATTAGACAGCATTCTATCTCTTTTTAAATAGAATATATTTTTTAAAATTGATCTCCTAGAACGTCAACAATCTGCCTGTAGGCAATAAGTATTATTATATGATTTCAGTTATATAATATAACTATCCTGTCATGTAGAAGATCACTTCAGTAAGCGATCTACTGTACAAATTATAATCTAAATCTCATTCTAGA
Source organism: Rhynchophorus ferrugineus (assembly GCF_030347505.1). Classification (NCBI taxonomy): domain Eukaryota; kingdom Metazoa; phylum Arthropoda; class Insecta; order Coleoptera; family Curculionidae; genus Rhynchophorus; species Rhynchophorus ferrugineus. The sequence goes on along the minus strand of NW_027472583.1, from coordinate 2,868,145 downwards.
TACTATTCTAACTTATTTTAAAGTCTATTCTAACTTATTCTAAAAATTATTCTAGCTTATTCTAGAGATTATTAAATCTCACTCTATGTGTCTATTAATCAGTTCGTATGGCAGTTTGCGTTTGAGCCTATGCACTACATTGTCATCGCACACATTTAACTGTTTGGCGAGTGCATTGGGATGCACTAATAGTCTTTCAGAGTACTTCGCACTAACACTCCGAATCAGACTCGATATGGGTTCTATGGGGATATCGCGCTGAATCAGTTTGTTGGACACGTAATATGGGGCATCGTCGATGACTCACAACACTATTCTGGAACCTCTGGAGCTTATCTATGTTAGATTTGCTAGTAGTACTCCACAGTTCAATTTGGTAGGTCCAAAAAATAGAATAAAATGATAAGGAAAATATTGTCTGATCTTAAAACGGATTCAAAAATTGCAACAGGTAATATATTAAAAATATAGTATAATAAAACTAGTAATTATGTTTTCCCATACTAATTTTCAGTGTTACTGTCATCAATAGTATTTTTCCTAAAGTATTTTTGGTGGTTGTCAAATATTTATAAGACTGAAAATGTATATTGTAACTGAAAATGTTGAATGCTGATTAAAACCACCAACCACTATTATCAAACCGAGTTTAGAATAAATATATTTTATTGCCCGTGTCTCAAAACTACGTCTTTATATATAGAGTATGACAGTTTATATGTTTTTTTCGTCATATTAATCATTTAATATGAAGTTTTCAATACATTTGGTAATCTCATTTTTTGACATTCTTTCTATATACATACTCAGAAAAAGTCGCGAGTTTTAGACATTTTCAGATTTTTCATTATAACACCAGTCCAAATGAAGATATGTCGATGAAAATATTGTTAAGGAATTATTAATGTAATAAGAGATTTTCACTCCATTTTCTTTTTTTTGTACAAAATAATTTAAAATCCATTATTCTTCATATCTTAAAAACTATGCACTTTATACAAAAAAGGACAGTTTCCGCATATTTTTCATCACAGTAGTGATGGAATATGAACGTTTCAATCCATTTAGTGACTTAATATTTTTTGACGTGTTTTCCATTTAAAATATTAGGGAAAAGTGCAGTTCAAAACAAGATATATAGATGAAAATATCGGTGCTTGTCTAAAATTGACTGCTTAATAAGATAGCGGCATAATTTTTGACGTAAGTTCAAGGATAGTATTAACATTTTGTCCCGAGACATCTTCGCATTAGAAGAGCCTATTCAATGACTCTCGGCGGAGGCTTTGTCGCCCAACAAAATCTTTCTATCACCCGGACCGACGCAAGACCGTCAATTGAAACATATCTAGGAAATAAATGTGATCCCATTGAAACGGAATGCACAAGAAGAGAAAAAAACCGCCAGAAAAGATCCGTTATAGATTGGCCGTAGGAGAATCGAATTTTTTCCCGTGGTATTGGGATTTAGCCAATTTTATTGTGGTTTTATTGTGGTACGACGTCTATTCCTTTATTTGCTGACGGCAGACGAAATCTTTTTTCCTACATAAAAAATAAAATGTTTCTTTTATACTTATATCTAGGAATAAATGTTACTCTCAAGCATACGAGCTTCTGTTGCCTATTTTAGAGAACATATATTTTAGCACCTTTTTTTTTCTTTAAGGAAAACATCACAAGGGCTTTTATTTTTATCTGATAGAAATTATATATTCCTAGAATTTTATATAGTATTAATCTAGGATAAAAGAGCTATTTAACTAAATAAACCATTGTATGATAAATGATAAAAAATTAGATCAGACGCTAAACTATTTATATTTCACTAGCGACCCGCCCCGGCTTCGCACGGGTGCAATGCTGATACTAAATTAAATACACTACAGAAAAAATATGAACGTTGTATATAAAAACATAGCGGCCCGCTCCGACTTTGCACGGGCATAAAATATATATGCCTATGTCACTCAATGAAAACATGATTAAAATCAATCCAGTATTTTTGGTTCATTCATTACTGCCCTTGGCCTGCACGCATTAAATTTGTAGTAAAACAATTCCTCTTCCCCTATACTTACTATGAAGATTTCCTGCTATCTTTGGAATATCTAAATTCATACAATTTTTATTACATTACACATTTTTAAACGCAAATTTTAAATTTGTAATATCTCCGAAAATATTTGTTTAATTTACATGCGGTAAGGAACCATATTGATCTATATTAATTGCACACTGTATTTAAGGTACTTAATTCGATAAGGATTAATGCCGTATTGCTTAAAATAGCTTCGTAAATAAGCCATTTTCTCACGTAAAAAGTAAACAATAAAAATGGTTAATGTGAGTTATCCCTAAAAGATAAACATATACCATCGCGGATTTTTTTGTAGACCTTTTTATGGTGTACAATACTGTAGTACATTAATTTGATCTAACTCGTAGGGTTAGGCAGCGTTTTTGTTAATTGCTAAATAAGCCTAAAAAATAGGTTAATTTACGACATCACGTTAGAAACCTCTAAAATTAGCAATGTTGCCTTAGTATATTATGCATTTATTATACATATAAACCTTCCTCTTGAATCACTCTATCTATTGAAAAAAACCGCATCAAAATCCATTGCGTAGTTTTAAAGATTTAAGCGCATATAGATATAGGGACAGAAAAGGCGACTTTGTTTTATACTATGTAGTGATTTATAGAAAAAATCTGACAAATCGGCAGAACAATTTGAAAAACTGTAAAATTCACACACTGCAATATTCACGGACATCTCACAAGCTTTTGACCGGGTATGGCATTAGGGATTAATCTAGAAAATGAGCAAATTGCTATCGCCGAATTTCTGTCAGCTGCTGGAATCATACCTTGTCGGAAGGAAATGTAGAGTCTCGCATGAAAGGGCATTCTCAATGCTTAAACATATTTCGGGTGGAGTTTCACAGGGTAGTGTCTTGGGACCACTCTTGTATCTACTCTATACTGCTGATATCCCAACAACAAAATAAATAGTACTTGGAATATTTACCGACCACACAGTTATCATTGTAAAATATATATCTCTACACAAACCTGTAGAAAAAAACAAGTAGCGGTCAACACAAGAAGACATCACTACAAGAGGACTAGAGAGTGGATAATACAGCTTAATAGCTTCAAATCTGTCCATGTTAATTTTGTGTTGCGGCGAATTGACAAAAAATTAATTATATCACTTGACGGATGGCCGATTACTCAAGCAGAATCACCTAAATACCTCGGAATATAACTCTATGGTAGGTTAAACAGGAAACATCATGACAAAAAGCAGAGTAGATTAGACTCAAACTCAAGCAACTGTACTGGTTAGTCGGAAGATACTCCCAACTTGACATAAAATCAAAAACATTGGTTTATCAGTCAATCATAAATCCTATTTGGGGTGCAAATATGGGGTTGAACTAAACATCAAACCAACTAGTAATCCAACGCACCCAAAATAAATTTCTATTAATTACCAATGCTTATCGCTATGTAACCAACGAAGAGCTGCGCCATGACCTCAGAAACAAATGGATAGCGAGAGAAACCACACAAACTGGTTTAGTGTATTTTTAACATTAGCTTAAGTAGATTAGTTTAGTTCCAATTTGAGAAATACATAGTGATGTATTAATCCCATACATGCCTTGCTTGTATATTTATGGAAATACAACAGAATAGTAGTAATAAATTAATTTGTAAATTAAGATTGTACTAAGCATATCTAATGTAAGATGAAATTAATTTAAAAAAAATGTGTACTGACTTGTACTTTGTACCTTGTACCTGGACAAATTGATACGATGGATCACTGTCTGTACATGGAGCTGGCTTTGATACTGATGATACGTAAATATATTTAAACTGCACTTTCATTTATATCGATGATATTCATCGAGCAAAAGTACAACATGATGTTTCTTTTCCCTCCATAATGTAGTACAGAAAATGAAAACTATACATTTTCACTAAGTGATCACTTATACAGGTTGCTTCTGCACGCGTTACAAAACAAAATTTCGGTACCGTTGGCTTGTCAGTGTTTACTACAGCAAAACCAAAGTGCTGCAAATACGGATGTTTGAGTGTATTTTTCTTAATTTTAACACAAACACAAAAATCCTAATGCGACTCTTGAATAACACACTTTGTTGGAACTTGGGAAATACATAGTGATGTATTAATCCCGTACACGCCTTGCTTGTATATTTATGGAAATACAACAGAATAGTAGTAATATATTAATTTGTAAATTAAGATTGTAATTAATTCAAAAAAATGTGCACTTTTACCTGGACAACTTGGCGATGGATCACTATCTGTACATGGAGCTGGCTTCGACACTGATGATACTTATAGATACTTAAACTGTGCTATTTTTTTCATTTATATCGACGATATTCATCAAGCAAAGGTAGTTATTTTTCTCTCCATTCTCCACATTATTAGACTAGAAAGTAAGTTAGTACCGATGCATCCTTCTAGATGTATATCTAGATTTAAGCTACTGTATATTAAGACATATTATTCATTATAATTTAATAATTTATTCAAGAAATTATGCACCATTTTGAAGATGACGCTACGAGAAAAAGAGACACAAAAATAAAATAACGGAGATTTTAAATTCCAACATTTCTCCTTTTGTTCTCCAGAAACTTGTTCGAAAGTAGCTCTGTCTAAAGTGTGATATTTACTTTTGATCATGGAGATATCAAACAAGTTTCAATCTGTAAATAGTTTAATTTATTATCATTTTATTCCATAATGTTCAATCTCTTTTATTTTTCCTTTTTTGTTCGGTGATAATTCTATAATCCCATATCTAATTATAAATATATTTAACCCAAAACTTATTCAATAACAAAACATTTGGAAAATATTTTAGGCTTGTCGAAAAAAATTCACTAGCACAGATGTAATTTACCTGATAAAAAAAACAAAGGTCTTCGATTGAAATATTGACTTGAAAGGGGTGCTTTTTACAGTTATTCCGATAAAAAATGGACGGGATAAATCAAGCTTTCGTTGGGGCTGTCTTGAATTTATTTAATCGTCTACGATATACATCGACACGTATAATTCTTCAAATTGCTTGTATAGAAGCGGAGAAAAAGTATCCGTCTATGTTAGGTTTAATGATGGGGTTACAATTAAAGAAGAAAAATGGCAGTAGAGAGAAATCAATCACACAGTAAATAGTTGCAAAATAAAGGGAGAAAAGTTTATAGAGAATAAAAGACATAATAATTACAATAATAAAAGTTGTTATAGAAAAGAAAGCTTTAGAAATGTAAATAAAAATTTTCAGAGAATTTCTTCAGTGTTGGTCTATAAGATGAAGTTTAATGATATTAGCAAAAAAACAACTTTAATTTTTCCAGATACTTCACGTAAACAAATATTTACTTTAAATTAATATTTATCATAGTTTAAAATCAGTTTGAACTTACGGCGATTTCTCATTATTATTGATATTGGCTCATTAAAGACTTTTTTCTGTGCCTTAAATGAGAAGAGAGTATATCAAAATTCAGATATTACGGCGAAATTGTAGTTTAGAAATTAGGAATAGCCGATTTTTTAAATATTTTTAAAACAGAATCTTTAAGAATATATATTAATAATATACAATAAATCAAAAATTATTATAGTTCTAATATGATTCGTTGAAGGTTAATAAGTTTAGAACATATACCTCTGAAAATAATTTAAAATTTGAAAAAATCCTTTTAAGGGCATATTCTAAAAGAGTTAATGGTTTAAATTCCTAAACTAGAATACCCTTTTAATTCTCATTATTCTGTTATGTAAATAAATCTACTTTCGATTAGTAGGGCGTTAGGTTTTGTTTAACTTGTGCATGTTATTTGCGCTCATTTATATTTCTCGACTTACTTATGAACTTAGTTGGATTATATTAGATAATCCATTTCTTCACAGCAGACTCCCTCTCCCTCGGAAGATGCTTATATTAATTAATTAGTAGACGTTTAATCCCACTAAATCTATACTAATTTCACTAACAAAATGCAGTTTCAAATAACAAATAGACAAAACCATAGTTGTATTAAGGCATGCTCGTTCGATGTATTCTCGGAAATGCAAAGGAAATGTTATAAATATAATATATTATAGCTGTAATTTGTTTACAAATAGTTTACAAATAGTTTTGTCCCTATCCTTTATATATTAGGTGCCTAAGTGTATTTTGATAAGCTATATCTGTTGATAAACATGGGAACTATTAAATAACCTATGAATTATCCATTCTTCAAATCTGCAGTCGAATTCCTTCAAAAGTTTATGGAAATGGTGATGTTACTTCATCATATATCAATTGCCAGTTTTGTTTTAAACTATTCAAAAGTCGCTATATTGTTGTCAGTGATAAGAAAAGGCATGGAGATTTGAATAAGTTCGAACACAAAGGAAAACAGAAATTTTCTCTAACATATCGTGTCTGGCGATATAAAGTAAACGACAATCTCTATCGCAAAAAGTTACTGAGTTACGGAATATTCATACCTATAAAATATTTTTGTGCATATGGAGAGATCAACAAGATGTAATATATTACGAACTGCTAAAGAATGAATATATTACTGCAGATGTATATCGATTTCAATTGAACAAACCAAATAGCTTATTGGTACAAAAAAGACTAGCAGTAACAGATGTAAAGTCATCCTTTTGACAATACTATAAGAGTTGCAAAGCTGTGCTAGTCAGCAGACATAACTGATTACGACATATTCAGTCAATGCAGCATGGCTTGCCAGTCAAGACAGGCGCACAGTTTCGAACTGAAGTAACTAGTAAATTAAGCTTTATAAACTCTTTTTTTTTATTATAATTTGTTACGGTTTTAAATTTACAAAATACTTATTCTACGATAAACACTTTGAGCTTGACAAATATGTCACTATTTTTAATGTTCATTAAGTTTTACTAATAACTTCACTGAACTAGATTAAATGGTTTTACTCTGTGTAATCTTTTGACTAAGCCATCATTATCTAGGAGCTGGAGACCCTCAACATTAGTGTGAAAATGGAATCTCTATTCATGTCTTTAGGAGCCATAGTCCTTGATAACGTTATTACCTTCAGATCTTTATGTAGATTGTCGCTACGAATGTACCATCGAACATCAACAATGCCTTGTTTTGGAATCATTGAATGATATTTATATTGCTTTGCCTGGTAGAACCCCAGAGTTCAAAGAACATCATAAGTCAACACTGGTTTCAAGACTTGTTGGTAAAACAAAACTTATTATATACTGACTTGACTAAATAACCAGTATATTTTTTGTACTTCAGCTTGGGTTCTTCACATTTTTTCTTAATATGTGGTTTTCACTTGTGTTTAACTTCAAGGGTCATGCTAAGATGTTTGACTGTATTTCCATATGGGACTACTTGCTGATTTATATATACTGGTTGATTATTTTGTTGGTGAAATGTGTCATTCTTTGTCCAGCGTTATATTACAAAGAAAAATAGCTGTTTGTAACTTTTCGGTTGATTCAGTGTTGTTACTTCCAATGGCTAGGATCATTGCAGTATCATCTGCAAATGTAGTAACATTTCCATTGAATGTGTCGTTTATAGATCGGAACAATAGAGTGCTGTTAAGTGTTTTAAGAATAACGTTTTCCTGGGCCATTCTAGGATTTTCAGGAAGTCGTTCATTGTATTTGAACATGAAAAAAAATGTCTTGGTATCTTTCATCAGTTGTTAGAGTTACTGGTTGTTTGGTTCTCCCAATTTATCGCATACAAATAAAAATATATAAATAAAGGAAGAACAAAATACGATTATACTAGAAATTCAATAGATCATATCGGTATAGAAGAGAGAAATCGATGGTAAATAGTTATTAGAAAAAAAATTCAATTTACCTTCGAGTATTTTTGAAAAATCTGGATGCAATTCTCGGCTCGCTAATTACGCCGCTGCTGAGCGAGCGAGCTGTTGAGTGTCTGAATAATAAAAAAAAGTACACAGAGAGGGAGAGAGAGAAAGGGAGAGACCTGGTCGAAATCGCCAGCCGTCACGGCACGGGAGCGGCGTAACGGTACGGCGAGATGAAACGTCGCCCGCCATTCACGAACAAGAAAGTTCATTTGGTCGCGCGAAAGGGACGCGTTAATTTTTCAGAGCGGGAACAAAAGATCGAGAAATGAGAACGAGCCGGAAAAATATGGACGACCTGGACAAAAAAAAAAGCGAGCGGCGCTGGGGCAGGCGGTGCGATTTTAACGAGTTTGATCGTCCCCGACCAATTTCTCCAGATCTGCATCTGTTTTTGTTGACCTAAGATATATGCTCGGAGGAAAAGTGATTTCGGATTTCAGTAATTATTCTAAGGAGATATTATGTCAGAGGTCTGGATATTAGACATGTTTCAAGCGAAAACGCAACAAGAATAGAGAACATGTGGTGCAAAAGACCAGTTACTCTATTGATTTCGCGCAATCTTGGTTATGTGACGTTTAGATCAGTTTCGCTTTAAACATTGTATTGTGTAGACGTCAAAATTTTATTATGGATAAATATACGCCACACGAACGAGTAAAAATAGTGACAATATTTTATTGAAAATAATCGTTCCATTATTGCCACTCAGCGGAGATTTCGTCAAAAATATCCTAATAGTCCAGTGCCGTACAAAACCACATTTTATCGTCTACTAGCGACCCGCCCCGGCTTCGCACGGGTGCAATGCTGATACTAAATTAAATACACTACAGAAAAAATATGAACGTTGTATATAAAAACATAACGGCCCGCTCCGACTTTGCACGGGCATAAAATATATATATGCCTATGTCACTCAATGAAAACATGATTAAAATCGATCCAGTATTTTTGGTTCATTCATTACTGCCCTTGGCCTGCACGCATTAAATTTGGAGTAAAACAATTCCTCTTCCGCTATACTTACTATGAAGATTTCCTGCTATCTTTGGAATATCTAAATTCATACAATTTTTATTACATTACACATTTTTAAACGCAAATTTTAAATTTGTAATATCTCCGAAAATATTTGTTTAATTTACATGCTGTAAGGAACCATATTGATCTATATTAATTTCACACTGTATTTAAGGTACTTAATTCGATAAGGATTAATGCTGTATTGCTTAAAATAGCTTCGTAAATAAGCCATTTTCTCACGTAAAAAGTAAACAATAAAAATGGTTAATGTGGGTTATCCCTAAAAGATAAACATATACCATCGCGGACTTTTTTGTAGACCTTTTTATGGTGTACAATACTGTAGTACATTAATTTGATCTAACTCGTAGGGTTAGGCAGCGTTTTTGCTAATTGCTAAATAAGCCTAAAAAAATAGGTTAATTTACGACATCACGTTAGAAACCTCTAAAATTAGCAATGTTGCCTTAGTATATTATGCATGTATTATACATATAAACCTTCCTCTTGAATCACTCTATCTATTGAAAAAAACCGCATCAAAATCCGTTGCGTAGTTTTAAAGATTTAAGCGCACATAGGGATATAGGGACAGAAAAGGCGACTTTGTTTTATACTATGTAGTGACATGCGAATTTTCGACTGTACGGTACGACAGTAGATAGGTCTCGTTCTGGAAGACAACGGGCGTCTCGTAATGCTGAAAATGTGGCTCTGGTGAGCGATAGTATTGCTGAGTCTCTAGAAAAATCGCTTAGGAGACGTGATTCCCAGTTACACATTTCTAGACAAAAAAAGATTAAGGATGAATAACTACGAACTGAATTATGTTCACAAAGAATATATATCTGTATATTCTATACATTTCAAAGGTTGATCAATGATATTTGTTCTGTTCCGATTACCTTTTGCTACTTTTCTACTAAAACCACAATTTTGTAGCTGTAAAACTGATATTTTTTGGTAAAAGCTAAAAAAGTTGATCAGAGATCTGAAAAGAGCTGTCTCTTTGGAAGAGACCGGACAAAGTTCAGGCTATAGGGTAGATGCATCAAAACTTCCCAGTAAATCTCTCTCAATTTCTGCAGGTTCGTTTCTTTTTATACATTTTTCTTCGCTGGAGAACCTCAACATTGATGTGCTGATAGAGCCTGTGTTTATGTCTTAATGGGCACCTTAATAACATTATTGCCAGTTTGAACCTTCAGGTTCTTATACAGATTTTCATTACAAATATACCATGGAGCATCAAAAATACCTCACAGTACCGTGTTTCAGAATCTTTGTATAACATCTCTATTTCTTTGCCTGGTACAACCTCAGAGTTGAACACTATTAGTCCACACTGGTTTCAAGACTCGATAGTAATGCAAAAGCTTATAACCAGTACATTTTCTTGAGTTTTTCACATTTTTTCTTTAATATGTGGCTTCCACCTGAGTTTAACATCGAGTGATGCCAAAATATTGGACTGTATTTCCGTACGGAACTACTTGCTGATTAATATATATATATATATATATATATATATATATATATATATATATATATATATATATATATATAATGGCTGGTATTTGATTCTTTTTCATTTCATTAATGATTAATTTTCTGACCAGCATTGTTTTTCGAAAGCAGTTGTTTATTTGATTCAGAGTTGTTATTTTCAATAAGATTGCAGCATTATCTGCAAATGCAGAAACCAAATTTTCATTAAATGTAGGCAAACACCGAGTACAGCAGATAAAGGATTGGTTCCAATACACTTTACTGTGGAACTTCCGCTTATATTTTCTTCAAGTTAGAATAGGAATTTTCTTGTTTGAATATTGGTCTGAAGAAACAATAGTATCTTACAATATTCCAGAATAAATTTTATTTTCTTCGATTGATTTTTCTATGATATCTGTGATTCTGTGAACGGTTGATCCTGGAATATTATTTCCTGGTTTCTCCTCAATCATTGGTTTTATCCTATTTTGTTCCTAATTTTTCAAATAATTTAGATATTATTTACAACAGTGATATGACGATATTTAACGAGGTAGCTTTCCTAGTTTTAAGAATCATAATTACTTCAGCCACCTTCCATATATTCACTCAATGTGTTATTTTTTCAACTTAGTTTCATTTTACTGAGCCCTGGAATGATGCCAATTCTTCCCCGCTCTTCTTCCCGGTAATATGAAATCAAAAAATTATTAATCTAGAATAGTGCTGCTATCGTACAAAAGCTAAAAGAATTTCGCCAAATTATGACTGTTTTAAAAAACGAGAAATTTGTTTAAATTTTTTGACATTTTCAAGGTTTTTTTAAATAAAAACCCCAATTTTGTTACAGGTTTAGTTTAGTACGATAGAAGAAAGTATAGAGAAGGCTCCTACCAAATTTTAAGTAAATCGGTTCAGTAGAACTTGAGATATCACGTCAACCGTCTTGTCTAAAATTGTTGTGTTATTTCCATCTTTTATAAATAATTGATCGGAAAATGTTGTAAAAAGTATAACAAAGTTTAAGAAATGTTAAATATAGCTTTAAATGTATTTCTTATGAGTAAAACAAAAAATAATGAGTAATATACTATGGTCGTGATGTTGATGATTAACACATCGGCAACTCATGAAAATTTGAAGAAAATGGAATAACTTATAATGAATAATCAGCGAACCACAAAGATTTGAATTCTTCTGTTACTAAAGGGTCATCGGTTTACAAGTACAGATGAGCTTAATAGGTAGTAGAGCTAGATCAAGAGTATCCCAAAAAACGAGTTTCACAGGTGGTTCTTTGCTACTCTTATTTATTCTCTTATTTGCTGTTGTAGATCTTGTGTTGATACAATTTTCGTTATTTTTCCTCTGGTTATTGGTTTGTACTTAAGATACATGTAAAGTTTCCTTCAAATTTTTAAAAATATTAATTTTTTTGTTCCGTTACTTTTCTTAATTTCCTGGTGTTGGCAGATCCGGCATAGTTGCATGATATTTATGGGGGACTACTTAAAGTTTCTAAAAAATACTCGATATTTATTGAACACACCTCGTAACTGTCGTATTTTTTTATATATTAACCCGAACGGCTAACGTGATAAAAATGAGTTTTATCTTTGTTTAAGTCCAATGTAACATAATAATATATTCGGATTTCTTGGTTCAATAACGCCTTAATAATTAATGCTCAATAATTAAATCCGAAACCGGGGGCATATCCGTTCTTCTGGATCGCTTCACCGTGGAAATGTCCGCGGCCGCCTTCACCGCCAGATGGCGCAAGCGTCCGCTGGCGCTCTTTGCCGTTCAAAATCGTCGCGCGATCCGTCTCACTTGTTGTATAGTTGGTGATCGCGTGGCCAACTTCATCCCCCCAAGAGTCGTCGCACACTGACTCTCCTCCTCAACAACAACAACCAGGAGAAACTTTACTCGGCGCGTTTTTTCCTTCCCACGGGGTTTTCCCCGTACCCGCACCACGTTCTGGATTCACGTCGCCTTCGCCTGGAGAAGGTTCCCCGGTCATCGATTCATTATTTCGTTGATTTTTCTGCACTGATAACGGGTTAAAGTATGAGCGTGTCGAGATGGCACAGTTTCGAGCATCGAGGAACAGGTGCCAGTTTATAATCATGACTCCAGAACGCTATTACGTAAGTAGAAGTATGATTAAATATAAGATCTATATCAATTATTACTATAAAATAAGGTAAATATAAATTAATAGACTTAACAAGAATATTTTATATAAATGCAATTATTTTCATAGAACTTTTATTCTAGAAGTGTATTTTTATCCAATTTTCTCAAAATAAAAAACTTTTGAACTACCGAAATTGTTAAAAATATATTATAAATAAATCAAGAAATTTAGTAATTTAAGTAGTTTAATTAAAACAAGCATATAGTGTATTACATTATTGTCTGTAAAACTTTTCATGGGTATTTATTCTCTAAACTACCAAATAGTTATTTAAATAAGGATTTATATATATTGCTAAATATAAATTTAAATTAAATACGTTCTTAAACTTAACTACTTTGTAATAAATAATTTTTCTGATGAAAATTAATTCCGCACATTTATTTTAGAACGTATTCTCTATTTTTAAAAGCAAAAAAAAATGAATTACCGGATTTGTTAAAAATATATTAAAAATAAATCAATAAATTTCAGAAAGTAATATATTTAAAATATAGTGTATTAAAATATATCATATAGTGTATAAGTTCTTATTACTTTCTATTAAAATGTTTTTATAACCTCTAGTTAAATTAGTTATATTAGTTCTAATAATAGTTATTTAAATTTTTTAGTATAAAATATAATAAGTACAAATTTAAATTAAATAAATAATTAATTCTATATATGTATTTTTTGTCATACGAATGTAGTCCTCGCTTTTATTCTAAAGCTTTGTAAAGGAAGTAATTTACTTAAAATTTGTATATTATATAATGTATTAATTTTATTTCTTTAATTTAAATATTTTCATGGATGTTTATTCTCTAATTAAACCTTATACATAATAGTAATATAACCAAATATGTTCTTATGATCAAAAATTTAGTTTGAGTGAGTTTTTATTTCTTTACTAAAAACTTCTATCTTAACAAAATTTATTCCATGACTAATGTTATGCTGTCCCAAATTATCAAAATAATATTAAAGCGTTTTGTATTAAAATCTCTTAGATTCCACCAACTAAAACCACACTACAATAGTTTAAAAGGCTTAGTAATGTTGAGTGGTCTTGAAACAGGACTGCCACAACAATGGTATGATGAAGATGGTCTTTGTTCATGAATTTCTGCAATGTTTTTAATGATTTGATTAATTATACCGATTCCCAAATCTCGATGTTAATCTCTATTTCTAAAATTCATGGGGCATTAACAGCAATCCTCAATACTCTTAAATACGAAATCGCTAAATTACGTCCAGAATGCTTTTCTTGGCACAACACCATATATCCATAGGATTTGCTTATACAGCAATATTTTATTGTAAGTTGATAGGGCAGAATTTCTTCAAAATCGCCAATAGATTCTTCTAAATTTTACATCCAGTTCTTTCTTCTTCTTTATATTTAATCTTCCAGAACAGCTATCCATCTAGCGTAAATCTTAAATATTTTAATATGTTAGTATATATTTTTTATAACATCTTTATTAGGTACGCTTAGAATAATCTTAATTATAAATTAATTTATTACTAAATTTCATCAAAGGTATACACTTTATTTATTTATTTTGGTTCTAATGTGTTTTGCTTTTTGTCTAACATGATGTTGTGTTACTATATGAAACTTGAATATTTTACAATTTCATGGCAGCGTCCTCATGGTATTTACCTACAGCCACTATATGACAGTATCGTCAACAAAAATAGCTAATCACCTAATTCTGGAGCATCGCCATTCATTTTTATTCCTTTAATTTTTAAATAGACATACTCATGTTAGTAGAGTTTTTATGCTATAGTTTATTCTAATCCTTGAAACAGTTCGTTGAGTATCTCTTCAATGAATAGCTAAAAATCTAAGTCAGGTGAATCCAGAAGTTGCAGATTGATATGGGATGTTGAGAAATTATGAAAATCCGACAAAACTTTTCTTTCTAACCTTTTAAAAAGTATATCTAAATTATTTCAAACCATAAAATATATTTTTATTACTTATCGAAGATACTTATTGGATAATGTGATCCAAAAATAAGAATATAAATAATCTTGACGATTCAGTACGGGAAGGATCCTTATACGAAGCTAATATTTCGCTATATCAGTTCATATGCTTTCGCTCCTGCTGATTTTTCTTCCTCAGACCAAACATGCAGATCGCATTTAAAATGTTTACTTCTCATTATCCCTGATGGAGCCTAACAAGGGCTCTTATGCTCGCGACTGCCTTAAACAAGTCGGAAAATCGAAAAGGAATTTTCCTTTCCAGCAGTGGAGGGATTTATCTCTTATGCAGGTATTTCCTTAGTTATATTTTAGATAACATTCGCAGGTTTTATTCGGGATATTTCAATCACGAATGACGATAATGGGGACTTAAATGTCGAAATGAATACATAATTCGAGTAATTTCGCCCTGATGTCTCCATTAAATTATAATAGGTTATGGAAAAGTAATTTGAGTTTATCCTAATCCGAATGCTATAGGTAACAAGTCTGTATAAGAAAAACAGAAAATTGCGTAAAGTAAACAGATATAGAATGTGCTCTCCTGTGAATAAAGTTGTAAAAAGTGTTGTAGTTTTACGCGTCTGAGTCACCAGATGGCGTGGCATGCGAGATATAAAAAAAAATTTTAAAAACATAAACAGTTATTATCTAAGGTATATATTCTTCATTCAATATTAATAAAACATTTTCTATGTCTATGTAATAATTCTTTGCCACACCCTATATCAATTCATTTAAACCAGAGCAAAAACATGTTAAGATATATTTCTCCATGGTAGTCATCCTTGGACTTAGAGGACACTAATTCTGCTCCAGGAATAAAACAATTTCTGCTTCCAACAGGAAAAACAATATATCTGCATTGAATTATTAATAAATATTATGACTAGCGAACGAAAACACAATCAGTTGTTATTCTAAGTTTACCTTTTTCCATCAATGTTTGTTGTTTTAACACTATTTTATTATCATCTTGCCATGAGTAACCCAATGTCACATTTTGATAAATCCATATCTCATCTAAATACACAAATTGAAATAATAAGTCTTCCTTGTTTTTATTATATTTTTTTAAAAACAATATTTTTTAAAGGCAATGTCTGAAAGTTCCATTAGAACTCTTCATGGATTATCTTTACACCTTTTAAATACTATACGAGTATTACCTAACAATGTACAAAGGGATGTTCTACATCGCTCAAAGAGCTGTATATCTCTAACCTTTCTATGGATACTTTCCAGACTAACAGTTAGTGAAAATCGTTGACCAGACAGTTTATTCTTCACGGATTAGAACAAAAAGAAGTCATTGGGTGCCAAATAAGGGTTGTACGGTGGATGACCCATCAATTCGATGTTTTGAGTGCTCAAATAGTCTCTTGTTTGAGCCGATGTGTGAGAGCTCGCACTGTCATGATAAAAAACAATCCTGCGTCTCTTATTTCACCGAAGATTTTTGGCAAACAAATGATTGTGTACCAATCAGAATTTACTGTTGTACGGTCCTCTAGAGGCATCGTTGCAATATGACCAGTTTTCCCGAAGAAATAGGCCACCATTTTTTTTGAAGTGCTCCGTGCGCGAACAACTTTTGTTGGATTTGGTTTATCTTCACTTGTCACGATTTTATAAACGTCTTTCGAAGTACCGCGATTGAATTTATTAAGCATTTCTTTGCACTAATCGACACGAGCCTTTTTTGAGCCATTGTGAAATTGTGTAGGCTCCAACGCAAATATAATTTTCGCACAGCTAAGTGTTCATGTAAAATCGCATATATGCTGGTAAAACTAATGCTTAGCGATGCCTCAATCTCACAATAGGTGACATGATGATCTTGTTTAATCACTTCGCACACAGCATCGATGTTTTCTGGCAGAACAGCCGATTTTGGACGACCTTCACGAAACTCGTCGGACAGCGAACTACGACCACGATTGAATTCACTAAACCAGCGATACACGGTGGTTTTGGATGGAACTTCATCGCCAAAAGTCAAATTAAGTTGATTGATTCATTCTTGTTGTGATAATCCACGTCGAAAATCGTAAAAAATCATCGCACGAAAATGTTCACGATTCAGTTCCATTTTCTGCCGAGACGAAACTTTCAACTAAATATAAAATAATATTCTGAGTACGTATATCCTCAAAAATGTTAAACTTTACGATGGAACCATCAGATGGACTCACATGATAACAGTGTTGCTATTTCCCGAAATATAAATAGTAATCCTCGTATAACCAATATTTTAAAGAACTTTGCAGGTGTTTGACAACCGAATTACAAACTACGAACTGATTCGGTTACATATTGCCAGATCTCTTTCTAACTGTAATCAAATGAGAAGAAAAATATTAATTAATTCTAAAACGAATTTATAATTTGCATAATAGTAAGTCTTAATAACGTGAGTTTACTCCTATTTTGCATAGAATATATATATATATATATATATATATATATATATATATATATATATATATATATATATATATAGATAGATTAACAGTTGTTTACGGTGAAACATTTCAGTATTTACCAATTAGAGATATCAATAATTTTTACGATTATCAAATATACTTACCTAGTTTCAATCTACTTCTTACCGCCCTTAACATCGTAAACTCGACAACGTCTGTGGTAAATATTAAGACGCTCTAGGTTTCGAATGCGATGATATGAAATATAACGCTATCCGATACGCCATAAACCAGAACGAAAAGCACAAGACAGTTGCGATTTATTTTTGCGGGTCCCGGTATGGAAGAACGAACGGAAAGGGTGAACGGGCGAATCCCCGACGTCTTCTTTGTCGAATAAGCGAAAATAGATTTCGTTTCACCCCAATTACAGGGGAAGGTTTACAATTAACCTCCCCCGACATCCTCACGTAATAGCTTTTGACTCGTTATAATTATTATGTAAAATAAAACGGGTTTAAGTCCCACAGTCGGAGAATTGCTGATACAAGGAGTCATTTATCATCTATAGGTTTGTATTTTTCAGTTAAATGCCCTCGGCAGGCTGTGTCTAAGATATTATTTCCTGTGGTATATATACACCACGGTTCAAAACTTTAGGAACAAAAAAGTTATTAAAAAAATTATGATAAAAGAAATATATTATGACTTATTACACTCAAATCTTATACTAATATTGAGTTAAAGTTTTTTTAATTATATGTTAAAGTCTCTTTTATACTAACGGGGGTTTATCTGGTCTGAACCTACTGTTTAACGTGGGTTCCCTGACGAATGACCAACTTGGAGATAAAAAAGTAGTAATTTTGTTGATTATTCTTGTAAACAATAAGAAACTCCAATACCCATTTGTTTTATCTAAATACCCACAGTCGGAGGTCATTATCTATAGGGCTGGATTTTTCCAATATGGCTATGGCATTACTGGGATTATTTTCTTTTTATACTCGTGCATTTTGGTTAATTACAAATATAACCAATCACAGACATAAGTTGCCCAAACATAGCAACAGTATGACAACCGTCCTGTCACCCGCTGCCACTGCGCCAACCATATTAAAGTTAATTGAATAAATTTAATACCAATAAAATAATTGAAAACATTTTTTATTAATTTTTGACCTCCCTCATTTTTAATTACTTATCCAGAAATTTTACTCATTCTTTTTATTAATTTATTTAAGTATTCGAAGCCCACTGTCTTTCAATGTCCATTCGTTTTATAGATATTCCTACAACTGTGCTGAGCTCAATGAGTATCGATTCTTCAGTTTTATATCATGTTTCATGCTAATCTAATAGATTTCATTATTTACAATTTTTTTTCATTTTATTTCCAGGAACCTCTGATATAATTTTGATGAATGTTTAGGGTCATTATTTTGTAGAAAAACAAAACTTTGTTTAATCAAATTTACTTCTCATTCGATCGCATTTTCTTGCAGTATTAGATGTATTATTGTACGTATTATTTGAATTAAAATCTTTGTGGGTTCTAAAGAGATATAGCGTTGTATCACTTCCTTCCGCGTGTTATCACCTGTCGAAGTCGGCCGATCCAAGGCCAAATAGTTTTAGTTACATTCTTTTAGACACATTCTTTGTGTTTGGTGGCATTAGAGTGGATTAGTGTATAACGAACTGTTGAAACCTGGTGAAACAATGAATGTTATCGCTACCGACAACAAATGATTAATTTGAATCATGCATTGCTCGAAAATGATCCCATTTTGGACGAAGATACGGTATACTGATTTTACAGGCCGATAACCCAGCATAAAGCAAAAACGGCCAAGGAAGTGTTGAAAACACTTACATGGGATATATTATCGCACTCGCCGTTCCCTCCAGACCCTGTCCCGTCCGAGTATAAACTATTCGCATCAACGGAACATGCGCTTATAGAGCAGCGCTTCGCCAATTTCGAAGAAGTTAGGAAGTGGCTCGATGAGCGGTTTTGCTCAAAGAATAAATAGTTTTTTTGGGATGGTCCATTCATAAATTGCCCGAAACATATAGAAAAATGTATGGAATCAAATGGTCAATACTCTGAATAAATAAATTTTTCAGTTTTCTTGAAATTATTTTACACTGGTAGAATATGGCGTAAAGTGCAACGAAACCAGGGAACAAGAGGTAAATGAATATACGTTTACGTTTCGCAGTGTATTTTTTTAATAATCTCAAAAATATGCCACGTATTCCCATTTCTATCTACGTTAAACTATATGTTACATTGGGAATTTTTGCTCGTTAGTGGAATACGTCTCGACTATATACGGCAGGAAATTGTAGATGCCTGGCAAATAAATTTCAGTTATCTCGATGGATTACGCTTTTGGTAATTTGCTGCTTCAAATATATTCATTCGGTACGGGTATCGTTTCATATACAGAGATCTCGCAATATGTTGTTCATACGGTCATACTTGTTCGGCTAAATTATTTCTATTTTTCGACATATGTTCCGAATCTAACGGATGCCGAGTGTTATTCGACAAAATATTAAAATTCTGCTGCGATTTAAATTGCATGTACACGTACGGGTACTGTTCTCAATTAAAATTGATACAATAAAGGATTGTTTTATTAAATATTTCAACGAAAAATAACAAAATTTCATAGTGGAAATTGGACAGAATAAAATAGTCAGTTCTTGGGGGGAAAATAATATTTTCGTGATGATTGGTAAATTCTGGCACATTTTTAAAAATCCTGTTTTATTAGGTAGCACCGAAGGGTAGAGACGAAAACAGTTGTAGGGTTAATTAAATAATAGAAAACAATTTAACATATTAAATTCATAAAAACATAGATCAAATTAAATTATATAACAGCTACTTACCCAATAAATGACAAAATAAACAAAGTATGTTCTAAGCGTAACTGTGAATGAATGTACGTACGTTCTGAAAACATAATGAAAACGTACCTGATCAACCACTTCTCTTCAACAGCTTTCAAATATACTTTCAATATACATCAAATATAACAAGGATCGATCGTGTGATCGAAGGTCGTAATTTTCACGACAGGTACTTCTAATGTCAGATAATATTGAAATATAATGGTACTGGCAATCATATACTGGCAGCTGAAAACGCAGGTAACTATGCAGACACATCACAATACTGGCAAATAATAATATCCATAAAAAAATGTACCGACAAATACTGATAATGGATGTTATTGGTAATAGCAGTAATGGAATAACCAGGATTGTTAATAGCAATCTTAGTCCATAGTAGTCAATAAACTTGACGCACAATCATAATAAACAGCAGACAATAACGGTAACTGACAGCTATTATAAATTATGCCTGGATGAAGTATGACATGTGCACACGATACGAAGGGAAAGTAACACGCGATGTCCCAACTTCTAATAGTATGATATATAATGATAATTTAGCACAATTATCTCAAAGAAGAAGAATTATTCCACACTAGAAAGTATTTTCAGAAAACTCAGGAATATGCCAGCCAATTTGAGAAACAATTACTTCAAATAGTCCCTCTGTAAACATAATTTAAAAATTATGTGTTAAAAAACGGGTAAAAAGATACACAGTAAATCACACAGCAGAAGAATATAGTTACATTATGTTATGCCTTCCTCTCTATTAATGCATGTTTAATCCGATCGGATAAAATAAAAAATAAATATATAAAAGTTGCTTCAGTCAAAATGCTATAATTCATAAACTAATGATCCGATACACGCATCTTTTGAGAGTTAGGGCTAACTAAAAAACATGTTGATTTAATTCTAGTCGCGCCATCTATGTGTCAGGCTGGGAACTTTTCAATTGACCTATCAATAATCACTTAATTAAAACTAATTAACATAACCGTTAGCGGATAGATGAAGTTCTACAAACACTCTTAACAACGCA
Source organism: Rhynchophorus ferrugineus (assembly GCF_030347505.1). NCBI lineage: Eukaryota > Metazoa > Arthropoda > Insecta > Coleoptera > Curculionidae > Rhynchophorus > Rhynchophorus ferrugineus. Next base: position 2,847,109 of record NW_027472583.1, on the reverse strand, counting down.
GTAAAAGCTTGCACGACATATAATGAGAATATATAAAAAAACCGATATAAGCGAAAACAAACACACTGTAACTATAAAAACGCAACAACAATAAAATTATATTAACCGTCAGAAAGTACACGAGAGGAAAAAACTAAACGGAACAAATACAACGTCAAAATATTTGCTCTTCATTATTTGATTCGAATGGAGAATCATATTCAAACAAGCGAAAAAGAAAGTAGAATCTGTATGCCTCGCAGATATTTCTCTTCTCCTCGCGCGTACTTGGAAATAAATTTTGTTTGAGATATATCGGGATAAGACGCATGGAAAAATATTCCGAAGGTCAAAAGAAAGAAATGCGAGAGTCGTATTTCGAGATTATTATACATTTTCGTCGAAGGGTAAAGAATAATACGAATTAAAAACCAACTACGTAGCTTCGCGGTCAAGTAGACATGTTTTTAATATATGGTCTAACATTTTGTACATACGTCAACTGAATTTGTAACGTCAAATCGTAGCAATGTTTTTGTGCTTTGTTGATGGAGAAATAATTGAACAAAAATGTTATCAAATATAATTTATTTTAACATTATAGTACATCTAAAAACTACAGTTAATTATACAGCCACAATAGTTTATAGGTTAAAGTTATAATCCCTTATCACTATTGCTTTTCAATAAGTTTGCATACGTCTAACAACCGGACGATTTTTGTAGGCTAATTCGGTTACATGTTCCAACATATCAGACAGCGTTGTGTCTCTTTTTAACTAGAATAAAATGAAAAGGAAAATATTGTCTGATTCTGAAACGAATTTACAAATGGCGGCAGGCATCTTGATAAACATGTAATACACACGTTTTTAAAGTTTTCTGAGATATTATTAGTCATTGCCAAATTATTAGTCAACGAACTTACAATTTGCTTTTGCAGTAACTTAAAAATAGGTACTTATCTAGAAAGACACATCTCTACATAGTATAAAACAAAGTCGCCTTTTCTGTCCCTATATCCCTATGTGCGCTTAAATCTTTAAAACTACGCAACGGATTTTGATGCGGTTTTTTTCAATAGATAGAGTGATTCAAGAGGAAGGTTTAAATGTATAATAAATGCATAGTATACTAAGGCAACATTGCTAATTTTAGAGGTTTCTAACGTGATGTCGTAAATTAACCTATTTTTTAGGCTTATTTAGCAATTAGCAAAAACGCTGCCTAACCCTACGAGTTAGATCAAATTAATGTACTACAGTATTGTACATCATAAAAAGGTCTACAAAAAAATCCGCGATGGTATATGTTTATCTTTTAGGGATAACCCACATTAACCATTTTTATTGTTTACTTTTTACGTGAGAAAATGGCTTATTTACGAAGCTATTTTAAGCAATACGGCATTAATCCTTATCGAATTAAGTACCTTAAATACAGTGTGCAATTAATATAGATCAATATGGTTCCTTACAGCATGTAAATTAAACAAATATTTTCGGAGATATTACAAATTTAAAATTTGCGTTTAAAAATGTGTAATGTAATAAAAATTGTATGAATTTAGATATTCCAAAGATAGCAGGAAATCTTCATAGTAAGTATAGGGGAAGAGGAATTGTTTTACTCCAAATTTAATGCGTGCAGGCCAAGGGCAGTAATGAATGAACCAAAAATACTGGATCGATTTTAATCCTGTTTTCATTGAGTGACATAGGCATATATATGTTATGCCCGTGCAAAGTCGGAGCGGGCCGCTATGTTTTTATATACAACGTTCATATTTTTTCTGTAGTGTATTTAATTTAGTATCAGCATTGCACCCGTGCGAAGCCGGGGCGGGTCGCTAGTTACCCATAAACTTACTTACCAGGTGTATATTACCAGTTTTTTTCGGAAACAACTACATAATTCTCAAGAAAATCATAAAATGTATTTACTCAAAGTAGCGTTAACTAATTGATTCTATACGATATATAAAAGGTAATCGCCGAAACTGAGTCCTATTTTGAAGCAAAGGACAAATCGTACTACAAAAATGGTATCGAAAAGTTGGAGGGTTGCTATAATCAGTGTATCGCCCTTGAAGCGAATTGTGCTGAATAAAAAAAACTAATTTTGTTAAAAAAATGTGTTTTACTATGGTAGGCTGGGAACTTCTCAATTAACCTGTTCGCGCAGTGTTAACCGCAAATGTTGCCATAGCGACACTTTCCAAATACATGAAAGCTCCTAATAATACATTTTAATTTAATACTAAGCTCCTACTCTATTTGTTGTAAATAGTGTTTCTTCAACTTTCCCTTATCTATGGAGAATTAATTAAGCACATGTATCCTAAAGAAGGGGGACCGCTTATTTACCAATCGACTATTTCGAATCAGGAGTCGGGAAAGTGGAAACCTGCCTGGAATTTTTTCCCTGTTATCTTTAATGGAGTCTTTAATGAACTTTCCAGGTGGGGGCCCATTCTACCGCAAGGAATTAAAAGATAAGACGATAATGAGTTAATAAATTGAATACAAGAGTTAAAAAGTCGATCCATTCTGGCTAAGGAAGTTGACAACATTTTTGATTTTCGAATGGGAGGTTTGGTTTAAGTAGGTACGAGATATAATGTAGATAGTGAATAATGAAAGCTTGTGAATAATAATCGATCGAATAAGCTATATCAGTTTGTTGTTATCAGTCTTATAATAGGTTAATTGAAGAGTCCCCGGCCTGACACATCCATATGTTTTTTAGTCAGCCCTAGCTCCCAAAAGCTGCGTGTATAAACTTGACAGCTGTTGGATTATTGGTTTGTGAAGTATAGCATTTTGAGTGAAGCAACTTTTGTTATTGTGAAAAAAATTGATAAAAAGGAATTTCGCGTGTTGATAAAATATTGCTTTTTGAAGGGAAAAAATACAGTTGAAGCAAAAACTTGGCTTGGTGACGATATCAACTGAACGTGTATATCATATCATTCACGAATGTTTGGGTATGAGAAAGCTCTGTGAAATGTGGTTGCCGCACGAGCTCACTTTTGACCAAAAACAACGACGAGTTGAAGATTTGGAACAGTGTTTGAAGATGATTAAACGTAATAAACCCGAGTTTTTTCGTCGATATGTGACAATGGATGAAACATGGCGCCATCATTTCACTCCGAAGTCCAATCGACCGAGTGGACTGCACACGATGAACCCGCGCCAAAGCGTGGGAAAACGCAACAGTCGGCTGGCAATGTTATGGCGTATGTATGTAAGGACCATCAACAGCGACTATTTCATAGCGTTATTGGACCGTGTCACAAGTCAGTGAAACGGTGGCAAAAATCCATGAATTGGGCTTCGGATTGCTTCCTCATCCACCGTATTCTCCAGATCTGACGTCCAGCGACTATTTCCTGTTCTCCGATCTCAAAAGAATGCTCCCTGGGAAGAAATTGTCGTCGAATGAAGAAGTGATCGCCAAAACTGTGGCCTATTTTGAAGCAAAGGGCAAATCGTACTACAAAAATAGTATCGAATAGTTGGAGGGTCGTTATAATCAGTGTATCATACTTATTTAGGGAATTATGTTGAATAAAAAAAAACTAATTTTGCCAAAAAAATGTGTTTTAGTATGGTAGGCCGGGGACTTTTCAATTGACGTGTTACATTAATGTTAAAGGATATAGAAGTGGTCTTATTGCGTATGAAGTCTCATCGGGTACATTTGTAACTAACATCATGTTGAAGCCACACTGACAGGCCTCAGTTTTTAGTATGTGTCATTTCGTTGAAGTGTTAACAAACAATTTTTTAGTGCGTTGAAAATATTTGAATATGTACTCAGTAAATCGCACTTGCGGGAGGTTTTACTTTTTTACCTTTTTGACAACTTAAAAAAAAGGTGGCTGAAGGTTATCGAATGCTGTGTAAAGCTTATGGCAATCATAATCCATCGATTTCAATATGTGATTACTGGTATCAGCATTTTAAACATTCGCTTAAATACAAGCAAAGATGAAACAATGTTAGTTTTCAACGGATCATTATGGATACATATCTGGAATCATTAAAATGGGTAGTGCTAACCCATCTACCGTACTACTTCTGATCACTACTTGTTACCATTACTGCTACTACTTTCGAGACGGAATCCGTAAATTGCCTGAGAAACGAGTAAAAAGGACCATTGATGTACAATATTTTGAATAAAATGCATTCAACTATTCAATGTTTTAAATGAAACTTTTAAGCTGAGATGTACCAAATTACTTACAATAAAAAAGATGTCTTTTGTATTTCACATGACATGATTACCTTTTAAATTTGTTATTTTCTGACTTAAATTTTACTGGTATACCTTTAAAATATCAACAAATATCGGTTGAAAAAAATGGATCTTCAAAATTTCTCTTGAAAAAAATGCCAGGACACCATTGGTACCAACGCAAAATCTACATTACGATTTTTAAGATTATTTTTATATTTGCTGAACGACACAATACTATCAAAAAATTCATTGTTACCGTTACATGCGCATAAAACCTTTTTGTTCAATGTTCGCTTTTGTTTAACAATTAAATCGATCGTCCTTTGTTCGAACAAAACGTAGCTTTATTGTGTTACGTCAGACCGTAGCTCGTTGGTAAAGTTACTATCTTTTATTTTAAATTTAATGGAACTCTGACAGTGGCACAACTTTCGGCCAGTTTCTTTATGTGGTAAGTTGATCTTTTCGCTTCTGTTTTTGCCCTTACCTGGTCAAACAATAAGACGCTTATATCAGCATATTAAAGGCGTGCCTTTCGCGAAACTCTGATACTTTGTAAACAATAATTTATATCTATAAATGTTATAATCACTTCAAAATAAATCTAATTATCCGTGAAAAATATAGTTCTTTTTCACAATGTTGAGTTTTAAAAAGAGAAAACAATGTTGTAAATAAAAAACAATTTATTTTTTTTCCACTTTGCCTAAATGAATGCATGAAGACGAGTTTATTTAAATGAATCATGCACAAATATATAAAATGAAAACAGTAAAATAGAAATAATATAAAAGCAAGACTATCGTTTGGTATTATTTTTCATCAGACAGAATCAGACAAAAAGTTTTGTGTCAAATATTTTCTTAAAGACCATTGTTTTCTTGGCTAATGTTGGCTACTGTCTCTGCCATCCTATTGAGCAGGTTTGAAGGTTGAATAATATTGCACTGCTTGAAGAAAACCCAACAAAAATGCTTAAAGCATTTTATAACAACAAGTAAGTATTTCTTTTTAATATTATTTCTTCTTAGGAAGTAAGGGACAAAATATGACGTAAACAATGTTTGAACGAATTACATTATCTTTATAACTAGATTACTTTATAACTTGATTTCTCAAAGGAAAACTCAAAAACACTTTTCCTTAAATTAAATTTCCTAAATTCACTTCAATTAAAGATTTTTGACACAAAATTTATATATTTTAAACTATTTAAGAACTTGATAGTTGCGAAAAATAGATTAGAAAAATAGAAAAATTATATGCCCGATTTTGAACATTATAAGGTGATTGTTTTTCTTATCAAGCCATATCCAGAAAAGCATCGAAACTTTTGTTTGTTTCAAGAGGATCTAATGGATCCGTATTGCAATAAAACCCGAAAAAAAGGAACAATTGTGGTAAATGGCCTAACTCGAAATCATCTTAATGTCACGTCCAGAAATTCTGGCTAATTGCTCACTTTTTTGACAATTAAATAAACGTATCCTTTTATGTATACGTTTATTGTATTAATATTTAATTATAACAAAAATACGAAATAAAAATTAGGTATCAAAGAAAAATAATGTTATATTTTTCTTGTATTCATTGAAGTAAGTTTATATATATTTTAAACATAATTAATAAATTATTTGCAATTGTAATTAATTATTTTTTACCACTTTTTGGTAATAATCATAAATTTTAAGATCAAGGGAATTTCACAAGCCTTTTCAAAACCAGATTTGCATCAAGAGAGTTTGGGCATAAACCGGAACAAATCATACAGAACAAGGGTTAGAGTATACGGTGGATGCATCAAAACTTCCAAGCCAATATGGTGGAAGACAAAAAAGGTTTACCTCGATCTTTTAGAGAATGGCAAACTTTCATTTTCTAGGATTGCATGATCAATAAAACAAAAATGAGCAAATTGATTCTGATGTATTCTGGTCATGTTTTAGGTAAAACTGAAATTACTTTTAGAATAACCTTCTCTTCATATTCAAAAAATATGATAAAATATGAGGATTATATCGGGTAAAAAAAGTTTAAATAATATGTTTTTCATTACATGGTATATTCGATCACACCAGAAATCCAAAAAAGAAAGTAGAAGTAATAGCAGCAGTGAAAGTACTGACGAAAATATAAACCCGGTCATTGAGTGTATTTTATGAAATTAAAAATCAAATCTTCAACAACACTGTATAGACAACACTATTCGCCGTACAGTAAATAATCGAATTATAAATCTTTGGTCGAGTTTTTTCCACATATAATATAAAACTCGACGTAAATATTCTTTTTAAACAATTGTAGGGAAAATATATTAAATCCATACCAGCAATAAAGGCTATTCATAATTTTAAGGCCATAACATTCAAGTTCGACATAATATTGATAACATCATTAATGAAGCATTATGTATAATAAGTTGTTATGAGGAACACAGAAAATAAACACAAATATCAATCAAGCAGTAAAATTGATTCCCAGACTTCTGCTTTAGAAAATAATAAAAGTGTATCATGTTATTATAAATTGTGAAAGATATCGATACAGTCGAAGAGTATCAATATTAATAATAGTTGCCTCAGTTTTCTTTTCTAGATAATATTCCGTTACATTTATTAAATATTTTCGCATTTTTGGTTCTCAAAACATTCATCTGCGAAAAATTAAAAAACTTACGTAAGTATATTTTGATGATTTTCCTGATTATTACCTCAAAAATGGAATTAATTCTTTAAATAAAAGTATAAATCCAAAGAGATAATGTTAAATATTAAAATATACGAAATATATTTCAAACCATCATATTTTAGTCATAAAACGACACATATTATTTTTAATTAACATAGAATTTTTTAAGAGAATAGTTTTTCTTTTATCAATGTTCGAGATCAGGGCACGAGATTGACATGAAAACAAACAGATGGAGTTAATAGACGGCAAAAACATGAAGGCAAAAAGACAAATAGTAAAAAAAGCGACAGAAGGAAAATCTAATAAAAGATGACAAAACTTTTCTTATAAATGTAAGACCCTACCTTATAAGAAAAGTTTGGATATTTTACCGATATCCTTATACGTTAGAGTAGAACCTATTAAATTACGATTTGCAAAGGTAAGCTATAAAATTTGTTATAAAATAAACTGACATTTTATGCCTTTAACGATAATGGCGCGTATAAAAATGATTTAAATTTTTCAAATTCAAGTATGGGAATGTTGTCATGAAATGTCAATGAAATTATTGATTAATGATGGTTCAGAATGGAAAGATTTATACATATTTTTAGAATTCTTCAAAGAAAATTCAGGTGCAAGTTAAAAATAATTTTGACATTATTAGTGAAACATTAGATAAACCAGGAGCCGCCAGGAAGTAAACGTGTATCATGTTATCATAAATTATGGGAGAAGGTCTGAAAATTTTATTTAAATTTTAATTTGCTATGCAACAACTAGCATCAGTTTTCTTTTAGGAGTATTTTTATGGGAATGAGCTTCTGTATATTCTCATACTCGATAAAAAGCAAATTATGAATAAAATGATGTTGTTGTTTATCCAAGAAATGACTGCAGAATATTAAATTACGTGCTACCTCAAAAAGATCCAATAACTAAATCTAGATAACTAGATTAAGACTATCCAATAACTATAACTCTAGGGAAAACTAGATTTAAACGTGTCTACAGATTTCAAAAATGTCTTCCATTTTCTCCAGATTCTGCTCTCGGCAGTTTTGTGCAGCAAGACCGTTTTGGTTGTGAAAAAAGTGGTGCAAGGATCATAAGAACTAGACATTAATGATAGCAAGAATGTGCGGTCTGATGAATAGTCGTTTACATTGTTTTCTACAATCAGCAGAGTTCCTTCTTGCAGTTAATCATGGAACAGATACCGTTATAGTTTGGGCGGTAATATCGTAGTATTTAGTTGGTCCTATCATTCACATCACTGGACCGAATATTTTCCCTGAACAGCACAATCGTTAGACCTTAATATAACTGAAAAGTTATGGGGTGCTTTAGAGCAAAAACCATTTACATCATTGAAGAAATTGGCAGATGTTTTGACATAAGAATGGGACAACATTCCGTTGAAAACTATTCAGACACTAAGAAAATGGCTATTCAACTTAATAATAAATAAATATTGCTTATGTTGGGACCTAATTACGTTTATCAAAACAATTTTTCATTTTAGTTTACGTAAATTATGATGTTTCTTGTTTTTGTATAGCTTGGGGATCTAATTTATAAGACTATTTAACTGTTTTTTTTTAATATTTGTAATATAGGAAAAGAATTATGACTTGAGACTATATAAAATATAGAATTGTATCGAATGTCTGGTAGGCCGAGAGAAGAAGGGCACCGAGCAAACAAAAAACACGTGTCTAGCAAAAAGAATGTCTCATCGGCTCGATGTCGACTCTTCCGGGTAATAGGGGTTCAGGTGCAGAGGCTAGGCGGAACGTGTCAGAATTTGGACCTGGTAGAGGACCCTTTGTGATGTCTATAGCCATAAACGTAAGAGCCGGCTTTGTTGACGTAGTGGTAAAAGCGACAGGATGGTTCTCCTACTATTGCTATGGGCGCGGGTTGGAATCCTGCTGGAGAATGGTCGCAAATTCATGTTTGCGATTGTTTAACATTTGTAATTGTTAGGTAAGAATTCAAAATCCGACAAGGAAAACGATCGAAGGTACGCCAGTAATTAGGCTGGGTAAAACCAAACGTTTCAAGGGATGATCTCTAAATTGGTCGTTTGTTAGTCAAATATCCGTACGCTTAATATAGGCCAAGGATCGTGATTCAGAGCCCACGATAAAGAGTAGGTCCAGTCCAGATAAACCACGGTTGATGAAACGGTTGGGACTTTACTTAAGACTCCGCAACGCACATGTTTCATCAGTGTGAGAAGTTTCTAGCTGGAAGAGTCTCCCCGAAATTCTGAAGGAATCGGGATGTAGAGAAAGTTTCTTGAACCAACCTTCTCAGTCACACAAGAACCTGAGAGACGAGCTTCAACGATAAAACACGGTGCATCGAGAATGAGAATCAGAATTAAAGATTTAATATATACAGAATTGACACAAATAAGAGAATTACGCAGAATTAGAGAAAACAACAGAATTAAAAACAAAAGAATGGTCAGAACAAAATAACAGTAAAATGTCATGTGTGGAGAATTAGCGGTAGTCAATAGAACCACAGAATTTAATAACAACAGAATTAGCGAGAATAACAGACATAATTAAGAACAAAAGAACAGAAAGGAAAAGTATCTAGAATGAGAGAATAGAGATTTAACATATTTAATTGTATACATTTTTATATTATTCAATTAAATAAATAAATTCGTCTTGTGCATTAACATACCCAAAAAATAGAGAAAATAAACATTGTTTTCTCTTCTTAACAACTCAACAATGTGTATGTGAGGTGTTCATAATATTTTGTCCATTCCTGGATTTATATCCATACATCATCAAATCGTATTTGTAGTTTAAGCTATTTAAAAAGAATAAGTCTTAGCCAATTAATTTGCGCAGAAAAAACATAATATATAATTATATTTTAATACAACGTGTATCTTCTACACACTTGATATAATCAGAAAGTTATTTTCTGATTTATCCTAGAGAGAAGAAACCTAATACCAACACACCAGTTTGGGTTTATTAACAAGCATTCAACAATTGACAGATCTTATTGAAAAAGCTTAAGAAAGTAAAAAAGTATGCTCAGCTTTATTCTTAGATGTAGCACAAATCTTCGATAAGGTTTGGCATGAAGGCCTTGTTTTTAAACTACAGAAAATGTTACCAAAACAACACCCCGAACTATTAAAATCGTACAAAACAACCAGAATGTTTAGAGTCAAACAAGAAGAAGCTTACTCTACAATAAAAGAAGCTAAAGAAGGTGTACCACAAGGAAATGTACCGGGACCAATGCTTTATCTATTCTACATTTGTGATTTACCACAAATGGAGATTATTACGATGGCTACATTTGTTGATGATACTGCGATTAGAGGCAAATGGCAATATAAATTATTGGACACAAGCTTGTAAAATAAAAATTAACGAAAGTATATCTGTGCATGTACAGTTCACCTATAATCAGACCGTACAAGCACCTATAACATTAAATAATATAATCATTCTATATAGCAACAACGCTAAATATCTCGGAATGAATCTTGATATAAAACTTCACATAGAGGAACATATAAGAAGAAAAGAACTGGAATTGAATTATAGGAAAATGTACTGGCTGATTGGAAGAAAATCACAATCGGTACATAATAAATTATTATTGTATGAGCCAATACTGAAACCTATGTGGACATACGGAGTTCAATTATGGGCTTGTTCTACAAAGAGTAACATAACCAAAATACAAATTTTTCAGAACAGAGTTCTGAAAGCTGTGACATGTATAAACATTATTTCACCAGAGACTGAGATAGGATCGACTGGTCCTCTTAGTAATATACCTAGATTTAAGCTATCATAAAAACAAATTGTAGGTTAGTCTTCAAAAGGTCTTCCGATGCTGCGTATCAAAAATAGTCATCAAAAAACAAAGCAACTGAATATATTAGCAATGTTATTAATTCTACGGTTACAGATAAAACGTGATTTTGTTTATCGGACGCCATCGGCTTTACAGGCAAATTTACTTTGGCCGAGAGGTAAGACGCAATTTCCGAGTTTAACACGGACATGGACAAGGATTAATTTCGTTCCGAGTTGATGCGCTCGGTAGTACATCCCGAACCCCCTATCCCCACCGGCCCACAGTCCCCTTTCGTCGCGTCCCCCGCATGGAAATCATATCAGGGATTTGGACGGAGCGTGAGATGACAGAGGGACGGATGCCTCAGGTCGGCACATTGCAAATTCAGTTAGAAGATTACCGATTGACCTGATGGATAAGCGCATTTGATAGCTCCACGTCCCTACATAACATCCGGATTGATTGGTCACTGTTTGAGTTGCTCTGTTGGTCCTTTACGAGCTTTTTAAAATTATCCGACATCTCGAAGGATAAAAATAGTAAAAATGATTTAGTTTAAGCAAATTCCGGAGTAATTTAATGGATATATTAGAACAATGTCTTTGCTATTAGGCGCTTGTATGTATTCTGATCATTTTTTTGCCTTAAAAAGTTCTTAAATAAGAAAAATTGGTACAATATATATAAGAAATTTTTTTTATCATTTTCTACCACTTTCTGGTAATATAGCAACACCGTATTAAAAGGATGATATTGGCTTGGCAGCGATCCAATCATCAATCCTTATTCGCACTTCTTCATATTTTGCAACCGTGTGGTAGCCAATATATATTATATATATTGAATCCAAACAGGTGATAATGAGTAGGAGTCTGATAAGTACTTTGGGTATGACTGAACATTCCCTTCCAGTTTCCAAATTATATCCTTCACAACTCTTGAAACTTGTAGCAAAGCGTTATCATACAAACCATTCGCTTTGCAAGTCATTACTTTGCTTCTAATGCTCGATGCTGAATGTCTTTTTTGTAATAATACATTAGATTTATTCAATTGACGAGGGTAGACACCTGAAATAACAATTTTATTCGATTTTATTAGCTCGTAACTGTAGTAGAGTTTGCTGATCCCATCATATATATAGCAAGACTTTATGACCATAAACATTCAGATTCAGTGTCAATGTGAACTGAGATAACTCATGACTGCTTACGCTTAGATCTCACCAGCAATTCTTCAAATCATAAAACTTCGAAAACGTAAGTAATTAATGTCGAAAATGTAATTTTACGTCTTGTGTGTACTAAGTAACTCAATAATACTAAATTGAGAACTATTATTTTATGTGGAAACATATCAGAAACATCGAATTTAGCAGTTATTTATATTGGGAGCACCTAATACAAGGTTCTTCATGATTCCTTGAAACACAACTTGTTCACAAATCCTTGAACTAATTAGTAACAAACCTTCGATAAAACTATTGGACATATAGCCAAAATTCATGACTAAATTCAGTAAATTAAAATATAAATTGTTTCTGAAAAATTTCTAAAAATGGTTCTTAGAAAGTATAGTTAACCACTTTATTAGCTGAATTTAGTCCCCTCTGACTGTTACGACTATGGAGAGACCGGATGAAATAACCATCGGACAGAATAAGGTTCGGTCTATATGGTGGTCACATCAAGGCTTAAGGCGTTTCCTCTTGACCAATAATTGTCTTCATTTCATATTTGAGAACATTATCATGAACCTTCCTTAACAGACTCGGCAACATTTTTGAAGTTTACCAAAGCCAATGCCAGTTTCATCTTTAGCATAAAAATATTCTTAAGAGAAAGGAGCACAAAAATTGTGACACTATTATTCACTTAAGTATTCATCACCATAAACACCACCATAAACCCCCATAAAATGTTTTAATTTAAATAAAGAAATTACGTAATTCGAACAAATAGAGAACTTATAATTGACATTTAATGTTCGTTGGCGCAGTGGTCGAGGCGACAGGACGGTACTCCTACTATTGCGATAGTCGTGGGTTTGAATCCTGCTCGGGCATCAATGTACTTTATGTTTATGATTGTAATTGTAAATGTCTTTAGGCAATTGAAGAAAATCCGACGATAAATTACAATCTCACTCAGGCCAGTAACCAGTATAAGAAGACCAGATGTTTTCTGAAATAATCTCTAAGTTGGTCCCTTGCCAATTGGTAGGCTAGACGAGGACAGTGGTTCAGAGTACACGTTAAACAGTAAGCCCAGTTCAGATAAACCCTCGTAGGTAAGAAAGATAATTTAAAATATAAAAAATACCAATCAATTGTATGAAAGGGTAGTATATAGAGAAAGAAAGTCCATTTTAAAGAATACACATGCAACAAAATTTTAAAAATCCACATTATTTGGTATAAAACTAAGTAATTTTGTACATCAACGACGTAGGAAATATTCACCTTGATATTATAATTCTTTTCCATAGTTTTTTTTCTTGGTGTTACATAAATGAAGTTGGTTTAAACTAACCCTTGCATCCCAGGAGAGCCATACTAGTCGCAACTATATGGAAGATTTAATTAACTATTTGTATGGAAAATAGCAAATTCCACAAGGTATTATTTTATTTGTCGCGTTCTGATGCTGTGGTTCATTTATGCATTAAATTTTGTTATGTTGGTTCTAATACTACTGATGTTTATAATCAGTAATCTGTAACGTTTAATTTTAGATAATTTCTTTTTGATTTTTTTGGGCTAAACCTACTGGTTGACATGTTCCACGGTCTTTATTATCAGATATGTCAAATTATAGTTTTTAAATTATTATTTGAAAAATAAAGGCCAGTTAAATTCATGTAGAAAGATTTATCTAATTAGTTTTTTGAGGGCTTTGCATACAAGAAAATAGGTTATGTATGCATGATACTGGAGTCAAGCTCAAGTGGAAAAAACATGTTAAAAATGAAAGAGCCGAATTTCGTATGAAGCTCAAAAAATGTGATAGTACGTAAGACGACAATCTGAATTAACATTTTAATAAGCTGTTATATAAATCTTAAAGATACAATACGGAACATCGACAGTGGCACGCAATACTCTTTTTGGAACCTTTGAATGATGGCTATATTACACTTGCTAGCAGTACCCATTGGGTTCCATATGACAAAATAGGCTTAAGTATCTATTGGTATAGCAAAACCTAGTTATCTGATGATAACTTGTATTTGCACCCGATAAGTCAATACATTTGATATAATTTAAGTCCAAGTTGTTTTCCTTTAGTAAGTATGTGCTTCTTCCAGGTTGTGCGTCGATTCAGACGTTTAAAATGTTCGGCTTGGGGCAGTTGACAATTATTGATATTTGCTGGTGGGCATGTTATTCTACACAGAGTGAATGTGAAATTTTCTTTCATTTGCTTTAATAGGCCATGTCTTCAGATACAGTTGTATTTTATTAAGGAGTGTTTGGGAGGTTCTTTGACGTTTTTATTGGACCTTTGTGAGATGCAAAGATGGTTGTATCGTCTGCATATATTAATCGGTAAATCGGCTCTATATACGAGATACAGTATCGAGCCCAGTGCACTGTCTTATATATTGAATGCAATTCAGTGAGTTCATCATTTTATTTTATAGTGATACGATTATTTGTGAGATAAGATTTTAGAAACTAAAGATGTGAATGAGGAAAGAGTTTCTTCAATTTAACCAGCAATTCGGTCTACCATACTTTATCAAAAGCCTGAGATGTCCAAGAATGTAGTCAGTATTTATTGTGCTTGGAAGCCTATGCAAGAATAATTTGAAGGAAAATTTACTAGATTGTTGTAGATAATAACTAGTTGAAATATGTATGTCACGTACTTTTAAATTTAAAAAATAAGTAATATTTAGAATTGGAATTCAATTTCATGGAATGAAAATTATAAAAGGCCGTAATAAAATTACCTTCAGCCCCCACGCAATTACAAAAAAATTACGGAAAATAATGTCCAATTAAGACGGGCTCATTAATATTAATTAAGTCCACATAGGAGGGGTAAATAAAACCGGAATAAAAAATTGTTGAGCGTCGAAAGTGTGCATACTTAACATCCTGAAAACAGTAAAAATCTTATCAAAAGATTCGACACAATGCGTAGGCCGAGTTAAGAAGGGCCTCGACGCCCTAGAAAGCTAACAAAGCGCGAACAAAAAGAATGGCAGCATCAGGGTTCTTCAAGGACTTTGCACTTTCATACAAGACGGAACAGTAGGCTATTAAAGACTAAATATTTTCACGTTAGATCCAGCCAAGAAGGCTTAAAATAAACACAAAATTAGTCGAAGGTTTGTTTTTATCGACGACGCTTTTCTCCTAAAAAAGGAAGACGAATTACATTAAATACACGTGTTTAGCAATGACGAACGTAGTTTGGGGACCAAAGTGAATATATGAATGAGTGAATATATTTTATGTATATAATATATCATATATATCATATTCTAGCAAGAGATAATGTTGTAATAAACTTGATGTCGGTTTTTTTAATTAGAAACTGTGTATCATATTATGATAAATTGTGCCACAAATCGAAAACATAATTTTTAAGTGAATCTATTTAAACAAATCTACCGTCCTATACATAAATTAAATTTGTATCATAGATATAATTCCATTTTTATTTTAATAACCCACCTATAGCGAACTACATTAAAATCCGCTCTTTATATTTAAAATTTCGAAGAATTTTCATTAATTTAACACTGTCTGACTTGACTTAGACAAATGTTTGATATCGATATTTATCTTGAGCGCTTTGTAGCGTCTTCTAATTTAGATTAGGAACGAAGATTACTAACGAAAAACCAATATAAGTTTTATAAATTGCTGAACTATCCCTCATCAAATTTTAAATAAAAGTATCTAGAATTTAAAAATGTTAAATGTCGGATCATAAATGAATATGATCTATTCCATAAATTAAGATGTACATAATACAAACAGCAAAATTACAGCTTTGTATTACTAACTAGTTTCAAGTTAAAGTGGCACCTCATGTTTGTACCCCATAGGCCCAAATTAACTGCTACAAAATAGGTAATAATAATAAAATATTATGGCTAAATGATAAATAAAATTAGAAAAATCCATTAAAAAATATTAGGAAGCCACATAATAAAATAAAATAAAAGAGCATCGCGAATGAATCGCTATAACATACTATCAAATAGGGCTATGATATTCAGAGTCAACATCATTATGCTATTATCCAAAACGTTAACAATTTAAGTGAGTTAAAACTATCGATTAAATTTATCGCAATAAATAGTTTATTGTGCAATATAACATCTTTTAATACAATTAATTAACAATATCAATATCATTATTATGGATATTTTTGCTACACTAAAAGTAAATTCAATAATTAGTAGTAATTTTGTTTATTATGTACGGGGTGGCATAGCTTCAAAGTAGTATAATTGTGGCTACGTAGTTTGGGGACGATAGTGAATATATGAATGAGTGAATATATCTTATGTATATAATATATCATATATATCATATTCTAGCAAGAGATAATGTTGTAATAAACTTGATGTCGGTTTTTTTAATTAGAAACTGTGTATCATATTATGATAAATTGTGCCACAAATCGAAAACATAATTTTTAAGTGAATCTATTTAAATAAATCTACCATCCTATACATAAATTAGATTTGTATCGTAGATATAATTCCATTTTTATTTTAATAATCCACCTATAGCGAACTAAATTAAAATCCGCTCTTTATATTTAAAATTTCGAAGAATTTTCATTAATTTAACACTGTCTGACTTGACTTAGACAAATGTTTGATATCGATATTTATCTTGAGCGCTTTGTAGCGTCTTCTAATTTAGATTAGAAACGAAGATTACTAACGAAAAACCAATATAGGTTTTATAAATTGCTGAACTATCCCTCATCAAATTTTAAATAAAAGTATCTAGAATTTAAAAATGTTAAATGTCGGATCTTAAATGAATATGATCTATTCCATAAATTAAGATGTACATAATACAAACAGCAAAATTACAGCTTTGTATTACTAACTAGTTTCAAGTTAAAGTGGCACCTCATATTTGTACCCCATAGGCCCAAATTAACTGCTACAAAATAGGTAATAATAATAAAATATTATGGCTAAATGATAAATAAAATTAGAGAAATCCATTAAAAAATATTAGGAAGCCATATAATAGAATAAAATAAAAGAGCATCGCGAATGAATCGCTATAACATACTATCCATTATGCTATTATCCAAAACGTTAACAATTTAAGTGAATTAAAACTATCGATTAAATTTATCGCAATTAATAGTTTATTGTGCAATATAACATCTTTTAATACAATTAATTAACAATATCGATATCATTATTTTGAATATTGTTGCTACACTAAAAGTAAATTCAATAATTAGGAGTAATTTTGTTTATTATGTACGGGGTGGCATAGCTTCAAAGTAGTATAATTGTGGCTACTGTTAAATATATTACCAATATATGGCTTCATCACACACTGATGCTATCTTGTACACATTTTAAATATGGGTTCATAAACTTAGTTGTAATACTTATACATTATATTAATATTATTTTAAATTCATATTTAATTAGTTCCATATCGGAATGAGAAATTACAACCACTTACCATATAGTCCAAATTTGACTATCAGTTGTCCTTGGGAGTGGATCAATCTCTATATTGTATTTATTGTTTTCCTATTCACTCTTGTATTTTTTCTTGATCTTCTATTAAAATATTTACTATTAGTACTAACTGGATATCTTTTTTCTATTTACAGAGTTTTTGGTTATTTTCTTTTTGTAATAATGTACTCTATAACCACCTTTTGTTAGCTTTGTTCTTTTAATATTTTTTTTAGTCTAATTATTTTCGTTTTTCTTCTCGATATAATCTTGTAATTTGTATCAAAACAACTAGTCTATCCTTGTTGAAGGTGTTTCCCATTTTTTCTACTATGCTTAACAAGAACTAAATAAAATGTAGGTACCCTAATTGGTTCTAAAATATCGATTATTTTGTTTCTTGACATTTCCAATTACTAGAAGTATTAGCATTCTTCTCCTTATTTTCCACCATAGTTCTTATATCTTTTTTAATGTTCATGTTACTTGAATCATCACCTGTTTTCCTGAGTGCTTTATATACGTATCACTAGAGATCTGTAACACTAGAGATAGGAACAGTATCTTCAATAAATTCGTTTGAAACATCATTTTTCTTCATTCGTTTTTATTAAAAATATATTTTATAGTCAATATGGTAAGATTTTACTGCACTATAACTGAAAAATATGTAATAAAAAAGCCGAAAACACATGCTACTAAAAACATATATCGCCAGTAAAAAAAAAATAGGGAAAATATTTTTTATGATATAAAATAGAGCTATAAATTCCTGGAAATTTCCGTGTGTACTTCATAACCAGATAGCGATTCGGTTTTCGTACCGTACACGTAAATTGACGCGCAAAAAACTATAAAATATTATTTACCGTCATTCTAATATCCTCCCGCTTTATCTAAGGTATTTTGTCGACCGTTTAGGATGATTTAACAGTTAAATTTCGGCGAACAATGCCTCGCATGATAACACTTGGATTCATCAATTTCGAAAATGGCCTATCATTTATCTGCAGCAAGTTTTAAGGCCTTTAAATAACAAGAAAAATGAATTTTAGGGCGAGGGCACCAGACTGATTACACTGATGTTGATACTTATTAGCTATACATTGGAAATATATCATTAATTTTTTTAAGTTGGGTGGGCCCTAAGGACTGTGGACCACTGTGACTGTATACTGCCTGGAGGACGAGGAAATTTCTTAAGTTAATCATATTTATCGCATAATAGAGAAAAGGGACTAATTTTAAAAAAATATGTTACTAAAACTTGTATTCACAATATTTTCAATATAAGATCGGAAATATATTTGATATATAATATACATTAAAATAATAAATGTCTGTATATTAAAGTATCACTACATAGTATAAAACAAAGTCGCCTTTTCTGTCCCTATATCCCTATGTGCGCTTAAATCTTTAAAACTACGCAACGGATTTTGATGCGGTTTTTTTCAGTAGATAGAGTGATTCAAGAGGAAGGTTTATATGTATAATACATGCATAATATACTAAGGCAACATTGCTAATTTTAGAGGTTTCTAACGTGATGTCGTAAATTAACCTATTTTTTTAGGCTTATTTAGCAATTAGCAAAAACGCTGCCTAACCCTACGAGTTAGATCAAATTAATGTACTACAGTATTGTACACCATAAAAAGGTCTACAAAAAAGTCCGCGATGGTATATGTTTATCTTTTAGGGATAACCCACATTAACCATTTTTATTGTTTACTTTTTACGTGAGAAAATGGCTTATTTACGAAGCTATTTTAAGCAATACGGAATTAATCCTTATCGAATTAAGTACCTTAAATACAGTGTGCAATTAATATAGATCAATATGGTTCCTTACAGCATGTAAATTAAACAAATATTTTCGGAGATATTACAAATTTAAAATTTGCGTTTAAAAATGTGTAATGTAATAAAAATTGTATGAATTTAGATATTCCAAAGATAGCAGGAAATCTTCATAGTAAGTATAGGGGAAGAGGAATTGTTTTACTCCAAATTTAATGCGTGCAGGCCAAGGGCAGTAATGAATGAACCAAAAATACTGGATCGATTTTAATCATGTTTTCATTGAGTGACATAGGCATATATATTTTATGCCCGTGCAAAGTCGGAGCGGGCCGCTATGTTTTTATATACAACGTTCATATTTTTTCTGTAGTGTATTTAATTTAGTATCAGCATTGCACCCGTGCGAAGCCGGGGCGGGTCGCTAGTATTAAAATATATACAAACTGTCTCAGTAGCTAACACTCCCCATGCTTTTTCTAAATACCAATTAATTAAATATAATTTCGATTAAATTTCACTAATGAACAATATATTAATGTGCGTAAATTAGTACAACAATGAACATTATAACAACTTTACAGCATCAAATATAAATATACATTATCTTCCTTTAGTTTTATGTTATAAGCAGAAGTATGGAACAGAAGTAAATGAAATAATGCTTGTTTGTATATTAAAACAGAAAATATATGATTAAAACAATTCTGACATTGATATTTTACTATAGCATTTATATATAAAACAATAACGAACACAATTAGGTAATTTATTTTTTACAACTTGGAAATGTGTATCAAAGGAATGCATTTGCAATCTTTAAATTAACTATAGATTTTTAAAAACTTAGGTCTATAAAGTATATACTCAAAATAATTCATGCAAGGTTGAAAGAATTAAATATTATATATTCAGATAATAAATAAACATTAAGTTGTGCATTAAGAGTTAAAATTAACGTTGAAAAGAATATTAACAGTTATAAAATAGTTTCACGAAATTTAATTCCTCATTTTTTTGTGAGTTGTTAGTTTCCACGTTGTACTTAAATAATACGTTCGTTGAAGCTCTGAAAACAATCTTACTTATAATACTTTGTTATAATGTTCAGTAGTTTAGCAATTTAATCTTATCAATACTTTGTTGATCATTGAAACTTGATGAAAATCGGATTTATTTAAATACCAATAAAAAAAATTAGTGAGTGAGTCCTTGAGATAGTTTGTATATATTTTAATGTTTTAATTAAAGTTTTATATCAAATACAATTTATTTTAAATAGAAATTATGAGAGATGATTAACTTAACAAAATTGTGGTCGAATTTCGATCACTGATTTAAAAAATTAAGAATTTTTTTAGAGAAAAAAATTAATTGCGTTTAGATGATATAATCATTTAATGCCACCTTAAATGTTGTTGGAAAAAATTAGTACGGAACGATATGACGCTAAGGAGGTGTAAAATATGAATTAAATTTTTATTGCAACGTTCAGTGACGGGTAACAATCATCTTTTACACCACTTCGCAATACCTCCCCAGTGTAGGGTCCCCTGGCCACAAACCGTTTCATTAAAAGCCGAAGAGGGATTTTATTAAGGTCGCAGCTTTGCTTTTATTTTACCGCAGCTACTCGAAACTAACGTGTAGCCCGTTTAATTTTGCCAGCAACAGTTTGAAGCTAACAGTTGGGACCTTCCGTCTGGATTGTTTCGCTTACAGATATGGCGGCTACGTATGGCGACATTCAGATAAATATTACGTCATAAAACCGTACGTTCTTTTTTTGTTTTTTGTTCGGCGAAAAGAAGCGTTTTGTTTTTTCCTCTCTATTTGTCCAAATGAAACTGTTCTGTTATTGTCGTTGTGTTATCGCTGTTAGTAACAATGGTAACAATGGGGAAATGTTTGCTATGATATGTTCATGACCTATTTTAAAACGTGATATTCATCTCATTAATAAAGGTTGAGGTATAATTACTAATTAAAATAAAGGAAACAAAGTAATAGAGAATATGTATTAAATAAGAGTTTTATGTTATTTGTTAACAAAGAAAAATTATATATGTGTAGTTAATATGAGATGACCATTTAAATGTAAAATTAATATTAATATTATATCCACTTCGTACAATTAAACAGCCAATGCACATTATCACAATTTACTATGCAATGTTGCCGCAACAAATTAACATTTTGGTTTATTTGGACTCATTAGAGAGTTAGAGTTGTTTTATTATATTTATTACATTTAGCTCTTTTCCATACTACCTCTAAAGTAGAATTCTAGGCGCCTTTTTATGTAGTGGTATCCCCTGGAGGCTAAATCCATCTAGATAACAATTGCGTATCCAATAATGTATTTTATTTTATTTAGAAAACATATTTACCTTCTTACGTTTAGTTTTGGGCACCTTCGTTCCTCTATATCTTTGTTAAACCATTTTTATACCACTTCTGTCAATATCTGTGTACATTACCCTTCAATGAATCTCTGAATCACCGAATTCTTCCTAATGTATTTGATATATCTGCAAAACATTTAGTATTAGTTCTAGCTTCATACATTCTAAAGTAATGTTCGTAATATTTTGAACAATGACACACATATCTATGCACACAAATCATTCACAGTCTACAATAAGATTTTATAGTTATACTATATTAATTATATAGTTATACTCTCATTGCCCTGTCTCGGTAATTATCAACATTAGACCATAATGCCACATCCCAGAAGTTTTATTCGCTCACTGTCACTTTCCGAGTCACTGATCAAGTTCATAACTACTAAACTGGTCATTTCTAGTCCATCTAACACTGATTCACGATTCCACCATTTGTCTATTTCTTCTTCTATGCGTCTGATAAAGTTCATCCAGACTAAAGATATTTCTATCGATAATGCTTCAATGCCTAAGAAATTGTATAAATAATCTGCCTTAATTTGATTAATGCTTTAACAAATTGGATACTTTTTTGCAATGTGCAAGCAATGTTTCGAAGGCCTAATGGAAAGGCCTTTTCGTGGGTTATCTATGCACTACAATCTCCTAGGAGTGTATGAAGGGATTATATGAAACGTGTATACATACGAAATCCCTCAAAGAGCTACATATGTATACGCGTAAGTTTTTTATGGATACTTATACTCTCTGTTTTTGTATATATCTATTAAATTTGATCTCGAATAAAACTATCAAGGTGAGCTTAATTCGTCACCCGCTTTGTATGTGGACTTACTTCTTTCCATTAGAGGTAATTGTAAAATTTATTAAGGTATCTCTGTAAATTTTAGTGATATTAAGTTTCAATGGTATTTCCTAATAAAGTCGTAACCATAATATTGCAGATAAAAAATACATTAACTTCTGCATCAAGAGTTAAAATTAATGTTTTCAAATCTCATTTGTTGACGACTTTTTAATTCTCATGTGGGATACAAGGTAAATTAGAAAACAGTAGATTAATGCTTAATGCTTCATGAAAGCCATAAGAGACAAATTAAAGATTAGCTATCTATAATGGTGAGATTCAAGAATATTACATAAAACGATAATTTGAAATAAATAAATTTACTGACAGAAAAGAATATGCGACCTACTCTTTTACTAGATTGAATAGTGGAATAAATAAATAAAGTACCATGCAATTTTGTTTAAAAAACGTGGGCAAAGAAAATATTCTTTTATCGAATATCTCTAGTTTTTTATTAAACTTATTGTTTTTCAATATATAATTGAGCTGAAAAGTATTCATAAAAGATAAAATTATATTAATACATAAATAAAATGATGAAAATATGTAGATAGAGTGGAACTAACAACATATTTTAATTAGATGGAACACATGAGGTAAATAGAAGAAATTATGAATTATTAATAACAATTTTGTAAATATTTTAAACCGTTGATAAATATTAAGATGTTTAAAGATTGATGGAATAACACATGTGACAATTTATTTTATTATTTTATTTTTGTTTTTGAGGGTTAGGCCTCAAAAGATGCGTGTATAAATCTGACAGCTGTCGATATCATTAGTTTGTGAATTATAGCATTTTGAGTGAAGCAACTTTTGGGATTTTGAAAAAAAATGGATAAAAAGGAATTTCGCGTGTTGATAAAATGTTGCCTTTTGAAGAGAAATAATACAGAGAAAATACAGTTGAAGAACAAACTTGGCTTGATGCCGAGTTTCCGGACACAGCCCCAGGAAAATCAACCATCAAGGATTGGTATGAACATGGAATAATTTTCATTGATTACCTTGAAAAAGGAAAGACCATCAACAATGACTATTACATAGCGTTATTGAACCGTTTAAAGGACGAAATCGCCGAAAAACCGCCGCATTTGAAGAAAAAGAAAGTGCTGCTTCACCAAGACAATGCACCGTGTCACAAGTCAGTGAAAACGATGGTAAAAATATATGAATTGGGCTTTGAATTGCTCCCTCATCCACCGTATTCTCTAGATCAGGCCCCCAGCGACTATTTCCTGTTCTCAGATCTTAAAAGAATGCTCGCTGGGAAGAAATTTTCGTAGAATAAATTCGAGGCCTATTTTGAAGCAAAGAACTACAAAAATGGTATCGAAAAGTTGGTTGCTATAATCAGTGTATTACCCTTGAAGGGATTTATGTTGAATAAAAAAAACTAATTTTGCCCAAAAAAATGTGTTTTACTATGGTAGGCCGGGGACTTTTCAATTGACCTGTTAAATTACCTCTAACCTTCGACTATGTCAAACTTCGGTTCCCTAACATTTTGGTTATTTACATCTTACGCGTATTTTATAGTAAAAAGAAACCTCCAGCATAGATTGCATGTATGCTCAGCTATCGCGAAATTGCGAGAAGACTGAATACAGATCCCGAAAATTGATTTTCTGGATAGAGCAGTCGATTCGGTGGTTTACTCCGGATCGCCCCCCGGTGGCGGGTATAAATGTTTAAATCGGTCAAATTTCGGGGCTATTTTTAGTCTTTCGTGTGGGGCCCAGGAGTGTTATCGATATGTTTTCTATTCGCCAACAATGGCTGAATTATTTAGCGTGATCCATTGACCTGGCGCAGCTGGATGAATTGTCTGTCTGAGGCTCGTCTGAGGTCTAAGGGTTCGTTTTTATTCTTCTAAACAATCCACTGAATTTTATAATAACTCTCTTTATTTCCAAGTGTACCGGAAAGTCATTAAATTTTTTAAAACATTTTTTTAACAGCTTAATTATGCAACATTATGATATGACATATATGTTCATTTGAGAATGGAACACCACAATAGATTTATACTCTTTGAATAGAAAAGTTTCCTGCCTGAAAACGTGCATTTGCTAGCATTGCGCATAGCTTTTCTTATTTAATAAAAAAAAACCGCTGAAAATCACTGTTTGCTGGTAGAAATTTACTGAGCATTCTCTAATCTTAAAAAAATGTGAGACGTGGTTTCGAAAATTCAAAAATCTCGATGATGAAGACAAAGAACGTTCTAGTAGACCGAAAGTCCGAAGTTTGAGGATACAAAACTGCAAGAGTTATTGGATGAAGACTCAACCAAAACTCAAAAACAACTGGCGATTAGCGACCGATTACAAACAAAGGAAAAACCCAAAAATAGGAAGATAAAAAATCATCAAGTGCTGATTCCAAGGTATGATCGGAAGTCATTCAGCGTCGAATAATAACGGGTGCTGAAAATTAGATTTATTTTGAAAACCCTAAGCACAAAAAATCATGGTTATTACCTGGCGAAGTCGACCGATCGACTCCAAGGCCAAATCGTTTTGGTCCCAAGACAATGTTCTGTGTTTGGTTTGACCAGAGTAGCGTGGTGTAGTACGAGCTATTAAAATCTGGTGAAATATATATTAGTGATCGCTACTCACAGTAAATGATCAGGTTGAAACATACATTGATCAAAAAGTGTCCAAAATTGGCCTGAAGACGCGGTTACATTATTTTACGTTATCTAACGGAAGTTATTTTACAGCCAGATAACGCACCGTCTATTAAAGCCGAACCGGTCAAGATAGCGTGGAAAGCAATTGCATGGAACATGTTAGACAGACTATACTCTCCAGACATTGCCATGAATGGAACACTCGCCTGCACAGCAGCATTTCTCAAATTTAAATAAGAGAGAAAATGATTCGATGAATGGTTGCGCTCAAAGGACAATTCTTTTGGGATGGTATCTATAAATTGTCTGAAAGACGGACCAGTTGTATAGAATCAAATGGCCAATATTTTGAATAAATACATTTTTCCATTTTCTTGAAGATCATGTAGTTTATTTTCGACAAAACTGGTCCGATAGGCCTGTATGGTTATGGTATGAATAAGGTTGAAGAAGATGTATTTCGATTTTTCCTAATAAACAACGTCCAGATCGCATAACTAATTCAAAGAAGCATCGACCATAATACAAATTTTAATCATTGATATAATCGATATTGGCTTTTCACATGAATTATCAGCGATAAAAAAAAATACCAAAGACCAATGAAACGAAATTCAGCAAATAGTGTATGGAAAAGATCATGGTCGAACCCCAGGAAGCTTAAAAACATTTACACAGCCAGGATTGAAGCCCCAGAAGCTAGGTATTTGGTAGAACTGACAAGGAAATATTCATCATTAGCTACTTGAACTTCACTAAACTATTAATTCTGCCTTCTACTGTTTTCTTTCTGTACTGACATTTCATGCATCCACTGTATAGCCTGGACCTTCTCCTATTCAATAACCATTTCAATCATTCTTCTATTGTCAACAAAATGATGCAAGCAAATAGTTTAAAACTGGCTTCATAAGTGACAATTATTCAAATACTATGTCATTTTTCGGAGAGATAGTCTGCAATGTTATCTACAGAATTATGATTTTAGCAGAAAATTGGAAAATGACCCAAGATTAAAATCGCATATTAGTGGTTATATTTGTTAATGTTATAGTATGAAAACTATTTCAAAACTCAACATAAAACATATTTAAACAAATAATAAGAATTATTAATATTTTTATTAATAACAAAGCAAAATAGAAAAATAGAAGTATAGCAAAATATTACAAATATAAAATTATATTAGATTAATTTTCAGCGTTTTAGATTAATTTTATTTCAAGATTTTAACATCTTTTAATATATTTATTCTTATAGAAAGCAAATAGTATATATAGCAACACGCTCAAATTATAATTGTATTATCAACAGGTACTCAGATAGTTTTTCGCAATGAAATACAAGACTATTAGTTGGGTAAAGTATCAGCCAACACTCGTACGTGAACCATTTTCAAACTATAACGTGGCGAATCCTTAGTCAATGTAAATCCCCCCCACCAACATTGTCCTTTTGATATGGTCAGCATATTACAAAAATAATAGGAATTATTTTTTAAAATATATTTTAAAGTCTTCTTTTACCAACTATGGGTTTATCTGGACTGGACCTACAGTTTAACGTGGGCTCAGAACCACGGTCCTCACCATTAAGCCTACCGACTGGCGAGTGATCAACTTTGGAAATCATCCCAGAAGACATCCGGTCTTACCCTGCCTGGTTACTGGCCTGACTAGGATCATTTTCCTTGTCGAATTTTACACTCTTACCTAGGACAATCACAAATTTTAAACAATCACAAACATACATTTACGACCATGCCCCAGCAGGATTCGAACCGTCCTATCGCATTTACCACTGCGCCACCAAGCCGGCAGGAAATATTTTGATGAATATGTATCATAAGAATTTTTCCATTGCATGTACTGTTAAAGTAAAAAAATGGGGATATGACATACTCCAGATAATATGACATACATTTCTATTAGCTGGAAAAGTATCTACAAATTAATGTATGATTACATATTAATATTAGACACTCTTTCAGACAGAAAAGAACACGTAAGTGTTACTATTTCAAACATAATTTTGAACTCGAAGAAATTAACTTAATTTTATGGATTGTATAATGAACGGAAAAAGGCAAAATGCAATCCAAAAATAACCTAATATCAAAAAACCCGCTTTATTATAAGTTCATTAACAAGAAAACGAACGAAGAAAAAAAGGTAATTTATTACCAGCTTTTTTCTATGTAATTTCTATTTAACATTTTGAACCATTATTCTCGTTTCATTACCTAATTTCAATCTTGCCGTATTGTACCAGCCAGCGTGTTCACCGTTTCATCGTTAGCGAGGCTCTTTTTCGCGCCAATTTTCGATTTACGGTCCCCCCCCATTTAAATCTCGAATTAATGGTTTTTTTACAGTTGCCTTATCGATTCCAACTGGAATCAGATTTATTAAATATATTCTCCGCCGAAACGGTTTGGCTGTAACTATTGTTACATGCGTCACGAACGCGAAATATATTTTATTTTAATTAAATTTTATCGACTGAAAAGGTCCCAATTTAACTAACAATTTTTTTAAATTCACGATCAAACTTTTATTAAACTTCCAACGTTTATATAACTTTCTAGATATTTATAAAGTAATACATCATATGTCTACATATATTTTGCTGTTCAGTTTTTCTTTATAAAATCAAGATATAAAAGAACTTAGCTTCAGTGATTACGACGCTCTTCAAATATATAAATTTTGGCTATAGCGGAGCTTCATCATTTTGGAACTTTTTAATATGAATTGGATGATAAATATTTTTAAATATGGCAGGGAATTTTCTTAACAAAATGGTTTTAATGTTCTATATTCTTAGAAATACTGATCCAATGAAGTCATATGTAGCTCAAGTTCCTTGAAAATTGACGAGTGCTTAAATGAACATCAACATCAAAAAGAAAATCGAAATTCTTTAAAAAATTAAGATGGACTATCACACTTCATCTCGCGACATCACTGTTTTGATCTATATGAAGCCCAATTCCACATGAGTTATCGGATTTCGATTTATGGGTTGCTGTTGAAATGTTGGTCAGGAAAAGTGGATCAAGTATGCCAGTAATGTGGAAAAAAAATCGAGGTCGAGACCCAGAGAAGCTTCACAAATGGTTGCAACGCTCACTTTAACGACAAGAAAGGTGATTCTAAGTATTTCATGTGACTGGAAAGAAAATATTTGTCATGGCCTGCTCGAACTTGGCCATAACATTATTTCAACTATTTAATATCAACAACCAATGCGATTGAAGCGGGAGAATTAATAAAAACTTGGTCAAAATTGATCAATAGGTAACCAATTCTCCTTCAACATGGTAATACACACATATTTATTGACTCGAAGATTGGTTGGGAAATTTCGATCCAATTTATTTGTTAATATTTTAAGCTTTTACTTAAATTAAAATACCAAAATAAACATCTCAGCCTCCCTTAACATTGTTTATAACCGGATTTTATTAAACTTGCTGTTCAGATTAGTTACTTAATCTGCAATTTGAAGCTCTTATATAATAGGATATATCGGGATATAATAGGCCAATTAAAATTACTGAACAAGTCCATAGTCGTAACCTATTGCAATTTTAAAATATATTAAGTTACTGAAACATCTCTTGGTATAGTCTATCGGAAATTGGTAGCTCGCAGTTCAGAGTCAATAGCCACCAAAGGCAGATTGAAGTAGCTGAGTTGCTCAGCCATGGACAATTGGAATTTGCTAATATTAAAGCTTAGGAAACTACTTTATACTAGAGTAGGTCTGCCTTCAGTATGGATATTCTGATAATCAATCTATAATTTAAAAAAATTCGATTGAAAAACGCCATTCCGATGCACGTTGTCTCGTGAGTATATCAAACTTGAACGCCCATGTTTTCTTACAAATTTTAATGTGTTTTATGAATGCGGAGTCCAACCTTTAACGCAACTCAGTTTCTAAAAAAGTTTATAAGTCACGAACGGATCAACGACTATAGTGGACAAGTTTAAAAAGACCATTTTCAGTCACCATTTCCTTCAATATAGGTGTGGTGATTTGCACATACAATTCGCCTCAAGAGGTCTTTTATTATCAATTTTAATTTTAATTCAATTGACGATATACTTTTAAACTCGATCATTAGCAGCTATCTCTCACTACATTTTCTTGGAGACGTGTCTAAAACCTTGCTCATCCTGAAAACTTGAAAATTTGAGACAATCGCCTCGAACCATTAATAAAATGTGAATGTGTAAACAAAACATACCCAAATGATTATTATACGAAGTATTACTTACTTCTTGATTATTTTAGACACAAAAGTCGGTTAAAAGTAATGGAGTTATAATATCTAGGCAAAATAACAAACAATACTGTGTAATAAAGTAATAAAGTGCGTATTTCAACAGCCAATAACAGAATGAGAAGAAACATCTAGATACTAGTACCTATTTAAGTTAAAATAACTCAAGATCGTCATAAAAACAAGATCATTTATTCAACCAATATATATATATATATATATATATATATATATATATATATATATATATATATGCTCAGTAGATCTGCTTTAACAAGTTGAAGCGAGCCAGTTGGGGAGTTTGCAAACGCGGCGGCCTATTCCGCTCTCTAACAGGTGAGAAACGCTAGTTAACTAGGGAAGTTGGCATAATACGGTATTATAACACAAACGAATAAAGCGCGAAGACAATGGACGAGCACGACGAGATCTACACGCTCGATTATCCATTGTTCGGATTGATGTTTGAGGCAACAAAACAGACGTATCGCAGTCTTGCCGCCTGTCTTGTTCCAAGACTTAATTAAAACACGTAAATTTATATTATAACGGGGGAAGATCCGTGAATCCTATATCGCAGGTAGCGCGGACCGGCTTGGTTCGCAGACGGTAAAGCGGCACTAAATCTGTTCGGTAACGGGACGGATATCAATTCAACTCCAACGATACGGTTATTATACGGGATACTTCGTACAATTGATGTCTGAAATCATTTGATATACGGTGAAGAACTGTCAAATTATAAAAAGAACTACAAATTAGTTATATATAGTCAATAATTTGTATTAAATTTGTGGTAAAGTAACATTTTCCTATATATATATATATATATATATATATATATATATATATATATATATATATATATATATATATATATATATATTGTACATTTCAACAGACAACACTTCCTTAACAAATCAAATGAACTTAGAAAATGAACAAAAACTTAAAGTTGATGCGGCAACATTGCTACGTTTTGACGTCATAAATTTAGATGACGCGATTTCGCTGTTTTATGGAATGAACTATAGTACTTTAGGTTAGCGTTATATTTACGTTATTCTTCAATTAGTTTATATAATTATGTGTTAATTAATAGAGAGAATTAGTAGCCAATGCGAAAGTACGTGTATATGGTATGAATTATCAGTAAAATGTTATAATTTAGTCACCCTAATTTTACAGATTGCTATGGAGCAAAATATCCTTTATTTATGGCAAATAATATATGTGTGTTGTTTTGGTCAAGATCCTAGTTTATTACTGTCTGAAGCAGATAAATAATGCTTTAATATTTAATTTTATACACATTAACAGATCAATTGAAAAGTCCCCGGCCCACTATAGTAAAACACATTTTTTGGCAAAATAAGTTTTTTTATTCCACATAATTCACTTCAAGGGTGATACACTGATTGTAGCGACCCCCAACTTTTTTATACCATTTTTGTAATACGACGAAAATTTCTTGAACAGGAAATGGTCGCTGGGGAGGCAGATCTGGCGAATACGGTGAATAAGGAAGCAATTCGAAGCCCAATTCATGGATTTTTGCCATCGGTTTCACCGGGGACTTTTCAATTGACCTGTTATAACACATTTTATTGCATATCATACGTCAAATGGAACAATATAAACTAAGAACAAGTCATATAAGTAAGACATAATTAAATTATAAATAGCATATTTAAATTATGTAAACCATGAATTTATTTAGAATATTTTTGACAAAAAGCAGACATAAAATGTATTTACCAATTATATTTAAAGCACTTTTGGAAATATATCTAAAAATACTTCCTAGAGTTCCTGATCTAGACGACTATCCAAAAAAGAAAACGTTCCTGGAAACCTATCATCTCATATTTGATGAAAATTACTGTTAAATCCATTTTTCTTCTGTCCCATAAGTGCTATTCGAACATATAATGTCCAAGTGCTTTCAACTTGTCTTGCATTGTTTTAGAAAAACCTTATTATGCCTTAAAATACAATTAAAAAATATGTTCTTATTGTAAACGAATATGGCATTGTTCATGTACTGTGTTACTGTTGTTTTACTTTTTGTTGCTTAATGAAGAAAATGGAAACCGCAGTCATTCATTTAAAAGCTTTTCTTCCCAATCAGTTCTGCCTAAGCCTGTATGTCCATTGAAATCATCAACCAGAAAGTTAATCGCTGGAAAAGAACATTTTTTGAAGTTAGTTAATACAGTTCTCACAACCAGAACTATAAAAAATTAATAATTAGTCTATAGGACCTCTTCTAATATAGAATAATATAAAACAAAGCCCGGAAACTTTTATCACACCCTGTAGACATCAAAGCTCGACCTTTTCTGTTTACGTCTCTACATTTGAACACACGTTTACAACGTCAATCAGTTCTTCGCCGACATAAAATGACCAGACGTACTCCGGAGCAGAAAATCCCCACAAAGACGTCTCAATCGAACCAAAAGGGGGGAGAAATATCCTGAGTTGCGGTTTTTTGATGCTCCTATAAAACCACATGTCGAATAGACAACTAATAATTTTACTTTCGCCTCCACTGACAACCAATAAGGGAAATATATCTTTTACGCCGTGCCTCCACTTTATTTCTTACCAATATCATTTCCAGGTCAATCGAAAAAAAGCGTTCTCATAAATTTTAAGCTACAAAATATCCTCAACATACTTTCCTGGATTTCTTGTATTGATAAGTTTATCTTATACACTGTACAAGAGAAAATTGTTCCGTTGTGATCGAATTATATAATGAATATTCGTAGTCATAAAATAATTTGTTTTCTTTTATGCTTATTTTAATTTAAGTTTATACGCTCTTCTTTCTTTAAATAAAAACTAATTACAATGTGTTACAGTTTTTTTTATTCTATGACATTAAATCGAACGGCAAAAAACAAAAAACCTTCTAAACAGATTTTTATAAATTAAAGTACTATAAATAAAGACACTATCAAAAAAAATTAAAATCATATATTTTTATTTATATTATTAATTTTGTTTAAAAAATAGTAATATATATTAACAAATAGGCAATGAATCAAAATAGCTCAGGTTTAGAAAAAATGAGCCATATATATAGAAAGAAAATGACGAAATATTAACTTTTCGTCTTGTGAACAGTAGAATCCTTTTCCATTATAAACCAGCAGTGATCTGCTAATACTCTAGCATTTTATCTTCCTTAATAACGCTCTTTTATCTGTTTTATATTCTGCTGAAAGCGTTCACCTCCCTGGTCACTCCCTCACCATTCCAAGATTGAGAGGGAAAAATCGAAATGTATTTTTAAAGACATTCTGCACCCCATCCTTTCAAATTTTTCTAACAAGCCATTCATTAAAAACTCGGCATTTTCGGCTTTAAGATTGCCTAAAAATCCATGAATTACTTTGTTTTCATTCTATACATTGTGTTTTTATTTGTGGACAAACAAAAATGACTTCATTTAATTTGACATCATCTAATTTAGAGAAAACAATTCCCAAATACAAAAATCCTTTAATATTTTTAACCCAGGCCATAAGAAAATTATTCTTTAAACCAAGTTTTATATATAAGGATCGAAGAATCACATTTTCATGTGGAATTCATATTTAACGTTTTATTTACCACAAACAACATCATTTCTTTTTGGACAATATTTAACTTCATAGGGGTTTTTGGTGTATCTACTGTTCCACAAACAGAGAAAACAACAATATTTCGTGAAACCTCGCTGTAGTCCAAGCAATATAGCAACAAACTTTAAATAATAACATACTTTCCAGTTGTGTTGTTTGAATTTGATTCTTCTAAAATTAGTTTTATGTTTTCATATGTTTCTTTTAAAGTCCATCTGCCATTGTGGATTAACATAGCTTTTAAGAGTAAATAGTATTCACATGGTTCTAAGGAACGCAACGTGTTAGACCACTATATCAATAGATAATATTTTTAACAATAGAATAACAATTTTTTTACTGGATTCATGGTATACCACAAATCACAATAAAAATAAATGACAAAAAAACATCTCAAGGTAGATACAGAGAAGAATTTCCTTCTTTTCCGTTTCTACTAAAACCCGATATTCTCTCGGATGCATTTGTACTTTTAAAGCGCCAATACGAAAGCTTCCCCCCATAAACATTTTATTATTTCAACTTAGGCTGACATACTAAAATGCGAGACAGAACATTTCCGATGCCGATACATTGTAGAAGATGTTGTAAAACCCGTCCCAGCAGTTTTAATTAAATATCTAGCCAGATGAGTGGAAATAAACCTGAAAAAGTACGGCGGCTGTTTTTATTTCGAGAAATATTGCCGTTCTGTAATTAAACGTTCTTGTATTACATTTTCAGGGTAATCTTTTACTGAATTAACGTTACCTTGTGTTACGCCACTGGTTATTTGAAAAAATCCCCGTATGAAGGCCTCGGTTAAAGTATAATGAGTGCAGGGTTTATGATATTAAAGTTTTCGTTTATTTAGACCGTACAGTAAAAGAACTATCATCTAAAGTGATGATTCCAAAACTTTGCAGTGGGCTAAGCATCATTTGAAAAACTCAAATACATAAATAAAGGTCAGTTTTTGGGAATGACGTAGATTATGTTAATTTCAACAGCATCGGTCTGTTGGTGTGTACAGATCCTAGATCCACAATTTTAGGAAATGCCAAGGTATTTAAAACAAGGATTTAAGGAATTAATATCGAAATGATATGTGTATCTGTTCCTTCCGAAACAACTCTTTGTTAGATGGATAGATCAAGAAATATCTGCTATAATACCTCCAATAGATTTGGAAGATCGTCAATTCACTGAAATACCTGCTAGAATCTTTAGATATTTCATATATTTTTTATTACTGCTAGTAGTTCCCATTAGAGGGCAATAAGTATTTGTTATTATATATACATGGTATGTAGAAATCACTTAAGTGATCTCCTATACAAAATACTATTTTAATTAATTAGTCTAATTTTAAAGCTTATTCAAAAGTCTATATAGTTATGTCCAATATTCAGATCGGATGGTGTTAGACGTTTTAGTCTATACAGTTCACTGTGAATTTGCATATTTAGCTGATTAGGGAGTAGATTGGGATGCACTGATACTCTTTCGAAGTACCTCATACAAGCACGTTGAATTACAATAGTTACTACAACAATAGTACAATAGTTCTAGAGGAATATCGCGTTATATCACTTTATTTGAATCATAGTACGGAGCATCGACAATCGAGTCGTTGTATGATGGATATTAGACTTGCTAGCGGTTCCCCATAGTTGGATTTCATATGTCCAAATATGCTTTAGTATAGATTTATACAACAATATCTTATTATCTAACGATAACTTGGATTTGCGCTCCATAAGCCAATACATTTGGTACAGTTTAAGTCCAAGTTGTTTCCGTTGGGCGAGTATGTGTTCTTCCAAGTTAAGCGTTCATCTAGGTGCATACCAAGATATTCAGCATTCTCTGCTTGCGGGAGTTGACAATTATTGATATAGACTGGTGTACATATTCTTCTACGCAGCGTAAAAGTGATACGACTGGATTTTGTTTTGTTGGCTTTTATACGCCATCTTTTCAGCCACATTTGTATTTGCTTTAGGTAGGTTTGCAGGTTAATTGATGCTATGGTTGATCTTCATGAGAGGGTAAGACTGCCATGTCGTCTGCGTATGTTGCCACAGTGGTTATATTTGTTGTAGATAGATCAGCTCTGTACAGAATATGGACTCAGTACACTACCTTGCGGAACTTCTAAACATATTGCTTGTAATTTGATAAAATGGCGATGTGTGAGGTAAGATTTTAGTACCTCATAATCCGGATGAGGGAGAAGTTTCATTAATTTAACCTGCAATTCCGTATGCCATACTTTATCAAAGGCCTGAGATATGTCTAGGAATGCAGCTGAAGAAAATATTTTGGCGTTTAAGTCCATATTTATTTTGTTAACAAGTTTATGCGCTTGTTCAGTTGTTCCTGGCTTATTGCGAAACCCAAGTTGATGTTCTGTGATGAACTTTCTTTCAACATCATACAACTGAGCCACTTTATGTACAGTTTCTCAATAACAATTGGGATTATAGGTTATAAACTTATTGCCCGGTAGGAGGTTACATCTTTTGGTGTTTTACCTGGTTTGAGAATCATTAGTATTTGAGCTACTTTCCAGATTCTAGGAAAATAATTAGTTCGTAATATACCAATAAATATGTATGTTAGTAATTTTACACCCTTCTCTGATAGTTCCTCTAATATTTCATATCCAGGTGCTTTTTTATATTTAACCCCTCTGATTATTATATGTTAAGCTTCTTTAACGGTGAATTACAATTCAGTAAGCATATTTTTTAATTCCATCTTACATTAGATAAGCTAAACACAATCTTAATTTAAAAATTATTTTATTGATATTGTTCTATTAGTTACATACTGTAGTTACATCAATACACAGTCAATGCGAGTACGGTATAAATACATGAATAATTATTTTCCAAATTATACTTAAATTAAGCAACGTGAGTTAAAATTAACTGAAAATACAAGGTTATTCAAGGTCATCGTGCAGTTGGTTTCGTAACGATAAGAGTTGGTACATACTTATAATCTAAATATTAAACTAGCGACTATTCTAAGTAATCCTAAAGTATATCCTAAACTTATTCTAAAGACTATTCTAACTTACTCTAGAGATTATTATATCTCGCTCTATGTGCCTATTAATCAGTTCGTGTAGTAGCAGGATACACTAACAGTCTTTCAGAGTACTTTTCATCATAATCATCATACTCCTATCTTTATTCTGGAACCTCCGAATGATAGCTATGTTAGATTTGCTAATAGTAACTCATAGTTCAATAAAATAGGTCCAAATGGGCCTAAGTATTGACTTATACAGCAACACCTTGTTACGTAAGGGTAATTTAGATTAACGCCCTATCAGCTAATACATTTGATTTAGTTTAAGCCCAAGCTGTTTTTGAGTTCATTACTATATGATTTTCCATGTTATACGTCAACCAAAATGCATTCCCAGATATTTAACATTGTCTGCTTGTGGGAGTTCATAATTATTCATTTTTATTAGCAGACAAGTTCTTCTACAAATGGTGAATGTCACATGGGTAGATTTTGTCTCATTTACTCTGATACGCCATGTTTTTAACCACAATTCGACTTAATTTGGATGAAGTTGGAGGTTTCTTGTGGCTGATATTGGATACTCGTGTGATGTAAAGCTGCTGTATCGTCAGCTGTTTCAGTTTTATTATTTCCTGCATGTTGTCCAGTAGCCATATTGCTTCCACGTTGGTGTGATTTAGTGAACCTTATTTCACGTTTTAAAGCCAATTTTCGTAAATTCATTTGATTTCGAGGCCATCGTGCAGTTGGTTTCATAACGATAAGGATTGGTAATTAATTTAGAACTTTGTTTCGGGTGCATTAGATTACTAGTTGGTTTGATGATTTAGTGCAACCCCATATTTACACCCCATAACATACATCCAAAAATTACTTATAATTGACTGAACGGGATATCGATTTCAATCCCATAATACTGATTGAAAATAAAATAACAAGAAATAAGTTTATTAGGGCATATATTTGTTAGAATCTAAAAGGAAATGTCTTTCCATTGATATATTAAATCAACTAATTTTATTATTTCAACCTTTTCAAACCTCAAAAATTAAAGTGATGCTGAAGATGGTATCCATAAATTGGAAGAATTGTAGAACGAATGTATTCAAGTTGAATGCAATGAAAGTATGCCAAAATATCTTCAGATCTCAATATCAAAAAATACCGATGAAGTTTGTGTTCTTATTTCGTGAAAAACAGGCTGCGTATATTAACGAAAGTCAATTATTCGAAAGAAAATCGAGCATATGACATCGAAAATCCCCAATATCGGCTGACTTCTTCTTTTATCATTCCGTATATTGGATCAGATGTCGGTTGTCGAGGGATATGACGAAACAAGCACCGAGAAAAAATCTATTAAGCCAGCAGAAAGGGCATCATCTCCGGAGAGCCGCCGCTCAATTTTCGATGGGGATTTCCCCTCCCGAGCAGGTGTCGTAATAAAATCGGCCGCGGCGGCGAAGATGGCGCCACCAACGCCGCCGCCAGCCGACACCGCTGATTTGCTTATTTTCCCATTTCCGATCTCATCTCGCGGTTGGATATTTCGCGGTTATTTCCGATGCGGGCGTACAAGCGACGACGATTTGCTCGCGCTAATCCCCGATCATCCTCGACAATTTCGCCGCCGAATGAAGTTTTATCGAAAATTTACAATTTCCACCGACAAGGAAAAGTTCATTCGCAATTCGTAACGAGAGAAACTAGAAAAAAATGTAACAGACATAAGGATTATCTTGATGAACGCCAAAGAAAATCCCGATACAGCAGCGCTCATCGTTAGAATATGGCATGTTCGAATTTACTGGAATTTAAATATAGGAAAATGAATTGGTTAATTGTAACAAAATCACAAAATAACAAGCGAGTATTAAAACCTACATAGACGAAATTCAATTAAGGGGATGTTAACTAATTATTATCTTAAAAATGACTCCAAACTCATGTCAATATTGTAATAAGTATTACAACTCTTGGATAATACTAGAACAGGACACACACTCAAAAGAATCAAACCATTTGATCTTGTGTAGTGTAATGTAGTGAGGTCCATTTAATAGAAAAACCGTAATGTTATTATATAAACATTATTACACCAGAGCGTAAGAGAGGGACGATGAATCCTTCTAAGTATATACCTAGATTTAATTTATTGTAAAGACAAATCTTAGGTTAGTGGACAAAGACTAGTAAAATGTAATATGATAAATAACTAATAAATAAAATTTTCGAACTTTCAAGAAAGAGCTATAGAGTAAAATATCGCGATTTAATGAAAATACTAAAACTCCAAGACCAAAAAGTCATAAATTAATCCAACAGAGTTGTCCATATCGACATCGAACTAGAATATTCTTGGCCATAAAATCGGTCTATCAGCCCTAGGCAGCTATAAATCTAATTTCTCCAATAGAAATAAGCTCCTGGAATTGGTGATATTTCACATGGGTTATTGAAAGGGCAAGCTAAAGAGAGGCAATTATCATGTGCATATGTATATATACATAATCAATGCCTGTTTGAAAATGAAGCATGTTTTAAGGTGGCTTAAATAATTATGTATCTTTTCCACACTGCTGATATCCTAACAACAAAAAAAAAGTACTTGTAACATTTTACAATGATACAGGTATTATAATAAAAAATATACCTCTACCCTAAGCCTACAGAAAAAGTAGAGGTGACAGTCAACAAGATCTAGAGATACATTAGAGAGTAGAAATACAACTTAATAACTCCTAATCTGTCCATTTTAATTTTACGTTTTGGTGAAATGACAAAAAACTAATTATATCACTTGACGAATATCCGATTTCTCAAAGAAAATTAGATAAATACCTCGGCGTCCATCACGATGGTGAATTACATTGGAAACATCATGCTTTCGTACATTAACAGACATCATATCATACATCATCATACATGAAGTTAACAGACAAAAAGCAGAGTAGATCCGACTCAAAATCAAGCAACTGTACTGGTTAGTCGGAAGATACTCTTCGTCAGTCTATTATAAAGTCAATTTAGACCTATAAGGGCAAATATGGGGTCGCACTAAAACACAAAACCAACTAGCAATCCAACGCTACCAAAACCAAATTTCTACGATTAATTACCAATACCTACTGCTATGTAATCAACGAAGAACTGCACGATGACCTCGAAGACAAATAAATCTACGAAGTTATCTAAGATTTTGCCATAAAATATAAAAATAAGGTTGCTGAATCATAGCAACGTGGAAGCAATACAACTGCTGGATAGCACACAGGAAATCAAAATATTGATGCGAATTAGAATTGATGTAAATAATGTAATGCTCTTGCATAGAAGAAAGCCTCAAGCTGCAAGAATTGAAGTTATGAAGAATCCGTAATAATTATTGCTCTTAATAGACTACTATAATAGATGTTATCCAATTTTTTTTAAATCAATTAGTTAATATTTCTATTCCAAATATTTTCCATGCCACACACTCACTATTACAAAATGCCATAACCGACAGATGGCGGGTCAATATCTATTCTGATGATTTTTTACATAAGAAATTGTCTTAGGTAACAAAAATCATCAAAATATCGCCAAGAAGCTTTATCACTACATAGTATAAAACAAAGTCGCCTTTTCTGTCCCTATATCCCTATGTGCGCTTAAATCTTTAAAACTACGCAACGGATTTTGATGCGGTTTTTTTCAATAGATAGAGTGATTCAAGAGGAAGGTTTATATGTATAATACATGCATAATATACTAAGGCAACATTGCTAATTTTAGAGGTTTCTAACGTGATGTCGTAAATTAACCTATTTTTTTAGGCTTATTTAGCAATTAGCAAAAACGCTGCCTAACCCTACGAGTTAGATCAAATTAATGTACTACAGTATTATACACCATAAAAAGGTCTACAAAAAAGTCCGCGATGGTATATGTTTATCTTTTAGGGATAACCCACATTAACCATTTTTATTGTTTACTTTTTACGTGAGAAAATGGCTTATTTACGAAGCTATTTTAAGCAATACGGCATTAATCCTTTTCGAATTAAGTACCTTAAATACAGTGTGCAATTAATATAGATCAATATGGTTCCTTACAGCATGTAAATTAAACAAATATTTTCGGAGATATTACAAATTTAAAATTTGCGTTTAAAAATGTGTAATGTAATAAAAATTGTATGAATTTAGATATTCCAAAGATAGCAGGAAATCATCATAGTAAGTATAGGGGAAGAGGAATTGTTTTACTCCAAATTTAATGCGTGCAGGCCAAGGGCAGTAATGAATGAACCAAAAATACTGGATCGATTTTAATCATGTTTTCATTGAGTGACATAGGCATATATATTTTATGCCCGTGCAAAGTCGGAGCGGGCCGCTATGTTTTTATATACAACGTTCATATTTTTTCTGTAGTGTATTTAATTTAGTATCAGCATTGCACCCGTGCGAAGCCGGGGCAGGTCGCTAGTAATGTATAAAAATAACATATCAAACAATATAAATAAACAGCCATTCACAAAATATTAGTAGTTTCTTCTTAAATTCTTGAAAGGTGTCGTATTGTGATAAAATTTTCCCTTTCTGCTAATGTATATAAGGATAATTTCATACTAATTAAGAAGCCATTTCTTAAGGTCTATACCCTTTTGACCAAAATGCCCACCCCCTTAGCATCAGAGTCGCGTTACGGACAACTTAAAAGCTCATAACATGGCCATATCGCATTCATCTAATAAATGCTTCTTTTCTAAGACGTGTTTCTTATTTTAATTATCTAGAGGCAGGCCCTCGCAGCAACACGTTCGGCACTTTCGACCGTTTGAAATTAGATTTTTTTGCCCGTCGATTCTCGATCTCCCCCCTTCTATGAGGGGGGGCTCCCCAAATCCTAATTTAATGGTTTTTTTAACAGTTGCTTCTCGGGTTCTCGCCGACCGATCTGATTTATTATTTTTTCTACCGCTTTCCTCGTTGAATTTTGATTAAAATTCATATCGCATTGTTACAATTAGAGCGGGATTTTTTGAGGTTACACAACCGTAGTAATTTGAACGAGGAAATAATTGGTACAGATTTTCCCGTGAATTTATTTGCTATAACATAATTTTATGTGGCGTATCTCTAAAAATGTTCTAGAAGACTTGTGATTGTTTGACTTCATAACAGTTGTTGAATCCTTTGAAATCCGTTCTCATTTAATAACTTTAATATCCCTGTTGATTATGAATGTTCAAAATATATTTGTAGGTAAAAGATTTTCTAATAGTTCATAACCTGTCAGTAAAAGTGGTGTTACTGTTAGATAATGCACCCCAAAAGAGAAACTGAGGAAGAGCTAAAATGGGGCAATTTTTGTCAAGTGTCCATCAGCCAACATAACTTCATTAATCCAACCAATAAACCAGAAATAATAAGATTTTTATACCCTATCAAAGTACTTAGTTTCTACTTTCATACAATCTATCAAAGAATCCTGAAAATATATCTGGATCTTTGAAGCAAGAGGGAAAAAACTGTTCAAAAATTTTAACGAAAAAACAACCTCTTATGTCTCATTGATCAAATAGATAATTGCGATCATATGTGGATATCCATGTCAGCGTATCCTTGATTGTTATTAACTTATCGAAAATCGTATTGCTTGTAATTCAGCTGATATTAATTTATGTGGGGAACAAAGATAATCATACCAATGATAATAATAAGGAAGCTCTGGACATTGAAGTTATAAATGGACAACGCTAATAAAAGCTGGTTGAAATTGCAGTTTATTTTTTTATAACTAAAAAATAATTATCTCTGTTAAAATATTTGTTTAGATTGTAATAAATATATGTATATGTGTTAATCATTTCTTTTAGTAAAACATTTATTATTTAAATAACTTAAATTGTGTTCTTTAATGTTTTGATAATGCAATTTACACTTGGACTAAATGGCATTATTATTGAATAACCTTTGCCTTTTCCGCTAGATTTTCAGTGCATTTTTAAGACAATTTACCTTGACCAAAGGAATTCATAAGAATTCTTCCGTTTTACTATTCCCTGATTCAAACTATATTCCTTTTACTCTTAGATTACGATAAAATGATCGACTGCATCGCACTCAGTGAAGCTGTAGGATGGATAATTTCACAGATGATCCTTTGTACAGTTCTTTGGAACAAAATAGGACAACACCAGTGTTTTCGATAGGACCGGAGTTCATAGCACAATGGTGAGTGTTTTGTTATTACAGTTTTAGTTTCCTAATCTCTTTGTTTTGCCGTAGATTTAAATCTTATTATTAACTTATTGTATTACGTTTAATTAATGTATGTAAATATATTTCTCTTTATATGTCAAATCTGATAAAATGGAAACAGACATAAACAGAAAGAGACATTAATGGAAATACTCTTTTTTCGAAAACACATTTTCCTTGTATAACTCAACAACTAAAAGTTCTATAAAACTGTTATAATGTAATTAGATTCAGGGCAAAATCCTTTATAATCTCTGCAATTTTCATTAACCTGCTACTTCTTGAACGAAAATTACAAAAAAAAATTCAATATAGTGCAAAATTGCAAAGTTTCACGACTACATTATATGGAAAAATTGCTAAAAACACATTTTCACCTCTCGGATAAAGATAAAAGTTTCAAAATATATTCATTGATGAACAGATATACACATTTTTTTTTGAAAATATATTTTTCAAAAAATAAAAAGAATTATATCACCATTAGATTCAGGATCAAATTATAATGTCTACAATTTTCATTGACCTGCTATTACTTAAACAAAGATGACATTGGACTGGATTGGAAATGAATATGGAAAAAATATTTTTTACCTCTCGGGTGAAGTTAAGAATTTCAGAACACATATATTTTGGGATAAAAGAAACAAATATTCATGTAAAAATGTTTTAGAACTTGAAATTTTTTGGCAGTTTTAAGCAACAGTTTAATTGAGATTTAGCACATTGTCTTGATGTGTCCTGGCGTCACAAATATGACTTTTTTCATTAGCTGATTTCACTTCCTTGCCACGTTTAGTATCTATCTTTTATTTCAAAACATCGGGTTTGGAACTCCCAAATCCAGAAAACCTTCATGCAGTGGATAGAAAGGTTATATTTAAAATCATTTTAAAACGGCGATTCCGCATTATCCTTTGGCAATTCTTCCGGTTTAGTAGATTGGCGTGCACCGAGCATATAACGTCAGGGGGAGGGATGCTTCCGCGACCTTAACTTTTATCGGTGAATATTTCGAGCTGCCGGACTGCGGATCGATCCCGTGGCGAAAAGGTAAAAGTTTATTTTAAAAATGCGTTTTTGTCGGGCCCGAACGTCCGGCGGCCCTTTAAATTTCCAGGGTTAAAACGGAGACATTAATTGAAGCCTTTCGTGTGAAGGCGGCGGCGGGTTTTTATTGGTTTTCGGGCCAAAGGATCCACTGTCGCGTGATCGGGCCGCCGGCCGATAAGAGTTCTGTCGGTTTCGACTCCATTTATAACTCCTAAATTGCCCCAGATAATGTAAATGATCCTTATTAGGACGCCTCGAATGTTTTTTAAACTTTTCTTTGTCATATTTCTCGCCTAATTCAGCTCTCGCCCATTTAGATTTGCGTTAATACAGTAAACTGATAAAATTATCAGTGGAACCATTTAACTATCAGTTCGTGCTTCAGTATTAAGTCATTAAATAAATTATTAGGTAATTATATGTATTTTCATCAAGTATCAATGTAAATAAATGTCAAACAACATCAATTACCTATAAAATTCGATGGTTGTAACATACATATAAGTATTGAAATGTAGGAGAGAAGACATGTTGTACTGAAAAGTGTAATATGCTCCATTGCTTGAGAAAATTAATCAGCAAAAGTTATGAACTTAAATTACCATTATAAACTTAAAAATATATAG
The DNA here is from genome assembly GCF_030347505.1 of Rhynchophorus ferrugineus. NCBI lineage: Eukaryota > Metazoa > Arthropoda > Insecta > Coleoptera > Curculionidae > Rhynchophorus > Rhynchophorus ferrugineus. The sequence goes on along the minus strand of NW_027472583.1, from coordinate 2,803,097 downwards.
ACATATAAGTTATAATATGGAAGAAGATTTTTAATACAAAAACTATTGATATACTTGAAAAACTCTTTTATTAAAAAAAAAGAGGCTACAGAATCAACCCTATGTCTATTTTTACATATCTCACTCGTACTACCATTCTTAACCGATGGCCCCTCAGATTAAACTGCAGTCCGTAGCCAGTGCAGTACTAGTCATATCATATTACACCTTCCACCTAAAGAAAAGACCACAGGGATAGACATGGTTTTGTCCGATCCGGGCAGTTAAAAGTTTAAAAAAAAAATATGTTTAATTATCTCCCGCATCTTCGTCCGCCAGTTTACCTTTGAAAATCTTCCAGGTTTTGGTGACTCCAGATTCCAATAGTCTGCGGCTAAAAACCTACTGTAACAAAGCTTCGTTCGCTTTGAACTGCAAGCTTCTGTTCAAATTCCAGTAGACTATGTTTATTCAAAGCAACCTCAGTAGCCTTTTGGTGGCCTTACACGTTGAACTCGGATGCAAGTTTCAGGAATCCACGGACTAAGGTTGTTTTTCTATTTCTAGTTCAGTCAAGTTTTATTGTTTCCTATTTCAAATAGTTTATGGCTCTTTATAATCTTCAATAAAGGAAATAAGAGGCCACTGGCTGACCGGCTATACAAAACAACACTGAGGTTAAAAATTAAAATGATGGATCCTCAAATCACAGTGTCATAGATTTAGTACTAGTCATACAATATAACATATATAATAAATTAGAAATACAAAATAATATGAATATTGATATATGCACAAAATGGTATAAAATGGGCGATAATTGTGCAAAAATATCGTTACGAATTTCATTGGGAATACTTAATTTCTTACTATCTGTCTAAACAGCCACCTTGATCAGAATTTACCAGTTTAATTTGACACTTGAGCATTTTCCTTTGGTGTCAACAAACACACCATAATTAGTTTCCCATAAGGTTTCTAACAAGTCGATCAAATATCATCTAAATGTGACATCTGTAACAACCGTATCTACCTATCTGTCTGATCCCTAAACTGTATGTGCATAAAGGCAAATATATATATTTAGGTCTACGGAATAATAAAACAAGAATAATATTTCAAATATGACTAAAATACATAACATGACCACCTCAGCCACACGTTACAAGAGTTGTGAATGATACACTGTTGCAGCTCGAATGAGAATATCTGCCAAACTCATATATGATATACCCATATATAGCATACCCACCATATATCACTCTTTCTGATTACCACTTATTCAGTTCTATGCAGCATGGCTTAGCTAGCATACAGTTTCGACAATTTGTACAAACGCAGAAAAGTATCGATTATTGGAAACTATTTTTATTAATATATATTGTACCTATTTTTCGCATTAAAGGATTTCTTAAAGTAAAAATTATGATATCAGAACGCATAACAACACCTAATATATTAAACCTGCACTCTGATTCCTATTTTTGCTACAAATCCTTTTTATTAATGGTCTTGGATATGGAAAATGGGAGGAGAAACTTCTGCTGTTAAAGCTTAAACCACCTTTTTTGCAATAAACGCTATGCTAAAGTAACAAAATGACTAGAATACATGCAAGCACCTAATATAGTAAACCTACACTCTTATCCCTGATACTATTTAGTAATACCTTTTGTTGGTTGCCTTTGGTAAAAAAACGAAAGGAGAAACCCCTACTGTTAAGGTTTTAACCACCTTTGTGCTATAAATGTCTTGTTAAAGTAACGATATAATCACTATACATGCAAGTAGACTTACTTAATTTACCCTTACTTAAAATTACCGTATTCTATTTACAAACATTTTTATTACTGGTCTTCAATATAGGGAATGGTGCGGAGAAACCTCTACTTTTAAAACTTAAACAACCTTTTTCGCAGTAAATGCCTTGTTAAAGTAACGAAAGGATCAGAATACACGCAAGTATCTAATATATTAAACCCATAGTCCTATCCCTGATTCTATTTACTAATCATTTTTGTTGTCTTCAATATAAAAGTCAGTATAGTCAGTCAATATAAAAGTATAAGTCTTCAATATAAAAAAAAAACAAGAAGAAAAACGCAATCGCACTAATGACTTTGTTGAAGTAACAACATAGCCAGAATACATGCAAGCACCTAACATATGGTATATAGTCTTATAATATATGGTATTATACCTAACAATGGTCTCTTTACTAATCCTTTCTCGGCCTATTGTTGGTCTTCAATAGAGAGAATGGATAGAAAATACCTCTACAGTTAAAGTGTTAACCACTTTTTTGCAATAAGTATCTTGATAAAGTAACAAAATGATCAGAATATATGCAAATACCTAATATATTAAACCTATACTCTTATGCCTGATTCTATTTACTAATCATTTTTGTTGTCTTCAATATAAAAGTCAGTATAGTCAGTCAATATAAAAGTATAAGTCTTCAATATAAAAAAACCAAGAGGAGAAACGCAATCGCAATAATGACTTTGTTAAAGTAACAAAATAACCAGAATACATGCAAGCACCTAATATATGATATATAATCTTATAATATATGGTATTATTCCTAACAAGAGCCTTTTTACTAACCCTCTCTCGGCCTGGTCTTCATTATAGAGAAACGATAAGAAAAACCACTAGTGTTAAAGCTTAAATCACCTTCAACCAAACAAAATATTTCGCACTGACCGGCCTCTATCTGTAAGAAAATCGCCTCTTTCTACCGTCTGTGTATAACCGTTAAAATTCCACGATCATAAGGTCGACAGTTTACGAACGCAAAGGTCACGTAATGCCGTGAAAATATCGTAGACTTTTTCTGGTTCCTGTTGATTTTTTTCCCTGCCACGAGACCCGTTATTGAACACGCTTCCCGTATGTTAATTTCCAGTTTGGAAAGGGCCGTTTATTCGCGACGAATAATTGATTCCGAACCGTTTCGCTTTCGTGATCGGAACGGCCGGAGCTTTTCACGTAATTAACAACCTCCGTATTAACCCAGAAAGTCGTTGAGTTTTTTCTCCGGGCAGAAAAATACAGCGGACATTGTTGAATGTGCCGATAAAGGCCTCGGTTCTAATCTTGAACCGGTAATAAAAGCTGGTTTATTACACCTGATATTTTCCCCATGAGGTTTTCAACAAATCAATCAATATCGTTTACTACATTTAAACCATAGGATAATATAGTGAAAACTCAGTAGAAGTTTCTGAAGAAAAGTTTCTCTACGTCCAATGTCTAGATAAGGTTATAAACACTCATTCAAGTAATTTAATAGGTCACTTTATATCTGTATTATAAGCACCTCTAAGAAAAAGATTTTACTGTGAAGACATTTGACTGGTTATCTGATTCTTCACATGACAGTCCTGACTTCAAGCTGTTTTACTACTGCCCGTTATTTTCCCTACGAGTCTTTCAACAAATTAATAATGAAACTTGTAATTTTTTGACATTGCTGGATAGTAGTAATAAAAGTGGTGGGCAAAGATCAGTTTTTCCCTCTTAGACTAACTCACAATACGTCATTTTGTTCCTAAAATACATATGCGGGGCCACATATAAATCATAGAGTAATATAGAGAAAACTCAGTAAGAGTGTCTGAAGAAAAATTTCCCTACGTCCAGTTTGTAGATGGAGTTATAATTACTCATTCTAGTAATTTGATTGGTCAGTTCAAATCTGCATTATAAGCACCTGCAAAGAAAACATTTTGCTGTGAAGACATTTCGATCGGTTATCTGATTGTTCAGGTAACATCTCTGACCTCAAGCTGCTTTATTACTGCCTGATATTTCCCCCACGAGTCTTTCAACAAATTAATAATGAAACTTGTAATTTTTTGACATTGCTGGAGAGTAGTAATAAAAGTGGTGGGTAAAGATCAGTTTTTCCCTCTTAGACTAATTCACAATACGTCTTTTGGTTCCTAAAATATATATGCGGGGCCACATATAAATCATAGAGCAATATAGAGAAAACTCAGTAAGAGTGTCTGAAGAAAACTTTCCCTACGTCCAGTTTCTAGATGGAGTTATAATTACTCATTCTAGTAATTTGATTGGTCAGTTTAAATCTGCATTATAAGCACCTGCAAAGAAAACATTTTGCTGTGAAGACATTTCGATCGGTTATCTGATTGTTCAGGTAACATCTCTGACCTCAAGCTGCTTTATTACTGCCTGATATTTCCCCCACGAGTCTTTCAACAAATTAATAATGAAACTTGTAATTTTTTGACATTGCTGGATAGTAGTAATAAAAGTGGTGGGTAAAGATCAGTTTTTCCCTCTTAGACTAATTCACAATACGTCTTTTTGTTCCTAAAATACATATGCGGGGCCACATATAAACCATAGAGTAATATAGAGAAAACTCAGTAAGAGTGTCTGAAGAAAACTTTCCCTACGTCCAGTTTCTAGATGGAGTTATAATTACTCATTCTAGTAATTTGATTGGTCAGTTTAAATCTGCATTATAAGCACCTGCAAAGAAAACATTTTGCTGTGAAGACATTTCGATCGGTTATCTGATTGTTCAGGTAACATCTCTGACCTCAAGCTGCTTTATTACTGCCTGATATTTCCCCCACGAGTCTTTCAACAAATTAATAATGAAACTTGTAATTTTTTGACATTGCTGGATAGTAGTAATAAAAGTGGTGGGTAAAGATCAGTTTTTCCCTCTTAGACTAATTCACAATACGTCTTTTTGTTCCTAAAATACATATGCGGGGCCACATATAAACCATAGAGTAATATAGAGAAAACTCAGTAAGAGTGTCTGAAGAAAACTTTCCCTACGTCCAGTTTCTAGATGGAGTTATAATTACTCATTCTAGTAATTTGATTGGTCAGTTTAAATCTGCATTATAAGCACCTGCAAAGAAAACATTTTGCTGTGAAGACATTTCGATCGGTTATCTGATTGTTCAGGTAACATCTCTGACCTCAAGCTGCTTTATTACTGCCTGATATTTCCCCCACGAGTCTTTCAACAAATTAATAATGAAACTTGTAATTTTTTGACATTGCTGGATAGTAGTAATAAAAGTGGTGGGTAAAGATCAGTTTTTCCCTCTTAGACTAATTCACAATACGTCTTTTTGTTCCTAAAATACATATGCGGGGCCACATATAAACCATAGAGTAATATAGAGAAAACTCAGTAAGAGTGTCTGAAGAAAACTTTCCCTACGTCCAGTTTCTAGATGGAGTTATAATTACTCATTCTATGATTGGTTAGTTTAAATCTACATTACAGGAACCTGTAAGGAAAACATTTTACTTTGAAGATATTTGATTAGTTAATTTTTTATATTTCTATATATTAATAATATAAGTGGAGGGTAAAGGTCAGTCTTTCCTTCGTAGACTAATTCGGAATATGCCTTTCCAGTTCTAAAACGCATATGGAGGGCTACATTTAAATCTGGAAAAAAGTTTTGCTAGGTCCAATATCTAGACATTATAAGCACCTGCAAAGAAAACATTTTGCTGTGAAGACATTTCGATCGGTTATCTGATTGTTCAGGTAACATCTCTGACCTCAAGCTGCTTTATTACTGCCTGATATTTCCCCCACGAGTCTTTCAACAAATTAATAATGAAACTTGTAATTTTTTGACATTGCTGGATAGTAGTAATAAAAGTGGTGGGTAAAGATCAGTTTTTCCCTCTTAGACTAATTCACAATACGTCTTTTTGTTCCTAAAATACATATGCGGGGCCACATATAAACCATAGAGTAATATAGAGAAAACTCAGTAAGAGTGTCTGAAGAAAACTTTCCCTACGTCCAGTTTCTAGATGGAGTTATAATTACTCATTCTAGTAATTTGATTGGTCAGTTTAAATCTGCATTATAAGCACCTGCAAAGAAAACATTTTGCTGTGAAGACATTTCGATCGGTTATCTGATTGTTCAGGTAACATCTCTGACCTCAAGCTGCTTTATTACTGCCTGATATTTCCCCCACGAGTCTTTCAACAAATTAATAATGAAACTTGTAATTTTTTGACATTGCTGGATAGTAGTAATAAAAGTGGTGGGTAAAGATCAGTTTTTCCCTCTTAGACTAATTCACAATACGTCTTTTTGTTCCTAAAATACATATGCGGGGCCACATATAAACCATAGAGTAATATAGAGAAAACTCAGTAAGAGTGTCTGAAGAAAACTTTCCCTACGTCCAGTTTCTAGATGGAGTTATAATTACTCATTCTAGTAATTTGATTGGTCAGTTTAAATCTGCATTATAAGCACCTGCAAAGAAAACATTTTGCTGTGAAGACATTTCGATCGGTTATCTGATTGTTCAGGTAACATCTCTGACCTCAAGCTGCTTTATTACTGCCTGATATTTCCCCCACGAGTCTTTCAACAAATTAATAATGAAACTTGTAATTTTTTGACATTGCTGGATAGTAGTAATAAAAGTGGTGGGTAAAGATCAGTTTTTCCCTCTTAGACTAATTCACAATACGTCTTTTTGTTCCTAAAATACATATGCGGGGCCACATATAAACCATAGAGTAATATAGAGAAAACTCAGTAAGAGTGTCTGAAGAAAACTTTCCCTACGTCCAGTTTCTAGATGGAGTTATAATTACTCATTCTAGTAATTTGATTGGTCAGTTTAAATCTGCATTATAAGCACCTGCAAAGAAAACGTTTTGCTGTGAAGACATTTCGATCGGTTATCTGATTGTTCAGGTAACATCTCTGACCTCAAGCTGCTTTATTACTGCCTGATATTTCCCCCACGAGTCTTTCAACAAATTAATAATGAAACTTGTAATTTTTTGACATTGCTGGATAGTAGTAATAAAAGTGGTGGGTAAAGATCAGTTTTTCCCTCTTAGACTAATTCACAATACGTCTTTTTGTTCCTAAAATACATATGCGGGGCCACATATAAACCATAGAGTAATATAGAGAAAACTCAGTAAGAGTGTCTGAAGAAAACTTTCCCTACGTCCAGTTTCTAGATGGAGTTATAATTACTCATTCTAGTAATTTGATTGGTCAGTTTAAATCTGCATTATAAGCACCTGCAAAGAAAACATTTTGCTGTGAAGACATTTCGATCGGTTATCTGATTGTTCAGGTAACATCTCTGACCTCAAGCTGCTTTATTACTGCCTGATATTTCCCCCACGAGTCTTTCAACAAATTAATAATGAAACTTGTAATTTTTTGACATTGCTGGATAGTAGTAATAAAAGTGGTGGGTAAAGATCAGTTTTTTACTCTTAGACTAATTCACAATACGTCTTTTTGTTCCTAAAATACATATGCGGGGCCACATATAAACCATAGAGTAATATAGAGAAAACTCAGTAAGAGTGTCTGAAGAAAACTTTCCCTACGTCCAGTTTCTAGATGGAGTTATAATTACTCATTCTAGTAATTTGATTGGTCAGTTTAAATCTGCATTATAAGCACCTGCAAAGAAAACATTTTGCTGTGAAGACATTTCGATCGGTTATCTGATTGTTCAGGTAACATTTCTGACCTCAAGCTGCTTTATTACTGCCTGATATTTCCCCCACGAGTCTTTCAACAAATTAATAATGAAACTTGTAATTTTTTGACATTGCTGGATAGTAGTAATAAAAGTGGTGGGTAAAGATCAGTTTTTCCCTCTTAGACTAATTCACAATACGTCTTTTTGTTCCTAAAATACATATGCGGGGCCACATATAAACCATAGAGTAATATAGAGAAAACTCAGTAAGATTGTCTGAAGAAAACTTTCCCTACGTCCAGTTTCTAGATGGAGTTATAATTACTCATTCTAGTAATTTGATTGGTCAGTTTAAATCTGCATTATAAGCACCTGCAAAGAAAACGTTTTGCTGTGAAGACATTTCGATCGGTTATCTGATTGTTCAGGTAACATCTCTGACCTCAAGCTGCTTTATTACTGCCTGATATTTCCCCCACGAGTCTTTCAACAAATTAATAATGAAACTTGTAATTTTTTGACATTGCTGGATAGTAGTAATAAAAGTGGTGGGTAAAGATCAGTTTTTCCCTCTTAGACTAATTCACAATACGTCTTTTTGTTCCTAAAATACATATGCGGGGCCACATATAAATCATAGAGCAATATAGAGAAAACTCAGTAAGAGTGTCTGAAGAAAACTTTCCCTACGTCCAGTTTCTAGATGGAGTTATAATTACTCATTCTAGTAATTTGATTGGTCAGTTTAAATCTGCATTATAAGCACCTGCAAAGAAAACATTTTGCTGTGAAGACATTTCGATCGGTTATCTGATTGTTCAGGTAACATTTCTGACCTCAAGCTGCTTTATTACTGCCTGATATTTCCCCCACGAGTCTTTCAACAAAATAATAATGAAACTTGTAATTTTTTGACATTGCTGGATAGTAGTAATAAAAGTGGTGGGTAAAGATCAGTTTTTCCCTCTTAGACTAATTCACAATACGTCTTTTGGTTCCTAAAATATATATGCGGGGCCACATATAAATCATAGAGCAATATAGAGAAAACTCAGTAAGAGTGTCTGAAGAAAACTTTCCCTACGTCCAGTTTCTAGATGGAGTTATAATTACTCATTCTAGTAATTTGATTGGTCAGTTTAAATCTGCATTATAAGCACCTGCAAAGAAAACATTTTGCTGTGAAGACATTTCGATCGGTTATCTGATTGTTCAGGTAAAATCTCTGACCTCAAGCTGCTTTATTACTGCCTGATATTTCCCCCACGAGTCTTTCAACAAATTAATAATGAAACTTGTAATTTTTTGACATTGCTGGATAGTAGTAATAAAAGTGGTGGGTAAAGATCAGTTTTTCCCTCTTAGACTAATTCACAATACGTCTTTTTGTTCCTAAAATACATATGCGGGGCCACATATAAACCATAGAGTAATATAGAGAAAACTCAGTAAGAGTGTCTGAAGAAAACTTTCCCTACGTCCAGTTTCTAGATGGAGTTATAATTACTCATTCTAGTAATTTGATTGGTCAGTTTAAATCTGCATTATAAGCACCTGCAAAGAAAACATTTTGCTGTGAAGACATTTCGATCGGTTATCTGATTGTTCAGGTAACATCTCTGACCTCAAGCTGCTTTATTACTGCCTGATATTTCCCCCACGAGTCTTTCAACAAATTAATAATGAAACTTGTAATTTTTTGACATTGCTGGATAGTAGTAATAAAAGTGGTGGGTAAAGATCAGTTTTTCCCTCTTAGACTAATTCACAATACGTCTTTTTGTTCCTAAAATACATATGCGGGGCCACATATAAACCATAGAGTAATATAGAGAAAACTCAGTAAGAGTGTCTGAAGAAAACTTTCCCTACGTCCAGTTTCTAGATGGAGTTATAATTACTCATTCTAGTAATTTGATTGGTCAGTTTAAATCTGCATTATAAGCACCTGCAAAGAAAACATTTTGCTGTGAAGACATTTCGATCGGTTATCTGATTGTTCAGGTAACATCTCTGACCTCAAGCTGCTTTATTACTGCCTGATATTTCCCCCACGAGTCTTTCAACAAATTAATAATGAAACTTGTAATTTTTTGACATTGCTGGATAGTAGTAATAAAAGTGGTGGGTAAAGATCAGTTTTTCCCTCTTAGACTAATTCACAATACGTCTTTTTGTTCCTAAAATACATATGCGGGGCCACATATAAACCATAGAGTAATATAGAGAAAACTCAGTAAGAGTGTCTGAAGAAAACTTTCCCTACGTCCAGTTTCTAGATGGAGTTATAATTACTCATTCTAGTAATTTGATTGGTCAGTTTAAATCTGCATTATAAGCACCTGCAAAGAAAACATTTTGCTGTGAAGACATTTCGATCGGTTATCTGATTGTTCAGGTAACATCTCTGACCTCAAGCTGCTTTATTACTGCCTGATATTTCCCCCACGAGTCTTTCAACAAATTAATAATGAAACTTGTAATTTTTTGACATTGCTGGATAGTAGTAATAAAAGTGGTGGGTAAAGATCAGTTTTTCCCTCTTAGACTAATTCACAATACGTCTTTTTGTTCCTAAAATACATATGCGGGGCCACATATAAACCATAGAGTAATATAGAGAAAACTCAGTAAGAGTGTCTGAAGAAAACTTTCCCTACGTCCAGTTTCTAGATGGAGTTATAATTACTCATTCTAGTAATTTGATTGGTCAGTTTAAATCTGCATTATAAGCACCTGCAAAGAAAACGTTTTGCTGTGAAGACATTTCGATCGGTTATCTGATTGTTCAGGTAACATCTCTGACCCCAAGCTGCTTTATTACTGCCTGATATTTCCCCCACGAGTCTTTCAACAAATTAATAATGAAACTTGTAATTTTTTGACATTGCTGGATAGTAGTAATAAAAGTGGTGGGTAAAGATCAGTTTTTCCCTCTTAGACTAATTCACAATACGTCTTTTTGTTCCTAAAATACATATGCGGGGCCACATATAAACCATAGAGTAATATAGAGAAAACTCAGTAAGAGTGTCTGAAGAAAACTTTCCCTACGTCCAGTTTCTAGATGGAGTTATAATTACTCATTCTAGTAATTTGATTGGTCAGTTTAAATCTGCATTATAAGCACCTGCAAAGAAAACGTTTTGCTGTGAAGACATTTCGATCGGTTATCTGATTGTTCAGGTAACATCTCTGACCCCAAGCTGCTTTATTACTGCCTGATATTTCCCCCACGAGTCTTTCAACAAATTAATAATGAAACTTGTAATTTTTTGACATTGCTGGATAGTAGTAATAAAAGTGGTGGGTAAAGATCAGTTTTTCCCTCTTAGACTAATTCACAATACGTCTTTTGGTTCCTAAAATACATATGCGGGGCCACATATAAATCATAGAGTAATATAGAAAAAATTCAGTAAGAGTGTCTGAAGAAAACTTTCCCTACGTCCAGTTTCTAGATGGAGTTATAATTACTCATTCTAGTAATTTGATTGGTCAGTTTAAATCTGCATTATAAGCACCTGCAAAGAAAACATTTTGCTGTGAAGACATTTCGATCGGTTATCTGATTGTTCAGGTAACATCTCTGACCTCAAGCTGCTTTATTACTGCCTGATATTTCCCCCACGAGTCTTTCAACAAATTAATAATGAAACTTGTAATTTCAATACGTCTTTTGGTTCCTAAAATACATATGCGGGGCCACATATAAATCATAGAGTAATATAGAAAAAATTCAGTAAGAGTGTCTGAAGAAAACTTTCCCTACGTCCAGTTTCTAGATGGAGTTATAATTACTCATTCTAGTAATTTGATTGGTCAGTTTAAATCTGCATTATAAGCACCTGCAAAGAAAACATTTTGCTGTGAAGACATTTCGATCGGTTATCTGATTGTTCAGGTAACATCTCTGACCTCAAGCTGCTTTATTACTGCCTGATATTTCCCCCACGAGGCTTTCGACAAATTAATCATGAGACTTGTCATTTTTTGATATTTCTAGATAGTAGTAATAGAAGTAAAGATCAGTCTTTCCCTCTTGAACCAATTCACCATACGTCTTTTTTTTCCTAAATATACATATGTAGGGCTATATTTAAACCATAGGGTAATTTAGAACAAATTCAGTAGATGTTTCAAAAGAAAAGTTTCCCTACGCCCAATATTTAGATGGGGTTATAATCACTCATTCAAGTGATATGATTGGTTAGTTTAAATCTACATTACAGGAACCCGTAAGGAAAACATTTTACTGTGAAGATATTTGATTGGTTATATGATTCTTTACGTGACAACCCTGACGTCAAGCTACTTTATTAATGCCAAAACTGGTAATTTTTTATATTTCTAGATATTAGTAATATAAGTGCAGGGTAAAGATCAGTCTTACCCTCGTAGACTAATTCGGAATATGCCTTTCCAGTTCTAAAACGCATATGGAGGGCTACATTTAAACCATAAATTAATGTAAAAAACTATGGTTTCTGGAAAAAAGTTAATTCTAACTGAACTGGTTAATTTAAATCTGCATTATAGGTATCTGTACAAACATAAGCGATATAAAGCGACACTGAGGCTAAGAACCATTCAAATGACCAAAGAATGACCCGATAGTCTGAGCAGTATTTTGTTTCCTTATACCGACAGCAAACAAGTCTAACAGGTTATTTGACAAGTCCCCGACATGACACATAAGTGGCGTTACTAGAATTAAATGTATTTTTAAATGAGCCGTAACCCTCAGAAGATGCGTGTATAGATATCACAGCTGTCGGATCATTAATTTGTGAATTATAGCATTTTGAGTGAAGCAACTTTTGTTATTGCGAAAAATATGGATAAAAAGGTATTTCGCGTGTTGATAAAATATTACTTTTTGAAGGAAAAAATACAGTTGAAGCAAAAACTTGGCTTGATGCCGACTTTCCGGACACCGCCCCAGGAAAATCAACCATAAAAGATTGGTATGCTAAGTTTAGACGTGGTGAAATGCGCACCGAAGATGGTGAACGCATTGGAGCCCAAAAGAGGTTGTTACTGCCGAAAACATTTAAAAAATCGACAAAATGATTTTAAACGAGCGTAAATTGAAACTGAATGAAATAGCAGACACTCCAAAGATATGACCTGAACGTGTACATCATATCATTCACGAATATAGGGCACTGCGGGAGCTCAATTTTGAAGGACGAAATTGCCGCAAAACGGCCGCATTTTCAGAAAAAGAAAGTGCTGCTTCACCAAGACAAACCACCGTGTCAATAATCCATGAATTGAGCTTCGAATTGCTTCCTCATCCACCGTATTCTTCAGATCTGGCCCCTAGCGACTATTTCTCAAACCTCAAAAGAATGCTCGCTGAGAAGAAATTTTCGTCGTTTGAAGCAAAGGATAAATCGTACTACAAAAATGGTATCGAAAAGTTGGAGCGTCGCTATAATCAGTGTATCACCCTTGAAGGAAATTTTGTTGAATAAAAAAAACTAATTTGGTCAAAAAAATTTGTTTTACTATGGTAGGCCGGGGACTTGTTTCAATTGACCTGTTCTCTCTGTTAAAATTGTATTTACTTGTTTAATCCAAAAGGATAGGACCTTGTTATTATTTTTCATATTTTATCTGGAAGATCATTTCAGATTATTTGTGAAATAATTGTACTAAATTACGTTTATATTGGAAAAACTGTGTCTCACTATTTTTATATGTTACATAAATTTAATCTCGAATAAACTAACATCAACGTATATAGACCCATTATTTTCGCTCAATCCAAAGGTATATTTTTTTCCTTTTTTAGATATTTTAGTCACAGTAATAGTAACATCAACTACAGCTGCAACACATTAAAATTATTTCCAATAAAACAGCAACTTAATATTTAATAGTATCGATACCTACATCTCTAACGCATTTTATTGGTAAGAACGGGCTCCCATTCTCTCATTCCGGTTCGAAGTTATTGATTTGAGACGTAATCTATTTCTGACTGTCTATTTATTGGTATTTTCAACCAGAGCAATCATAAATATTAAGCAGCGATTTGAAATTTATCAAAGCAAGCAAAGCGCAAAATGACGTTCGCCGATTGATAACCTCTTATTGTCACTAATGTTTTGAAGATTTTCTATCAGACAGCTTTCTATCAGAAACTATCAGACAGCATTCTATCTCTTTTTAACTAGAATAAAACGAGAAGGAAATTATAGTCTGATATTAAAACGAATTGACAAACTGTAACAGGCAATACATTATACATCTTGATGACGTAAGTTCACTGCTATTTTAGATGGACAAACATTTTCGGGGAATTTTAGGCACCTTAGCCTGAATCCATTAATAATTTTTAATAGATACGATTTTATACATTTTCATAAATAGTTCGGGTAACGGCGTTTAGTTTAAAATATTTTAAATGTTAAATGTATTCTAGAGTCACATAAATAGAGTCATAAATTATCGATAATGTTTATATGCAGCAATTCATTAGTTATATACGTTTATTTATTCGTTTAAAATGTTACCAGTCCACTTCTCTCAAATAATGCAGCTGATGCACGTTTATTAATGATGTTTTTTTAATGAAACACTACTACTTGTATTTGTTCATAAAATATTGATTTTTTCCCATTAAATAATTTACAGCTATGCGTTTTAACGAATTATTGAAAAGTTATATTTTTTCAACGAACTTGTTCAGATAGAGTACGTTTTATTAAATGTTTTACGTCAACTTTTTGCAGTATCCATAAGTAAAAAGTACTGAATTATTCCAAACTATTTTATCACCAGTAAAATTTAATTTTAAAAATTAATTTGAAAATCCATGCAATGTACACAATAGCACATAATTTATGAAATCATAAAACATTTCCGAAAAATCCTATTTCATCTCTGAAAACTTATTGAACTAATCAAAAAAAATATTGCGGGAAGAAAGATACTTCCATATATGCATATGGTCAAGATAACATAGTAACAGAGATGCTGAAAAAAAAACTATTGAATTTTTAGTAGAAATTTGCAAAAGAATATTAAAAGAAAAACAAATGTCACATGATATATCTGTTATATATATCTTCGTGTATTGATATATAAAATGGCCTAAAGATTAATGCTATAAGTCCATAATGAGTTTAAAGGTGTCACAAGACATATAACCTCATAACTCAATTCCAGAGACATCACAACACATGTACGGCTGTCTCGAACATTAGTCAGAGCTCAAAGGTATCACTGCATGTATCACAAATGATCAATTTGAACTATGTATTGATCGAAAAACCTCCAGAATGGACCAGAAGATACGGTAAAGAGATTTTCCAATACGATAATCTGGCTTCTGATAAAGCAAAACCGGTCAAGGAAGCATCGAAAGCACTTGGATGCGACATAACAGATCAAATTAAAAGTCCCCGGCCTACCATAGTAAAACACATTTTTTTGACAAAATTAGTTTTTTTTCCAACAAAATTCCCTTTAAGGGTGATACACTGATTATAGCGACCCTCCAACATTTCGATACCATTTTTGTAGTACGATTTGTCCTTTGTTTCAAAATAAGTCTCAGTTTCGTCGATCACCTCTTCATTCGACGGAAATTTCTTCCCAGCGAGCATTCTTTTGAGATCTGACAGCAGGAAAAAGGCGCTGCGGGCCAGATCTGGAGAATACGGTGGATGAGGATTCAATGGATGAGGAGCAATTCGAAGCCCAATTCATGGATTTTTGACACGGTGCATTTTCTTGCTGAAGCAGCACTTTCTTTTTCTGCAAATGCGGCCGTTTTTCGGCGATTTTGTCCTTCAAACGGGCCAATAACGTTATAATAGTCGCCGTTAATGGCCCTTCCTTTTTCAAGGTAGTCAATGAAAATTATTCCATGCGCATCCCAAAATAAAGACGCCCTAACCTTGCCAGCCGACTGTTGTATATTCCCACGCTCTGGAGCGGGTTTATCGTGTGCAATCCACTCGGATGACTGTCGATTGGACTTCGGAGTGAAATTATGGACCCATGTTTCATCGATTGTCACATATCGATGCAAAAACTCGGGTTTATTAGAGTTCAAAGGCTCCTCCGAATTTTCAACTCGTCGTTGTTTTTGATCAAAAGCGCGCATCACCCACTTTGCACAGAGCTTTCTCATACCCAAATATTCGTGCATGATATGATGTACACGTTCAGTTGATATCTTTAGGGTGTCTGCTATTTTATTTAATTTCAATTTACGATCATTCAAAATCATTTTGTAGATTTTTTTAATGTTTTCGTCGGTAACAACATCTTTTGGGCGTCCACTGCGTTCACCGACTTCGGTGCTCATTTCACCACGTCTAAACTTAGCATACCAATCCTTGGCGGTTGATTTTCCTGGAGCAGTGTCCGGAAACTCGACATCAAGCCAAGTTTTTGCTTCAACTGTATTTTGTCAAATTCAAAAAGCAATATTTTATCAACACACGAAATTCCTTTTTATCCATTTTTCAAAATGCTATAATTCACAAACTAATGATCCGACAGCTGTCAGATTTATACAAGCATATTTTAAGGTTATATATGGATTTAATTCTAGTAGCGCATCTATGTGTCAGGCCGAGGACTTTTCAATTGACCTGTTATTATCGCGCCAAGACTTTGGTCCGTCCGACTATCTATTTTTAGCATTAATGGGACACGCGCTTGCAGAACAGCACTTCGCCAATTTCGAAGAAATTAGAGAATGGCTCAACGAATGGTTTTGCTCAATGGACAAACACTTTTCCCTGAGATAGCATCCATAAATTGCCTGAAGGACGGGCAAGATATATAGAATAAAGTGGCCAATACTTATTTTTCCATTTTCTTAAAAATCTTGAAGAAAAAATATACAGTAAATGTGACGTATCGTTTATGCTTTAAATATTCTGTTGCCAGGACATTTTTTGGTTCGAATGTAACTGTGCGCTCGGAGTGAAATTACACAAAACGACTTGTTCCGAATTTCCAAGGAGAAGTTTCCGTCGCCCGAGGCCTCGCCATCCGACAAATCACCCAAACATCGACGGTCGTTCGGCCGCGAAACCGACGGCCCCGCGTCCCGTTCCGCCGAAGAATCCATTACTGTCAATCGAACGATTCTGGTCCGTCTGCTCTCTCGCCTAGCTTTATTTTAAAAATCAGCAAGCACGTATATAATAACGGCAATAATGTAGCGTGGAAGGCCCATTTGCATTTAATGAGCTTTTAAAATTCAAACTTCTCCCGGGGGAGGAGAACGACAGGCCGGATAGGCAAAGGGGGAGACAGAGAAGGAACGTGGACCGTTCAGCGGCAAGAAGTGTTTAAAAGTGGCAGCCGTTTCTATTATGGAGAACAGGGGCGTCTGGAACGCTGATTTTTTCCTTGGCGTCGCAATAAGTAATTGTTAATTTGGCGACAAAAAATGTTGGTGGAAGTTTCGGCGAAGTTCAACATTAATAAAAATCTTAACAAAAGTTCGTGAACCTTCGTGAAAAAAAATTGTGCCAACTTTAACACCCCAGCTGAAGTGATATTAACAAAAAAGTTATGTTAAAATTAGTATAATTAAATATACGAAATTATACATTTAAAAATAAGCAGAATATCTCATTAAATTAACAGGTTAATTTAAAAGTCTCCGGCCTGGCACATAGATGGCGCTACTAGAATTAAGTCCATTTGTTTTTTAGTTAGCCCTAAACCTCAAAAGATGCGTGTATAAATTTGACAGCTGTCGGATTATTAGTTTGTGAATTATAGCATTTTGAGTGAACCAACCATTGTTATTGTGAAAAATGGATAAAAAAGAATTTCGCGTATTGATAAAAAATTGCTCTTTGAAGGGAATAAATTCAGTTGAAGCAAAAAATTGGCTTGATGCCGAGTTTCCAGACACTGCCCCAGGAAAATCAGCCATCAAGGATTGCTAAGTTAGTATTGGTATGCTAAGTTTAGATGTGGTGACTGAGCACCGAAGACGGTGAACGCAGTGGACACCCAAAAAAGGTTGTTATGGACGAAAACATTTAAAAAATCCACAAAATGATTTTGAATGATCGTAAATTGAAACTGAATGAAATAGCAAACACTCTAAAGATATCAACTGAACGTGTATATCATATCATTCACGAATATTTGGGTATGAGGAAGCTCTGTGTGTGCCGCGCGAGCTCACTTTTGACCAAAAACAAAGACGAGTTGATCATTCGGAGCAGTGTTTGAAGATGATCAAGTGTAATAAACCCGAGTTTTTGCGTCGATATGTGACAATGGATGAAACATGGCTCCATCATTTCACTCCGAAATCCAATCGACAGTCATCCGAGTGGACTGCACACGATAAACCCGCTCCAAAGCATGGGAAAACGCAACAGTCGGCTGGCAAGGTTAGGGCGTCTATATATTGGATGCGCATGGAATAATGTTCATTGACTACCTTAGAGAAGGAAGGACCATCAATAGTGATTATTACAAAGCATTATTGGACCGTTTGCAGGGCGAAATTGCTAAAATAAATTTTGCCCAAAAAATGTGTTTTAGTATGGTAGGCCAGGGAAATATTAATACAGGAAATGAACATAATAATATGAATACCTGAATTATATACAATATTTATTAATTAAGGAGTTGAACCACCATTTGGTTTTAAAACAACTAAAATTATTCTCGAAATAAATTTATAAGGTGTCTGAATAATTTCCAACAGAATATTGTCCAATATTTGTACCATATTATCTATTATTATCTATGTATTAAATTATCTGCCAATTGCTTCAACAATGTTGGAAATGAAAATCTACTACTTATTCTTTACTACAAAACCCTCCAAAACGGTTCAATTATGTTGAGGCGATTGTGCTTACCATGGAACATGTTACACTCAAATTAAGATTGAACTTTTTTGGCCGGATCATCATATTGAAATATGACAGGGTTTGTTGCTAGTCAGAGTAAGAACTTGCAATGAAAGGTCCAGTTGAGTGCCACTTTCTCCATGCATAGTGTAGGAAACAAGCTGTCCGGATCGTAGTTCTCTTGGGGTTCTTCATACATAAACCAGACCATTTGTCGGAAACCACATCCCTCTAATCATCAAGTGTCTAGGTTTTATAATCATTGTACCATTTTTTTCGTCCTTTAGCGTTGATTACCGTGCCATAGTATTTCTCTAATAAATAAGTATTATTAGAGATATGCAAGTTGAACACTATCTATTAGAAAACCTCGAAATATTTTTCCCAAACTTTTACTTATATATAAAACTCTTATTTAAATAATATACTATCCAAAAAGTCATATAGATCTGTCAATAGTGGCTTGATCAATGTGGCAGTGATATGTCAGGAAGACTTAATGAATTAGGAGTACATGGGTGAACATGCTTTCGTTTCTCCTTTATTCTCCACCTCTTCTCTATTTCATTTAGATGCTAGTAAAATTGGGATGAAGTAGTTTTTGGGTTAGAATGTACTGCCTTGATAGAAAGACTTTAAAAAGAATGGCGAACATATCCGAGTATTTAAGAAAGCTTTTTAGCATTTTGTTTTAATTTTTTTATAATAATTCTGCTTGATAATATGAAGAATATGAAGAATTAATATGAATTATTAGTATTAGCGTTAATAAAAATACCACTGATGCAAAATTGAATGTTCCATAAGATTGAGATATTGTGAACTTACATGTTTCCAAGGTTTAAAAAAGTTAGTTAAAACATATTTTTTCTATGACAATGTTAAAACTCAATAGTTTATAACACAAAAGCTATTCACTCTATGTCAAAAATAACCTTTTTTTTTAAGTTCTAGTCATTTCGGAACTCAATTCTTTGAGTTTTTCCATATATATATACTCAGGAAAAATCGTCATTTTTGGTCATTATCAGACTTTTTCTTATAATCCAAGTATAAACCAAGACATATTAATGAAAACAACAATACACATATAGAATTAGCTGCTTAATAAGATAGTACAATAATTTTTGTGTAACTTCAAAAGTTTCAGAATTATATCAAAATTATGAAAAATAATTAAAACTCCATTATTGCTCATATCTCAAAAACCATGCACTTTATACAAAAAATGATATTTTCTGCGTTTGTTTTTGTCGCATTATTCATATAATATGAATATTTCAATTCATTTGGTGACCTAAGTTTCTCTGACTATTTTTCCATATAAAAAAAAATAAAAAAAATCGTAATTTTCGTTATAACTCCAGTTCAAACAAAGTTATATTGATGAAAATATATTTATTCATATAAAATAAACCGATAATAAGATAATAGTATTATTCTTGATATAGACTCAAAAGTTCCAAAGTAATATTAAAATTAGGTTTTTTTAAAAATGTTATTAAAATTCATTATTACTCATATCTCAAGAACTAGGCAATTTATATAGAAAATTGCATTTTCCACGTTTTTTTTTTCATCGCATTATTTATGTAATTTAATATTTTCAATCCATTTGGTGACTTAAATATTTTTGTCGATTTTTCTCTTAAATTTTTGGCCATTTTCAGACTTTTCGTTATACCTCCAGTTTAAAGAGAGATATACTGCTGAAGATACTAGTAATTATATAAAATTGATTGCTTAAAAAGATAATGTCATAATCTTTTGTGTAACTTCAAAAGTTTCAGAATTATATTTATACTTCTTCAAAAAATAAGTTAAACTCTGTATTTATCGTCGGGCTTTTTTATGAAATATGAAATTTTCAGTCCATTTACTAACCTAAATTTCTGCAGGTTATCCCAGTCAAAGATATAGTTTAAAAAATCTCATATTTCTTTTATAGCATGAGTTTAAACCAAAATAATTCATATAATCATGTTCGCTAATCAGCGTGCAAATACAACAAAAATCCCGAAATATAAAAGACAACCCCCTACTAAAGCACTTCAATACCGTAATTATTTTCGGAATAGTTCCTGAGACTGTCCTTTCCGTATCAAAAAGAAAGGAGAAACCTCCGCCATTACCGGGTAAAATAAAATCAAGTTCAGAACAAACACGCAGGCTTCGCCGTTACAGAATGAAAATTGCAGGTTTCAAATTAAAATACGAACTTATAATTTTTTTCGAGTGCAACGGCGCCAGTGAAAACTCTCGTTTCTTTTTGTTGTCCGGCGGGAGCATCATCTAGAAAAAGAGTCAGTGGCGTAGGTTTGAGATAATGTAACTTTCGGCAGTAACAGTAAAAGGATCTGTTGATTTGTATAGCGCAGGGCTGTTCGTTGGAAAACATCATTGTTTTAAAATTCGGATCCATAAATATCATAATAAACTATAAATTAACCGAATATAATAATTACATATTACAATTTTGGTTACAAAACTCCTTTTTTGCCCTTTACTATCCTGTTTTTTTCATCCACACCTTCAAACCACAACTAATTAATATTTTTCTTATTACATTGTCTTTGCTCAGGATTTTCTGCACAATTAATTATTTAGAAAAATATCGCCATCTGCAATAAATAAAAAAATCTAGAGATAGCTTCGCACACAAATGAATTTAAATAGATAGCTGGTACCATTAAATGATATTTAAATAATATAACACAATAGCAGAATGATAAAAATTAATAACAATTTTTGTTTGCAATATTACTACATATACATTTAGTTCTTAGTCTTTTTGGTGATCACCATGAAGTTAAAGAGACAAGTCTTATAACTTTCAGCTCTCAAACCTCTCAATTTACTTCCTTAAAAAAACATTATATTTATTCTTACCTCCAATTCTTTTTGGAGATTCTAATGTGGACTGGGCAAATACTGATTCGAACATTGAACTTATGGCCAATTTTTCAGTTATCGATGCAAACTTTAACTTGCATCTTTGCAATAACTAGAATTGCATCTTTCTTAAGCAATGCTCTTCTACATTTGGATCCATAATCATTGATTTAGAAGCTCATAAGAGAGTCTTATTTCGGCAACAAAAGCAAATCGATCCACGAAATAATCGAAACGAACGAATCGTAATAAAATAATTAGATAAATGCTGGACTTAATATATCACACTTGACATTAATTTTTATTCACAAGTTACAATTTTTTAAAATATATTTTATAGTCTCCTTTGTACCAACGAGGGTTTAATTAGACTAGACCTACTGCTTAACGTGGGCTCCGAACCACGGTCCTTGGCATTAAATGTACCGACCAGCAATCGCCCGTGGCGATCGTGAGTGATCGACAAGCATCTTCAGAACTTTTACCAGACACACAGTATAAGGACGCTGGATCTCAAGAGATGGATCAAACAAATTCATTGAAATTAAAGTGACTTTTTCAGTTTCCTTCCCATTTCCCCTTCTCATTCCAGTGAAAATCAATCGGCTGAGACTGGAACACTGTAATTTCTCGAACGGCCACTTGATGTGCTCAAGCGCTCCAGCAAATTTTGAGCTCTATGACCATTCCCTTTCGACATTTGAGCGATAGCCCTCGCCTTTCTTCGATTAAAATAAAGTTCAGGCTGAATAATTACAGAAATTATCTGGTCGACGATAATACAGATGGGATTTTTATGACAGATTGATTATTATCATAGAATTTAACACCTAAAAATCATTACTTAAAATTATCGTTTGTTATTGTATCCTTCAACTGTTTTACCCCTTCCTGTCACAAGGAACGTTGACATTTCGTTGTTGACCCATTTTACACCTACTTATTTATTTTATATTTTATTACGCCACATAAATGCAACATAGTTTCTTTAAAAATATTTTGAACAACATTTTAAAAACGTTAGATGTTAAACTTTCATACTCACATCCGCCATATGGTCCAGATATTTCTCCATGTGATTATAGTTAACTTTGTCAACATCAAACCCTCACTTTCTACTCACCTTCAGATACAGACATCTGAACGTTTAATGGAAGTATGAGACTTTTAATAAACATCATCACCATCCGCCAGTTTCCTCGACCACCTCAATGTTGCTATTTATTCAAATAAGCTTTGTTCCAAGACTCGTAAAACAAAAATGAAAACACTTAACGCGGAACGGCGCAATTTCGTTCCAGATTCGGGCCCGCCCAATCTAGATAAGTCACGTGCTAAAGAAAAAAGCGATAGCCGCGAAGAAGAAAGGAAAATAAAAAATGGAACGCCCCCAAGGACGCTGACGGCGACCGGGAGGAGGAAGAGGGGACCATTTGAAATTTGTCCCCGTGCTCGAATTTAATCAGATATAATCGTTTGAGGACAGCGGGGAAGGGAAGGGACTAGAATTAACCCGTCGGTGGGGATGGGTGGGGGTCGAATTGTTTGGTAAAGGGGGCAACTTATGATGCACAGCGGAAGGCTTAGGTCAGGGGTCTGATTAAGTTCAAATTGAATATATTTACCACCGAAACAATCAACCCTATTAATACAGAGATAAGTTGATTATAAGGAAATAAGTATCTTGAAACGCTGACTTGGTTGGCGCAGTGGTAAAGGCGACAGGGAATCCTGCTAAGGCATGGTCGTAAATTTATATATGTGATTGTTTATTATTTGTGATTATCTTAGGTAAGAGTACAAAATTCGACCAAAAAAATTATCCCAGTCACGCCAGTGACCAGGCTGGGTAAGACCGGAGGTCTTCTGGGATGATTTATAAGTTCGTCATTCGCCAGTCGGTAGGTTTAACGTCGATGACCGTGTAACTGTAGGTCCAGTCCAGATAAACCGTCGTTGGTAAAAAGGAAACTTTAAAATATATATAGAATAAAATATCTTGAATGGCATTATCTAGAGAATTTAGCTATTTCTACCAAATGAATATTTATTATCTCACTTAAAAAAACATGTACTGATAGTAATTTAATCTAAAATTAATAAAATTATCAAACATTCAAAAATATAATAGTTGTTTATAACGTTAACTTATGGGGATGGTTTAACAATGGTGACGGGAACTATTGTCCAAGATCTACAAACGTTTCTTCATCGGAACAACAATTTGGTCAAAGTGTTCAAAACAGTTCACATAATATCGACATCAAACCTAACAAAACACCTGCAAGATAGGTGCAGGTGATATGGTCGTTTATATCACCTAAAAATATATCTTCGCTAGTAACATGGGCTATGCAACATGGGGAATGCAAAATTATGCTGCAAAACTTAGATAGAACACTGCAATCTTCAAAGTCTAAAGCGTCCATGAAGCAACTCATGCTAAGTCCATAATGATGATGATGATCATGATGCAAAAGGCATTTTATATAAATATATCATATATGATCACATTGGAAATATTGTGAGAGCAGATCCTGATGGGTAGGGAGAATATTTAAAGATTCAGAGTACGGCTCAGTAATAGATGCTTTCGTAAAGAGTCAGCACAACGAGAACTATCCAATTTGATACAGTGGTTCTAAAGTTTTTTTTCTTATATAGATTTCATAATGAAAGGGGTATCATGTTTCGTTAAATTATGACCACGAATGGGAATTTGAAATAAAAACTAGTATACGAAAAGAATATAAGTAGCTGAAATAAAATACGAAAGCCAGCTAGACTCCCTATTACTAGTAAAAACAACTGATTGGAAAAGCTTTCAAATTGTTCTTCAGCACAGCATCAATCTGAACACAGTTCCAAAAGGAATAACTTGGAAACTCCACAGAAATAGAGAAAAAATACAGCACAGTGATTAACAGTTTAAACCATTTAGCAGAGATACAAGAACTACACAAAGTGGAAATAATAGGGTGAAAGAAGGAGGTAATAATAAAACACAAAGCCTTTGAGAATAAATCTAAAAGCCGATAAAAATCAATGATTAATCAACTCACTGTTCAGCTCAAGATAATTATGAGCCCTATAGCATCTATCCATCCTAAAATAAACAACAAATAATAGATACGAGCCAGAGACAGTCACCAAAAGTCAGAACTATTTGCTGATTTACTAAAATGATAAATTAAAATAAGAAAATTATTCTCCAAAAAAGATAAAAAGGACTAATCAAGGATCCAAGAATAAATCTGAACTAAAAAATCAGGAATCGATGTAATCACTGGAGAAAAGTAGACAATTCAATTCAATTTAAAAAAATTTCAATTTCCTATTTGGGTCGATATGGAATCGTAGTAAATCCACTTTTCGTTGCTAGTCACAGTATATCACAGAAAACTTTTTTCTTTTTGCTAGGCACCACCTTTCTCAACAATTCGAAATGACATCTTCAGTCAAATGCTGGCGTTTTGGCGATTATCTGTTTATCTCTCTTGGATCCATCCCATCGCATATAAACATTGGGAACATGGAAAAATTTAGTAAAACTAAATGGAAAACTGTTATTTTATATGAAGAATTGATAAAACTATAGAATTTAAGAGCTAGATTAGATTTTTGTTACTATTGATGCTTTGCATATTCACCAACAGATATCGCTGGTCAAAATACATGAAAGGATGTAGTATATAAAAACGTTGTTTACTAGTTAAACCGCTAAAACTTTTAAACCAACGTGTTTCAGTCGGCAACAGCAACCACTCCGAAAGGATTGTGGAGTCAAGAATACCGATGGCGACTTAAAAATTAATCAGAATCGACTGCGACAGGATCCAGGAATTCCCATCGCAACGCCATCTATTATTCACCCACCTTCGCTGCTGATTTATCTCCGATTAGCTGTTATCTTCCTTGTTAAATCGTTTATAAGATGAATTAATTATGAAAACAATAGAGCATCGAAGATAGTTTGACAAACAACATAAATAATTGCGCTGTCTGAGAAATGTAAACCGGCTCTTATAGGGAATATTGAGAATTTATTAAAAACTAGCGACCCGCCCCGGCTTCGCACGGGTGCAATGCTGATACTAAATTAAATACACTACAGAAAAAATATGAACGTTGTATATAAAAACATAGCGGCCCGCTCCGACTTCGCACGGGCAGAAAATATATATGCCTATGTCACTCAATGAAAACATGATTAAAATCGATCCAGTATTTTTGGTTCATTCATTACTGCCCTTGGCCTGCACGCATTAAATTTGGAGTAAAACAATTCCTCTTCCCCTATGCTTACTATGAAGATTTCCTGCTATCTTTGGAATATCTAAATTCATACAATTTTTATTACATTACACATTTTTAAACGCAAATTTTAAATTTGTAATATCTCCGAAAATATTTGTTTAATTTACATGCTGTAAGGAACCATATTGATCTATATTAATTGCACACTGTATTTAAGGTACTTAATTCGATAAGGATTAATGCCGTATTGCTTAAAATAGCTTCGTAAATAAGCCATTTTCTCACGTAAAAAGTAAACAATAAAAATGGTTAATGTGGGTTATCCCTAAAAGATAAACATATACCATCGCGGACTTTTTTGTAGACCTTTTTATGGTGTACAATGCTGTAGTACATTAATTTGATCTAACTCGTAGGGTTAGGCAGCGTTTTTGCTAATTGCTAAATAAGCCTAAAAAAATAGGTTAATTTACGACATCACGTTAGAAACCTCTAAAATTAGCAATGTTGCCTTAGTATATTATGCATGTATTATACATATAAACCTTCCTCTTGAATCACTCTATCTATTGAAAAAAACCGCATCAAAATCCGTTGCGTAGTTTTAAAGATTTAAGCGCACATAGGGATATAGGGACAGAAAAGGCGACTTTGTTTTATACTATGTAGTGATAAGACGTTATATTAAAGATACAAAATAAAAAGACTGAAGACTGAATTTGATCTAAATTAAAATATGAGCATGGTTGGCAGTTGTGAGGTGATTTTAGAATTTGGTGCATATTGTTCAGACAAGCTGGAAATACCAAATTTAAAATTAAATTTTTTAAAAAAACACTCTCCAAGAAACGTTGGTGTCTCCACATAATGTTTGTCATCAGCGCTGCACATAAAGTTGACTTTGAGGAACCAATTTGTAAAATCACTTCACAAACATGGAGTTTGCTTCAAATAGGTATTTTCAAAGACCTCTCAGAAACAAAAGTGAAGAAGGTGTTTTTTTTTCAGACATTAGACGACTTATGATTGACCAATAATTAATCACAGCCGTGAAATATCCTCAAAAAGAAGACGAAAAATCATAGAGAGTTTTCTTTGCTTACAAGATATTTAGATTTTCCACTTTTCCTTTCAAACACATTTCTGGTCTTATATTTAAATTGGTGTGGAAACAATTTTTAGTAATATGTAATTTTATTTTAGTCCTTTTATTCTATTTTAAGAGAAACATCATTAATTTATTATATTGTGGTCGAATTTCGACCACAGCGCAGTCACTAGTGAACATTATTACACCACAGACTAAGATGGGGCCGATGGGTCCGATGGGTATACCAATGTTTAAATTATTATAAAGACAAATTGTAGGTTAGACCACAACGACTAGTAACAACGTAATTTTAATAAATTTACCTATTAAATCTACAATATCGAGAGGCACCAATGATAAGACACTCTCTCAAGTAAATAGGCTTTTCGAAATTTTTGAATTTCGGACACGTAAATAGACACCTGATCAATTCTCTGCCAATATTGATCGTGAAATGCTTATATAGCGTGTTAGTACGAAATTAGATTTGCTCCGAAATTGCCCGTAAATTAAAAATTTTTAATTGTATATTGTACCAAGGTCGATTTATATAGGAATAGGTCAGATCCGAACACAAAAAAAGGTGAAACGATACTTTGTTTGCTTTTGATGTTTTCTTATTGTTTGTCTTGATACAACAGGGGTTTAATGTTGGGGTTGTTCGGACACAACTAACGATTATGATATTTTGCAGGAATCACATTTCTGTAACTAAATTAACATCTTTAATCAATTAATCTGATATCATTATTTCATTTACAAAGAAGATTTATTAGTAGTAATCAATGATATTTTGTTAGTTATTTTTAAAAATGATATTTTTAAAGATGCAATACTGCTACTATATATTGATATACTAAACAATCAAGATTTTTTTTATATAGTTATTTTAAGGTCTCCTTTTACCAACTATCGGTTTATCTGGACTGGACCTACTATTTAACGTGGGCTCCGAACCACGGTCCTCGACATTAAGCCTACCGACTGGCGAGTGACCAACTTTAGAAATCATCCCAGAAGACATCCGGCCTCACCCAGCCTGGTTACTGGCGTGACTCGGATCATTCTCCTTGTCGGATTTTACACTCTTGCCTAGGACAATCACAAATATTAAACAATAACAAACAAAAATTTACGACCATGCCCCAGCAGGATTCGAACCCGCGTCTATCGCAACAGTAGGAGGACCATCATGTCGCCTTTACTACTGAGCCACCAAGCCGCCAATCAAGATAAATTGCCTTTGTATCTAGATAATTTAGTATTTTTTACATGGCCTATCTATACAGACAGAGGCCTGTGAAGAAAATATTTTATTAGGAAGGCATTTCGAGGATTTCGTACGCATCACGTGACTAACCCCTGCGTCACATACGACTGACCAACTAAATTTTAAGTAGAACTCAAATGTAATTCAAAAAAAGTTATTAAAATAAAATTCTACATGATTACAAATAATATAAAATCTTAAAATGCTAAAATATAATGTATATAACTAAAAAATAATGAAAAATAAATATATAAATAAAGAATTAATTAACTATAAATAAGTAAATAAAACAAAATTAAATAAGATGTATTAGAGTTCCTATCTTTTTTCCTATCCTTTCATTCATATCATTCATTTTTTATTCAACATAAAAATATATTGAGGCAAGTTATTATTATTGTCAGAATGTTATTGTGAAAATTGTGGAAATAATAATTAAAATGGTTAATTTGTATGATATGCATCAGAATGGAGAAAAGATACTAAAAAGTAATGACTACTTTAATGAGAAGCCACAAAAAATTAAAATATATGATATATATATATATATATATATATATATATATATATATATATATATATATATATATATATATATATATATATATATATATATATATACATATATGCTGTGCTGTACTCTTGTCATGGTAAAATTGAGAAGTTAAGGAGACAGTTTAAAAATCTATTAACAATATAATAAAACATTAATGAGACACTATCTTGTCTATAAAATCCGTCTCAGATTGTTGGTCTAGGAATTGTATTGTTTTATTTTATATTAATGTATTTTTTAACATACTTATTATTTCTGAGTCCATGCGTAGATCCAAACAAATCCCATCTAACTCGGTTAAGTAGCCTTAAGCCAAAATATTAATTACAAATATCTTAACCATTTGACATTTGTTTGGGTAAATGAACCGCTTCAAAATAGTTAAGTTTTTAACTGATGGCACTTTACAAACAAATTTTTAAAGGGCAACAAATTGTGGTTCTATATATATTGCATGGCTTTGCACTAAAACTTTTTATGTAATATAATCACATTTATCTTCAATATAATGTTGCTATCGCCCCATTTGGACACATTTAGGATTTAAACTATAGGTAATATTTTTGGGTATGATTTCTTCTATTGTATTCCTGTAGAAAAACAACATACATATGAATATAAATGATGTATATAAATAATTTTATACGTACCAGGTACAAAAATGCATCAGTCACATACACATACTTAATCTAGCTAACTTGGGCAGTTTCTTTCAAGGAAAACGGCGTCTCTTTTTTTATTTCTGTACGTACACTAGACACACAACACTTTTGAGAGTGAAGGTACATTATAATCAAATAATACTGATTATAGTTAAGTCACAAAAATACTGAAAGTACCGCCAGGCACACAAAAATTACGTCATAAACAAACTAAAACAAACCATAGAAACAATCGTGTTATATAAATGAGTCAAAGGAACTAATCATAAAATTGCCCTCGGAGCCAGCATTAGTTGGACCACACCAAAAATTTCCTCGGTTCGCCTATTTAAGTAAAACCTCTATATACACTCTATGGTAGCATATAGTAGTTTGCTGGTCTGTCTGTCTGGACCTGTCATTATATTTTAAAATAGAACACTTTCTATCACGAAAGCGACGTTGAAAAAAATTGAGGAAGCGCTGGAAACTCGACAAGTTCAGATAGAGGTGTCGCCTATTTCCGTTCCAGGGGAGATAAATCCAAGCGGGTCCGGGATATCGACGCCCGTGTCGACGGGACGTTCATTATCCGTCATCATATCTCCAGATGTAACGCGATCCAGATGTAAGCCGGATCTAATTTAACAGCGAACTGCCTGAGCTAGATTCGATCTAGGCCTAGGTCGAAGATAATGATCCTAATTGACACTATTGTCAGAACATTAACATAATACTTATGCAAGGTACATGTTTCAATTAATATTATGACCGTGTTGTCTGGCTGATTGAAAGTTAGCTCGAATCGTTAGTCGATAACATATAGGTTGAGTATTTCTTTAAGTTTTTTAGTTTGAATAATAAGTAAAATAAGTCTCTCATTTAGAAGGTTTCGACAATTTCTTTTATTTATTGATATATTATTACTAGTTGTTATTAACTAACTTACAACCTACAACGACTGGCAATTGGGTACCTATCTAGGGAGACCTATTGACCTTTTCTTAATCTCCAATAAAATGAAAGTTAGTAGAACTTTTAGGTGTTGTATCTTAGTTAAGTCTTGGCCACGAGTTGCAGCACTTTACATGGATATTTACTTGGAAATATAGTCTTGCATCATATCTTGTTGCGAATCTCTGAATTTGGCTGAATCATGACAGTTGGAATGTGAAGGTCTCGATGTAAATATCTATTCCTGTAGTATCTGGATATATCTACAATATTTCTCAGGGCTTTATTCTAAAATACTATTATTGACATTACTTCCCGCAGAACATCTCCATAATATATTCTGTAGGTCCATACAGGTTTTAGAATCTGCTTATATAGCAGTAACTTATTATGTACGGATAATTTAGATTTTCTTCAAATAATCAATAAATTTGTTTGTATTTTAACAGGAATTATTTTCTCTTCATTTTGATATGCTTTTTTCAATCAAGTTTTGCGTCAAAATTCATCTCAAGTACTTAATATTGTTAATGAATGGGATAATAGTATATTTAATATTTATTAGTATATAAACAGTTTGGTTGTAGCTGAATTCAATATGAATTGATTTACTCTCGTTAGCTTTTATTCTCTTTAAAGTATCATAGTGTCATCATCAAATGTCGCCATAGTAACATTTTCTATTTGTGGCATGTCACATATAGAAAGTAGGTCAAAAAGAATCCAAAACACTGCCTTGCGGTACACCTACTTTTGTTTTATAAGTTTTATATAGATACTTTTCAGATTCACAGTTTTCTCTAAAACACTTGTATTGAATTATGTTTATATTGAAATCACTACTGACTGTTTTTATACATTTCATATATTTGATCTCTGATAAAGCTAACATAACGCTGATCTTGATTTGTCACTCCCTTCGTATAAGGACGTCTCTTTTCGGTAGATCCAATATAATATTTCTCATTTTTTGAGATATTTCAGTAACCGTGTGCATACTAATATTCAACGCAGCTGCAACACGCTAAAAATATTTTTAATAAAAACCGCAGGGAGTTAATATTAATAAACAGTAAAAATGCTTAACTCTCTAATGAATTCTATATCTCGTTGCTGTTCATAGTAACTCATTAGAGACGCAATCTGTTCTGAGTAACAATTACAATGTATCGAAACAAGCGTCAAAATAACGTTTGCCGGCTTATAACTTGTAGTTATTATAATTAATATTTTAAAAAATATTGCAAACGTTTGACCACCGGACGACTTTTGCAGGCTGATTTGATGAGATATTCAAATGTATCAGACAGCATTCTGTTTTTAAATAGAACAAAATGAGAAGGAAAATATTATTTGGTTCTAAAACGAGTTTACAATTTGCGGAAGGCAATACACTAAACATATTGATGACGTGAGTTCACTGTTATTTTGAATAGACTATAACAGGTTAATTGAAAAGTCCCCGACCTGACACATAGATGGCGCTGCTAGAATTAATTCTATATGTTTTTTTAGTTAGCCCTAACCCTCAAAACATGCATGTATAAATTTGACAGTTGTCGGATCATTAGTTTGTAAATTATAGCATTTTGAGTGAAGACATTTTTGAAAAAAATGGATAAAAAAGAATTTCGAGTGTTGATAAAATATTGTTTTTTGAAGGAATAAAAATACAGTTGAAGCAAAAACTTAGCCTGATGCCGAGTTTCCGAACAGTGCACCAGGAAAATCAACCATCAAGGATTGGTATGCTAAGTTTAGACGTGGAGAAATGAGCACCGAAGACGGTGAACACAGTGGACGCCCAAAAGTGGTTGTTACCGACGAAAACATTTAAAAATCCACAAAATGATTTAGAATAGCCGTAAATTGAAATTGAATGAAATAGCAGGCACTCTAAAGATATCAACTGAACGTGTACATCATATCATTCACGAATATTTGGGTATGAGAAAGCTCTGTGCAAAGTGGGTGTCGCGCGAGCTCACTTTTGACCAAAAACAACGACGAGTTGATGATTCGGAGCAGTGTTTGATATGTGACAATGTTGGTGTTTTGGGATTGTAACTACAAAATAGGAAAAAGTTTGTGAAAATGAAAAAAAATATCAATAAATTCATAATAATCATCAAAATTTTAAAAAATGTTCAGACTGCATACAAGCACCTAATAGCAAATCACACGGTAAATATTTACAAAATCCAGCAGCATAAAACGACAAGGTCCTCATTGATAGCACTTCCGGTCGAATCTCTTCCGGCCGAGTTTCATTCAAAGCAGCTTCCTACGAAATATGACACCGTTAACATAAATCGTCGATAATTTTACGATTCAATGTCAGTGGGGCCGGCACGCATTGGCGATCCACTGGGTCCGACGGGAAAGGCCGAGGCCAGATATAGCCGTTCGATCACCTGGAAATAATCGCATCACATGCCGAAGTGCATACGCGTCATGGCCCTTTAGGTCAGTCCTTTGGGCGCCGCTAATTTTTTGTCCTGAAAACTTCCGCGCCGCCCAAAGAAAGTCCGATCACGATCGTAACGCTTGTTTCTTGCTCTAGCTGCTAATTAAACCCGAAAATTAACTTTACTCCGAAATAGTATCGATGAATTCATCATCGTCAATCCATACCCGTCATCGGTTTAAAACCGAACATGCGTATTATGGCCTATCCGAAATAACGGCGAAGTCACGTCATCGTGATGTCGAACGTGTTGCCTATAGCAATTTGTAAATTCGTTTCAAATTGATAAAGTGCTCTTACTACCCATTTTACAATAATGTTATCAGGGCAAAAGATATATGACCTATCCAAAGTAGCAGTGAACTCACGTTATATTAATTTATGACGTCAAAACGGTGCAATGTTGCCGCATTTAACTTTGATTTAGGTTATTTTAGCTTTGATATATAAGAACATTCTAATATAAATAAAATAATAAAAGGAAAATGTTATAAAATATAATTTATTTTAACATTAGTACATTTAATGCATATATTATCGAATGACTTAAACTCCAATATGATTTTCTGCTGTTATTTGATATTAATTATATACTTACCTTTAGTTCTTTCCACCCTCATCACCCTGTTTTGGTATTGTCAACATTAAATCATAATCGCACATCCAAAAAGTTTCATTCATTCACAGTCACATTTTCAGCCACTATTAGTCAATTACTAAGCTGTTCATATATCTGAAATGAATTATTTAAAAAATGTTATAATTTACAAAACCTAATCAATTTTTATTCTTTTATCTTTTTTCATTAACTTTTGTTTTCTTTACACTCTTTTTAATAGCGTCTTACCAATGGTGACCTAGTATTTTATTTTAAAATACATATATATGTACACAAATTGAAGTAACAAGTCTCCATTAATTTTATTATATGCTATTAAAAATTGAATGCTACGTGAAGCTTATGGTAACTATGCTCCATCAATTTCAACAAGTGAATTATAATTCGTTTCGAGTTTCGACACTTTAAAAGTTCATTAGATTGAGTGAAAAATTGAAAAAATTGAAATAAAAGTGGTGATTTAGACAGAAAAGAAATTTGAAGGCAAAGATTTGAAGATATTACTCGATGATGGTGATCATCTTCTTATCTACGACCCTCTAGTGATTCAGACGTACAAAACATGGTTACAGGAGTTCAATTTGTTCAATTCACGTCAGTATACAGTGTATACTGTAATAATTTTAATCGATTCTACAGTTTATTTTGAATTACTTAAATATGAAGTCAAAATTAAGAAGTTTAGTTAAAGTAAAAATGTTAACACAGATAAAATAGTCAATATACAAGAAAAAGCATTAACTAATTAGTTGTAATTAACACAGCGTAATAAAAACTCACAAACACGTTCAAAATGACACTACAGTATCTGAAAATGTTACCATAGCAACGACCATTATTGCAGCGGTTACCATGGTAATGTCGCTCTGACAGATAAACGTCAGATGAATTTTTATATATTAATTTTTTTTAACTCCTTTTTCTATAGTATTATATTCAAATATCCTATATATATCCAGACCTTAACTGTTTAAATCTATTTTATACCAGCTTCTTGGAAATTTCTTATATACTTATATATCGTTAAGCTATCCCACCAGCAATTCCCCACGCATATAAATCAAATCTCCTTGAAAGTGCCAACTATGTCCACGCCCGGACCCCTTTCGACCCCTCGAACCCCGTCCTGTTGCGAATTAATGTTTAATGCGTCGAAATTAGCGAGTTTATTTGCAGTTTCTGGATTAGGGGATGCGACTGTTCGCCCTCGTTGTCATCAATCATCCCGACGGGGGCTAGTTGGACATGATCGTTTCGACAGACAAACAATAGAACGTCTCGAAGATGGATTTTCGATCGGCCACGGATCGTTGCCTTTTCCGGTGTCATTGGATCGAAAAAAACAAGAGTTTATAATGAAATCCGCATTTGTTTTAATCGCTGCTATCTCGTAAATACAAAAAATCAAATAATTTCGATGCTATTTCTTAGAAAATTAGATAGAATGTTTTGGTGTTTCTCAAATTTCCTGTTTTTAATCATTCCATGGTTCTTAAACATATATTCTATTCAAAATAACAATGAATTTATGTCATCATGATGTCGTCGTCATCATCATGTATTGTCTATCGCAATGTGTAAATTCGTTTTAATATCAGACAATACTTTCGCTCACATTTTATTCTAGTTAAAAAAAGATACAATGCGGTCATAATGAATAACAGCAAATGTTGTTCTGGCGCTTTAGGATTTTGTAAAACACAAAATTAAAGCGGCAACATTGTAAGGTTTTGACGTCATAAATTTAAATGACGTGAGTTGACTGTTTTATTGAACGGATTATACATTCGGTTTGTTCAAAAAGTCATTGATTACGAACTCATACAAGTCATTATTTACATTGGTAAACTATCTATGCGTCTACAGTGGAACTATAGTCCACCCAACAGAACAGGTAATGCACGTCATCAAAATTTCGTCAATCCGTCAGCATGTCGCAATGTTGCCGTATTAACTTAGAATTTTGGTTGACAACATATGCCGGTTTATAACCTCTAATTATTATCACCATTATATTGAAGAATTTGTCGACCGGTACTAACACAAATCGAATATTACTAATTCGGTTACATCTTCCAACGTATCACATAACATTCCGTCGCATTTTGACATGGTGAGGGATTGTTTTTTTGGTCAAAGATCTCCAGCGCCACCTTCTTTGCCAGCCTGTTCAATTTTGACTTCATTTTATCATTCGTGGCAGTATGTAGTACTTTACTGTATTAACCTTCCTCCTCTTGTTCCCAATTACTCTTCTCAAAGTCTTCCAATACCTGCAACATCGATGGCATCAAAAGAACCCCTTTATGCTTCCAAATCACCCATGTTATTATTTTTCTGGTTGAAATTGTGATTTCGGCTGCTATGGTGTGTTTGGAAGTTTCTAACGGTTCAACGATCTTTATATTTCACATCTAAAGACAACAATTAACTAGGCAACATTGCGACTTGGTTTACTTTTTTGTAAATATTGGCATCACTGACTGTTTTATTCATTCACAGCGAAGTTTAATTGAAATAGTCAGTGTTCAGATCAGTTGAGAATTATAAAGTAAATCAGAAGTTACTAATTCAAAAAAAGGCCCCAAAAGCAGTTGCCTAAAGGGCTATCGTAGGTGTTCTTTAATATAGACAAGTAGAAAACATGATCAAATAAAAATCACGCCCAAAAAAAACTGAGAATTCTGCAATGACAAAATAATTATTTTACTAGAAAAAGTGACAAAAAGTCAATGAATCACGACGTAAGATATATAATTGATTAGTTTTTAGAGCTGTAGACTACTCGACACAATTTCCTATTACAAATACCATTTTGTCATCTTCGTTATTACTTGTACAATATCTGCTACATATTTTCTGCAGTAAGCAATGAGCGCTTTTTCATGTGTATATATTGATTCTTCTATACTTTTTGCTGGGTAGATCTGGATCTAGGGATATAACAATCGATCTGTTCCATTCGTGGGAACATTTGACAATGATATCATTTATGAGTTTATGACTACAATTTTAACTCAGCCTCGTACTCACTGATAACCGTAGGAGCTAAATTACACCAACAGTCTCATCCAAAAAAAATCCATATATAATCCATCCAATAAAACAGACAATGCACGTCATCAACACCGTCGAACGTATTCCCACATTCAGTTTACAAAAACTAAATACCTTTTAAACTCAAAGTATTTTTCTTTCTCATTTTAAATTCATTTTCTAATTAGCACTACTCTAGTTAAAAACAGACCGAATGAAGTCTGATACGTACGAACATGTAACTAAATTGGTCTATAAAATTTGATTTGTATTGGTACCGGTAGACACCGTTGTCATATGTTAATGAAAATATAATAAAACAACTCTAACCTACAAATTAGTGTGGCTGTTTAATTAACTGTAGTTTAAGTCAAGTACTACAGTGTTTAAATAAATTATATTTGATCACGTTATTTCTGTTTCGTTATTTTAATTGCATTAGTATTTTGATGTCAAAATAAACGAAAACTTAAATTTGATGCGGCAATGTTGCATTATACATTTTGGTAACGTGCATTGGCTGTTTTATTGGAAGTACTTATAACTTGAGATCGCATAGCTAAATACAGTTACTTAAATGAAAACTAAACAATTCGCAAAGAGAAGTATTTATCACTTTATATAAGTATGTTATTTATTCTAGGAAACTGCAAAAACAAAAAGAAAAAATCTGCAAAACCATCTACCAAGGCATCCTCTCGCTCACGGAATGTTCAGACTCTTTCAATTTCACCACCTTCGACAGCGAAGCCCTCAACATTTTCGGCACAGATATAGACTGGAGCCGAAGTAACAGTACGTCTTTCCCATATTTAGTATTATCTCCAAAAACTGTATCCGCTTTAAGGGACGGGAGAGAATGTCAGCGCTATAGCTTCCACGGAGCCTTCCCTATCGCCTGTACTAGCACCCTTTAATTTATGGCAAACGATTTTAATCGCCATCAGTTTAGGAATATGTATTATATTAACGGTATCTGGAAATATTTTGGTACTACTCGCTTTTATTGTGGATAGAAATATAAGACAACCCAGTAATTATTTCATAGCCTCTCTAGCAGCGACAGACATGCTGATTGGTACGTATTATATGAGTAATAATGATTTTGATTTTTAATAATTCTATATTTGTTCCGATATAAAATCTGTGGCGTTTTTTCGGGTAACCAAAGAACAAAAATGTATTACACAAAGAGACGGCTCTAGAAAATCATATAAAACAATTTCACTCTTAAACTTAAACAATTACCCTCCCAAAAAAACAATCCAAACATTGTGGGATAAAAGAAGGATATTGCGTTAAAACCA
Source organism: Rhynchophorus ferrugineus (assembly GCF_030347505.1). Classification (NCBI taxonomy): domain Eukaryota; kingdom Metazoa; phylum Arthropoda; class Insecta; order Coleoptera; family Curculionidae; genus Rhynchophorus; species Rhynchophorus ferrugineus. The sequence continues at coordinate 2,765,683 of NW_027472583.1, read as the reverse complement.
TTTTTACACTAAGAAAACTAGATGAATTTTACTAAAAAACGTCACGAATTTTTTCTGAGATCCTATATATTAAAAATATATCACACTGTAGCTATAATTATATAATTATTGAACTAAAGTATGACCTAAAATGTATCTTTAAAATCTAGATATAACATAAAAAATGTTAAACGTTTTTGTTCGAATATTTGTTATGAAATGCTACATACTCATCCAACGTCATGTATGATTTTTTAGGCACTGTATCAATGCCATTTTTTGCTGTATATGTTCTGATGGGGTACTGGGATTTAGGTCCGTTGTTATGTGACCTCTGGCTTTCAGTCGATTATACAGTGTGCCTTGTGTCTCAATACACAGTGCTACTAATAACCATAGATCGATTTTGCTCAGTAAAAATTGCTGCAAAATATAGAAGGTAACACATTTTTTTTACTTTATACTTATACTTACTATTTGTACAGATTCGAATCATTAAACTTTTAAGTGTTTAAGTGATTTACAGATTCTACAGCCTTATTTCATATAAAAAAAAGGAAACTGAATCGTGGAAATTGTTAATTGTTTTTCTTAACAATATCTCAAGTAACACCATCAACCCATAGTATAACTTAAATAAGGAATATTCTTCACAAACTTAGTGCAGATCTGTTATTTTCCTATCGCTCTGAAGTATGTGAAAGCCATTTCGGCAATTATTCGGCTAAATAATTGTCTATGGCTATAGATTTGTTCTTCACTTATGTAATAGTTCTTGTGCATTAATCGAATAACTTCTTTTTTAAAACAATCTCCAACAGGAAAACTCTTATTTTGAAAGAATGTTTACCTTAAACATCCTATTTGGAAAATTTAAACTTTACAGATATCAGAGTGCAAAATAAACACATTGAATAAATATATTTTCAGTTCATTGTTATCTTAAACCCTGTTGTTCTGGAAGGAAGGTCTCAAATATACTTGTTCGGTACTTTGATACCTCAAGTTCCATCCGTTCAGGAAGACAAAAATATTTCTGCTACAAATATGATTTTAAGCTGTAAAAAATCTGTAAAAATTAAGCCATACAGCAGATAGCTCGATAAAAAATACAATTTTTAATTGAATATCGGAATAGATCAATACAATAGTATTAAACGTTTTAGTTGGAGGACTAAACAACGGGTAGTTCTCATGGTAGGCATTACATGGGTGATACCAGCCCTACTATTCTTCATAAGTATCTTCGGCTGGGAGCATTTCGTCGGTTACAGGGACCTGCTGCCTGGTGAATGCGCAGTTCAATTCTTGAAGGAGCCTATATTCAATACCGCACTAATCATAACGTATTACTGGACGACATTAATAGTACTTTTTATATTATACGGAGGTAAAATAGTTTGTAAGAGTATATACGAACAATATTTAAAAAAATAACTTTTAGGAATATATAAGACAGCGTATAACATGCAAAAGAAGAGTGAAGCAAAGCAGAGAAAAATGCAGTCGATGGTAGCCCTTAGTGCTGGAGCAATGTCAGGTAAAATACTTTATTCAGGATTAATCTTTTTTTTTATTCCTGATACTAACATGTCAATTGATCGGCGGCCTCAGTTTCGGCGATAACCTCTTCATTCAACGAACATTTCTTCCCAGCGAGCATTCTTTTCAGATCTGAGAACAGGAAATATTCGCTAGGAGGCGTCAGATCTGGAGAATACGATGGATTGGGAAGCAATTCGAAGCCCAATTAATGAATTTTTCCCATAGTTTTCATTGACTTGTGACACGGTGCATTATCTTGGTGAAGCAGCACTTTCTTTTTCTTCAAATGCGGTCGTTTTAGGCGATTTCGTCCTTCAAACGTCTTTCAGTCAATGAAAATTATTCTATGCTCATCCCAAAATACAGACGCCATAACCTTTCCAGCCGACTGTTGCGTTTTCCCACGCTTTGGAGCGGGTTCATCGTGTGCAGTCCACTCGGATGACTGTCAATTGGACTTCGAAGTGAAATGATGAAACCATGTTGCACCCATTGTCAAAACTGAGGTCGCGCGGCACCCACTTTGCACGGAGCTTTCTCATACCTAAATATTCGTGAATGATATGATGCACACGTTCATTTTCAATTTACGGTCATTCAAAATCATTTTGTGGATTTTTTTAATGTTTTCGTCGGTTACAACCTCTTTTGAGCGTCCACTGCGATCATCGTCTTCGGTGCTCATTTCACCACGTCTAAACTTAGCATACCAATCCTTGATGGTTGATTTTCCTAGAGCAGTGTCCGGAAACTCGGCATCAAGCCAATTTTTTGCTTCAACTGTATTATTTCCCATCAAAAAGCAATATTTTATCTCACGCGAAATTATTTTTTATCCATTTTTTTCACAATAACAAAAGTTGCTTCACTCAAAATGCTATAATTCACAAACTAATGGTCCGACAGCAGTCAAATTTATATACGCATCTTTTAAATGAGGCTAACTAAAAACATATTGATTTAATTCAAGTATCGCCATCTATGTGTCAGGCCGGGGACTTTTCAATTGATCTGTTAGTTAATTAATCATGTTCTCCATATTTTCAATTAAGAGTAGAACTTTATATATTAAAATTAGTATTAATTATATAGTAGAATTTTCTATAGCTATCATCTCAAACATTAGCTAAAAATATCACTTAAGGTCATCATCATTGAGTCACACTTTTATTAGTTAAATTAAACAAGCGAATAAAACATTAATTACGATAATATTAACAAAGGAATGGCCGGAAGAGCTGCAGGCATAGGACTATCAAACAGCAAGACTCCTCCTGAAAATCAACCACCCGACAGTGGGCTGAACAGCAGTCAAAAATCAAAAGAAGCGATCCAAGAAAGAAATGACAATAATTTTTTAGAAGGTAATAACCTGCTATAACAATAGTCTAAACTAAAATGTAGTTGAAATAACGTGCTATACACACACACATACAAACCATTTCAGGAAAAGAAATACAGACTGCCGCAGAAGGACTAAAAGTTCGCGAAAGTTATACAGCGGGTGGTTCAAGAGACTCAAACTCCAGTCAGAAAACCACAAGTAAAACCAGTTCGACGACAAACACTACCACTACCACAATAGCAGCCATGGAAAGAAACATCAATATAGTGACAAATAAAGTAAGTTAATTTAAATATAAATTGCTCTATATACATCAACTAGTATTTTGTTACATTGATGTTCAATCAATGTTAAGTGGTTAATTACAGTAAGTGCTAGTCCCACATCATGAATGAGTCATACACCATTTTAAACTTCAAACATAAATATTAACCTTTTTAATTTTCCACTACTGTTTTCCCAATGTAAGGCTTATATAGTCTATTCAAAACAATAGTGACACGCTGTGTTTAAAAGCCGATTTTCAAACTACTGCAAAAACAAACTATGGCTCATTTTTCCATGGCAGTCACCCTTGAGCTTAGAGGAAAACACTAATTCTGTACAAGGAATAAAAGCATTCCTGTTTCCAGCATGAAGAACTAAATGTCTGCAATGAATTATTAATAAATGTTACCTTTTTCCAACTTTCAACTTTTATTATCTTTACACTATATTTATTATCATCTTGCCATGAGCGACCCAAAGTACCATTCTGAAATATCTGTCTCTATTTTTGAAAACTTTGTGGTGGATAAGCTTTGGTGACAGATCAATGAACAGTCCTTAATTTCTATTTATTAATAACACTGTGTGACGATTTATTTTTGTTATATAACGTTAAATAAAACGGCTTTTTGTAACACGTGTCATTTTAAAGTTATGATACATTAAAATACTATAAATAATAACAGTATGAAGAATTGACATCATATTTATTTATTTATGTTGTTAATTTAAAAAAATAGTAATATATATTTACAAATAGACAACGAAGTCAGTTCTTTCTGACCAATCTTTAACTTTAGAGTGATTTCTGATATCTCTACTGTCCCACAAACAGACAAAACAACAATGTTTCGTAAAACCTCCCTGAAAGTCTACCATCCAGTCTAGTCCAAGCAATATAGCAACAAATTCTAAATCAGCACAAACTTTGTATTGTACCAGTTGTATTCTTTGTGTTTGATTACGTCTAAAATTATTTTCATGTTTTCATACATTTCTTTTTTAAATCGCTGAATATGTAATAAATATGGAAGGGAATCGGCTACCATTGTGCAGTAACATAGCTTTCAAGCGTAAATAGTATTCGAGCTATTACTAAGGAACAGGACGAGTACCGTATTATTTATATATCCTTGTATATTTGATATATTTTTATGTATGTGATGTTATTATAAATTGTGAAAAAGATATAATACTAGTTGCATCACTTTTTGGAACCCTGTGCAAAATATTGCAGCATTTTTCTGATGATAAATTCACTTATTTACGTACTAGCGACCCGCCTCGGCTTCGCACGGGTGCAATGCTGATACTAAATTAAATACACTACAGAAAAAATATGAACGTTGTATATAAAAACATAGCGGCCCGCTCCGACTTTGCACGGGCATAAAATATATATGCCTATGTCACTCAATGAAAACATGATTAAAATCGATCCAGTATTTTTGGTTCATTCATTACTGCCCTTGGCCTGCACGCATTAAATTTGGAGTAAAACAATTCCTCTTCCCCTATACTTACTATGAAGATTTCCTGCTATCTTTGGAATATCTAAATTCATACAATTTTTATTACATTACACATTTTTAAACGCAAATTTTAAATTTGTAATATCTCCGAAAATATTTGTTTAATTTACATGCTGTAAGGAACCATATTGATCTATATTAATTGCACACTGTATTTAAGGTACTTAATTCGATAAGGATTAATGCCGTATTGCTTAAAATAGCTTCGTAAATAAGCCATTTTCTCACGTAAAAAGTAAACAATAAAAATGGTTAATGTGGGTTATCCCTAAAAGATAAACATATACCATCGCGGACTTTTTTGTAGACCTTTTTATGGTGTACAATACTGTAGTACATTAATTTGATCTAACTCGTAGGGTTAGGCAGCGTTTTTGCTAATTGCTAAATAAGCCTAAAAAAATAGGTTAATTTACGACATCACGTTAGAAACCTCTAAAATTAGCAATGTTGCCTTAGTATATTATACATGTATTATACATATAAACCTTCCTCTTGAATCACTCTATCTATTGAAAAAAACCGCATCAAAATCCGTTGCGTAGTTTTAAAGATTTAAACGCACATAGGGATATAGGGACAGAAAAGGCGACTTTGTTTTATACTATGTAGTGATACACTCTTATCTAACGTTCGAAACTTGACGAAGGACTGAACAAAAATTACAAATTTACAGAAACATTGAGCCATATACTTGATATATATCAACTTCATTAATGTTATATGATCAAAAGATCAAAGAAAGTTAAAAACGCAACCGTTTCCTATACATTCAGGGTCACATTCAAGAAATGGAAAACATGGAACGTAGTTCCAGTCCAGCCTTTGACAGCGATGACGACAGTATCGCCAACGGCCAGAAAGACAATACAAGAAGTAGTATGCCTGGGAAAGGTCTACAGAAAGAGGACAAGAACAAGAGTCATAGGAAAAGCATTGTCGATATTGGTAAGAACTTATCTTTTGGATGTTTTTTTTTCTGTCATAATGATTTATATTATTTAGTTCTTCAAACAAGCTCGATGCAAATATTCGGAAGCTCGCCTCAAAGACTGAACGGTAACATCAATAAACAGGAAATTATCAAAAAAAATCTACAGACCGGCAAACCGAAGCCCAAACCTCTAACGCCAGAAAAATCTACCGAAGACAGTCCCAAACCACCCGCCCAACACCATCTGGTAAGACCGAACAAGCTCCCCCAGTTAATCACGTCATACAGTAGCATAGAAATCGGTGTACAGCCCCCCGTAGACTCACAAAAACCCCCCTGTAAAAAGAACTATAGCACCTATGACCTCTTGGGTGGTCTAGATACATCCGACTTGCGATTTATGGATGAGAGTAGCGTAGTTGTACCCTCCCCAGTACTCGAGAGACCGCCTAGCCCGAATGACGTAGTTAATGACCGTGATGCCATCAACCCGAACGTTGCTAGAGAGAACAATTGCACCCAAAACGCATATCAGGAACCTAAAAGTACCCAGTGTAATTGTAACGTCCCCGTTCCACCCCCCGAAAACGCTAACAATCTCGAGTCAAACGAGAGAGCCACGTTTCAGACGGTGGAAGGATACAGTAACAGTATAAGGATCCAAACGGAAGTGACGCTAAGTTCGAATCGTCCCATAACGTCGTTGGTGGGTAAAAAACCATCCAAAAACTCGTATCGCGAAGCGGCCAGCACTAAGAGTTCCTTCCGCGACACCAACAGCGGGCCCAGCTCGCCGTGCGAGGCCATATCGGCCATCTCACAAACAGGTAATGACGCGGGATCGAGAAACGCCACCGATAAAAACACCATTTTTGATAAAGCAGATACAGATCCGACCACGGATACTGCTACCAAGAGGGTGTTCGTCAAATCGCTGGGGAAAAAGTTCAAGGTAAAGAAGAAACACCTGGCTGGTCCCCTGGGCGCGTTCGGTAGCCGGCAGAAGTCAAAGAGCGAGAACAGAGCCCGAAAAGCGCTGAGAACCATCTCGTTTATACTGGGCGCTTTCGTGGTATGCTGGACGCCCTATCACATATTCGCTCTGGTTGAGGGATTCTGTACGACGCCGCCGTGTATCAACTCGCACTTATATATGTTCTCTTACTTCCTCTGTTACGCCAACAGTCCTCTGAATCCTTTCTGTTATGCGCTAGCCAATCAGCAGTTTAAGAAAACGTTTACCAGGATTTTGAAAGGGGACTTGCACTTAACCTAAAAGCAAATTAAGAATGATAGACACAATTTTCGGGAGGACAAACGACTGATTATCACTGATAAGTTGTTCGAAATCAATGTTGCTGCAAAGGGATTATATAATATGCATATTTCATACAAACTCTCATTTTACTTCATAAATTTTACCTTATAATCATTTTACTATATAATACCTTATTGCTTAAAAAATATTGATTTCCGACTCAAAAATATAGAGGACAAAATGAAGATACGATTGTCTATAGAATATTAAGCATATCACTGTATTAATTCTCGAGAATCCTGATAACAATGAGGGATGTGATAGTTTTAAAGTCTCCGTATATTTTTCCAACTAAGATGGGAACAACTAGGGAGCGCAGTATAGAATTAAAATCACAAGTACGAGCCCTCGCGAGATCTCAGGTATTTTTTCAAAAAAATTATGTTTATTGTCCACTCAAAAATAAAAAATTCGATAAAAACTATGCTTAGCCAACTATTATTATGAGTACCCAGCCATACATATGAATTAATCAGCTTTATGGTACGTTCTGCAGTTACTAAGTCAATAATCTCGTCAGTTTATTTTCTGGAGTAAGGTTTTTAATATAAGATCGAGATCTCGCGAAATCTTTCAATGCTACATTCCCTAGAAACAACTGAAATAAAATTTATTGCTTAATACTGACCACTGAATAACTTATATTGCTGGATAGAAACGTAAACGGCAATAATAGTAGACGCTTTACTGAATGATTTCACCAGATAAACATGTAGATTTTTTTTAAATAAAGTATACCCAATTAATACGTGTACATTCTCTATTGTGATGTAAAGTGTGGTTTTTTGCAACACCAATACGTTTGCAAAACGCCCAAAAAAAATGTGGTTATTCAAAAAAGACAATAATATTTTTAGGAAATATTTCCGAATTATAAAAAATATCATCGGTATACTGGGTGCTTCATAGAAGCATTTTTTCTATAAAGCAACTAAAACAATATCGTAGCAATATTATGAAGCACTTTGTATATAAATAGGAAATTAATTCAAACAATAGCGAATAAAAAGAAGATAATAACTATTTGTACTATGTATAAATAATATTTTATTTATACTGATATTAAAATTTTATGAAATAATTATATAAAAGAATAGAAGGGGTAGCTCTAGATTATTAATGTTAAAAAAAATGTTGGATATAATCGTAAACGTTATGTATAAAAAGATTATAGAAAATGTAAAAGGCAAATTTGTCAATATATAGTATAGTGGAATAAAAGATCTTTGAGGGTGTTACATCACTGAGCCCTATGTAGCACTCGAAACGATGCTTTTAATGTGGAAATACATCTGGTTTATGTATGTGGTGTTTTTGTACCTCAGTTACCATTCCTTAATATCACATTTTAGATGCTGGACATTATTTTATCGACTAGTCAGCTCCGATTGGTAAGTACACACTGAACAAACAAAACGGTTAGAAAAATATTTTATTGTAATACTATTTTTCAAACTCCACCTTAATTATTAATGAATTTTTTTTTGGCTAAACTCTGTCATCATATCAGTTCACTGAGTTCTATTGTTAGAGACAAATACTTAACAAAAACCGATCATGCACATGCTTTATAGTGCTGCAAGTAAAACAAAGCTAACAACACAGTCCAAAAGTGCTGGAGCTATGACAGAACGATACACATTTATTTTTATTTTTGATTTTAATTACCTGGTTTTTCTTTTCATTATAGGCAGTTAATTTTATTTTATGCACTCAAATTATATGAAGCATTGAATTTTAAATACTTATCATTTTCTTCATTAACCTTAACCAAAAAATGTCAAATAATAATGGGTCAATTAATCCACGAAACTAAAAATTTCATATAATGAATTAAGTTCACAAGAGTATCAAAAAAAGGAAAATGAAACCTATGTGAGCCAGGCTATATATGGGAATTCACTCTAGCCAATAGATGAATATAATGTTAAATTAAGACTAACAAATTTTATTTTAAAAAATAATGTTAACTTTGAAAGTTGACTTGATTGACATCATATAATCTAGATTAATATTATAAATTAAGATAACTACAAAAAATTTGTTAAAACAAGTGATTAAATAAATAATGATGGATTATAATCAACCTTTACAACCTCCCCCCCCCCAAAATTTTTTTTTAAAACGTCAATAGAATAAATCTCAATAAAATCTACACATCCTACTAGTTAATATTTAGCAAGCACTCAAAAATTACTATAGAAATGTTATATGGTAAAAACCTACAATAACATTCAGTGGATAATCCAAAAAAAGCAATGAAAATCACGACTGTAAAAAAAAATAAACAAATATAAAAAAAACGAATTTTGAAACTTTATCTTTATTTCACTATCTGCTGTTCAAACACCTTACTACAACAAAAAGTAAAGATGATCGTTTGAATTAACAAATATCAATAAATTCAATATAAACAATAAGAGAATGTAAGAAGAACAAATTCAAGAACATTGAGAACAAAACGGTTAAGTTAAATTAACAATTCAATATTAATTATATATTAGTATGCAACATAAAAATTATATCAATATAATACACATTGTTATTTCACGGGGGGTTATCTTCAAGAATACGAATAATTTGATGGAATAATGGTAATATTTGATGTACAAAGCTTATATAAATTGTTTCAATTTTGTTTGAAATAGGGAAAAAAAATTCCGATACAAGAATTACACTTATTTGAAACGAACTTTCAATATGTATACTGTTGTTTCACAAGAACAATTTTCAGAACATTGAGAACAAAACGGTTAAGTTAACTTAACAATTCAATATTAATAATAATTCGGTATGCAACATTTGATGTACAAAGCTTATAAATTGTGTCTGAAATAGGGAAAAACATTGCCGATACAAAAATTGAGACATATTTTATGCTTATTTTAAATAAATTTTTAATATACTGTGTTTTGCATTCAATATAAATAATAACAGAATGTAAGAACAAATTTAAACAATTCAATATTAATTATATGAGTATGCAACACAAAAATTATATCAATACTATACACATTAATTGTTATTCCCTGGGAGTTATGTTCAAGTATATGAATAATTTGATGGGATAATAGGATAATAATAATCAAATATGATGTACAAGGCTGTAAATTGAAAATAATAATAATGTAAATTTTTTAAATTTTGAATGGAATAGGGGGAAAATTTTCCAATACAAAAATTGAAAAATATTTTACTTATTTGAGATAAATTTTTAATATATATACTGTTGCTTGCATTCATTATAAACAATTAAAGAATGTAGGAACAACAAATTTCAGAACATTGAGAACAAAACGGTTAAATTAACTTAACAATTCAATATTAATAATATATCAGTATGCGTTATATTAAGAATTTGATGAAATAGTGGCAATATTTGATATACAAAGCTTATAAATCGTTTAAATTGTGTTTGAAATGGGGAAAACCATTATCGATACAAAAATTGAGATATATTTTGTGCATATTTCAGATAAATTTTCAATATATATACTGTTTTTTGCATTCAATATATATAATAACAGAATGTAAGAAGAACAAATTTAAACAATTCAATATTAATTGTACGAGTATGCAACATAAAAATTATATCAACACAATACACATTGTTATTTCGGGGGGGTTATCTTCAAAGTATACGAATAATTTGATGGAATAATGGTAATATTTGATGTACAAAGCTTATATAAATTGTTTCAATTTTGTTTGAAATAGGGGAAAAAATTGCATTCAATATAAACAATAAAGAAATTGTAGGAAGAACAATTTTCAGAACATTGAGAACAAAACGGTTAAGTTAACTTAACAATTCAATATTAATAATAATTCGGTATGCAACATAAAAATTATATCAATACAATATACATTAATTGTTATTCCCTGGGAGTTATGTTAAAAATTTGATGAAATAGTGGCAACATGTACATCAAAGCTTATAAATTGTTTAAATTGTGTCTGAAATAGGGAAAAACATTGCCGATACAAAAATTGAGACATATTTTATGCTTACTTCAATAAATTTTCAATATATATACTGTTTCTTGCATTCAATATAAATAATAACAGAATGTAAGAAGAACAGAATTTAAACAATTCAATAATAATTGTATGAGTATGCAACATAAAAATTATATCAATAACAAACAATCATTAATTGTTATTCCCTGGGAGTTATGTTCAAGTATATGAATAATTTGATGGGATAATGGTAATATTTGATGTACAAAGCTTAAAAATTGTTTAAATTTTGAATGGAATAGGGGGAAAAATGTCCAACACAAAAATTGAAAAATATTTTACTTATTTGAGATAAATTTTCAATACATATACTGTTACTTGCATTCATAATAAACAATTAAAGAATGTAGGAACAACAAATTTAAGAACATTGTGAACAAAACGGTTAAGTTAACTTAACAATTCAGTACTGATAATATATCAGTATGCAACATAAAAATTATATCAATACACATTAATTGTTATTCCCTGGGCGTTATGTTAATAATTTGATGAAATAGTGGCAACATTTGATATACAAAGCTTATAAATTGTTTAAATTGTGTCTGGAATGGGGAAAACCATTGTCGATACAAAAATTGAGATATATTTTATGCATATTTCAGATAAATTTTCAATAAATATACTGTTTTTTGCATTCAATATAAATAATAACAGAATGTAAGAAGAACAAATTCAAACAATTCAATATTAATTGTATAAGTATGCAACATAAAAATTATATCAATACAGTATACATTAATTGTTATTCCCTGGGCGTTATGTTAAGAATTTGATGAAATAGTGGCAACATTTGATATACAAAGCTTATAAATTGTTTAAATTCTGTCTGAAATGGGGAAAAACATTGTCGATACAAAAATTGAGATATATTTTATGCATATTTCAGATAAATTTTCAATAAATATACTGTTTTTTGCATTCAATATAAATAATAACAGAATGTAAGAAGAACAAATTCAAACAATTCAATATTAATTGTATAAGTATGCAACATAAAAATTATATCAATACAGTATACATTAATTGTTATTCCCTGGGCGTTATGTTAAGAATTTGATGAAATAGTGGCAACATTTGATATACAAAGCTTATAAATTGTTTAAATTCTGTCTGAAATGGGGAAAAACATTGTCGATACAAAAATTGAGATATATTTTATGCATATTTCAGATAAATTTTCAATATATATACTGTTTTTTGCATTCAATATAAATAATAATAACAGAATGTAAGAACAAATTCAAACAATTCAATATTAATTGTATGAGTACGCAACATAAAAATTATATCAATACAGTATACATAAATTGTTATCCCCTTGGGAGTTATGTTCAAGTATATGAATAATTTGATGGGATAATGGTAATATTTGATGTACAGAGCTTATAAATTGTTTAAATTATGATTGAAATAGTGGAAAAAATTGCTGATACAAAAAAATAAAAAATGTTTTATACTTATTTGAGATAAGTTTTCAATACATACTATTAAGTTATAAACCTTCATTTCTCAAGAATAAACAACATAAAAATAACATAATAAGACAGAGTAATACTGTCGTTTATAAAATCAGCCTTTTTTTCCAGTCTCGTTATAAATTCGAATCAATTCTTCAGCGACACCTTGCTGAATGACAACGCCGTCTAAGGATTCCGAAATAGGTTTGCGATAATCATAAGGATTGCGCAAATGCCTAGGAAATTGCCAATTAAAAAATTAATTAATATGCTATTATATATTAATGATCAATTAATAAGTTTTGAAAATATTTCTGTATAATGTAATATTCTCAATGTTGATGTTTTCTATTAATAAAATATGATTTAATGGAAAATTTTGAAAGAATGAATGACTAACCTTATTTTGTTCTTAGGGACGCAGCCTTTATACAACCAATAGATTATTGCTGTCGGTTTATTATTCCTCTGACCAATACTCATACTTCGATATTCTGCAATACCCATCACCATTTCCAACTCTTTGATATAGTAAATAAGATATATTATCTTCCCTTTCTACAATTATTAAATGACTTTAGTGTTTCCCTAATATAAACTCTTACAATGCCATTAAAATCGTTCATATCCATTTCCATAGTGAATATTTGGAAAATCAAATTAAAGAAAACAATCTAGCCATGTCAACTTTATCGATACAAGCAATGGTGTTCACATACAAATTAAAATAAACTACAACCAATTCCCATACGCCAAATTATATAAATAGTTGAAGAATCTGAAGAGTCCATTTAAAAAAAAATTAATATTAGAAAATGTACTGGTTACTCGTTAGACACTGGGGTTCAGTACTGGTTGCATTCTTCAGCAAACTATTAAAGGTAAAGATCTAGACTTCGACCACAAGTGTTTTGAACCAATTATAGCTGTGAGTTACTGTACTGTGGGACCTCAAATTAATCAACTACTAGACAGATGGCTAAATACGATTTGGAATAAAACCCTCTGAAGTGAATAATAGGAAAAGTGTTGACCATTACGACAAAGTCCAACCGCGCTGTTGGATAGTTTTGATACACCCACCAAAAAATTCAAAGGTGAAATATTGTCAATAATAACAGAGCATATTTTATTTAATAAATTAATTGTGACACCGTGAAAGAAAAACGAATTTCACTTTTTCAAAAGCCACAAACTATGCTCTAGACCTAATATATCTACCTTTAAACGACAAAATTATATCGGTTATAGTCCAAAAAAAAGTTACTCACGCTAGAATAGTACAGAACCTTCTTTTCCGTTTGGGGTGAAAACACCCACTTCTTGCAACTCTGGGCGATGTCAATATTTCGTTTCTCACTGGCCCTGATTAGCAAAAACATAGGATTATCATCATAATCTTCAAACCTACGTCTCACCACGTCGAATTCAAGCATGCCTTGATTATCACCATTAAAAGTGTTGTTTTGTTGCATCTTGTTGTAATCACCTAATGATACAGTGAAGATGGAGCTTATGTTCGATCTTTTCTTAGGGAACAACACTTACCATACCGCTCAGTGACACTGTGGCGGTCATATAGATTGTTCGAAAGCACGATATCTTGATTTGTTTTACAGATTTTTCTTCCTAACAGTTCATTGTCGCCATTTACAAAACCTTTAAAGCATGAACAATTAAAAAAAATTTCAAACTGAAATAAATAGATAAGAAAGCCCTTAGGAAGGACATTCAAGAAGTATACAATTCCAGTAATGAGTACTTACCACTACATGGACTATGCTGAGTCTGTAGAAATATTAAACAGGAAAGACAGGAAAGTACAAAAGGAATATAAAAAAAAGGACATTAATAAGGCAATAAATAAATTTTGCTCCAACAGGAAACTCCATTTATCAATCGTCCTGGTACGAGAGAAAATGTAGAAAAGAAATGAAAGCAAACTTTTTTTTACAAAATGCAGGTTTTATTAAATGTAATTCTAGTCACGTTACAAAGTGGAGCTTCCAGCTCATTAAACAAGTCTGCTTTTGCACAATCTCTAGTTCAAACTCCATATATTTATAAAAATTAAAAGAAGAAATAGTTACGTGTTTTCTTTTTGAATTTTTTTACGATCTTTTTTCTTAGACCTACCGTTATGTTGGCGAGATGGTCCGGGTAGCAATTCTGCCGCTACAGGAACATTTGGGTTACCATCGTTGATGTCGAGTCCCTTGAGCATCAATTCCGCGCCAGTTGTCGAATGATCTAATAAAAGTCCAAAGAAGTCAATTGTTTCTTGATCAAAATATACAACTGTGCATAGGTAGTATGTAAGCAAACAAAAAAAGCATGCATGAAGACTTGGTTAAATATACCTTGAAACATATAATCTCCAGATGATTGTATTAGCGATGTCCAATCATTAAGGTAATCAGTATGCGGCAGTGAGTTCATCAACCAATGTTGAGAATCAGTACAGGATTGCTCCACTGGTTATATTAGGTATGGGGGTTGGTATTAGATTAGTAAATTAAGACAAGCAACTATTTTACAATATACAAAGCAAACAAATCAAAACCTCAATCACTACGACAATACCCGTCCATTATTAGCATTAATACATACCTGTATATGGCGAAACACCTCCATAATTGACGGCTTGCGTTGGATTTTCGCCACCCACAGATATCTGATTTGTACTCCACGGTGCTGAGGATACTGATGGACGGTCTACAAAATTATTGATAAAATACAGCTAGTTAAAAGAAAACAACTGTTTACCATATTGAGGATTCTCAAAATTAATTCTTCTAGAAGTATTGGATGATGCCGGTGAATTCTTGGTGTATCGGGAAACGAAGCGCTTGGGTGTTTTTCCTTGTCGATTATCTGCAAGGTAATGGGGAATTTTATGTGGCATTGTTCATTGTTAGTTCGGACATTTATTACCTCTCCAGTTGGACTCAGTACGATTATTTTGACGTGCATTGTTCTGTTTAGATGGAATATTACGCACGTATTTCGGTTTCATTCCGATAACCAATGGTTGACGGAGGCCAGAATTCTGTTCCTCCAAGTCCATAATAACTCTCAACGTTTCGATAACGACCTGTAATAGGATTATTTACTTTAATTTGTTGCAATTTCAAATTCGGTTGATTTTATTGGTTCTGTGAAAAAGTTCATGACGTTTATTTCTTTTCAGCAAGAATTCAACGAAATATGCTCTATCCAACGAGTACCTGGTGGTGTTGTTGCGATCTGCATATCCCAAATTATATAAATTGAAACTTTTTCCTAACCCAATATACTAACTAGTCAGTTATTCTACATAAAAAATCAAATGCCTTGGTACCTATACCGATACTGAATAATGAACTATTAACCATTTTACCTTGTTGTAGTCTTCAAATGAATGCGATGGATTGACTATTGCTTCATTTATCAAGTTCTGGAGTGCCGAACGAAACGTCACCAACAGTGGATTATGGAAATCAAACTCTAACCAGTTATCAATATTTACTGATGTAGAGGACGTAAAAGCTGCATCAACTCCACACAGAAGAGAAATCTAAAATATGCCCGTAATAAGAGTAATTTCACAGCATTTCCAAATACATTACCGACAAGGAAGTAATAACGGTTACACCTCTAATCATGAAGTTACTTCTATTTTTGATCATCTCATCGAAAAGATACCAAAAATTATATTTCTTTTCCTTGCACACGCTACTATTATGAATGGTAACTTTATCTTCCGTTCTATAAAAAATCATTGTAAAAAATATGTTCAGTATGAGTGTGTATGAGCTGTACTTTGTGTTTAAGAAAATGCTGTTCTGTGTTCTCTGTGAGAAAGCAACATTGGGGAAATAAGCTCCTACCATGAGGGCTTTAATTAAGCCCCAGGAAAATCCATTAACATTATATTCGTCTAAAGAATGTGATTTGCTAATAAAACCAATTGAACGCAACTGGCCTACAACAAAATGATAAGCAATACAGCAGCGCGGGTTAATTAACAGTTTAGATTTTACCGATAAATTGGCGTCTGGTCTCCATCACTGAGTTCATTACAGATTCGGAAACAAAGTATTCTCGACAAAATTGTTTGGATCGGCTTTTCAAACATTCCTCCTAAATTAAAAATTAAAAACCAATGAAATTGTTACTTACATGAGGTTCACATAGAAATATACACATATTTCTGTTCACATAGAAATATACACATATTTCTGTATTTACGGATGTACGAGGGGGAATCCAAAAAAAAATCTGGTGTTATTCATACACAATGTGTTTCAATGTGTTTTCAAAGAAGATGAGCCAGGAGCTGCGCCAAGTTTTCGAGTGGCTTGGGTATTTGAGAAGATATGAGTTTGTAACAACAAATTTTTAGCAAGGCTTTGTAAAGGGTTATCACTTTGCTTATGGCCTTAAATATAATTTAAAAAACACAAAACTGAACTGCCCTCCTTCTGAACCTGGTTGGGTGTCTTCCTAAAGACCACGCCTCCATATGGATATTTCCTACTCTGAATTTTTTTTGAATCCCACCTAATATGTCATATTTATATTTATTTCAACGTAGGAACAACCTTACCTGCCATCTATCAAACACTCTCAAATAGACAATGTGGTCACTCATAACTCCACTAATCAGTTCGTACCTCTTCGCAGCCGCAGCACTTCTTAAATTTGCTTGAGGAGGTAGTTGGAAAGGATCTCTGAAACAAGGCAGCAGGTATATTTTAAGAACGCTTAAAATTGATGTACAATACTTGTGTGCCATAGCAGCGACGAGAGTCAACATAGGTTCCAGGCATCTGAAAATGCAGCTGTAAATCAGCATCTTACCCAACCTCGGCTCAACAGTAAGATGAGAGAGATACTCGCCCAATCTACAAACACATAACATAAATATATCAAGCAAAGTCGTGATTCCCAGGGGCACCAACTTCGTAAGCTCCTCGTCTTTATCCAAAGCACCCAAGGATTGCAAATTTTCAATTGACGCGTTTATTGAGTTTATACGTGGCGGATCGGGCGCCAAACTTAGAAAATCATAGATCTTCATCGATTTACAAGCGACAACTTTAGCACTTAGGCACAATTCCTAAAAAAAAAAAGAACTGGTATACTCTCAAAACCTATTAGGTTGTTCAATAAGTTCATAAATGTAACAATCAATTTAAAACTTTAAAACTGAAGGCCTTCAGGACACCCCCTCAGGGCTCAAACGATGATCTCATTTGTTGCAAATAGTTTTCCATGAAAGCCAAATCAGTGAGAAATAAATCTGGCTATTAAGCTTTTATTGAAGAAGCAACTTTGTGGCAGACCAAAGTCTTACATACATCACATTCATAGAATTATGTTGCGTAATTACATTTATTTATATTTAATAAAATTGTTTTATTTAAAGTTTCCAAAATGTATGTTTTTTTGTATAATAGCTTAGGGGTCTAATTAATTAGACCATTTAACTGCTCCTTGTAATATTTATGACATGTTAAATCAATTATAACTTGAGACAATATAAAATATCGCATTGTATCGTATGTCTCGTGAAGCTGGATCAAAATAAGAAAGGAATCGAACAAACAGAAAACACGTAGCTAGCAAAAAGGATATCTCACCGACTCGATATCGAGTGTTCCGGATAATTGGGGTTCAGGTACAGGAGCTGATGTGTAAGAAATTAGACCTGGCGAGCATCCCTTATGGTGGCTATAACCATAAACATCAAGAAGGTACAATATCGTGGAATTTTCGATCATTCCTTAAGAGCCCGTTACGCACATGTTTTATCGGCGCGAGAAGTTCCTAGCTGGAACAGTATTTCCCTCCCCGAAATTATGAACGAATCGGGGTGCAGAAAAGGTTTCTTGAACCAACCTTCTCTGCCACCACCAAGAACCCGAGGGATAAAATACGATGCATCGGGAATGAGAATCAAAAGTTACAAAAGAATTAAAGAATCATGAACTAGGAACTAGAACAAGAATACGCAAAAGAACAATCAGAACATAATTCGAGACTGAGAACAGAAACAAGCTTCAGAATTAAGAAGAATACAATAATCAAAAAGAAAAATAGAATAGTTAACTGTAAAGAATATAACAATTCTTACATGCCGTGTTTACAATTATAAGCTAGGTCCGATAACGGAATCAGTATTATTCAGATAGACGATTTACAAAATCACTTCCATCCAATTCATAATTATTTTCACTATTACGTATAAATTTTACATCTTTCATTTTATATATTTTTATATGATTCATTTAAATAAACAAACTATTCTTTGTGGATTAATTTACGCCACAAATCAATGCAGAAAGCAACGGAAAAGCGTAGCAACATATGCATTATGCAACGAAAAAGAAGACCTAACCTTACCTCCTCATACAGACCTTTCAGTCAGTTAGCAAACAGGGTAGAAAAATCACCGAACAAGATAAACAACAACAAAAATGAGTAATTCGTTCGTAAGAATTATAACATGGAACGCAAACGGGCTAAATCAGCAAGTAAGGGAGCTATAACTAATTCTGAGAACAAATAAAATAGATACAGCCTTCGTATCGGAGAGTCATTCAAAAAAAAAACATTAAAATAGGTGTTATGATACATACTAATCAGTACACACCATTGAATGTGCAAAGAGAGAAAATAACTTGTATTTTATTTACAACATTGTTTCCCTTCTTAACAACTTAAGATCAACTTTAATTTAAGCATGAAATTTTGATTATGTTGCTATGAAACTAGGTACTGCATTAAAAAGGGTAAACAGGAAATGTAGGTACTGCATTACTTACCTCTAAAGACACCCTTAATATTTCAGGTACCCTCTCATCAGTCATATAAGCAAATCTTTGACTAGAATACAACTTAAAACAGCATCCAGGTTCTACTCTACCAGCACGACCTTCCCGTTGTTTAGCGCATGCCTTCGATATCCACTGGGTTTGCAAAGCGGACAGTTTATTATACTGAAAAATACAGATACGATTAGTGACGAGTTTAACAAAGGTGCGGAACCCTACAGAGTCGTAAACTTTCTCTTTTGCCTTTCCAGCATCGATAACATATACCACGTCTGGTATAGTAACGCTAGTCTCGGCAATGTTAGTGCTCAAGACAATTTTCCTTTGGTTTGGTAATTTCTTGAAGACGCCGCGCTGATCTTTTATATCCATACTACTATGCAAGAAGAACACTTTATACGTGTTGCTGTTCATATCGGAATTCTCGATATAATCGTTGCACTGCATGATCTCGTCATAACCTATTAGACAAAGTATTTAATCACATTTTTTTTATTAATTACATCTTGCATTAGATATGCTTAGTACAATCTTAATTTACAAATTAATTTATTGGTACTATTCTGTTGTATTTGCATTAATACACAAGCAAGGCGAGTACGGGATTGATACATCAGTATGTATTTCCCAAATTAAAATAAATCTAAACTACTTAAGCTAAAGTTAAGAATACACTAAACAAGTTCGTGTGGTTTGGTTCGCTTCAATCTTCTGGTTTCCTGCGCGTTGTCCAGTAGCTGTATCGTGATTTAGCAACCTTATTTCATGTTTTAAGGAGAAATCTTGGACTTCGTGTATCCATTTGATGTCATCGTTGAGCTCTTCGTTGGTTACGTATAGTCACGTATAGTCAGTCGTAGGTTACGCACCCCAGGTCGAAATTGGCTTTATAATTAACCAATAAACCAATCTATTTGATTTTAGGTAAAGTTGAGATTATCTTCTGACTAACCACTACAGTTGCTTGATTTGAGTCTAATCTGCCCTGCTTTTCGGCTAACATGATGTTTCCAATTTAACCTATGATTCTGCTTGAGGAATGGGGCATTCATCAAGTGATATAATTATGTTTTTGTCATTTCACCGCAACGTAAATTAACATGAACAGATTTAGAGCTATTTAGCTGGAACCTAGCCGATTTAAGTGTTGAGAATGTCCGTGTATGCGAGACTCAAAATTTTCTTTCGAAAAAGTATAATTCCTGCAATCGACAGTAATTCCGCGGTAGCAATTTGCTCATTTATATTAAAACCCAAATGCCATACCCGGTCAAAAGCTTGTGAGACGTCTAGGGATATTGCAGGGCAGTATTTCTTTTCTTCGAATATCTTTACAACAACCGCTGTTACTCTGTGCACTTGGTCGATTGTCGAGTGGTAATTTCGAAATCCAAACTCAAAATCTGGTATTTCTATAAATGGTTTAATAGGTTTTAACAGCAATTTCTCAAATTATTTTGATATCGAAGGTAACAGCAAAACAGGGCTGTAGGATCCAACTTCATCTACCGGTGAGACAGGTTTTTCAAGAATAATTATTCTAGCAACCTTAAGATATTCCAGAACATGCTTCAGTCTTTCAGTCAGAACAGGTTTAAATCACAATGGCAATGAAAACTATATAGAGTAAATATATATACTGGAGAATTCGTATAACCGATTCACAAGAAATGTTACAGATTAACAGAAGATTGCAGATTTTACAGAAGACTTGCCTAACACAGGGTTGGCCGTGGTATCGTTCTTTTTCAGCATGCGGAAGATGGACTCGACATTAGGATTATAGGGTGGAATTTAAAGCTATGTGATGCCATATTTGGTTACAATTTGACACATAAAAGTGTTTGCCAAGTATATTTATTCGATCATCTTCACACTTAATCTGAAGTTAGAGTTTAATACACAAAATTTTATACTTCCACCACGTTCTAGTTTTTGGTTTTTACATTTGTTGGACATCAACTTTCATCCCTCCGAGTACAATTTGCGCCACTCAATGCCAACCCTTGATCAATCCATGGCATTAGTCAAAGGATGCATTGTGGAGAGTGACAAATTGATAAGGGTGTCCCATCAACTCCCTATAAACTATTACAATATTCAAATATAGACCCATCTTCGACTGCTTGTAGCAACACACACAAGTTGGCGCACAAGTGCACATTGAATGGAAATAAATTTATTTTCACAATATAAGGGAACCACTTGAATTCTATTTAAGGAAAAAACCCAAGAACTTTTCCCCAAAACCAATATATTCATAATATAAAATATTCTACTATAAGTGAAAAAAAACTTTTACCTGGCAGAAATATCAATATGGCACCATTTTTGCCCTCTACATGAATATACTTAATTACAGAAACAATTAGTTCATAATCCATGAAATCATCTGGAGTCGACATATCATATGCTTGCATTAAATGTTTAGTATCTAGAACATAATAAACTATCATATCTAGATCATCTGTTTGAAATTACCTTTCGTATTTTTTTAATTAAAATTGTGTTACATACCAACACTTTCTGGTGTCTCACTAGTAACTCCCTGGTCTTTAAAATATTGCAACAGTTGTAAAATGTTAGTTTTTTCAGCATCTTTTGCATAATCGAATGCAGTCTTTCCCATGCAGTCACAAATATCTAATCTGGCGCCTACAAGTAAAAAATTAAAGAAAAACCTTTTGATTTTTTACTGAACTTCCTACCCATAGCGCATAATTTACTGGCGAAATTCATATCGCCTAAATAGCAGGCTACCATTAAAGCAGTCCAGCCTTTTTCAGAATGCTGTTGATCAACAGAAACATTTTCGGATATAAAGAGCTGCAGTAAATCAGCGGTGGCTTCTTCGTAATGAACATTGTAATCGTAGTTTGGGCTAGAATATCATTAATCTTAATTTAGACAATCTTATTGTCGTAGTAAATTTATATCGAGCTAATTACTATCGTATCATTACCTGAACTCCATATAGTCTCGCAATATCAAATTGAAATTAAATTGATCTTCTGCGGACAGCTGATTAACTTGTTCACCGATCTGCTGAAATGATGTATATTGTTTCTGTTTCAGTTTGATCATAGCCTTACGCATTTGGGGTGTAAAAAAATTAACGGTAGCCAATATCTCTTCTAAAAAGTAATTGCGAATAGGATAAAGCCGCCCGGGAATAGTAAGTACAGCCTTTGTTTGGAAATAGTCCGTAAATTTCGAGGTATCGACGGTGGCAGACATGATAATCACCTAAAAATGATTCGATAGAGATAAATGTGTTCTTTAATAGGTACCCAAAATTATACCTTCAGGATCGGAAATCTCGGTAAATATTGTTTCAGGAATATTAGTAAAAAATCGCTCAATTGGCCACGTTCGTGAATTTCATCAACAATAATATGTGTGATGCTCTGCAGATATGTAATGGCGTTCATGATATTTCTCAGGAGAACACCCACGGTACAGTAGATCAGGGCTGTTTGTGGTCCTAGATAAATTAACGTATTAAATCTGTCTGCATGGGTAGAAAAATGAAATGTTTTTCAATTTAGACTGTCGACATTCACAGCTGTCGCGATCATGTTTGTGAGGCTTCACAATCGCGTCACGTGATAGGATATCTATATATATTAATAGACTTTTCTTAAAATCTTGTCTCCCTTTTGGAAATTTGGCACGATTAAAGCTCATATCAAGGAAGAATTTGTAGGTTTAATATTTTTGTGTAACATGCGCTACAAATAATTATATATTTCAACAAAACGAAAAACGCCTAAATCAAGCAACCAGGAATAGCCGTCAGATCGGTGACATAAAATATATAAACGAACCTAGCAAGTAGCCGTGAGGGCTAAGAGTTTGGCTCGCCGACAATAACATACTAGGATCGAGTCTCACTGGCGCTAAAGTTTCTAAATTTCTCAAATAAAGTTGTAACTGACAGTAAATAACAATGGGCGAATTAGCAACACTGAAAAATGCGATTATGAGCCCTCATTCATGCATTCATTTGAGGGAGCTCAAATCACTGCACAAGTGATTTACAATTACCATGAGACTTACCAGAGCTTTTGACCAATTTTTAAAATTGTGATAATTATAATGAGCAAAAATATATGTATTAATATATAAGAAACACGCGCAACTTTTTTTTCCTTTCTTTGATGAACTAAGTCACAGAAATATTAATATATTTTGATACATTTGAAGAAATTGGAGTAAAAATAAACCTTACCACATTTTGATTCTAATCGTATATGATAGCCTACTGAATGTCCAACGTCTTCACCACGTTCGTATGCTACTCTTTCTGCAGCCGACAACGCTGATATTCTTCTTGGCTGAGTGCAAATAATTTTACACGGCTCTCTGTTAATTGCAGCATTTTCTAGAATGTACTGTGGTATCTGTGTAGTTTTTCCTGACCCAGTTTCAGACGATATAATTATCACCTAAATTATATGAAACAATTAAAATTTTAAAAAAATACAAATATGGCTACACTATAGTATATCAAGATATAATTTGTAGTATGTGCAAAGATAAAAGGTGTATATCAATACTACTCAATAAATTGTAATAGACATATGTTTATCAAAAACAAAGAAAAAATTATCAATCAGTTTAAGAATAACTTAACTTAATACCAGGACTATTAGATAGCATAATTGCTTTTCAATACTTGCCTGATTATTAATAATCTTGTCTAAAACTTCCTGACGTTTATTAAATATGGGTAACAACTGTCGAGCATGCCTAATTTCAGCGTTTACTTCTGGCAACCTTGGTATAGTGATATTTAAATGTTGATTATTATGTACTTTATTCCATTTATCAGTTGCTTTAATCTCCGATTGCTGATTTAAATTATCTACAACATAGATAAAGCAAACCACAAATATGTACAAACAATACAAATAACGACTAATAAATTAAAATTATGTCTATACCATATCTCTGTTGGAATTTTGTTAACTGGTCAATAATACTATTTGATACTTTTACACTATATGACTGACTAGCAATTCTTTTCGGTTTCTTTTTTAAATGCAATTGCCTATTTGGCTCTTTACCATAGGATTTAGATGTTAGATTCATCCTTATTGCCTGAAATAATAAAAATTATAGTTATACCCAACTGTTCCATAACATCCTACCTTAAAATGAATATATTTTCTTTGCAAATTATTTAAATCTGTAGGAAATATGTATTCAGATTTTTCATGATCGTCCAAAAAATTTCTTATAATATTATCAATCTCAATCCTCATATGTTCTGGTGTAGCCTCTTGAACATTTTGATCAATATGACTGCTAAAAGAGGCTTTCCCCTTATTAACACCAAATCTTCAAATAAATATTATTTAAGGATAGCATCGCACATCCAACGATATTTTTATATACCTTTTGTTAGGTCGTTTAAATTTCCCATTGCTAGCGGAAGGGCTTCGTATCGAATCGCCCATATTTATAATAAATTACGTAAAAACAATATATACTATACAGTCATCACAGATATACTTCTGGAACTAAGTTACTTATTTATACGAATTGTATAAATATAAATATATTTTTACCCGACATAACCTTAACCATGCAATAATGTAACAAATAAGTTATAAGATGGCAGCACTAGATCTGATGAAGATGCAATTTTTAAGTGCGATGATAAAAAGCGTACTATTAGTTCTATACCCAATAGTTTTTATCTAAATTATTATAGATATATTTTTATTAAAAACAATACAATATATTTTATATATTTAAAAAATTATCAGTAGATATAAATCATTTTAAAAACAATAGTTTTTAATAATATTTGCTATTAATATGAAAATATTATATAACTAAAGATAAAATTTGTAACAAATATTATAAAAGAAATAAAATTACTTACCAATAAAAGCGGAAGCCCTTAAAAAGTTAGTCTTCATAGGTCGCAGGAATAATTGGAAATAAGGAAAGGAGACTGCTCAAAGCCACTAAGAAAGTTTCTGCAGAAAACTCGGCATTTTATTGGTCGAAAATTTTTGGCGGTAATTTTTATGCAATTGCCTGCACCAAAAATGTTATATTTGACAGGCGTATTTTTTCTAGAATTTCAGCATGTTGTATACTTGAAAGAATAACGTAAAATATTACATTTTTGGAATAGAGATTGCAAATCATTAAAATAAAATTACGTTAAATTAAAATCGAATATTATGGGTTCCAATAATCCAATCTTTAAACGATCCGATCGGCCAACACATTTACAATTTCAATATGAATTCTCATAGACATTTATAAAAGATTTAATGCATCACACTATGTTCAATTTTTTGATTGCTTCTAAAAAAATACTGACACATCGAAGATATAAGACTTCATACCTATTTTCCTAAAATGATGGAATACTAAAATGGCGTTTTTATGGATCGATAAAAACTAAAAAAAACAACTTTTATAGTAAAATCTAGTTTTAATAAAGATTATTTTTATCTACAAAGATTAAGCTAACATTTCTCTACTTC
This sequence comes from Rhynchophorus ferrugineus, assembly GCF_030347505.1. Lineage (NCBI taxonomy): Eukaryota > Metazoa > Arthropoda > Insecta > Coleoptera > Curculionidae > Rhynchophorus > Rhynchophorus ferrugineus. Next base: position 2,739,956 of record NW_027472583.1, on the reverse strand, counting down.
TATATATCACAATAACATAATCTTATAGGCTACTAGGAAAATCAGTCACTAATAAATAAAATCTTGAGAAAAATATTGTTTTATATTGCGATTTAAAATGCATTTTTCCATGGATAGAGATAATTATATATTTTTTTATAGCGTGGCGTCTTATTATGGCATATAGTAAACGTCTGATATGAGGTATTATAATACATTCCCATTATTGGTTGATTAAAATTTCGTATCGTCCGGCATTTTCTCAAAAAAGGCTACTTGATCCTCTTCGACACGATAATCGTGTATCCATCTGTTTCCCTTTCTCAAACTTCCATCAATGCCATCCTTCCAAACACCTACAGTTGAAAATGTGTTATTACTCGTAATTTAACTGAAACAAAGATCGATACCTGCTGGTAAATAGACTTCTCTTTCTCGGACTCCATATTGAAGAATGGGCGCTACGATGATATCCTCACCGATAGAGAACTCGTCCATGACTGTGTGACAAGATGGATCGCTGGGATCTAACATCCACAGTGGTCTTATAATCGGAAGGCCCAGGTTTAATGAAACCTTTGCATATTTTTTCAACACTGGAGTAACCTAAATAAAGTTATCCAAAATCACTGATGTATGTTATTGCAATATGGTACGGAGCTAAGTTTTGAGGGTTTTTTTGGTAGACTTTGATTCAGATAAATTAGTGCTCTAAATCAGAGAACATTGTTAATGTATTACTGATGGCTATGATTTCCACATTTTTCGAAGTATATGGACTCTAAGTTAAATAAATTCTTAGCTTTCAATGCAAACGAGAATCTATTCAATTATTGGTGGTAATCGAGGATGGTAGGGGATAAGGACGGGATAAGTTAACTTCTTCTACTGGAAGGACATGTCACGTAATCTAGGATCTCGAGGAAAAACATTTATTTTGCCTTCAAGTGTACTAGGCGCCAAGAAAATATTTTGTTTACACTGCATAGATTAAAACCAGTTTACGCCATTTTTTGGGCATCCCTCAAAATATTTTTTTGCATCTTATGTTAACTATTTACCCTGTTTTGCCGCAATAAGGCCAGATTAATCGCACTATCGAGAACTTTTTTGTCACCGTAACTGCTGGGAAGTCTGTTAAATCTGACAACAGGAAGAAAAGCAGATAGTTGGAGCCATCGTATATATAACTCTTGGTCAGGCAGTTCCTGAATAGTTCCGTTTACTTGTCCAATGATTGTATCGATGTTGGTGTAATCACCACCAACTGCTCCAGGAATAAGGAAGGGATACCTGTAAAAAAATGTTTAAATATATTACAAACTTTAACAAACATCACTAATGGCAAACTGCCAAGAAATCAAATAAATAATTTCATCCACTGGAGATAATCCTATAAGGTGAACCAAAAATCCCTTAATATCTTGCAATTGCTACATTCTACATTCCTGCAAGCTAGAGCCACTAATGGCACCTAACGTTATGAATAGAAGAATGCTGAATCAAATGGAACACTAAAGTTTAGTACTCAGAAGGGTATCACTTGAAGGTTGCCTGATATGGAAATGTTTTGCATTTCATACTACATATTTTCTCTTAATTCTTCAATCGATTGCTAAACCTCACCATTAAGATATCCCCATATGAAGATCTATTAATGCGAAACTATTGGTTCACCCTATCGATTACAAAAATGTTTAAAAAAGAAACTTACCCAATGATGCCGTAAGTTAGTATAGTTGGTATCACTCTTTGCAAACCATCCCAACTAGATTCAAAACGCGGTAGAGTAACAAAACTGGGTGATCTTGGCCTGTCTATCGCGTCGCTGATTCCAAATATGCTAACGGCGTTCTGGATACTATTAACAAAAATCGTCTTATACTGATCAGGATTGATGAGCGGCTTTTCGCATTGATAGTAGTGCGGTATGTCGTAGGCTGAGCCCAAGTTCAGAAAGAACGCGTTGAACTTATACTTGTTGATGACCGTCTTCAGCTTGTCCAAGAGCCATGGAATGGTGCGATTGTTGGTTAGATCCAAAACACCAGCACTCTGAAGAGTCTTGTACCTCGTCAGCGCCGGTATTCTCCTATCGCTAAACCTCTCGGAAATTAGCAATCGTTTCTTTACAGCCTCGGCAAAGTTAAAACTCTCCGTAGATATGAAGGGCTGGATAGCGAATACTACTCTGAAACCTCTTCTGGTTAATACATCAATAGTTTTATCGAGAGTAGGGAATCTGTTGGTATCCACCTCGAAATCACCGATCTGATTTTGCCAAAACTCATTTATCAGTACATGACCTTGCTTAAGGCTTCTCCAAGCAATTACGTCCTCGGTAAAGTTAGATACAGTAACTACAATAAGAGAAAATAACATCAGGAAGAAGTCAATAAGAACAAATTTTACCTTCATTTAGAGTTTCTTTATTATTGGAAGTGATTTCCCACAGTGGTTCGGCTAGAAGACTCTCAATGATGCCCGCATCTTCTTTCTTAAGCCCGTCCCACAAAATGTGCTCGCTGAAAATCGATGTTAGAGAAATGTTAATATTGATTTGCTATTGAATATATTGTAAAAAATACGTACCTGAGTTGCATATGAGTATCAGACATATTGGCTCCGACGCAGATGCTGTAGTTTAATTCTGGTGTGATGGTGAAGCGGTTTACGAAGGCAAAATCGTCATACTTGGCGCTCAAACAAAATTCTTTCTTTACATCTCCTCGAATAGATACATAGAGTGGAGTTCGCTCATCAACAATAATGGCAGCTCCACGGGAATTAATGAAGTATCGTTTAAGAACATTACCTGAAAAATCAGTTTTGAGTACATTGCTAATGCTGATAGGTTAATCGGTTTATAGATTATGAAATGTATAGAAATGTTTCATTAGAAATTAGTATAATGATATATTAGTATCTTAATTATCATATACTGGAATATTAGCAATCTAAAGGCCACTAAGACAAAATGCCATCAACTGATACTGTTTTCACAGCATGTGGTGGTGGGCGGCCAACCAAACTTAACAAACTGGATTGATAAAATTTAATTCGTATGGGGCACGGCTTTGTTGCCGCAGTGGTAATGGCGACAGGACGGTCCACCTACTGCTGCAATAGTTGCGGGTTCAAATCCTCCTGGGACACGGTGGTAAATTTATGTTTGTGATTGTCCTAGGCAAGAAGAGTGTAAAATTCGACAAGGAAAATGATCCTAGTCACGCCAGTAACCAGGCTGGGTAAGACCGGATGTTGGGATGATTTCTAAGTTGGTCGCTCGCCAGTCGGTAGGCTTAATGCCAAGGACCGTGGTTCAGAGCCCGCGTTAAACAGTAGGTCCAGTCCAGATAAACCCTCGTTAGTAAAAAAGAGACAAAATATATTTTTAAAAAATCCCTATGGGTATCATATTATAAATAATCAGTTATATAATAAAAAATATATTCCCACTACATAATAGCAGGATGATAGAAAACAAAGAGCCTTCATCAATAATTATATATACTAAAAAAGCAAGGTAGATTTCATCATTGCTTATTAATAATTTTTGTTAACTATTGTTAATAACTTGTCTGATTATATATTTATAAGGTAGCTTACAGTTTTATTGTTAGCTGTGTTTCTTTGTGGCTTACCCCATTCATGGTTCTCCACATTTCCAGTAACAAAAGGCTGAAAATCATGATATCCCTTTTCCAAAGGCCAAGCTGATTCCTGATTTTGTCCACCGCCATACCTAGAATTATATATAAAATCAGATTTTTTAATCAACAACTATAGAAAAATAGTAAAAAAAAGAATTGTGCCTTATAATTGTAATATATCTCATGGCTAGAAAATGAGTGGTTATAAATATAAGTCTTGGGTATTGTTTATAAACACGCATTGAAACAAAATTAGATAAATGGGATTGTTTATTATTTACGTTTCAGTAAAAACAAATGAAATATATCAGCTTGTAGTAATATAAATTGTTATAATTATAAATTTAAATATATTGTACTAATTAGATTGTTGACTGTATCAACACATAAGAACAAAAAGGTTGGAACAAAAAGAAATTTCGGTTATTTTCTAATAGATTATTTTAAGATACATCATCTAGTAATATTTATTTAATGAAGCCATACTATAGTACCTTTGAAAGGCAACAGTTTCTAGACAAAGAAGGCCATGCTAATTTTTTGGTAAGATTGAAAAAAATTGTTTCAAGCAGGATATTAAAATAATAAATTCAAGTAACAAATTTAGATTGCTTTTATCTTACCAATGCAGTCCTGTGGTCATTTCAAAGCAATCCGTAGGTGCTAGTTGTTCGTTAAGCGATATCCATTTCAAATTGTAACATTTTATTCCATCCGAATAGTTATACGTGTTGAGATACAATCGAGCACGGTCCATCCATTCCAGGCAAATGGACCCGTCATTTTTTTCATCCGATGGCAGACATGGTAGTACGTTATCGTAATTCAGAGTTGTTCCTAAATGTGCATTGATAATTTCAAGACCTAAAAGGATCATTTATGTAGCAATTTGGAATGACATTTGAAGAGATATTGTTGGATTACCATCATCATTGTATATCTTCATTATCCTGTCATTTTTGTTGAATTTGATCCGTTCGAAGTATGCTTTTGCGAGTATTTTTTGGTGATACAGGAAATAGGCGCAACATACCAAGACAACGATCGTAAGAAATAGGAACGCAACGAATACTTTGATCTTGTAGTCGTTCGATTTCTTTTTCCTTATGGTTTGAGGCAGATTCTAGAATAATAAACGTGCATTGTTGGGACTTTCGGGAAGATTATATATATATATATATATATATGAATGTTGTGTACCTGTATTTTTTCTCTAAGTAAACTGGCCAAAGAATTGACTGACGTGATCGAGTTGGCTGGAGAATGATTTCCAGCGAAATCGTTTAGATCAGGGGGACTGAGCATTTTCGGGCTGATCGTTATGGATTTCCGTCGAACATTTCTGGATCCACTGAAATTAATACACACAATTATATGAAGATATATAAAAAATAATCAACAAAATTAAAAAATAAAAAGAATGAATTGTTAACATTAGAATTTTATATCACTTGTGAGATAAATCAAAATGGTACCATTGAGACAAACCTATTACCTAACGGAATGCTCAGACTAATAGACTAACTGGCAAGAGGATTTTTGGAGACTAATTGGTAATTCTTTGCGGAAAATATCAAAGGTACCCATGTTTAATAAAAGCGTGTCTGCGACATACATCAAAGGTGCCGAATATTAGCGGTACATCAAGCACCAATGTTAATAAACAGCTAAAAAAATCAAATATTTAAAAATATATTAGGTCTTTCTATAGGGATATCCATATTTTCAACAATTAATACAAAAGAAAATACATCCACAACTAAAGTAAAACAGTAATAGCTTTTTATTATGGTAGTGCTTGTTATTAATGATGAGCCTGAAGGAAGAAACATTAATAATCTGAAATAATTTTTGATATATCCTATTTGAACAGTTGATCAATTAAGTTCAGTGATCATCACCAGAGAAAATATAAGACACAACTGAGATGTCGATCCAAAAATCGTAGTCAATTAGATAGCCACCAATTAAATAAAAGTGGTTTTCTCAAAGCATCTGGAACGGTTACCGACTGAGGTATAGAAATATTTAGTTAGCAATACTTCGATAATTACGAGATTATGAAATGTTGACCGTTGCCAAATGTCAAACCGAAATTGTCATACTATGAAACGTCTGATTAAGTGGGTTTTTAATATTATTTACCAGATTCAAATAATCTTAAAGGGGTGTGACGGAAGACTGACATTATCTAAAATGTTAGCGATTGTTGACGTGAATTATCCTATTGTGTCATAAATATTATTTAAACTAAAAATGCTTTATATTCGCTTTGACATTTGCTACCTTTTATGTCAATGTTACCGGCTTTTCATAATAGTCAATTGTTCTTTATCTCTAACAGCGTATTTCCATAAAAGAACATTCAGATTTTATAAATAATGTTCTTATTATGTTCTGGTCTTACGGATATTAGACCAATTAATATGCTTTTATATTAGCAATTATATTACCTTCTTTTTCTGTTTTTTTTTAACTTACATGCCATTTAAGCAATCTAAAGTTAGTACTAGATATTCATTCAGTAATTTGTTCCTTATTTTGAATTAGTTCGTTGATAATGTCATACGAAAATTCCTCGATTCCCTGTTTATGTTTCTATGTTCAAAACTAGTTTGGACTGGTTAAAACGCAAGACTAGGAATATTTATATTTTGATATCCGAGGATAATTTTAATAAGAAATAGTATTTTTTAAATAACCCTTAAATACACATTTTTTATAACGAAAATGTATAACTTATATCTTTAGCTGCAGTTCTAAACCTGGTTAAGTGTCAAAGTGTAATATACTGTAATTAATATTTGTGATAATGGGAAGCGTTACTTTAATAAAGAATCTGGTTGAATTCCATTTTACAATATAAAAACTAGGATTATTTATATTTTGTAAATATTTTGTATAATTAATAATAACATAATGTTATATACGTGAGAAATAGCTTTAATGTTAATATAATGAAATTTTATTGAAGTAAGTAATAAAAACGAGAAAATTACAAAAAAAACGTAAAAAGGGTTACCAAAAATCTTGACAAGCGGTGGATATTTCCGTTTTTAAGTAATTATGTAATTTATTGTCAATGTCATTATCATTATTATTGTTTTTTTTTTAATTTGATGACTTACAGATGACTGTGAATCGAATGCACTGTTAAGAACACAAGAAAAACACTGCCTCAGTGGCGCGCTCACTCAAAAGACAATTGTTAAATAAGCCGGTGTAATGTTCTTCGAATCTCTTATCGTTTAGTTCCAGCGGTCATTTAATGAAGGAAAGTGCCATTTAAGTGTTTTATTATTTGTTTGGGCTGACTCGTTATTTTTATGATCCGAATAGATTGCGAAAACGTATATGGTGATAAAAATTCACTGTACAACATATTTAGTAGTATCAAAATAAAATTCTTGCATTAAAATTTCGTATAACAAATAATTGATCGTCAGAAGTTATACTGATTTACTATAGTAGTAAAAAAGAATGAATGAAATTATGATTTATAATAATTCATTCTCATTCATTAAAAAATCACTTGTTTTTAGATTACAACTACGATTATATTTATATTTTTACTTTCGATTCTCTTGCATGTTTATATTAACTTTTGTTTGGTTTTTTCGTTTGTTTTTCCTGTTCTGATATTTGGCTCAAATACCAATACAGTTACCAGAAATCAGTTATGGGGAAGAATTAATCAATGCAAATTAAATAAAAATCAATTCATTGATGTTAGGAGTTTTTCTATCATAGAGTGATTTTTTTTGCTTAAAGTTCCATATAGGTTGCCTATATAGTTATATTTTATGAAATTATTTTAAACAAAAAAAGTATTGTTTTATTTAAAAAATGACTTATTCTAGAAAACAAGAGGCGAATGGTTGTACGGCTTAAATCTAAACATTTTGTGGAATACATTTTAAAATTATCAACGTAACTATGAATATTTGAATCTGAACTATAAATAAAACTTCCAAACTGTTGAATTTTAATGGCGTATTAACAAATTTTATCATTAAAATAAGTCTTTCAGCAAAATCGCGAAGGTGCCATGGTAAACAATTGTCTTTGCGTTTTGTTTTTTTCTGTATAAATTATAATTCAAGCACTAAAGTTAACATTCCTTCAGGCACGCAATGTTCTTAAAAAGAGACCAAAGTTTTCGCTTTGTACATTAATATTTAGATTCCTACCACAGAGTATAATATGTGATTTCCTACTAGTTATATACTGACCATCGATTAGCATCTTTATGTTACGTTTGTGTATCATTATGTTTATACAGGGTGGTCCAGCAATAAATTCAGATTGGTAATTACAAAAAACGTATTATACAACATACAACGAACAACTGATTAAGTAGTTTTTTTCAGTCAATTAGTGTGGTAACCATTTTCCCACTTTTTGGACCTTTCCCATCATTTATAAATGTCTTGAAGAATTTGTGTTCGTTCGGGTAAGTCTTACAAAAGTAATGAATGTTAAGAATTCAAATTTTGAGTGTTGTAATTTTGATTAACACAGTATACACTGAAGAATTTTATAGTCTATTAAAAGTTTTTTTGTATATACGTCATCAAGATGTTTGGTGTATTGCCTACCGCAATTTGTAAATTCGTTTTAGAATCAGACAATATTTTCCTTCTCGTTTGATTCTAGTTAAGTAAACGAATGAGCTTGTCAAAATCGTCCGGTTGTCAGACGTATGTAATTTTGTTGAAGGCAATAGTGATAAGAGGTTATAATTCTAACCTATAAACTACTCCGGCTGCATAACTGTAGTTTTCAGATGTACTATAAGGCTAAAATAAATATTTTATATTTGATAATTGATTGATTGATTTTTATTCAATTATTGTATTTTGATTAGAATTTTGTTGTATATCAATGCCCAACTGAACTAAAACTCAGAGTTGATACGACGTTTTGACGTCATAAATTTAGATGACGTATGTAGAAAATAACTTTGAATAGACTATATATTACTAACCATCGATTTTAGCAATTAGGTTAGGTTGTTTAATAGTTGTTTACATTAATACTTCACATGTTCACTAACAGAAATCGCTGATCAAAATACGTTCCATCACCTAATAATGAAACAATTCATGTGACCCTTGAATAAATACTATTAGATCTGTTAACCCTCAATAATGAGATTTTGTGGCCTTTTACGATAGTAAATCTAAAATAATTCTATAGGCTGCCCAATTAATTAAAATTGGGATTAAGTTGTCAACAACCGATATGATATTTGCGAATATTTGTAAGACGAGGTCTTGAAATAGATTTAATTTCATTACTTGCAATATATTAGTTCTGATATCATTGTTAACTATACTTTTCATTATAATGAAAACGATATATCATCTAAAATAGTTTTTAGTCGAATTTTAAGTACTTACCAATGTTATTTCAAATTATTTTCGACCAAAATTATAATAACTAAAAAAATTATCTTGAAGATTTTAGAAGAAGTGACTGTTAGAGATTACAGTGATAAACAATAAGTAAGCTGTAAATATAATAATGATTTTCATTATTGTCAACAAGACTTTGTCAGAATTATAGGCCTAAATCATTAAGTTACCACGGATTTTTCTTAAACAGCACTGTGCATTAAAAAATAGCTCTCATATCACTCTGCAAATCCTCTATTCACCTGATTTAGCATTGTCAGACTACTGCTTATTTCCTAAAAGATGAGGTTTAAAGTAATATAACGGTAAAGTAACATAATAATGCAAATTGAGTTTTATTTTGTGTTAACTTCGACAATTTCTTTGTTTTTTAAACACGGTTTATAGAGATTTTTGTGATATGTAAATACCAATTGTTTAGATTTTGAGATAATCGAAAAAAATATAGTCGCGACACAAGGATTCATCAAAGCAAACACCGCTAAGATGTTGAAAAAAACATGAATATTAATGTGCTTAATTTTAGGTATTTGCTTTCTAATTCCAGTATAAAGCTTCTTGTATTCTTTCACCATCTATTTTATGTCCTGGTGAAACCATTGTCTTTGCTCTTTCATCATATCACCGAAGTTTTTAAGAAAAAAACTTTAGATGGCTATGAAAGAAGTCTGGATATACAGAGTTTTGAAGGGGTCTCTTATGTTAGCTTCTATAACTGTTTAGTTAGACTCAAATGATATCCAAGCCCTTTTTCCTTTATGTTCATCGTTGTTTCGAAGTTGAAATGGCACATCAGATTATATATTTAGCTTTTGATAAATGAGAAAATTTTCTAAACAGCAATTAAAACAATCGTAATCTTTAAACAAAGTTGATATGAATTCCATAAGTCTAATTTTATATGTAACAGTGGTAGAAGAATCTTTTTGGGAACTATTAAAGATTCATGCAAAACTTCTGGTCGGCTGTCAACATTTTTCTTATCAGCCATTGTATTTTGAATCAATGTTGATAAGAGATCAACATAAATATCCTTGCTGTCTTACTTGCATATAAAATATGGAAACTTTGTGACCTTTTATTGGCCAATGAATGAAGTTTCGTTCAGTTTTATCTTTAGTTCAAGTACGTTCAAATATTACATTTCTCGAAAAATCGGTATTGTAATTATAATAGATAAAAGTTAATTAATGACACATCAAATATTAATAAACAGAAAAAGAATACCAACTGGACTAGACTAAATGTTTTGATGTTTTTTTAATCAAATAATATCAATATAAAGAAAAACAAAATCAATAACTGTATTTGAAAAAACAATAATCATATTTTTCTTAGTAGCATTAACGATATCAATGAAGGTTAAAATGTAAACAAAAACATTTCTGATTCTGAGTGTCAAATCAAATAGTGATGCTAACAAATAAAACGTGACATTCCAAACATAAACTGGTATCTTAAGGTGCCTATTAAACTACCGTCCATTCTAAACACTCGCGTTTATGCTTTCATTGAGGGACTAATAAGGAAATTGCAGTCACATTATTTGAATTGTCCCAAATAACTTTACGTTCAGTCACATGCCACATTCATATAAAATTCTGTAATTTTAATTTTTAGTTCTATAGGAAATGTATAGAATTAAAATAATGCTATACAATTTTATACGTTTCGGAATCATTACAGATTGCATCTTCAGGGTACTGGCCGGGTTTCTTCTTATCAGTTTATCCTATTTAAACAGGTATCAGTCATGGCTGAGTTATAAACCGCTTTCCACGGTTTGTTTAATAACTAAAATATCGAGAAGAAGGCCTTATATTTATTGAGATTATTTTGAGTTTGAACTCACAGCCTTCTCGATATTTTATCTCAAAATAGCGTTATGGACTTTAACTCCATCAAATTGGTTGTCTTGAAGAAATATGAAGGCTGTCAAGCACAACTTCTTCTGATTTGTCTTTTACTGTTCCTCTTTTTTTTGAAGATGATCTTATCGTTCGTTTGTGGGATCTCTCTTTTTATATTTCTTATGCGGTAAGTATGTTCATTTTGACAAAGTACACGTCTGAGGTAGTTAAGTCCATTCTCTAAAGAATCTGTTTTGGATGTTAGATCCCTATTTTTATTCTTACTTGCAATATGCACATTTTATCAATAATATTATACTCGTGGCATCCTACAATAATTATTTTGTGCTTCTTTTTTGATTTCAATATGAGTTGCAAGGGTATCAGCTGCATTTGAGCAGTTAACAGTAGATTACAAACTTCTAATCCGATGTTGACGATTTGGCGGGCTTAATACGCTATCTTATATTCTTGGATTTATTGTAATAGATTTTCTCTTAAAATAGCGTTAGGGACTTTGACTCCATCAAATTGGTTGTCTTGAAGAAATATGAGGGCTGTCAAGCACAACTTCTTCTGCTTTGACTTTTACCGTTTTGATATAGATTCTTTTTTTATCATCGATAATAATTCCAAGCAAAAATATATTATCCAAGGCTTTTAAATTTATATCTACCGGTGTCAGTCAACACAAAATGATTTAAATCATTTTTAAAGCGTTTGGTATGAATGTTTGTAGCCTTCCCTAGCTGCCCCTTGATTTTGGAGTTATCGCTTTTAGAATTATCACTTTTATGTCATATTCTCTCGACATATAAAGAATTTCGTTGATGCGTATTACGCGATGTATGCGTCTTTCAAAATGAATCAAATTCAACAAAGGTTGTTCACGGAAGAAGCATATTGAAACAACTGGTTAGATACCTGTAACTTACCACCAATCTAACAAAATGTTGTTTATTACTTGACATTAGACATGTCATTAGATGATATTAGAGTGACGTAAGATGGACGATTTTGAACGGTATTCAACTATTTGTTTGTTATTATGCCTTTAGGAAGACTTTTTAAAATTTAAATTATTTTTGGAGATATGTGTTTTAGTAGCGTGGTATCTAAAGACAAAACTTTAAACGCATTTCCGAAACTACTTTTTTGGCCACTATCTTTTGAAGCTATCCACGAATACAGCCCTTTTTTCCTATCTTCATAAAAAGAGAAGTGCTGTTCAGACAGGTAATAGACGGCTAATATGTCGGAACAAGTAGTAATAAGAAGAACCACGGTCTGGAGAAAACGGCGGGTGAAGTAGCACTCCTCATTTTAATGTTTTCAAGTATGTATTAATCGGTTTTGGATGTGGTGGAGCATTGTCATAATAAAGAATAACATTGTTGTGTCATTATATGGTATTTTTCGCAGAGTGCTCTGCTCAAACTCATCAATTGTAATCGACAGTGATCCCATTAATGGTTTCATTAATAGTAGCTCTTAGTATACTACACCAAGCTGATCCCATCATATACAGATAATTAATTTAAAGCCATGGATATTCAAGCCTTTGGATCATTACCATATTCTTCAAGTGATTGGAAATGGTTTCTTGTGTTGCACCCAACAATTCTGCATATTCTTCTTGCGTTTTACACCAATCATCATCAAGTAATGCCTTCCAAATTCAGACATTTTCAACGCATTGAAAACATACTAAAAAGCGAAGCCTCACCATGAGGCTTCAACATAATGCTGGTTACAAGCCTACCTGATGCGATTTAATGTACAGTAACACAATGTGTTATAAATGCTTTAAAATCAGTTTGCAGGCCTAGTAGTTTTTAATAATTCGGAAATGTCAAAAAAGGTAAAAAATTGCCTTTTTGTGTGATGAAAAATATTTTGTTTTACTTTCGTCACGTTTTAAAGTAAATCAGATTTCTAGACTGGAATAAAGTATACTAAAACTAAGTAAAATTAAATAATAATAAAATAATCAACATTTTACGATTTTTAAAAAGCATCACGTGACAATGTATCATAAAAAATATGGTGGATTATGTTATCTGTATAGAAAAGGTGTGAATAAAGGAAGCAGAACTGTGTTTCATTATCTATTTCAAATAATGTGAATAATCATCAACATATCGTATAAGATTTTAAAACATCTGACTAAAACGGACAAAAATTGCCTGAAGTATTTCAGTACAGCTAGTATTATTTGAGGGCCCAAATAATTAGTTAAAATGAAACACGAAAATTAAAAGAAAAATATAAATGAATAGACTTGGAGCAACATTTTGAGCACGATTTGAATATGCAAATACCTCAAAATAGCTTCTTCTATATCACCATCGTTAGGATCATCCCCGTATATATACACTTTGGGCACGTTCCATATCGTTCTGTGGTCAGTTTTGTTCTGCATCTTCACCATTCAACTCGCACCATACGATTATAAAGAAAACCTCCAACTTTTCCACGAAAAGAAAACTGTAAGAAAGCGAAACGCAACTGAAGACATGTTGTTTTACGTCGAAGATCCACATCGAAAATGAAACAATATTTGCTCAATCACTTGTCAACGGCAAATATTAATTGTTTCAACAAATCCTCAGTCGAAACAATGATTACAAATTAGACAGGTTGACGTTATACTACTTGACACCTCACTCGTATTTCCTCAAGTCATTTTCACATGGACAACTACGAATTACCGATGATGAATCCAACAAACATAGTCTAATTGTTATCATATCACATGGTAGAAAGTATGTGTTTTGTTTATATAGTTATAAATGCTTATATATCAAAATGTATGTGTATATTAAACTAATCATTAAAATATCATTAATATATCTTTAGATGTAAATGCATGTTAATGATTCAACTAATAAGCAATTTATGAACTAATTATTAGTGAATAAAATTATTCAATTAAATCAAAGACATATATATCCTTGAATTTTTTCAATAAAAAGAAAAATGTAGGTGTTGCGAATACAATTGGCAGCATGGAAACGCTTTTTCTGTCTCATTATTTATAGAATATGGAGTATTCAGTCCAGTTAAAGACCAAAATTGATTGGCTGATACAGGATTAAGAACTTCTCCACTTTTTCTTATAAGTTCAGTTAACATAAAACCACGTTCATAAATATGTCATTATCTGTATAATAGTGGAATTTTAATTGAATGTTGAAGGTATTTCTTGTTTAAATGTAAAAGTTCTGATAGCATGGTTCATACTAAAATATGGAGTCCTCGGTATGGATATGGTGATACCTTGTATCCTTAAACAATTCAAAAAGTTTTTTGAATGTAGAGATTGCAGAAGTTCATTTTTGTCATATTTTGTTTTATATTTTCGAAAATGTTGTTTAATGGAACCAATACTAATCAGAAGGTGCTATATCGGGTAAATATATTAAGTAAAACAGGGCGCTTATAATGTTATCTTTATCCTATTGTAATATCTATAAATAAAACTATTAATAAAACCAATTGTAGAATTTGGCTTTGTAAAGAAACCTCCAATAAGTGAAAACGCAATTAATTACATTCATCCACATACTCCAGAAATTGTTGCTGAAGCAAGACAATAAACCCTTAAACTTTTACATGTTAGCCTCAGTGTTTAGAATCAAACAAAATGTGGATGATATTGTGATAGTGGTAAGCAACTAAAAGTAACAGTAAAAGTAAGAATTGTATCCTGAATTGTATTTCGTAGTTTTGTAAAAAAATGTAACTAAATGATAACAAATATGAGATATATTTACAAAATATGATTTGCCATAAACAGTCATTACATATTTCTTTTCTATTATTGGTAAATGTTTTTCGACCACAATTATAATGTAATTCTCATTTCCGTTAGTACATATCTATATCATATTTGACATGTACGCATTATTTTTCATGTAATCGTGTTCTAGTCGCGGACTTATTATGGTGGCCGGTTGTTTTAATGAGTATTCAATATTTTCAGCCACAAAATAAATTTTCCAACGCACCCATAAATATTTAGCAACCAAAAAAAAGTCGATCTTTTGTGACAGTGAAAGTATTGATGATAGTAAGTGACATTTTGTATAGAGAAACAAAATTATGGTTTATACCATCTTCCTGTCAATTATTCCATATTTTCCCACCATATAAACATTCACTGGACTTATATCAAAATATATCAAAACCAAATTAGCTAAATCGGCCAGGTGTTCTCGAATTTTAGCGAAACTGACTATAAGCAATTAATTTTTACAGATATAGACAGATGGTGACATTATTGCAAAATGTTTACCTCAGAAGGGCATCTTCTTCTGCTTCGTCCACTTTAATTTCCGGAATGGTATATGGCGTCTTGACCGACATATTCTCCTAAAGTCCTAAACAATTTCGATCACTTCACCTTTTCACTTACTCTAATTCGATTTCATTGAATCACAGTTCTACTTGTGAGTATTCTCGCGAAAAATAAAAAACAAGAATATTAAAGGTATTACGTACGGTATCACGTCAGTTAAGTGAATTATTTTATTGATAGATTATGTTCAAACTAATCACAAGTCTAATCTTATCGACATTGTTAAAAGTTGAGATTTTACGTGCTGGAAATACTTGAGTATTAGTAGGTATGTCGCGGTTTTGTATCCGCACTTTGCAATAAAAAATGCTATATATACGTAGTGTGGTCTAAAAAACTATGATTGCTTTGATGACATAAGGTTGGGGTTCGGTTTTCCCTAATGGAGGGCTTTAAGGTCGTATATAATACTTATTAAATGTAATAGTAATACCTATTAATTGAAATAATCTATATAAATAGAGTATTTCACCATTGTTCAAGGTGTAAGGTCACCAAAGTGAACTAACATCCAGTATACTTGAATTTGGTTAAAATGTTGTATTTCAGTACGCCAACCATCAAAGGTTTTCAAAAAAAAACTCAATTTCTCAGAAAATTTGAGAGCCCATTCCATACAGACTATACCACGGACATTTTGGTGTATGAAACGCAATTATTTCAGCGGAAACTATTAGTCTGGAAAGCATAGCTGAAAATGCAGTTCTTTGAGAGATGTAAGATATCTCTCTTCATACACTATTAAGAAATATAGGTTGTAAATGGTATAAAGATATCCTATATTTATTTGTTTAGAACCATACAACTTTTAAAAACATAGAATAAAATTGATAGGTAGGACAGATATTTATAGACAGATTTAGATAGGGCATTTATAAATCGAACACTAGGTCACTGCCCCTCATGGCAATAGAGCAATTTATGGAAAAAGGTAAAGGTTTTGTTAATCATAATATTTTTTAATAATTCATTGCAGATATGCCGTTTTTCATACTGGAAGCAGGAATGGTTTTATTCCTGGGACAGAGTTAGTATTTTCTTCTAAGCCCAAATACTACTACCATGGAGAAATGAACCATAAGATATTCTTGCTCTAATATGAAAATCTATCAAAGAATATGGAGAAAAACATCAGTTATTGTTATGGACAATGCGTCATACCATAACACAGTGGCGGAAAAGATAACAGCAAGTGATTCGACAGACATTCAATGCTGACAATTACTAAGACATGATGATGACAGTGGAAATGACTAAAGGTGAGTATACATTTAACAAAGGATAACTATAGAAAATCGTGTTGTAGATCGTGAAAGATTTGTGTGCATAAATATGTGTCTAATTGTTCATAATATATGTGAGAATTTGGTTAAAATATATGAGGAGAAAAGGAATACGAACTTTTTGGAGTGAATGCAGTGATTAAATTTAATTTTATTTATAAAAACGTAAACAGGTTGTAACAAAAAAAACTAAGAAATACAGTTATATCAAAATTACTTAATAAAAACACTACAACAAAAAAAACAATAATTAAACATAAAAGTGTATATATACTCTCAACTGAAATTAAAATACATTACTTGGATATACATTTGTTAGATTTGTTACTTCCTAAAAATCTACCTCATAGGCGATGTGGAAAAGAGTTCAATATATAACAACTGCCATATATTTTACTTTAATTTATTATAAAAAATTGTATTTATACATATAAACATTTGTGTTTTCCCACGTCCGCAAAAGCTCAATTGTATAGTCGCGAAACAATTCGATTTTTTCATTAGATGTACTATAATGTTAAAATAAATTATATTTGATAACATTACTTTACTTTCATTATTTAATTTAGATTAAAATTTTGTTATATGTCCAAAGCAATGCCAAAATAACGTTTAGGCGTTATAAATTTAGATGACGTAAGATCACTGTTCTATTGAATAGACTATATATGCTATACATATATGTATATCATTGAACAGTGCCTGAAATTTAAAAACATACATTCGCGTTGAAAACCCATGACAAAAATCGAAATTGCTTTTCCCCAGCCCAACATTAATGAAATTTAGAAATAATAATTAATATTCAAAATAATAAACTCAACAAATTAAATTGAAATAGTGTACATTTCAGATTTTATATTGGTCATACCTTGTAGATGAAATACAGTACCAGGTAAAAATACGATCATTACCAAGTAATGGATGTAATAAGATTTAATACGACAAATGAAAATAATTCATTCTAATTGTAATTGCCGATGAGTCAGATTATAAGAGAAGTTCATGAAATTGATATTTTATCATGAATAATGATAATGTTCTAGCAGTAAATAAGATATCATTTATCACATCAAATTTTAAATCTCAATGTTGCTTAAGATAACAAATACAGAGGTCGCAACGGACAAATATGAAATGTCACATATGTTTCTTTTAACTGGAAATACCATTAAATAGCACAAATGTGGCAAAATTGAATATCTAAATACGCTTTGTTGTAGATACACGTAACTTTTCAAAAACTAATTAATAAGTGATTAATGTTTTCAAAAAGGTTGCTGTCTATCCCATATTTACACTAATGTTTCGAAAACTAGAACCAATTTTGAAAAAAAGGGTTCTGATTTGGATTCAACCCTCTCGATTTACCTTTTAAACAGTTTTTGGTTGCTCAGGTCCAAAACCGTGTATATTTGTGTTATTGATACGTCGTAATAATAAGCAATGACTGAGGTGCATAAAACAGAAATCACCTTATGTATGGAAGATAAGTCCTTCTTTATCTCGACCCAATGTTCATCAAAGATCAATTTTTGTACATATAATACTAAAATTCCTCTTGAATATATCACAATGCTGGTGATTCAAAGGAAAAATGTATTTAAAGGACCAGCAAAAAAATGCTTCTCAAAAATATTTTTAACCATAAAATTAAACAGACTTCAAAAAATAAATAAGGAACTCACTAAAAATTAAATATTAGTTAAACTAGTTCCCAAACGCGACCCCCAAACGCTTTAATCGTTACACTATAGAAGCAGTTGTCTGCAATATTTCTACGAAGGTTTGTAAGTTACGGCTTAAAAAGTCAACTGAGTGGCTTTTGTGCTGAACAATAATATTATACAAAAATATCTGTTATTATACATAAAAAATATGTGAAAACTTTGTACTTGCCTTTTTTTTTGTTTTCCCCCTTCCCCCTTTAGATCTTGACTTGGTTTCAATTGAACCACCTCGGAAATGCACTCTTTCGAATAATAAAGCACCAGATGCAAAAGAACAAGTAACATATCTTAAACAGAAGTAGTGCGATAGGTACCGCTGGAACCTTAGAGGGAACATATGAACATCCATGTAGTACTGGAACTCAATGTTTGAGATAGCCACTCATTCTGAGAACCATTCTTAACTCTTTAAAGATTTACTTTTAATTTCATCTGTGCTTTCATATCAGTCACATCAAACCGACTAATAATCCAACGCTATCAAAAGATATTTCTTCGATCAATGCTTATCGCTACAGAATCAACGAAGAACTACACGATGATCTCGGAATCCAATGAATCTATGAAGTTATCCAAGCAACTAATATACAATGAAATGCAACAAAAGAATTATTTCTCACGTAAATAAAATATTAAAGAAACGTGAGAAACGAAGAAGAAAACATTACAAAATATTCTTTGTACTCACCAAACGTCCAGTTCATCATCAGTTTCCAGCTCACTGGCTGAATTGAAATCGGTAATCTATAAAAAAGAAGAAAAATATTACCTTAGTATAAAATCTTCCAAATCTGGATCCATATCAGGGGGTTACTAATCAATTAAACGATAAGACATAAACAGAATTATTGTATTTTGTATTGTATTTCGAATAATGTTGATACTTTGATATAAATACAGAAAGTGATTATGAAAATGTCTGTCCTATTGCAATATTTATTGAAACTAATATAGTAAATATGCAGTCAATATTATGTATATGTGAGTTTTTTTAATACTATTTTTCTTAAGTATATACAGGGGATACATGAAATAATATGAACGTTAATATGCCTGCGTATAAATGAAGCAGAGAGGAGTAGATTTCCATCTCCGACATCATTGAAGCAATTGGATGCAATGGATCTTTTGGTGCAAGAACCTGACCACATGTCATGTGCTCATATTATTTTGTCCATTTCTTGTATGAGTTTGGTTTTTATCAAAACGCCCTCAGAGTGTTTTTTTGGATTTTGGTGTTTTGGTTTTTTGATTTAGTTGGCAGAAAGAAATTATTTTAATATCTTACAGTTTTTCTAATATAAACATTTTTTTTTAAATTAATACTCTTGGCGTAAGATAATTCAACAATCTTCCCAGTGGAGATATAAATAATAACTTGATACATAAATGATAAAATAAATCGACATGTTATTGTTAACATTAACATCGCATTTTTACAATCACAGTGTCTATTACGCCATTCTACCAAAGCCATTCTAAACTTTCTTTTCTCATTAATAGTTCTTAACATAATTTATTTGTTGGGTTCATTAATTGGGAGAGAGAAAACTGTTTGCTTTTGCTTTTTTGAAGGTTCTAAACAATTTCCCACCAAAATTAGTCCGTAGAGTATTGATAACATTGATTATAAATTAATTATCTTGATACATCTTGATATTCGTTTTTAAAAACAACTATGAAAAAAGCTTCTAAAGCACATAACTTATATTTTATTACCTTTTTAATTATATTATTAATTTTCTAAAAGCAATTTGTTGATAAATTAATAAACAGTTAACACAAATAAATAGAAAATAAATTTTAGTTATTATGAATTA
This sequence comes from Rhynchophorus ferrugineus, assembly GCF_030347505.1. NCBI lineage: Eukaryota > Metazoa > Arthropoda > Insecta > Coleoptera > Curculionidae > Rhynchophorus > Rhynchophorus ferrugineus. The sequence continues at coordinate 2,719,864 of NW_027472583.1, read as the reverse complement.
ATGCTTGGAATATATATGTTTTCATTACTTAAATTCGCCTGTAAACAAACATTGTTTACACAGCATACTTTGATTATTATAAACGAAATTTTATTTTGTCTTTTTGGATTTTGGTTTTTTGATTTAGTTGGTGGAACTAAATCAACAGTGACTGGATTACGTCATGATAGAAAAAGGATAGCCTTTAAGAAATTATTTTAATATCTTACAGTTTTTCTAATATATTTTTTTTTAATTACTACTCGGTGTAAGATAATTCAACAATCTGCCCAGTGGAGATATAAATAATAACTTGATACATAACTGATAAAATAAACAAACAAATATATACACTCAGATTTATAAAATAATCACTTACCAATGTTTATATAATTTGATAACGATTGATTAAAAATAGGCTTCCCAAACAGCACAACTTAACCTACCTCAACATGCAACCCGATGTTATAGTCATGGTAAAGCCGCTCAATTGGTTCACTCAAACTCAGCGATCTAAACTTTCTTTTATTCATTATTTATGGAGCACCTGATAACAGTGTATTTTTTAATCTTTTCTCGCACATAACACGTGTTTAGTTAAGTTACATACGGTTCACACAAATTAGGTCAGTTTGCTAGAAATAAATGTCACTATTTTTAAGTAAATGAGAGTCTATTTACAGAAAAATAATGTTCAATGGTTACTTAATGTGAATTGATTAATAAAAATACAGAATACGATTTTTATACAATATTAACCTTAGAATTGTAAAATGAAATTTGTATTTTCCGGGAGTTTTATTTACAGAAAAATAATATTCAATGGTTACTTAATGCGAATTGATAAATAAAAATACAGAATACGATTTTTATACAATATTAACCTTAGAATTGTACAATAAAATTGGTATTTTCAGGGAAACAAGTGAATTTTTGTTTATATGACATATTTTAAATTAATTCACCTAGATCTTCGTTTATTTCACCCTAAAATACACATATTTTGAGGCTTTTATCTTTATCGCTTTTATTATTTTATTTTTCGCGGTTTTTTCCTTTAAAATAATCACAGGCTAATGAAAATTAAAGGTATTATAAAGAATTTAGTGTTGAATCGAATGATATATAATAAATTTTACATAATATTGATCTTTGAATTACATGAAATGAAATGAAATTAATGAAAAGTGAATTTTATGAAGACTGGTGAACTTTTTCGAGATACATGTATTTTGAAACCATTGTCTTTATCCGAGAGATAAAAATGTTTGGCACTTTTTTCATATATATAGTCTAGTAGTGAAATAATTGCAGGTTAATAAAAATTATAGAGATTATTAAAAAATTTACTTTGAATCCAATTATAGTATATTTTCCAAAAATAAGGGCATTTCTGTTTAAAAAATTATAAACTCTAAAGCAATTTTTTTCATGTATATAGCCATGAAAATTTGCGATTTCTTGCCATTTTCAAAAATTTTACCATTATTTCCGTTTAAATAATTGCAGGTTAATGAAAATTACAGAGTACAAATATTTTTGCACTGACTCGAGTAGTAGTAAGATAATTTCTATTTAACATTTAGTTTTTAAGTTATACAATGAAAAATGTATATAAAAGTGTATATAATATTCCAAAAAAAAGGAAATCCAAAGGGCGTCCAAAGGGTTTTCCCATTAAAAACACCAACACAGTGAATAAGATTCGAACATGCAACCATCATAACGGTAGGAGGACCGTCCTGTCGCCTGGACCACTGAATAACCAAACCGGCATGTTACTGCTAACAATAACATCGCATTTTAACAATCACAGTGTCGATTACGTCATTCTACTAAAGCCATTCTAAACTTTCTTTTTCCATTAATAGTTCTTAATATAATTTATTTGTTGGGTTCGTTACTTGGACGATATTTCTGGCCGAGCAAAAACTGTTTTCCTTCGCTTTTTTAAAGATTCTAAACAATTTCCCACCAAAATTAGCCCGTAGAGTATTGATAACATTGATGTTTTTATTACTTAAATTCCTCTGTAAACAATTATTGTTTACAAAGCATACTTTGTTTATTATAAACGAAATTTTATTTTGTTAATTGATGCATACCTCAACTTGTCCAGTGTAATTTCCATGGCAAACGCGATCAACCGGTTCACTCAAACTCAACGATCTGTACGTCCGTTTTTTATTCATCTCGCACGGCACACTTGACTATATTTACTTCAGTTTCGTGTTGAACAAAACAATCTCCCTTCTGTGAATATTAAACCGTACTACGCAATTTACAATTACTTTTTTATATAGTATATGTTTCTCTAGTAATCGTTCTAACATTCCAATGGGTGATACAAACATACACACACACACAAACCAACTCAAAAGAATTTCACTGATACTAGATGCCTTTCATGGCGATTCTGGTTGTGACTGGGAATCCACGCCGTTTTTCATGAGATTGAATTAAAATATTTACAAGGCAAAGAGTGAAATTAACAACATAAAAACAACACCGAAAAAAACCTGTTTTTATTTATATATCATATATACGATCGGTATTGGAAAAATAATAATTATAATAGTAATAATTATAATCTATGAAAATAAAAGATATTCATTAAGGCGAACCATATTTTATATTGGTAGAGGGAGAACGTATACCAGTTCTGTTGAAAATTGGTTTGAATGACTTTTCTTCTTACATAAATTTTAATACCTTGGTATAAATAATTCAACGGTTATTCTAAACATTGATAAGTAGGCGGTTACGCGTTGTTTTTATTAATTCAATACATGACTAGCGTGTTTAATTTGATCTGTTGTGTCAATTGTAAAAAAAAATTGAACAAACTATATAGTGACAAATTATATAGCGTTAGGTTTTTATAGTTATGTCAATATCACTTTTATCTCGTAAAATTTAAAAATAAAATGAGCCGGCTGGGTGGCGCAGTGGTAAAGGCGATAGGACGGCCCTCCTACTGTTGCGATAGCCGCGGGTTCGAATCCTGCTGGGGCATGGATCTACTTTATGTTTGTGATTGTTTAAAATTTGTGATTGTTCTAGGCAAGAGTGTAAAATCCGACAAGGAAAATGATCCGAGTCACGCCAGTAACCAGGTTGGGTAAGACCGGATGTCTTCTGGAATAATATCTAAAGTTGGTCCCTCGCCAGTCGGTAGGCTTAATGCCGAGGACCGTGGTTCGGAGCCCATGTTAAACTGTAGGTCTAGTCCAGATAAACCCATAGTTGGTAAAAGGAGACTTTAAAATATATTTGAAAAAAGAATTTCTTAATTTAGACGTTATTAAATTTGCAATAAAAATGTTAGATTCTTGTATGTATTCGAATCACTTTTTCACATCGCAAGGCATTTAGCGGGCTTGGTTGAGGCAGTGGTAAAGGCGACAGGACGGTCCTCCTACTATTGCGATAATCGCGGATTCGAATCCTGCTGGGGCATGGATCTACTTTATGTTTGTGATTATAATTATAAAAGACTATATAACCCAGGCCATCAATAAGTCCCAGGCTGGGTAAGACTGACCGGGTGTCGTCTGGGATGACGGTAAACTTAGTGCCGAGGACCGTGGTTAGGAACTCATGTTAAACAATGACGTTCGACGTTTTAAAAGTAGTAAAAATTGATGTTTTAAAACTTTAACATATAATTAAACAAAATCTACGAATGAAAACAGATCCTACAGGAATTTCAAACATTTACTTATACAATAATGGGCTAATTTTTGAAAATATTTCTATAAAATTATTTATATTATTATGTTGCAATATAGCTTCTTCCATGTTCTGTATAATAAAAACATTGTAAAACAGTAAAGGAATGACTTGATTTATATTCTCCTATTATCTATATATTAATATGAGAAACAAATACTTTGGATTCCTTTTTAAGATCAATCCGCGCACAGAGAAATCAGATATTATATATAGAGTTGAAATTTTTATATAAAAATATTTCAAATATATAAATATAAATATCAAATAACAAATATAACATATATTTATTGTTTACCATTGCACCTTCGCCATTTTCTGAAAGACCTCTTAGTAATGCCTGGATAGTGTTAATATCTGTTTTATTAATACGTCATCAAATTTGGATTATGTTAGTTGCGAAAAATATATGTTAATTGCCAAAAGTCACTATAGACGTCGATGTTTCTGCCTGATGTTGTATGTCACAAAATGTAGTTCTAAAATTGCTGTATAGTGTTTAACGCTTAGTTCCTTTATAGTCCAACAATATTAAAATATTCTGGAACAAATTCGGAGTACATTTATACCAGACGTACTCCTGGTACTTAGTAGCACAAAATATTTTCGTACTTAGTTATTACTGACATTTTTGTTCAAATAATCAGAGACTGATTAAAATTACAGGATTTATAAAGAATTTTGCGCTGAATCGAATGATAGTATAATCATTTTTATACAACCTTTACTTTTAAGGTATACAATGAAAAAGGGGTTTAAAAAATATGAGTGGATTTCTGTTTATATCATATATCTTAAAAATTATAGATTCTAGAGTAATTTAACATACATTCTCGTTTATTTCACCCCAAAATACACATATTTTGAAAGTTTCATCTTTATCTAAGAGTTGAAAAATTATGATCCTTTTTCCATATATATAGTCATGAAAATTGGAGATTTTTTGCCATTTTCCAGATTTTTGCTGTTATTTCTATTCAAATCATCACAGGTTAATAAAAATGACAGGGTTTATAAAGAATTTTGCGCTGAATCGAATGGTAGTATAATAAATTTTATACAACCTTTAGTTTTTAAGTTATACAATGAGAAATTTATTTTTAAAAAATGAGTGGATTTCTGTTTATGTTAGATATCTTAAAAATTATAGATTCTAGAATAATTTAACATGGATTTTCGTTTATTTCACCCCAAAATACACATATTTTGAAAGTTTCATCCTTATCTAAGAGTTGAAAAAATTATGGCCCTTTTTCCATATATATAGTCATAGAAATTGGCGATTTTTTGCGATTTTCCAGATTATTGCTGTTATTTCTATTCAAAACATCACAGGTTAATAAAAATGACAGGGTTTATAAAGAATTTTGCTCTGAATCGAATGGTAGTATAATAAATTTTATACAACCTTTAGTTTTTAAGTTATACAATGAGAAATGTATTTTAAAAAATGAGTGGATTTCTATTTATGTTATATATCTTAAAAATTGTAGATTCTAGAATAATTTAACATGGATTTTCGTTTATTTCACCCCAAAATACACATAATTTGAAAGTTTCATCCTTATCTAAGAGTTGAAAAAATTATGGCCCTTTTTCCATATATATAGTCATAGAAATTGGCGATTTTTTACCATTTTTCAAATTATTGCTGTTATTTCTATTCAAATAATCACAGGTTAATAAAAATGACAGGATTTATAAAGAATTTTGCGCTGAATCGAATGGTAGTATAATAAATTTTATACAACTTTTAGTTTTTAAGTTATACAATGAGAAATGTATTTAAAAAAAATGAGTGGATTTCTGTTTATGTCATATATCTTAAAAATTATAGATTCTAGAATAATTTAACATGGATTTTCGTTTATTTCACCCCAAAATACACATATTTTGAGTTTCATCCTTATCTAAGAGTTGAAAAAATTATGGTCCTTTTTCCATATATATAGTCATAGAAATTGGCGATTTTTTACTATTTTCCAGATTATTGCTGTTATTTCTATTCAAATGATCACAGGTTAATAAAAATAACAGGGTTTATAAAGAATTTTGCGCTGAATCAAATGGTACTATAATAAAATGTATACAACCTTTAGTTTTTAAGTTATACAATGAGAAATGTATTTAAAAAAAAGTAGTGGATTTCTGTTTATGTCATATATCTTAAAAATTATAGATTCTAGAATAATTTAACATGGATTTTCGTTTATTTCACCCCAAAATACCCATATTTTGAAAGTTTCATCCTTATCTAAGAGTTGAAAAAATGATGGCCCTTTTTCCGTATATATAGTCATAAAAATTGGCAATTTTTTGCCATTTTTAAGTTATTTTATTGTCACTGTCTTTAAAATAATCGTAGATTAAATAAAATTACAGTAACTATAAAGATTTTTGATTGAATCGATATTAATTTTGGTACAACTTAGCGAGAACTTTTATTATAAGATTATTCAACATTTTGAAAACATGAAAACATTTAGTAGCATAATTTTAATTTGACAAATATATTAATATAAATTGAGATGAAAGCAAGCATATTTAATGCAAGATATAATTTAAAAACATATATAAAAGTTATCTTCACTTACTGGAGCTTGTTGAATAACTTCAAAGTCATCCAAATTTGGTAACGAGATACTATTCTTCCTGTGATAAGGCGTCTCGATCCGCGAAGATTTACTAGGACCGTCACCCTTGTCTTCACCATCTTCTATCACTTGTTCTTTTGTTTTCTCTTCATCCACGTACGGTATATTCTTCAAGTTCTCCTGCGAAGGCCCTTCGACAATGATTATGGGAGTCTCCTCGTCGAACTTCTTTCCCTTTTTGTTGCTACTTTTTTTTGGCATGGTTCGGGTACTACCGTGCAAGGTTTTCACTCGAAACTAAAAAGAAAAAATATAGTATTAACGTTCCAGCTCGCGTAACCTCGTGCAAGAACGATCTGAATCTTAATCAACGAAAAATGGTAATTTATATATGACGTTAATTTCAGTCAATGCAATAGTATTGATTTAGTACAGTGTTTTATTGTGATACTGACTGATTTTTGATAGACGAGGTTCTAATCTACAGTGTCTATAGTATACATAAAGAACTCCTAGGGTTGATAGTCTCATTTTGCATAAAAATAAAGTATTCCAAAAAGATGTTTAATTTTTATTCTAAATGAATACACTTGGTCAGAGCAAGAATAGAAACTTTAGTAACAGAAGTATTATTATAGCATAGTCTGTCTGTATGTATTCTTATCATCTTTCATTAGATACATTATTAAGAAAAAATGGTACAATATATATATTTTTAGTATTAGTCTTAGTAAGTTTTAAAATATTTAAGAAATATCTTTAAAATCTATAATATGATCTTAATATCTTATTTTGATAAAATCATCTTAATATTTAAGTATATTTGTATTAATTCTGGAATATTTAATATAAAAATAATTTCAAATCGGCTATTGTGATATGACGGAGTGGTATCATCATAAGTTTCTACAAGGGCAGATTTCTTGAAAAAAGCAACTTGAGGTGTTCCATTTCAGATTTTTGACAAAGGATGGTATACGAGCTTAAAGGTTAAACTAAAGTAACTTCTCCCTCATCCGGACTATCAGTTACTAAAATCGTACATCACTGATAAATATTTTACTGTAAAACAAGGCGATGAATATAGGCGACCAATATATTCAGGAGTTCCGCAAGGTAGTGTACTGGGTCCAATACTATATCTTTTATATATAGCCGATCTACCCACCACAAAAATAACTACTGTGGCATACTACATACGCAGAGGACACAGCAATCTTAGCATCTCATGATCTCAAGATCCAGTTACAGCATCAATAAACCTACAAACCAACCTGGAATAAATAGAATCATTCAACGGTTCGAAAATAAAGTGTTGCGTGCTATTATTGATGCTCCGTACTATGTTCAAGTGAAGTGATACAACGCCATATTCCACTAGTACCTATAACGAGTGTAATTCAAAGTGTTTGTGTGAAATACTTCGAAAGAGTGTCAGTGCATCCCAATGTAATCGCTAATCAGCTAAATATGTGACGTGATAGTGAAATGCGTAGAATAAAACATTTAACACCATCTGATCTAATTACTGGACGTATATAGACTTTAGGATAAGCTTTAGAATAAGACCAATTAATTAAGATAGTATTTTATACAGGAGATCACTTAATGAAGTGATTTTCTACATGCCATTATTCATTCATTTCTGCAGATTGTGGAACCACTAAGAGTAATAACAAAAGTCTTTCATAATCAGCGTCTGTATACACTGAACTCAATAATAATAAATGGAAAACTGTTTATTTTTATAGAGAAAGGTCAAGACCATTGAATTTAACTGTTAGGTTAGGTTGTTTAACACATGTTTTCATTAACACCTCGCATATTCATCAATAGATATCATCACTGATCAAAATACGCACATGCATATAATAATTTAATTAACCTGATCAGCATATCAATAAGTTCAATTACATAAGACCTCAGATCAAGGTATTAGTATGATTTATAAAAACAGAACAGAAAATAAGGTCAAATATGTGACTTGCAGACGATATTCTCATTGACAATGGTTATTTATATTAATTAAAATATCATATAATTCAAATACTGTCTGTTAAATGCATAGGTAGTTTCTAAAAATGAAATACATCTTTAGTTTATTTAACACTTAAAAGTTAAAGTCGAAAAATTTAAAGTTGAAACATATATGAAACCAAACAAGATACACATTTGAACAACATAAAGGTAAATAAACAGAAAAGATATTTAAATATACTTTAGTATAACAGACCACAAAATATACTATATGTTATTATAGTTCAGAGGCTTCATAAGAGCATTACACATAGATGGAAAAGACCGAATAATAAAACACTTTATGATCCTTAAATTAGCATTAATAAGCATCTTCCAAGGATTAAACAAAAAAAATTACACTAACGCTTTCATCATATATACTTATGTTTATTTTAAAATTAAATAAAATCCAAAACTACCAAGGCGATTTGATAAGTTCGACCAGCATTTGAAGAAAGATAAAAAACACATTATTCTACGTATAGTCTATTCAAAGTTATTTTGTACATACGTCATCTAATGTGTGAAGAAAAAACGCTAATGACGATGTCGCTAAGTATGCAATGTTGTGATTTGAAACATATATCATTTTATTCTACTGACATCAAGCTTCAAACCTATACATGTTATATTTTGCACATCATATATTTATACATCTTTCAAAATGTCAGATTCGGTGCCTGAAAACGTACATTTGCGGCAGGCATTACTTTTCTTACTTAATTTTAGGAAAAATGTTCTGAAAGTCATCGTTTACTGGCAGAAATGTATGATGAACACGTCCTAACCTTAAAAACAAGTGAGGCATGGTTTTGAAAATTCAGAAGTGATGATTTCCATGTGCAAGATGGATAACGTTCTGGTAGACCGACAAAATTTGAAGATGCGAAACTGTAAGTGTTATTGGATGAAGACACAACCCAAACTCAAAAATAATTCACAGAAGCATTAAATGTGACCCAAGAAACGATTAGTAATCAATTACGAGCAATGGGTAAAGGCCAAAAGATGGGAAGATGGGTACCACTTCAATTGAATGACAGGCAAATGGAAAATGATCTGTGACATGCTGGTTCTAATATCTTCATATAATAGTGACATCTGGTGAAAAATAAATTTATTTTGAAAATCTTAAGCGAAAGAAATCATGGCTATCACCTAGCGAAGCCGACCGATCGACTCCAAGGCCAAATCGTTTTGGTCTGCGTTTGGTGGGACCAGAGTGGCGTGGTGTATTACGAACTGTTGAAATCTTCAACAATTAACAGTGAAACATTTGGCAACATTTGATCGAAAAACGTCTAGTATGGGCCCAGGGGGAGAAGGGGAGGACTACAGATTTTACAACACGTTAACGCACCGTCTCATAAAGCAAAACCGATAACAGAAACGTTGAAAGCACTTGGATGGGACATATTCTCGCACCCGTCGTGCTCTCCAGACCTTGTCCCATCTAACTATCAATTTTTTGCTATTTTTTGAGCTTGTAGAACAGCTCTTTCGAAAAAGTTAGAAAATAGCTCCATAAATGGTTTTGCCCAAAGGACAAACAGTTTTTTTGGATTAACATCCATAAATTGCCTGAAAGTTGTGCAAGATGTATAGAATCAAATGCCCAATACTTTTAATTAAAAAATCTATTTTCTTGAAAAATCTGCACTGATACCAAGGAACTGACGATGTCTATTGAATACTGCTTTCTATTTCCAATGGATGTTAAAACCATATCACAACATGTGTCGTATGGCATCACCAGATCGTTTTTTGTTCCAAAGTTCGATGTAATGAAATCACCTATTCTTCATTACCGGTTACAATCTATCTATCATTACGTTTTTCGGACAGATTATATTCTACCATTCATTGGTAATATCTATCAAGACTTTCATATGCTTATATAGCTTCAATATTTAAGACTGAATTTTTTTTTTCTACGTTACAAGAACACCTGTAGTATATCTGTAGCATAGAACAATTAGCTGTAATAACATTAGATTAGATATGCTTCATACATAAACCTAATGAGTTTTAAAATGTAAAAACAATAAAAATATTGCAATCACACATCTCGCAATTAACTGGCTCGAGTTAAAACTTAAATATACCACAAAATTTAAAGACATTTTGACTCTCTATTTACATATATTGAAATCAACATAATAGTTTATCCTATCCCTTGTACTTTTCCTACGAATTATAATCTTTTAAATTCTCTGAAATTAAAATAATAATGTTTATGATTCTAAAAGTGGTTTACAATATAATAAAACATATTGTTGTCATATATGTTGTGATATTAGACGACTTTTTTGTCGGAGTGTTTTCGGAAATTTTTCAAAGCGTGTCTCTAAATAAACATTTCATAAATCATACATGAATATATGATATATGTGTCGTTTTGATCGATGACCTTTTGTCGCATATTTGGTACAACCATAACTCTGTTACTGTAAAACTTGAAACTGTGAAGTTATCTGTTACACTGTTTTGCAATCAAACGAAGCAAGGTTTGGACAATACAGTGATAATTTTTGAACGTTTGGTGTTCTGTAGTGCTGTATACTGTAAAGAGTCAAACAAACCTACTAAACACTTAATTTCAGTTTATATGCCTTCATCAATTGTTTGTTTCAAGAATTCTCAATTTCGTTTCATTTTGTTTAAGCAGGTCTTTTATAAAATAAAATAAATAAAACTTTTTAGAACTTTTATTGGTACATACTTTAGCATCATTGCCATATATAGCTCGTGCTAGTTTTTTACAGTCATTCACTTCAATATCTTCACTGACAGTGCTTCTTCATTGATATTAGGTATAAGCAGACTCCTATGTTAAACTAGAATTAACAGTAGCTGTTCCAGGTTTAATGTTGGTTCTATATATATGGTAAACAGTTAGAAAGCCCACGAAGTTTTGCTTTTCTCAATGCATAGCAGGTCTCTTCGATTTTTTCGAATTTTGTAATGATTTCAATGTACCAACGTTGTTAATTAACCTAACGTTGTAGACTAGCAGATATATCTTGGTGAATATACTTTTGGTGAGGATTTAAGTCCATCAGTCTCCTCTTAAAACCGCTATTGATTATTAGCTATTTTCTATTTCAACATCATTTTCTTTGTTTTATTTTAAGGAACTTAACCATTTTACTTCTTTGAGAGTTCCTTCTTTCCTTAGGAGTGATTTTAAAAGCTTATGGATGATGAATTTCGCATCTAACGCAAGAAACTTGATGGTAGAAGGCCAAAAATCACAATTGTTGGTTTTTGTTTTTACCAGTTAATGATTAACATCATTAGTCGCCAGGCAAAAAAGTTTTTTGCAGTGTACTGGCGATGGAAAATAGATCTACCACAATAATCCTAAGCGCAAAAAGTATTGGGAAAGACCAGAAGAGTCCTCATCCACATCGACGTTGAAGCGTAGCTTTATGGGCCACAAAGTCTCAGTATGCCTGTGGTAGGAGCAGCAAAATGTAGTGTAGTGCATTACGAGCTACATAAATTGAATGAAACTGTTACTGCAGATTTTTATTCATGTCAATTAAACAAACAATCCTTTTTCATAGCAATTTTCGGCCACACGTTGCAACAGTTGTGAAAGTTGCACTGTTAAGATTTCAATGGGAAGTTCTGCCGCACCCAGCGTACTCTCCAGACCATGCTCCTTCTGATTATCACTTTTTTAAATTGATGGACCATGGCTTGGCTGGCATAGGGTTTCAAAATACTGAAGAAGTGCAAAAATTGATCGTCGACATAACAGAAAGATGAGAAACATTTGCAGAATGATGAAAAATATGTTGATTAATATATGCTGTGCCAATCTCTCTCAATAATAGTCTTTTAGAGTAAAAAATGATCATAATACATACGAGCACCCAACATAACTTTGGAAAACAAAAGAAAAACTTACCAACGGGATAATATGGGGTCGTGGGAGGCTACGATTTCGAAATTTCTATGCGAGATTCATGCGTTCACTAATATCGATCTGCGATGTTTCGCGCCTGCAGCGCCAAATTACGGCACGCGGAAAATTCGACGCCGTCTTTGATCCGACTAAACACACATGAGGCTGCTTTTGTAATCGCCATCGAGCAAACAGGTTTATGATTTTCGATTGTTTGACGACAACTTTATGACGTTCACTAGCACGCACTCATGTTCAATAGTACTGTTTCTGCAAACTGTAACTGTTTATCAATTGTAAATAGTTCGAGTGTCAGCATTCGCTGGTCTGTTTTCTTAGATAATAAGCAGGTATATGGCGAGAAAAATATTCCCATTAGTGTTAATACAACGAATCTTCCATCCTACACAAGATATTGATAAGAAAATCCAAACGATATTTATAGAAAATAAGATTGAAAAATTTAACATGCTATCAAAGAAAACAAGGCATAAAAAATAAGTGACATAGCGACTATATATAAACGATTGTATACGATTGAAAGTACACGATGTTTTGCTTAGTACAATCTTAATTTACAAATTAATTGATTACTACCGTTCTGAGTACGGGATTAATACATCAGTATGTATTTCCAAAATTAAAATAAAACTAAACTACTTAAACTAAAATTAATAATACACTTATGCGCTGAAGAAGTTCGTGTGGTTTGATTCGCTTCAATCTTCTGATTTCTTGCATGTTGTCCAGCAGCTGTATTGCTTCCACGTTGCTGTAATTTAATAACCTTATTTCATGTTTTACAGCCAAATCTTGGACCACTTCGTATATACAGTTGGTTTCAAGGTCATCGCGCAGTTCTTCGTTGGTTACGTAGCGATAAACATTGGTAATTATTATCATGCAGTAATTATTATCAGTGCAACCCTATATTTGTACCCCTTAGGTCTAAATCGGCATTATGATTGACTGTTACACCAATCTCTTTGATTTTAGGTCAAGTTGAGAATACCTTCCGACTAATCAGTACAGTTGCTTGACTTTGAATCTAATCTGCTCTGCTTCTTGCCTAACATGATGTTTTCTTAACAGACTTAGACAAAGATACAACTTTTGACATGATAAGTGTCGCCGGCAAATGTTCCAATCAGCAATACAGAGCAGTTACAGGAGTGGTCCCAAAACACTGCCCTGTGGAACTCCAACCGAAATAGGTTTAAGTGTTGAGAATGCCCCTTCCTGTGAGACTAAATTTTCTTTCGAAAATGTATGACTCCAGCAATCGACAGTAATTCTGCGGTAGCAATTTACTCATTTTGTATATTAATCCCAAATGCCATACCCGGTCAAAAGCTTGTGAGATGTTCAGGAATATTGCAGGGCAGTATTTATTTTCTTCTAATGCCTTTTTAACAACCGCTGTTACTCTAAGCACTTGGTCGATTGTCGAGTGATGATTTCGAAATCCAAACTGGAAATCTGGTATTTCTATAAATGGCTTAATACGTTTTAATAGCAGTCTCTCAAATAATTTTGATATCGCAGGTAGCTGCGAAATAGGCCTGTATAAATTGCATGTACATTTTATATGTTATATTTTTGTACTTTGTTGAGAAATACATCTAAGTTTTCTCTTTGGAAAAACACAAACTCAAAATAATATCAAACTTGTATTCATTACTTATTATGTTACTCAAATTTGCAAATATACGTTTCTTTTTCACTAACTAACTGAAAATAATGTAACTAAAAGCTTTTAACTGAGATATTTAAAACATTGGCGAAAACAAAAGAAAGTTTATATTAAATATGGCAAATTTTAATAACAAAGTAACAGCATCGGTATATTCAAATATAGTCTATGCAAAATAGCAGTGAACTCACGTTATCAAGATGTATAATGTATTACCTATCGTAGTTTGTAAATTCGTTTTAATACCAGTCAATATTTTCCTTCCCATTTTATTCTGGTTAAAAAGAAATATAATTCTATATGATATGTTCGAACATGTAACCTAACCAGCCTGCAAAAATCGTTCAGTTGTCAAATGTCTATCATCTCTGTCTCAAAACTCTGTCATCAAAACTATCAAACAACTGTCAAAAATATTGACACTATACACTATAATTGACTATTGACATGAATAGTGGCTCAGAATGTGACAGTGCGTTATTATTCAATGCTGACAATACCAAGACAGGGTGATGAGAGTGGAAACAACTAAAGGTGGGTATATAATTATTATAGGATAACTGTAGGAAATCGTATTATGGAGTGTAAAAGATTTATGTAAATTTATGTTACAATAATAGCAAATATTAAACATAACTTGATAGATTATCGAGCCAATTATATTGACATCTTGCTCACTTCCCTGTAGTCTATATTTGACTGTAGAGTACTATATTATTCTAGGATGTTTGGCGTGTCAATTGTAAAGGCTTTTGTTTGTAACATTTTCGTTTTCATCACAATGCGATTTCAATTATTGATAATTTAGGACAACTCATTTTTTTAAAATTTTTATACCATATATAAGAATATTAGAAAATATTGACAGACAATTACAGTAATATGATATATATAACGACGATAGTTAAATCCCATAAAATTGAAGCTTACCTTAAAATCATCATGTTTATACGATGAACGATTAAACTACACCAACTTATAGCCCGCGACAGTTTGTACACTATACATTTACGAAAAACTATTCGTTTTTATAATAAGATAATAACTTCCTCAGTTAACAACTTAGGAATTTGACAAAATGAGCATTTTTACTCGAGAATATTACATATATAAATAGAAAAAATGCCTGAATATAATGTAACGCGATTAAAAAAAGACAATTCCGAATAATTATCAGCAATTTTATTTCAATTGTTCTCGAAAAAAATGTAGATACTGTATTTTTTCGTACATAATTGTTTAATGAAGGCTTACAATTAGCACGTAAATACACAAACAATAGAATTTGTAATATTTTAACAACTATATAAGATTTTTTCAAATTTTCTCGGTATCGACTGAACTATTGAAATGATTCGTAAAAATTATCATTAAAACGTTAAAAATCATCATAATGGTAAGGAGTTTCAACAATAAGATTCACAGCTATAATCAAAAGTATGTTAGGTGTACAAAAAATCTCTTCGGTTCAATAAAAGAAGACGCTAACATTAAGTGTCATAAAATTGTCTGTCGTGAGACATCTGCCAACGACATAACCTTCAAATAAATAAGTTGTCAGGAGTAATTAAGAGCTCAATTAACGAATTGACGGTTCAAAAAATATCGTCTTAAGAGTAATTATATACTGTGAGTTAAATGTGTTACTTCAAAAACAAGTAACTATAAGAAGTATAGTGTAAAAAATTAAACTGAAACAAGATGCCATAGCCTATATGTACAAAAATACAACCAATAAATTCCGAACACTATATAACAATAAGTCACGGGCCTGACATATTGATGACGCCTCCTCCTAACCGTTTTAAGCGGAACCTAACAGTACCAACTTTCAAACAACATATCACAATTTCACGACAATCTACTTTAAAAAAAATTAATTTTTTCTCTGTGTATGCGAAATAAACATTATTTTTTCATCGATATGTAGCAAAGGATGAATCTTGATCCATTATCATACACCTGAATCAAAAAATTGTTAGCTGAACGGACAGCAACTAATAAAATCCGTCCAAAAACCATTAGTAATAAAATTTAGATGGAAGTATTGATTTTAGTAAGTTTTTTTATAACATCTTTATTAGATACGCTTAGTACAATCTTAATTATGAATTAATTTATTAATACTTTTCATTTGTACTTGGACTAATTCACAAGCAAGACGAGTGCGAGAAAATACATCAATATGTACTCCTCAATTATAAAATTATAATAACTTATAGCTATAGTTTACACTAAAGGTATACACTTTATATAAGTTCGTATGGTTTGGTTCGCTTCAATCTCCTGACATCCTGCGCGCTGTCCAGTAGTTGTATTGCTTCCACGTTAGTATGATTTAATAATCTTCTTTCGTATTATCTTGGATAACTTCGCAAATCCATTTGATTTCCAGGTCATCGTGCAATTCTTCGTTGGTTACGTAGCGATAGGCATTGGTAATCAATCGAAGAACCTTGTTTTGACAGCATTGGATGACTAGTTGATTTAAATTTTTAGTGCAACCCCATATTTGCACCTCATAGGTCCAAATTGGCTTTATAGTTGTCTTATAAATCAACCTCTTATAATTTTAGATCATGTTGAGAGTATCTTCCGACTAACCACTATAGTTGTTTTATTTTGGTTCTAATGTGTTTTGCTTTTTGTTTAACACGATGTTTGATTTCAGTAAGTGAAAAATATAACGAAAAAACGTCCTCAAATGCTAAAGAAAAAAGTTGCGTTCGCTAGTCGATGAAAATCATCCTCAAATTGAAGGAATTGGTCTTCTAATTGTTTTGCCATCCATAGTATAGTTCAGATTTGGGCTTTAGTAACTACTATCTGCTTGCAGACTTCAGAGGTATATTCCAGGAAAAGAGATTCGTGTCAAATGAAAAAGTTTAAGCATATTTCATAGTATATGATCAAATTAAAACATAAAGGCGACTTTTTCTTATTAAAAAAGTTGAACCATTATTCTGTAACTGCCTTGTCAACGCAAAAAAAAACCTCACAAAAAATGAATGAGTTAAAATGGAATAAAAGTGACCATTCTAGCCATTCATAACTGAATGTAATAATATTATAATCACAGTAGTATAATGAAATTCTATTGTATATAAAGGTATTATTCAATTAGCAAGAATCTATGGTGAATAGATCCAAAAGTAAATAAAACAAATTTTAGTATAAAAATTAGGTATTATAATTTTACAGTAAAAAACATTTACTGATACAAAGATAATAATAAATACATGTTGCCCTTTAGTAACAGTCATTTATCAGTAACGTATCCTTTAGAATGTTTTTGTTTAATAAATTAAAAAAAAAACTACATACCCTTCAAGTTCTTATGGTCAAAACATTTTAATAACAATTGTTTTTACACATTCATTCTCAAGAACAACTGTCTCACTGAGAATGGCACAGCCAAAGAAGAACACTTGGCTTCTAAAAAGACAAGTAAAATTATCAACAAACCCCCTTGAAGGTTTCTTTTGTTGATCGACGACTATTCTTGAAATGCTATCTTGTAAACTTGGTCTATGTGGCTCACGAAATGGACCTCCAAACCCTCGGTGATAAATGTAGGTAAGTCATTAAAGTCTTTCTTGTTTTCTTCTGGTAGGATTATGCACTTAACGCCAGATCTTTTAGCCTAAATAATATAAAAAAGAATAAAAGATGGACGTGTGCATCGAACCATGACAACTTACCGCTATCGTTTTTTCTTTAATCCCTCCAACTGGAAGCACTTTACCCATAAGGGATACTTCTCCGGTCATTGCCAAATCTTGCCTGATTGGTTTATTTTTTGCTAATGATAGAAGTGCCGTAACTATGGTACATCCAGCGCTGGGGCCGTCTTTTGGTGTCGCACCTTCAGGCACATGTAAATGAAGATGACTGAAAAAATATATTTACAGCTTAAGTTGGGAAAATAATAATCTAATTCAATGACTTCATAATGTGCTTAAGGAAATTTGGCGATCGGAGAGAGTACTATCACGAAAATTATGCAAATAAGGCTTTAAAGAGTTCCCGAAGAAACAAGCCAAGAAGAGCAAGCATTTCATCAGTTTATGGAGAAATCTGAGATGAGAAAAACATTCTATTATCATTTTTATGGCGCTCATTGTAGGCAGCTTTGGAAGATGTACATATTCCCTTAACAATTATTCCATTAATTTGTCGATTCAACTTAATATTCGAGCTAACCTTTTGTCCGAAAATATTCGTTCATACAGGTTGTAGCACTATAGCGCATTCCGTTAGAGGAAATGCAGCAGTTCAAGTTCTTATTCGGATCAGTAATACAAAAGAAAAGGCATCGAGAATTGAAGTGATCAATTAAACTAAAGAAGTTTTTGTATCTCTAAGATAATGCCTATGGACTTCTGTGACGACAACGACATTTTGGATCAAAGACACAAAAAGTCAATCCCAAAATAGACCTGTATAAAAATCATAGAGTGCCATTTGAAGATTTGATGAAGAGTATTCGAAGTAGCACAAACAGCAGCATGTTGATTGAAAATTAGACACTCTCCCCAAACGCCTCCTAAGGTTTGATGCTCACGAATGATTTTTACCTGTTTAACAAAAATTTATTTGATGAATCGTGTTTGATCATATAATTTCTGGCAACAGTTAAAGCGATCTTAGCAGATTCCTTCATTACATCTCCCAGATGCCCGGTCAATTCCAGAGATCCTTCTGAATCTTTATCCGGCGATGATTCTCTACGTGTCGTGGTTTCAACATAAAGTGTTGAGCCCCCTATAGCATAATCAAAATAGAGTTATTCTACAAAGCGCGAAGGTTATTAATGCCACTAACCCATTGCAGTCCAAGCCAGTCCCATAACTACACCTGGTGGCGTGGTGTCATACATCCGATCATGAGTAAAAACAGGTTTACCAACAAACTCCTGTAAATTTTGTGATCCCACGTCGATGAACTGAGTCTCTTCCTTAACCACTTTATAAGCCACCTTTCTCACGACCTAAGAACCCAGAAATCTCCTATACCGGCTAAACAGAAATCTTTCGGAGTTTGTTACCTTTTCTATATGTTTCTGAAGATTTCTCACTCCTGATTCGCGACAATAATTTCTGATCAGTATATTCAAAGCGTCGTCTTCCACCTTGATCTTATCATCCTTCAAGCCGCTGTCTTTCATCGCCTGCGGCAATAGGTACTGTTTGGCGATGGCTAGTTTTTCTTCCGCGACATATCCAGACATGTCGATCATCTCCATACGATCCCTATATCAAAACGTAGATTAAATCATTCTTTAACAAGACAGGATTTTACCTCAGCGGTTCGGGTATGGTATCTACGATATTCGCGGTGCAAATAAATAGAACCTTGGACAAATCAACAGGAACATCTAAATAATGGTCCAGGAAATTTGAGTTCTGTTCGGGGTCGAGAAGTTCCAACAAAGCCGAACTTGGATCGCCGGAGTAGCCTCTGGAAGAGAAAGCATTGAGAGCACAACGGTTAGTGAAAACGTTTTACAACTATGGTTTTTTTTACTGTATAATAATGATTTGAGAATAATTTTTTTACGAACTACGAGGTGTCTGCAAAAAGTATCGATTAACTTGGCAAAAAATACATTTATTTAAACAAAAATCCGAAATACTACTAGAACTTCTCTATTGATGTTACAGGACTTTCTTCAATTCGCTTTATATGATGGTGAGCTATATTTAGTGATGCTGAAAAGGTACATTTTTCCACAGAAGTATGTAAGAACTACATTCACCCATTATCAATGTTCTTTGACCATTGTCTAAATCATTCTAATCACCTGCTGCTAACACTTCTGAAGGTTTTAAAATACTGAGCAGGCTTTTTTATTTACTGAAATTGAGTCTCTTTTAGTTTGGGAATTTAGGAAATACTCAAGTCATACGGAGTAACGTTGGGTGAATAGAAGAACTGATGAACCACAGAAATGTTGTTGGAGAAGGAAGCCTCAATCAAATGCCCAAAATGGACAGGTGTGTTGTAATGATAGATACCAAGTTTTTGCCCAATTTGCATTGTTCAACATACTCTGTGAGCTGTTAAGACGCTATGACTTATAACCCCATTTTTAACAAGTACAAATACAAATTTCACAGTCCTCCATACAAAACACAGAGTGCACCAATTCCATGTTTACCCCGCCTCTATCCTAATATTTCAAGTTTTTAAAATTTTACACATAGCGAAATACACACGACTACACAGTCTATTTATTCCCTAAGATAATTTTGAGGGGGAGGGAGCTTGAATATGTCTTTTTTTACCAAACTATGAAATGGAAAATACTCCTCTCCTTCATAGTTTTTATGTAAGATCATAAAAGGCTATTTTTTGTAGGCTATGAAAATGTGCAATTTTATAAAAAGTTAAGAGTTATATGCTCTTATAATAAGACATTGCAATCGACACACGGTAGAAATGTTCCAATGAACGATCTATTTGTTGAGTGGTTTTTGAACCCACGTAACCCAAATATTACATTAATATCTTTGTGAAATAATTTTTACCAAAACATTTAAGTGATGTTTCTTTCCCCTGGTTATTTATAATTTTTAATAAAACAGTATTATGTGGAATAAGGAGAGGGTTGGAAGGAAGTGCAACTGCGATTTATTTTTTATATAGGAGGAAGGCCAAAAAGTTATAAAGGTTATAATAAATGGGCTGTCCCCTGGCGGACTGTCAGCAACGAAAGGTTTTCCGCGTACGAACTGCGAAAAAACCACGAACGCCCATCTACAACTACACTGAACAGGCTCTTCCGCACTTCATTCGCTTACGAGGGGAAAAATCATATTCGGCACTTTTTGAACAAACCTCGTATATACCTACTTTCCGATTTTATCGACTTCATCAATTAACACGAGCGGATTCTCTGTTCTCGTCTTCTTGAGGCACTGTATCACCTTCCCCGGCATTGCTCCCACGTAGGTACGCCTGTGTCCCTTAATCTCTGCGACGTCAGTCATTCCGCCTACCGAGAATCTGAAGTACTCCCGGTTCAATGCCCTGGCAATTGACCTAGCTAAAAAATACCGTAAATTATATCCGGTACTGACTTAGTCGTTTCTTTATACCTATGCTGGTTTTTCCCACACCGGGCGGACCGTGGAAGCACAGAATCTTTCCCTGAGTACTACCCTTCAGTTGACTAACGGCGATGAATTCTAAGATGCGTCTTTTTATATCTTCCATGCCGTAATGGTCTTGGTCCAGGATCTCAGAGGCGCGTTGGAGATTCAAATTTTCCTCGCTTTGTATACCCCAAGGCAATGATGTTAACCAATCCAAATAATTACGAGTAACACTGCAAGTACCAAGGGAAATTAAAGATGGATATTCCCAAATAAAATATATTGGAACATACTTAAATTCCGAACTATGGCTTTCCAGGAAATTAAGCTTATTTAACTCTTCCTCTATCACGGCACTGACGGCTTGAGGCAAAACCTTGTCCTTGATGCGTTCTCTGAACTTATCACCGATAGCGTCCTTATCTTCTTTCTCCAATCCCAATTCTTTTTTTATCACTTTCAACTGTTCCTGTAGAATGTATTTCCTATGATGCTGCTTTACTTTTTCTTCTACTTCTCTACCAATCTTCTGTTGTAATTTAGACAATTCATATTCTTTTTTCAGTAATGACAAAGATAACATTAACCGTTTCGGTATCTGGAAGAAAATATTTATAGCACCGAAAATGGAACGTTTTTTTTGCTTACATCCATTTCTTCCAACACTTCCTGTAGCTCTTTGCTTTCAGCTGCTGTAAGAGCCGCCCCAAGATCGGACAAATAAACAGGATTATCAACTACTCGTTGTCCTTGGTGCATCATTTGCTGCAGGCTATCTCTATAATTGAAAAAATAAACTTGATGCTACAGCAAACGTTTTCAACGTTTTTTTTTTTCGTGGCTAGTTTTGTCTTTATTAATTTTTTGATTCTCAATTCGCCTTTTCACCCATTACTGAAGCAAAACTAAACTGGATTGTATTTTTGACATATAATTTACTATTCACACACAGTGTACGCAATTTATAATAAACAAAACTGATATTTTATTTTAAAAGGCTATAATAGTTACTGGTTATATTTCGCATTTAGTATTTGTTACAGAATATTGCACATTTTTACACCATATCGCATTAATTTAAAACAAACTGATCTGAATAAACTTTAATTAAATATAACATTGATATTTTTTCGTCTACTAGTGAATAAAATTATTTATAAGGGTTTAGATAAAACGTATGATACACTTGCCTATAAAGGGGATTAAGGCTGATTATATCTCTGATTGTTTTTATAACTTCTTGTGTTAAAGCCTTGACTTCCTCTGTCTGCCTAAACTTATTGTGAACAACATTTTCAACCTCAGCCATAAGCAACGGTTCAAGTTTTGGTTCTTTCGGACTTTCGCCGCTTTCTTGCATAATCTTTTCAGTTTGTGTCTTCTCCTCGACAGTTTTGATTTCGGGGAACGATTTCTTCAACCTGTTATTTCGACCCTTACGTCGACCTCGCGTATCTGTTTCTTCTGAAATTTTGGGGATGTTAATTGTAGTATTGAACGCGGGGAAATGTAGTTTCAGCGGTTTAGGTTCTGCTAGCAACAGACAGTGAAAAAACAAATATTTCACAGAAAGGGTATTATTTATAAAAATAAAATATTTATTCTCCCTATAAAGCTTATGTAACAAAATAAATAATACCTTTTGGTTCATCTTCCAGTGTATCAAAAATTTGTCCAGTAATTTTTATTCTTCTATGAGCCATCACAACTAGTCTTAAGCGGTCACCTAGATCTTGCATTTCATGAATTTGTGCAAACACACCAATATTATAGACATCGTCAGTGTTGTTAACAACCTAAAATAAATTCATGTCAAACATAAATCTAAAAATCTATTTTAGTTATACTTCAGATTCATTTTCTTCATTCCTCTTTAAAAAAATGCCACAGTAAGGTTGGTTTAATTTTACTTTTCTTCTGATTAGTTCAATTAATTGAGGATTTGTAAGTTCGATAAGCTTTATAAACCTAGGAAATACTATATTTCTACTAATTGCTATTACTGGAACATGGGGCCAAACCTATGAAAGAAAAGTATTAATTTTCTGTAATATAACTCAGTTCAATTTTAAATTAACCTCAGGAACCGCAACAGTAGCTGGTAGCTGAGGATTGTAAGGTTCATCTTCAGGTGGTAAGTCATCAGGACCATTATCTTTTGTAGTATAATACCGCAATGATGTAAATGACTTACTACCATTAATGGATCGTAAAAACCTGCCCTTACTATTGAAATATAATTGATTACGACTTTTAGAGACTATAACACTTAAATCTTTATTTTTCACATTTTTTTCCATTACATGATGAGACAGATTCTTTCTACCTTCACTAGCTACACGGGCAATACTTTTAGTTAACCGTACATTTCTCGCAATTTTGAGAAAATTCATCGTGAGTTTTCCCTGTTCACACACTATATCATTTAACTTAGAAAATCATTTTAAAGTGATGAATGTCAGATTTGAAATTTTTCTGGAAAATGACAAACTAACCTCAAAAAGTCAAGATTGTGATGATGAAATCTCAAAACAAGTCGTATCTATAATAAGCATAGGGTTAAAGTTCAGACGATATTTAAATTTAAAGTACAATTATTGGGCCAAAAGAACACAAAAAGTTATTTAATACTTTAATTATAATTCGTTTGCTTAAAAGGAATATAACAACTGAGAACAACCTAACCTTAGTAGTTTGAAAAATGTAAATATATATCAAAAAATGGATATTTTCAAAAAACTCTCCTCTCTACCTGAAATATCTAAAGCCCAGCTTTCCAAAATACTAAGTATCAATCCCAATAGGAAGTTTTTAATCATAGAACCTGGATTAATTAAGCCACTGGAACGAGTTTGTGGTGTCCAATGGCTCAAGTCAAATGGAATCGAAAAGATATTTAAAATTGAGCCTGTGGCTCCAGTATTTGAAGATAATATTATTTTTTACATGATATATCCAGATTTTAAAGTATTCAATCAGGTTGTTAATCAGATTAGAGCTCAAGTTAATATAGAGAATCCCACAAATAACAAATATCACATTGTAATTGTTCCACGAATATCACAGCTATTTGTAGATGAACTAGAAGAATATGGGTTGTTGGATAGTGTAGTAAAACTGCACTCTTTTCAGTGGATGCCAATACATCTTGATACTGGTATCCTGAGTCTAGAATTGCCATTATTATACAAGAGTCTTTATGTTAATGAAAATTACAGTCTATTGCCTGTGTTATCAAAAGCTTTATGGCAACTTTGTTTTGTCACTGGTTAGTAATGATTTATTTCAAGGAAAGGTATTGTTTTATATAATTAATTGTTAAATAACTATTATTTCTAGGTAAACCAAGGGTCTTTTTAACATTAGGATCACATTCACATAATGTTTTAAAACAATATGAAGGCTTATGTCAGGATAGAGGGGAAACTGATAAGGCTGATTCAGATTTTGGTGCTGTTATTATAATGGATAGGAATATAGATTATACTAGTGCCTTATTAACTCCTGGAATTTACTCAGGTTTACTTAGTGAAGTTTATCCAGTTAAATCAGGAGTTTGTGGAAGTTCAAAAATGGAAAAACAAGTCAATGAAGATGAATTAGCACTAGATAACAAATGTAATCCTATACCAAAAAAACATCAGGTATCAATAGCTCTGAATAGTAATGTTGACGCGATTTATGCAGATATAAAAAATAGGTTTTTTACTGAGGTTACCTCAGTATTAAGTGTTTTGACTAAACAGTTGAAATCAGAGAAAATTAACTCTAAGGAAATGGCTTTGGATGAAATTAAAAGATATGTTCAAACCCAACTACAAGCAACAAAATCTAGGAAACAGTTCATCAGTAATCATTTGCTGGCTTCTGAGACTATAATAAATACCTTGGGCCATCGCTATGAAAAACAGAAGAAGGTAGAAATAGATATTTTAAAAAATAACAATAAGTCAGCAAATTTCACCTATATAGAAGAGAGTTTGGCAATGGAAAATAATATGTATGTATCTTTGAGATTGTTTTGTTTAATTTGCATAACTCAAAAACTATCGGAAAGCGAAGTTCAGTCATTTTGGAGGAAGTTTTTGTTTCATTTTGGTTTCAACTATGGTTATGCTTTCACTAACCTGATGAATGCTGGATTTATTGAAGAGTTTGGACAGAGCTTGGCTACAATTAATATCCCTGGCAAAATTAATCTGAAATTACCAAATTTCAAATCAAGTAATTTTTATTCCAATGCGAAAAATTTCAGACAGATACCACCCGAACCTGATAAAGTAAATCTAAAGATTCCTACTTGTGCCAGTTATGTGTATGGCGGTGCCTATATACCACTCATCGTTCAAATTGCCAGTATGGTTCTGAACTCAATACCCTTGGATGATATTAAAATGAAGTTGGAAACTTTGGGGACAGTAGCGGTGAGAAACGATAATGGTTATCCGTTGCTATGCAGGACAATATTAGTGTATGTTGTGGGTGGAATGACCTATGCTGAAATTGCAGCTTGCAATCTTTTGGAGGCACTTACGGGAGCCAAAATATGTGTACTAAGTGACATAGTTCTAAATGGTAATGATTTAATGAAAGATATTTTAAGTATTTAAGTAGAATATATTTCTTTGTAAAAACAATCTTGGTAGTTTTAATTTCATTGTTTTATTTAAATCCATAAGAGAGCATTTCTATTATCACAAGAAACGTTTACAAATCGAAAACAGTTTTCTTTCAGTTATATTTTTATCAATAAAGTAGTTTTTAAATATTGCAGAAATATGTATGAGCACGCACAACCACATATTAGTATCCAGCAAGCCACTTCACAATAAATACTTTATAAAAAGTCACAGTTGCAAGAAAAACAAAATTGTATTATCGGCTGTCAGTCTCAGTGTGCTTGGCCATTATTGACAACGATGTCAAACCGTTTGGTGAATATAAACGTTGAAAAAAATATAATGTAATAATATGGGAAATGGACAGATTTATGGATTATAATATACCAAAATGTTATATGACAACACGCTGGTCCTGCGGTTCGTATTTTCTATAATTTTTTTAACCTGAAATTTCATATTTTTGGATACATATTTTAAACTTTTAACATTACATAATATTATATTTCATATATGTTCAAATATATTTAAGGCAATACTTTGTTATAAGTAATTTTTAGCCATTTATCTAGGTGTAAAGGATAGAAAATGAAAAAAAATACTGATTTTTAGAAAATATAACAATTTATTCTTTAATGTGAGATATAAACATTAATATTATCAATACAATTAATGTGGAGAATAATCTAATCTTACATTCTAACAGGCAAGATAACTTTTTTAAACAAATAAAAAATTAATAATTTACAAAAAAAAATAAATAAAAAAACTTATGCAAAAATATAATATATACAGTGTTAGTGAAGAAAAAAAATTAACGTGTCGAATAAATAGCATTAAAATGTCAAATTTAATAAGTTTTGTACCTCTGCTTTGTAAAAATACAGTGTAACGTGTATATGCAACAAATTCAAATATAAACCTGAACCGATACA
Source organism: Rhynchophorus ferrugineus (assembly GCF_030347505.1). Classification (NCBI taxonomy): domain Eukaryota; kingdom Metazoa; phylum Arthropoda; class Insecta; order Coleoptera; family Curculionidae; genus Rhynchophorus; species Rhynchophorus ferrugineus. Next base: position 2,693,283 of record NW_027472583.1, on the reverse strand, counting down.
AAATTTTCAAAATACCAACAATACTTTTCCTTATCTATATACAAATAAATTAAAAAAAAAGTTGCTTGAAAAGCTTCATAACTAACAATACTGACTAGTTGTTTTAGTCGAGAAAAATGCCATTGTTCTTACTGAAGCTCCTATAACAAAACTCAAAAGCTTGGGGAGCAGGTAGAAAGAGAGAGTGGAGCAGTAAGAAAAACCCATTCTTCCAAAACTATTTCTCGAAAACTAGCGCCTGTAGCCATTATAAAAAGAAAACAATCAAATCTAAACAGAACATAACATACCTTTCCTAACATCACTTCAATTACACTCTTTGTAACAATCTTCATAAAAATACTTTCTATCTTTTTTTTTATCAAAGAAATAGTCGAAAATATCACCCAAATATCAAAATTGTTGCAGCAGCCTCGTCAGTACAGTATCATCACTGCTTCACATCTTGTTTCTTTCTTCTTCTGCCTCCCTCCAGTAAATAAGACACATCCAGAACTTGTTTGGTGGGTATTTTACTCAATAAATTCAGTAAGATCTTGTTCAATCTCGATTTTTGTTGAGCGGGTGTCTGAAAATGGATTGTCGTCAGTAGATCAATAAGTCTCATGTTTGTTTTGCTTGTAACTTACTCGTATAATAGGTGGATTCGGTGATGGATGTATGTTGTTGATGTTAGACGACTCCTTTGCTAAAGCTTTGTTATCCTTGTCTTCTTTTTTCCGACCGGCGTTGTTTTTAATGAGCGTGGTGTCAACGTCGTGAGGACAGTAGGTTCTCGATATTTTCAGCCTCGTTTCGAAACGTTCAAAGGCAAAACTCTTGGTGCATACTGGAAACTGGAACAAAGCGTTAGACCGATTCACCCCTTGCTGTAACACGATTTTTACTTTACCTTGCTTTTGGACGTTTTACTAAACATTTTAGCCCCTTTATCCACGCGATACTCGCATATATACACGTGTTGTTCTTGACAACCAATGGGTCGTCCTTTGCAGTATGTATTGATGTCCATCACCCAACAGTGTTCCATTACTAACTCCACTGGCACAGCTTCATACAGCGGTACTCGCATCACCTCATTCGGAAAGAATCTGAGAAAAAAAAGTGAGGAACAATTTCATAACGCAAAATGTTACATACTTTCTGGTGGGTTCGTGGAATGTTTCATGGGGTCTAAGGAAGTGATGACCATAAGCGAATCTTTTCCCTGAATCCTTGTCCTTCCATAACCTTTCGATGCGGAAGATGTCTAGCTCCGAATACTCGATCTTGCCGATGGTTTCGTAGGTATGTTTTTTGTCGGTACCTTCGATAGGTATATCGCGCAAAACATACACAGTGTCGCCTTGTCGCAGCTGAAGATTGCCACGTAACAGCGTCATGAAATACCTATGTCCATGTTCGGTATATTCATCCATCGGTATTTCATAATCTACCTCTCGGGGAACGCAGATTTCACAATGATAGCTTGCGACAGAGGCATCGGCCTTAACGCATTCGATATGCTGCCATACCATACATCTTTCGCACTGAATCATGAGTCCTTCATCTCGCGGTATACCGCATATACACCGTATGATATCTTCTTCCTCGTCTGAAACAAAAGCAATAAGTAAAGGGTCACTCGAAGCTAATGATGCGGTTACTTTTCTTTTTGTTGTTGACGAAAGCGGGCGGTGGTTTTTCGCCAAGGATGTCCTCGAATTTCACAAGGCTTTGCTGTTTGGTTTCAACGTATATCTTCTTCAATTTAGCCGTTGCTATCCCGGTATCTGTAGTCCTGTCGTAATATTTAGCAAAACCTATAAGAAATCGTTAAAAAAATATTATTTAAAATGTTGCGAGTCGAAGAAAATGCTATGTATTTACGATCAATAGTGTTCATCGAGAATTAGATTATATGATTTGACGATTTTATGTAAGTAAAGAGTTTTAACTAGGCGATTAAAACGGTGTACATAAAATAATTCCTAGGAAAATGCCACAGGCTAGAAGAAACAGCTAAAAAGTTAATATAAGACCGAGATGTTTTTTATCTGGAGTTAGAAAAAAATCGAATTAAGAGTCATATGCGGCAGTGTAATAAATCTGTATGAAAACACCCAATAAACAATAAATACTTATTTTCTTCGATGAAGTATAACAAAGGTATATATGCTTATTATTGTTTGTATAAGGTTCTAGGTAGCGTCGGGAACTTTCGACTGAAGTTGACTATCGACTGTTTCCCAATGCTAGTTCTAGGTAAAGACCAAATAATATCTTAATAATGTCGCTTACCTATAAATAACTTGTTCATGTCCCCATCAAATGTCTCTGGATTTTTATAAACTCCAGTCGCGATATTTTGTTCAATAGTGGTTATGTCAATAGGATCAGTGACACGTTGGTAGAAATCGGGAAACTTTCTCTTGGATGGTAATTGCATTAAATTAGTACTAAGTATTTGGTTTTTGTCATCTAGAAGAAAATTAAAACTAGATTTTAAAAAATTTAACTTATTTCAATTAGAACTTGAAATTATCGAAACTATAAATCTGATAGAACATGATATACAATAACTCTGCAAAAAATAACAATAAATCTCTGTAACATTAATATATATCAAATTAATTTGTTAATTTTAATAGATACCAGTTAAAGGTTTTTTTGGGGAACTTACCGGTAGCGGCTTTGATAGAGGCTAAAATGTCTTTGAGAATTGTGGCTAGCTTAATAGTCTTGGTTAGTTCAGGGTCATCTTCAGCTTGCGCGATACGTCTCGTCTTCATATTCCGCGGTTTTTGAAGGGCATTCAACTGGTTCATGAAAGCGCTCGTATCAGTCGGAGTGGCTGCTTGTTGTCGTGAGGCTGTGCCTGATGATAAGCTCTGGGACCGATCCCTTACCTTACGCACCTATAAAAATTGTTTAAATGAAGAGAAGAATAATGTAAGACCGATAAATGGTAATTTCTGTTTATAAAAATGGTAAACGGCCGTCGATCATCGATTAATGTCCCAAATTGATATGTATAAATTCGCTTTGAGAAACTTGAAAAAAAAAATTCATATGCAGAATGGGAGCTCTCCAACTCTGTCGACCTGAAGATCTGCTTGGCTATCATCAATCCACTAACGCCATTCCAATACAGAAGCCAATTTAATATATTCATAAAAGACACTCACCTTTGTTAAGTTTCTCAACAAGAAACAATGATGCTGCAGGATGAAACACTTTTGCTGATGGCTCATAGGTTTCACCTGTATTTGCGGAATGATCTGTTGAGGTGGTGCCGGATTGTTGGGTACGCTATCTTTAGCAGCGTTCGGCTTCTTTTTTGCTTCAGTTTTTCGAGGTCTGCCGACTCTGCCAGGATTTTTGGTTACCGTATCCGGAAGTTGACGTATCCGTTGACTCTTACCACCTATAATAAATTCTTTAGCTTATAATACAGAGTAAAGAAAGCAAAAACTGTACCTATAACACCGCGACAATTAGCGCTTCCGCATTTGCATTCCTGCCCTTCGGCTGGATCAAATAACGAGAAGTTGTAGTCATAGGTGATTTCTTCATAAGGCTCTATATCTCTTAAAGCAAATAACGCCATCCTGAACTGCCCATTAACACTCCACTATAAATGAACGTTATGATATAATTGTCTTAATTTTTCAAAAAAAAACCACACCTTTTGCATTTCACAATTTGGCTGGCAGGAATGATTGACAAATCGACCATCGCCTCCCATGCGATGACCATCAATTACCAAACCGCCATCCAGGTGTAGACAATAATGATGAGTATCATTAACATATATAGTATTCATCCTTTCTTTGAATTCCTGGTCAGAAACCACTTCCCCTACATACTCTAAAATGAACTCCGCTTGTTTAATGGGTTCCTTAGTTCTCACACCCCAACCTATGAAAAATTATAGTAATTAGTTATCTAAAATTATAATTAATTGTATGGGACTGACCTTTGTTTTCAGTCATGAATTTTTCAATACCCTGTGCCCATTCATGTCTTTGTATCTTTTGGTTGTTACACCGGTGGGTAGCTGGACATTCGGCCAGTACTAACCGGTTAATACAGTCATCGTCGCAATTTGACGATGGTTTACAATTGCATGGTTGAGGTTCACAGGCCCCGCCATTGCTTTTGACGTTGTAAACGTTAGTGCGAATTTTTCTGAGAACATGGTTGAAATTATTTAATCTGAATTTTCGAATGGTGATCAAAACTTACTTGTAATTCCACGAAGGTACCACATCTCTTCCTACTAGCTGTGAATGTATGTGCTGCCACCAAAGATCGTACGGTAGTTGGAAATCTACCTTTCGACATCGTAAGTATTTGCCACAATGATATGGAGGAGGTAGAAGCCCATACGGGTGATCTTCGGGATTATAGACGAGATTCCTAGATGATTTATTGATTTCTTGTCGTTTGGATCTATAAAATTGAGAGCTCTCATTTGATGAATTCGTGGAAAGATGTATATGGAATTTAATAATAACGTATTTCCTCATGTACTTACTCATCTTCTTTGTAGTAGTCAGAAAACAATCCAGCGACTAAGTACTTCTTCCTATTCCTAGGGGCCTTTTTGCTTTTCTTGTGATATTCATCTCCTGACGCACTGGTGCTATCTCTTAACCTATTTTCTACTGACGGTTCAACGCTACTGGCTGGAGAGTCTTCTCTTTTTCTCCTCTTTGGATATATGTTGGTTTCAGCTAAAATAAATTAATTAAAGTCTGCTGTCGTAAAGAAACATCGCTGGCATTTACCAGGTTTGCTCTTCAGATCTTTACATCTCTTCCTTTTGTTTTGATCTAGTCTTGATTTGAGTCGTTCAATTGAAGATTCCAACGGCGACTTGGAATCTGCTTCAGCATCCGACTTCTTACTTCTAGTTTCAGATAAGCTTTCATTTATGCTATCACTACGACTAAAATTGATAACCAATTGGTATAATTACGGAAAATAGTTGAAAAACGAAATTCTACCTGCTACTATCTTCTAAATCGAAATATGTCCGTTCGTCTTGCGGTAGACTTTCACATTCACTCATCAGATCATCTGGGGGAGATTTGTCATCAAGTGTAGTTAAATCAGTGAATGAACTATGGTTACTCCTTTGCATAAATTTCGTATATTCCTCTCCTAAAATATTTATCAATAGTTTTTATACTATAAACAATTATTAGTTTTGTAGAAGTTTTAGGAGTATCTTAAATTTAAAGTGGATAATTTTTTAAAACAAACCTTCCTTAGGCACCCTATCACAAATCAATGACGAAGTCTTATCAATTTCTTCAGAGGGCATGTGTTCTTCGAAAGCTAGAATTCGTTTTTTCTTCTTCTTCACAGTTGGAAAACCAGTCCTGTTGAAGGCTCGTCTTTTTCGAACTTTCTTTTTCGTACATTCTGGAGATATATGAATATTCTTTTCTGTCTGAAATCACATAAAATTTAGTATTTTTCAGTATTTTAATTTACACTACTACCTGCAAAACATTAGAAGATTCTTTTTTAATTTCAATCTCTCTGAAATCCTTGGAGGCTTTTCTTCCATCTTCTGCATTTCCATTGACTGTTTTTGTGCTCTGCAAGGTTCTTTTCATTTTCAGTTCATTGATGAAAGCCTCAACTGAAATTTTTGGCTTTGCCTTATCACATTTTTCTTCCAGATTCACGCAGACAGCCTCTGTTTTGATTTGAGAGATATTTTCTGTTCCAGAATGGCCGTTTTCTGAACTGCTGTTTAAATTTTCTAGCCTGTGACGTTTTTTCGGAGTCGTTGTGGGCACCAGCTTATCGTCCTGACTCTTTTCATCCTTCTGGGATTGTTTTTTGTCGACAATTTTGTGGATACATGCTTTAATAGCTTCTGCGATATGGGAAGGGTCCTTTTCAATCTTCTCGGTCTGCAAGTGTGGATAAAACTGGTTAACTGCTGATGCTTTTTTGGGTGAGCAAGTTTCATCAAAAAGTCTGCACAAATAGCCATTAAATTACTGGCAAGAAGAATGTTTTAGTACTTACTTTGACTTCATAATCATTATTGTTGATGTGACTTTTGATGACTGGAACATACTTGGGGGTGATCTTGCTTTCTTTAACCTTTTCCTTCTTCTCGATTTTCGGCTTGGTATCCTTGGGTTCACTTTTTATTTCTTCACTTACTTCAGGTACTTTATCTGCTACATCTTCCACTTCTGTTTTTTGATTCTCACTGCTGTTGCTCACCAAATGGTAGTGGCGCTTTTTTAAAGGCAACCGCTGCTCATTGGAGTTATTTACCTTATTCACCATTGTGTTGACGTTCTGCTTTTTTTTCTTTTTCTCCATATGGTCAGTTGTTCTACGTTTTTTTGTCACCTTCTTTAATGGTTTTTGCTCGGGTACATTTTCTTTGGGTAATTTAGTTGCAATCACACAGGATCGCATGAATTCGCCAATTAATTTTTCAATTTCTTGATTGATTTTGGGATCGCAGGACACTGCCGGCTTCAAAATTTTAATTTTTCGTTTCTTGTGTTTGTGCTTATGTTTAGAATGCAATATCTTCGGTACCTTCAACGTGATGCTTTTGTTTTTTAAATTCGCTTGTCTGACGCTGTTACTATTTGGCGATCCCGTTTTCGTCTTAATCTTTGTCTTGACGTTGCCGGCAGACTTGTCGATCACACGTCCATCTGGGGCTTCCGTTTTGTGTTTGGGCGGTCTGCCCGGCCGTCTGGTGATAGGCGGTCTACCTGCTTTCCTTCTCGGAGGATATAAAACCCTGTCCAGATTAGCGTGACGTACTCGATCCGATGAACTGTGGTGAGTTGGCGCCGATTCTCTTAATTTTTCTTGCGACGTACTACGGCTAGTATGTGATGGCTTTTCCTTTTCCTGTTTAGTTACTTTCGAATTAGTTTTAGGTTCTACAACCGTTGGAGATTTCTTTTTGATATCATCTTTGCTCGGAGACACCGATGCTGATTTCGGCTTAATGTTAGGCGTCAAGAACGGCTCTGGGCTCGATACATGATCCGGACTATTTTGAATCCCTAGAAATTAATACAAAACATAATAATCATACCAGTTTGTCTCCAAATGTTAAAACAATTACAGTGGAAAAATATGACGACAGCTGTTAATGTTTTCAATATTATTTACCTGAGTCAGGGCTAACATTAGGCCCACCACAGAAATCCTGCACATGTTTACTATTCCTATTATCCATTACTTTTGCTACCTCATCCTCTATTTTCTCCTTCTGTCTTCCTCTTCCCGCCCCTTTCTTTGGTCTTCCTGGTCTACCCCTTCTCTTCCTGGTTACGATATCCCCGACGGTTTCGTTTTTCACTTGACTGTCGTCGTTCTTGCTTACTGCCGGTGATGAGTTCGAAATACCATTGCTAGAAGCGCTGTTACTATTCGTTCCTTTCGTTTGTCCTAAGCTAGAGTCAGTTACAGAGTTACCGTTAAGATTTGCCGCCGTAGGTGTGGTGAGAAGGGGATTACTGGCTACAAACTGCTGTAGTAAACTGTTGGCGAAGAGAGTTTGGGGGTTAGGAAGCTGGTGACCCTCGCCATCACTCGAGGATTCGGTAGTGCGTTGAATCAAGGAATTGATTGCCTGTTGAGGAAGTTCCATGTCGGAACCCGACATGTCACCATTTGTAGGAGAGTCCTATAAGTAAAATGCATTTGATTGTAGTTTTCGTGACATTCACAAGAAACTACAGGTTATTGATATTAAAAATATTTACCTTGGCGTTTTTATCGAAATCGTTAAAGTCGTTACATTCGTTCTGATCTGGCAGTATGGCGGCCAAATCCTCTTGGCGTATTTCTTGGAGGCTGCACGATGATGCCAAGAGGTCGTCCGATGAATCCGACTCAGATGTTGAATATGTGGAGCTTCGGGATAAAGGTAATGATGCCATCTAAAAAAATAAAAAAAGGTTTAAAAATTAAAACTGTTACACAGTAATAACAAACATTTTTACATAATATTAAGTAATTAGCAGATATATTGATTCATGTTTTTTGAAGTATTATCTTTGGATTACCATAATGGGGTAGATTTTTCATAATTTAGTTAGTAAAATTGATTCCGGATATCCACTAAAGCATTTTTTTTAATGAATTATTAACAGCGAAGGAAAATTTATCATGAAATTCTGAAATCATTTAATTGCCACCTATTTGGAAGTTTGTGAATGTCTTTGAATGTTTTTTAACGTTTCCGAACTCTCAATTTAACAGTGTTAACATGTTTAACTCTGATTATTTAGATCCACAGTAGATTTTTTGTTGTTATTGATAAGAGGCCGGAAGTTCTACAAACGCTGAATCACAGAAGCATAAAGGTGGAAAAATGCCATCGCGCCAAATGGAAAATATTAATTGGTGTATAAAGTTTGATTTCACGCTACAAAATGGGAATTATTTCGGATCAATTTAATCTATATATGCGTAATTGATATATCGGGAAATACGCAATCTCGTTAGATTCAATCTAAGAAAAATTAAAGTGAAAAGTCTTAAGTGAAACTTTAGTTTAATTGATTGAAAACAATTAATTCTTTAATTAAATATCAGAGTTGTCATAATATATTTTTTTACTACCTACAGTATATTCCAATGTCATTAATATAATATATATGATTATAATAAAACGGTTACAATCTTACTGATTTCCAAAATCTTAGGGTCGGATATTATCAACCACTAATATAATAAAGGCTAAAGTCTCAGATAAATCGAAACTCTCAAATATCTGTATTTTGGAGTGAAATAAACGAAAACCATGTTAAATTGTTCTAGAATTTATTATTTTTAATATACATCCCAAATTTTCCTAAATATATCGTAAATGACAGTAAAAATATTGAAAACGACAAAAAAAGCAAAATTTCACGATCAAAACATAGATAAACTGATTATATTATTCGATTCAACGTAAAATTCTTTATATTCCTGTAATTTTCATTTGAACTTGCAATTCTTTCAATGAAAATGAAAAGAAAAAAATGAAAATAGCAAAAATTTTCACTATATATTTATACGACTCTTACATAAAAACGAAATTTTTAAAATATGTGTATTTTGGAGTGAAATAAACGAAAAACCCTGTTAGATGTGTGTATAAAGCACAAAAAATGTAGAAATTTTTACAGACTAAATGTGTACAGTATGCCAGGTGGTCAATACAACAATAAAATATATTTTCAAAAATATTATTCCATATAAATTTAAAACCATATTATAATAAATATTTGCTACAATTACATTGTGTTAAAATACTTTTAAATTTTTTTTTTCAAAATATATTAAACATTCTTTTAACTCAAAACAAACATCTCGAAAAGCTCTCAAAAAACTTTATTTGGAGAATTTCATTTTCGGTTCGAGTAATAATTAAAAATAATAAAATGTTATCCTAAGTGTGTGTATCAAACGTTACATATTCGTGCTTCAACCGTTAAACTGTACACAAACCTTATCTAACGTAACGGTCATCGGGCTTAAGTCCCCCAACATAGAACAATCACTATTCGCCTTCATTTTCACTATTTAGTTAGACCCGCGACAACTTTCCGAGATTTTTACGCATAATAACCAGCGTACGTTGTTACGGGACTTGGGGCTAATGGGGAAAATGCGCGGGAAAACACGCACTTCCACAATTGCACTGGAGAAAACCGACAATCACGCGACTAAAGCAGACGGGAATGAATTTTTCACAACATGACATGACATCAGAGGGCGCCGTACCCGTGTGTCGCAAGCAACTGAGGGGTGAACTGCGCGTATGTTGTGACTTGAACGAGCGGAAAAAGGGTGAGGTCAGGCCGGTGTGCACCAGTAGCGTCTCAAGGGAGGTTTTTATGTTTCACTAAACATAACATTTCTTGCTTCGGGTCACGAAGCCTTGTATTAGGTTTAAACTAGCGTTGGGAACTGTCGACTGACAATAGTAGAAACAGTCGATAGTAAAAAAACTAGCAACTGAAAATAGTAATTACTATTTCAGTCAAACGTCATCTGTTTTTCTATTAGTGATAACAGGCGAAGATGTAGGAATTCCTTCCCGTACTAATTTTGAGAGAGGAAAAGATGGAGATAATTGTTTGATTCTCTTTGCTGAACAGATCTGTTAATTTTAAATTGGTAAGTGGAAGTGTGAAAAAAGGAACAGAATAATGATCTCAAATAATGATTAAATATCGTATTTTAATATTTGGAAAGTAACAATAACATAATATAATGAATTAATTGGTATATTTCTATTTCATTCCAATTTCTATTATATTTATATAATTTCTATTTCGAATTTTCTTATTCCTTATAACAGTTTCATTTTGAATGATGTTTTTTTATGTTTCATATATTTGCCTTGATTGTAAAGAGGAATGGAGTAAAAACTACTAAATATTTGTATTGTATTTTTTCAATCAATCTTTATCAAATATTTAACCATCGCACCCTTTTTAAATACAATAATAATTTTATTTATCGTTAATAAGGAGTATTTTATGATTATTTAATGTTGCTATTGGTTGAAACGCGAAAGAAAGAAGTTTTAACATTCCAAAAGCTTGAACTGGCATAGAGACTTAGAAAATCGGAAAAGTCAATAAAAAAAGACCAACTAGTTCCCAAGATAACATAAATGCTGTCAACATTATCTTTCTATAAAAGAACCAAAATGCTGTTTTTTTACCTTATTACATATGTAAAATATATTGTTATTTACTATAATACTACAAACAAAACATAAAACCATATTTATTACATATAAATCTATGTAAGCATAAATTCACACACTACTTATTCTCTATTATTCACACATTATTTTCAAGATCGTTGCTAGGACGGCACGTTAAAAAAATGTTAAAAATCAATGGAATGATAGTAGTAGGTTCGAAAATAGTAACTGAAAATACACGACTGAAAAAGTCGATAGTAAAAAATAGTCAATAGTCGTTTTCAGTCGATAGTTCCCAACGCTAGTTTAAACTGTTAAACAGTAAAATGAAAATAATTTCGAAAACTGGGACTTATGTCAAGTTAACTTTGCTACATTGGGTGAATCATAAAATGTTGTTGCAAAAAAATTAATTACATTAAAACATTTTTCTCTCCACAATCGATGAATGTTTGTGAATCGTGTTTGACCATTCGTTCTCAACCTAATGACATAATTGCTTGTTTAAATCCATGTAATAAAGCTATAAATAGGTCCGCTGAATACAGCTGTGACATTTTAATTACGAGTTTATTCAACAATGTGACTGATTTTTAAAAAAATATAAGATAGGATTCAATATCATAAAATATTGTGTATTGTATCGGATGGCATGTTATTGTGTCGTTACACAAAATACCGTAGAAATCAATTAAAATAAAATAAAAAATGTCAAATATGTTTTGACAAGGAACATTCACGAATTCACGAATAAATAACAGCGTTCACATTGTTCTTAATTCACTACTATCAACAAATACAACAAAAATAACAACACAGCAAAGAAAAACACTACGAAACTTACACGTTGGCAATGAAAACGTTAAAAAAAAACAAGAAACAATTCAAAATAACGGAAATAATTCACGAAGTCTAAACGGAACCATGCGACATGTAAATAGTACCGTTCGGAACGACAATTCATTGGCCACTATCCGAAGTGACGCGGGAGATATTTGGTTGTGATGACAAAAAAAAAACACAAATGAACATCTGGGCTTAATATCAAACATTAAATATTTATTGACTTTTTTAGACTTATGTATATAGTTTGTCGTGTCTGTGTATAAATATATAGGAATAACTTAAATTAAGAGAAAAAACGTGGATAAAACATTTAATAATAATCTCTCCGGACGTAATAAATGGTTTTAATACCATTTTAATTAATATATCTCATCAAAATATTTTGAATTAAAAAAAGTAAGCACTTTCTATTAGGTAAAAAATGTCTAAATATATTTCCACAATGTAATTTTCAGTTGAGGGAAGCCTTACTTCTATTTAAAATAGTGACATTATATCATGTTGAAATCAATAACATTTCTATTGCCTATTAAGCAAGCAATTACTTAATGTTCAATATATGATAATTTAACATAAAGGGTTAATTATTGGATAAAGAAGTAAGTTAAATAAAAAACATCTTAAGCACTTTTAAGAACCCTGCGTGATTGTGATTGATTTGAAGTAACACACCAGGTGATCTTAATTTTATGAAATATTTGCTGCGTTATAAAAGATGAAATATTAAAATGGCGTAGAATTTTAGTATTACTGCTGATGAACAGGTCTATTTAATAAAACAGCTAATAAATGCCATACAAAGTTAGTGACGTCAGTACGTTGCAATGTTGCCGCATTAACTAAGAATTATAGTTTACAACGTTTAATTATTAATAATTATTAATACTAATATTTTGAAGAATTGTGTAGACGTTTGACAACAAGGTCGACCAGTACCAACACAAATCGAATTTTATAGACTAATTCGGTTACATGTTCCTACGTTAAGTAGGGTAAAATGAGAGGGAAAAATTTGCTCCGAATTTAAAATGAAATTTTACATTTTAACAAACTGTATTTGACAATATATTCCATGTCACCTATGACGTGCATTGGCTGTTTTATTGGAAATATTATATTTTATCTGTTATTATTTATTAAGCCCGGTAAAACCATTGCAATTGATTGTTTAACTGAATACGGTAAAACCAAAGCAATAAATAAAATTACCATAATAACAATAGTCAAGAATAATTTTCATTAATAATTAATTACATCAAGAAAATGTTGACTATTTAAGAATTATCATTATAATTTAAAGATAAACAAACTTTGCTACAAATGTCTAAATTATTGTTACGAGAGATATTATGTCGAAAGCAAGCCTGAAACAATAAAATGCACAATGCACGTTAACAATAGCATAAAATGTCAAATTATTTCGTTAGTTTTTCACCGAGCTATAACTTACTATCGTTGCATGATCGATTGATTCGAATTATCTGACCTCGATTTACCCGTAGTAAATTACGCTCTGGTGAAAATGTTAAGCGCGAAGTATTTTTCTTAAATAGAATGTTGTAAACTGGAGTTGGACGGCGGCCAAACGTTCTCTCTGTGCATCGTGAGAGCTATAGAATGTCGTCCGTACGTTCGGAAACGAACACGGAGGAAATGCCCGAAACAGTTGTTGATTATGTAAAATTCAACTCGTTCCGTAAATTCATTGTGTGCGTGGTATTTTTAACGAGTTTTCTTTCTTTGTAATTTTGGAAATATTAAAATGTTACGAACATAAAATAAATACATTAAAAATGTACAAAAACAAATTATCACGATTAAATGCTATCCCAACGGATTCCATCGCATTACAATCATAGTTTTGAAAATCAAGGTTTCAGGAATAGGTATTTTGAATGTCGCTAAAAAACTCGGTTGCTCTTGCCCATTTTTATATAGACTTGCCTATAGAGCACCATGAAAGATATAATATAAAACTCATAACTGGCATTAAATTATTTTCAGATTTTATTAATTGTATTAGGCCTATAAATTAGTTTTAAAGGATAAAAAAATTATTTAATGTATTTTATTCGAAGTATTGTCCATCGATAGTTGTTATTTTTTCCCAACATTCAGGCAAATTACGGATTTTATCTCGAAAGAACGACGTATCTCTTCAGGTTATCTATGAATCAATCCATTTTTGGGTATCTTCACAAGTTAAGGGCTGCTCAGACAGGGCACGACTCATACATTCCCATTTTAATGTTTTCAAGTATGTTTTCACAGGTTTTGCAACATGTGGTCGAGCGCTGTCATGCTGAAGGATAAACGTTGTTGTGTATTTGCTGGTATTTCTCGAATTGTAGTCGATAGCGATACCAATTGATGGGTAATGCCTTCAAATTCTCGTCTTCACTTTTTTTACATTCCCAGATTTTTGCTGTTTGTCTTCGCAGTCATGGTCTTCAAAATCACCACTTTTAAAACGTCGAAACCAGTATTTACATGTTGAAATCGATGAAGCATGGTCGCCATAAGCGATTTACTCAGCACAAATTCAGACATTTTCAAGGCGCTGAAACACTTATTTTGTTCACACTTTGACGAAATGACACATACTAAAAAGTGAAGCCTGTAAAGTGTAAGGCTTCAACATGAAGTTGATTGACAATTGTATCTGATGTGATTTAATACACAGTAACACCATGTGTTCTAAATTCTTTCAAATTACACTAAGATACATAGAATATAGGATATATAAATAAATACGTTTTGACAGTTTCATTTATACAAATTAGTACAAGTAATATTTATATTTAATATTTTAGGGTTTTTCGAAAAAGTGTGGTGCTGCTCAGACCATGATTCTTCAGTTAGAAAAAGTGGTAGTCGGAAGGAACAATGTCTGGTGAATGCGGCAGATGGGAGAGGATGCATTGTTTCTTTGTCGATAAAGGCAGTTTGTTTTCAGCGTTTGACATTCTTTGTGATCCTTGTTCGTTCTTGCAGAGTGCAATTTACCGGTTAAGGTGGGGAACCCTAGGGATGGGTCAAGGGTGTTTATTAATTTGTGGACAAGATAATTTGAGAAAAATATGAAGGGCTTTCTTTATTATCAAACGATATAACGCTGCAAATTGTACATATTATAGAGAGAAAAACATTCGATTACTGACCAGATGCATAGAATAACAGATGTAATTGAAAAAGCTTATGAAGGTAAAAAGGCATGTCTTGTTATAAGCTACACAAAATTTTACCGAAACAATACCCTGAGCTAGTGAAATCTTACATTACAGTCAGAATGTTTATAGTCAAATATGAATAAGCCTACTCTACAATACCAGAAGCTAAAGCAGGTGTACCACAAGGAAGTGTACTGGGATCAATTCTTTACTAACTCTACACGTATGATGTATTAAAAATGGAAAATATCACGATGGCTGCATTTGCTGATGATATTGTGATTTTTGCTGTCGTTTCACTAAAATCGCCATTACGATGTGATTTCTAAAAACAACGGATGTGTATCATCTGTAGATTTCTTCCGATCTCAGAATTAAAACAAAATTGCAAATGGAGCTTACTTGCTAATATGTTCATATTGATATACCAAAGCAATTTCAATTATATTAATTATTATAGTTAAATATATTACTGTAAATCCTTTTCTTTTAATTTTTAATAAAATTGCATTTTTAAAATAATCCATCTTTTACCAATTTTCAATATTCCATATATTTTAACTAACATGAGTAAAATTATATGACCTAATTGTTAATTTTAAATCAATAATCGTCTTAAAAAGTATTTCATTCCAAATATATTTTCTTTAATGGTTATTGCTTTTTACTAACAATGGGTCAACAAGTTTTTTACCCTTTTTATTGGAAAGTGACAAAAACCCTCTAAAAGCCGAGAGGGTATACTCGGAAGACCAGCTGAACGGATACCAAAACTTTCTAAGAAGGCCCATTATCGATTACCCATAAACAGTAAAAAAAAACTCATTTTTTAAAACTGTCGTAGCACTGACAGTTTCGTAATTCTCGTAAATTTAGCAGACTTTCATTGTAGGGGAAAAATAAAAATAATGCTAGAAAGATCGAATATTTCGCATTTTGCAAAAATATGAATGGTGCAAGACCGAGGCGATTTCTTCGAATTCTGAAAAAACCAGAATCGAAACACTCTGCGTCATACTCCGAAATTAAAATAACCACTTTTAATCGACCTATGAGCGGCAGCGAACATGCTCCAAGATTCCAATAGCTTGAAACATATTTTAAATACTACGAAATGATGGTATAATCTTTAAAAAATGTAAGAATTCCGGAAAGTTAACATATATGACTGGTAAAATGTATATCTTTGTGTTTGAATATGATTTAATCAATATCTTTCAAATTAACTCACGTTATGCAGAATTCTCAGAAAATTTATTACATATTTCATTCATAATACACAATAATAAACTTAATTTTGGAATTCTAACGCCTTGTGTCGACATAAAAACCATTTCTAAAACTTTGTTAACGATAATTACATATATCATAAACATTATTTGTAAACACACCAAAAACATTATATTGATTTCCTTCCGAACATTCTACTTTAAGTATAATTCGAAATCCGAAGAAACAATCTGTAAAAATTAGTTTATACACTTAATAGTTAAAAAACAATATACATCAAACTAATATAAAAATAGGGAAACTAATATAAGAATAAATTAATAAATACTTTCTGCGAAATGTCAAAATCCCCGTTATTTTTTGAACACATCTCGTATGTTTCAACGTTATCTAAACAGGAATCAAGCAGTTGAACAACGGTAGCAATAATATTTTCATTGCATTTTAATAACAAATATTCCAGCAGTTCTGGAAAAAGAACAAAAACTTCGACCTGTGCAAATGCAGATGCTATTATTTATAAAAGCCATAAAAATAAAACCAATTGGAAATAAGTTTCAATTAAGAAGGCTTCAAATATATTTCCACGTCAAAATTGTGTTAATGTAGTAATTAAAGTTTTCAGTTTTAATTTTTATCAATTAGGTCCGTTTGGAATACTTCTAGCAAACCTAAAATAGCCATTATACTATGTTTTTAATGAGATGACACAGTGTGATAGAAATGCTAGTGTTAAGTATTTCGAAAGAGTGACACCCCAATGGACCAATAGCAGTGTTGCCAATACTAATTTATTAAATTCCTCAATAATCCAAATTTAGGAGAAAAATTTCAATCAAAATCAAATCGCTCGGTAATGTCCGGCGTACTGTAATATAAAATTCTAGGCATATTCTGTAGAAATCTGCACTAGCAACTATACTGTCTTCAGCTTTTCATTCAGCATACATTTCGTTTAATTCCAGAAAACGTGTTAAATTGCCGAAATCAGTGTTTAAAATATCAGTACAGGACTATGGATATTATATTTACGATGAGATTCCCCTCAGATTGGGCAATTCTCCAGAAGTTGACAACGTCGGATAACAGTGAATACTAAAAAGTTTACATTGGACACACTACTGCCATATTCGCATTTTATGACGTTGTGACCAGAAACAAAGCGCCACCTGTTATCCAATTTATCGATATTATTGAACAAAGTGAGGTTATGCAACGACAAAAACCAGAGCCGTCTAGGCGTGGACGACAGCACCCAGCAGTATTCTCGCTAAACAAACAAGTCTACAGCGAAAACAAGAAGACAAACAAACGGTCGACGCGCGCTTTTTTCTCGTCCCCGCGATTGAGAGCCGGCGAAGGTGAATTAGCCACGAATACATACACACATGCACACGCTCATAAATCGTATAGCTATCGGGAGAAGGATTCTGTTTAAATTAAATATTTCAAACAGCGCGCGTATTCTGCATGCCAGAAATAATTGCCGACACAATAGACAGACCGTTTAGAATTCAGATTGGTTACGAGGTGACAAGAGTTCCGTCGCCTTCGGAATAACAATGCGTTCGCTTCAGATGTCTGTAATGGATCTTGCGAGTGTAGCAAGGTTGTCATATTTCTATTTAAACCAGTAATAAATACTAAGTGTTTTATAAAACAAATTTGCCAGGTTCTACCGGAAAGTTATTACTATTTTTTTTCATAAAAAAACTGTCATTTAGGTTAATTAGTATTATATACTACATATTTTGCCGATCTTTCAAAAAATGTATGGATGCCATCCCTAAAAAACTGTTTGTCCTTTGAGCAAATCGATTTTCTAACATCTTCGAAATTGGCGAAGTGTTGCCCTGCAAGAGCGTGTTCCATTGATGCGAAAAGTTGATAGTCGGGCGGGGCAGGATCTGGAGATTACGGCGGATGTGATAATATGTCCCATCCAAGTACTTTCAACACTTCCTTGGCCGGTTTTACTTTATGTGATATCGTGCTGTAAAAACATTTTACCGTGTCTTCGGACCATTCCTTACGTTTTTCGATCAAATCATAGTTCAAATTGATCAATTGATGTCGGTAGCGAACACTATGAAATCTCTAACCAACTGTTGAGTTCGTAATACACCATGCCGCTCTGGTCCCACCAAACCCAGAGCATCGTCTTGCGACCAAAACGATTTGACCTTGGAGTCGATCGGCCGGCTTAGCCAGGTGATCTTGCAATTATCAAAAATAAATTTGACATAAGAAATAAATTAACGACGTGATTTTCTTCATGTCATTTATATATTATAATCATATGAAATGCTGATTGGCCATTGGGCAGATTGATGAATCGCTAAGAGTAATAATTAAAAAAATACCTTATCTTTTATACGAATATAAGGAATATTTCACGGTCAAAATAACCAATTTAAGTACAGTTTTTTAAACATACAGCTTATTCATCAGAACTAAAACTGCTTGATTTGTAGCTCTTCGCCTACCTCGAGCAATGTTTAAAATAAGTGTGTTCAGGTTGAGGCTGAGAGAAAGGTGATTGAAAAAAAGATATTTTGACAACCATATGAATCAACTGAACTGCGCAAAAGATATAAAAATGGACAATGTTAAATCCTATATAAAAGATCAACGTTGATACCTTTTGTTTGACATTTGACGAGTGATTATTCATTGAATATTGAATTCGAGATAATATTATTTTGATAACCCTCAATCAATATCTACAAAGATGACTTATCTACTAAACTGATGTGTAAACTATGTAAAGCCCGTCAAATAAAACTGCTGATGCAAATCATTAAAATGAAGTCAAAACGTTGCAATGATGGCGCATAAACTTAAGAATTTTGGTTTACATCATTTGCCGGTTTATAACCACCACCACAGTATCACTAATATTTTAAAGAATCTTGCGTACATTTGGCAACAGGGTCGACCAATACTAGTACAAATTGAATGTTAAAGACTGATTCGGTTACATGTTCCCACGCATTAGGTAGCGTTCTGTCTCTTTAATAAGTGTAAAATGAGAAGAAAAACGAATTTTATATTTTTACAAACTGCATTTGGTGTAATATATTCGACGTCATCTCTGTTATTGGAAAAAATATCCGTATTACACAAACTAAAACAAGCAGACAAAATAATATCATAATTGTGAACCCCTTGATGATGTTTTAAATTGATCTATTTATATATCGAATTGTTGGAAGTGATTAAAGACCAGACCATTCTTCGTCCAATTATTATTTATATTTGTATTTGACTTTTTGAACAAAAAATCATTGTCTTTTATCGCGTAGTCACTACTTTTAGAGCTTAGAGCAAAAGAGAGCATTATTTGAAATCAGATTAGTTCTTTTACATTGATCGATTTGGATTTAACCACCGACAGACCAAAGATTTCAGCTCGTATAAGAGAAACATATTGCAACAACAAAAATGAACACACAAAAAACTCAAATAACAGACAACAGATTCTCGTCTCGGACAAAGGAGAAGAAAAAAACACCACGCGTACAACTCGACGTTACAAAATCGAGCCGGATCGTTGACCCACCGCACGCCGGCCAGTTCCTCAAAGACATCGGTGACTTTTTCCCCGTCCTCCATCTTGGCCGGCGATCAATTCCCTCTCGATCAGCGGGGCCCAGGTCATCGATATCGTCCAAGGTTCGTCCGCCAAATAATAATACCCGAAAAAAAAAACCGCGCTAGCCGCTGACCGACGATTGGCGAGAAACCCGCGCGTGGATCCAACCAAGATAAACGAGCCGAAGAAGAAGGAAAGGAAAAGAACACAAACGAAGGAGAAAAAAACAACAGCCGTTTACGTAACCGGCGTTGTAAGCCCGTCAGAAATGGATATCACGAGCATCGCGCGGAATCTGGTTTTCAAAATAGTTTTAATGGCGTTCGGTACGAATGGCAATGAGACCCGGTGCGTATTCGGCGTATGGATTTATTGAGATTCACGAAATCGGTGGGAGCGCGATCAAAACACAAACGGCACCGTGTTCACCTGAAATTAGAAAATATAATTCCGTGGGCGTTTCGGAATCGTTAAAAAATCGACTACACGACGTGTATGAGAATTGCAAAAATAACATACTAGTTTTGCCGGCGAATTAACCGACCTTTGATCGGGTTTTAAACAGGTTTTATTCGAAATTAATCTACTTTTGAAGATACGCATCATCGTCGGATTGAAAGTATTAATTAAACACTGTTTTGTTTCCATTTTATTTCGATTTACTGGGTACGACTACGGTTGCCAACTATATATACTTCATACAACTATCAAGAAAATCATCAAATATTCTATTTCCAATACCTACTATGACATACCAAATAGACATGCGAATAATTAAGAAATATATAGAATAGATTTAATTTTTTTGAGTTTGTCATTTTGATTTCAATCTGTGTACAGACAGGTATTTCAAAAGTGACAAGATGCTAATGAAAAGAGTAAAGAAAACAAAAGTTGATGAAAAAAAGTAAAAGAATAACATTTGATGAGGTGTTGTAAATCATAATATTCTTAAATAATTCATTGCCGATATATTGTTCTTCATGCTAGAAATAAAAAAAAATCCGAATAAGTGGTGGGCAAAGGCCACTGTAAAACATAAATTAAATTTTGAAGACACCGTGTTAAAGAATGAAATATTTCAAATTGTTACTTGGTAAATATTTAAAAAATGTTTAATTGTATTTACCTTTTTAGAAATACACCTGAAAAAAGATAGGATGTACACAGTAGATAGGATGGCTGAATAATATGGCCACAGAGCATAACGTCTTCCTCCCTATCACTGCATATTTAATCACCTCAAATTGCTATGGTATGCAGGTCGAGAAAGATATACAGGCAAGAACTGTTTGGATATAAGGAAAGGATTGTCTACAATAACACCCTTAGCTTTGGATGAACTTTATCAGACACACAGAAAAAGAAATTGACAAATGGTGGAATTGTGAACTATTGTTAGTTTGTAAATTAACAGCTTAGTTATTGACTTGAATAGTCGCTCAGAACGTGACAGTGAGAGAATGAAACTTTCCCAATGTGGTATTATGATTTAATGTTAATGTTAGTTAATCTAGTTTGAGTCCTTCGATAAAATATGCATTAGATGTACTGTAATGTTAAAATAAATTATATTTTATAATATTTTTGTTTCATTACTTTATTTATATTAGAATGTTGTTTAATATCAAAGCTAAAATAAACTGAAATAGGTAAAATGTCAAAAGTTTCCAAAACTTAACTCTTTAAGAATATGCCTTGCCCTTAAGAGGGGTTTTAAGAATGTACATTCTTTTCGGAGATATAGTGAAGCGGTATCTAAAACTGAAACTTTCAAAACGCTTTTTCTCGACATGATACCTGAATACATCTATTGTACCGATTTACTTAAAATGTGGTGTGAATCTTCTCTATACGTTCTTCTGTCATATTATTTTTCGCCAAATTACGGCTGTTCGAAAAAACGAGATTTTTTTACAATATCTTTTTACAAACTTTTGTTATAGAATACCCCTTAATATATACTTGGTAACCCTAAGTACAGTTGAAAATCGATTGCAAAACAAACTGACAACGCTGTTATTCAAATTTTTTTTATTTAACGCGGTTTATGAAAAACATTATTTATTCAAGGACACATTCCAAGGATATACGTGCGTAGAGGACGTGCTTGTTATCATTAAAATTCAGTAAATCCTTTCGATATGATTTCGCGTTTATTTTCAAAAGTAATAGCAAAACCGAAATGCTTTCTTAATATTGAGTTAATTTTTATTCTGCTCTACATCGTTAAACTTCAAGCAGCAGTTCATGGCTTTAAAAATCGAATTGATTTTTCGGATGACAGTTTGAGAACGCGTATTTGCTGTAATTTGATAATGTATTTTTTTATAAAACATGTTTACAAAAATTGGTTACTTCGGTTTATTTTTATTTAAAACGTTTTAAGAAAAGCATTCCTTATTCAAGGACACATTTCAAGGACATACATGTGCAAGGGACCTGTTTGTTACCATTAAAATCCAGGAAGGATTCAGGTGGATTCAATTTAACAACTTCACACTAGGTTAGCAAGAAATCCACTGTTCTGTTTCTACGTTTAATACTTATGTTAGTTTAGGGTTAATCTTCGAAATAAAAAACAAAACTGAAATAGGCCTTTTAACAATGAAAATAAATTTTTCCTTATACTTTTATAAAACATGTTTATTTAACACGTTTTGACATATTTCATGAACATACATGTGTAAAGATCCCGTTTGTTACCATTAAAATCCAGTAAGGATTCATATGGATTGGAGAACTTCACATTATGTTTGCAAGATAAACACCTTTTGATTCCACGTGCTGTAACTATGTTTGCAGCAGTTAGCTTAGGGTTAATTTCAAAAAGTAACATTACTGTTTGCTTTACATCATTAAACTTGAAGCGGTCCTTGACTCAATATCTGGTTTAACAAGTAACATTTAGATTTTATGAAAACCGAATGTAGTTGATACGTTTTGACGCGACTCGACCAGGAAAAAATTGGCGGGAAACAATACGTAATTAAGCATTAGCTGATTTTTCATTGCGGCGTTTATAAGAAATGTTGACGGGAACCGATAGTAATCCGCTATATATACAAAAGAGGATCCACCTGATAATAAACGGCGTTATCTCCAAACCCCTCATCTTCGAAGTCCTCGCCGACGTCGAACACGCGACCCTGAACTCCGAACTGATCAGCTGATCGACCGTTCTGGTAGCTCTTCACTAAATCACTGACATACTCCCAAAGGCCCTGCTCGTACGCGCCCCCGTTACCGTTCTCCGGCCAGTTCTGGTTCGTTTTTTGCACCATGTCGTCCGCACAAAGACGAAGAACCACCGCACACCGTACACGAACGCGACGTCGGGGGTTGTTCCGTTCGTAATCCACCGTGAATCATCTGCAATGCCCGCCGGTTCACCACCACCGCAACGTCGGTCTATACGACACAGCGGCGCTAGCGCGTTCAGTGGTTCGACCGCGACAAAACAAACGCTGGAAAGCAACCGGATTTGTAATAAATAATTATAGCGATGTTTGGCGTCGGATTCTCGTCGATTTCGTTTCAAGGACGAGGGCGGTGTTATTTATAAACCGGCGAGCGACAATGAAAGCGACTCCTTTTCGCTCGCGGCCACGGTGGTGGCGTTACGCGGGCCGCGAACCGATGCCACCATTACGCAGCGTGTAGTCTACAATCTCTAACGTCGCTTAGCGTCAATGCTGGACTCGGAGAACAGTCTTCTGGTTACCAATATTAAATAAAAATAAGCGATTCAGATAAGTCTAACACGAATTAAGCCTAATAATCATTACAGCATTAAAGATTTCGGGTTTATTGATTACTACTACTCTATTTATAATCACGAAGAACGACTTCACGATTTCAATTATCTTATGTCAGAAATAAGCTAAAAAACCAAATATTTATTCAGATTCATACGCACTAACTTTCATTTCTTCGAACTGATTTACCATTCATTATAATTTTAATTATTTTTCCTCATCAAATAATGCATCATATTAAATTATCATTATATTAAGTTTTCGGCTTTACCACCGAGTTGTACTACTTAATGTTGATGATGAATAATTATTTAGACATTGAATGACATGTTCTTAATCAGAACATTTTTCCTTCTTAAATTTTGTATTTTTTTAATCAAATAATGATTCATATTAGTTCAACATGATATCAACTTTAATATTTATAATCATGAACAACTTTTAAAAAATTGAATGATAAATATTTATTAACTGTGTTCGATGATCTAATTTCAGAAATGTCCTAACGAATTTGATATTCCTTCAGACTTCAATTAAATACCAACTTCAATTTATGATCAATCCCAATATTTTTTTGGGTTTCTGGGGTTAGAGCACATCAATTTATCAATTAATTGGTTTACTGATTCTTCATGTTATTCGAAACCAACATTGTTCCAATTTTCAAGACCTATGCATTCAGATATTTTTCAAAAACTATTGTTCGAATTATCGTGCGTTGTAATAAAATTAAGAAGAGTAGAAAGTAGGAACTGATACTCGTTTAAAGATTATAAAGATTACCACACCACAGGTTTTAACATATCTAATTATAATCGTCTAGAATGAGTACAATAGAATATCTTATTATACAAACTACTAATATCTTTCTTTGTATTCAATATATGGTCATTCCAATCATGTTCATATCTCAAGGTTCTACGTTCTTTGAAACAATTAGCTATGTAGCAAGTACTATTGTCTCAGTTAAACAATTATTAATGTTTTATAAAAGATCCATTTCTATATGCGTTACGTGGAACCTCTTCTCAAAATTTAGTTTTTTTTTCAGATTACTACAAACTTCAACACATAAAATAAGGCAGGATATTTTACTAAAAGGAGTTAACTAAGAATATGACATCAATTAAAGTTCAGATTTTAAGATCTACTACAGAGTTCTTTATATTATATATAAAATCATCAGTGGTAGGAATGATATGAATTTTGATAAATATTTAGTAACAGAAATAAATATAATTATCTAAAACATATTTCTTACAGATTCAGTATTCTTTAAAAATTCTGCGAGACTCTTGAAAGTGTAGATAATTTAAATTAAAACATTATCATCATTATAATATCAATATTACATCATTATATTATCAATAAATGAACTGAAAATATAATTCTTAGTATTGAATAATTGGACTCATGTGAATATATGTAAGTCAATATTTTTTGAAACGAGCTATATAAGAAGTATTTTATTTCCTTGATGAACGGTTAAAAAAACCGTAGTAATGATTTTGTCAGATCAGTATAGATAGAGCAAAGAATATTGTATTGAACAATTGTATCCATTATTCAAGATGCTGCATTCTTTAAAAACTATTAGCTACATTAAAATTAATATTGATATAATAATAATAAATCTATGATGTAAGTACTCTTGTCTTGATTAAAAATGTTAATGTATTAATAATTGTTTTCGCATAGATAGAACTATACAGCAAATAATGTTGTTTTGATCAAAAACGTATTAATATAATGCATAATATGCACTACATTACACATTACATGGATTAAGACTTCAGACATTACTGAATAAATTAAAAATATGGTATTTTGTATTCGAATCAATATATGATATAATGGCCATATTCCAAAAGTTTTGCATTTTTTAAATACAATTAACGATATGTAAAAAATGATAAAAAATAGTCTCTCTTGATCATCATCAAATCTTATATAAGATAGAGTATTTACAAGAAAATAGAGTTGAAAAAAAAGACACGGAGAAATTATAGTCTTACCATTTTTATGATTATGACTAATATTTTTATGATTGTATGTAAGAATTACCGGTTGAACAAAAAATAAGGCATGTCCAATAACCTTTCACTACAAAATAGTCTTACATAATAAATTATCAGTCCCATAGCAAGTATTATTCTCTTAATCAAAAAAATATTAATGTATCATATAATATACATCTTTGTATGCTTCCCATAGAGCTTAGACTTAAAATTCAAATGGTTCAATAGACTAATAATGTGAATAAATCTAGAAAGAATATATAACTCGCAGTGGTTGAACGATATTCTCTTAAAATTCTTAGTAAAAAAATTCGTTCCTTCTGTTATAATCTTATTTGAATATTTATCAATGCCAAATAGCTAAGGCCAAATACTAACGACAATAAAACAAAAACGTTAAAAATGACATCATACTGCGGCGTGTACTTCAAAACAAACCGGTTATTCAACTTCTTCACTTGGGATATCTAATACGGCATATTTTACCTATCAAGTATTTTAACACTCACCTTCTTGCTTCGCCTCTTCACCCGCATCTTTTTCTTCGCAGTCTTGGAGTCCGCTGACTTAGCAGTCTTTTCAGTGGGCTTTTCCTTTTCTTTCGAGCATACATTTTCCTTGTCCTTGCCAGCGGTGTTGTCACTTTCGCCGGGAGTGTTTTGTACACGTTTACTGTGAGATGAAGCCGCGCCATCCTTGTTCTCCTTTGAAGTGGTCAGGCGGGTTTTTATTGAAGCTGTACTATCCTTGCTTCGGTCTCGAGATCCATCTTTACTGCGCCGAGGTCTCAAAGATTGTTCTTTGTTGCTCGACGTTGACGCATTGTTACTCCTTAACTTGCATAAAGTCGAGTTTTCTTTGACGCTGGTGTTGCTGGTTAATTTAGGTTTGGATGCGAGACTCGGATCTTTCGACACACTCTCCCGCTCCTTGCTGGCGGAGGCTCTAGTTTTTGCTGCAGGAGCTGGACTTTCCTTTTCCCTCTTCTTGGTATCTTTTGGATTATCTTTCGTCGGTGCATCCTTGTATGGTGCCACGGTAGTGGTAAGAGCTGTCTTCCCTTTAATAGGAGTGGGATTTGTCTTTGTGTTCTCCTGGTTAGCGCTGACGCGGCACGTGACGACAGCGCGCTCCGCTAACCTCAGTCTTGTGACAGGCACTGGTTTCTTCGCTTGCACCGATGCGCTCGGTTTATGACTCACTCCAATCCCATCACCGGTCGCTTCCTTAGCATCACTGTCCGAATCACTATCTGAATCGCTGGAACAGTCCGAACTGCTGCTACTGCTACTTTTCTTTCTGCTCTTCGTCGCTTTGCTACCCTCCGGGGGCGCTTTTTTTACGACATTCACGGGACTGCTGGTACTCTTTCGTACCGTGGCTATTGTCATTCGCAGTTCGTTAGTCTGCGAACTGGTGACTGAAAATTCCGGGCTTGGGCTACGCGATGACGATTCGGATGATGAGGAGCTCTCGCTGTCGGAACTCTCACTATGCGAACACGACTGGGAACCATCGCTTCCCTCAGAATTCTGTAAATATACAAGGTATTGTACTTTCGGGTGAATCCAAGAGCGGATATATACTTACGCTAGAATCCGCTTCGGAATCTTCGCTATCTGATTCGGATTCAGACACGTGAGGCGGTTGGTTAAGGTCGGAAGGTCCCGAATTTAGAACGCCAATGTCCACTGTGGAAGGTAATTCGGACTCTTCGGGCTCATCTTCAGGTTGATGGACGACGGATGACCATCCAGTGAATAATTCTGTCGTGGTGCCGTCATTAGTTGCCATTCTGCATTTATATAAGTTGATTAGAAGAAGAGTTCATGTTTACAAAATTTAAGTATTTATAAAATTAAAAAATATAAATATATAATTTATTACGGTTAACTTTTTCTGACATCTTTATAATACATTTAATTAAACCAAATATCTCTCCAATACACATATAAACATTGCCATTCATCGATACCGAATTTAATAAACATCCCAAATTATATTGCTTCATATTTTATTACAAAATACTATTCTTTGTTAAGATAAATATACCTTTTTTCAATATAGGTCTTATTAGAAATATTTCTAATAATCACTTATTATATAAATTTTGCTATTATTATGCTAGTCATTGAATAAAAATAGTATTTAAGATGTTACACTTTCTTGCATATTCTTTTGCCTTTAGCTTCAAATTCCTTTATTTACTGTAATTTCTTATGACGTATAGATTAGACTATTATATCTATTCAATAATATTGTTTCATATTAATAAATGCACATAATATTTAAATTGCTATAAAAATCATTTACTACCAGACTCATACATTATTATTGCTATTTGATTATAATGCCCATTATATTAAAAAACAAGCAGTACTTACTTACATTGCCCAAATAACTATTTAACAAGATTAACAAAAATATCAAATATGAAGAAATAGGAAATATACGACACTTTTAATAAGAAATAATTTAGAAAATATATGTGACAACCAGATATAACCTATTTTTTTACACATTGCGTAAGGAACTGGACACAAATAAAAAAGTTAATAATGTCCTGATTTTTTAAACTTTATATTAACTTTTGTACGATCTTCTCTGTATATTGTCTATTTGACATCTGTTGGAAGTTAATGTGATTAACAAGACTTTCTAACGATTTTCGAACATGAGCAGGTGTTGAATACGTTAAAAAGAGTCCGGATATTACGACGTATTAAACCTCTTTGCCTCTACCAGCGTGAGAAAGTGGAGCAAATGTCTCCTGACAATCATCGGTATTTGTTTTGGTGTTATTTTTATAATGTGGATATGTTGTCATTGACATAACTTGTCTAGATTGAACAGAAAAATAAATATAGAATCTAATCGGTCGTCAAGTAAAGTTTAAAATTGGCGCTAAAACAGAAAAAGCAACAATGAAGCGCCATGTTGTACCAGCCTTTCGGAAAACTCTTATAGTTGTTAAGGATAGTTCGATGTAGTCTAAAATCAATTAGTACTTACATGTTATGGTAGGGTGAACATTTTAAAATAAAATACACATTAGAAACTTAACGAACTAAAGTAAAAGAAGTCTATTTCCATGTTTATGTCAATTGTGTAAACAAAATGGCCTCCAGCTGATGCAGTAACACATTTTAATAATTTTACGCCTTGGGAAACGAGAACGACACATTTCCGTGGTCGCGACACATTCCCGAACAGCCCGGTTGGCGATACGTAATTTTATCCTCGATAGTTGTTCATTATTTTTGGATTTTTTAATTCGAGATGGGACAGTTGCGCAACTATACGCCACCAACTGGAAACTAGAACGTTTAGGCGTTGCCATGTTGTGGGTTTTGATATTTAACCGTATAACTAACGGTAATTCTACAAATATATTGCTAATTTATTTAATAATTAATGAGCCAACCTTATCGTTTTAGAACCTTATCGTTTTATATAGTTAAGTTTTTTTTGATAAAGTACTAAATAAAATAATATATAAATTAACATATTTTTTGTTACAGGACACTATAAATAAGGCCTTTTGTGTATTTACGGTTGCATAGGGTCGATTTTAAAAATATCTTCTCTTTCCATAAGATGGCAGCAAATTGGAGTTGAATTCGTCGCATTCACCAAAAATTTGTATTCCTTCGATTTTGAAGGCAATATTTGATTTTTTTTGATAAATTTAATGCAACTTAGTCTTATTTTATAATATCGAACAAACTCAACTAGATATTTAAATTAAACTGGCTTAATATCGAAAGACCGATTTGTTTTAAACGTTTTATTTATTTAAGTACATTAAAATACAATAAAAATTAGTAAACTTAATTTTATTACATATTTAAAATTAAAAATTAATTGCTTTAGGACTGTACAGCAGCCCTAACTTTAGCTTCAGTAGTTTTATTTTAATTTGGGAAATACACACTGATGTAACTAATAAAAATAAATCTGGTTCATTACAAAATTATTCACCCTTATTAGATGATATAGATAAGTCTCGTTCATTTCTAAACAGAAGAGTTACAAACAAAGGCTCGAATCCGAATGCAATAAAGTTTTCATCCCCTGCGTTTTGTTTATACACGATCCGCGAACTGTTCATCACTTTCCGTTCGAGTTTATTATGAACCGTTTCACCGTACAAAATGGAGGAAATTAAAATCCCAATTTTAAGCGGTGTCGTCTCTTCGTTCACCTTTTTTTTCGCCGTATTTCGGGTCCCCGATTCCGAGGATCTAATTATATAAACACGGACAGCGGCGACGCGAGCGCCAGAGATGAGGCGAATTTGTTTGGAATTATCCGGCCCGTGTAATGAGCAGCGACAAAATTCGACGACGGCGCCTAATTGTTTAACGTCGTTTGTCCATCTGATACTCATAAATTTTTATCTCTTCTGACTTGATTTGATGCCGGTAATTAGTCCAGTTGGGCTCTAACAGATTTTCCATCAAAAAGAGTCTCTTCGATATACGAGCGCAGGATGAAAGATTGCGACGTTGTCAGTTCTTGCAAATTATACGGATATTTGAAGAATATAATATCAAATCAAGCATAAGAGCTTGGGCGAACTATCATCTGATCACACTACAGTATTGTTCAAACTAGGAGCGACAATCCTGAAAAAAAAATATAAAAAGGCTAATCTTACTAACAAATTTACTAAGTAGAGAACGTATCTTCTGCCATGATAACTGTGTCGTTAGCAAATGTTCCTAGTACTGTCTCCTTTGGTGTTGGGATATCAGCAGTGTAGAGCAGATACAGGAGTCGTCCCAAGACACTAGCTGTGGAACTCCAGCTGAAATGGATTTAAGTGCTGAGAATGCCCGTTCAAGCGAGACTTTTCTTTTACTATTAATTTTCTACTACTTTTTTCTATTAATGTCGACGGCGTCAGCAAGTAGGTTGTGGAATGATATTGTTGTGAGTAATTCATTTCCTATTCCAGGTGTTGTTAATCATGAATTATGGCTTAACTGCGTGTTTTACATTAAAGTTCCATCCAATTACAAACGCTGTGCTTAATTTTGAAAATAAATCTGTGTATTGTTGTTGTATTATTTTGTATCTTGGTCGACAGTATATAACTTCTATGTTTGTTTCAACGCTGTTCTTTTCAATATTGATTATCGTAGATAGCATTTCTTATTTTATTAGTCTCGTGTTGTTGGAAATGCTGTATATTTTGTTTTATTATTAGAGCTGTTCCGCATCGAGCACGTTTGCTAGCATGTAGTGTCCAATAGGCATCATACCCCGTATTTTTTTTATCTCCTGGTTTTTACTTAATTACAGGAAGAATCCAGACCATCGATTTGGCTTCCATAACAAACTCAGAACAATAGAACAAATACATATATTAGCCCACCAAATTAACAAAAACTTAAACAATAAAAACTCTGCATTTCTCGATATTTCTCAAGCCTTCGACAAGGTGTGGCACACTGGACTGCATGTTAAATTTAAAAAACTTTTGCCCTATACGCACTTTCAACTGCTGAAATCGTACCTCACAGACATATATTTTATTGTCAAACAGGGTGACGAATATACTGACCTATACCCATATATTCGGGTGTTCCGCAGGGCAGTGTTCTTGGCCCATGGTTATATCTAGTGTATACAGCTGTAAATCTAAATTATCATTAGATAATAAGGTTTTGCTATATAAGTCAATACTTAGGCCCGTTTGGAACTGTGAGGTACTACTAGCAAATCTAACATAGATATCTTCCAGATGTTCCAAAATAAGGTGTTGCGAGTGATTGTCGATGCCCCATATTACGTGTCCAACAATCTGATTCAGCGCGATATCCCCATAGAAACCACAACGACTGTGATTTGAAGTGTCAGTGCGAAGTACTCTGAAAGACTATTAGTGCATCCCAATGCACTCGCCAAAATAGTTAAATATGCTTATGGAAGTGATCTACTACATGTCAGGATAGTTATACTATATAATTGAAATCCTATAATAATACTTATTGCCCACGGGCAGATTGTTGACATTCTGGGAGATTAATAAAAAAAATTGGTAATAATAATTCGATATATTTAATATTGTCTTGATATAAATAATAAAACTGTAATGTGTTCCATACCACCGTTCAATTCTAATTCGAAAACAACACCGTGAAGCAGATGAACGCTCTTACCTAAAATTTACCATACCAAATTGGTGGAAAAACTAAAGTACGTTTCGCGTCTTTGTTTCGGCTCGAACTTCGGGCTTAACATATTTACAGTCGGGTCTTTTTCGAAAGTTTCCGTTCCGCAACCGACTTGATCTACGCTCGCAGACCCGACTCGGAATCTATCGCTGGAAGTTGGGCTTCGGTCGGTATTAAATTTTCTTTTAACGAAGTGGTGAGCTGGGACTTCGTATACTTCCCGATCGGCATTTTAATCTTGAATTTGTTGTTGCTGCTGTTGGCAGTTGTTGAAAATCAGTCAAAATAATTGCACGTATAAAATTAAACTGACTTTTCAGGAAATTGTTTCCCTAACAATAAATTTATAGTTTATTATTGGACGATTTTTAAATTCTCTGCTCGACATTGCAGGTCAATTGAAAAAAGATCATATATTTTTTAGTTAGCCCTAACAGCTGTCGGATCATTAGTTTCTGAATTGGCATTTTCAGTGAAGCAACTTTTGTTATTGTGAAAAAAAATGTATAAAAAGGAATTTCACGTGTTGACAAAATATTGCTTTTTGAAGGAAAAAGTATAGTTCAGTGTACAGATGCCGAGTTTCCGGATACTGCCCCAGGAAAATCAACCATCAAGAATTTCTATGCTAAGTTTGAACGTGGTGAAATGAGCACCGAAGACGGTGAACGCGGTGGACGCCCAAAAGAAGTTGTTACCGACGAAAACATTAAAAAAATTCACAAAATGATTTTGAATGACCGTAAATTGGAGTTGAATGAAATAGCAGACACTTTAAAGATATCAACTGAACGTGTACATCATATAATTCACGAATATATGGGTATGAGGAAGCTCTGTGCTCTAAAACAAACGACGAGTTGATGATTCGGAGGAGTGTTTGAAGATGATCAAGTCTAATAAACCGAGTTTTTGTATCGATATGTGACAATGGATGAAACATGACTCCATAATTTCACTCCGAAGTCCAATTGACAGTCATCCGAGTGGACTGCACACGATAAAACCGCTTCAAAGCGTGGGAAAACGCAACAGTCGGCTGGCAAGGCTATGGCGTCTGTATTTTGGGATGCGCATGGAATAATAAACCCAGAAAAAGGAAGGGCCATCAACAGCAACTATTATATAGCGTTATTGGACCGTTCGAAGGACCAAATCGCCGAAAAACGGCCGCATTTGAAGAAAAAGAAAGTGCTGCTTCACCAAGACAATGCACCGTGTCAAAATTTCATGAATTGGACTTTGAATTGCTTCCACATCCATCGTATTCTCCATATTTGACCCCCAGCGACTATTTTCCGTTCTCAGATCTCAAAAGAATGCTCGCTGGAAAGAAATTTTCGTCGAATGAACAGGTGATCGACGAAACTGAGACCTATTTTGAAGCAAAGGACAGATCGTACCACAAAAATGGTATCGAAAACTTGGAGGGTCGCTAAAATTAGTCACCCTTGAAGGGAATTATGTTGAATAAAAAAAAACTAATTTTGTCAAAAAAATATATTTTACTATGGTAGCCCGGAGACTTTTCAATTGACTTGTTAAGTTCGAATAGAAACAAATTCACAAACAACTATCTGAAAAATCTAACAGATGACAAGGAAACCGATTTTTCGCTCTGGAAAGCTACCAAAGACCTAAAACGATAATATCTAATACACAGTCTCCCTATAAGAAACCTACGTGAAAATTGGACCCGTAGCAATAAAAAAAAGCTGAAGCATTTGCTGATCAGCATCACGTTAGACAAAAAGCAAAACACATTAGAACCAAAATAAAACAACTATACTGGTTAGTCGGAAGATACTCTCAACTTGATCTAAAATCAAAGAGGTTGATCTATAATACAATTATAAAGCCAATTTGGACCTATGGGGTGCAAATATGGGGTTGCACTAAAAATGCAAATCAGTTAATACAGCGCTGTCAAAACAAGATTCTTCGATTGATTACCAATGCCTATCGCTATGCAACCAATGAAGAACTGCACGATAACCTGGAAATCAAATGGATTTGCGAAGTTGTGCAGGATTTCGCCTTGAAACACGAAAGAAGATTACTAAATCATTTTAACGTGGAAGCAATACAACTGCTGGACAGCGCACAGGATGTCAGGAGATTGAAACGAACAAAACCATACGAACTTGTGTAAACATTTAGTGTGTATTATTAGTGTAAACTATAGCTATAAGTTAATAATTAATAAATAATTATAATTTTATAATTGAGGAATACATACTGATGTATTTTTTCGTACTCGTCTTGCTTGTTAATTAATCCAAGCACATAGGAAAAGTAGTAATAAATTAATTGTAATAATAATAATTAAGATTGTACTAAGCGTATCTAATAAAGATGTTATAAAAAAAAATTTGCTGATCATCTAGAAAAAACCTTCAAACAAAACGAAAATGATATTGACTATAATTTGCCGGACTGTGAAAATTCAACTATTCAAATGGTCATAATATATATTCATATCGTTTCTCGAAATCTCTTAAGCTAAAATTGTTTTTTTTTAAATTTAATAAACGTTGAAAACAAAAGTATCTATTAGGCAATTGATGCTGTCTGGAGGATTGAAACTTACTTTTTATCGGGAACTAAACCCGTTAAATCAAGGGTCATATATCAGGACATGTCCTTTAAAAACTAACTAAAATAAATCAGTTCCATATACGAAGATCGAGATAAGATGGATAAGGTGGCGATCCTGCACCTAAATCAGACGATTCTATTGCGAGGTACACGGTGGAGAAAACGACTAATATTTGTTCTGTGTATAATTTGCAAATGATGGATGATAAATGTGGATCGCGAGTACAAATTAAATGTTTTGTCGGTAAATATTTGGAGTTGTTAAGCCTTGCGAGAGCAAAAGCATCGCACAGGGACGTAACACAGACCTAGTTATGATGAACGGAAAAATTGTAAAAACTATTTCTCTCTTACCTTCATTCAAACATTTTTACTAATATTTATTAATATTTTTTGGAATCGTCTACATATTTCATTTTTTATTTTAATGTAATTTAGTATAAAGTCTATCTAAAGTAGCAGTGAGCATCAATATGTTTAATGTATTGCCTGTCGCAATTTGTAAATTCGTTTTAGAATCAGACAATATTTTCCTTCTCCTTTTATTCTATTTAAAAAGAGACACAATGCTGTATGATACGTTCGAACATGTAACCGAATTAGCCTGCAAAAGTCGTTGGGTTGTCAAATGTCTGCATAATTGTTTAAATTATTAGTGATAAGAGATTATAAACTGACAAACGTAGTAATAATAGACATGCAGGTTGAGAAGGATATATGAGTAACAAATGTTAAGATATGCGGAAATAAGGATTCTAAAATAACATCCTTCGATTTGGATGAACGATGGAAATTATTTAAGTAAAACTTCTATATATACTCTATGTGTCAAAATAGAGTCTAAAACTTGACATATCTGTCATAGTTGAGAATTAATATGATAAAAATGTCTAATACGAATTCAGTAAAGTCCCAAAATGTGAAAGTTTTCATCCGACTGCAACCATCGAATGAAGAACCTAAAATTTTAACCGTTAAAGGTGATAGTTGTTTGCTTATCACTAAGCTTCAAGCGGAAGATATAAAACGTTTCAAATTTAACGGTGTTTTCCCGGAATATGCTAGCCAAACTGATATTTACAAAGAAGTCGCTAGCCCAATAGTCGAGAGAACTTTGCGGGGGTATAATGGAACGGTATTCGCTTACGGACAGTCTGGTACCGGTAAAACCTTTACCATGATTGGTAATCCCGCAAGTATTAATCTGAAAGGCATCATACCTAACGTGTTCACACATATATTCACTCAGATTGCCTTAGAAACCAAAAATATATCACATACCATAACTGTGACATTTCTGGAAATTTATAACGAGCACATAACAGATTTACTGAATCATTCCAAAAGGAAGTTGGAAATTCGAGAAAAACCAGAACTGGGCTTGTACGTTAAGGACTTAACAGGATATACAGTGGAGTCTATTGACCAGGTGGTGAAAATCATTAACAAGGGAAATAAGAACAGATCCATCGGTCTGACCAAGTTGAACGATCAAAGTTCTCGATCTCACGCCATCTTTACCGTCCTGGTTGAAACTAAGCTGGAAGATGGTTCTGTCACAGTTGGAAAGATGAATTTGGTAGATCTAGCAGGGTCCGAACGTGTTTCCAAGACATTTGCTTCGGGGCATCGATTGAAAGAGGCTGGCAAAATTAACTTATCCTTGAGCGTTCTGGGTAATGTTATTTCCGCATTGATTGAAGGAAAAACCAACTATATCCCGTATCGTAACTCAAAGCTCACCAGGTTGCTTCAGGACTCTTTGGGAGGTAACTGTTTAACTTCCATGATCGCTACGGTTAGTTCCAAGAAGCAAGATTACGAAGAAACGTTATACACGTTGATGTATGCAGACAGAGTGAGATATATCACTAATCAAGTGACGAAAAATGACAAGAACACCAGCTTGTTAAAAACGTTCGAGAACAAAATCAAAGAGCTTCAATCAGAACTTAATTATCTCAACAACAAGCCCATAACTCATCGAATGAAAACCAGAATAAAGCCGTCCAGTTCCAATTTTCAGTACATCAATGAAGAGAAAGCCAGCTTGTTGGAAAAAATCGAAACGATTCAAAAGAAAATTCTTGTAGGAGGTGAAAATCTCCTGGAGAAAGCCGAATTGCAAATGGAACTGTTCCAGAATCGAGAAAAAGAACTGGAAATGTTAAGCAATTCCGAACGTTTTTTGTCTGAAAAGTTTCAATGCAAAACGGAGGAGAAGAGAATGGTACAGAGAAGAAGTTTAAGTCTCCAAGAAGAAGATCAGCTTCTGGATCAGCAAATTGCGGACGTCGAAAGAAAGCTATTGCATGCCCAAAATATTATGTTCAAAAAAGAGATGGAATACCAGAACGAGATCGGTTATTTGTTATATACTAATAAGAATTTTGCTAGACATATGGGTCTGTTGAACTTTGTCATGAAGAAATATATTCCTCATGAGTGTATGCAAAAAATTTTAAATAATATTTCTTGGAACGAAGAAACGCAGGAATGGAAATTGAATTTTATTGCTCATTCAGGAAATAATATTAAGAGAATTAAAAAGAAAAGGAAACATACCTAAGAGTTTTCAAGAATTGTGTAATAAAGTATTTTTCATAGTAAAATAAAGTTGCATGATTAAGCGTTAGGGGAGTACGGGATTGATACATCATGGTGTATTTCCCAAATTTACTTAAGCTAAAGTAAAGAATACACTAAACAAGCTCATGTGGTTCTCTTCAATCTTCTCATTTCCTGTATGTCGTCCTGTAGCTATATTGCTGACACATTGATGTGATTTAGCAAATTTATTTTATGTTTAATTAATTGTAGAACTTTATTTTGGGTACGTTGGATTACTAGTTGGTTTGATGTTATAGTGCAACCACATAGGTCCAAAATGGTCCGACTAACCAGTACAGTTGCCTGACTTTGAGTCTAATCTGCTCTATATTTTGCTTAATATGATGTTTCCAATTTAACCTACCATCAAGATATATACCGAGGTGTTTGGCTGATTTTGCTTGAGGAGTCGGGCATTCAATCAGTCAAGTGGTATAAATAGATTTTTGTCATTTTGCCACAACGCAAAATTAACATGAATAGATGTAGATGTTGGAGCTATTAAGCTTATTTTCCAGTCTCTAGTCCATTTGTGGATCTTGTTGACTGCTACATGTACATTTTCTACAGCTTTAGACAGATAAGCATCTTCTGTCATGATAACTGTGTCGCCAACAAATGTTCCGTTGTTGAAAAGTACCGTTTTTTATTGTTGGGATATCAGCAGTATAGAGCAGATATAGGAGTGGTCTCAAGACATTACCCTGTGTAAACTTTGTACAAACCGCCCAAAAAAACACCCTCTTAAAACGATAAAATATCCTGATTGAATATAATTATTGATCAATCCTCGTAGCAATACTAATTTCCATTAAACAAATTTGATGTATTCTCCCGAAAACCCCATGACTCCCTTTGTAATACCCTTCTATCCCTTTGTCTCCCAGAAAATAAAAAAAGGAAAGTCCCCTTTCACTAAAAGGAATATAGAAAAAGCAGAAGGAAAAAAAAAGAATGAAATTCAGTCGCAATCTCTTCAATACCGTTCTCAAGCCTTTCGTCTCTACCCCCTCTCTTTTATTGTTATTATTTTTACTCGGTACAAGCGAGGAAAAATCCAAGCAAATTAGTCAATCATTTAATTAAATTGTCAGAGAACGTTGATAAAAGGAAAACAGAGGAATGGCGCAATTGTGTGCCCGTTCTAAAGAAAGTCGAGTTCGTATACAGGATGTTCCTGGAAGCTGTACATTGTGGCTATTTTATATGAGGGCTAATTATTTTAGTACATGTAGGTTTTAGTAATTTGAGCATATTTGTGTTCGCAAGATTTGGGAAATGATTGGTAGATATAATCACAACGCTCACACAACCAGTCAGGCTAATAGAAGACTTTTCGATACCATTTTTGTAGTACGATTTGTCCTTTGTTTCAAAATAGGCCTCAGTTTCGGAGATCACCTCTTCATTCGACTGCGAATAGGAAATAGTCGGTGGGGGCCAGATCTGGAGAATACGGTGAGAGTTTTCCCACACTTTGGCGCAAGTTTATCGTGTGCAGACCACTCGGATGACTGTCGATTGTACTTCGGAGTGAAACGATGGAGCCATGTTTGTCATTCAAAATCATTGTGTGGATTTTTTAAATGTTTTCGTCGGTAACAACCTCTTTTGGGCGTCCACTGCGTTCACCGTCTTCGGTGCTCATTTCTCTACGTCTAAACTTAGTATACCAATCCTTGATGGTTGATTTTCGTGAGGCAGTGTTCGGAAACTCGGCATCAAGGCAAGTTTTTGCTTTAATTGTATTTTGTCCCTTCAAAAAGCAATATTTTATCAACACGCTACATACCTTTTTATCCATTTTTTTCACAATAACAAAAGTTGCTTCATTCAAAATGCGATAATTCACAATCTAATGATTCGACAGCTGTCAAATTTATACAGGAATCTTTTAAAAGTTAGGGATAACTAAAAAACATATGGATTTAATTCTAGTAGCACCATCTATGTGTCAGGTCGGGGACTTTTCAGTTGACCTGTTATATGGCCAATGTTGTTTTTTGCTATAATGTAGACGATTATCTAATAATTTTATCATCAGTAGTTTCTTTTTTGCAATGTCCATTAAGAAACTCACTCACTTTAAGCAACTTTGATCTGTGTAGAAACGTAGAATCTACAACGATATTACAACGGTCAATCACAATTGTCGCTCTGTCCTGTGTTTTCAATTCTTGAATAGAATTCTTCAGAGAATTCTTCAAAAAGTACTGAAGCTTTTACTGTTATATTGAAGTTTTTACTGTACAAAATATTGCGAATTAAAATATATTTAAAAAGTTTTAACACCGATTTTTTTCTTTCCTCATCTGCTGTAATTTGTCTTGTATATATTTATTAAAGTAACATAGTACTTTTTAGCTCAAGCAGTATCAGGTGTATACTTCGACATCTATCTAGGTGGTAGCTTGTTGGAAACATGATGTTAGATAAAAAGCAGAGCAGATTGGTCTCAAAGTAAATCAACTGTACTGGTTGGTCAGAAAATACTCTCAGCTTGACCAAAAATCGAAGAGTTTGGGTTTATCAGTCAATCATTAAGCTAATTTGGACCTATTTGGACCTACCTATCCCTCGTCCTCAAAATAAAGTTCTACGATGAATTGCCAATGCTTATCGCTACGTAACCAACGTAGAATTGCCCGATGACCTTGAAATTAAATGGATATACGAAGTGATCAAAGAAATAGCCTCTAAACATGAAATAATAAGTCACAGAAAGGTGGAAGAAATACAGTTACTGGACAACACGCAGGAAAT
This sequence comes from Rhynchophorus ferrugineus, assembly GCF_030347505.1. Lineage (NCBI taxonomy): Eukaryota > Metazoa > Arthropoda > Insecta > Coleoptera > Curculionidae > Rhynchophorus > Rhynchophorus ferrugineus. The sequence goes on along the minus strand of NW_027472583.1, from coordinate 2,653,820 downwards.
TGTATTAAATTTTATTAAAAAAGTGTATTCTTAACAAGCAATTTAGTAGTTTAGTTTTATTTTAAGTTAGGAAATAGATATTGATGTATTAATCGCACAGACGTCTTGCTTGAGTATTACTGCAAGTTCAAGAGAACAGTAGTAATAAATTAAATTATACAATACTAGCGACCCGCCCCGGCTTCGCACGGGTGCAATGCTGATACTAAATTAAATACACTACAGAAAAAATATGAACGTTGTATATAAAAACATAGCGGCCCGCTCCGACTTTGCACGGGCATAAAATATATATGCCTATGTCACTCAATGAAAACATGATTAAAATCGATCCAGTATTTTTGGTTCATTCATTACTGCCCTTGGCCTGCACGCATTAAATTTGGAGTAAAACAATTCCTCTTCCCCTATACTTACTATGAAGATTTCCTGCTATCTTTGGAATATCTAAATTCATACAATTTTTATTACATTACACATTTTTAAACGCAAATTTTAAATTTGTAATATCTCCGAAAATATTTGTTTAATTTACATGCTGTAAGGAACCATATTGATCTATATTAATTACACACTGTATTTAAGGTACTTAATTCGATAAGGATTAATGCCGTATTGCTTAAAATAGCTTCGTAAATAAGCCATTTTCTCACGTAAAAAGTAAACAATATAAATGGTTAATGTGGGTTATCCCTAAAAGATAAATATATACCATCGCGGACTTTTTTGTAGACCTTTTTATGGTGTACAATACTGTAGTACATTAATTTGATCTAACTCGTAGGGTTAGGCAGCGTTTTTGCTAATTGCTAAATAAGCCTAAAAAATAGGTTAATTTACGACATCACGTTAGAAACCTCTAAAATTAGCAATGTTGCCTTAGTATATTATGCATGTATTGTACATATAAACCTTCCTCTTGAATCACTCTATCTATTGAAAAAAACCGCATCAAAATCCGTTGCGTAGTTTTAAAGATTTAAGCGCACATAGGGATATAGGGACAGAAAAGGCGACTTTGTTTTATATTATGTAGTGAAGATTGTACTAAGCATATTTAATGTAAGATGTAAATCATTAAAAAAAACTTTTATACAGAAGTTTTAGTTATGATACTAGAAAGTTGTTGTTGTAAGTAAAGTGATTTTACAGCACAATGCACAATTACAAAGCATTGGGACATATAATTGCACCCGCTGTACTCTCCAGACGTTTTCCCCTTGACCAATAAATTTTCGTATAAATGGGCACGCGCTTGCAGAATAGCACCTCGTCTATTTCGAAGAATTTAGAAAATGGCTTGAACAATGGTTTGTCTCAAAGGAGAAACACTTTTTTGAAATAGCATCCATAAATTTGGTTAATTTGAATAAATAAATTTTTCTATTTTTTTTTAAACTATGTAGTGACTTTCCGGTACACCTTTCGGTTGGTCCTCGTATAAATCCGCATCCGACGGACATTCTTTTCTCCTTTAATTGAAAGGAAAAACGGGACTACCTCGCAGCAAGATTTTTTTTTCGGTAACAAACTGGACAAATCCGCAACCGGAGTTTGGGGGAGAAAATCGATTCCCGACTAATCAGCTAATTGATGGACCGAATTTCCTAACAGCTGGAGCACCATTTGACGATAACTGCGACGACGAAAAAGTAAAATTTTGTCATTCTCTTAATTGGTATATTTTATTTAAAGGTTGTTCCGACGTCTCTGTTGAAATTTTTGTTTTTTTTTCGGTCTCGTAAGAAAATACAAGACTTACACAATAATTATTACTTTCGATTGGAACATACTCTACATTGGCAAGCAACAATCATTTTAGTTAGGTCAGTAACTCGGCTAGATGAGATTGGATTTATTTTGAGATGGCCGCTCGAAAGATTGACATAATTAAAATTCATATACATATTTTTAAACTAAACTTATATTGAAAAAATGCAAAAAAGGAATATGATAAGGGCTTCATGATAAGTAGTAAAACATTATTTGACGTGAAATTTGAAATAATAAAGTAAGAGTATATATGAATTTTTTAAATTAAATAAAAAATAATTTATTTTAAAATTATTTTATCTCTCTGATAACAACACGTAACCGTGAAGGCTTGGTGTAGAGCAGAGTGGCGCAGTGGAAGCGTGCTGGGCCCATAACCCAGAGGTCCGTGGATCGAAACCACGCTCTGCTAGAACTTTTTTCGGTTTTATTTTAAAGAAAATAATCGAATAAATGTGTAGATAGTTTTTAATATTTCGGTATTATAACTAAAATTATAATAATTGTTCGATGAGTAATATCGTGCACAACCAAGATTTTTACACTAAAATCTCAGGTTCACATAATTTAATTACACTAATTTTGCTAGCTAAAATAGTCTACTTTTGCTTTAGGTCTGACCATGGAGTCGATTTGCTCGATTCATATTAGCAAGAAGCTGGACTACTTTGACATTAGCTTCAAGAAGAGCGTTTTGTTCATAAATTTAAACTATTTTTTAAGACTTAGTTAATGGTTACCATTTGAAAGTCTCTATGGAAATAGTTACGTTGAGTTTTTGTGCCTCAAATGCACCTTTCTTTATTTAGTCCTTAACTTTTTGTTTAATCAAAAGAAAGAAGCTCATCGTTTGCTGATGGAGACTTACGGTGGGCATGCTCCAACCATAAGAACATATAAGACGTGGTTTCGGCAATTAAAACATAACGATTTATTTCATTCAGACCCAAGATAAACTAAAAATCAATAGGTATAAACGTTGGCTGTGAGTGGGACAACCATTTGTGAATGAGTAAGTAATCGCTTGCAAAAACGATGGGAAGTTTTCAAAATATTGATGCCATATGAATTGAATTACAGGCAATTATAAAATCGAAAAATGAGCAATGAAGTGCTACTTCAAAGGCACAGAAGGAGGTAATATCATCTGCATCGAATAGTAACACGTGATGAAAAATGGGTTTATTTCGAAAATCCCAAGCAAAAAATCATGGTTATCACTTGACGAAACATACTCATTCAAGGCCAAAACGTTTTAGTCGCAAGACCACGCCGTGTGTCTGGTGAGGTCAGGTTGCTATCATACATTATGATGTGTTGAAATCTGCAGAAATAGCTAATACTAATTACTATCGACAACAAATGCCCAGTTTGAAATGAGCATTGGTCGAAAAATTTGCACAATACGGTTAAAGATATGATAAGGTGATAAATACAGTAAAACCAGTCAAAGAATTGTTGAAATCACTTGGATTTTTATCGCTCCTGCTGTTTTCTCCAGACTTGGTTCCATTATTCGATTTTCAAAGTTAAAAAAATGATTCCATGAGTGGTTTAGCACGGAAGAGTAACTGTTTTTTTTTGGGGGTAATCTCTACAAATGACTTGAAAAATTGGCAAAATAAATAGAATCAAATAGCCAATACTTATATAAATAAATATTAACTATTCATTGAAAATAACGTGTATTATTCACTAAAAAAAACAGAAAGGGAATTGGTGACACACCTTTTATTTTATGTAGAAAAATTAAAAAATCGTCGAATTTTAATATACTTTTTCATCACTAGATATCGTTGATTAAAATACATTCAGGTACTTAATACTTCTTTAGTTCAATTATTTGAGAAATTGCCGTTAAAAAACATAAAATTATTTACAAAAATACCAGATTTCTAGTTTGAATTTCGAAATCATCATTCAACAATCTAGAGAGAAAAAACCTAATACCAACACACCAGTTTGGGTTTATTAACAAGCATTCAACAATTGACCAGGTCCACAGAATAACAGATATTATTGCAAAAGCCTACGAAAGTCAAAAAGTATGCTCAGCTATATTCTTAGATGTATCACAAGCTTTCGATAAGGTTTGCCATGAAGGCCTTGTTCATAAACTAGAGGAAAGGCTACCAAAACAACACACCGAACTATTAAAATCATACATTACAACCAGAATGTTTAGAGTCAAGCAAGAAGAAGCTTACTCTACAATAAAAAAAGCTAAAGCAGGTGTACCACAAGGAAGTGTACTGGGACCAATGCTTTATCTACTTTACACTTGTGATATACCACAAATGGAAAATATCACGATGGTCACATTTGCTGATGATACTGCGATTATAGCTGTCGGGGACAATAGTGAAGAAGCCTCACGAAAATTACAACAATATAAATGACAATATAAATAATTGGACACAAGCTTGGAAAATAAGAATTAATGAAAGCAAATCTCTACATGTGCAGTTCACCTACAAACAGACAAGCACAAGTACAAGCACCAATAACATTAAATAACACTATCATTCCATATAGCAACAATGCTAAATATCTCGGAATGAATCTCGATGCAAAACTTCGCTGAAAGGAACATATAAAGAAGAAAAGAAAAGATCTGGAATTGAAATATAGTAAAATGTATTGGCTAATTGGAAGAAAATCACAATTATCAGTACATAATAAATTGTTATTATATAAGCAAATATTGAAACCTATATGGACATACGGTGTACAATTATGGGGATGTTCTGCAAAGAGTAACATTAATAAAATACAAATTTTTCAGAACAAAGTCCTGAGAGGTATTGCGGGTGCACCCAAATACTATAGGACTGATTACCTACATCGAGACCTTCAGATACCCACAGTCAGTTAAGAAATCAAGAGAATTGCAAGGGGGCATGAGGAAAGACTCCATTCTCATACTAATATTGAAATATTACTTTTGGATACCACCAGAACAGGACACAGACTCAAAAGAACCAAACCATCTAATCTTGTGTAGTGTTGTGTAGTGAGGTGTATATATTAAAAAATTCAGCAGTGATATGTATAAACATTATTTCCCCAGAGACTGAGTTAGAATCGATGGGTCCTCCTAGTTATATATCTAGATTTAAGTTAGCATAAAGACAAATTGTAGGTTAAACGGAAACGACTAATAACAATATATTAATTAAATAATAAAAAAAAAATTGAACAATCGACCAAGTGCATAGAGTAGCGTAACAGCGGTTATTGAAAATTTGAAGCACTTGAGGAAAATAAATACTGTATAATAAAATATGTATGTATTCTCAAAACCTATTTCAGTTGAACTGTGTTGGGACTACTGTTGATACCCCAATAAACAAAAAATAGTACATGAAACATCTTCCAATGACATAGAAATGACAAAATATATATCTCTGTCTAAGGCCGTAGAAAAATTAAAAATAGGAGTCAACAAGATCTACGGTTGGACTAGACACTCGAAGACACAGCTCACAGCTCCAAATCTGTCATTGTTAATTGTTCGTTGCGGTGAAATGTCAAAAACCTATAAAATTAGGTTGATGGCTACCTGGATTTTTTAAGCAGAATTAACTAAATACCACGCCATCTATCTCGATAGCAGGTTAAATTAGAAATATTATGTTACAGAAAAGACTCTCAACTTGACCTAAAGTCAAAGAGATTGGGTTATCAGTCGATCATTGCATTGTGGTTGCACTACAACATTAAACAGACTAGTAATCCAACGCTTCCAAAAATAAAGGTCTAGGATTAATTACCAATATCTATCGCTACGTATTAACGAAGAGTTGCACGATGACTTCAAATTCTAATTGATTTATGAAGTTATCCAAGATTTCTCCTTAAAACATGAAATAAGGTTGCTAAATCACAGCGACGTGGAAGCGATACAGCTACTGGACAACGCGCAGGAAACCAGGAAAATACATAACACACTGATGTATATATTCTCGTATTGACAACTCGTAAATGTATCCAAAAAATGAAATCTAATATTAAATCAAGTTGAACAAAGCCACGTACCATTTTACTATATATGAAATAAAGAATAAAAACATATTCCCTTTTCTAATACAAAAAACTAATATCAGTTTTATCTCGATAACATAAATAAAAGACATATACCGGGTCGATACAACTTCAAACATATATATAATTTTTCTTTAGGTCCGCAAGAGAGCAACCGTAGAGACAAAAAAAAACACACACACGCACACAAACAAACAGACCCAGTCCGTCCGTGCTTTGTCTTAACGGGCCGCATCACTGACAAACAACGAATAAACCCGAATAATCTTGTTATACTATTCCCGCGGGAGATACATGGGAGAATATCGGAAGTTTCTTAACAAGGTTGACCGGTCAATTGAAGCTTGAAATATCGAAGTAGGCGTATTCTCGATTCGGCTCGATTTTTATGAACCCACCAACCCGTCCCCCTACCCCCTCTTCATTGTCCTAGTTCCGGTTCCTTCGTCCGATACTCCTTATCTCTTCTAGGCTAGATACAGTCGTTTATATGGTTAATTGATAAGATATTTTTAGGAGTTTGCATATATTTTGATGAACGATTACACATACAAAAAAATGTGAGAGCTCTTTAGGATTCTGTGACGTAATTCTGATGTTTTTGGGTGTCCTAGGACGACGCATTTCTTGAAAATTTGGGTATCTGGGTTTAACGATTATTACACTAAAAAGAAGAGAATTGGCTTGAAAAATATTGTTTTATTTTCATCATCTTTCAACAACTTTATTAGATATGTTTAGTACAATCTTAATTATAAATTAATTTATTACTACATTTCATTTGTACTTGGATTAATTCACAAGCAAGATGAGAGCGAGATAAATACATCAATATGTTTCCTTGTAAGTTATAGTTTACACTACAGATAATTAAAACTGATTATTAAAAATAAAAAAATTATTAAAATTATTTTGAGGGCAGTTTCTGGAAAGTCAACAAAATTTTAGTAATATTTTATCATTATCACAATTAATACAATTATTGATACATTAATGTAACCTCTGTCCATTTTTTCCGTGATGTAGTCACCAGTAATACAGCTGGAATATCTTTATATAATCTTTATGTTTTTGGGTGTCCTAGAACGACACATTTCTTGAAAATTTGGGTATCTATGTTTAACGATTATTACACTAAAAAGAAGAGAATTGGCTTGAAAAATATTGTTTTATTTTCATCATCTTTCAACATTTTTATTAGATATGTTAAGTACAATCTTAATTATAAATTAATTTATTACTACATTTCATTTGTACTTGGATTAATTCACAAGCAAGACGAGAGCGAGATAAATACATCGATATGTTTCCTTGTAAGTTATAGTTTACACTACAGATAATTAAAACTGATTATTAAAAATAAAAAAATTATTAAAATTATTTTGAGGGCAGTTTCTGGAAAGTCAACAAAATTTTAGTAATATATTATCATTATCACAATTAATACAATTATTGATACACTGATGTAACCTCTGTCCATTTTTTCTGTGATGTAGTCAGCAGTAATACAGCTGGAATATCTTTATATAATCTTTATGTTTTTGGGTGTCCTAGGACGACACATTTCTTGAAAATTTGGGTATCTATGTTTAACGATTATTACACCAAAAAGAAGAGAATTGGCTTGAAAAATATTGTTTTATTTTCATCATCTTTCAACATCTTTATTAGATATGTTAAGTACAATCTTAATTATAAATTAATTTATTACTACATTTTATTTGTACTTGGATTAATTCACAAGCAAGATGAGAGCGAGATAAATACATCAATATGTTTCCTTGTAATCTATAGTTTACACTAAAGGTAATTAAAACTAATTATTAAAAATAAAAAAATTATTAGAATTATTTTGAGAGCAATTTCTGGAAAGTCAGCAAAATTTTAGTAATATTTTATCATTATCGCAATTAATACAATTATTGGTACACTGATGTAACCTCTGTCCATTTTGTCCGTGATGTAGTCAGCAGTAATACAGCTGGAATATCAGTAACACAAAAAAAGTAAACACAAAAGACCGAACGTAAAATGTAAACAAGGCGTCTGGAAAGTTTGTCCGGATTTGCTTCGGTTGACTCGCAGCCCGATTGTAAACTTTCAATTTTCGATGGACAGAAAAAAGCGCCGGTCCATACCATAAATTTTCAACTGTCGGTTAGACATTCGGATCTGTTCTCGATAAAGTTCGGTCTCTCTCTCTCTCCCTCCCCCCACTGCCGTTTTTTCTTCGTTTCGTTACTTGATCGCGACCGATTCGGCGACTTTATTTCGATTTTGGGGTTGTCGTCAATAAAGGGATGGGGTTTAAATCGACTTTCCGAATATCCTATAGTAACTATTGTCTGCAAACTTTGGTTAGACATCTCCACTATGTTTAACCAAAGTGAAAAATGAATATTTATTTCACTTGGTGACAAAACAAATTGTTATAATGTTATAAGATCTAAGTTTTGTTCTTTTATTATTTTTTTCTGTTCAAAACGTTGAAACATAGTCTTGTATGTTGTCTGTTCTTGGAGACCTTGATATAATGTTTCATAATATTCCATTGATCTAGCAGTTCTTCTAGATTTGTATGCATATATAGAAAACGTAGAAATTGCTGGCGGGAAATGGAGACTCAGCGGGAAACGAGAGGAGGGTAATGGTTAAATAGACTTTAATTGATATTCAGAGAGAGTGAGACAGATATATAGTTCTGTTCGAAACGATAACTCAATTTATAATTGGAGTTTTCGCAGTACGATAGTATTTTTTATGTTTCAATACGTTTTCATAATAGTTCAAGTTACGATTCACCTTTCTATTTTTTTTTAAATTTTGAACAAATCGCTATGTTCAACCAAAGTGAAAAATGAATATTTATTTCACTTGGTGACAAAACAAATTGTTATAATGTTATAAGATCTAAGTTTTGTTCTTTTATTATTTTTTTCTGTTCAAAACGTTGAAGCATAGTCTTGTATGTTGTCTGTTCTTGGAGACCTTGATATAATGTTTCATAATATTCCATTGATCTAGCAGTTCTTCTAGATTTGTATGCATATATAGAAAACGTAGAAATTGCTAATGGGAAATGGAGACTCAGCGGGAAACGAGAGGGGGGTAATGGCTAAAGAGACTTTAATTGATATTCAGAGAGAGTGAGACAGATATACAGTTCTGTTCGAAACGATAACTCAATTTATAATTGGAGTTTTCGCAGTACGATAGTATTTTTTATGTTTCAATACGTTTTCATAATAGTTGAAGTTAGGATTCACCTTTCTATTTTTTTTAAAATTTTGAACAAATCTCTATGTTTAACCAAAGTGAAAAATGAATATTTATTTCACTTGGTGACAAAACAAATTGTTATAATGTTATAAGATCTAAGTTTTGTTCTTATTTGTTATGTTATTATTTTTTTATGTTCAAAACGTTGAAACATAGTATTGTATGTTGTCTGTTCTTGGAGACCTTGTTATAATATTTCATAATATTCCATTGATCTAGCAGTTCTGCCTTCAAATTCGACAAATCCAGGTATCGATAACAGTCAGGGTCATGATATATTGAAGACTTGTTTGGGTCATTCTTCTTCCATATTGCCTTCATCATATATTGACCCATAAATTACTTTTAAATAATTTTGTTTTACTTTGAAGCTTTATTGTGCAAAATCCGTACAATTTATTTTATTCACTTTGTCCATTCTTTCTCTCATCTTTCAGGTAGTTTGGATTCCATCTCGAAAAAACGAGGTACCTTTGAGGTTTGTGGGTATTTTCATAAAACATGAAAAGCTGCTCAGGCAGGCTACGACTCGTATGTCAGAACAAGAAATAATCAGAAGGGGCAAGGTCTGGAGCATACGCGGGGTTCCAAGTATGTTTTGACCGGTTCTGCAATATGTGGTCGAACATTGTTATGTTATAATATAATAATGTTGTGTCTTTGTTCGTATTCTGGCCATTTTTCGCACAATACTCTGTTCAAACGCATGAATTGTAGATTAAAGTATATGGTTATGATAATGGATTTACCTTTTACCATCAATAATAATACGATGCAAAAAAAATCTATTCGATTTTCCATTTAAAGCAACATTTCACTACCAAAGACCTTTCAATATCTTTTGGCTTCAATTCATACGGCACATAATATCCAAGCATTTGGATCAATCCCATTTTCCTCAAAGGATTGAAGACTGTTTCTTCTATTACTTCCCGCAACTCTAAACTCTTCTTTCATTTTACATAGACCATCATCAAGTGCCTTCAAATTTTCTTCTTTAACTTTTTTGGATACCAGAACACTCTTAGTCTTCGATGTGAAAGTCACAACTTTTAAAACGTCCAAACCAGTATTTACATGTCGAAATCGCATTATTGCCATAACCTTCAAACAGAATTCGATGACCTTCTCGCAAATGAAATTTACTCGGTACAAAGTGAAATATTTTCAATGCACTGAAATGTTTTGTTTACACTTCGACGACATGATACCTACCGAAAAGGCTATCGTTTCCAAAAAAAGAATCTCGAAGTGGTCATGGGCATTCTGAACGTACAAATCTATGCAGTTCTGCAGGGTAATACCTTAGAACCGCTACTATATCAGTTCTACACTGTGCATATCCTGCCAATGAAAGAAACAGTAATTATAACACAAGATTAAGACAATTAAGAGACATTTCTGTCTGGAGCAATGGACAAACTACAAATGACAATCAACAAGAACCAAAAATGGATTGGAGACTGGAGAATACAACTTAATAGCTCCAAACCTAATTATATCACTTGAAGGATGTACAATTTACGGTGAACCTTTTTTCTTTATTTCGAAAAAAACAACAAGATATGACAATTCCGGGTCTCCATTTCTAAAGTGTAAACACAACCCTTATGCATAGAATATTTTATGGAATATAAAATAAAGTTCTACCTTTCAAATGTGGTAAATGTTTGCTTTTTCCCCACCATTATTATCATATAGCCCTTATAAACTTCAGATATGATGAAGCTAACATTCTACACATTTGAACTAAATTATATATACAGCTATGAAAGCTATTATTGTTGTGTGCAGAATTTCTTGAATACTTCATAATTATTATAGGATGAAAACTATTTAAATTATACACATGTACATTCTCGCGTTTCAAACATACGTCCTAGTTTGTTGGCGAACAAAGACGTAATAATACGAACGGAACTATTTCCATCCTATCGCGGAAAGTTTCCTCGTTACCTTTTCTTTCATTGTTTAATTCTTTTTAATAGGCGGCCGATAATTTTTCCATTTTCTTCCAGCTTAATTTCCATAATGACACTACCGCCATCTTATTACGGAGCAAGCAGTTGCATTCGTTGCTAATGGCCTTTTTTTTACGGTGATTTGTATGCATATATAGAAAACGTAGAAATTGCTGGTGGGAAATGGAGACTCAGCGGGAAACGAGAGGGGGAAATGGTTAAATAGACTTTAATTGATATTCAGAGAGAGTGAGAGAGATAGAGAGTTCTGTTCGAAACGATAACTCAATTTATAATTGGAGTTTTCGCATACGATAGTATTTTTATATTTTTCAATACGTTTTCATAATAGTTGAAGTTACGATTCACCTTTCTTTTTTTTTTAATTTTCGAAAAATCAATAATAGTTAAAACAATCTACGATGGTTTTGTTGTCCTTGATGTAACAGTGGTTTATAGCTACCAATTCACGAAATTATAGATTTTAACAGGGAAATATTTCAAATTTGCGTTCAATATCAATAAAGATATAAAAGTTTAGATCTTTAATGCATATTATTAAATTGACGATACTAAAGAAACATGAAAAAAAGAAAGTACAAATTAGAAATTTTAAATTACATTTGCTTTACAGAAAATTTTATATTTTATAATGAATAAATTAATAAAATGATTTAAATATCAATTGCCTTTTGGCATTTTACACTGCCTTGCCTGTCACAACAAAATGTTTTCTACATAATCATTTCAATTGGTGGAAATTTCAATAAAGCAAGCAAAATATTTTCCAGAGTTCTTTGACTAATGTATGAACGAGTTTAACACTTGTTAGAGATAGTGTAATAGTTAGTTAAGTTATTCTTTGTAAGTTATATATGAGTTATTTAATAGATTAATAATAATAGTTATATATGTTATGTAATAATGGTTGCGTCCCTGACAATGAAGTCATCTGTTTTAAAACTGAATCTGAATGGTGAGCGACCGACTAGGTCTGGTCTTTTTTTACCGCAGTTAAGTTTTTTCCCCTGTTCTTTCCGTTAAATAAAAATATTTTTTAAAGTAAATTAATAGTTTTTCTGTGTTGCTGTGAACTAACATGAGCCTCTTATGTATCAGAATCACCAAAATTTGGAAAAAAATTCCATCCATGGGACCTCATGGAAACTAAGATAGAAAGAGTACCATTTCGAAGATCTTTAAAGGGAAACTGGCGGACGAATGCACAATCAAAACTGGGATGCAAAACAAGTGTAAACAACCATAAATATAGTTCGCGAGAAAAAAATGGGTAAATAACGATTTTTTAATGCTCGAGATTGAAAATCGAGCTTACTCCAGAAGAAGCGGCTGCCACAACATTAGGCAGGAAAACAGTGTTAGGTACACAGTTGAAAAATGTTTCAATGGAATATGTTTTGAAGATGGAAAGTAAGTTTTAAGGATTGACAAGCTGATCTTCGTAGAATGGCATATATGTTAGTAGAACGTAACAACTTACAAAATACACTCCATGAATCTAGCACGGCAGGTAAAGCATGGTTAAAACTATTTATGAAACGACAAGATAACGACTCTAATTTAAAAATCTTACAAGAACGTCATTTGCAACAACACTTTTTCCATTCTTAATCGAGATGTACGAGAAAAATAAAGGCAAAAAACAGAAAAAAGTTTTGAAATAAGAAAACAAAGAACTACAATGAAGTGACAGACAGTGAAAGCGGAGAGAAATCTGATTCAAGCACTGAGCCAGATGTCATAATAGTGAAAGAAACCCTTGCATCTGTAGATGCAAAATTTATGTTCTGTCAGCAATATTTTTCAGAATACAAAAGACAAGAACTCACAAGGGTTAAATGCTTGAGGTGTGGGCTTTGGGCACATAATGACTGTGTAGGGCCAGAATTTGATAAATGGATATGTAATTTTTTCATGTAAAATAATTAATTTCTCAGAAATACCAAATTTATTTGATTTCTTACTAGGTTTTTACTAGGCAATTTAGAATTATACAAAATATAAAAATGTTAGTGTGTTATCTAAAAATATATGAGTAACAGGTCTATTGAAAAGTCTTCGGCCTAACATAGTAAAATAATTTTTTTGGCCAAATTAGTTTTTTTTATTCAACATAATTCCCTTCAAAGGTAATATACTGATTATAGCAACCCCCCAAATTTTGTCAAATTGCTTCAAAATAGGCCTCAGTTTCGGCGATCACCTCCTCATTCAACGAAAATTTCTTCTCAGCGAACATTTTTTTGATATCTGAGAGCAGGAAATAGTCGCTGGGGGCCGGATCTGGAGAATACGGTGAATGAGGAAGCAATTCGAAGCCCAATTCATGGATTTTTGCTATCGTTTTCACTGACTTGTGACACGGTGCATTGTTTTGATGAAGCAGCACTTTCTTTTAATTCAAATGTGGCTGTTTTTCGGCGATTTCGTCCATCAAATGATACAATAACGCTATGTAATAGTCGCTGTTGATGGTCCTTCCTTTTTCAAGGCAGTCAATGAAATGTTTCCCACGCTTTGGAGCAGGTTCATCGTATACAGTCCGCTCGGATAACGGTCGATTGGACTTCAGAGTGAAAAACTCGGGTTTATTACACTTGATTATCTTCAAACACTGCTCCGAACTCGTCGTTGTTTTTGGTCAAAAGTGAGCTCGCGTGGCACCCACTCTGCACAGAGCTTTCTCATACCCAAATATTCGTGAATGATATGATGTACACGTTCCGTTGATATCTTTAGTCTGTGTCTGCTATTGTCTTTAGAGTGTCTGCTATTTTATTCAATTTCAATTTACGACCATTCAAAATCATTTTGTGTTTTTTTTTATGTTTTCGTCGGTAACAACCCCTTTTTGGCGTCCACTGCGTTCACCCTCTCCGGTCCTCATTTCATCACGTCTAAATTTAGCATACCAATCCTTGATAGTTGATTGTCCTGGGGAAGTGTCCGAAAACTCAGAATCAAGCCAAGTTTTGCTTCAACTGTATTTTTCCGTTCAAAAAGAAATATTTTATCAACACGGAAAATTCCTTTTTATAAATTTTTTTGTACAATAACAAAAGCTGCTTCACTCAATATGCTATAATTCACAAACTAATGATCCGACAGCTGTCAAATTTATACACGCATCTTTTGACGGTTAGGGCTAACTAAAGAACATATGGATTACATTTTAGTAGCGCCATCTATGTGTCAGGTCGGGGACTTTCCAAATGACCTGTTATAAATAATATTATGTTAATAAATTGTTTTTTACTTTTATCCCAAAAACAAAAGGGTAGGCCATATTTAGTCACTCTATTAATTATATATGACTATTTTCTACTGTAAAAATTCAGGTGGAAAAATCTAAATAATCGGGAGTCTACCGTACATTTGAGAACGTCAATTAACCGCTGGCGCAAAACCCGTTCTCCCGACCCACACGGACGAGGTAAATCCCTCATTGTCGCGACTATAAGCGGCGACAATCACTGGTAGTGCATTGCGTCGGCTTTTTCCGATACTTCAACCCATAACCCCATTTCGAAACGGGCCGAAATTAAACTTATCACCACCCCTTCCTGTTACGAGGGGAGTCTACGGGGGTTCGGCTAAAATATTAGATGGTAATTGTTTTAAAGTTGTGACTGGAGCGCACCAAATCCTTCCCGGTCCGTTTCGAGATTTATTGCTGTCGAGTCGATTCTATTCGTATATAAAGTCGTTCTGTCCCTCCCCCCTCGCTTGCGCCCCTTCGTCCGCGGTTCTATCCTCGTCGCCCATTGACATTTCCACCCTTTGACGCATACAAATGGGTTAGCGAAGGGTCCAAGTAGAAGAATCTGTTTTTTTCTCGTTAATTTGGCGATTTAAAATTGATTGCTAAATCACGAACTTTAGACAACTTGAAAATATATGAGGGCGGAGTACACAAAACTTCGACCAATGTGGATTGTGACTGATTTTAAATGATTACTCGTTTGAAATTTACATTTTGTGTCGACTATCACCATATAATAGTCAGAAATAGAAAGCGATCTCCTGTATAAAAAGTTATAACTGAATAATGCATTTAAAAACGACAGAGAGCTCCACAAGCGGGAACATTTTAGCGGAAAATTAAAAAATATATATTTATAAAAATATTTACATAATAACAACAATGTAAATACTATTTATCGTTTGAATAGTAAATAAAATTAAAAAAAAAAACTATCTAATCTGACACTAGACGTCTAACTAATATTACCCATATCTTTAAGCCAACAATATCATTTTAAATGGAAATATACTAAAAATTTTAAATAAAGACATTAAATATTATGTATAGTAAACATATTTCAATGTTCACAATATTTCATATAAATTTATTTCCTACTTTTACATTTTTGCCCTAAATTTAATACAATAATTTATATTTCCTAAAGCACTGACACTTGTAATGTAATATCTACATAATATATAGAGAGCTTCTATTATTATTTACACTACAATTTCTATACTTAAGAAATATGAAAAACATACACTACCACAATAAAAGTCCGGAAAATGAAAGATAGTTAGTTGAATAATATATTATAAGTGTATATCTTAACTTTCCTTTCTGAACTTTTATTTATTTTCTATAAATTTCTTGAAAGTACACAGTTGAACGCTTTATATAGTCTATAAAATAAAATAGCCAATGCACGTCATCAAAATTTAAAATGTCAATACGTCGCAATGTTGCCGCACTAACTCACAATTTTGGTTTACATTTGTTGGTTTGTCTTTGACGGTCAGTATCCACCAGAACTAGCACAGATCGAATTTTACAGACTAATTGGGTTAGATATTTCATCGCATTAGACAGCATTCTGCCTCTTTTTAACCAGTGTAAAACGAGAAGAAAGAATCCACTCCGAATTTAAAAGAAATTGTTCATTTTTACAATCTGTATTTGGCAGTATATTAGACGTAATTTTATTCATCAATATAAGTAACATATAATTATTATTTTTCCTGAGTGTTCTGTGCAGCATGGTGTACACAAAATGATTCTTTAAAAAATGTCACCATTTAGTGGTAACAAATAATAATAAACATTTTATTTGAATTAAAATCTCACAAGATACTTTTTTGAAAAAAACAAAAGAGGTTGATGTTTTTGTTGTTGTATTATATACATGCTTCTTTTTTGCCAGAAGTTGAAGATGCAGATTCCTCTGTTAAGATATAATCCATATAGAAGCTCATGTTAAAGTTTTCATTTCCTTTCCCAAATTTCACAGTTTACTTCGCTTTAAGACATTTTATATTCGTACTTAAATTTACTAATTTACTCTAATTACTCTAATTTTATTTTAAGATGATGAAGATAAAGATTATGATGTGGAAAAAATATTCTGATGATTCTGATATATGGCTTGGTGACCGTTTTTCCATTCCAATCGGTACAGGATCTGTGAATACATATATCCTGTACCGTATATATATATATATATATATATATATATATATATATATATATATATATATTAATTTAGTTTCTAAAAGACCTACTCCCTACAAAATCACTTCAATCAATTCATAAATACTATAACTCCAAATTATGAACAAAAATATAATAAAACTAAAGTCACTAGTCAAAAAGGTGACTCTGTAATAGATATATACAAACATGTTCCCAATGTCAATTAAAGCTTCTAAGTATAATTTTTCTATGACTGTTACGCGACGGAACACACATTTTTTATTAATTTTTGTTCTGTTCAATATATACAGAACAATCAGCTACAATATCTTCCATCTTTTAAACTGTCTTGAAAATTATATAGACATGAGCATGTTCATGATGTAAAAAGTAACATAAATACAGTATAAGCTTTTAAGAACAAGTTTTAAGTCCTGAGAAGTATTGTAAGTGCACCTAGATACCACAGGGCTGATTACTTACACCGAAATCTCTAGATACTCGACTGTCTCTTAAGAAATCAAGAGAACTGCAAAGAGGCATGACCGTTCTCATGTCAATTTCAAAGTATTATAACTCTTGGATTACACCAGAATAGGACACACACACAAAAGAACTGGAATTGAAATATAGGAAAATGTACTGGCTAATTGGAAGAAAATCACAATTATCAGTACATAATAAATTGCTATTATATAAGCAAATATTGAAACCTATATGGACATACGGAGTTCAATTATGGGGATGTTCTGTAAAGAGTAATATAAATAAAATACAAATTTTTCAGAAGAAAGTCCTGAGACGTATTGTGGGTGCACCCAAATACTATAGGACTGATTACCTACATCGATACCTTCAGATACCCACAGTCAGTCAAGAAACCAAGAGAATTGTAAGGGGGCATGAGGAAAGGATACATTCTCATGAGAATATTGAAGTATTGCAGTTTTGGATACCACCAGAACAAGACACAGACTCAAAAGAATTAATCAAACCATCTTATCTTGTGTAGTGAGGTGCATATAATAAAAAATACAGCAGTGACATGTATAAACATTATTTCACCAGAGGTCATCCTAGTTATATACCTAGATTTAAGTTATTGTAAAGACAAATTATAAGTTAGTCGGAAACGACTAGTAATAATGTAATAATTAAATAATAATTTTTTTTAAATAAATATATGGAAAATTGAAATTACCACTGGCGCAAAGGATTTGCCGTAGTAAACCGAACCGTCATTCGTTGAAATAAAAGAGACAGGAATCGAGTTTAAAGAATTACGATGGTACATGTAACGGGCGAGGAAGGGTGGCTGCTTTTCATTCGATTCGAAAATAAAAGCAATGCGAAATAGATAACATCTATATAGGCGCGCGCGTGCTCGTGTGTGTGTTGTGTGTCTGTTTCACCGAGCTTGCTGTGGTACGTAACACCATTGCTGGCCGGTCGAGCATAAGTAACATTTATTTTTCAGAAAATTGAATTGGTTGTTTTGGTGAGTCTGCGGTCCCTTTTTGTTCCTGCGCTAGTATATTTGATATAACCGCTGACATGTGAATTTAGTCTATTCACTTCGTTCTATAAAATAAGCTAACATTTTCAAAAGTACATTGAAGTAATTTATTATCAACATAATAAGTTGTTCAACAAGTAATTAATAATATATTTAGAGCCGCTCAAAGCATATTCTTTTTGCTAAAATTGAAGAATATCATGAACAACTAACACACTTATTTTATTACAAGTTATAGCTTTAAAACAAATTATAATTATAGATAAAGGCACTTAACAACCCTTTATCTTCAAATAAAACTGTAGAAAGAGAAGATTATAAGTTTCTGTATTTCACTTTTGATTTTTAAGGCATTTAGTTCAACATTTATCTGAAAATATGCTTAAAAATTGAGCAGGAGAAGTGTTAGTTGAGCACAGTAATGTAATGTCTCAGGTTATACGATTGATTTATCAGTATATACCGGGAAAAATTGTTGAATTTTTACTGAGTCACTAAAGATCTATCTGTACTGGTATAGTCGTGATGGGTGACAATGCCTTTTCTATTGCAAGCTCAAAATTACTCACTAAGTGAAAGGCCAAAGACAAGCACAAGCCTTCTTGGCCTCAATACGGGTTTTGTGAGTGTTTGTTGAAGTTTCACACATTATTATTATTGCTGTTGATGATCCTCTTTTCATCACCTATAATCGTTCGTTCCACAACAAAATTATTCGACCATGTAAATATTTTCAACTATAACTCGTCCAATAAAACGGCCAATGAAAATTTATCAAGATTTATGACTTAAGCACGTCGCAGTATTGCCGTATAAGATCTGATTTTTGTTTTATAAAGTTTGCCGATTTATAACTATATTATCACTAATGCGTTGAATAATTTTGCAGACATTTGGCAACATGGCCCATTATTCCCAATCCAAATCGAATTTTATAGACAGTTTCTTTTGACTATGATAAAATGAGAAGGAAAAATTTGATCTGAAATGAATTTTACAATTTTATAAACTGTATTTGACAGTATATTCGACATTATCTATGACAGGCATGGACTGTTTTATTAGAAACGCTATTATACTTTCAAGAGCTAATTAATGTTAAACCGAAATATCTTGCATTCCTTAACACATAGTTTTATTTAAACGGTTCAATATTGTTTTATGATTGATGGTTTAGATCTAGATTGAGTTTCATTTTTAAGATCGATAATTCTGTAGAGAAAATGAGCAAGCAAACAAATTTCATATCAGTGGGACTGCGCTGCATTTTACACTTTTTTTGAAGAAGATGTCATTTTCAAAATTACATTTTAAAAAATAATTTTAGACCGAGTAAATAAATAACATCTCCTTTATATCTAAAATGTTTCAGAACCTCTATAGTATGGCCGCTCTAAATAAGTATTGATAGAGATATGAGATTTTAAAGTTATGTACTAGGAAAAAAAAGTAGTTTCAAACTTTTTCTCTGTTGGTTTGATAATCTGAAGAAATAAAACTAATTTTTCCAGATTTTAGGATCTCCAAAAGACAACAGAGAGCTCTACAATTAGGCTATACATATCTACAAAAAATAACTGTTTAGATTTTGTGACGTATATTTATGTTTTAGGGCATGCTGAATCTTAAAATGGTTTCCTGACCATTTTGCATTTTATTTTTCCCACTGAGGCTGCTCTTTATATATTTTTTTTTGTGCAAAGAATCTGAAAGGTTTGTCTGAAGCGTCCAAGAATAGTCTGATGACACTGAGGCGCTTCATTTTCCTTGGTATCTTTTCATAATCTCTATAATGTCTTAGTGATATTACTGGCATTTTTAGTCACTTACATCTCCTAAATTTTCTGAAAGTAATTGAGGTTGGAATGCAGAAAATGTACATTTAAACTCATTAGACAACTTCCAGCTTGCCATGATTTTAGCAATCCTTCGACGATTTATTTATAGTAAATTTTTATGATTGCCTAAATATTTTTTTACTACCTTCTTAAAAGTTTTGTATCCCTTTTTGAGGAATTACGACTCAGTTATAAGCCCTCTAATATCTGGACTGAAGAAAACGCCTTACGTCACTTTTGTTTCCTAAAAGAATGAACACTTTGAATTTTTTGAAAAAACCTCAAACTTTAGGAAGTGATTTTATAAATTGCTTCATCCATCTTTAAGCTCCCTTGAGAACCAAACTCTTTTTGGTCTAGTGATTGATTCGATCTCTGGCTACCCCATATAGAAAAACTGCTAGAGAATTTGGTATGCCCAGTTTATTCGAGCAACATGCACAATATTTTAAAGGTTCCACACGCCATGGTCTTCTTACTTACCCTTTTAGGAAGTACCTTTTGTATTTCGTCTCGGTTCTTCCAATACAAACGAATGTATAACCCTAATGTGTCTTTCCTTTGATTTGTTCGAAAAAACTAAGGACGCATATACTTTAAAGGCATCCAACAAGATATTTTAAATTTTCATGATATAAAAATCTATAAAAAAACATTCCTTTTAGATGTGGTGTTTTTATATGTAATTCTTATAAAAATACCTTTCCCAGATACACCAATTTGTTTGCGAACGAAGTCACTCTTAACAACACCAAGAAACAATCCTCCATTCTACCTCGGAAACTTTCCTTTCCCGTTGTTTAATTCTTTTTAGTTCGGTCGACAATTTTTCCATTTTCTTGACGCTTAATTTCCATAATCACATTACCGCCATCTTATTACCGAGCAAGCAGTTTCGTCCGCTGCTAATGGCGTCTCTCCTTTTTAAACCGATTTGTATGCATATATAGAAAATGTAGAAAGCGCCCGAGGAAGAAGGAGCGATTGTGCGAGGGGACCTGGTGGGCCGGGGAGGGGACTTAAGGACGCTTTAATTGATATTCATAGAGTATATCCCGTTTGAAACAAAGATATACCAGTTCGATATATTTCTAGGGTTCCTGCAGCTTTTGTAATCTCGTAATATGGAGTAATAAGGGGTGACATAATATGGAGCTGGTTTAATTATAGTTAATTAATAACACATTTAAACTTAGTTTCAGTCCAAAATATGTTTATTGTCATATTATTACCGAGAAATCCAGTTATAAATCTTTTCAACATAATTAATGCAGTATACCGATTAAAACGTGTCTCGGATGTTTGGAATGTGGCTGTTAGTACGATTCGGAAATCTGGACAGTCATCAAATGATGGAAAATCTTACTGACCAATTTCATAACATATATAGACTGATGTATCCATATATCGATATTGACTTAATTCGGTATATAATATGTACACATCTTGCAACTTTAAGGGTATTACCTTCATTGAGCATTTACTGCAATAAATCATTTTGAATCTTCTTGTAGGAAATATTGAAGAACATTTTGAAGAATGGAATGCCGTCTTCTCAACATTCAATTAGTAAGTCACTCGATGATAAAGTACACGTGATGTTGCAGCGAAGAAAATTAAGGCAATTTTTTCCCGAAACAACCAGCGAATAAACGCCGGCGAGCTCAATTCCTGTTGTTCCATAATTATCGATGCAATTAATTTAATTAACACAAATTACGCGGTAGTAACTCATAACGTAATCCCGACGAAGCATCGCGGCATTCCGCAATTTTCCACCCCTGGCTGGGACCCTTTCGCCTTTTGCGCGGCGTAAAATCAGCTTTATCCTTTGTGACAAATAGGTCCCGAATATAATCACTTCCCACATCCAAATTCACCTTCTCTGCATTTAGCCGCCAGTATTTAATGGCACCCCGTGAGTGTCTGTGTGTTCCCTGTCAGTGTTAGAATTTTTAACAGTGTCAACGGAGAAAAATTTTCATTTTAATTAAAATATGACATAATGTACAGTCAACGTATTGGCTTTGGGGGAGAAATTTTCTGATTTTTAGCAGTAAATTTGCACATATTTTACATATAAATCGACTCTTTTGAATTAAGTATGTTTTGTCTCGATTGATTAGATACTACACTTGTAATTAGATATTATAAGATCCATCAGGAATCCGACACAATGGTTTGCAATATTGGCCAAATTATAAACCCAAAATTTGTTTAAACGGAATAATGACAAAATATGAAGATAAATGTGACACAACAAGAATATTTACATCGCAAAGTCAATCAACATTTGAATAATAAATTGTTGTATTAAAAACATGAATGTATATGAAAATAAAAATGCATTTCTTTTTGATATATTTTAAAGTCTCCTTTTACCAACTATGGGTTTATCTGGACTGGACCTAAAGTTTAACGTGGGCTCCGAACCATGGTCCTCAGCAACCGACTGGCTAGTAACCAACTTTAGAAATCATCCCAGAAGACATCCGGTCTTACCCAGCCTGGTTACTGGCGTGACTGGTATCATTTTCCTTGTCGGATTATACACTCTCGCCGCCTAGAACATTCATAAATTTTAAAACAATCACAAACATAAATTTATGACCATGCCCCAGCAGGATTCGAACCCGCGGCTATCGAAACAGTAGGAGGACCATCCCATCGCCTTTACCACTGCGCCACCAAGCCGGCATAAAAATGTATTGTATTATAAAAATATTATTATTAAAGTAGAATTAATTTTTTTAGGGGCATAATCTATTTAAACAAATATATTTTGGCTAAGAATTCAAATAAATATGTTGTGGAATAAGGCTACTTAACTAGCAGTGTCGGGATTGTTGTTTTGGATCTATTAATATAACGGAATCAAAATTATACCTGTCTTAACAATTATTTAATAAAATAAGTTAAGTTATGTTTTTGTTTATAATTCGGATTGGCTAACTCTGTATACTACGCTGATATATAATTTATAAATTAAAAGCAACATAATTTAAATAATAACGAAAGTAAAAAAGTATGCTCAGCTTTATTCTTAAATATAGCACAAGCCTTCGATAAGGTTTGGCAAGAAAGCATTGTTCATAAACTACAGAAAACGTTACCAAAGCAACATACCGGACTATTAAAATCGTACATTGCAACCAGAATGTTCAGAGTCAAACAAGAAGCTTACTCTACAATAAAAGAAGCTAAAGCAGGTGTAACACAAGGAAGTGTACTGCTTTATCTACTCTACATATGTGCTATATCAAAAATGGAGAATATACCTGTCGGAGACAAAAGCGAAGAAGCCTCACGAAAATTACAACAGGCAAGTGACAATATAAATAATTGGACACAAGCTTGGAAAATAAAAATTAACGAAAGTAAATCTGTGAATGTGCAGTTCACCTACTATCAAACCGTACAAGCACCTATAACATTAATCATTCCATATAGCAACAACGCTAAATATCTCGAAATGAATCTTGATACAAAACGTCATTGAAAGGAACATATAAAGAAGATAAGAAAAGAACTGGAATTGAAATATAGGAAAATGTACTGGCTAATTGGAAGAACATCACAATTATCAGTACATAATAAATTGCTATTATATACTGAAACCTATATGGACATACGGAGTTCAATTATGGGGATGTTCTGCAAAAAGTAACATAAACAAAATAGACATTTTTCAGAACAAACTCCTTAGAGGTATTGTAGGCGCACCCAAATACTATAGGACTGATTATTTATATCGAGACCTTCAGATACCTACATCAGCCAAGAAATTAAGAGAATTGCAAGGGGAATGAGGAAAGACTTCATTCTCATGAGAATATTGAAGTATTTCAGCTTTTAGATACCACCAGAACTGGAGACGGACTCAAAATAATCAAACCATGTGATCTTGTGTAGTGTTGTGTAGTAAGGTGCATATAATACAAAATACAGCAGTGACATGTATAAACATTATTTCATCAGAGATAGGGCCGAAGTGTCCTCCTATTTATATACCTAGATTTAAGTTATCATAAAGACAAATTGTATGTTAGTCGGAAACGATTAGTAACAATATAATACTAAATAATAAAAAAATTAAATAATTGGACCTAAACCTGAAAAATATAAATTAACGAAAGTAAATCTGTGTATGTGCAAAAATGATAAATAAAACTATCATTCTATATAGCAACAACGCTAAGAAAGTTTCTCGAAATAAAACTTGATGCAAAAATTCGCTGCAAGGAACGCGTAAGAAAGAAAAGAAAAGAACTGGATTTAAACTATAGGAAAATGTACTGGTTATTTGGAAGAAAATCACAATTATCAGTACATTACTAATATACGAGCAAGTAATATAAATACAATACAAGTTTTCCAGAACAAAATTCTGAGAAGTATTGTAGGTGTACACAAATACTACAGGACTGATTGCTGACACCGAGACCTTCAGATAACAACTGTCCCTCAGGAAATCAAGAGAATTACAAGGAGAGATGAGGACATATCCATTTTAATGTGGATATCGAAGTAATACAACTTTTGGATAATACCACGACAGGATACAGATTCAAAATAATCAAACCATTTAAACTTTATGTAGTATAGTGTAGTGAGGTGCATTTAATATAAAAACAGCAGTGTTAATATATAAATATTATTATACTAGAGATTCAGATAGAGTCGATTGGTCTATATAGCTAGATTTATATTATAATTGTTGTAAATGTAGGTTGATCGGCAACAACTAGTAACATGTATTAAAAAAATGCTAAATGCCTAAGAAATTCAATCCAAGTTCCAAGATAAACCGAATCCAATAAAAGTTGTTCGCGCACAAAGCACTTTAAAGAAAGTAGAGGCCTGTTTCTTCATGAAAACTGGTCATATTGCAACACTGCCTCTATAGGATCGTAGTACAGTAAATTATGATTGGTGCACAACCATTTGGTGGCCAAGCCTTCGGTGAAATAAAGAAAACAAACAAGAGACGCCGGATTGTTCTTCATCATGTCAATGTGTGCTCTCAAACAAGATACTATTTGAGCATTCAAAACATCGAATTGATCGGTCATCCGCAGTACAGCCCTGACTTGGCACCCAATGACTTCTTTTTGTTCCCATCCGTGAAGAATAAACTGCGTGGTCAACGATTTTCATCGCCCGAAGAAGCTACTGAAGCGTTCAAAAATCATGTTTTGAAGATACCTCATTCGGAATGGAATAAGTGGTTTGAAAATTGGTTTAAGCGTATGCAAAAATGTATCGATGATCGTGGCGAGTACTTTGATAAACAACAAAAATATATTCGCAGCTTAACTATTTGTTTTTTTTTCTATTCCCGAAATATAACTAGTGACCCTCGTATCGATGATTTCCGTTCATTTACGTCAGTTTAGAGCGTTGAATAGCCGCCCTATGTCAGTTTAACAAATCTTTCGGCGAGTGTTGACGCCTCTCGGTGTCTTCCCATCCCGGGAGAATTCCTAGCTAGTATTTCATTTTTTCAATATCAATATGGCTACCGTACAACAGTAATCATCAGTCAAACGGGTGGCAAGTGAAATTTATGGCCCTTAAAAGGGCCGCGTAGAAATTTCCTGTTAAGGTGGCTGTAGGGGGTGAGGAGAGGGTGTCGAAAACACAAGGACCTGTGTGGCTGATGGCTCGAGGGGTTTAAGGACGAGAAGGAATGGAGAAAAAAGCTCTTTTCCCTCTGGTTTCGAGTGGGGTTTGTGAAGAGTTTTTGAAACTACTTACGACCTAAAATTGATCACAGTATCAAATCCATTTTTACATATATGTGCTATAGTTTAGACGCGTATTGTAAAATATTTAGAAAAATTTGCCTGGTACTAGTTTGTTCAATAATTTCCCGAGAATTAACCGGTTTTCAGTTAAATGTGAATTGGTACGTTATTCTGATTAAAATTGGTTACATATTTCTGGGCTTATTTTTTATTTAACTAAATTTTTTCATGGCAAAATGATAATAAAAATAGTGTTAAGACAACAAAAGTTGATGGAAAAAGGTAAACGTTGGAATAACAATGGATTAGGGTTTATTAGTCACAACATTTAGTAAATAAATCATTGTAGATATATTGTTCTTCATGGTGGAAACAGGAATGATTGATAATACCTGCGGTTTGGATGATGTCGACATTTTGAAGAAGAAATTGGCAATTTATGGAATCGTGAACAAATGTCAGATAGATTGAAAATTAACAGCTTACGTATTCTCTTGAATGAAACTTGCTGTGTGATTATGATTCAATGCTTGATGAGAATGAAAACAATTAAAGATCAGTTTATAGTTAATATATAATAACTGTAGGAAGCCATATTTTTGAGCATTTGGTTAAAATCTGTGAGGCGAGAAAGATATGGCAAACGCTTTAGGGAAAATGCCGCAAGTATAGTAACGGAACAAACTATGGAGTTATAAAGTGATATATTAAAATAATTTTATAGGGAAAAACTGCACCGAAGGAAACAAGAACTAAACGTAAATGGTAAATATGCTTTCTAATGAAAGTAAAATAACTTATATAGATATGCAATGGTTAAACAGGTCATCTCCTGGAGGCCTAATCCTTAAGGGATACCACTACATAACAAAAATGCCTAGAACTCTACTTCATATGTGGTGTCAATTAATTGTAGTTTTAAGTCCTTCGAAAATATATGCATTGGATGTATTTACTAAATACATTATATTTGATGAAATTATTATATCATTACTTTATGTAGATTAGAATTTTGTTGTCAGAGCCAAAGTGAACTAAAACTCAGAACCAATGTGGCAATTTTGACGTCTTAAATCATGTGAGTTCACTGGCTTATTAAAAATAACAGGTCAATTGAGAAGTCCTCGGCCTACTAGAGTAAAATACATTTTTTTGACAAATTTAGTTTTTATTTATTCCAACCTCCAACTTTTTGATGCCATTTTTGTGATACGATTTGTCCGTTGCTTAAAAATCGGCCTCAGTTTCGGCGATCACCTCTTCATTCGACAAAAATTTCTTCCCAGCAAGCATTCTTTTGAGATCTCAGATCGGGAAATAGTGGCTGGGGGCCAGATCTGGTGAATACAGGGGATGAGGAGGCAATTCGAAGCCCAACTTATGGATTTTTTCGATCGTTTTCACTGACTTGTGACACGGTGCATTGTCTTGGTGAAGCAGCACTTTCTTTTAGTTCAAATGCGGCCGCTTTTCGGCGATTTCGTCCTTCAAAAGTGAGCTCGCGCGGCACCTATTGTGCACAGAGCTTTCTCATACTCAAATATTCGTGAATGATATGATGTACACGTTCAGTTGATATCTTTAGAGTGTCGGTATATGTGTGTTTTTGTTGGTAACAACCTCTTTTGGGCGTCCACTGTGTTCACCGTCTTCGGTGCTCATTTCACCACATCTAAACTTAGCATACCTATCCTTGATGGTTGATTTTCTTGGAGCAGTATCCGGAAACTCGACATCAAGCCAAGTTTTTGCTTCAACTGTATTTCTTCCCTTCAAAAGGCAATATTTGATCAACACCCGAAATTCCTTTTTATCAATTTTTTTCACTATAACAAAAGTTGCTTCACTCAAAATACTATAATTCATAAACTAATGATCCGACAGCTGTCAAATTTATACATGCATCTTTTGAGGGTAAAAAACATATAGATTTAATTCTAGTAGCGCCATCTCTGTGTCGGGCCAGAGACTTTTCAATTGACCTGTTACTATAAATTAGCGATTTTTGTAGTTTTTACGATTTAGACTTACCATTGTAGATAGTTTATCTATTGCTGCGGTGGATACACATAAGAAATTTTATTATATAACATGTTTGCAATCTTCTCGTATATCAGTCAAGCCATTGTAGTGATTAAACTACAGCAACAATACTGTAGACTTACATACTAAATGCATGACATAATTTTCTCTGACTGGTTTCTAACTTGTTATGGTGGATTGCTACATTCCCTACCTTTATTTTGACAAATATATTGTCTGTCTTGTCCTAAATATGAAAATAAATAAAATTTTCAAAATTTAATAATCCAGTTTCTTTAGATAACCACAGTAGTTTTGTCACTGTTGATTACTAGTTTCATGTTTATTGCAGTAGTACCAATTGTAATAGTTTAACTGCGTAGAAAAATTTCAACTGTTATAAAGCAAAGGAATAAAATATATCTGATTTTAATCGTATTCTGATTTAATCAAAATCATTTATATAAATTACTGTTTTTAATCTCAAATTTCAAAACAGCAGTGGTATAAAAAATTTTAATATACATTTTTTACAATAATATTATTTACGTGATACGTTATAAAGGATTTTTCTTTGGGGAGATGCTTATCTAGACTGGGCCGTATCAAAATTGCCGCCCCAGCTCCATAAATCTTTGTCCGCAACATGCCCAGCCGTCCATTGTCCATAGTTATTCTTTTTTTCCATTATAGAGCTTTTTATTCCACCTTTTTTCTTACACTATACCCGGTCTGTCCTGTTTTCGTTTTCCATTTTTAGCGTTCGTTTTGTTTTAGCGCCGTTGGATTTTAATGCTTCAGATTTGCATTCTCTACCAAACCGATGATTGCAATATTTTTGCGTTTTTGTTCTCTATATATTAATATACTAGGACTTGGGTCCTTTTTGTTAGAATATTTCGTGAACTAAAATTCATTTTACTCCGCTTATATTTATAAGCATTACATTGATTGTACAGAATGAAAGGTGATGGTATGTACACTTTCTGATTTATTTTGTTGAACTCGTTAAACGGAAACAAATTGGACTTAATCTCTATCAAGTATATTGTCTTACCGGGCGCAAATCCAAGTTACCAATAGATAACAAGATAGTATTGTATAAAACTATACTCCAGCTTATTCGGTCATATGGAATCCAACTATGGGGAATCGCTAGCAAGTCTAATATATCCATCGTATAACGGTTCCAATATAAAATGATATGTGCCATAGTCGATGCTCTGTATTATATTTCATATGAAGTGATACAACGCGATGTTCCTCTAGAACCAATAATGAGTGTAATTCAACGTGTTTGTGTAGTACTTCGAAAGAGTGTTAGCAAAATATTTGAAGTAACCGTGAAGTGCATAGACTAAAATATCTAACACCATCCGATCTGATTATAGGACAATAAAGAAGCTTTGTTCTTCCGAATCACCTAAAGGCACTCAAAGGGGGTTTATTTACTACAGGGAGAAATTATAAAATAGAATTTTAATGAAATATTTATTTAAATACTAGTTAATATTTTTATTGAAATCACCACTCGACAATCAACCAAGTGCACAGAGCAAGAAAAGGCATACTGCCCTGAAATATTCCTGGACGTCTCACAAGCTTTTGACCGGGTATGGTATTTGGGACGGACCTACAAAATGAGCAAATTGTTCCCAACACTTAAACTTATTTTGGCTGCAGTTTCCCAGGGAGACGAAATAACTAAAACCTATTTGTATCACTTGACTTATACTATATATAACTAAAAATAATATCTAACTCGACAACTGATAAGTTATTTTCTAATTGTACATTGTTATTCTGCTATTATGGCTTTTGTTATCCAAAATACAATATATAAATTAACTGAATACAGTAATTATATGTCACAATTTTAATTACAAAACGTTTTGTTTGTATCTTTCTTTATAAGTACTTAATTGGACCCTCTCTATGTACATATAGCAGCGATACAATTTTTTTTCCTTTGCAAATTTTTTCTTATTTATTTTTTTCCTCCACCATAACAAGCAACACCCAATTGTTATTTTTTTATTGCATTGCCTTTGTACAGGATGTTACAAAAATACATAATGATATTACTTATTTTTATGTTTATGTGAAGAAAATTTACAGAAACCTTAATATGTTTTTACAGAAAATTAACTCATGGTTGAATATTCTGTAGATAGTAGTGTTAAAAGTTGTTTCCATATCTTTTGATCAAGAAAAAAGATAGTGTGTGAAAAATTCCCGACAAAAGAATATTTTTCATAAAACTTTCATTTGTTTCAACTTTCATATTTGCTATAGTTTAATATTTGGTCAACAGAAATCGCAGAATCGCAACAAATTTGTTTTATTTTATTTTTGGTACTATTCCAAAACAAGAAATCCAACAAGTTTATTATTGCGTTTTTTCCACCCTACCATTCTAAAAGATTCATAAGGTGTCTCGTTTTCTGCTGTTTCTTGTCCGGAGCTAGTTTAACGGTCCTTGTAAAAGTTGTCCTCATTAAATATCTACAACACACGTCCCACACTAGAGGCCTAAACCGCCCTCTTGAATCAGTCTAAAAAACAGTCAATATTAACTTTGATCTAACAGGAAAACCTTCTGAAAATGTGTTTTAAAAATACTTAAGTGCTTTTAAAATGTAAAAATCAGCTCCAGCATTCGACGAAAAGAAATATTTAAGAATAGTTGTTTCTAAATCCAAACTGATTAGCCAGAATGAGTTGATGTTCTTTAATAAGTAGCCTGGAGCATTTTAACGTCCAAATTTTGAACAGATGACCATTTGGCTAATATGTATTTGTAATATCAGTGTTGTCTGATGCGTCCGAACATCTAACTGAATGAGCCTTTAAAATTCGCCTGAATATCAAATATCTGAAATATTCTTTAAAAAATTAGTGATAAAAATTAAACGTTATAAACCAGCAAATGTTTTTTTCATAAATGTTTTCATAAACTTCAGATCGATGCTTAATGTTTGTGATTACTCTGATTGAAAATGCTGAAGTCAGAGTTAGCGATAGATTACGTCTCTAATCAGTTACTCTGAACTGTAACGAGATAATAGGGGACCCTCTTTCTGCTAGAGATATAAACATTGATACTATTTAGTATAAAGTTGCTGCGGTCTTATTGGAAATATTTTCAGCGTCTTGCAACTACACTAAATAATAGTATGGGCACTGTGCCTAAAATATCTCAAAGTGTTAGATTCAGCAGAGAAACATTAGACCTTAATTTTGGATTACTTTATTCGAAATCAAATATACTAAATGTATAAAAGAGTGAGTACTTATTAGTAATTACTTCAAAGGAAACTATTAATCTGGGAAGAAAACTCAGGAATATGCAACTATTTGAGGGAGAACTATATCAAATTGTCAATTGGTAAATATAAAGAAGTAAATGTTTTAATATCATGTATTTTACTTTTTTTAGAAATAAACCTAAAAAAAGATTCACCGTAAATGGCAGAAGAATACGGTCACAGATTATTACGCTTTCTCTCTATCATTGCATATTTAATCCTATTGAATTGATATAGCAGGTGGCAAAGAATTAATATAATAGAAGTGTTGGTTGAGAGGGATATACAATGAAAAACTGTTTGGAAATTAGCAATTGGTGGAATGGCGAGAAAGGGTTTGAAATTTATCAGATCACATTCTAATCCCGTCTATTCTGTGATTCCGTATATTTTATTTGTAATTTGACATGTCTGTATCCATGATATTTTGTATCCCGGGTAATAAATTACCGTTACCAAGCACCCATTTCGAGCTGAGACGCGGAGGGTGAACTCGCCGCGAACGATCCACTCGAGATTGTTTCGATTGAACGCAGTTTCTGCAACATTTTAGCGGTTTCGTCCAAGTTTGCTTCGCTACATTTAAATTGCGGCCGCAGCTAGGATGTATGCCCGGCACGACACTGGCAACGAAACCCGAGCAGCTGCATTCGGTCGAGAAGAAGGTCAAGTGGTAAATAGGCAACAAGATACGTCCAACTATGCGTAAGAGGAGGGAGGAAGTTTTTAACGACGACGGGGTGATGGGAATGCGGAAAGAAACCCCGTCATTCGGAATAAAGGACGTCGTGGATGTTGTTGGCTGAGTTTTAGTGTCCGACAATACTTTAGTGTCCGCATCATTCAGCTATTTACTTATTCTTATTTTCTTTATTGCAACTGACAAAATATATCGCATGTTTGGTTAACACCAATGAATTTTATATTGTTTTAATTTGATTTTGTATAATGTTATGTCCATGTTGAAGTCTCTCTGACAGGCTTTATAAAAAATAAAATAAATAAAATTAAATTATAGGCCATATTGTTATTAGTGGTTGCCAACTAACTCACAATTATTTATCTGGGATAACTCATTGAACCTTACCGACTTAGTCTCTAATAAAATAAAATAAATAGAATTTAGCACAATCAATAAGAAGTAGCACTTTTCAGTGTCCTCATTTTTTAGTATATTTCACTACACTTCTTGAGTCTGCGTCCTAGTTTAGAGTTATTCAAGAGTTGCGGTACTTTGATGTTAACATGGAAGTGGAGATTTTTCCTATGTGTTGCTGTGAATCTTTTAATTTTCTTTATGACGTTTGTTGGAATACAAAGGTCCCGTAGTAGGTATTCGTTCCTATAGGATCTAGATGCGTCCAAAATACTTTTCAGAACTTTATTCTCAAAATTTCCAATCTTTGAGAATATATGCTCAAACATATCATAGTAGAACGTTACTTGTTCCACAATAACTTGACTTTAAATTAAGTATAGTATATCAGATGTCCGAATAAACGAAGAGGAAATATCTTAAAAAAGCAATAACAAAACAGTAATCTTCATTAGGTGGTTAGATATTGTTATCTGTATTTGCTGACTTATTTATTTAATCATAACGTATCCATATCCTGGATTATTAATACAAAATCAAAATGTTCTACCAAATCAACGTACTGTATTAGCAACTATGTATATGTGTCAAGTTTTTTCCCTAATTACATTTTTTTACGGTATAGGCCATTCAGAATTCCAATGTAACTACGTCAGGCGAATAGGAAGCAAGCAAAGGTTATTTGTTGGTATAATTGTTCACGTTGTAGGAATTTGTAACAGTTCAAATGAACCGAATTTTATTTGAACAGTGATCAAATACCTTACAGCCTTTTGTGGTGAACCTTTTGCTTCTATATATTCCTAAGTTCTATGGTACTAATAGTAGTATATTGGTTGATGTATAGACACTGCCTCCAGGCATCAACTACGGGTTGATGATGAGGATGAATAGTTTCGATATCACTGCTCGTCAATACCAATGTAATTTAGCATGTTATGACATTTTATTAAAAGTTATAGCTGATATAGAGAAAGTAAAATATTGATCCAGGTATATTATCATAAGGAACACTCGATATATGTCGCTTGAAGATAGATCTGGCAAGTTATTCATATTTTAATTTGTGTATCAAACCCAGTGGTTGCTAATATGGTGCTTTCAAAACTTTTTTATCGCCATGTACATCTTTGTTATTTATATATTATAAGGTATATATAGTCCGTCAAACAAAAAAGCCGAGACATGTTACATATGTCGTCGAATATATTGGTAATTGCTGCTCGTAAAATTGGAAAATTCGTTTGAATTTCGGAGCGTAATTTTTTTTTCATTTCATCCTGGTTAAAAAGAGACAGAACTTAGTCTGATGTCTCTTAAAATGTAATCGAATCTGTCTATAAGGTTCTGTTTGGATTGGAACTGGTGAGCCATATTGCCAAATCTCTGGTAAATTTTTCAACGTTGTAAGCCAAAAGTTAAATTTGATGTGGCTATATTGGGACACGCTGACGTCATACATATTCATGACGTGTATTGGCTGTGTCATTGGACAGGGAATGATAGTTAACTCATTTAAATTATGTGTAGTAAATTATGGCTTAGCAAACAATATTTCTGCAGAAAATAATATATATATATATATATATATATATATAATATATAAATAACATATAATATATATATATATATATATATATATATATATATATATATATATATATATATATATATATATATAATTCATTCAAACCCTTGTTAGAAAAACTTAAAACGTTTAAACTTCTATATCACCAATCTCCATTCTTTTTCTTCATCAATAACCCCAATTTAATTTATTTTCTATGAACTTCATTGTTTGCCCGATAAATTATTGGTCCAGTAACATCCTGTCCAGGTCCAATCCTTAAATGTCTTCCATGTGTATCGATTGTGAATCTTTTGATTTTAATCAGACTAAACTAAACTTTAACTAATTTCAAAAAAATTTATAGTTGGTTCAATATGTCCAATATCAATATGTTCATATTATTAAATGTATCAAAATCCCCAAAATTATAATTCTAATGTTAACATCTTTACCACTAGTAGCATCTGAGACTCACTTGAAACATTTTTTAAAGAACTAACCGAAAGTTTTATATATTTTTTTAATATGAACTCCTAATTATTTTTCATGATAACACAAGACTTCTAAATATATTTCTTTCAAAAATTTATTAGAAAATTTGTTGTTGAAAATGGAAACTAAAATGAAAACGATTTGAGAATTTTAGTCGAGTGTTAAGTGTCGAACGCAAAGAAATTAATTTTGTTTAAAGTGCTATAATATAAAAAAAAGTTTGACGAATAAAATATGAAAAGCGTTCAAGTTTTGCGATAGAAAACTAGACTTTTTGATACAGCTAATGCTTGTATGTATAGAGAAGGCTTACAGCATTTAAGAATATCAGATCAACCGTAAATAGCCAACGTATCAGTGAACCCTTGAGCTACCAAAAATTAAATGCAAATGTCCAGACAACAATAAAATTGATTACCGCTCATCTACAAAAAAGGTGATTCATGTTTGCATAAATTATGCCAACATTTTATTTTATTTTAGAAAGCATTTAGTAGTTCACTACTATAGTCATCTTTCTTTTCAGAATATTTTGCTTGTATTTTGACGATGCTGCCATAAATTATCTGAAAATAAATAATACGGGATTCTCTTATATATTTACTAACTGAACAGTTGTTAATACAAAGAATAATTGTCAGACATTGAATAACGCACTACCTCTTCTAATATAATTAACACCAAGAAACCTAGGAGATTCATTGAAGGAGCCTCAAATAATAAAGGATATTAGTGTTTACGTTTACAACTCTTATGACAGCATCAGAAATTGTTTTTCAGGTAAAAACTTTTCTCAAAGACAGCTAATGGGAAATAGACAGTTGATTGCAAATTATAGGTAACACATGCGCATTTTTTATGCAGAATTGTTTACTTAACACCTCAGACTTGACGGTGTAACAAATTTTCAATCAATTTATTATATTATATTACGTCTTATATCTTTTAACGTTCCGTTTTCATTTCATCTTGCGCCGAAAACTTTTCGTCAATTAATACTGGTTATTGCCGTAGAAAAAAACTGTTTATCAATTTTTATTAATCGGCAACAGGACCAGGCTTGGCAGTAGCGACCCGGATGGCTTTATCTCGTTTATTTCTCCATTTCCAATTAAATTTCCTCGAAGTTGCGGAATATATAAGCCGAATTATCCGAGAGAAAACGGGAGAAAACTTTATTGGACCAATTAATCGACTAATCGACTAAATCTCCGAAGGCATCATCTCTCGCAAATAAAATCGATGGAAAAGCAATCTTCCGCGATAAATTTCGGAAACAATGAAGAACGCGCCGTGGCACGAGCAAAATTAATCTCAAATTTGTGTAGTTAGTTTCCCAATTGGGTTTGCTCAATCAATTTTCGCCCACTCCCGAAAAAGAAATTACTTGCAACATGTGAAACACAAAGGAGTTGGTTTAGGTATTGGAAGTTCGTATTGGGAAGTAAGTTTATTTCTAAGACTAAGTTATTTTCTAGAGAAATATTGTTTGCTAAGCCATAATTTACTACACATAATTTAAATTAGTTAACTATCATTCCCTGTCCAATGACACAGCCGATACACGTCATGAATATGTATGACGTCAGCGTGTCCCAATATAACCACATCAAATTTAACTTTTGGCTTACAACGTTGAACATTTTACCAGATATTTGGCAATATGGCTCACCAGTTCCAATCCAAACAGAACCTTATAGACCGATTCGATTACATTTTAAGAGACATCAGACTGAGTTCTGTCTTTTTTTAACCAGGATGAAATGAAAAAAAAAATACGCTCCCAGTTTCAAACGAATTTTCCAATTTTACGAGCAGCAATTACCAATAAATTCGACGACATATGTAACATGTATCGGCTTTTTTGTTTTACGGACTATATATACCTTATAATATATAAATAACAAAGATGCACACGGCAATAAAAAAGTTTTGAAAGCACCATATTAGCAACCACTGGGTTTGATACACAAATTAAAATATGAATAACTTGCCAGATCTATCCTCAAGCGACATATATCGAGTGTTCCTTATGATAATATACCTGGATCAATATTTTACTTTCCCTATATCAGCTATAACTTTTAATAAAATGTCATAACATGCTAAATTACATTGATATTGACGAGCAGTGATATCGAAACTATTCATCCTCATCATCAACCCATAGTTGATGCCTGGAGGCAGTGTCTATATATCAACCAATATACTACTCTTAGTACTATAGAACTTAGGAATATATAGAAGCAAAAGGTCCACCACAAAAGTCTCTAAGGTATTTGAACACTGTTCAAATAAAATTCGGTTCATTTGAACTGTTACTAATTCCTACAACGTGAACAATTATACCAACAAATAACCTTTGCTTGCTTCCTATTCGCCTGACGTAGTTACATTGGAATTATGAATGGCCTATACCATAAAAAAATTTAATTAGAGAAAAAACTTGACACATATACATAGTTGCTAATACAGTACGTTGATTTGGTAGAACATTTTGATTTTGTATTAATAATCCAGTATATGAATACGTTACGATTAAATAAATAAGTCAGCAAATACAGATAACAATATCTAACCACCTAATAATGTAATATACTCAATAATAATAATAATAATAATAATAATATATATATATATATATATATATATATATAT
The DNA here is from genome assembly GCF_030347505.1 of Rhynchophorus ferrugineus. Lineage (NCBI taxonomy): Eukaryota > Metazoa > Arthropoda > Insecta > Coleoptera > Curculionidae > Rhynchophorus > Rhynchophorus ferrugineus. The sequence continues at coordinate 2,617,061 of NW_027472583.1, read as the reverse complement.
ATATATACATATATATATATATATATATATATATATATATATATATATATATATATATATATATATATATATATATATATATAGTTGTATATGCGCAATCATCCGAGGGTTAAACTCCTACTGCAACAGTAAATTAGAAACAAAATCGACACAGCGTAAATAATCCAACCCATTCCGGGGCCTGGGGAGGGTGATAAGCAATTCGGTCTGCGCCCGCCGAGGCGGAAACGGCCCTAAAAGATGGCAGTTTCTAATTGAACCGCTCGCTCGCCGATCTCAGCGACATCTTTAACCGCGACGACAATTAATAAACTGTTATTGGATGCGGCGATTAATAATGAAGCGACGTAAATAAATCTCATCGAATCGATCGTCTAATTATAAATTTGTCTTTGTTTTTTGTTTCCTTCGACGAGGTGGGAAGGAGGCGGGCGGTTTAATGACGAAGGAGGCGACTGTTTTCGCGTTGATACCGGGTCCAAAAAGATTAATATTTCCCATCAGAATTGATGAGATAATTTGTTGTTTTCGTTGTTGATTATAACAGCTGGCCTGATCATTTTTCAGGGGAAAGAAATTATTTTCGTTGGAAATGTTTATCTTAGCCGAATCCGGTAGACCCACAAAATTTGATTCCTCTTTTAAAATGTGAGTATTATTTTATCCAGGTATCAGTTTCTATCATTTTATCCTTTGTATAAACGTTTATGAAGTAAAATATGGCGTTACTAGAATTAAATTCATATGTTTTTTAGTTTGCCCTAACCCTCAAAAGATCTTTAGTTTGTGAATTATAGCATTTTGAGTAAAGAAATTTTTGTTATTGTGAAAAAAAATGGATTTCGTATGTTGATAAAGTATTGCTTTTTGAAGGAAAAAAATACAGTTGAAGTAAAAACTTGGCTTGATGCCGAGTTTTAGGACATTGTTCCAGGAAAATCAACCATCAAGGATTGGTATGCTAAGTTTAGACGTGGAGAAATGAACACTGAAGACGGTGGACGCAGTGGACGACCAAAAGGGGTTGTTACAGACGTAAACATAAAGAAAATCCACAAAATGATTTTAAATGACTGTAAATTTAAATTGACACACTAAAGATATCAAGTAACTGTGTACATCATATAATTCACGATGATATGTTTCACGAATATTTGGGTATGAGAAAGCTCTGTGCCACTTTGGGTGCTGCGCGGGCCCACTTTTGACAAAAACAATGACGAGTTGATGATTCGGAGCAGTGTTAGAAGATAATCAAGCGTAATGAACCCGAGCTTTTGCGTCGATATGTGACAATGGATGAAACATGGCTCCATCATTTCACTTCGAAGTCCAATCGAAAGTCATCGGAGTGGACTGCACACGAAGAACCCGCTCCAAACCGTGGGAAAACGCAGTCGGCTGGCAAGATTATGGCGTCTGTATTTTAGGATGCGCATGGAATAATTTTCATTGACTACCTTGAAAACGGAACGAGCATCAACAGCGACTATTACATAGCGTTATTGGACCGTTTGAAGGACGAAATCGCCGAAAAACGGGCGCATTTGAGGGAAAAGGAAGTTCTGCTTCACCAAGACATTGCACCGTGTCACAAGTCAGTGAAAAAGATAGCAAAAATGCATGAATTGGGCTTCGAATTGCTTCCTCATCCACCGTATTTGACAGATCTGGGCCCCAGAGACTATTTCCTGTTCCCAGATCTCAAAAGAATGCTCGCTGGTAAGAAATTTTCGTTGAATGGAGAGGTGATCGCCGAAACTGAGGCCTATTTTGAAGCAAGAGACAAATCGTAGTACAAAAATGGTATCGAAAAGTTGTAGGGCCGCTATAGTCAGTGTAGCACCCTTGAAGGGAATTACGTTAAATAAAAAAAAATTGCTAAAAAAATGTGTTTTACTATGGTAGGTTGGAGACTTTTCAATTGATCTGTTGTATATAATTACTATAATAAAATTGTGGTCATTCATATACATTAATTAATCAATAAGTTTATTATAAATGGGCTTAAAAGTACCACAAAGTATTGTCTATGCGGTAATAAAAATTAATCTTTAGTCGTCAGTTAATTGTAAATATAGCTAATAGAAGAAAACAAATATGATTTTTTGCATAATATGTAAGAGAGATATCTAACTGTATTTGAACCAATAGTTAAAAGACCTTAATTAAAAATATAAATAAATAAAGATGATTTAAAATTTTTATATTGTGTTTATTTATTTATAGTACTTAAACTTATCATAAGTTTAAAATGGTACGTATTATAGAAAATCCGTTTAAGTTCTTGTGTTCAGCAGGTACAATTTGACAAAAAACACGTTTAATTTAACGCTATAGAATAAAATCTGCATTTTTAGACACCTTGTATAAAAACTGTGATAATTTGTGGTTTATATCATGTTTAAAATAACACTAGAAATTATTTTTGTAAATGTCCACGCGATTATATCGAATTTAAAGTAATTTATAACCAATTTTGGTTCGCTATGTTGACATAAAATTATTTCGCAACGCGCGAGCAATAAACCGAAACATCCATCTTCCGTTACACCGACAGGTCGATTTGTGTAGAACCACCAATAGGACAGACGCCAAATAAATATTACCAGTCCCTTTACGGCGTTATGTACACCGATGCAAGTGCCGGTGCCCTCTCACCCCCTCCATCTCGCAGCGTCGCTGGGAAAATGGCAATAGTTTCACTGCCAGACCGTCTGCCTTCTCCACCACAGTTACCGCACACCCACCACCCTCATTAAATTATCACGCGTATTCTATTTGGGAACTGACTGCACCGTAGCCTTGCAACGATCGTCGAGATTGATTCAGTTGGAGTTGTAAGTCACATTTTGTTTATAAGTTCGAATTTGACGTTTAACTAATAGGTCAATTCAAAAGTCCCCGGCCTACCATAGTTTTTTTTATTCAACATAATTCTCTTCAAGGGTGGTACACTGAATATAGCGACACTCCAACTTTCCGATACCATTTTGTAGTACGATTTGTCCTTTGATTCAAAATAGGCCTCAGTTTCGACAATTACCTATTAATTCGACGAAAATTTCGTCCCAGCGAGCATTCTTCTGAGATTTGAAAACAGGAAATAGTCGTTGGGGGCCAGATCTGGAAAATACGGTGGATGGGGAAGCAATTGGAAGCCCAATTCATGGGTTTTTGCCATCGTTTTCACTCACTTGTGACACAGTGCATTGTCTTCGTGATGCAGCACATTCTTTTTCTTCAAATGCGGCCGTTTTTCGGTGATATCGTCCATCAAACGGTCCAATAACGCTATGTAATAGTCGCTGTTGATGGTCCTTCCTTTTTCAAGGTAGTTAATGAAAATTATTCCATGCGCATCCCAAAATACAGATACCATAACCTTGCCAGCCGACTGTTGCGTTTTCCCACGCTTTGGAGCAGGTTCATCGTGTGAAGTCCACTCGGATGACTGTCGATTGGACTTTGGAGTGAAATGATGGAGCCATGTTTCATCTATTGTTACAAAACAAATTGTCGACGCAAAAACTCGGGTTTTTTACGCTTGATCATCTTCAAACACTGCTTCGAATTATCAACTCGTCGTTGTTTTTGGTCAAAACTGAGCTCACGCGGAACCCACTTTGCACAGAGCTTTTCTCATACCCAAATATTTGTGAATGATATGATGTACACGTTCAGTTGATATCTTTAGAGTGTCTGCTATTTCATTCAATTTTAAATTACGATCATTCAAACTCATTTTGTGAATTTTTAAAATGTTTTCGTCGGTAACAACCTTTTTTGAGCGTTCACTACGTTCACCCTCTTTGATGCTCATTTGATCACGCCTAAACATACCAATCCTTGATGGTTGATTTTCCTGGCTAAGTTTCCTCAAACTCGCCATCAAGCCAAGATTTTGCTTGAACTGTATTGTTTCCCTTCAAAAAGCAATATTTTATCGACACGCGAAATTCCTTTTTATCCATTTTTTTCACAATAACAAAAGTTGCTTCACTTAAAGTGTTATAATTCACAAACTAATGATCCGACAGCTGTCAAATTTATACACGCATAATACATATACAGTTATAATAAGGAGTTATAGGAACTCTACTCCATCTAATTAACAGTTGTATATACAAGTAATATATAATACATTTATTAGACATCATATTCACTTTTATTTCTTGTTTTCCTTAGGTGCTTCCTTGTAAAGTTATTTTGATATCACTGTATTTCCCACTAGTTTATTCTGCTACTACCTACATACATCTCTCTAGATAAAACTATATCTAATCACTGCATTTTCCCTTACAGATTTGTCATATCTGTAAAACATTTAGTATTGTTTCTCACCTCATACATTTTAACCAAGTGCTCATGTATATCCTGAAGAATTATACACATATCTATGCATATACATCTTTTACAGTCTACAATAAAATTTCCTACAGTATAACTTGTAGTTATTTCCATTCTCATCTCGCAGTCTTGTCTTGTCCCTGAAATTGTCATCATTGAATCATAATCCAATACCCAGAAAGATTCAATCGAGTGAAAAACTAACCTGTTAATTTCCGATATATTATCTAATCATATCATATATAATATATATTTATCACTAAAATCAATATATTCAATGTGTCTGATCGAATTCATCCCAAACCGAAGCTGTTATTAACCATTCCTGTTTCCAGCATGAAGAATAATATGTCTGCAATTAATTATTAATAAATGTTATGACTAATAAAACCCATCAGTTTTTATTCCAATGTTTACCTTTTTCCATCAGTTTTTGTTTTCTTACATCCATGTCTCATCTAAATACACAAATTGAAATAAGTCTTCCTAGATTTTATTATATGTTTAGAAGTTCCATTAGACCTATTTGTGGGTTATTGAAGGATGTTCTACATCTTTCAAAGAGCTGCATATCTTTTAGGTTTCTACGGATTCTTTCCCGATCAACAGTTTCCTTTGAATTAATTATATTAAATTATTTTTATATTAAAGAAAACTACTCACTGTTTTTATATAATTCATATATTTATATCTCTGATAGAGCTAACATCAAGCTGATCCTGATTTGTTACCCGCTCTGAATGAAGACGATTTCCTTTCGGTGAATCCGAAAATTTAAAATTTGCGATAGGCAATACATTAAACATCTCAATGACGTAATTATACCGTTAATTTGAATAGACTCTATGCTATATAACGAGTATTCCGAGTACAATATATTTCGGACGTATATAATTTCACATTACAAATATAAGTTTCATGGTCATTAAACATTTTACATATATAGAAAGATATAGCATATATAAGAAAAATTAACACTTCTAGAATAAATGACCGGTACCCTGAACTTACATAGAAATATGATTGAAAAGGAAAATGTGTCCGGAAACTTATTAAAAGTTTTCTAATTTACTTGAGGACGGATAAAGATTTATTAAGGACCACCCTGAACACGCTATACACAAATTAAGAACTTTTACTTATTAAACTTTAACATTTTAACAGATAAAATATAATTGAATGAATATAATTTATGGTTTATGAGGTTTTCGGTTTTTTTTTCATTCTTTTATAACTCTGTAATATATATATGGTGAATGGGATAGGCGTGGTAAAGATTTTTTGCATTAATTTTTTAATTTTATCTTTTCTATACATCCAACGCGGCTATTCTTATTTACTTTATTTACTTCATCATCTATAAATATTAACTTTAAAGTATCTAAACCATTTCTTTGGAAGCGAGGATATACCTTCATGGGATTTGAAGTCAATAACAGACATTTACTTTTAATTCCTATTTTCATTTCTGTAGATATTACTGTCGCACTTTGTATAATGTGCTAAAATATTGGGCCTCAGGATGGACTGCTAGCCTTCCTGGAAAGAATTTATCGAAAACGAACGTTAAATCTATAGAGCCAAGGAATTTAATATTATTAAGTGCTTTTTCTGCAAAAACTTATCCTGCAAAATCTGATCCAAACTAGAATATCGCTGCTTCTTATACAATTCAGCATCTACCACTTATTTTACGATTTACGAAGAATCGATATATCTAGATATAGAAGAATGAGGCTCTGAGAGAAAATATGTCCCTGTCTCCAAACGATGAAAATTTTTCATCATAAAGCTATCAAAAATTGTTAATACACCTTCTATCATAGAGGAGCCAGTGGTGCAGATCCTTCAGTTGTACGGTATGCTTATATCTCGACAAAACAACATCATATTTGTCTGGAACTTAGGTATAAGGGCATACCTGGGAAGTAATTAGCTGATGACCTTACCAAATACGTTATTGTCAGTAGTTACCAAATTGTATTGTACACTTTATATTATAAGAATCGTTACCCTTTTATAGATGATAGTACAGTTACAGATAAGATCCTGCAACTTCAGTGGGACCTGCTGGAAGAGGAAAATAAGCTGTTACAAACGACATCTTTTTCTGTTCAACTTCTTTTGAGAATGGAAATTTGCAAGAAAGAGGCTACTGATTAATCACCGTTAATTAACCCATTCCTTCCTATCGAATTAAACTGGGACTTCTGCCTCCTAATTGAGGAACCAATGTCAGTCGCATATGTTTTGGTGAAATGCAGAAATGTATTAACTGTCAGTAGAATTCATGACTTGCTTGATTTATTGGAAGATGTGTCGCAAAATCCGCCAAAGTTGTTTGGTTTCCCCAAAGAAATCTATTTAATCGTTTTTTCTACAAATAAACATTGTAACTGTTGATTGGCTTATTGTATTGTAATTCATCGTTTTTTGTTTATAATTCTCGGTCTGTGTTGATGGTCTCTAAAAATACATATAGCGTTGGGATATTATAAATCAGTAATATCAATCAATCAATATTTTATTAGTTTTAAACATAAAGTTTTATATATTAACAAAACGTTTCGAAAATATGTCAAAAATAATACTTCTGGTAAAAACGCCTTTCCATGTCATACATTCCGAATACCACACGCCTTGTCTTCACAACAAAAACAATCTAAAACATATAGTATGCATAAATGGACAAAATCCAATCCGGCGATGTAATTTCAGCGTGTAATTGACTGCGCAGACAATATGCTATGCGTCTCGAATGCCAAATTAGTATTCGTTTTTATAGTTGGCCTACAACGAAAAACTTCATAAGTTTGAAGAATAAATTTTCATAGAGCCACAAAGGACGATCTTGTTGAAGATAACGATCCCGAAATTAACTAATTATATTAGTGCTCCTTCTAATTATGACTGATATAATTCCATGACGAAAATATACGTCAGAGATTTTAGGGGTGATAACGAAATTCGGATACCTGTATCCACTTTGCTACAGCGATAGTTAAATTATTATACATTAGGTAATTAGGAGACTTTTTAGTTAAATTGGATAACATATTCTATTATTCAACATGTTTAACTATTCATACAGAATTTAATAAATAACTCCATGTACATCATCAACAATATTCATTGATAGAAAACAACCTAACCTAATTATTAAGCTCAATTGTTTTGAAATTTGAGATGAATAGTTTTGGCAACTATTTCTTCCTAGTCTAACGATGTTATTTTTTTTTAAATAATTGCATCTTACATTAGAAATACTTAGTACAATCTTCATTTACAAATTAATTTCGGTTTTCTCATCATAATATCACTGCTTAAGTAAAAGTGGATGTTAAATGAGATGGTTATCATTTTTATATAAATCCAAAAATTTTAACAGATATGACTTAAAAGTTGCTTTTGCTGCAATTTTTTAAAATTCTATATTTCCATTTGTTCACCACTTTATCAGGTGTGAAAATTTTAGTCCATTTGGAGACTTAAAATATTTTTCCGTTTATTTCCTAAAAAAGTGATAAAAAACTCAGTTGTAATTGAACCAAGATATCTCAAAGTCCGTAAAAAATGAAAACAAAACTACATACAATTTTTTGGCAACTATTAAAGCTCTAGAAAAAAATTTCAAAAATATCCGTTCAGCAATCAACAGTTTTGATTAAAAATTAATATTAATAATAAAATATATTAATATTTTGATTAAAAATTAATAATATTAATATTTTTATATTAAAGAAAACTACTCACTGTTTTTATATAATTCATATATTTGATCTCTGATAGAGCTAACATCAAGCTGATCCGGATTTCTTACCCGCTCTGTATGAAGACGATTTCCTTTCGGTGAATCCGATAATTTAAAAATTGCGATAGGCAATACATTAAACATCTCACTGACGTAATTGCACCGTTAATCTACAGATGTTTGCTACTGTAATTAATGTTATATATCAAATATATGTCTGTGCTGCTATTGAAAATACTGACAATACACATTTTCGTTATAAGAACATATCATTTGCTAATTTTTCTCTCAATTATGTGAAAATCATAATTAAGTTAATAAAATGTGCTTGAATTTCGATCACACTACGATTCTTTAGTTTTCTTAAAATGCCTTTTAATCCAATTTCATTCACATAAAGCATTTGGTCAATTTTAAGGTACGGTAGATTCATTAGATATATTAGATCAAAGTGAATGCGATGATGTCGGAGATGGCGATTTTCGAGAGAGCGCGCGGGATGGCGCCTGTAATACGTATGCCCTCGATATTTTAATGAAGAGGTCCTGCGAAAATTGCATGTAAACCAAAAATCAACTTTGTTTTTTGGCCTTTTATCGAAGGTTCAGACGTATGGTCATTTGAGTTAACACGCATTAAAAGGACATATTAGACCAGTGGTTGTCAAACTGCGGCCCGTGACAAAGCAAACCATTTAATATCTTCAAATTATACAATGCCGCCCAAGACAGACGGGCGCATATTATACGAACGTTCAAGAGCATAAATTTTATACTATTATATGTATAGTCTATCTAAAGTAGCAGTGAATTCACGTCATCAAGGTGTATATGTATTACCTATGGCAGTTCATAACTTTTCATTTTATTTGAGTTAAAAAGAGATACAATGCCGTCTGAAAAGTTCGAAAATATAACCGAATAAGCCTAAAATAGTCGCTCGGTTGTCAAATGTCTGCGAAATTCTTCAAAACATTAGTGTTAAGATGTTATAAACCGGCAAACGTTGTTTTGGCGCTTTGGTTGTTTAGATAAATTTAAAATCGCTGCTTAATATTTGTGATTACTCTGGTTGAAAATGCCGAGGCCAAATAAATAGTAAATCAGAAAGAGGTTACCACGGACGTAATCTCTACCTTCGGACAGGGACGAGGTAATGGGGGACCATTATTACCAGTAAAGTATATATAAAGTAAGAGAGGTAAATATTGATATGTTATGGTACCATATACCAAATACAGGTTTGTGCTTCTATTGAATATACTGTCAAAACAAGTTCGAAACAATAACATATCATTTTCTAATTTTTCTCTCAATTATGTAAGAATCATGATTAATTTAAAAAAATGTGGTCGAATTTCGATTACAGGGAGATTCCTTAGTATTCCTAAAAGGCCTTTCAACCCAATTTTTTAACATTTTCTATATTGTCGGTTCACGTAAGGCATTTGGTCCATTTTAAAGTACCGTAGATTTATTAAAAATTCTGTGTCAGTTGTATGTATCTTGCAGCCAGATGAGAAGGAACTAAACAAGAAATCCCCGGCTGTCCGTGGGACTTAAGGTCTTTATTTCGTCCCTACTCGCGGCGTTATCAACGAAGACGCTAATAACGAAGCCCGCTCTTGTTTATGCGGCGTCGAGAATCCATCAACTTTTATCTCGAGAGCATTTCCGGCGTTTGTTTGAAAGCAAAGCGGTCCGAGTTGGATCCTTCATTAGACACGTTAAAACTTTCGCGTTGTTTGGCACACTCGGCGCCGAGGTGTATTCTTCCAATTTTAATGTCGTTTACTCCGGAAATTCTTAGCTAATCCCCGTGCCGTGAGTGCGTTTAAAAATTTAAAACGGTCCCCGTAGCCAGGCAAACTTTTAATTAGATTAGATCAAAGTGGATGCGATGGTTTCGGAGATGGCGATTTTCGAGTGGGTGAGGCGGGATGCCGCTTGGAATACGTACGCCCTCGATATTTTAATGAGGAGGGCCTGCGAAAATTGCCTGCAAACCGAAAATCAACTTTGCTTTTTGGCCTTTTAACGAAGGCTCGGACGTATGGTCATTTGAGTTAACACCCATTAAAAGGTCATATTTGACCGCGGGTTGTCAAACTGGGACCCGTGACAAAGCAAACTATTTAATATCTTCAAATTATACAATACCATAAATACAATAGCATAAATTTTATACTATTATATGTATAATCTATCCAAAATAGCAGTGAATTCACGTCATCAAGATGTATATGTATTACCTATTGTAGTTCCTAACTTTTCATTTTATTTCAGTTAAAAAGAGATACAATGCCGTCTGAAAAGTTCGAAAATATAACCGAATAAGCCTAAAATAGACGCTCGGTTGTCAAATGTCTGCAAAATTCTTCAAAACATTAGTGTTAAGAGGTTATAAACCGGCAAACGTTTTGGCGCTTTGTATGTTTTGATTGATTTCAAATCGCTGCTTAATATATGTCATTATTCTGGTTGAAAATGCCGAGGCCAAATAAATAGTAAATCAGAAAGAACGAAACTCTGTAGGTGTAGGATTATGGTTCAATTGTGATAATATCAAGACAATTTCATGAGAGTGCAAATAACTAAGAGTGAGTATATAATTAATATAGAACAACTGTAGAAAATCATATAGTAGAGTGTGAAAGATTTATGTGCATAGATATACGTGTAATTTTTCAGAATATATATGACCATTTGATTAAAATGTCTGGGGAGTAAAGGAATACTGTTACTGATAACTCTTGTGCACATATGACAAATGCATTAGGAAGAATGCAGTGATTAACTCTAGTTTTATAAATAAAAATATACACAGCTAGTAACAGAAGAATCAAAGAGGAAATATAGTTATATCAGAATGATTTGACAAGAAACCATAGGAACGAAGGAAACAACGAAACTTTTTGATGACAATATATCAGTAATTTTTTTACTCTATATGGTAGCATCTTCATAGTAACGTTATTCCTGATGTCTGGTCGCTGTTATTATACGATTTCTATGCATCCTGGATTGAACTATTTCACATTTATAGTCACATCCTTGATCTCGTAGTTCATACTCAATCAGTCATGTATGAATTCTTTTGAGAATAATATATCAGTAATTTTTTAACCTTATAATGTAGCTTCTTCATAATAACATTCTTTCTGGTGGTTGGTTACTGTTACTGTACGAATTGATTTCATTCTGTATTCCTTTTGGACCGTACGGTTTTACATTTTTCGTCATATCCTTGATCTCGTTATTGATATCGAATCAGGGATCTATGAACTTTTTCGACGACAATATATCAGCAATTTTTTAACTCTATATGGTCGCATCTTTATAGTAACGTTATTCCTGATGTCTGGTCGCTGTTATTATACGATTTCTATGCATCCTGGATTGAACTGTTTCACATTTATCGTCACATCCTTGATCTCGTCGTTCATACTCAATCAGTGATGTATGAATTCTTTTGAGAATAATATATCAGTAATTTTATAACTTTATAAGGTAGCTTCTTCATAATAACATTCTTTCTAGTGGCTGTTTACTGTTACTATATGAATTGTATGCATTCTGTATTCCTTTTGGTCTGTACGGTTTTACATTTTTCGTCATATCCTTGATCTCGTTAATGATATCGAATCAGGTATATATGAACTTTTTCGACGACAATATATCAGCAATTTTTTTACTCTATATGGTAGCATCTTTATAGTAACGTTCTTCCTGATGTCTAGTCGCTGTTATTATACGATTTCTATGCATCCTGGATTGAACTGTTTCACATTTATCGTCACATCCTTGATCTCGTCGTTCATACTCAATTAGTGATGTATGAATTCTTTTGAAAATAATATATCAGTAATTTTTTAACCTTATGATGTAGCTTCTTCATAATAACATTCTTTCTGGTGGTTGGTTACTGTTACTGTACGAATTGATTTCATTCTGTATTCCTTTTGGACCGTACGGTTTTACATTTTTCGTCATATCCTTGATCTCGTTATTGATATCGAATCAGGGATCTATGAACTTTTTCGACGACAATATATCAGCAATTTTTTAACTCTATATGGTCGCATCTTTATAGTAACGTTCTTTCTGATGTCTGGTCGCTGTTATTATACGATTTCTATGCATCCTGGATTGAACTGTTTCACATTTATCGTCACATCCTTGATCTCGTCGTTCATACTCAATCAGTGATGTATGAATTCTTTTGAGAATAATATATCAGTAATTTTATAACCTTATAAGGTAGATTCTTCATAATAACATTCTTTCTGGTGGCTGATTACTGTTACTATATGAATTGTATGCATTCTGTATTCCTTTTGGTCTGTACGGTTTTACATTTTTCGTCATATCCTTGATCTCGTTAATGATATCGAATCAGGGATCTATGAACTTTTTCGACGACAATATATCAGCAATTTTTTTACTCTATATGGTAGCATCTTTATAGTAACGTTCTTCCTGATGTCTAGTCGCTGTTATTATACGATTTCTATGCATCCTGGATTGAACTGCTTCACATTTATCGTCACATCCTTGATCTCGTCGTTCATACTCAATCAGTGATGTATGAATTCTTTTGAGAATAATATATCAGTAATTTTATAACTTTATAAGGTAGCTTCTTCATAATAACATTCTTTCTGGTAGTTGGTTACTGTTACTATACGAATTGTATGCATTCTGTATTCCTTTTGGACTGTACGGTTTGACATTTTTCGTCATATCCTTGATCTCGTTATTGATATCGAATCAGGGATGTATGAACTTTTTCGACGACAATATATCAGCAATTTTTTTACTCTATATGGTAGCATCTTTATAGTAACGTTCTTCCTGATGTCTGGTCGCTGTTATTATACGATTTCTATGCATCCTGGATTGAACTGTTTCACATTTATCGTCACATCCTTGATCTCGTCGTTCATACTCAATCAGTGATGTATGAATTCTTTTGAGAATAATATATCAGTAATTTTTTAACCTTATAAGGCAGCTTCTTCATAATAACATTCTTTCTAGTGGCTGTTTACTGTTACTATATGAATTGTATGCATTCTGTATTCCTTTTGGACTGTACGGTTTTACATTTTTCGTCATATCCTTGATCTCGTTAATGATATCGAATCAGGTATATATGAACTTTTTCGACGACAATATATCAGCAATTTTTTTACTCTATATGGTCGCATCTTTATAGTAACGTTCTTTCTGATGTCTGGTCGCTGTTATTATACGATTTCTATGCATCCTGGATTGAACTGTTTCACATTTATCGTCACATCCTTGATCTCGTCGTTCATACTCAATCAGTGATGTATGAATTCTTTTGAGAATAATATATCAGTAATTTTTTAACCTTATAAGGTAGCCTCTTCATAATAACATTCTTTCTGGTGGTTGGTTACTGTTACTATACGAATTGATTGCATTCTGTATTCCTTTTGGACTGTACGGTTTTACATTTTTCGTCATATCCTTGATCTCGTTAATGATATCGAATCAGGTATATATGAACTTTTTCGACGACAATATATCAGCAATTTTTTTACTCTATATGGTCGCATCTTTATAGTAACGTTCTTTCTGATGTCTGGTCGCTGTTATTATACGATTTCTATGCATCCTGGATTGAACTGTTTCACATTTATCGTCACATCCTTGATCTCGTCGTTCATACTCAATCAGTGATGTATGAATTCTTTTGAGAATAATATATCAGTAATTTTTTAACCTTATAAGGTAGCCTCTTCATAATAACATTCTTTCTGGTGGTTGGTTACTGTTACTATACGAATTGATTGCATTCTGTATTCCTTTTGGACTGTACGGTTTTACATTTTTCGTCATATCCTTGATCTCGTTAATGATATCGAATCAGGTATGTATGAACTTTTTCGACGACAATATATCAGCAATTTTTTTACTCTATATGGTAGCATCTTTATAGTAACGTTCTTCCTGATGTCTAGTCGCTGTTATTATACGATTTCTATGCATCCTGGATTGAACTGTTTCACATTTATCGTCACATTCTTGATCTCGTCGTTCATACTCAATCAGTGATGTATGAATTCTTTTGAGAATAATATATCAGTAATTTTTTAACCTTATAAGGCAGCTTCTTCATAATAACATTCTTTCTAGTGGTTGGTTACTGTTACTATACGAATTGTATGCATTCTGTATTCCTTTTGGACTGTACGGTTTTACATTTTTCGTCATATCCTTGATCTCGTTAATGATATCGAATCAGGTATATATGAACTTTTTCGACGACAATATATCAGCAATTTTTTTACTCTATATGGTAGCATCTTTATAGTAACGTTCTTCCTGATGTCTAGTCGCTGTTATTATACGATTTCTATGCATCCTGGATTGAACTGTTTCACATTTATCGTCACATCCTTGATCTCGTCGTTCATACTCAATCAGTGATGTATGAATTCTTTTGAGAATAATATATCAACCTTATAAGGTAGCTTCTTCATAATAACATTCTTTCTGGTGGTTGGTTACTGTTACTATACGAATTGATTGCATTCTGTATTCCTTTTGGTCTGTACGGTTTTACATTTTTCGTCATATCCTTGATCTCGTTAATGATATCGAATCAGGTATATATGAACTTTTTCGACGACAATATATCAGCAGTTTTTTTACTCTATATGGTAGCATCTTCATAGTAACGTTATTCCTGATGTCTGGTCGCTGTTATTATACGATTTCTATGCATCCTGGATTGTACTGCTTCACATTTATCGTCACATCCTCGATCTCGTAGTTTATGCTCAATCAGTGATGTAGGAATTCTTTTGAGAATAATATATCAGTAATATTATAACCTTATAAGGTAGCTTCTTCATAATAACATTCTTTCTGGTGGCTGATTACTGTTACTATACGGATTGTATGCATTCTGTATTCCTTTTGGTCTCTACGGTTTTACATTTTTCGTCATATCCTTGATCTCGTTAATGATATCGAATCAGGTATATATGAACTTTTTCGACGACAATATATCAGCAATTTTTTTACTCTATATGGTAGCATCTTTATAGTAACGTTCTTCCTGATGTCTAGTCGCTGTTATTATACGATTTCTATGCATCCTGGATTGAACTGCTTCACATTTATCGTCACATCCTTGATCTCGTAGTTCATACTCAATCAGTGATGTATGAATTCTTTTGAGAATAATATATCAGTAATTTTTTAACCTTATAAGGTAGCTTCTTCATAATAACATTCTTTCTAGTGGTTGGTTACTGTTACTATACGAATTGTATGCATTCTGTATTCCTTTTGGACTGTACGGTTTTACATTTTTCGTCATATCCTTGATCTCGTTATTGATATCGAATCAGGGATGTATGAACTTTTTCGACGACAATATATCAGCAATTTTTTTAACCCTTTATGGACACTGTCTCCTGAACCAGAAACAAGACAATGGACCTTCCCCGAAACACGATTTTTCCAAACATATTCGCCCGTACGGCGGCGGTGTATTGTTCTACCATATCGATGGCGGAACAACAACAACAACAACGGCGACAACAACAAAACGAATCGGCCGGAGGGAGGTCAGGCTATCATTCATTTCGTTGGGGCGTGCGTTATATTGACAGGGACTTTTTTGCGAAATCATTTTTTTAATTAGCGAACAATTTCGGAGTCGATCCAACACGTATTGTGTCGCCCGATTGGGGGCGACATCGAAAATTGAAGACCGATAAATCATATTCGCCGTTTATAATGGATTAATTAATAAATTTTTTGTTCGTGTTCAACACCGGCGCGGAATATTCGATGAGGCCCATCTTTCGCCCGTTTTATTTTGGTGTTATTTTTTTTGTCGGCGATTGGCTGGCCGGTGGGAGCGAGGGAGTAGGGGATGTTAAGCGGATCGAGAGGGTGTTCATAAATAAATGAGGGATTACTTTCTGTTATTGGGCCAGATGATAAATTCGTGTGATGGTAATTGATTTGTAGTACAGATTATACTATTAATTGGTGAGATGGTTGTTTAACAGAAACATTTATATCTATAAAATTGAATTGCTGTTTGTTAATTGGGTAATTTTGGTTTTGGAATATCTATAGAAGTTCAGAGAAGGTTTATGCGAGGAGAAAATATGTAATAATGTCGAGGAAAATAGTTATTATTATAACACAATTTCATTTTTCCTCGCAAAGTTTCGCTCATAGAGTAGTATATAGATTGGGGTTTATAGGTGCGTTCGGAAATTTACTTGATGGTTCAAATATGATGGAGACAAACGCTGTAGATGGCGCACATGTATGTTTTGAATGTTGTGGCTTGAGTATGTGATAGCTGCGTCCCTTACGAACAGTGTGCCATAGTTTTCGTCGGGAGCGCATGTTTCACGTGCTACGACCATGAGTGAACGTCAAGTACCGACCGCCGTAGCGCAACGTATTATCATTCATTTTTTAGTGTGGGAAAGACGGAAATTTTTCTGTTTTTGCGAAATCAGTTCGGTAGTGAGCGTCTGAGGGGCTGCCATGTTTAAATGGGACAAAATATTTAAGGATGGCCGCGAAACCGTCGAGAACGAGCCGCACCATCGTCGACTGCGAACCAGCATCACACCAGATAACATTCACCGCATGGAACAACTCATTTTGGAACACCGTAGGACGAATGTTAGAGACATTTCGGCTAAATTCGGCATCAGTATTGATAGCGTAGAGTCTATCATCCACGAACACTGTCAATATCTCAAAATAACGACGCGATGGGTTCCTAAACTATTGAACTTCGAGTAAAAATTTACGCGGTTGAAACTTTGTCGCCGCTTGGTGACGCGATACAAGCCGAAGGGGGACGGTTTTTTAACGCGAATCTTCACTATAGACGAGACATGGAGGAAGAAGGAGAAAGGGGCGCCAGCCAAAGCGAAGACAACCAGGTCCGCGGGTAAAGTCCTGTGTATGGCGTTCTGGGACCGGCGGGGCGCTCTATACAATAACGGTATTAGGGTGGAAAGTACTGGAACATCTCCCCTACAGTCCGGATTTATCACTCGGCGACTACCACATTTTTGTACCACTGAAAGAAGCCCTCGGAGGTTAAAGATTCAACATCGACGACGAGTTAGAGGAGCTCGTGCGCACATGGCTGCCCAAGGAAAAAACTTCCGGAAAGATGGACAAAATGCGTAACTAGTGAGGGGAATACCTAGAAAAACTGTACATTTTTCTACATTTTTTCAATGGTAAATAGGCGTGTCACAGTATTTGTCTCTATCATATTTGAACCATCCTCGTACATATAGAAAGGCCATAATATCTGCGTATCATAACAGCAGCGTATTGGTTGAGAATTTGACACTCTTTCCGAATGCCGGTTCTAATCGCCGGTGACGATGATGATGATGATGAATATAAGTGTTAATAGAAATCGACGACTTTAAAACCATCTATTAGAAAGAACCGAAATTACTCTTCCCACAACATTATATTAAAGGAGACAAGGCAGACAGATTTGTGTACGACTAATAAACAACAGAAGAAAAGTTTGCTATACTTAAACATTAATGAAAGAAATAATACAGAGACAAATTGAATTAATGTTGAAGAACTAGAGAAAGATATAAAAATTAATAATATTTGAAATAGAGGAATAACAGATGGAAAACAGATTACCGTGACACAAAATAAATAAAATTAGAATAGATATAACAAAAACGATATATATATATATATATATATATATATATATATATATATATATATATATATATATATATATATATATATATATATATAGCAAAAAATAGGAAACAGCACAGGAAAGGTAGAGTTTTATCTATAGAGTATTACAATGTTTAATTAAATAGAATAAAATGTATTTTGAACAATAATAATCCCTTAATAACTTTAGGGAATCCAGGTAAAAGGTAAACTAAACAACTAAATATTAAATTTCGGAATACGGAATAAAGAGACACATAAAGGAGATGTGAACTTTTAAAGATAGAATAACGCATACATTTATAAAGTCGCTAGCCATTTTATGACAGTCGTAAAACCATTCGCCTGTTATTTTTAAATATCATGAATAATTTTAAGCGTGCTCTAAAAGTTGATATAATTCCGAACAAAAATCATTTGTTGTGCTACATTTTAGTCGGTGTTACATTGTGTTAAGAAGCAAAATAGATGAATTTGATTTGGTTAAAATTTGTATATATTAATAAGTGTGCTTTATGAATTCGTGATCTGATTTTTGCTGATATGTGAAATTTAATGTGAAAGCCTGTTAAATGTTTAGTTCAGTTTAGAATAATAGTTAACGAAAAAGGGATACAATTCGGGAGATTCTTTGGCTTATGATCTATTGATCCAGCAAAGAAGGAGCAAGGGAAAGGATTTTTGCGTTATATAATCATTGGTGATCAAGAATTGATGTATTTAAACATTTTCATGAATAGGACGACTAGAGTGGCTAGGTTTACGTAGTGAATCTATAGATAAGTGGTTTTGTAACGCATGATTCATTTATTGTTCCAAAGAATAACTAAAAGTTGCAGTGAATCAATTTCAATAGTTAAATTTGAAAGTTTATGTGTTATTAAATATTATTAATCCAAAACGTCAATAAATATTTTAAGTACTTCCCCGCATATAAAATTAGGTTAAGTCTGTCATGAAGTTTCAATATCTACAGGGTGAAATTAAAGTTCAAATTTTTTTTTCTGAAGTTACATTTTTTTTCGTTAAATTTTAATTTGCATGCCAAATTGAAGACTTGGGAAACATAACGTCAAATAACAACGATATTATATAGTAGCCCTTATACAAAACCACTGTTATAGGTTTTAACTGCTAATAAGTAGCGTAGTGGGTATATAATAAGTAATAAGTATCTGTTAATATACTACACGTATATATCTCTAGTGTGAATTCCTTGAAAAAATTATCTAAAATTAATATACGAATACAAGTCAGGCAGGAGAGTTTAATTTTCAAAGCTTACATAATGGCAGAGGAGAATTAAACATTTATCTAACAGTCTTTCGTAAGGTATGTTAAATTTCAATATATTAGTGTCATTCTTCATAGAAGTTATTAAATATGCAAGAGTACTAGATGCAAAATATTAAGTTACAAGAGAAGAATCCAGATATTACATTTAGAAAGTAGATTTATAGCTCAAGAGTGGTGATAAAAATAAATAAAAAATAAATACGCCCATAATACGTGAATATACACAATTTAATATATGGATTAATCGCATCGATGTTGAAATATACCGTATCAATTTTGTTTGATTTCTTTCATGTTCATTTACTGATTCAACACCACAGCTAAACATTCTAAGATTTATATTATTTTAAGTTCTTTAGTGAAGAAAACAAGTATATCAGCAAATTTAATCGAAGTATCCATTGAGTTAAGTTAAGTTTTTCAACATTCAACTCCATTAATTGTCCTAAAATATCAATAAATCTATTAATATTATGATGAATTGAATTCCAAAGATAAATAGCTTAAATAATAATGTAAGAAATGTTGTTATCTAAAATAACTTCTCAATGAAAAGCATTAACTTCATACATAACCAAACTTGAGCTGCTTTGGTCTCAACAATACATGATATACTTTTCATAATGACATATTTAGACATAAAAAAGTACTTTTTGTAATAGTCCCAGTTCTAGGATAATTCTAAATTATTAATAGTTCAAATGCAAATGTGTACATAAAATCTTGTAGAGTACTGCTGAAATTATTCATGATTGTTAAAAATAAGTTACGAACAATTTTATTGTAGTCGTAAAGAGTATCTCTATTGGGGCATCTGTATACATCATTGTTCCTGGAATATAGTTCACATTTCCCTTATTTGTCTTTTCATTTTATATAACCTTTATTATTTACTTAACAGGACCGAGATATATTTGAGATATTTAAAGTGGATAAATTTGCATGCGTCATGAATGTCGTCTTTGCTTGTAAAAGTCTGGTTACCTTATAATCACCCCTAGTATTTCATAATTAAAAATTATTAAGCTTAACGGGAACCAGAAAAAATTCTCCATCCATCTCCAACAGGAATTATTTATTTTTTTCTGATTAACCCCATTTATTCCTGCATGGTTGCCGCCGTCGGTGTCCTTAATCATAATTAATGCCAAACTTTGTTAGTTTGTGTATAATTCAGGTAGGCGAAATGGAATTTTATGGTGGCGCAAGGGGACTCCGGAGTGAGACATAAAAAGGGGGGAAGGGAAGCCTGCGACGACCGGATGAAGGGGGACGAAAATTAAAACGTTATTATATCCGGAGGTCTGTCGGCTGTGGTGGTGTAGGTAAGTAGATAAAGTGCTATTCGCAATATTTACTTTAAATGGGGATAATACGGAAGTTTATGCCTTATCTAATGGTTTAGATTTGTGCTTTTAAACTGAAATGTATATTTTTTTAAACTTATATTATTACTAGTTAGAGATAGAGACTGGATACTCATCTAGAAAGACTCACTGGCCCTTACTTAGTCTCGAATATAATAAAAGTTCATTGTTCAGTTTATCACTTAGTACATTTCACTACACAAGATCATACAATTTGGTTCTCTTGAGTCTGCCTCCTAGTTTAGTACTGTCCAAGAGTGTCAGCACTTTTATGTTTTCATAGGAGTGGAGAATTTCCTTATGTCTTGTTGTAAATCTCTTAATTTCCTAAATAAAAGTTGGAATCCGAAGATCCAAATGTTGAAGATTGTTGCTGTTGTATCTGGATGCATCCGTAGTACTTCTCAGAACTTTATTTGGAAGTCCTCATAACTGAGTTCCCACAGAACATCCTCTTAAATGAATTCTACAAGTGAATAAAGGTTTTAGTATTTGCTTGTATAGCAGCAACTTATTATTTACCGATAATAATACAATTTTTCTATGTTAATTATAATTCTTTTCTTTTTCTTTTTCTTTAGTTAGCTTTGTTACTATATGGAAAATAAGTACTATTCGTATACTATTTTGATATGATATAGTTACCATAATGTACGAAGTCATCATAATGTACGATTTTTTCAATGAAAGATATTTTCTTTTGTTATAAAAACCGTTTTATTTCTTAACAATCTCCTTTTATATTAACATATTTAGACCAATGATTTCCCTGCTTTTTTATCCCTTCCAAATGATACATTCTCTCGAGATTCTCAAAATAGATGATTGTTTTAGCGATGACCTCTTCGTTATCTAAATCTCTTACCATCTAGCTATTTTTTCAGATTTGGAAACAAAAAGATTTGGTGACAAGGAACTAAATATGCAGAATATGTTGGGTTTGGCAGCAGATCGTAGCCGAATTATAGTTGTCATGGCTTTGTTAGTTAACAGGCACAACTTCTTCCCTTAAAGAAAACAAAAATAAACACTTAAATATTAAGACACACGTTGGAGGATAATATGATAATAAAATATCAACAAAATTACCAGGACAGGGTAGTTTTTAAGTCTCACGTTAGAGAATCAGGCAAATAATGTAAAATGTTCTCTAACACTATTTGGTAAGGTATATTAAATTTTAATATATTAGTATCATTGTTCGTAAAAGTTCGTAGATGTTCAAATATATAATTACAAGGGAAGAACCCGGATATATAAAGTACAAAGCGAAAAATAACTACGCCATTAATACGTGTATATACACAATTAAATATATTAATGCTGTTACTTCATCCATGATGTTGAAATATATGATATTTGAAAACAATTTTCTTTTATATCTTCCATTTTCATGTATGTTTTGAATACCTCAGTTAAAATATTTTTTAATTATATCATTTTAAGTTCTTTAGTGAAGTATAAATATCCATATTCATTGATACAAATTAAGATTTTCAATTTTCAGCTTCATTAATTGTCCTAATATATTAATAACTAATATTGTGATGAATTGCATCTCAAATAGACATATCTTAAATAATAACGTAAATAATGTTATTTATGTCATAGATAACTACAATCTTCTAGCTAATCTTGCCCCAATAGTATATAATTTTCATAATAAAATATTTAGACCTAAAAAGAACTTTTTGTA
Organism: Rhynchophorus ferrugineus; assembly: GCF_030347505.1. Lineage (NCBI taxonomy): Eukaryota > Metazoa > Arthropoda > Insecta > Coleoptera > Curculionidae > Rhynchophorus > Rhynchophorus ferrugineus. The sequence goes on along the minus strand of NW_027472583.1, from coordinate 2,594,861 downwards.
ACTCCCTAGTACTATGATAATTCTAAATTATCAACAGTCCAAATGCAAATAAAAATGTCCATTAAAGGACTTTTATGCAAAATTATACATATAAACTTTTAGTGTACTGCTCAAAATTATTCATGATTGTTAAAAATAAGTTAGGAATAATTTTATAGCAGTCGTAAAGCGTATCTCTATTGGGGCTTGTGCATGCATCATTGTTCCTGGAATATAGTTCACATCTCCCTTATGTGTCTCTTCATTTTATATAACGTTTTAATATTTATGTATTTAGGTTCTTTTTGTTCCTCATTGCAAGTCGTAAAATTGTGAAAGCTCTATCAGAAAATGTCTCCTATTTTAGGAAAGTGTATGTAACGTGTGTTGATATTACGTATTGTCGATATATTATATAGTATTTCTTTATAAAATATTTTTCGTATAGATCTAGAGGAATATATATATATATATATATATATATATATATATATATATATATATATATATATATATATATATATATATATATATATATATATATATATATATATATATATATATATATATATATATATATATATATATATATATATATATGAAGCATATTAATGTCATTCACTACAATTTTCGTTATTGTCAGGACAAGTTTTGTACAAAAAGACGTAAAGCTTACGGAAAAGTTTTTTACATTTAAATCTCAAAATATGAAGAGTCTGATACAGAAGGCAGTTGACAAAGCATTGAGAGATTAAGGTTTTTCTTTTAATTGGCTTCTGAGTATAAATAGACTCAATTTAGCCAGATTTACTTTTGTTAATTTAAGAATTTTCATTAAATAAAGAAATTAATACATAAACGATTAAAAAGAAGTTCTTGTATGATATTAAGCATTTAAGACTATATTGGGAAAGTATATTTTTCATTCTAGGAAACTGTATAAAAACTATGTCGATATTAACGACATCGTGTCCTTGTCTCTCTCTATGATATATATTCGATTGCATTTAATCAAGACAGATGCAAATGTATGAAGTAAACACGTCTCCACAAGGGAGCAAGAAACTTTATATACGTTGTTTTACTGTTCGAAATAAAGGGGCGATAAAAAATTGTATAACCGAAACCCATCTGCCGAGGAAGCGTAATTATTATGCAAAATGTATGAAAGGCGAAAGCTTGGGTTTACACTTTCTTCCCTTTTTTAATATTTCAATAGACCTTATCTGTGTTTTAACATCGCCAAGGACAAACCCCAAGATATAATGTTTTAATTTTATCCTTTTATGGCAACGCGAGCTCTCCATCTGTTTATACATTTTAATATTAATTTATATATTATATGTAGACTTTTTCTTGTTGTGTACAGAGAGTGATATAACATTGATGTATACATATATAAAATATTACTTTTTCGTTTCCAAGAAAAAAGCAGTTGAAGGTATTTGAAGGTATCATGACGAGAAATATGACATACAAAATAAAATATTTAAATATTAATTAAAATAAGAATTAAATATACATTTAAAAAAATATAATAACATATGTAACAGTTTCTTTTTATTCTATAACATTAAATAAAAAAAATTCTTTTATCAAATTTTACCCGCTGAACACAAAATGGATTTTTTGTAACACGTACCATTATAAAGTTATGATAAATTAAAATACTATAAATAATTAAAATACTAAAAAAGTAAGTATTAAAAATAGTAATGTATATTTATAAATAAATAATGAATCAAAATAGCTCATGTTTAAGTGATCAATAGAAAACATTAGCCATATATTCTGAAAAAAAATCTTCTTTTGGACAGTATGATCCTCTCTCATTACAAACCAACAGTAATCTGTTAACTTTTTAGCATTCCATATTTCTTGATAACGATCTTTTATCTGTTTTATATCCTGGTGAAATCGTTCACCTTGTTGGTCACTCACCATTCCAAGATTAGGGGGGCAAAAGGAAATGGGAATTCAAGAAACGTATTTCTAGATATTCTGCATCCCAAAGCTTTAAATTTTTGTAACAAGTCATTCACTGAAAACTCGATATTTTCAGCTTTAAGATTACCTAAATGTCGATGAATTGCTTTCTTTAGAGTTAACCAAACCACTAAGTCTCTCGCGGTAAAATGTTCATCGAATTCATTGTTCTTTATAAGTTTTCTTATTAAAACAACAGAAATACCTTCTTTTAATTTAGCATCACATAATATAGTGAAAACAGTTTTCAAATTCAAAAAAACTTTACCATTTTTATCCATGACCTTGACAAAATTTTTCATTAAACCACGCTGTAACGTATGTAACGGTGACGAATCACATTCTCTTGAGGAATAAGAGGTTCATACTTAACGTATGATTTACCGCAAGTCACTTGTTTTTGGCTAATCTTTAACTTCATAGTCGTTTTTGGTATCTCTACCGTACCATAAGACAGAGAAAACAACAATATTTCGTGAAACCTATCTATAGTTTAAGCAATATAGCAAGAACTTTTAAATAACCACACACTTTCCAGTAGTATTCTTCGTATTTGATTAAGTCTAAAATTAGTCTCATGTTTTCATTCGTTTCTTGTTCATCACTGAATATGCAATAGGTATGGAAGGATATCGACTGCCATTGTAGAGTAAAACAGCTTTTAAGTGTAAATTGTATTCGCAATCTTAATAAGGAGCGTGACCTGTTAGACAACTATATTTGTAGACGTGTTTATGTTTGATGTTTTTATGTTAGAAAAATTAAATTAAACACAACAATTGAGGAAACGTATCTTATTCCAGATCATCAATTTGGTTTCAGGAAAAAAACTACAAGCGTCAAAAACCTAATAAATCATATATATATATATATATATATATATATATATAATCTTAGTAGTTCATATTATTGTTGGTTATTCCCAATGTCTTTCTATTGATAAAAACCAAGGATAAGTACATAGAACTAAGCAGAATTTTACCACCTTTTCGAAAGTGATTCATATCCTAGACATCAACGTTAATATCATATCTTTAACGAAACGTAAGGAGTAACCGTCCATTTTTGATACTCTGTTCCAACGATATCGCCCATAGTGTTACAGAAACAATAAAAGTGAAGGTATTCTGTCCGTTCTAAGTGCCGCCATAAACTTTAACGCCCATCCTGCAACGGGCACCAACCGACCCACAGACATAATAACGTTTCAATTTTCATCCGTGCCCATCTTGTCGCCGGTATTCAAACCCCTTTTATACCCCAATTCGCAGACCTTTCGTCCTACCGTAAAGTTCCATCTCGCCCACCTTGAATTATGCATAAACTGAGTTTTTCATTAGTTATTATTAAGGGGGCCCGGGTGGGACGCCGGTCGAAATAAACGGGCTTAACACGAAAAAATAATTAAAGCAACTACCGTGGCTATTGTTCGCTTTTCATCAATCTTTAAATGTCGCTAAATTAATTGGATTATAAATGGAAACTGCCTGTAGAACGTTGTGTCCATTGCTGCCCGAGCGTTCATTATTAATTTTTAAAATTTAAAATATAAGTATAATATAATATAATATAATAAGTGTGACAAACCTGACAAATCGAAAGAATAAGTTGGATCTTACAAGTCTATTTCGCTGCTACTTGTGATATCCAAATTATTGGAAATTACTGTTAAAACGTATTAAACCATTTATGGAAATAATAGATTTCCAGTTTGGATTTCTAAAACATCATTCGACAATCGACCAATTGTACATGGTAATAAAGGTTGTTGAAAAGACATTCGAACAAAAGAAATACTACTCTACAATATTCATGGACGTCTCATAAGCTTTTGACCGGGTTTGGCATTTGGTATCAATCCACAAAATGATAAAAATGCTACCGCGGAATGACTGCCGACTGCTGGAATGATATATTTTCGAAATTCTTTCGACATTCTCAAAAACTTAACTCTATTTCAGCTGGAGTACCACAGAGTGGTGATTTGGAACCACTCCTGTATCTGCTGTATCAATAAAATAAACAGTAATTGGAATATTTGCCTACCACACAGTTATCATCCCATAAAATGTACATCCGTCTAAGGCTGTAGAATAAGAAACAGGTAGTGGTCAACAAGATCTATAAATATACTAAAGACTGGAAAATACAACAATAGCTCCAAAGCTGTTCATAATAATTTTGCGTTGCAGCGAAATGACAAAAACCTAATCATAATGATATCAAGCATAATCAGCTAAATACCTCAGCATATATTTCGATGTTGGGTTAAATTGGAAACATCATAAATAAGAAAACAAAGAAAAAAGACACAAAAATAAGAGCAGATTAGATTCAAACTCAAGTAACTGTACTGGTTAGTCGGTATATACTCTCTAAAATTGACCTAAAATCAAAGAGACTGATTTATCAGTCAATCACAAAGCCAATTTGGACATATGTTGTGCGAATATGAGATTGCACTAAAACATCAAACCAACTAGTAATCCAACGCACCCAAAACAAAGTTCTACGATTAATTACTAATGCTTATCGCTACGTAACCAACGAAGAGGTTCTGAAATAAGTCGGTAAGTCGATAAGAAGTGGTCAATAAGTCCTGAAATTCATCGTTTTCAAACTTTTTTCGCACTCTAGACTATTCTTTGCCGATGACTTCGAAATCACCACTTTGAAATCATTGAAACCAAAAGCAGCAATTGGTATCTGATGAAGCAGCATCGTCATAAGGTTATAAAATTGTTTTACAATTTGACCACAAATTGAGGAATATTGCTACCATATTTAACCGATGCTTAGCATTTTCACTATTGTATATCAATGATCAAAATACATGCAAGCGCCTAATACTTACTTGGAAGGAACCTACTAAGATATTGTCTTAAGAAAAGGTACGTATTATTTAAATAAAACCGACAAAAAACATGAAGCAGAGGAAAATACAATCCGCAATAACATTTTTTCGAAACTACAGCCAACATAATTCAACTAGGACTTCATTAAATTATCTCGCAATGATAGTGGCTAACATAAATATTTGTCCTAAACAGTTCCAGACCGACACCGCATTACATCCAGCCTAGATTTAAACGATCCCATTCATCTGATGGATGTAAACAAATTAAAATCGAATGCGTTAGTCCGCAGACCAAACAGCAAACAAACTCGATTTTAACGCACCAACTTTGCTTACGACTTTCCATTAATGGATCTCGACCCCAGGCCAAAAACCAATTCGCATCCAGCATAATGTGTGTGTTCGGGAATATTTTTATCGGATTAAGGAACATTAGGCACGAAAGAAAAAAAGGAAAATGAAAATTACAGTAAATTATCCCTTTATGCAAACCGTCCATATAACAGTAATCGATATATTCTGAATAAAATCCTAAATAAATTTTCAACACTGGTTCTATTTCAGAAGCATTTATTAGGTGACTAGCGACCCGCCCCGGCTTCGCACGGGTGCAATGCTGATACTAAATTAAATACACTACAGAAAAAATATGAACATTGTATATAAAAACATAGCGGCCCGCTCCAACTTTACACGGGCATAAAATATATATGCCTATGTCACTCAATGAAAACATGATTAAAATCGATCCAGTATTTTTGGTTCATTCATTACTGCCCTTGGCCTGCACGCATTAAATTTGGAGTAAAACAATTCCTCTTCCCCTATACTTACTATGAAGATTTCCTGCTATATTTGGAATATCTAAATTCATACAATTTTTATTACATTACACATTTTTAAACGCAAATTTTAAATTTGTAATATCTCCGAAAATATTTGTTTAATTTACATGCTGTAAGGAACCATATTGATCTATATTAATTGCACACTGTATTTAAGGTACTTAATTCGATAAGGATTAATGCCGTATTGCTTAAAATAGCTTCGTAAATAAGCCATTTTCTCACGTAAAAAGTAAACAATAAAAATGGTTAATGTGGGTTATCCCTAAAAGATAAACATATACCATCGCGGACTTTTTTATAGACCTTTTTATGGTGTACAATACTGTAGTACATTAATTTGATCTAACTCGTAGGGTTAGGCAGCTTTTTTGCTAATTGCTAAATAAGCCTAAAAAAATAGGTTAATTTACGACATCACTTTAGAAACCTCTAAAATTAGCAATGTTTCTTTAGTATATTATACATGTATTATACATATAAACCTTCCTCTTGAATCACTCTATCTATTGAAAAAAACCGCATCAAAATCCGTTGCGTAGTTTTAAAGATTTAAGCGCACATAGGGATATAGGGACAGAAAAGGCGACTTTGTTTTATACTATGTAGTGAAGTAGCAATAGCAGGAAATAAACAGAATATAAAATTTCAATATAAATGTAATAAAGCAAATCTATAATACAGCATCATAATTTAGATAACGGGAGTTCATTGTTAGCTTAAAAGAACGATAGCTTGTTTAATTCTGTATAACGCACAAAAAATTGGTCTTAACACATAACGTTACGATACCCATTTCGTAATTGGCTTGAGTTTTGAACAAGCACCATTAATGTTCTTTTATATATATATATATATATATATATATATATATATATATATATATATATATATATATATATATATATCTGATTTATGTCCATACATGTCAGCATCAGTTAATTTTTCTTATTATCTCGTCATTCTTATCCTTAGTTCGAAAGTTCTCTATATCCTCGGGATTTAATAATTGATTTATAAAATTTAAAATAATTTTCGTTGCGTTGAAAGAAGCTTAATCTTAATTGTTTCCTGGTTTTATAACGTCGTGCCGATTATTATCGATAATATAGAAATTGTCGGTTTTTAAACGATACGGATTTACGAAAAAGTAACCGTCCCGAAACCATTAAGGATATTAAGGTCCCCGAGTCGATTTATAAAAGGATAACGTAAATTTTGTGTCTGTTCCACCTCGAAGCCCTTAAATTACGCCCTCCTAAATCCGCCCCAGTAACGAAACAAGAAAAGATTCGACTTCGCCGAAATGAATTTTCCTCCTAATCGCATTACGCGATAGAAAATGGATTCGGAAACACTTTATAATCGGAATAGGGCTAATCGGCCCTTTTGCCATGGTGGCGGCGGCCTCACGGGCTAGTGCGGTTCGGTCTGTTAACTGCGTGGGCTTCAGATCGAATCCGGCGACGTAAAGGGCGCCTAATCCTTGCAGTTTAGCCGCAGCAACGATTGAACGATTGAATCCGACTTGGTTGGTCATCACTGTGATGTTAAATCGTTTTTCTTTTCAATCAATGCAATTAAATATTCTTTTACTATATATATATATATATATATATATATATATATATATATATATATATATATATATATATATATATATATATTCGAATCAACCTGCAAAAGTCGTTTGGTTGACAAATATCTGCAAGATTCTTCAAAACATTAGTGATAATAAGAGTTGATAATGTTTTGATTCATTTCAAATAGCTGCTTATTATTACTCTGATTGAAAATGCTGAAGACATTAGATAATCAGTGTCAGAAGATTACGCCATATGGACATGGTCATTAAAATACCTCAAAAATACAATCTAGGAGTGACCGAAAATAAATCGTCCTCATACGACGCGGGTGACTAATCAAGATCAGTTAACATCAGCTCTATCAGAGATCGTATATATGAAACATATTAAAACAGTGAGTAGTTATTTCAGTAGAAACATAATTTTATGCAGATATTGCTTTTAGAGAAATACAATCTTCAAAAGCATATAATAAAATTAAGGAAGAGATAATATTTCAATTTGTATATGGAGATGTGGTTTTTTCAGAATGGGACCAATATACCCAATGGTCATTCATTGCAAGATAAAAATGGTGATAAGACAACAAAAGTTGATGTAAAAATTTAAATATTGGAATAATAATTGATAAGGTTTTCTTAATCATAACATTTATTAATAATTAATTTCAGATATACGGTTCTTTATGCTAGAAACAGGAATGGTTAAAATACCTTCGGATTGGATGAAGTCGATGAGACACATTGAACAAGAAATTGATAAATGATGGAATCGTGAACAAATGTTAGATATATTGGAAATTAACAGATTAGTTATTCACTTGAATGAAACATTCTGAATATGGGATTATGATTTAATGCTGACAATTTCCAAAACAGGGCGATGAGAGTGAAATAAGTAAAGGTGGGCATATAATTAATATAGGATACTTTAAGAAAATCGTATTGTAGAGCCTTAAATATTTATGTGCACAGATATGTGTAATAATACTAACTATTTTACAGATCTGGTATTAAGGAGAATGCAGTTATTAAATCACAGTAGTAATATAACAAATCAAACAATATAACAATACAATATATTATATATATAACAATATATTATATAACAAAACAAAGAAACACTGTACCGAAAGAAAAAGAAACTAAGGGTAAAAGTTAAATATGCTTTCTAATTATAAAGAAAGTGAAATATATTACTTGAATATACAATTGTTGATTAGGTGGATTATGCCTCCAGGAACTATTACATAAAAACGTGCCTAGAATTCTAACAAATAGGTGGTATGGAAAAGAGTTCAATGTAAATATAATCAAACACAACGCTAACCTACAAACTATTATAACTGTATAATTAATTGTAGTTTTAGTCCTTCGATATTATACGCATTAGATGTACTATAATGTTGAAATAAATTATATTCGATAACAGTATTTTTCTTTAATTATTTTATTTAGATTAAAATCTTGTTGTATATCAAAGCCAAAATGATCTGAAATTTATAGTTGATACGGCAACATTGCAACGTTTTGTCGTTAGAAATTTAGAAGACGTATGAACAAAATAACTTTGGGTAGACTATATGTTGACGCGCAACTATCATTGCGAGATAATTTAATGAAGTCCTAGTTGAACTATGTCGGGTGTAGTTTCTAAGAAATATTGTCGCGGATTGTGTTTTCCTTTGTTTGGGTGGATATATAATCCACCCTTGGCATGAATTACAATATGACCCTATTGGAATGACGAGGACACATTCTTTGGTTCCACCTGGTACACCTCACATCTCTCTTGTAATATAATTTTTTTTAAAGTTAACATATAAGTTTACATGCTAATTGTCTCGCCCTTATTATTCATTGTCTCAATATTTTGTTCACAGTTGTTTTGTTATATTTAGTTTAAATATTTGTGTTAAACCTGCTCGAGTATGTTCTTCTATTGTAAATTTCTAATATTAGAAGTGGGATACGTGATGTTCAAAACTACTGGCACAGGTAGATTACATACGCAAGTAGTTCTTCTTGATATAAAGAAATACCTAAGGGTATTCTAATGATTTTGGTTTTTGCATCGAAAAATTATAAGAAAGTTATAGCCATTGTGTCAATTTGGCATGGACACTATATATATATATATATATATATATATATATATATATATATATATATATATATATATATATATATATATATATTGTTGAAAATGCTTAGAAAAATTAATCATCAATGTGAACAACTGTCAAATATGATGACAGTATAGTAAATATGATATTATTTCTCGAGTTGTACTGAAAATTTCACTTCCGACATTTATAACTTTCAAACACTTTTAGAAAATGAACACAAACTCAGAGTTGATGCGGCAAAGTTGCGACGTTATGACGTGATTGATTCAGATGACGTGAGTTCACTGTTTTATTGGACGGACTATATGTTCTAAATTTTAAATATGGCCATGTCACAATTTAGGTGAAGCGTAGTTTGGAGTATTTTAATTTGGATTAGTAATGCCATATTTAGCCGTGTAATATTTCAAATTATTTTGCTTTTATGATTTTGGTATTAATTCTAATTTGTATTGTCGTTTGATCAAATTTCAAAGGACATACTATTAAAAAAAACCAAAGGGAACATGTTTTGCCGCTAATAACGTCATTATTTGCACGTGGAAAATACACGCGCAATTTTTTCCCGGATATATTTTCTCGAAAATTACTATTGACTTTTCGCGAGATGACATGGGCAAAGGGCGCGGACTGTATAAACATTTATAGTTTGCAAATTCCGAATTCATTCAATTCGGTCGGTTCCGTACCTGACGTTTTTCTATTTTCGCGTTTCCTGCGAACCGATTTGGTTTAGATTTCGTAAAATTGATGTTTGGCTTGGTATGGGTTTGATATTACTTATAAGCACGTAGCTATTATATAGAGAAAAAGGCATAATGATGAGAAAGAAAATAATATATAAATGTTACCTGAAGCAGAAGGTAGGAATTGGTATGAAAATTAGTATTTTATATTATTTCAAAATTGAAGTTGAGGAACTTTTAATTGTTGCCGTATCTGAGTCGGGTTTTGGATTTTGGTTTTTGCATCGAAGAATTATAAGAATATTATAGCGTATATATTGTGTCATTTTGGCATGGACACTACAATAGTAACATCACAAAAGAAGAACAAGATGTGAAAGATAATACCAATGTGAATGACATCAACAAGAAAATGTGTCAACATCATGCTGAATTAACAGGAACAGCGTCAATGAGACAACCATTAGCAGTACATCAGCATAGTCGAATATCTTGAATTTTTCTTTATACTAATTGATAGAAACAACTATTAGAAATAAATTAACCTGATTTGCATATTAGATTTTATCCTTAATTTGTATTGGCATATGCATTGAGTTTTTCTAGTTAGAATAGCAATTAACAAATAGGAAAATATATTATGTTAATATAAAATAATAGTTAATAATAGTTATATAAAATAAAAAGCACGTGTAAATCGTGCTTTTTATTTTATATACTGGAAACAGACCGAACTGATGTTGAAATTGATAAAGTTTGGGTAACGTAAGTTTACACAAGCAAGCGATAACTTTCCTCGGAACTTTTCTTTTGATGAAACTATAAAAGTAACGCTTTCCTTAAATGTTACTTTGTTCAAATGTAATTGTGCATTTTTAATGTATTAAAAAAATCTCTTTCAGTTAATCACTAGTACACCTATAAAAACTTATTCATAATTAAGTGCCGAATCTAATACATACTGTATATCTCTATATACAATATAGTGTATATACTGTATATACTTGCCCAGTGTTTTAGGTTACGTTGTTTACAAGAAATTCTAAGTATTATTTATATTATAATTCATTAAATTGTGTTGCATTTATCTTATAAGATTATATTTACAATTTTGATATTTTGAACAATTGTTGTTTGTTATGGTTATTTATAATGTTAACGAAGCGTCATTATCCTACATATATTTGATATGTACTGTTCTTTCAATAAAATTTTGTTCTAGTGATTTAATAAACCCCTACCAAAACAAAGCGTAATGTGCGTAAAAATTCTGTATAAAAATATTTTGAAATTGAAACATTACAAAAAGAGAATAATTTGTAACAGATATTTTAATAAAACAAATATATATAGATGTGTTATGATTACCACTTATTAATAATATAAAAGGCATAATATATTTTTCAGATGTTTATTCTTATGATATTTAAAAATTTTACTAAAAACTTTATTGTTTACTTTAAAACAATAATTATAAACATTATATAACTACATAAGGGATAAAATTGCTAAAAAAAATTCATTTCTAATATACACTTTGATACCATTACATTGATACACGTTTTAAAATTTTAATATATTTACAAATGATATGATTTTTTTTAATGAAATTTAATATTAATTTGAATAGAAACAAGATATATTTGTCATGTTTCTGAGAATGATATGGTTTTACTAAGATAAATTAATAATTTTCAACAAACGTAATACTGTAAACGAACAAAGTGCTGCAAACTTCCTGTTGTCTGCACTGGACCTGCTGATGTAAGCCTGTGTCAATGACATAAACAATGCAATCGATTCGCAGACGTCCTGCTAATTTAGACTTGCAGATAGTTGTTGTTAATTCGTGTTTTATTATTAAAAATTTATTAATATGTATTATTAAATAATGTAGTTTTCATTGTTGAGTTGAAATAGTCTATAATAAATAATGCTGTTAAAAAAATGAATTTTGTCGATACATACTGGGTGATATTAACAAAAATATTAAATTTTTATTATATAATAAAAACTTGTTATTCTTTATAACTTTAATGACGTAGTACTATGGAGCTTAATATCACTAATCCACTCATTAAAATTAACATATATGATACACACATTGTAACTCATTATTTGTGCACTGTTAAAGAAGTTAACAGGGTTTGATCCTTTTCATTTTTCTAAGATGGTTCTCCATCTATTAGCTGCAGAGCCTCTGGATCTTCATGGAGTTGTGACTTGCTTCGTAGTTTCTAGTGAATTTTCTTTGACCGAAGGCATTTTTAGGTTCCAAAGCAATTTTTTAATGCATATCTACCAGGGTGTGTTCTCAATGTCACGCCCATAACATACATGTCACATACATGTACAGTGCATCCATATGCAAACATATACATACCAAAAACATTATATGTTATAGCGTCAAAAACATTACAAATTGATTCCCATCTATGAAATAATTTTTTATGAATTATTTATGTCACATTCTATTTTGAGAAGATATATCTCCATCATATAAAAACCGTAAAAGACCGTGTTGTAGACTGAAACTTATACAACTATGTAGTCTCACCAAAGCACTTATTTCAGGAATATTGGTGACGGTGGATAATACTGTAGAAAATATTCAGTTATATTTTTTGTTGACGAAATTTTTTTTATGTAAACTGAAAAAATGTAGTTAACACATAATATTTTTTAAATTTATATTATCGTTGTCTAAAATAAAATAGAGATAACAATACACATCACTACATAGTATAAAACAAAGTCGCCTTTTCTGTCCCTATATCCCTATGTGCGCTTAAATCTTTAAAACTACGCAACGGATTTTGATGCGGTTTTTTTCAATAGATAGAGTGATTCAAGAGGAAGGTTTATATGTATAATAAATGTATAATATACTAAAGAAACATTGCTAATTTTAGAGGTTTCTAAAGTGATGTCGTAAATTAACCTATTTTTTTAGGCTTATTTAGCAATTAGCAAAAACGCTGCCTAACCCTACGAGTTAGATCAAATTAATGTACTACAGTATTGTACACCATAAAAAGGTCTACAAAAAAGTCCGCGATGGTATATGTTTATCTTTTAGGGATAACCCACATTAACCATTTTTATTGTTTACTTTTTACGTGAGAAAATGGCTTATTTACGAAGCTATTTTAAGCAATACGGCATTAATCCTTATCGAATTAAGTACCTTAAATACAGTGTGCAATTAATATAGATCAATATGGTTCCTTACAGCATGTAAATTAAACAAATATTTTCGGAGATATTACAAATTTAAAATTTGCGTTTAAAAATGTGTAATGTAATAAAAATTGTATGAATTTAGATATTCCAAATATAGCAGGAAATCTTCATAGTAAGTATAGGGGAAGAGGAATTGTTTTACTCCAAATTTAATGCGTGCAGGCCAAGGGCAGTAATGAATGAACCAAAAATACTGGATCGATTTTAATCATGTTTTCATTGAGTGACATAGGCATATATATTTTATGCCCGTGCAAAGTTGGAGCGGGCCGCTATGTTTTTATATACAACGTTCATATTTTTTCTGTAGTGTATTTAATTTAGTATCAGCATTGCACCCATGCGAAGCCGGGGCGGGTCGCTAGTATAACTATAATCGTATTACGATGGTTTAGGTACTCAAAAAACCCTTTTCCTTTCGAGACAACTAAATCCTCTTTTATTTTTTTTTGCGATAGGCTATAGTCCCGCCGTTTCGCTAGCTTCTGATACTTCGTCTTATCGTTACTGGTCCTGAATAGGGTCTTATTCCTGCAGAGGATTAAGTTATCAAATGCACCTGTATAGTGTCTTATATGGTATTTGCGAGAAAGATGGGATATTTTTGTTTTCCGATGCTCTGTCAGTTTTCGATATTGGCAGTAGCAGCAACAAGAGCCAGATAGAGATGATAGGGAAGGTCATAGGTTAATTCGACTGGTGTTTCCAGATGAAATATGGAATATTTACCATATAACAATATGAGGAGTTTGAATCAATCCTCCACTCTTTTGTATTTTTAAAGTTGAGATGATCACTTAACTTGTCGTTCTCCATTTAATTCAATCAAGTCATTCGGGGGCAATTCCTTGTCCTGCAGTAATGTACGCTGTTAGACTTATCGGGGAGATCCTAAGGCCGTTTGTTTTCGCCCAAGAAGGAAGGGTATCAATGCATTTTTGAAGTAAATCCCGACTCATTTTGTGGTTCTAATGAGTATGATAGATTTTCGTCACGATTTTGCGTGTCATACCTGCGCAGGGGCCATGCTAATCTTCCCTGAATCGTTTCAATTTTAGTATATGTAGCGCCGAAGCCAATAATGGTGTGGAAAAGAGTTCAATGTAAATATAATAAAATACAACCGAACCTACAAACTATTATAACTGTAAAATTAATTGTAGTTATATTAGCATTAAATGTATTATAATGTTAAAATAAATTATATTTGATAACAGTATTTTTGTTTAGTTATTTTATTTAGATTATAATTTTCTTGTATGTCACAGCAAAAATGAATTAAAACTCAGAGCAACGTTTTGAGCTCATCAGGTTAAATGATATGAGTTCACTGTTTAATTGAACGGATAATAAGAAGAATGGAATGGTCATCTAGCCTATCGATACGCGTCCACCCCCGCCGCTAGGTCCAGTTGACGAGCGTCCGCGCGTCGTTCACGTCCGGGCCTAGGCACGGTCCCCAACTCCCGATCTCCAAGCCAGTTCAGATCGTGCCCGCACGCGATTCAATCGGTTCGGTCGCCGCCGTAGCCGCTTACTCCACCAGGTCTCGCGCATCACACTCGACAACCCTCTCACATCGGCACCCAGAGGCGAACCGTTTGGTCCCTTGGTTCGTTATGTTCGCGATGTCTGCCCACGCGGTGGTTTGGTTGTTGGTGTGCTTCGGGACAGCCGCGGTCCAGGGTGGTCCGGCTCCCCCCAAGGGCGACCCGGGGGAGCCGTGCCAGCCCGAAAAGCTGACCGTTTATAAAGTGGTGTTGCATACGTTCTGGAGCAGAGAGAGTTTCCCCAAGCACTATCCAGATTGGAGACCGCCAGCGCAGTGGTCCAAAGTTTTCGGTAAGTTGTTTTGATTATTCACTTGCACATTATGCAACTGTAACGGTGATGCAACATTAACGCAAACTCTAAATATATGTATACCATAACAATCCACTTGTGAGAACATTATTTGACTGTATATTGAGAAAAAACAAGTAGAATTTAAATTATTATCCACTCCATGTTGATCCAACCATTACATAAACAAAACCATTCGATCTTATTTTAATTTTGATCTGTTGCATGTAACTTATTTCTGTTTCTATTTATCTATTAATCTGTATGAAATGTTGCTGCTTGTTAATGACAATAAAGCTTTTCGATCTTAGATGGTGTTATTCGTTATAATATTATTTGCTCTATTAGGTGTATGCTGATTACAAGCTAATTTATAATTATTGTATAACCAATAATCAAATCTATTTGAACAAATAATTTATAACAAATTAGAATAATTATTATGGGTATTTTATGCTTGTATAATTAGATATATGAAAATGTGATATAAAATTTGATTAATATAATATAGAGTTGATTAAAATTTTGCATTGCATCTAGTCTGCATTTTGTAACAATTTCGTATCAATTGTATAAGAAAGATCCTATAAGTCCCATGAAATTAAAGCAAGTTATTACTAATTATTTTATTATCTTTTTAGTATTGTTATATTTTTACTCTTTTTAAAAATATTTGTATCTATTAAGTGTTTACGTGCATTGTGATCAGCGGTATCTATGGCTAAAAATGCAAAATATCAATGTAAACAGCCATTAAATTCGATGGTTTTAACATTTATCTTTATAAAATAATATTTATTAACAACATATATACAGACACTAATCATGGAACGTTCAAAATTGAATAGCTTTACTGATATTTCTTATTTTTGTTGCTGGTTTTAAAGAAATCTGCTGCTGAAGTCCGTTAAATCTTATAGTAATTCTGTGCCATCATATACCAATTATATGGTTTGGTTTCAATGATTTGAAAGTGATGATCTTGATGTCAATGGCAAATAACAGACCAAAGGACCAAAAAAAAATCGAAGATAATGAATTTCCTGACTAATGATAAATATTTAGTGGATGAAAACCCAGCTTATACCATTAAACATTTTCTATATAGCCTAGCAGTTGATTAACCAACTATTTCCAGATATTTATATCGAACGGAAAAGTTCCGAAAAGAAGGGAAAATGACTATCACGCGAATTGACTGAAAGCACCACCTCAAACCGTTTGTATATTGGAGTTTCTTTGCTTGGCAGGCTAAAAAGTACCATGTTCCATGAAAACATATTGTCGAGTAATTATAGAAAATGGTCTTCTTTTCAGCACTTTAAGAGCGTTAGTTTGACATAAATAATGATAATAGTTGTTTTGGTTTTAGCTCATAAATATTATGATTTTGATATATTACTGAAAATATTGAAGTTATACCAAATATTATAGCACTATTTTATTAAGCAGCTAATTTTACATAAGTAGTGATGTTTTTATTAATATATTTTCATTTGAACTAGAGTTATAGCGAAGAGTCTGAAAATGCCAAAAATCGCAATTTTTCCTGAGTATATATATTGAAAAATCGTCAAAAAAATTTAAGTCACCAAATAGAATAAAACTTTCATATTTTATGAATATTCTTGTGGAAAAACCGAAAAATTGCTCATTTTTAATATAGAGTGAATATTTGTTGAGTTATAGGGAAAAAACTGAGTTATAATATTTTCCAATATTATTACAATAATTCCAATATTTTAGATAATTTAATTAAAACCTCAAAATGTTTAGAAAAAATACTAACACCATGTTATTGAGCATTCTATTTTACATAAATTGTCGTCAATATATCCCTATCAATGTACCTTCTTCTCAAAGGAGAACTGTGCTTAAAAACCTGAGAGAAAGGGATCAAAATTATTCTTAAATACCATCACATTTTTGCCATTCTTTCCAAAACATTCAAATATAAAACATATATTACTATATAGTCTTGTCATGCATATAATTCTACTTATATTTCGATATTCCAATCAGTCTGCATTGGTTTTATCTATCGTAGTTGCTAAATCAACATTCAGCAATGTTGGTTAATATAGAAATATTACTGATGAACTATTGTGAAAAGGTCAGCACAAGTAAGTAATAGGGCCGAAGTCATTATTTTAACTGAAAATGTTCGACTTAATTTGTTAAACCAGTGTCTAAAATACAATAGGTTAGTCCAGGCAATGTCTATATTGACACCGAAACGGAATATTCATGAATACAATATTTTGCTGTGTATATGATGAGAATACTGATCTTGTTGTTATGATTGTTACATGATCTATACTGATCTTGAGTGTTGTATATTACAAATTGCTAAAAGCGAATGAAAATATTACTGAAGATGTCTGCGTTAAATGGTCAAATTGAGGGACACACTTTTGCCAAAATAATTATCAGCGCCTTATGACTACCACATGTTGAGATCAATCAAATACGAAGAAGAAGAAGTGCGAATATGGATTGATGGGTACATTGCTGTCAAACCAATATCGTTCTTTCGATATAGTACTGCTATATAAAGTGAAAACTCGAGCAAACACATTAATATTTAAATATTTATTATTTATTCTTTATTATTAACTGAAATTCTGCTTTATGATGGTATAAAAATAATTGCGACAAGAATATATGTCGTAACAATAAAACAAATATAATTATGACTATTTGAACGGTTGAAAATACACGATAATAGTTGGATAAACTATCCTAAATAAATACAGCCGAAGGTAGACCGTAGAAGATATCCAGAGGATCAAAATATATTATCCCGAATGTGAACGAAGGACTGGGGGATAATCCGGCTTAAGAAACATCCAAATAGTTGTTTAAATGAAAACATTATATATAATATATGGAAGGAAAAATACTCTCTAGATATATGATTAATTTTGTTTCTAATAAGAGATGATTTATTTTTTTTATTAGTAGAAATATTTACATTTTAGCAAAACAATAAATCGATATCGATTATGTAGATGTTAACATCAAGTATAGCCGGCTTGGTGGAGCAGTCGTAAAGGCAAAAGGATGGTACTGTTGCGATAGTCGCGGGTTTGAGTCCTGCTGGGGCATGGTCGTAAAATGTATGTGTGTGACTGTTTAATATTTGTTTAATTAATAATTGTTCTAAGTAAGAGTGTAAAATTCGATGAGGAAAATGATCCCAGTCACGTCAGTAACCAGACTGGGTAAGACCGGATGTTTTCTGGGATGATTTTTGAGTTGGTCACTTGCCAGTTGGTAGGCTTAATCCCGAGGATTGTGGTTCGGAACCCACGTTCCGACAGTAGGTCCCTGTCCAGATAAATCCTCGTTGGTAAAGACTTTAAAATATATACAAAAAAACATCAGTATTTAAAATAATAAATGAATCTTGTTCGTACATTCAAAATTGGCGAAAAAATAGTTAGATTACATGGTCTGAAATTTTTTTGTTCTATAACTTCAAATAAATCAAATTGTAAAAAATTGTCAAATTGTAACTCTGTCATTACAAATTAGCAGTAATGTACTAACATTCAGCATTCCATCTTCCTTGATAATGCTCTGTTTATATATCCTGATGAAATCGTTCATCTTGTTCGTCACTCAACATTACGGTAAAAATTCGAAGCCGCTAACTATTTCGTGGTAATATTTCAATCGGATCATTGTTATTCATAAGTTTTCTTATGCGTAAGCCAACAAAAATACCTTCTTTTAATTTAGAGAAAACAGTTTTCAAATACAAAAATCCTTTACCATTTTTATCCACGGTCGTGACACATTTTTTTATTAAACCACGTTTTATATGTACGGGTGGAAGAATCATATTTTCTTGTGGAACAAGAAGTTCATATTTAACGTTAGATTTACCACAAACAAAATCAGTTCTTTTTGGCTAAATTTTGACTTCATAGTGGTTTTAGATGTCTCAACTGTCTCGCAAACAGATAAACCAACAACTACCAAATTTCGTGAATCCTCCTTGTATTCCAAACAATATAGCAACAACTTTTAGATCAGCAGAAACTTTCCAGTTGTATTCTTTGTATTTGATTAACGTTTTGATATGTTTCATGTTTTCATACGTTTGTTGTAGAGTAATTGAATAGGTAAAAGGTATGGAAGGATATCAAAAAAAAGGTAATATGTAAAAGGTATGGAAGGATATAAAGGAGTAACACAGGTTTTAATCGTAGATAGTATTCATATTATTACAAAGGAACGTGACGTATTAGATAACCATGTCAATAGGCAATGTTTTTAACAAAGGAATTAGGAATAAAAAA
Organism: Rhynchophorus ferrugineus; assembly: GCF_030347505.1. NCBI lineage: Eukaryota > Metazoa > Arthropoda > Insecta > Coleoptera > Curculionidae > Rhynchophorus > Rhynchophorus ferrugineus. Next base: position 2,575,402 of record NW_027472583.1, on the reverse strand, counting down.
CATGTAGTCTTATTTAAATTAGAAAAATTATATGACACAGGGTTATTATTGTAACTTGTTGGACTAATTTACTAAGAAACAACATTTACTAGAAATGAAATGTAAATGACCTATTCGCTAGATTTAGTGTCCTTTGATTACTGGATGTTCTTATAACTGCTAAAATGGGGTCTTCCAAATATCCACCTGTTCATTGTAAAAACTCTATTAAAGTTCCGGAACAACGTAAAATAACTTTTTAACATATTTGAACCACAAAATCATATTTTTATCGGACAACAAAACTTATTAACCTGCCTTGTATACATTTGGAGTGATATTACTATTTTCCTTGATCAGGTTTTTATCGATTACAATCCAGAGGTCTGACTGGATATAGCCAGTTATGGAGCAGCGTTTATACGCGGATCCAAATAGAGGATCTCACGTATGTTGCGGCCTTTCAAAGATAATTAACGAGCTCGTTTAACGAGAAGCAGTCAGAAAGAGCCTCACCCTATAACGACCAACTAATAACCTACATAGTGTTTCTAACCAACTAATTAACTGGCGCTTAATTAGAAGAAATTGTAAAAGGTCTGTTCGCGTAAGATGCATCATTTGTTTTATTGGGTGACGATAAACATCTAATTCCAGTAATTATTTTTTAGGTCATAGTTAGGTTTTATTTAATATTAATTTACATTAATTCTATTTATTTAGATTTGATTAGAGTCTGATTTTTTAATTACCTATAAAATAATATTGTTGCATATGTTATTGTAATCTTGTGTTCTAAGAAATCAAAGAAAGCTGCCAAATATAATTTTGATATAATTCTGAAACTTTTCAAATAACATCAAAATGTATGCAACTATGTTACTAAGTAGCTTATTTTACATAAGTAGTGCTATTTTTATCAATATATCTTGGTTTAAACCAGAGTTATAATGGAACGTTTGAAAACGGCAAAACAATCGCATTTTTTCCTGAGTATATATATGCAAATATCTTCAAAAATAAGATACCAATTGGACCAAAATTTTCATACTTTATGAATATCATAGTTTATGAATCGTGAGAAAAAAAATTGAGTTTCATTTTCAACCAAAGAATATATATTATCTTTTTTAAATATTTTGAAATATATATATATATATATATATATATATATATATATATATATATATATATATATATATATATATATGACTTATTTAAAACGTCAAAATGTTTAAAAAAGATAATACTACTATCTTATTGAGCATTTTATTTTACAATAGAAGTACGATCAAAAATCTAAAAGTTGGGGATCAAAATTATACTTAAATATCAGTATATTTTCGACATTCTTTGCAAGACTTTTAAATGTATAACAGAAATAATTATAACAGGCTTATCAGGCATGCAGTTTTACTCCCATGTTGATATATCCATCAATCTATATTGATTTTATTTATTATGTCTACTAATACCAACATTTAGCAACGTTAATATAACAACTCAATGATGAAATGTGATTAAACGTCAGCAGCAGGGAGTAAAAGAGTCGATATCACGCTCTTAACTGAAAATATTTGAAATCTGAAATAGGATAATGATTGTGGCGATGAAAAGTAGATCCATGGGTTACTATTTCCACTCATTTGTTTTATTTACTACTTTAGCAATGAATATCAGATTTAGAAAATTCATAAAAACTATTAATAATCATGTGTTAATACATTTTATGAAACTTCGAGTGTATATATATGTATTTCAGATATACATTCTGGGAAGTATTTCTGGAACGCTTATAAAGCATTCTTTCCAGGAAATAACAGAATATTTGGTTATTAAAAATATGTCTGCTCTCTGCAGATGGTATATATGACGAAGCTCTTTATTTCCTTTTATGACTTTAATTGAATGGTTTTTCTAGAAAAGTGATTACATAGTTATTACCCAATTTTTGTATTTTCGAGGAAATAAAATAAACTGTTATATTGCAGAGTACAGGCTTTTTTTTAAAATTAAATCATATATCAATGATATTACTAAAGATTGTATACCTTGAATAGCAACAAAAAATTCCCATTAAAATCTCTAGCACTATGCTTTTTCTGCTTTTTCTGTGTGTCTGTTTCTGACTGTTCCAATGGTCTCATGTGAGGTTACAAGTCTTTGCTCCTAATTCTGGGCAAGTTTTTTAATGCTGCCTATTTACAACGGATATCAATACTTTATTCTGAATCCGCTAAATTATCTTCAGATTGCTATTCTTGGCGCAACCCCACATGTTAATGCCATCTGTCCATATGAGCTTAATAATTTGTCTATATCGCTCAACTTTGTCGTGTGCTGACAAGGCATAATTTATTCCTATTAACTAAGAAAATGTTCTAAACTTAATATGCAGTTCTTAATTCTAGCTTAACGTTTGATGTCATTCTTATTTATTTCTCCAATATTTTAGCGTGTTAAGGTATGACACTTGGATATTACTTATTCTAACAGAGAGGTGTTAATTTATTTTTAGATTTGGCCTAATTCAACTTGATTTTCTACTTCAATAATAGAAAATTTTAACTTACATCAATAATTAGTCAGTAAAGATTATTTGTAAGATATATGATATAAAATTAAAATGATTACAAACCTCTGAGTAGGGTGATGATTATGATGTTTAAAATCATGGAAAAAGACGTACAATGTTTCAATTAAAATATATTGTACTAATTTGAATTTAAATTTAAATATTTAAAGTTACAAAATATATCTAACCTAGTATGTGCATTCAATCGTTGACAGAATCACAAAAATATACAAAATTTGCTAAAATGTTTAGCAGTTTAACATCTGATTTTGCAGCAATATGCTGTGCTTGGAACAAAACTGTATATAAAAAAATACCCTGTATATAAAATACCAAATATTTTGGTATTAGAACTTTTCCTTTTTATAAGTTTTCCGAAGACGAAAGGCACGAATCTGAAATAAAGAAGGAAAAAATACAAAGCGGGCGAATTTATTACTTGTGGAATATTTTACATTTGCAGTTTTCTTGCTGCAAACTTTCCTAAAGCTGAGACTCGAAGAAAAAAGGTCGCTACTCGAAACAAATATAAAACAACGAAAATCCTTTTGCGAAATGCTGAAATATATCGACCATCGACTGTTCTTTGTCGCGTCTTTTTTTCTTCTTTGTTTGTTTATTAAGAAATTTATGGGAAGGATTAGTAATTTGTAGACATTTAATATTATAAATTAAAAAAAAACTTCAAAAAACTAATGCATTTCATGAAATTATTAGAGTTCCTGATAATTTTATACATAGGTAGATGTCTGTTGATGAAAATTGAAAAATTTAAAGTATGAATGCAAAAATTAAATTCGACGACATTTTTTTATTTGTTATTATAGAGTTACTCAGACATTTTTAGAAAATTTAATTAATTTCAATGATTTAAAAGTACAAGTTAGTGCCCTAGGAGCAATATTGTATTTCCTCTATACTAATGATGTCCTTAAACGCGAACTTATTGAACTGTAAAAAGAGTACAATCAGCAGTTGCAAAAGAGCACCTGTCAGTTATAATTGGTTCTAAAATAATTCCGTATGCAAACACAGTTAAATACTTGGAATGTACTAGACGACCAGCTCAACTGGAAAGCACATGTTAAAAAGAAATGAGTGAAACTCAAATTAATAGAGCAAATCTTGCCCAAAGAAATACAATGCTGACACAACTTCTACTACATTAGAAATTACTATGAATTGCTACTTTACAACTGCTACAGATCTAACGACCGAACGACGGCTTGGTTGACGCAGTGCTAAAGGAGACAGGATGGTCCTCCTGCTGTTGTTATAGTTGCGGGTTCGAATCCTGCTGGGACATAGTCGTAAATGTATTTTTGTGAATATTTAATAATTGTGATTGTCATTAGCCACGCCAGTAACCAGGCTGGGTATGTTTCAACAAGATCGTATGTTTTCTGGAATGATTATCAAGTAGGTCATTCGTTACTCGGTAGGCTCAGTCCAGATAAACTCTCGTTGTTAAAAAGGAGACCCTAAAATATTTAAAAAATGAACTAAAGGTACCAATGGTTAAAAGTTTTGCGAAAAAGCACCAAGAAAGATTGCATGGTCATTAAAACGTCGAAGCACTAAAATTGTTCCACAATAGTGGACTTGGACCCGAAGATTCTTCATTGATTAAAGATACAAACATCCGTTCAAGTAATATATTTATTTTTCCATTTATCAAAAGTTAATTAAGTTTAGGTCTTAGAACTCTAAAAGCAATACGTAGGAAACATTACTAGATCGTTCTAGATAACAACTAGTTGTAATATGTATGCCATGTGCTTTGAATATAAAAAAAATGATTTGAAAGTTGCGATTTTGGTGCCAATGCCAACAAAGGATCTAGAGAATCAGAGGTTCGAAGAAAATTAATTTCCAGACTTATCGGACGAAAACCCAGCGTAAAATCTCAATCTTTAATTTGTAAAAACTAATTAGTTTCAAAACAAAATAGCTATTTTTAGTTTTCTCCGAAAAAATTGGGGACAATATATAAAGGATGGCAGAACAGAATCTATATTGTATTAGGTTAGTAAAAAATAATCATGGTTTTCGTACAATGTAATTTTGTTTGTAGTTGTTTGGTTGATGTCAATGTTCATAAAAAATATAAAACATACGTACTGAAAAGGGTATTGGTGAACACTTTGTTTTTTATTATAAAAGAAACTCTTTGATAGGTGTAGTACTTAATTATATAGATTTTTAATAGGCTGACTGACTATATTTTTAAGCACTTCTCCAAGTACATCATCATGACTCTATAGGGTATATATCCTAAGAGCTTCTGTAAGTTATCTGTGTGATTTTGACCTGCCAATGTTTTGTAAATTGTTTTTTGTGTCACTCTCTTCATGTCATGGGATTTTAATGTAAAACACTTTATTTTTGGATTTGGTAAGAAGGATTATCATTGAGGATGTCAATGACAGGACAAGCCGAATACGATGGTATTGGGGCTTATATCATGTAGGCTTCTCTTGGAGCTCTTTGTACATAAACTCGGCAGTTAGTAGGAATCAATGCATTCTATGATTCATCGAGCTATACCACATTGTTCTTATTATCAAGTGCCCTGGTTTTATGTTTAAAACTTTTTCATCGGTAGCAACCTCTTTTGGGCGTCCACTGTGTTCCCCGTCTTTGGTGCTCATTTCACCAGGTGTAAACTTAGCATACCAATGCTTAATGGTTGATTTTCCTGGAGCAGTGTCCGCTTTTTTTTGCTTCAACTGTATTTTTTCCTTTCAAAAAGTAATATTTTATCAATACGCTAAATTCCTTTTTATTCATTTTATTCACAATAACAAAACTTGCTTCACTCACAATGCTATAATTCACAAACTAATGGTCTGACAGCTGTTAAATTTATACACACATCATTTGAGGGCGAGGGCTAACTAAAAAATATATGGATTTAATTTTAGTAGCGCCATCTATGTGTCAGACAGGGGAGTTTTCAATTGACCTTATGTTATTTTCTAGAGATTTTTATCTCAAGAAATTAGTATAAAAATCGTGGTGCTAAAGCCAAACACCTAAATTCTTGAAAATATAAATAATAAAATAAATGATGTTGAGCCATCTATGTAATGTGTTAAATATCCTAAATGTATATTTTATTAAATGATATCCCTCAGAGATCGAAATTTAGAAGAGAAACAAGAGAAGGGACCGCTTTATAGGATATCAAACCAGAATAACTGTTCAATTCGGCGATAGTTACGAGAAGCAAAATGGCAATAAGCTAATAAAACGAAAAGGAAAAGCCTGTTGGAGGAGCGATACTTGTCGATGGGAAAAGCTGCCGTAGAACCGTTGCATTTCGACGAATTTTCTGATCTCTATCGGCCATCAGGCTAGCAATAATGCTGATACATAACTGTAACTTATAGACTGAGGCTGTCCCTGGGGAAATCTGTGTGGAACTTATCCAGAAAAAGGTGAAATTTTAATATTCCTGCCGCGTTGACTATTCATTGGCGATGAAAATTGACGGCTGTTTTGGAAATGGAAATATTAAAATTTCCCCGAAGGACCGTAGTGGATAAAATGACAAGATAAAAATACAAATTTGCAATATAGCAGCTTTTCGACTATGAAACCGTTTTGGAATTCCCAGTCTATTGGGTGGGTATATTTTTGTTTTTATTTTATATTTTTACTGAAATGTGTGTTTTTTTTAATTGGTTAAATAATGCTGGAAGCTTATACAAAATATTGTAAAACATACAAAAATTACTTCTTATCATATTATATGGTTTAATCAAATATATTTTGGACGATTTTCCTTAGATAATGCTTCAAAGTTTCAAAAATGATTTAAACTTTATACATAACACTCGTCCAATAAAACAGTCAATGCAGTTTGTAATTATATCTATAAAATCTATAAAATTTGATTTGTGTTGGTACTGGTTGACCCTGTTGCCAAATCTCTATAAAATTCTTCAAAACACTAATGACAACAATTAGACCTTACATATTAGACCACCAAACGTTGTACACTAAAATTCTAAGGTAAGGAATTTTGATGACGTGCATTGGTTGTTTTATTGAACGTGTTATACAACAAAATCGAAATTATACTACCAAGCTAATCTTGATATAAACTACCCTAGCATATGCAAAGGGTCTGACCATCACCAAATAATAGTAGCAATGTCTGGAGAATACTGAACGGTTAGAGTTAAAACGGGACTTGGCAAATGCCCTAAACTGTGTCTATTATTATTAACAAAATGGGATCAAGCCATATGTTAGTTTCTTTTTTGATTTTAATAATAGTGCGAGAACACTTATATGAACATAAATGCATTTAACAATCTAATTAGTAGGTAGCTTCTACGGGACATACGGTGATAGCTAGATTCGCTATTCCTTAATTGGTTGGTAGAAATCATCACCTCAGAAGACAGACAAATAATCAGAATCTTACATTTCATGCCTTAGAAGCAAACTAAATTAAAAATTGAAATCTTTAGGAAGATTTTATTTCAATTTAATATCTGTAGTACTAAACTGTAGCCAATCAGCAATAATAATTCTACACGACTTCTTTTTCTAATAGTGATGTATCATTTCGCCCATATAAATTGTCTGTCAATGGTTCTCCCCTTCCGTTAAGGTGACAGTATATTTATTTAAATTTAAATCATTGAAGTATTCTTAAAATGTATAAAAATGGTTAATTAATTAAGGTATCATGATTCAGGAAATATATTCTCCCTGCATTTGGTAGGGATCTTCATTCTCTATAGTTTTCAACTTCATGACACCACATTCTTTCTTCAAACTTATAATCATCGTCATTGAAAGATTGACAAATTTCTGCAGTGTTTTTATGATAAAGCATGTCCTCCAAGTCAAAATACTGTAAGTTATATTCTGCTGGAAGTCATAGATTAGACATCTGATCTAATTAAGTCTACTTTATAGGGCGATTAAATTTAATTTTATCAACTAATATGCACACATATAGCAACAAAGGAAACTAAGGAAAAATTTAGTGATACTGAAATGACTTGACAAGGACTTACTTGAATATATAATTGTTAGTTAGATTATATGTCAATAACTTGTCCATAACCTAAATGGGTAACATGCGACGTTTAACGTCATAGATTTACGTAATTTCAATGCAATTTTTGATAGACTATATTTTTAAGTCACTGTAAAGACAAATTATAAAATATATAACTTTCCCAACAGACACCCTGTACTAATTTCAAATCAACCATTCATAAGTTGGCCTGACATTCGTCGCGCTGGGTTTCTTTTCCATAATTTCTCCAAAGAATTATAAGTGTTCCTATTACTTAAGAATGTGTCGGAGCTGAAAGCAGGCGAACCAAAGCAAAACAAACTTTTAAAAGGTTCGGAAAGTTCTTTTTACTGGGCGTTTTATCTTCCGTGTCGCTTAGTATACACGAAAGAGGAGGGTAGACGGGTCTCCGCGCCTATGGGGACGAGAAAAAAGTAATTTTTCTCGAACGAGCGAACGCGCACCGTCTGATAATAAAAATATACCGCGAAGAACCGATCTAATCCCCAGAATTCAAATGGTGTGCATTCGTCGACAATACGAATAATAAATGGAGCTGCCACGGATGTTTCTTCGGAATAAATTCGCCTCCATCAATTCACACGCAACTCTCTACAAGACATTCGAACAGGATGTGTTTTATTTTTTCTTGACGAGAGTTGAACAGTGTTGTTTTATGCAACAATTACATCATTTATGTTGTTTATTAAAATTATATTTCGTAGTGTTTCTCAGGGGAACTATTTTTATCTTCTCTATTTATAAAAATGGTGTTTTTAACGGGTACGTAGATTAATAACAGGTCAATTGAAAAGACCCCGACCTGACACATAGATGGCGCTACTTGAATTAAATCCATATGTTTTTAGTTAGTACTAACCCTCAAAATATGCGTGTATAAATTTAACAGCTATCGGATCATCAAGCAATGACGAGTTTCCGGACACTGCCCCACGGAAATCAACCACCAAGGGTTGGTATGCTAAGTTTAGACGTGGTGAAAAAAAATTCACAAAATAATTTTGAATGACCGTAAATTGAAATTGAATGAAATAGCAGACACTCTAAAGATATCGACTGAACGTGTACATCATATCATTCAGGAATATTTGGGTATGATAAAGTTTTATGCAAAATGGGTGCTGCGCGAACTCACTTTTGATCAAAAACGACGAGTTGATGATTCAGAGCAGCGTTTGAAGAAGTTCAAGCGTAATAAAGCCGAGTTTTTGCGTCGATATGTGACAATAGATGAAACGTGGCTCCATCATTTCACTCCGAAGTCCAATCGACAGTCAATCGAGTTTACTGCACACGAAGAACCCGCTTGAAAGTGTGGGAAAACGAAACAGTGGGCTTGCAATGTTATGGCGCCTGTATTTTAGCTTGAATCCTACTTTGAAAAAGGAAGGACAATCAACAGCGACTATTACATAGCGTTATTGGACCGTTTGATGGGCGAAATCGCCGAAAAAACGGCCGTATTTGAAGAAAAAGAAAGTGCTGCTTCATCAAGACAATGTACCGTGTCACAAGTCAGTGAAAACGATGGAAAAAATCCTTGAATTGGGCTTCGAAATACTTCCTCATCCACCGTATTCTACAGATTTGGCCTCCAGCGACTATTTCCCGTTCTCAGATCTTCGAATGAAGTCGAATGAAGAAGCGATTGGCGAAACTGAGGCCTATTTTAAAGCAAAGGACAAATTGGACTACAAAAATGGTATCGCAAAGTTAGAGGGTCGTTATAGTTAGTGTATCACCCTTGAAAGGAATTATGTTGAATAAACAAAACTAATTTTCCCAAAAAAATGTGGTTTACTATGGTAGGCCGGGGACTTTTGAATTGACCTGTTAAAGATGGAAAAAAAAGGATTTATAATTGCTATTAAAATCTTATTTGATTAATTGGTACTTCCTGTTGATATATTCTTGTGTTAAACATTAAGGTCTTTATTCTGATCTCAAATCGATAAGGGCTGGACTGATCCAAGGAAGTCTGTTGGAGTCAGTGTTTCCTTTAGTCTCCTGTAAATTGATGAACAAGATTATTTTATATCAGCAGATACTGAGACCAACGTATGTCAGAGACCATGCAATGTCCAAGTAATTTAGAGGTTCTAAAATAAGGCGCTGAAACGTATTGCGATTGTTTGCGACTTTCATGGCGACCTAGAAATTGGTACGGTTACGGTCACTATCAGAAGATATGCTTATTCTCATCAAAGAAGACTCCAGAATCAAGTCAACACGGAAGCGTCTAGTCTTCTAATTGTGGTCTTGCAAATGTCAAACACTTAGTGATTCAGAGCAAAATGTGTTAGTTGTAGTTGTTTGTTACTAGGTTGAGTCAGATTAAAGTTGTATTACTAGTTGTCGTCACTACATAGTATAAACAAAGTCGCTTTTTCTGTCCCTATATCCCTATGTGCGCTTAAATCTTTAAAACTACGCAACGGATTTTGATGCGGTTTTTTTCAATAGATAGTGTGATTCAAGAGGAAGGTTTATATGTATAATACATGCATAATATACTAAGGTAACATTGCTAATTTTAGGGGTTTCTAACGTGATGTCGTAAATTAACCTATTTTTTAGGCTTATTTAGCAATTAGCAAAAACGCTGCCTAACCCTACGAGTTAGATCAAATTAATGTACTACAGTATTGTACGCCATAAAAAGGTCTACAAAAAAGTCCGCGATGGTATATGTTTATCTTTTAGGGATAACCCACATTAACCATTTTTATTGTTTACTTTTTACGTGAGAAAATGGCTTATTTACGAAGCTATTTTAAGCAATACGGCATTAATCCTTATCGAATTAAGTACCTTAAATACAGTGTGCAATTAATATAGATCAATATGGTTCCTTACAGCATGTAAATTAAACAAATATTTTCGGAGATATTACAAATTTAAAATTTGCGTTTAAAAATGTGTAATGTAATAAAAATTGTATGAATTTAGATATTCCAAAGATAGCAGGAAATCTTCATAGTAAGTATAGGGGAAGAGGAATTGTTTTACTTCAAATTTAATGCGTGCAGGCCAAGGGTAGTAATGAATGAACCAAAAATACTGGATCGATTTTAATCATGTTTTCATTGAGTGACATAGGCATTTGCGATTGAAACAAGGTATTGAAATTCATTAGCAGAGAAAATACATAAGAAATTATCAATATTATGATTATGAAGAGATGTTGAAATCCCTGCATAATATCAACCCTTAATAAATCCCCAACCCTCACAAGATACTCTGCATATTGGGTAATTCGCCACAAATTGGCAACGCTGCCCCTAACTGTTCTGAGGTTTTTCATTTTTACTCTTGTATCTTGATTTTATTTCTCCTTGACAATATCCAGGTCTTCCAACCGAATATTAGGGTTGGTGTAAATATTGTTTTGCACACTTCCATTTTCGTTTTACTTGATAACTTTTTTGTAAATAAATTTATTATTTATAGGGAACTACGAATTCATGACATTTCCAATTCTGGAACTAATTTTTTTGGCTTCTGCTGGCGTCCATTTTGTTCTATTTATATACTCAGATATTTAAGTGCCTTTATGTTTGTATCTCCAATTTGGATTCTTGTTTCCTCTATGGTCTGCTACCACCATTTCGTATTGTCTTAGTGTCCATTTCTGTCTGTCGGTTGTACTTGTGCATATTATCGATATTTCAATTTATTCCATATTTTTATACTCCATATGTAGTCCTGTATTTTCAATATGTCATTTTTAAAAATTATTTCATCAATTTATTTTATAAATGGAGTTGGGTTTAAACTTCTAAGTTGCCTTAGTGCAGCTTGAAGTTGTTTGAAAATATTGTCCATTATATTATATGATCTAAGACCAGTCACAAACAAAGAGTGTTGTATATAGAGAAAAATAGAGTGATAGAGAAAAATATAGAGGAGGACTGATGTTGAAAACTCGTAACTAAAACAAAAACGGTGGTACATTTTTTATCACAAACTTATTTTATAATATAATATCTGTAATTAATACAAGAATCAGTTATTTTGGTTTAGGTCTTGGTAAGAGCAGAAATTCATTACCATAAAATATATGTTGTTTGACGGGACTACCACAAATAGTTAATTTATGATCTTTGCCTTATTGTTGTGAAATACCGTTAAAAGTACACTATTAGCGAATTTAAATTTAACCAGTTTAGTAAGTGTGGGTTTTTGATATGGTACTATTCATACGGTACGTATAAGGTAAAGGAATGTATAAAAATGGGCTTGTTTCGTAACACAATAGAGAGGACAGTTAAATTATCTTTTTACAGTGATAATAAATGACCTGTGATCCGGTTAAAGGTATAAATATTGTTAGTTATATTTTAATAGTTACTTTTGGATATTTTTATTGTTTTTTATATATGATAAAAATTAATTATTGGTCTCTTTTGATATAATTGAAGAATTCTATATATATATATATATATATATATATATATATATATATATATACTCCTTTCAATACAGTAGCGACACGGGAGACCTGTTGAAACGTCGCAATGTTGCCGCAGCAACTCTGAGTTTTAGTAAATTTTGGCTCTGACATATAACTAAATTTTAATATAAATGAAATATTATCGAAGAATTTAAAACTACAATTAATTATACAACCACGATGATTTATAGGATAGAGTTGTTTTATTATATAGACATTGAACTTTTATCCACACTAGTATAGGTGACGTAATTCTAGGCGCGTTTTTTATCTAGTGGTATCCCCCGAAGACCTAATCCACCTAATTAACAATTGTATATCTGAGTAATGTATTTTACTTTCTTTAGAGAGCATATTGATGTTTTGCGGTTAGTTTTGTTTCTTTCGATGCAATGTATCCATATAAAGTTATTATGATATTACTATATTTCTCTTTAGTTTGTCCTGTTACTACCTATATACATCTTTCTTGATAAAACTACATTTAATCACTGCATTCCCCTTAGTGCATTTGACATATCTGCAACACAGTTGATATTATTTCTCCCCTCATACATGTTAACCAAATGTTCATGCATATTCTGCACAATAACACACATGTTCATAATGCTTTCACACTCTATAATACAATTTCCCACAATTAAAGTATATTAATTGTATTCTGACCTTTAGTTGTTTCCTGTTTTATCACACTGTCTTGGTAGTTGTCAGCATTGAATCATAAACCAACATTCATTAAGTTTTATTCAATTATTGTCACTTTCAGAAACACTAATCAATTTGATAATTAAGCTGTTTAATTCCAATTTATTAAAAACATGCTCAAGATTCTACCGTTTGTCAATTTCTTCTTCAATGTATCTAATTGAGCTCACACAAACCGAAGGTATTATTTTCGACAATGACTCTTTCCATAAATCCATTTTCCTTCTTGATCTGAATGTTTATTGTCATACCCCATATTAACTGAATTGGATTAAATATGCAGTGTTAGGGAGGAAGGTATAATACTCTGTGGCCATAACGTTCAGTAATCTGGTCTACTATGTATCTTTTCTCAGGCTTATTTCTAAAAAAGTACATTACGTAAAATGCAATTAAATATTTCATATATATTTGCCTAGTAACAATTTGAAATAGTTCAATCTTTAACATAATTTCCTCGACAATTATTTTATGTACTTTAAGCTATTCCTTAATTGCAGCCTTTGTTGATGCACTTGTTGGGATTTTCACCACCAGTGAACTATATATATGGTAGATATAGTGCATAACAATTACTGAGGGTTCCTCCATGTTCTTTAAAAGCTGATTTTCAAATCAATAATCGATTTCAGTGATTCAATAATTGTTGATCAAACTATTAATTATGACATGACTAGAAGAAACAGGTAGTCAATAATAATAACATATATGGTCGGAATAAAATCCAGCGTTTCCAGTATCGGGATAACTAAAATATAGATAGCATTTTATCAATATGATATGATAATAATTCCAAAGGTGCTTTCAAAGTAATAAAATGTTATTTTTAACTCTAAAGTAAGTTTTCATATCGATATGGACACCATACACTTTTAATTTAAATCCGTTTAAAATTTTAAGAAGTGATATTTCATATTTTCGGCAGAATTGAGCTAATAAAATGGTTATGATTTGGAACAATGCCTTGAATATGTCAGGAAGTAATAAAAAATAAATATTTTGCAACCAAATATTAGGCTATTAAATCATTTTTAAAATTTCAATTTTAGTATCTCCATTTATTTTAATATTCCATATTTATCTTACGCTGGTTACTATTTTTTATAATTACATCTGCAAGGTATTTAGTTAAGCTATTATTATAATTATAATTTGATACTAGAGCAGTGTGTGTTGAATATCAATATCAAGACCACAATCATAATAGAAATATATCTGCTTCACTGTCTTCACTACTGCTTATTCACACCATATGAATTAATATTAATATATCTGAAGAGATCTACTGTCGTTATCATAATCTCTGGACATGAAAACAAATTTTAAAAATGTTCATGTTTCACATGTTAATAAATCAAATTTCTTTAGATGATCTTTCGAAAATATTCTTCTATATATAACTACTATACATAAAACTAGCCTTAATGAAACCACTTCTAAAAGCTTTGCTTAAAGTTGGTAAATTTCCCAAGGATATTAATAAACTCATATTTGATCCCAAAGGAACAATGAGTACAATCGAAAATAAGGCATAAGGTATCACTTAAAGAAGTTATGCATATATGTCAGCCCGTAACTTCGAAGTTCAAGGCCAGAATTCTTGCTTAACTATTTTAATATTGTCTTGAATAGTGAGGTGGTGTGAGTGAAGGGAAACTGAAAGAAGTGATAGAGAAATGACGGAGGAAGGATGAAATATTAATATGATGATGATTAAGTTGTCTCTAATCCATTATCAATATTTTCTTCACATAAACTTAAACCTCAACAGATTTAGGTCTTTAGGTTATCTCTTTTCACACCACAAAAAATTGTCATGGAAAATAGTTTTCATCAAGAAACAAGAAGCAGTACCCAGTGAATAAAATCACTCTAGTGAGTTGAATAGACTACTTGAAGAGAGTGTGTTAGTCTAGAAATTAAAAAAAATTCTATGTAAGCCCGTCAATCATCCAGTATAGCACGTTCTTTCAATCAATACGATATTTCCTTAAGATGCTTCGATAACAACCATAAATAGATAGTGAAAATAGATAAATGCAAGAATGGAAATTGATATATACACAGTTAATATCACTACAATTAGAGTGTTCTTTGGGTACTCAATGATTTAATAGAGAGAAGAATATTACTGATAAATAAGATAATTCTTACAACTATATATCTGTTTTATTTTGAATTATCTTTTATGTACATTATTATAGAAACTGCTTTTTATACTTAATTGTTTTAAATTAGTAGTAACTGAATCATATCGGTTACTTTAATGTAAAAAAAATCTATGTAAGCCCGTCAATCATCCAGTATAGCACGTTCTTTCAATCAATACGATATTTCCTTAAGATGCTTCGATAACAACCATAAATAGATAGTGAAAATAGATAAATGCAAGAATTGAAATTGATATATACACAGTTAATATCACTACAATTAGAGTGTTCTTTGGGTACTCAATGATTTAATAGAGAGAAGAATATTACTGATATATAAGATAATTCTTACAACTATATATCTGTTTTATTTTGAATTATCTTTTATGTACATTATTATAGAAACTGCTTTTTATACTTAATTGTTTTAAATTAGTAGTAACTGAATCATATCGGTTACTTTAATGTAAAAAAAATCTATGTAAGCCCGTCAATCATCCAGTATAGCACGTTCTTTCAATCAATACGATATTTCCTTAAGATGCTTCGATAACAACCATAAATAGATAGTGAAAATAGATAAATGCAAGAATTGAAATTGATATATACACAGTTAATATCACTACAATTAGAGTGTTCTTTGGGTACTCAATGATTTAATAGAGAGAAGAATATTACTGATAAATAAGATAATTCTTACAACTATATATCTGTTTTATTTTGAATTATCTTTTATGTACATTATTATAGAAACTGCTTTTTATACTTAATTGTTTTAAATTAGTAGTAACTGAATCATATCGGTTACTTTAATGTAAAAAAAATCTATGTAAGCCCGTCAATCATCCAGTATAGCACGTTCTTTCAATCAATACGATATTTCCTTAAGATGCTTCGATAACAACCATAAATAGATAGTGAAAATAGATAAATGCAAGAATTGAAATTGATATATACACAGTTAATATCACTACAATTAGAGTGTTCTTTGGGTACTCAATGATTTAATAGAGAGAAGAATATTACTGATAAATAAGATAATTCCTACAACTATATATCTGTTTTATTTTGAATTATCTTTTATGTACATTATTATAGAAACTGCTTTTTATACTTAATTGTTTTAAATTAGTAGTAACTGAATCATATCGGTTACTTTAATGTAAAAAAAATCTATGTAAGCCCGTCAATCATCCAGTATAGCACGTTCTTTCAATCAATACGATATTTCCTTAAGATGCTTCGATAACAACCATAAATAGGTAGTGAAAATAGATAAATGCAAGAATTGAAATTGATATATACACAGTTAATATCACTACAATTAGAGTGTTCTTTGGGTACTCAATGATTTAATAGAGAGAAGAATATTACTGATAAATAAGATAATTCCTACAACTATATATCTGTTTTATTTTGAATTATCTTTTATGTACATTATTATAGAAACTGCTTTTTATACTTAATTGTTTTAAATTAGTAGTAACTGAATCATATCGGTTACTTTAATGTAAAAAAAATCTATGTAAGCCCGTCAATCATCCAGTATAGCACGTTCTTTCAATCAATACGATATTTCCTTAACATGCTTCGATAACAACCATAAATAGATAGTGAAAATAGATAAATGCAAGAATTGAAATTGATATATACACAGTTAATATCACTACAATTAGAGTGTTCTTTGGGTACTCAATGATTTAATAGAGAGAAGAATATTACTGATAAATAAGATAATTCTTACAACTATATATCTGTTTTATTTTGAATTATCTTTTATGTACATTATTATAGAAACTGCTTTTTACACTTAATTGTTTTAAATTAGTAGTAACTGAATCATATCGGTTACTTTAATGTAAAAAAAATCTATGTAAGCCCGTCAATCATCCAGTATAGCACGTTCTTTCAATCAATACGATATTTCCTTAAGATGCTTCGATAACAACCATAAATAGATAGTGAAAATAGATAAATGCAAGAATTGAAATTGATATATACACAGTTAATATCACTACAATTAGAGTGTTCTTTGGGTACTCAATGATTTAATAGAGAGAAGAATATTACTGATATATAAAATCATTCTTACAACTATATATCTGTTTTATTTTTAAATATCTTTTATGGACATTATTATAGAAACTGCTTTTTATACTTAATTGTTTTAAATTAGTAGTAACTGAATCATATCGGTTACTTTAATGTAAAAAAAATCTATGTAAGCCCGTCAATCATCCAGTATAGCACGTTCTTTCAATCAATACAATATTTCCTTAAGATGCTTCGATAACAACCATAAATAGATAGTGAAAATAGATAAATGCAAGAATTGAAATTGATATATACACAGTTAATATCACTACAATTAGAGTGTTCTTTGGGTACTCAATGATTTAATAGAGAGAAGAATATTACTGATATATAAAATCATTCTTACAACTATATATCTGTTTTATTTTTAAATATCTTTTATGGACATTATTATAGAAACTGCTTTTTTATACTTAATTGTTTTAAATTAGTAGTAACTGAATCATATCGGTTACTTTAATGTAAAAAAAGTCTATGTAAGCCCGTCAATCATCCAGTATAGCACGTTCTTTCAATCAATACAATATTTCCTTAAGATGCTTCGATAACAACCATAAATAGATAGTGAAAATAGATAAATGCAAGAATTGAAGTTGATATATACACAGTTAATATCACTACAATTAGAGTGTTCTTTGGGTACTCAATGATTTAATAGAGAGAAGAATATTACTGATATATAAAATCATTCTTACAACTATATATCTGTTTTATTTTTAAATATCTTTTATGGACATTATTATAGAAACTGCTTTTTTATACTTAATTGTTTTAAATTAGTAGTAACTGAATCATATCGGTTACTTTAATGTAAAAAAAGTCTATGTAAGCCCGTCAATCATCCAGTATAGCACGTTCTTTCAATCAATACAATATTTCCTTAAGATGCTTCGATAACAACCATAAATAGATAGTGAAAATAGATAAATGCAAGAATTGAAGTTGATATATACACAGTTAATATCACTACAATTAGAGTGTTCTTTGGGTACTCAATGATTTAATAGAGAGAAGAATATTACTGATATATAAAATCATTCTTACAACTATATATCTGTTTTATTTTTAAATATCTTTTATGGACATTATTATAGAAACTGCTTTTTTATACTTAATTGTTTTAAATTAGTAGTAACTGAATCATATCGGTTACTTTAATGTAAAAAAAGTCTATGTAAGCCCGTCAATCATCCAGTATAGCACGTTCTTTCAATCAATACAATATTTCCTTAAGATGCTTCGATAACAACCATAAATAGATAGTGAAAATAGATAAATGCAAGAATTGAAGTTGATATATACACAGTTAATATCACTACAATTAGAGTGTTCTTTGGGTACTCAATGATTTAATAGAGAGAAGAATATTACTGATATATAAAATCATTCTTACAACTATATATCTGTTTTATTTTTAAATATCTTTTATGGACATTATTATAGAAACTGCTTTTTTATACTTAATTGTTTTAAATTAGTAGTAACTGAATCATATCGGTTACTTTAATGTAAAAAAAGTCTATGTAAGCCCGTCAATCATCCAGTAGAGCACGTTCTTTCAATGAATACCTTAAGATGCTTCGATAACAACCATAAATAGATAGTGAAAATAGATAAATGCAAGAATTGAAGTTGATATATACACAGTTAATATCACTACAATTAGAGTGTTCTTTGGGTACTCAATGATTTAATAGAGAGAAGAATATTACTGATATATAAAATCATTCTTACAACTATATATCTGTTTTATTTTTAAATATCTTTTATGGACATTATTATAGAAACTGCTTTTTTATACTTAATTGTTTTAAATTAGTAGTAACTGAATCATATCGGTTACTTTAATGTAAAAAAAATCTATGTAAGCCCGTCAATCATCCAGTAGAGCACGTTCTTTCAATGAATACAATATTTCCTTAAGATGCTTCGATAACAACCATAAATAGGTAGTGAAAATAGATAAATGCAAGAATTGAAATTGATATATACACAGTTAATATCACTACAATTAGAGTGTTCTTTGGGTACTCAATGATTTAATAGAGAGAAGAATATTACTGATATATAAGATCATTCTTACAACTATATATCTGTTTTATTTTGAATTATCTTTTATGGACATTATTATAGAAACTGCTTTTTATACTTAATTGTTTTAAATTAGTAGTAACTGAATCATATCGGTTACTTTAATGTAAAAAAAATCTATGTAAGCCCGTCAATCATCCAGTATAGCACGTTCTTTCAATCAATACAATATTTCCTTAAGATGCTTCGATAACAACCATAAATAGATAGTGAAAATAGATAAATGCAAGAATTGAAGTTGATATATACACAGTTAATATCACTACAATTAGAGTGTTCTTTGGGTACTCAATGATTTAATAGAGAGAAGAATATTACTGATAAATAAGATAATTCTTACAACTATATATCTGTTTTATTTTGAATTATCTTTTATGGACATTATTATAGAAACTGCTTTTTATACTTAATTGTTTTAAATTAGTAGTAACTGAATCATATCGGTCACTTTAATGTAAAAAAAATCTATGTAAGCCCGTCAATCATCCAGTATAGCACGTTCTTTCAATCAATACAATATTTCCTTAAGATGCTTCGATAACAACCATAAATAGATAGTGAAAATAGATAAATGCAAGAATTGAAGTTGATATATACACAGTTAATATCACTACAATTAGAGTGTTCTTTGGGTACTCAATGATTTAATAGAGAGAAGAATATTACTGATAAATAAGATAATTCTTACAACTATATATCTGTTTTATTTTGAATTATCTTTTATGGACATTATTATAGAAACTGCTTTTTATACTTAATTGTTTTAAATTAGTAGTAACTGAATCATATCGGTTACTTTAATGTAAAAAAAATCTATGTAAGCCCGTCAATCATCCAGTATAGCACGTTCTTTCAATCAATACAATATTTCCTTAAGATGCTTCGATAACAACCATAAATAGATAGTGAAAATAGATAAATGCAAGAATTGAAGTTGATATATACACAGTTAATATCACTACAATTAGAGTGTTCTTTGGGTACTCAATGATTTAATAGAGAGAAGAATATTACTGATAAATAAGATAATTCCTACAACTATATATCTGTTTTATTTTGAATTATCTTTTATGTACATTATTATAGAAACTGCTTTTTATACTTAATTGTTTTAAATTAGTAGTAACTGAATCATATCGGTTACTTTAATGTAAAAAAAATCTATGTAAGCCCGTCAATCATCCAGTATAGCACGTTCTTTCAATCAACACAATATTTCCTTAAGATGCTTCGATAACAACCATAAATAGATGGTGAAAATCGATAAAGACACCAACTGGGCTTATTCAATTTTAAACAAAATCGGGGAGAAGTCTATATATACACAGTCAATATCATAACAATCAGAATGGTCTCTGGATAGTCGATGATTTTATAGCTGGCAGATTTCCGAGGGCAAACAGGATGCGAAAAAAAAACCGTTGTTTATTTAGGCTACTTCCTTGGCGTTTCCCGAAAAGTGAAAACGGTCGATGCCGTGCAAAACGTCGGACCCAACAGTGACTGACCTATTTGGCTAGGAACGAACAGTCCGAATTGTAAGCTGAATAAATTGTGTCGCATCGCCACGGTGCCTATAAATATTATTGTGCACATAAAACGGAGAGCCGATTTTATTTTTGAATATCCTACACTGACCGACTAAGAAATTTCGTAACTGCTCTCGGTCGAGTCACTCCGTGAACAGATAAGTTGATTTCATTCATTCAGATAATGTTATGATCAACTGCTCTTAATACAACAGTTATATTCATATAACATATACATTGCTTCGCGTTAGAACTTTAGCACACTACACATTTTCCATTACAACTATTAATCACAATACATTTGTAGCTTAGATTTCAGATAGTTTCATTTCAAATTCAGTATTATTACTGACTATGAGTTTTTATTTGGACACAAATTTAGTAATTGTTTGTGTGTTTTTTGTTATAATATTGTTATGTGTATAATATGTTTTAATTATAACCTGTATGATAAAATGAAAGATAAACGTTAAACAATTATTATACACATTTAATTTTTTATAATAGGAAAATTCTTGGTATCCTTGAAGATAAGATGGTTATATAATATTCGATATTTTCAGACGTACTTTTATGGGTATAACATTACCAATAAATTCGCATTAATTTCAACGTATAGCTGTAACCTACATTTCAAGAAATAAATCACGTAGCAATAAAAATTAATTTAAAATTACTACATGTCTAGTATTTAAATATATTGGTATAGACGTCATAAAGGACGTACACATTAATGTTTTCTGTAAGACATGTAAAATATTAAGCCTGTGAAACCATATGGCGATCGGTTCTAATTTTATGATGAATATTATTGAATGTCTCTATTTCAATACTTGACAATTGGTTTATTGCATTGCATTTTATTTATTACGTAATTCAACTGCGAAATCATCTCTTGTATTAGATATGGTTAGTATAATTTGATTTAAAATATACAAGACGAGTGGGATATAAGTACATCAATATTTATTTTCTTTTTTTTGGTTCTGACCTAAAACCAAGCGGTGGAATGCATGAGGCATACCTGGTCGCGGAGACTTGCCCTGGAGTGACAAGTTGGCTGCATTAATCGGCCAGTTATTTTTGGGCACGAGGATCCGGCCAAAAAAAACTAACTATTGATTCGTGAACTTGAGTTAACACACTGTCGTATAGGGGCAAAATTTATGACTGCAGCGATGGATGAGGTCGTTTCAGTCTGTTATAGGAGGAGGTTAGTGGAGACGCGGTGCTAAGCTCCCAGCATGTCGACCAGCTCGAGGAGTTTATTTTGGAAAACTTGAAGCCTTTCACCTATTAGGGTGTAACAAACTTAAATAGACATTAGATCCGCAGAGGAGTACGGATCAAATTAACATTGTAAAATAGGCTTTTAAGGCGAAATTTTGGATAATTTCGTAAATCCATTTACGAACGATTAATACACATAGAATGATATATAATAATCTCTAGAATAACTTAGAATGACACTTAACATAAGTTAGGATAAACTTTGGAATAAGTTAGAATTGTCTCTAGAATAAGATTTAGATTATAATTTTGTACAACAGATCACTTACTGAAGCGATCTTCTTAAAAATACTTATTGCCCACGGGTAGATTGTTGAAGTTCTAAGAGATTAATAAAAAATAAGATAGGTGTCGAGGTATTTCGCAGATTATACTTGAGGAATAGAGCATCCCTCAAATGATGATACTGGGAAATTATGAAAGCTTCTTCAGGATCCAAATACAACATTCCGAGTCTAGTATATTACTGACATATGTATGCAAATATACACCATTAACATACTATTATTGATTAAATAAAAAAGCTATAGAAATTAAAGAAAATATATAAATCATTGGATACCAAATCACCACTGTGGTCGTAAATTAAGAAATATTGATAAAATAAATCTAGCCATATTAAAAAAGAAATTGAATACTAAATGAATAAATCGGGACAATATAACGGAAAAAATCGAGATAATCGAAATTATCTTCAAATAAAGCTGAATATTCGATGGAATTATCTATAATGACCCCATCAAAGAGAAGTTACACATCCAATTTCATTCATACAATTCACTTATTTCTATAATTAATATAATTGAACCAGGAAATCGAAAATAAATCAACTAGAATCGATTAGACTAGCCGGATAATAACAATTCATTCCAATATTTATCGTTCAGCCATAAAATTAATATATTTTTTCTTTTTTTTTGCTTGATACATATATGCAGAAAATGTGTAAATCTTACATGGAGGAAATATGGACACTACACCTTAAAAAATATAAATATATAATTAGAAATTAGAATCAAAAGACTTGAGTGGGTTTAACGGGTATATTAAAACAGTTCATTAAATAATTACGACAAAGCAAATGTGAACAATAAGCGTGATAAAATAAACACGATCTATATTTTGGGAATTGGCAACATTATTGACATTGGAGTCCATGAGATGGTACCATCGTAAAGTTTGACATTTTTGACGATATACGTACTCAAAACATTTTGTCACACGGACGCTGTTTATGTATTTCATATTTAGTTGAAAGTTTCGTGAAAATTTTCGTGCGATGATTTTTTACGATTTTCGACGTGGATTATCACAACAAGAGTGGAGTATGGCCTCTTGCTTCGAGAAAATTGATTATATGCAACAGTGCCTCTGGAGAATCGTAGAATAGTAAATCCTGATTGGTACACAGCTATTTGCTTCAAGTCTTCGGTGAAATGAGGAAAACAAACAAGAGACGCCGGATTGTTCTTCATCATGACAATGCGAGCTCTCACACATCGGTCAAACAAGAGACTATTTGAGCACACAAAACATCGAATTGATAGGTCATCCATTAGCTCTGATTTGGCACCCAATGACTTCTTTTTGTTGAATAAACCTTTTGAAGAATAAACTGCGTGGCCAACGATTTTCATCGACCGCTATTTTGAAATATGGTTTAATCGTATGCAAAAGTTTAAAAAGTGAAAAAACAATATATATATATATATATATATATAAATATATATATATATGTATATATATATATATACATATATATATATATATATATATTTATATATATATATATATATATATATATATAAATATATATATATATATGTATATATATATATATATATATATATATATATATATATATACATATATATATATATATATATATATATTTATATATATATGTATATATATTTATATATATATATATATATATATATATATATATATATATACATATATATATATATATATATATATATATTTATATATATATGTATATATATATATATATATATATATATATATATATATATATATATATATATATATATATATATATTGTTTTTCCACTTTTTACACTTTTGCATACGCTTGAACCATATTTTAAAATAGCTTCTTCGGGCGATGAAAATCGTTATATTTATATATATATATATATATATATATATATATATATATATATATATATATATATATATATACTTAATATGCCAATAAAAAAAATATGTTGAAAATCAAAGCAGTTATGTTTTGAATTCTTAAACAATTATTTGAGCCAATTTAACTGAGCATGTATTGTCGTGATTGTAATAATCCATATTTGATACCCAAATTTGCGCAATATTGAACATATGCTAATACCCAACATTTAATTTATATTTTATTTATTTTTCGTAGCCAAATATCGAGGTTCATCAAAATACTGTTAATCCACATCGAAAGTTAATAGCCTAATAGTTATAAGCCTAAAACGACTGGTTGAAAAAGTATTGAGTTTTGAAAAGTTTTGAGGAACACACACAAGATTCTAAAACGTCATTGATATTAAATTGGAATCACTATTACAATATCTTCTATGTAAAAATGACCGGTAACTTGATAACCCTAAAACTCTTAAAATGTTGCATTCTCCTTAACACATCGAAATGAGCGGTACATATAAACACTTTTATATTAAAATTCTAAAATATGTAAATCTTTTAAATTAAGCTACTAACTAACAACTTTAAAAAAATTCATTAACAAAAATTGCTTTAACTCTAAATATTCTGTGTTATGAAAAATACACTGTTGTCAATATACTGAACCAATATTGGTAACACTTTTTTCACCACGATTTAATATGATTATTGCCAAATTATATTAGATCAAACGCAAACAAATCCTTTTCATAGCTAAATGTTCATACAATATCTTATTGCTTGTTTAAAGTTATGAAAGAAAATTATAGTTGAATAGGCCTAATTAGGAATGTCAGATAGGGTCTAGTAACACCTGAGTATTGCTAAGACTCAAAAACTAAACAGGAACGCTCGTATTACATAAATATTGATGAAGGTTAAATGTTAAAAATCCGTTTTTGATAACATTTTCTCAAAATCTGTCCTCAGTGGGTGTCAACTATGAAACTAATGATGTAGCGCTACTACTCTTATAAAAAAATAGACAACATGAAAGTGTTTACACACTATACCTTTGATATTATTTTCAGAGCACTTGGCAATTATATAAATTTAAACATATTTTTCATTTGTAACAGTACCCTACTCGGTAGTTCTTTTCACATATTTCACTTTCTGAAATTAAGTCATTACGTCAGTGTTTTTATATTACATAAATAAAGCTTTGTTCCTTAATATTCTATAAAATTTTTGTTATTAAATTATAACATTTTACTTATTGATACTTTACATGCATATTGTCTGCCGTTAATTTTCTCTGTTAAGTAATAAATAATTATATCGACTAATTCAGAAATAATATTAACATACATTTCACAAAGAAATACCACCTAATCACTACTCTCATAGACAACTATGTCCGGGTATCAGGCATTAAAATGATAGGCAGGAAATTTGAACATATATGAGAGTATGGTATCGGCGAAGATTACTGTATGCTCGCTTCCCGTTTCCAGCGTTAGCAGCAGCTTACCATCTTAACCATAAATATCACAAAACCTTGCGGCGAATACAATTTAATTTATTTAATGTAAACAAACACATATCGGAAACAATAAAACGCAATTATCCGATATTAGCAACTAAATGTTGCTTAATAACTTGGAAGGTTGATTTATAGACGCCATATATCGTTAACAGAAGTCACATCATGACCGGATTGCATTATTATTAACGGCCAGTATGAGTAGCAATGGGTAATATTAAACGCTTGTCTGTCGGCGCACCCGCTTCACCAAATACCTATGATTAAACACTTAAAACTGTAGTAATTTTGCTCGAGAGCCTGGCAATAGATGAACATAATAGCTCAAACTGCCTCAAGTCATATTGGTCGTTTATTTCGTGATTAATCGGTACGTTTACTATCGAGGTCGCTTTTTAAATATGGCCTGAACCGTTTAATGTCATCGTTTATGAAAGGGTGTGTGAATATATTAGCATCATTTGTTTCATAGGGTATGCGAACAGATTTTGAGTTTTTTTCTGTAAATTTATAGTTTAATTCGGGGAAATCGGTACAATATACATTAGTCAAAATATTATTTCCATCAGTTCCTACAACTTTTTCGTACTTTTCTGGTTATTAGTTTAGCAGCGATCCAATCATTGATTCATTTTCACAATTCCTAAGCATTTTGAGACAATGTGCCAATGAATAATTATTATTATGAATAAGTAATAAACAGAGGTGCTATGTCTTCCGCATATGCTGGGTTCATACGATAATTCTCACTGACAATTTTATAATAATATAGTATTTAGGTTAAAAGTTATGGTATTTTTAACAATTTTTGTTATTTGCAATACAATGGATAAGAAAATAAAAACTGAATTCACTTCAAAAAACTTTGTCATATATAGTACAAGTCTTCGATAAGGTTTGGCATGAAGGCCTTGTCCATAAACTACAGAATATGTTACGGAAACAACAGACCAAACTACTAAAATCGTACATTACAGCCAGAAAGTCTAGAGTAAAACAAGAAGCTTACTCTACAATAAAAGAAGTTAAAGCAGGTCTACCACAAGGAAATGTACAGGGGCTAATGCATTATCTACCATTCACTTGTGATATATCATAAATGGAGAATATTACGATGGCTACATTTGCTGATGATATTGCGATTATAGTTGTCGGAGACAATGGTGAAGAAGCCGCAGAAAAATTACAACAGGCAAGTGACAATATTAATAATTGGACATAAGCTTGGAAAATAAAAATTAGTCGAAAGTAAATCTGTGCAGGTGCAGTTCACCTACAATCAGACCGTACAAGCACCTATAACACTAAATAATACTATCATTCCATATGGCAACAAGGTTAAATATTTCGGAACGAATCTTGATGCAAAACTTCGCTGGAAGGAACATATATAAAGAAGAAAATAAAAGAACTGGAATTGAGATATAGGAAAATATATTGGTCAATTCAATTGGTCAATAAATTGCTATTATATAAATAAATATTGAAACCTATATGGACATACGGAGTTCAATTATGGGGATATTCAGCAAAAAAGAACGTAACAACAAAATACAAATTTTTCAAAACAAAATCATGAGAAGTATTGTGGGCACACCCAAATACTACAGGACTGACTACCTACATCGAGACCTTCAGATCCAACAGTCAGTCAAGAAATCAAGGGAATTATCATGAGAATATTGAAGTATTGCAACTTTTGGATACCAGCAGTGTAGGACACAGACTCAAAAGAATTAAACCATCTGATAGTGTAGTGTTGTGTAGTGAGGTGCATTTAATAAAAAATACAGCAGTGACATGTATAAACATTATTTCACCTGAGATAGGGCTGGTGAGTCCTCCTAGTTATATACTTAGAATTAAGTTATCTTAAAGACAAATTGTACATTGATTGACAAATTGACAAATTACAGGAGCTCTGAACTGAATGTATGGATATAGCTTTTGAAGGATAGTATTTTATGGTAGATTAATAAAAACAGCAGTTTCTAAGTAGATATATTAGAACAAATTTCAGTTTTCAGGGAGAGCAGTAACGGACAAACGAATTGAACTAGAAAATATCCAAATTTCGTTAACTTTTTAAACATCCCTAAGAGAGTTCTTATATGTCAGCCAAAAAATAATAAATAATAATATAAATAGAACATGTCACATTTAATGAATACTTCGACGAAAAAAATACGCGGGTGCTTTGGCAGTTTTTGTATAAGGCGCATAGTTTTTGAGATATGAGCAATAATGAAGCTTAAAAATAATTTTAATATAATTCTGAAATTTCTAAAGTTACATCAAAAATTATTGTTCTATCTTATTAAGCAGTCAATTTTACATAAGTACTATGAGTTTCATTGATATATCTTGGTACAAACTAGAGTTATAATGAAATACCTCAAAAGGGCTAAAATTGCATTTCTTCTATAAAAAAAATTAGTCACCAAATGGATAGCAAACTTCATAATATATGAAAAATGCGAGGAAAAAGACGTCGTTTTTTGTATAAAGTGCATGATTTTTGAGATACGAATAATAATGAATTTTAAATTACTTTTTACAAAAATCATAATTTTAATATAAATCTGAAAGTTTTAAATGTATGCCAAAAATTATACTACTACCTTGTTAAGCATCTAGTTTTACATAAGCAGTTATGTTTTCATCAATATACCTTGCTTCGAATTGGAGTTATAAGGAAAAGCCTGAAAATGGCAAAATATCGTAATTTTCCTGAGTATATATATGGAAAAATCATCAAAAAAATATAGGTCATGAAATGGACTAAAACTTTCATATTATATGAATACTGTGTTGGTACAATCGAAAAAATGGTTAATTTTTATATAGAGTGAATAATTTTTGAGTTACAAGGAAAAGTTGAGTTTTAACATTTTGAAAGAAAAAATATATTTTAGTTAATTTCCCTAAATGTAAAAATTTTCAGAAAAAGTAATATTAGTATCTTGTCAAGCATTCAGTTTTACATAAATGTTAGTAATTTTATCAATGTATCCTGGCTGCAAATAGTATTGCAACAAAAAATCTTAAAGAAACTAATCAAAATAATTTTTAAATAATATGACATTTTCACCATTCTTTTCACAACATTTAGCTATATAACAGACATGATTTCACAATATTATCAGTCATATAATTCTACTCCTATAATGATATTTTCAACAATCTATATTGCTTTTTTATGGTAGATACTAGCACCAACGATGGACTTATTGCGAAAAATGCTAGAAACAGCGAGAAATTAAACCAAATTTTGCACGTACTTACCAGATTAGGTACCTTCATGTTATCGCTTCTTTATTTAATATATGTGTTTCTGAATTTTTGGGAATGTTTGAATTATTTAAAGACCCAAGTTATCACTGTTTTTAAGTTTGAAGCTAATCGAAGACCGTTTGGGGATAATGTTTTTATGCCACTTAAACATACAATAAGACTAAAATGTTATAGAATATAGCTGCATTCACAGCACTTCAAGAGCCTTTAGAGCATCGAGTTTGTCGTGGTGTTAAGCGTATATAAATTTAACAATTAATCCAAATCTTATTCGGCCTTCACTAAAGAATTCATCATCATTGAATACCATACAACTTTTAATGTGATATATTTTGTTATTTTCTGGAGAAAAATTAAAAAGATAATTTAAAGTCATCTATTAGGAACTAGCGAATTTTTTTTCCTCAACCCATCATACAAATCATTTATATTAACAAATACATTGAAATAACAAATATTAACTGACAGCATAGAATACAGGAAGTCAAATTCGCATCATTATTTTTTATGTGCAACAGTATATTTAGAGAACCACTCTAATAAATCTTCTTAATGCACATATTACAAATCCTTAGTCATTGATGATAGCTTTATTAAATAAATATCGGATTATTCACACATATTTTACGCTTACAACATTGTGCCAACATTATTTTAGTTTCCTCGGTATGAGAATGTGCGACACGCAAATTTATTGCTTTTAAATCCCGCCGGTTATTAATCTTACCAAATAGTTTTTGTTGATAAAATACAAACAAACCTGTCTAACTTTATTTTGCAATTAGTTTTTACGAAATTAAAAGCTTTGATCTATTTATTATACTTTAATGATAAACTGTTGGTATCTGTAGATCTTGGTGTAAGAAATCATTCGTAAAGTATTTGAGTACCTTTCTAAACTTTGTTCTGAAAGATTTATCTTATTTGTGGTATCAGAATAGTGGAATCAGAATTTGTATGTACAAGAGCAACTTATTAAGGACGGTTAATTGAGATTTTCCCCCTATTAACTAATATATTCTTTTATATTCCACATCCAGTTCTTTTAGTTTCAATTTAATGTGCCTCAACAAAGTTTTTCATCGAGATCCATCCCAAGATGCTTAGAATTGTTGTTTTATGGGATTGTGTTATTTATATTATTCATTGTAATGGTTGTGTGTGCAGTTTGGATATATGAAAAATCGACATGCAGTGATTTGATTTTGTTAAATTTTATTCTATAAGTTTGGGTTCAATTATAAAACCTAGAGCTTTATAAAGAGTAGCCTCACAGGGAAATAGAATGGGTTTTAGCGTTTGTTAATTAACGTATGTTACATAAAAATATTATTGTTAATGGTATGTATATACTTTTAATACTCTTTTTGGTAGAATACCTTCTTTAACTGCATTTATTGTAAAATTGTAAAATACAGTACTAAAACTGTCTTGTTTGGTAACGTTTTCTGAAGTTTGACTAGGCATTTCAATTACGTAGTTGTGCTGTTAAATCATATTTGGTGTTTTTTCTGATTAGACATTATATCTAATATGCTACAAACTTCTTGATCGATCTGATATTCAGTGATGGTGGTGCTGTATTCGCTGATACAGATGAGTAGCTCACGATAGAGTTTGCATTGCGGAGACAGGGAGCTATACCAGATGTACCGGAAAGTTATTAATAGTTTTTTCGGAAAAAATATAATTTTCAAGATAGTAGTAAAAATTATTTATTTAAAGCATTGGCAATTTGATTCTATTCATCTTGTCCATCTCTAAGGCAATTTGTGGATGCCCTCCAAAAAAACTGTTTTGAGCAAAACAATGCATCGAGTCACTCTCTAACTTCTTCGAAATTGCTGCTCTGTAAGCGCGGGTCCCATTGATGCGAATTGTTGATAGTCAGACGTGGAAAGGTTTGGCCAGTACAGCGGGTGTGATAATATGTCCCATCCAAGTACTTTCAATGCTTCCTTGACCGGTTTTGCTTTATGAGACGACGCGATGTCGTGCTCTAAATACACTTTACCGTGTGTTCGAGCCCATTCTATACGTTTGTTGATAAAGTTGATTCAAATTGATCATTTGTTGTTGGTAGCGATCATTATTAACTATTTCACTAGGTTTCAACAGTTCATAATACACCATGTCTCTCTGGTTTCTGTCTTGCGACAGAAACGATTTGGCATTTGAGTTGATTGGCCAGTTTCGCCAGTTGGTAATCATAATTTTTTGATTTTAAGGTTTTCAAATATAACCTCTTTTCTTCACCCGTCACTATTCGATGGAGAATTGATGTACGAACATTCCTTCGAAGCAACAATTTACAGGCGATTTCTCGATTTCACATTTGCCTGTCTTATAATTGATGTGGCACCCATTTTCCGGTCGCTAATCATTTCTTGGGACACATTTAATGCTTCTGCTAAATGTTTATGAGTTTCAGTTGGTTCTTCATCGAATAGCTCTGGCAGTTTCGCATCTTTATTGCAGACTTTCGGATTACCAGAACTTTCTTTGTCTTGCTCATCGAAATCGCCACTTTTGAATTTTCGAAATCACGTTTTTAAGGTTAGAGCTCATTGTAATTTTCTACCAGCAAACAATGACTTTCATAGGCTTTTTTCTTCCGATTAAATAACAAAAGTAATGCTTGCAAATGCATGTTTTCAGAGACGAAACTTGACATCTTCATTCATATAAATCTATGACGATGTTATTTTAGCAACAGTACTACACCTAGTATATATTGAGACGAGATATATTGAGACTGAAACGTCAAAACGGTAGCGAACGACAAACAACAGTGGTGAGATTTGCAGCGACTAATTCCTGCGATTCAACAGCAGTGTATTGGTTGAGAAGTAGACACTCTCCTTAAGCGCCTGCTAACGATTGATGATGATGTAACAAATAACATTATTTCAGTGTTGTGTTTCTTTAAAAACTTGAGGCTTAATCTATGACAATTTGTCATTGTGTATCAGCTGTTCGATGGCAGTTGACCATATTAATATTCTTTTGGTCTTAAATCAATGATATTGTGATAAGTCCATGCAATTTTGATCATAAATTGTTCAAGAATCTTATACCTTTTCGTTATTACAATACAAAATCCATATAAATCACCTTATTATGAATAATGAAATTTTCTTAAGTTAGTCGTTCGGACTCTCCGCGTTATATTTATAAGATAGGTGTATCCTATCGGTATTTATAGTTTTCGACGGCTAGCGGCGGTGACTTCTTCCCGTGAACGCCACTAATATATACACAATCCCGATTCACGTATTGTCGGTTCGAACTTTTTCTCTCTCGAGCAAAGGTTTTCGGCGCATTTTAAATGGGAAATACGCTATTTTCGGAATCAGTCGTGTTTTTTTTTCTTGATGATCGTGGCGATTCGGGATGAGTCAGGATCGTGCTCTGTTGAGTTGCATGTGGTCTTTTCAGGTCGACAAATTGACCAACGATAACATTACTACAAGCGATGCAGTTAATTACTGTATTAGTTTTCTTTTTCGAAAATCTTTTTCTTTATTGAATCAGTTTTTTATATGTAAGGTAACGGCTGGAAGTTTTCGGTCTAAATTTTAAAAAATAATGCTTCACATGATGCACAAACATTTATTATTAGAAACTTGAAAATATTCTGATAATTTTTTCACAGTAAAAAGGTTTTTATCAACACGAGTTGGTTCAAAATATATTATTAGACCTGTAAATTAATTCTAAACGATTTATAGCAGATGGCGTTACTGTGTATTAAATCTCATTGTTTACACTTGTTGCACCAACTTTATGTTAAAGCCTCACTGACTTGACAGCCTTCATTCTTCAGCATGTGTCAATTGTTCGAAGAGTGAACATCAAATTTTTTTAGTGCGGTGAACATGTTTGAATTTATAACGACTAAATTGCCTTTGTGGGATGTTTGCCTTTTTTACTTCAATTTGGAGAATAATGCGGCTGAAGACCATAGAATCTGTATGAAGCTTATGGCAACCATTCTTCATTGATTTCAATATTTTAATACAAGTTTTGACGCTTTAAAAGTGGTGATTTTGACTCTGAAGGCGAAGAGGGTTCTGGAGAGTCAAACAAATTCAAGACGAGGATTTGAAGGTATTGCTGAATGAAATCATCAATGGTCAATTGCTATCAACCATAGTTGATATGTTTGAGCCGAGCTCAATAACAATGTCATTCCTCAGCATGACAGCGCTCGACCAGGAAAATGGACAAAAAAATTGTTGCCCTACCTCCCGTATGCTCCATACCTTGCTCATTTTAATTTCCACTTGTTTCGAAATATAACAGGTCAATTGAAAAGTCTGCGGTCTACCATATTAAAACACATTTTTATGGCAAAATTATTTTTTTATTCAACATAATTCCGTTTAAGGGTGATACACTGATTATAGCAACCCTGCAACTTTTCGATACCATTTTTGTAGTACGATTTGTCCTTTGCTTCAAAATAGACCTCTCTTTCGGCGATCACCTCTTCATTCGACGAACATTTTTTCCCAGTGAGCATTCTTTTGAAATCCGAGAACAGAAAATAGTCACTGGCGGCCAGATCTGGAGAATACTGTGGATGAGGAAGCAATTAGAAGCCCAATTCATGGATTTTTGACACGGTGCATTCTTGGTGAAGCAACACTTTCTTTTTCTTCAAATACGGTCGTTTTTCGGCGATTTCGTCTTTCAAATGTACCTATAACGTTATATAATAGTCGCTGTTGATGGTCCTTCCTTTTTCAATCCTCCTCCGAATCATCAACTCGTTGTTTTTGGTGAAAAGTGAGCTAGCGCGGCAGCTACTTTGCACAGAGCTTTCTCATACCCTAATATTCGTGAATGATATGAAGTACATTTTCAGTTGATAACTTTAGAATGTCTACTACTTCATTCAGTTTCAATTTACGGTCATTCAAAAGAATTTTGTAGATTTTTTAAATGTTTTGTTCGGTAACAAACTTTTTTGGGCGCCCACTGGTTCACTGTCTTCGGCGCTAATTACACCACATCTAAACTTAGCATACCAATTCTTGATAGTTGTTTATCAAGCCAAGTTTTTGGTTCAACTGTATTTTTTTCATTCAAAAAGCAATATTTTATCAACACGCGAAATTCTTTTTTATCAATTTTTTTCACAATAACAAAAGTTGCTCCACTCAAAATGCTATAATTCACAATTAAATGATCCGACAGCTGTCAAATTATACACGTATCTTTTGGGGGTTAGGTGTAACTAAAAGACATATGGATTCAATTCTAGTAGAGCCATCTATGTGGCAGGCCGGGGACTTTTTAATTGACCTGTTAAGTCGTGACTTCTTTGAGCAGCGCTTTACTTGTTATGAAGATATTGGAAAAATAGGATGATTCGTGGATAACCTCAAAAGATACATCGTTTGTTCGAGATGCAAATCCCTAACTTACGAGAAAGACGGCAAATATTAGCGGTTATCAATACACAATATTTTGAATAAATTATATTCTACCGATTTTTAAGAAACTGTGAAAGATAATTTATAGGTCAATAAAATTAAAGCTTCTTGTACTTTAAAACTTTCACATTCATAACTTACATTCACCTTACATTAGGATGAGATTGAGAACGATAGCGAATGAAAATTACGTCGAAGCTATTTAAAAAAAATTAATTACCGAACCTATAACATTACGAAGCAAAAAAAATAAAACGGAAACAAAAAGTTACCAGAAAAAAAGTCCCATGCTTAATTCATTAACAGCTTCTGACAAACGACCCGAAAAAACCTCAGAAATTAGTTGGCGAGCTTCTTCATCAAAGCCGAAAGTTGTCGGCATTTCCTTAATCAAAAAAATTGCGAAACGAGCAAGTAACCGCCTTTCCCCACCTCCGGCACCCCCAGCCGCCCCCCAGAGACCCGAAATTGAAAATTGCCAAAGTCATGCGGGCCCATCGATTTCGAATTATATCGGAAATTCATCGAGAACCGCTTCTCCCTTTCATTCTCCCTCCTTTTCCGTCCCGTACGAGACGGTTCAAGTGGCGCGGAATAAATTAAAAACAAAACCCTCAAGCATCTGTATCTTTTGCGAGGAGGGAGACTTCGACCGAGAAGCCATCAGGGTCCGATAACGGCATACGCCTAATTAGAAGAGCAATTTTATCGAAGATATAATGAGGAAAAGATAAGATGGTAGTTGGGGTAATTTTTTCGGGGGAGGAGAGGGAGAACTTATAATGGAGAAAAATTTATATTCATCATTTGGTTTGATCAAGCTAAATACCAATTTTTATATAGGATATAACATAGTAAATGATATCTTATTTAATATCTTGAAACTGAAACAGACATCTTCAATCATCCATTGGCTGTAAAAGAGTACGAAATTATTTATACAAACTTTTTACCATCTTTCACGATGTGTGTGCAATGGAATGCACTTGAGGTGGTCCCATTGGAACCAAAATCAAGATATGTTGGAGGAAGGGGGGAAATCGAGGGAAACGTTCAAATTTCAAAGGCATGTACAAAGTTTTCACATATGTTTGATCTAAAATAATCAGATATTTCCGCATAATGTTGTTGCTGGCCTGACGTGGTGAAAAATGGAAGTCGTTCAGTGCAAAAGACATTCAGTTTACTTTTAAAGCACTATCTATAGCATATAAAATCCATAGAAACAGGCGTTGTTGACAGACCTTCATGACCTTCAAATCGTTTTATTAAGTTTTTGTTTGGCTGTCCGTATCGCTCTTTGTCTTCGATGACAAAATCATCACTTTTAAAACATCAAAACCAGTATTCACATGTTGAAATCCACGGAGATTGGTTGGCATAAGCCTTACTCAGCATTCGATGACCTTTAGTCGCTTTTTTCTTCAAACTAAGGTAAAAAGTAACATTTTCTACAAATGCTGTTCACTCAATACAAAATTAGATATTTTCAACACAGTGGAAAACATTTTTGCCGACAATTCCACGGAAAAACACAGACTGTAAATTGAAGCCTGTTAATGAATCTTGAGTATGAAGTTAGTTGCAAATGTACCCGATACGATATATATTACAGTAGCACCATCTGTCGTAAATATTTTAAAATTAATTTATAGGCCCATACTTTAAAACTATATCATTTTATAGAACTAAATTTCTAGAAAAACTGAATAATTTCAGTCAGTCTTTGGTGGCCGTACACCCTGAGCTGCAAGCTTCTGTCCGAATTCTAGCAGACCATGTTAGTTCAGAATTTCAGTCCGCCTTTTGTGGTACCACACCCTGAACTGAGATAGTTCTGCCTTAAATCCACGGGCTAATGCTGTTTTCCAAAATTGTATGAGCAGTCTAAATTCGCCTTTTGTGACCTTACAGCTTCACCTGCGATACTTTTATCCGAACTTTACCTAACTTCATCCAGAATAACTGCGGAACAATTGCCAATCTAACGTTAACTTGTCTCATTTTCTCGATAATAAACTTGATTTCGGTTAATTGAATTAATTCGAAAAATAACAGCCAAATGAACTCCTCGGAATCTTAGCGAATGATAATAGATATTGTGAAAAATTATAATGCTGATAATGCTAGGAGTTGCAAAAAATTGCAAAACAATTTCTAAATTTATTGGCTTAAAAATTCGTTATATTTGTCAAAGTTTATCTGTTTTTGCAAGCAGATACCATTAGAAAGCGGCATTCTGTTGTTCTAATAACCTATCCTCTATACCTATTGTTAAGGATAATCTATTGTTAGCAACATTTTTGTAGAATCTGTTCGATTTTTGTATTAAATTAAGGCAGGATGATTGATTCTGATGCAGGATACGTCTCTCGATTTAAATATTGGAAAACTTCTAGCTGTCATTTTTAGTAATATTTTTCTGAGTATCTTTTTACATATATATTTTTACTGAAAAAAAAAATAATTGCAATATTTATAAGATTGCTAACACTCTGGACTGTTATTATTTCTAATTTTATAGGCTGAAAGGTACTAATACAATCTAATTAGTAATAAAATATATACATAAAATATTATATATATATATATATATATATATATATATATATATATATATAAAAGCAGATATGGTAGATAGATATATGGGAAGAATTTAAAAATAGTACGTCTATAAAAGTTACCACCCACTAATATCTATTTTCACGCCGTTATAATCACTACATAGTATAAAACAAAGTCGCCTTTTCTGTCCCTATATCCCTATGTGCGCTTAAATCTTTAAAACTACGCAACGGATTTTGATGCGGTTTTTTTCAATAGATAGAGTGATTCAAGAGGAAGGTTTATATGTATAATACATGCATAATATACTAAGGCAACATTGCTAATTTTAGAGGTTTCTAACGTGATGTCGTAAATTAACCTATTTTTTTAGGCTTATTTAGCAATTAGCAAAAACGCTGCCTAACCCTACGAGTTAGATCAAATTAATGTACTACAGTATTGTACACCATAAAAAGGTCTACAAAAAAGTCCGCGATGGTATATGTTTATCTTTTAGGGATAACCCACATTAACCATTTTTATTGTTTACTTTTTACGTGAGAAAATGGCTTATTTACGAAGCTATTTTAAGCAATACGGCATTAATCCTTATCGAATTAAGTACCTTAAATACAGTGTGCAATTAATATAGATCAATATTGTTCCTTACAGTATGTAAATTAAACAAATATTTTCGGAGATATTACAAATTTAAAATTTGCGTTTAAAAATGTGTAATGTAATAAAAATTGTATGAATTTAGATATTCTAAAGATAGCAGGAAATCTTCATAGTAAGTATAGGGGAAGAGGAATTGTTTTACTCCAAATTTAATGTGTGCAGACCAAGGGCAGTAATGAATGAACCAAAAATACTGGATCGATTTTAATCATGTTTTCATTGAGTGACATAGGCATATATATTTTATGCCCGTGCAAAGTCGGAGCGGGCTGCTATGTTTTTATATACAACGTTCCTATTTTTTCTGTAGTGTATTTAATTTAGTATCAGCATTGCAACCGTGCGAAGCCAGGGCGGGTCGCTAGTTCCTTATATAATATGACGTGATTATGTAGAATGATTAATATTATATTGAGATCTAAAATTAATTGTCGTGGTCATTTTTCATCACTTGCTTCATGTGAGTTGGTAATTTATTATTTATTATTTCCCCAAATTTCCTTTGATAACTTGTAGAAATACTTATATACTTATTAAAAAAATATTCAAAAAAGATTTGAAGTTCAAATATGTCAAAATTACTATAGAACTTCCAAACACAATAATTTAATGGATGAAGACTGACCAAGAAATACCCTTATTTAATGGTGTAACAATGATTGTTGTTGTTATTTTTTGAGTTTCTCAAATTGAAGGAAAGCAAACTTTGAAAAATGAAGACGAGTTGATGAGTGAGCGCTTTTATTGTAAAACTTTTGAAATTCAACCACTGTTTTTAGTTCTCGTGCAAATTCCTTCCAAAATAGTAGTGAGTATTCGAACAAATAATCGCATCGACAGCCACACATTTCGACTGAGCGACCGACCTTACGAACATTCCTACAACACATCAGCATTAAACACTAGTATATCATGTTTTCTTTTGCCAACTTAGTAGCTGTTGTGGTTTAGAAAAAAAAATAGGTTATGGTAATTGCACGTAACCATTAAACCACTCAAACCAACAATCAACATTTTATTTTATCAGCATTAATAAGTTTAGAATATAAAGAAAAGCCACCAGAAAGGTGTATGTAATGAGTTTTAAAGATATTCTGCATTATATTCATTGTCACTTGATTGTTCTCAACTACCAGGTCGTTATTCCGTAAATAGTGCACCTCTCATTTTGCATTTACGAACTTTTAACGTTTATATTCGTAATTGCGAACGATGGTGTTGCTCTGTCGGAATGATCAACGGCCCCCCCGAGATACGGCTGCGGTCTAGACGAGTCAGATTTATGACAGTTTGTTGCGCGTTAGAGAAAGAGTCGGGCGAGATGCACGGGGTCTCGCTAAACCCTTGCCGGGGGCCTAAATCTTGCTACGCTGATAAAAACATCCTCGGTAAGGTCGACAGCACTAATATTATAAATCAGGATTCCTTCCCGCTACCCTTCGAACGATTTTTTCTTCGTACCTTCGAAAACTCATAACTTATATTCGTGATGATCTAAAATAACGAACACGCTTTCTACATAAAAATATATAAATTGTTACCGCATTCTTAAAATTATATAAAATTGTTAGTACCGACAAGTACTAATTAGTTTAGAATATTTGTATTAATTGCTCAACAAAATCGAGAGCTTTTAATTGTATAATTTTTATTATATTATAAAATACTAACAGGTCAATTTAAAAGTCCCCGGTCTGACTCGCACAAATAGTTGCGGGTTCGAATCTTGCTGGGGCATGGCCGTAAATTTATGTTTGTGATTGTTTAACATTTGTAATTGTCCCTAGGCAAGTGTGCAAAATCGGACAAGGGAAATGATCCTAGTAACGCCAGTAACCAGGCTGAGCAAGATTTGGGTGTCTTCTGGGATGGTTTCTAAGTTGAACTCTCGCCAATCGGTAGGTTTAATGCCGATAACTGTAGTTCGGAGCCGTCATTGGTAAAAAAGATACTATATATATATATATATATATATATATATATATATATATATATATATATATTTATTATCACAAAGTAATATAGAGTATATTAATATATGGCTAGAGAACAGTTTAAAATCATGTCACGCATAGAAATTGGACTTTCTTCTAGAACTTTTGTTCTGAAAATAATCCATATCCGAGTAAACATAATTGTTCTTTATATATGTATTATTCTCGCCAACAATCGCACATAAATATCCGTGAAAACATTGAAAACGGTGTACTCGATAATTCTTTTCATCGCCATTGTCATAACGCGGCTTATTTATATTATTTTTTTAAAAATATGTTTGTGACTAAGACATTTTAAAATACGGCACGTTCGACCTAGTAACAGCATCAGATGACAAATCATAGCTAGGTATTTTCATTTTATTTATAGACCAAGTAATTTAACATATTTTTTTAAGCTACCTTCAAAGCGTTTGTTGTCAGAACAGCAGCTATTAAGTTGACATGCTTTACTGTTAGACTTTTATATCTATTTTACGCTGAGATAAAATAATATGTTTTGCTAGTGTGACGGCTATGCTTCCCATCAAAAAGTTGTTATCCTAATAATAAAGTAACATCTACGGGCCTATAAGTTAATTTTAAAGGATTTGCGGTAGGTGGTGACAGTTTGTAATAAATCTCATTGGGTACATTAAATATCGTTTTAACCAAATTCATCTTAGGGCTTCACTGATAGGCTTCACATCTCGGTATGTATCATTTCGTCAAAATGTGAAAAAAATCATTGTGTTAAAAATGTCTTAACTTGTACTAAGCTCCATCTATTTCAATATGTGAATACTAGTTTCAAAGTTTTAAAAGTCGTTATTTAGTCTGGACGGCCAAAAAAGACGATGATTTGAAAGCATTATTCAATGATGATTCATGTGAAATGTGAAAAGATGCAAAAATTATTGGGAGTGACATAAGAAATCATTTCAAATCGCTTGCATAATCCAAAGCTTGAATAGTTTTTTTGCTATATGAGTTGAAGCCAACAGACATTGAAAATCGTGCTGTTTCTTCACCGTTAAAATCGGAAAGGTTTTTGGCATTGTATTATTACTGATAATAATATGTCCATTACGATAATTCAAAGGAAAAATAATCATTGGGACAACCTGGTCATGCATCAATATGAAACGGAAAGCTGAATATCCGCGGTTCCAAGCTAATCATCTGTATTTGGTGCGATCCGCTTGGTGTGGTATAACAGCTCAATTGAAAAGTCCCCGGCCTGATATATAGATGATGTTACTGAAATTAAATCCGTATGTTTTATAGTTAGCCCTAACGTTCAAAAGATGCGTGTATAGCATTTTGAGTGAAGCAACTTTTATTATTGTGAAAAAGTGAATAACGAAGGATTTCGCAGGTTGATGAAATATTGCTTTTTGAAGGGAAAAAATACAGTTGAAGCAAAAACGTGGCTTGATGCCGAGTTTCCGGACACTGCTCCAGGAAAATCAACCATCAAGGATTGGTATGCTAAGTTTAGATGTAGTGAAATGAGCACCGAATACGGTGAACGCAGTAGACGCCCAAAAGAGGTTGTTACTGACGAAAACATTAATAAAATGCGCAAAATGATTTTGAATGACCATAAATTGAAATTGAATGAAATAACAGACACTCTAAAGATATCAACTGAACGTGTATATCATACTATTCACGAATATTTGGGTATGAGAAAGCTCTGTGTAAAGTGGGCTGTGACGCGCGAGCTCACTTTTGACCAAAAACAGCGACGAGTTGATGATTCGGAGCAGTGTTTGAAGATGATCAAGCGTAATAAACACGAGTTTTTGCGTCGATATGTGACAATGGATGAAACATGGCTCACTCATTTCACTTCGAAGTCCAATCGACAGTTATCCAAAGCGTGGAAAAACGCAACAGTCGACTGGCAAGGTTATGGCGTCAGTATTTTGAAACCAAACTACTACCTTGAAATAGAAAGAGCCATCAACAGCGACTATTATATAGCGTTATTGGACCGTTTCAAAAACGAAATCGCCGAAAAATGACCGCATTTGAAGAAAAAGAAAGTTCTGCTTAACCAAGACAATGTACCGTGTTAAAAGTCAGTGGAACGATGGCAAAAATCCATGAATTGGGCTTCGAGTTGCTTCCTCATCCACCGTGTTCTCCAGATCTGGTCCCCAGCGACTATTTCCTGTTCTCAAATCTCAAAAGAATGCTCGCTGGGAAGAAATTTTTGTCGAATGATGAGGTGATCCCTCAAACTGAGGCCTATTTTGAAGCAAAGGACAAATCGTACTACAAAAATGGTATCGAAAAGTTGGAGGGTCGCTATAATCAGTGTATCACCCTTGAAGGGAATTATGTTTAATAAAAAAATTAATTTTGGCAAAAAAATGTTTTATTAGGGTAGGCCGGGGACTTTTCAATTGATCTGTTAACTAATACCATTTTTGTTTCACAATAACACATTGATTGAGAATTTTAATTTTGGAAATACATACTGATACATTTATTCTTCATTAGCCTTGCTTGTATGTTGATTTAAGTACAACACAACAATCAAAATAGTTGTACTAAGTATATCTAATGTAAGATTATTAATAAAATTTGTAGTAAAAGTTACACTATTGTGTTTTCTCAGAGAACGTCAACGATATGTAATTTTGGAAACATTTTTATTCTGTTTTTCATTTTACTTTTAGAACACTAAATCACTAAAGTAAAATCGGTTTTTAAGTAAGCGTACGAAACAACGCAAGAAAATAAAAACAAACGAGCCTGTCGGAAATCGGATTTCACTAGGACCGCGTAAAAAACTACGAGAAAGAAATCCAAGACAAACACACAGAAATAGTTCTTATTGAGGTTAGGCAAGAATCACAACCATCTGTGTGTCGTCGGTTAATTTTAGAGCTTTCCAAGTTTAAACGGACACGGAAAGTAATCGAAAGTAGTTTTGGTGGAGACGGCGATGTGCGCCGAGCGCTAATTAACAACGGCCGAGCAGAAATCAAAGGGAGTCTCGGATCTATTTCGGTTTCGAACTTTGGGAGTTTGCTCGTCGGACATCGGGTAATTTGTTGTCGCGGATTTATGTTCGGTCAATTTTGGTGTTTGTCTGAAATTGTTCAATAATATATAAACAA
Source organism: Rhynchophorus ferrugineus (assembly GCF_030347505.1). Taxonomy (NCBI): domain Eukaryota; kingdom Metazoa; phylum Arthropoda; class Insecta; order Coleoptera; family Curculionidae; genus Rhynchophorus; species Rhynchophorus ferrugineus. The sequence continues at coordinate 2,532,732 of NW_027472583.1, read as the reverse complement.
TTAAAATATAAGTCATAAAATATGAACGGGTGGAAATAAGAAAAGTTTAATTTGCTTTAAATTAATATTTTATTTAGGAAAAGAAGAGACAACTAATTGAACGAACATAAATAGAGACACTGAGGGTTTTTATCTATTGACACATTTAAAATATATATATATATATATATATATATATATATATATATATATATATATATATATAGATATATATATATATATATATATATATTTATATATATATATATATATATATATATATATATATATATATTGTTGAAAATGCTAATCGTCAATGTGGACAACTGTTGAATATGATCATAGTATAGTAGATATAATATTATTTCTCAAGTTGTACCCAAAATTTCACTTTCACATTTATAACTTTTATAGTTTCATCAAATACTTTTAGAAAATGAACACAAACTCAGAGTTGATTCGGCAAAGTTGCGACGTTATGACGTGATCAATTCAGATGACGTGACTTCATTGTTTTATTAGACGGACTATATGTTTTAAATTCTAAATATGGCCATGTCACAATTTAGGTGAAACGTAGTTTGGAGTATTTTAATTTGGATTAGTAATGCCATATTTAGCCGTGTAATATTTCAAATTATTTTGCTTTTATGATTTTGGTATTAATTCTAATTTGTATTGTCGTTTGATCAAATTTCAAAGGACATACTATTAAAAAAAACCAAAGGGAACATGTTTTGCCGCTAATAACGTCATTATTTACACGTGGAAAATAGACGCGCAATTTTTCCAGGATATATTTTCTCGAAAATTACTATTGACTTTTCGCGAGATGACATGGGCAAAGGGCGCGAACTGTATAAACATTTATAGTTTGCAAATTCCGAATCCATTCAATTCGGTCGGTTCCGTACCTGACGTTTTTCTATTTTCGCGTTTCCTGCGAACCGATTTGGTTTAGATTTCGTAAAATTGATGTTTGGCTTGGTATGGGTTTGATATTACTTATAGGCACGTAGCTATTATATAGAGAAAACGGCATAATAATGAGAAAGAAAATAATATATAAATGTTACTTGAAGCAGATGGTAGGAATTGGTATGAAAATTAGTATTTTATATTATTTCAAAATTGAAGTTGAGAAACTTTTAATTGTTGTAATATATATATAAAGCAGATCAATTGAAAAGTGCTCGCCGTGACACATAGATTGCCCTAATAGAATTAAATCCATATGTTTTTTAGTTAGTCCTAATCCTCAAAAGAAATTTGACAGCTGTCGGATCATTAGTTTATGAATTATAGCATTTTGAGTGAAGCAACTTTTGTTATTGTGAAAAAAATGGATAAATAGAACAAAATATAGTTGAAGAAAAAATTGGGCGTGATGCCGAGATTCCCGACACTGCCCCAGGAATATCAACCATCAATGATTGGTATGCACGTTTCTTCTTGGATCAATATTTGCAGCTCCAATAAAATAATAGCTCCTATATGCAAATCTAATAGAAGAGGATTAACCGATACGAGTATTCAATACACGAGGAATGTTGTTGTAAAATGTTTTGCCCAAATAAGAACAAATTTCTTAAAGTGTCATCTATTTAATAACTACCTTGAGGGATTCTTTTCATTAAAAAAAAAGTCTAACTATCCATATAAATATATTGGTTTAAGGATACTTAATAAAAATAGTTTTTTTTGGTTCCAGTTCATGAATTCAGGAATAAACATCCTCGGCTAGTATGTTTAGAAATCATTTGAAGTGCTTCACATAAGTTAATATTATTCATCTCATTGGACTTTAGCAAATTAGGAAGAGGATGAACATCAGGGGGCTTTAAATAATTTACATTCTATACTAATGGGGGATGACTCTTAATGCAATATTTTATGCCCCAGAAAATTGTTTTGTTATACTGTCAGTAGGTCTCTTTTAACCTCTTTTTTTAATTTTAAACTTTTTTATTTTATCGCGCGATATTTGCACTTCGATAATATAACATATTTTTGTCAAATATCTTTTAAAAATGTAAATTCAAAACCTTTGGATTGTACACTACATAATGATTTTTCAGAGGGACAATAAATTCCAGACAGAGGATAGATAGCTCATGGATTAAATTGATAGCACTTGATTGAAGACAGAAGGGATAATTTTGATTTGCAATTCACCAAAATTTGTTGCTTATGGTTATATATATATATATATATATATATTATATTATATTTTATAGATGAATGTACATTATATATTTGTTATCGATTATATTTATATTTATTTATTTTTACATATTATATTTATATTTAATTAAATAAACAATTTAATACATTTATTTCAGGAAAAAATTGTTTTTTGTTTAAATTTAATTGGTCAATGAAACATGTCGTCAAAGCTGTCACGTGCCAAGCATTACTAATGAGTCAATCATATGTCTTCACAGTAAAATCTTTTTCTTACAGTTGCCTATAATGGAGATTTAAAGTGCGCAATCAAATTAGTTGAGTAGCCAATTATGCGCCCTCTGGATGTTGGTCAAAGCAATACTTTGCGCCAGAGTTCCCTATTGTGTTGCATATCTATTACTCTATGCCTACAATTTGACTTTACAATTACTTAAATCTAGGTATATATCTAGGAGGACTCATCGGCTTTATCTTCGTTTCTAGTATATTAATATCTATACATTAACGCTGCAGTTTTTCTATGAAATGCCTCACTACTCTACACTACAAAAGATTAAATAGTTTGACTCCTTTGAGTTTGTGTCCCGTTGGTATCTAAGAATTTGATACTGACATGGGAATGTAGTTTGTTCTCATGTGTCCATGCAATTATTTTGCTTTCCTGAGTGACAGTCGGCATATGAATGTCTTGTTGTAAGTGTTCAGTCCTGTACTATCTAGATGTAGCTATAATACTTCTCAAGACTTTTTTTGGAAAATATCGGGATTTTATTCTGTATTTATATTACTTTTTGCGAAACATCCCCTTAATAACAATTCGGTATGTCCATATAGGTTTCAGTATTTGCTTATATGATAGAAATTTGTTGATAATTGTGATTTTCTTCCACTTAACCAATACGTTTTCCTATATTTTAACTGTAGCTCTTTCCTATCCTTTTACACATGTTCAGCCAGCGATGTTTTGCATCAATATTCACGCTGAGATACTTAGCGTTATTGCTCTATGGATTGATAGTATTATTAAATGTTATTGGTGCTTCTGCGGTCTGATTATACGTGAACTGCACATGCACAGATTTACTTTAGTTAATTTTTATTTTCCAAGTTTGGATTCAATTATTCATATTATCACTTTCGCTGTAGTTTTCATATGGATTTTTCGCTATAGTCTCCGAGAGCAAGAATAACAATGTTATCAATCATAAATATCTAGTTGCATTTAAACCAAACTGGGTATGTCTAGATGCCTCTCGACTAACCACGACCATTAGCACCCCGCCTCGTCAACGAATTCACAGTTTTGGTGGTCAGGTCTGTTAATTGTCGCGTGTTATAATATATATATATAGCAGAGCAGTTCGCAAAGTCAGTGATTTTTTGAGTTTGTTCCACATTTTAATTCCGTTCAAAGAATAGGTTGTGTTAAAATAGGCGTTTGTTTCGGTAATGTCCTCTTCACTCGACTGAACTCTCTTTCCACCCGACCATTTTTTCACGATTGGGAAAAGAAATTAGTCACTGAGGGCTAAATCTGGAAAATATATTTAATATGGAAGAAGTTTATAGTCCAGTTTATGCATTTTTTGATGGTCAAAAATACAGCTGAAGTAAAAACGTGGCTTGATGCCGAGTTTCCGGACACTGCTCCAGGAAAATCAACAATCAAGGATTGGTATGCTAAGTTTAGATGTAGTGAAATGAGCACCGAATACGGTGAACGCAGTGGACGCCCAAAAGAGGTTGTTACTGACGAAAACATTAATAAAATCCGCAAAATCAATCATAAATATCTAGTCTCATTTAAACCAAACTGGGTATGTCTAGATGCCTCTCGACTAACCACGACCATTAGCACCCCGCCTCGTCAACGAATTCACAGTTTTGGTAGTCAGGTCTGTTAATTGTCGCGTGTTATAATATATATAGCAGAGCAGTTCGCAAAGTGAGTGATTTTTTGAGTTTGTTCCACATTTTAATTCCGTTCAAAGAATAGGTTGTGTTAAAATAGGCGTTTGTTTCGGTAATGTCCTCTTCACTCGACTGAACTCTCTTTCCACCCGACCATTTTTTCACGATTGGGAAAATAAATTAGTCACTGAGGGCTAAATCTGGAAAATATATTTAATGTGGAAGAAGTTCATAGTCCAGTTTATGTATTTTTTGATAGTCAAAAATACAGTTGAAGCAAAAACGTGGCTTGATGCCGAGTTTCCGGACACTGCTCCAGGAAAATCAACCATCAAGGATTGGTATGCTAAGTTTAGATGTAGTGAAATGAGCACCGAATACGGTGAACGCAGTGGACGCCCAAAAGAGGTTGTTACTGACGAAAACATTAATAAAATCCGCAAAATCAATCATAAATATTTAATCGCATTTAAACCAAACTGGGTATGTCTAGATGCCTCTCGACTAACCATGACCATTAGCACCCCGCCTCGTCAACGAATTCACAGTTTTGGTAGTCAGGTCTGTTAATTGTCGCGTGTTATAATATATATAGCAGAGCAGTTCGCAAAGTCAGTGATTTTTTGAGTTTCTTCCCCATTTTAATTCCGTTCAAAGAATAGGTTGTGTTAAAATAGGCGTTTGTTTCGGTAATGTCCTCTTCACTCGACTGAACTCTCTTACCACCCGACCATTTTTTCACGATTGGGAAAAGAAATTAGTCACTGAGGGCTAAATCTGGAAAATATGTTTAATATGGAAGAAGTTCATAGTCCAGTTTATGTATTTCTTGATAGTCACTACAATTGTATTTATTCGAGCATTGTCTTGATGCAACATTTTTTTTCCTTGCCAAATACGGTCGTTTTACATGCTTATAAGTTCGTCAGATTCCAGGAGAATTTCCTGATATTTCGTCCAGTCGGTTTTCTTCCTGTCTTTGAAGCGAGAAATTTCGATTGTACAGTAGTCCTCGAGAGTTGATATAATCGGACGATGATCCGAGTGTTACTCGTCGAGAACTTGCACATCAGAAGGACTGTCTGATGGTTCCGGAGAAAGAAAAAGTCTAGAATGTGTATGTCAGGGGCTTATATCATTTTGTTCAACCCCTGTATATATATTTATATATTACTGATATAGTAAACCCCCTCTAACCAACATAGTTAAACATTAATCGGTCTCGCTTTTCTGCCCCGACACCATCGAGTCTGCAGCACATTATACGAAGCACCGGCGTGAAATATGACGTCTTATTATAAGGCGGCAAGAAGAGGGTTAAGACGCAAGCTGAAAGCTGAGTAACCTCCGGAAACGTTAAACCAGCTGCGATAGTTTCGGCTAAAATACGACTATCTGACTGGGGGATAACTCCAATTATTTTAATGTTATTTGATTGTGTTGCTCGAACGACGAAAGGTTCTGGGGAGGATATGAATAGATCAGAAGGGTTGAATGGTCTATTATCCAGAGGCTGTTGGGGCTATTACAAAGGGCAATATAATATTGTAATAAATTGAGTAAGCCTACCGGTTGTAAATTGTCACGAGAGATTCGAAACACGTGGGGATTTCGGCGGGGGGGCTATACGAGATTCGTCGCTTTTTCTTGTCTTTGTACATTTATATTGATGGAACCCTGGGTGGAAATTCATTATACGAACACAGAGTCTCTGATTTTATGCCTTTAAATATATAAATGGTGAGGGTAACCATTAAATATGAATGGGTGTATTTATTCAATTATAATATTATGTTTATTGTGTTAAAAATAATGCTCTTGAGGTTTCAAATAGCGATATCTCATTGAGAGAAAAACCTAGTACCAACACACCAGTTTGGGTTTATTAACACGCATTCAACAATTAACCAGGTCCACAGAAGAACAGATGTTATTGAAAAAGCGTACGAAAGTAAAAAAGTATGCGCAGCTATATTTGTAGATGTAGCATAAGCCTTCGATAAGGTTTGGCATGAAGGCCTTGTTCATAAACTACAAAAATTTTTATCAAAACAACACATCCAACTACTAAAATAGTACATTATAGCCAGAATGTCTAAAGTTAAACAAGAAGAAGCTTACTCTATAATAAAAGAAGGTAAAGCAGGTGTACCACAAGAAAATGTACTGGAGCCAATGCTCTATCTACTCTACACTTGTGATATACCACAAATGGAGAATATTACAATGGCTACATTTGCTGATGATACTGTAATTATAGCTGTCGGAGACAATAGTGAAAAAGACACACGAAAATTACAACAGGCAAGTGACAATATAAATAATTGGACACAAAATTGGAAAATAAAAATTAATGAAAGCAAATCTGTGCATGTGCAGTTCACCTACACTCAGACCGTAAAACCTACAGTAACATTAAATAATATTATCATTCCATATAGCAACAACGCTAAATATATTAGAATGAATCTTGATGCAAAACTTTGCTGGAAGGAACATATAAAGAAGAAAAAAAAGAACTGGAATTGAAATATAGGAAAATATACTGGCTAATTGGAAGAAAATCACAATAATCAGTACATAATAAATTGCTATTACATAAGCAAACACTGAAACCTATATGGACATGTGGAGTTCATTATGGGGATGTACTGCAATGAGTAACATAGTCCTGAGAAGTATTGTGGGCGCACCCAAATACTACAGGACTGACTACCTACATCGAGACCTTCAGATACTCACAATCAGTCAAGAAATCAAGAGAATTGCAAGGGGGTATGAGGGAAGACATTCTCATGAGAATATTGAAGTATTGCAACTTTTGGGTACCACCAGAGCAGGACACCGACTCAAAAGAATCAAACCATCTTGTGTAATGTTGTGTAGTGAGGTGCATTATTTCACCAGAGACTGAGATAGGGCCAATGGGTCCTCCTAGTTATATACCTAGATTTAAGTTATCATAGAGGCAAATTGTAGGTTAGTCGGAAACGATTAGTAACAATGTAGTAATTAAATAATAATAAAGAAAATATTGGGATATCGGCCGTCGAGAAAAGTATATCTGAAAAAAATCCAAATGTTTTTTGCGTCAACCCAGAAAAAATATGCATATTTCCGAAAATATATCGATATTTTTAAGGAAAAACAAAAATATTGATATTTGAAGCAGAAAAATTCATTGTAGATATCCAACAAGCTATTTGAAAGGAAATAATAATTAATATAATAAAGGAATTAATTCTTTGAAAGAAATCAGGGAAATGGTAGCGGTAAAACGAAAGCGGAAAATGGCAACAAAATAGATCGCCTGAAACTAAAAATCTTTTAAATAATATAACCCAAAGGTTGAAAAGGGAAATAGTTCAAATTAAAAACAAATACATAAATAACAATCTGGGAAATCTAACAGGTCACCAGGAAACAGATTATTCAATCTGGAAAGCCACCAAATACCTAAACAATCATATTCTACGCAGTTCACCTGTAAGAGACTTACATAGAAATTGGGTACGCTGCAATCAAGAAAAATCGGAAGCGTTTGCTGACCACCTAGAAGAAACCTTCATACTAAACGTAACTAATACTGGGTATTATTGAGTAGTAGTAGTAAATTTGCGATATTAAGTCATAACCACATTATGTGTCTCTTTCTTTCTGAGAAATCGGTCTTTATTTTAAAGTCCAATTTTAACATACAAGATGACTGTTATCTATTTGTTGGCCTAGAAATTTGCTTTGTCTTGAAGTTTGTTGTGTAGGTTTGGTCGCTAACCTATTTAATCGTTTTTAAATTCTTAAGATTGTAACTGTGGATTGGTGATAAAATGTGCCTCTTCCGATAGCTTATCTTGCCAATATTTTTGTGTGGTTTCGACATGGATACTGATACAGTCTGACATCTGTAGGTAGGATCATGATGATTATGATGACTGAACTTTTTGCAATGATGTAGATTTTAGCGTGCCTTTAAACCTCAATACGAACCATACTATGTGAATGAATCCTGCAAGCAGAATAATTTCAAGCTAACGACCTATGACAGTTTTAAAGCCTAGAAGCCTTTTGTTCTTCTATAAATAGCAACACCGACAATATTCCACGTCATGCGCTCATGACCAACGTTCTCTCGCCTCGTCCATTTCCATTTTTCGCCTCCATTTCCGTTCCATGTTTGTTTGTTTTTATGATAAATTTCATTTTCTCGGGCCGGACCGAGGGAAACCCATTTTAAACTTTCCAAAACGGTTTTTCCAGATCGTCATTGAAACCCCAAATTATGCGGAGAAAGGCACGACTCCCACGAAGCCCTGCACCGCCCCTCTTCGACATCATCACTGCCCTTTGCTGTTTTAATATCGCCGAAAGAGACGAAGAAAATAATTAAACGATTTAAATACCTTTTACTGGGGAGTTCTAAAATTATTTTTTTGCATTCAATTTCCCCACTTTTTTTTGGATGAAAACAAGTTAGATATTTTTATTTTTTTCTCTGCCTTAACGCAATATATTGTAAGGGGTGTAAGACTTAGGACTTGACGTAATTTTCATAAATTTAATGAAAGTCTCCAACTTTTCAGATTATTTTATCTGATCATGATCTATGCGTTCTTCGGAGCTACTGGTTGTGTTTTACTTTCAAAATAGTTTATCCCAGAAATACATACTTAACTTCAAAACATACAAAATATGGAAGCAAAAAACAAATAAGTTGTGGGAATCCTCATAGAAATCAAAACAATACTTATATTAAGCACTTATTGAAAATAGTCACTTAAGTTAGTCACTACCAGAGTTCAACATAAACACCATCACACCGAAAATGCATTTAATGTGAGCTCACTCTGCAACTAGCGCTTTATACCTATTAAGCATAATCATCCTCTTCAGTGCCTGAAGGAAACTGAATTTCTTTAAATTCTTCTTGTTCTTATTAATATTAATTAATAGTAAGTGTAGAAGTATATATGCTTGGAATATCAGATGGCAAGATCTAGTTACCTCTATTATCACGCTCACGCTGCGAGATATAACAAGTCAATCGAAATGTTCACGGTCTGACATATAGATGGCGCTACTAGAATTAAATCCATATATTTTTAGTTAGCCCTGACCCTTAAAAAATGCGTGTATAAATTTGACAGCTGCTGGATCACGAGTTTATGAATTATAGCATTTTGAGTGAAGCAAATTTTGTTGTGGAATTTCGCTTGTTGATAAAATATTGCTTTTTGAAGGGAAAATACAGTTGAAACAAAATTTTGGCTTGATGCCGAGTTTCCGGACACTGCTCCAGGAAAATCAACCATCAAAGATTGTTATGCTAAGTTTAAGCGTGGTGAAATGAGCGCCGAAGGCGATGAACGCAGTGCACGCCCAAAAAATGTTGTTGCCGGCGAAAACACTAAAAAAATCCACAAAATGATTCTGAATGACCGTAAATTGAAATTGTTTGAAATAGCAGATACTCTAAATATATCAACTGAACCTGTACATCATATCATTCACGAATATTTGGGTATGCGAAAGCTCTGTGCAAAGTGTGTGCTGCGCGATCTCACTTTTGACCGAAAACAACAAGTTGATGATTCGGAGCAGTGTTTGAAGATGATCAATCGTAATAAACCCGAGTTTTTGCGTCGATATGTGACAATAGGGGAAACATGGCTCCATCATTTAACTCCGAAGTCCAATCGACAGTCATCCGAGTGGACTGCATACGATAAACTCGCTCCAAAGCGTGGGAAAACGCAACAGTCGGCTGGCAAGATTATGGCGTCCGCATTTTGGGATGCGCATGGAATAATTTTCATTGACTACCTTGAAAAATGAACGACTATTAACAGCTACTATTACGTAGCGTTATTGGACAGTTTCAAAGATGAAATCGAAATCGAAAAGGAAGTGCTGCTTCACCAAGAAAATACACCATGTCAAATTCATGAATTGGCTTCGAATTGTTTCCTTATCCAGCGTATTCTCGAGATCTGCCCCCTAGCGGCTATTTCCTGTTCTCAGATCTCAAAAGAATGCTCGCTGTGAAGAAATTTTCGTCGAATGAAGAGGCGATTCCCGAAACTGAGGCCCATTTTGAAGCAAAGGACAAATCGTACTACATAAAAGGTATCTACTTTGTCTTGTGTTTCACATGAGGACTAAAAACTTACTAACAAATGAGAAATCTTGTTAACATTTTCGCTAAGCCGATTAATATATAGAAAAAGATCTAAGTATATAATATTCTATGAGTTTCAGTTTGGCTATGACATTTTAGACAATAACCAGCGTATATTATTCAAAGGTGATTCCACTGAAAGGTGGAATAAATGATGCAATAAACGTTGACACTTGGCGAATGAAATGTTGTCATTGCCAGAAGGCGTAATATCATCGCAAATAGGCCCGTACAGTCACGGATCAAGCGGCGTGGCGCAATGATCGAAGGCGATGCCAAGTGTGAGAAATGCAATAAGCACTTTGGCGCCCTGTTGGTCCATTTGTCATCAATGCGGATCTGTTTATGACCCGTTATTTGGCGTGATGGTTCGAATAGTATTTACTATTTTACAATGTTACCAAAGATTAATAAACACGAGTATTTTCGGATCGGAATTTCGGAAATAAATACGCCGCATGGTTTCACGGATTATTTACGATTGGATTTACTACTCATTGCGTTCCTGGGAATCACAAACAACTATCAACTGATCTCATCATCGGCTTGAATGAAAATATACATTTCCTTAAAGTTATTTTCCTGTATACAGAAATAACTAGGATGTATATTGAAGCCGAGCTATTGTTAACAATTGTGACGAGTGTGGAATATTTTTATTTAAAATTCAAATTACAAAGTTAAGTGGGCCAAGCCTATAAATCATTAAAAGAAAAAAATCTTTCATGAGAAGTAGATTTTATCAGACATAAACATCAGAAGACCTGTTAAAGAAAATATATTTTTTATATTTGGATATCGTTCAAGGATGCTTATAAGTTTGTTGCTTTGATCACTATCTATGTTCGCGAAAATAGCAGAATCATCATGTTCTTTACTAGTACTGCTATTCTTGTTACTTCCAGGCATTATTTCATGCATCATTGTAATTTGCCACTCTTTGCATTATGAATCTAAATATCTTGTAAATAGAGAAAGGAAATTTTCGGATATGTCGTATTTTCTATCACAGCTTCCGAAAAAATCAAAAAAAAATTCATTGATCCTACAAACACTATAACAATATGAAATGTACAGAACGCATCCATTACTAATGTGTTTATGTTCAAATATATTTTCAGGTCCTAAGTATTTGAAATAATATCTACAAAATACCTGAGCGTCAGGTATTTTAAATACCAAATAGAAAATACATTTTAAAGAAATAATTGAATAAATATACAAAATTTGTATGTAATACATATGTAAAATGTGTGGCCACTTTACGAATACTTGAACTTGAACTGCAGTTGCACTCCTTCAGTGTTCAATACTTTGCTTTTTTTCTTCATTAGTTCTGATTTATTCTCATTCGCTATTGACAGGACTATTAATGCCTCGATAACTTTTGCATTGAGTGCTATAACCTTTTTTAGTAGAGAGATAATTATAGCTTTCTTCCATGCCGAGGATATTCTAGCATGTTATGTGGTTGAAATAATATTTTCCCACCGTCACTTGATCTACTTCAGTGATCTTATCAAACTTTATTGCAGTATGTAATATTCTATATCTTACTAAAGTTGAAGAGTTTTTTTTATTGCAACTATTAATTATCTATTAATTATTAATTTTCCTATATCATTCCCCACACAACATTAATGTTAAATCACTCTGATTTTAAACGAAATTTACGATATTGGAGTATGATCACGATTGAAATTGGTAAACCTAATTTACAAATTAAATTATGTGTTACACTTTCTCATTGAGATATTTTCCTTCTTGAGACGCCAAAAACATCAACGAACACTTGATGAGAACGGAGGTTTTCGAACAATCCCGAAATATAAAAAACAAGCCAACGTATCAACTATTAAATTTCTTATATATTATTTACTCGTAAATAACCTTAAAATATCATTATAAGCTCTAACATCGAGCTTATAAAAATCATAAAAAGGATATGAGAGTCATTACTTCTTATAAAATTTCACATGCTTTTCAGTTTTCTATTCATGGAAGAAATTGTTTGAACTGGAGGGCATAATGGAACAGTTTTCTAATATTCATGAGGCTCTCGTTCTTTTTGGTTACAACACAATCCTAACAAAAGGACTTAGTTCTTCGAGAAGCAATTTATTTTAAAATTATAGTTTATGAAGGATCTTTCCTTATGCTAAGAGTAGAAAGCTTTAGTGGAATAAAGATTATGTGGAGTGAATATTTTAGAGGTTCTGGATGTACAAAAGGTTTTAAGTTAATTTAATTTTGAATAAAAATTGATATATATATATATATATATATATATATATATATATATATTTATTAGGTACTAATAATTTAGATTTTCATCCCAATAATCAATATAATTTCTTGTATTTCAGTTCGAGCTTTTTTATTTTTATTACACTGTTTTCAACGAAGTGGTTTAGTTCTTCAATGTCACTAGTAGAACTGAAGATTTAAAACAGTAATGAAGAACTAAAATTTAATTATTTTGGAATATTTTGTTACTGTTATTATTTGTTAATATATTAACAATGTTAAATATCAGATGTATATTATTACGTTATTGTGTATATCCCTGATAAAATTAAAAAAGAAATGTGTAAAAGCATTAAAATATGACTTTTTAAACTCTGTGATTTTTGTTTTTAACAATGTATCTTCTAATATAAGGTCGTATATTTAATAATTTATTGCCGTATATTACGAAAAAAGGATTCACGAGTCCAAAACCCAAACATTAAACGCACCAAATATGACCAATTCAATCAAGTTACATAAATACCCTTAAAGCGCGTCACTTTCTTTATTCATTAGGTCGTCCGGACCGTCCGAAATATAATAAAGGACGTTTTGCTGGCCGTTTGATGGACATTGAACCGTATAAATAAGAGCACTAATTTACCGACCCCCATGGCTCCATCCTTCTCCTTCGTCACCATCCATCCACCAGAGCGAACGACAAGGGTCCCAGAGATAGAGCGAGATCTCATTTAGGCTTTTGATTTAATGGAAATCTAATGAAAGTAGAGGTGACAAGAGACAGAAAGGGGAATTTTTCAATGATAAGTTATTATGAACAGGATAGAGTTTTTATTAAACATACTAAAAGAATAATCTTTAATAGAAATATTTATATTTCCACTCGTGAATTTTCTTGTTTTTTACTAAATAATTATTAGTCCTTTCCAATACTTATTATATATTTTACTCTTCTTCAGTAATCGCTTTTTGGTGTCTAAAAAATTACGCTGGACATGATTAAAATAACCGATTATTTTTCAACATGGAAGTCATCATAATCTATATAACATATTAATTGGCCTAGCGAACATTTTGCTTCCCTTTTGAGGCTGAAGCTCATACGGAGGGATAATTTATAGAATGAATAAAACAAAAACCCCAAATCAAGCAACCAGGAATAGCCGTCTGATTAGTGATACAAAAAATATAAACAAACCCAGCGGGCTAAGGGTTTGCCTTAGAATCAAATCCCGATGAGGCTACAGGTTTAAAGTCACAATAAAGCAGCTAAAAAAAAACAAATTAAAAAAATATATTTAAACAAGTATTTTAGGCTCTGATGAACGCCGTGTTATTTAAGATTTTGTGTTACTTTCGATTATTTCTATTGGCCACTTTTTATTATATATATTATAAAATATATAAAATTATTTATTATGGAAAATTCAGAGTTTGGATTAGATTCTGCTACACTATCTTGTATACTGTCTATATGTACAGTGTCTTATATAATAATTAATTCAAAATGTATGTCTCCTTTTGTCATTATTTTGTTATGAAAAAGCATATTAATACAAATAACATGCATTACAAATATTTTGTTTTATTGATTTGGTAATATGAAAAAATAGAACTGAAAGGGTCATAAATTAGTCTCTAATGGTGAAATATCATGAAATTTATACGTCAGGTATGCTCTAAGGGTCGCTATTTATGAAATGTCATATACATTTTTTATTAGAGTTATCATCTGTAGGTCAACTTGATGGTTTTCTATCGATATATATATATATATATATATATATATATATATATCGTGTAGACTTTTGTATTATTATAAAATTATACTTATATAAAATTTCATGAAGACTATATGGTTTGATGACTATATGATAATAAATTATAATAAATAAAATATGATAAATGATAAGAGGTTGGACAAAATGTTATTTAAATTTTTCTAATAGATTCAACTTGGTAGATCTCTACAATATCGATTCTAATATTTTCTTTCTATATTTCTGTTTTTTTATTTTTTTATATTTCTTTCAAATAGATGTCTAATAATTTCAATTTCGAATATTTGTAAAGGCAATTCCTTTACTCAGCTAAAAATTACTGAGTTACAAAATAATTTGCTAGTGTCCTTAGTATCGATGCTTTGCTTTATCTGTGTATGCATGTCTTTTAATCAACGGTATTTATTGGTAATAATACGAGGTATCAATGTAGGCTACTGCTAAATAACTTAACCTGTTAAATATGATCATTCTAAGATTTTTTTTACATACAAAAATAATTGTTAATTTGGTATTGTGTGGTTGATTACTCAATACTTTTGTTTTCTGATCTGAAGAAATATGCTACCGAAACCCTTAAAACACTTGTTGGTAAGCTTATGGTGATGCTGCTCTATCCCAATTTTCGGTTTTGGTTTAAACTATTTGAAAATGGTGCTGACAACGAACGACCAGTAATACTACAGACATTCGAAGACAATAGATTGCACGACTTGTTGCATGAAAATCCAGCTCTTACACTCAAAGAACTTTCAGGTAGTTCAGTAGTGAATTAATCAACTGTTACATTCGTTCGAAAATTGACTGAAAATAGCGTTTTGAATCGTTTCAGCATCGTGGTTTTGTTGCTCGCTAGATCAACAATTAAGAGCTTTCTGTGGTTTATTGTAACTGGCTATGAATAGTAGCACAACATCAGTAACATTGACATCGAAATGGAATATTTATGGATATACAATTTTGCTGTGGATATGATGGGACCAGCAAGGTGTAATTACGTGCTGCTAAAGCTGAATGAAACTGTTACTGCAAATATATACTAAACAAATTGGTCAAATCTATTCGGCTTGATTTGGGATACAGTTGCAGAACTTTTTCATTAATACCCATTTAACAATTTCTTCTTAATAAATGAAAATACAAATGAAAATAAAACCGAAAACTGTTAATCATTTATGAAAATATACTTCTAAATAATTAAACATGTAACAATAGTTGAACATATCCTCATATAAAATAGGCGTTAACACTTTGACATTCCCCGAGGAAAATTTATGCGCATTTAATACAAACAGGATTGGCTGGGTGCATGGTCGATCCATTAGATGCCATTTAGATTTCGAAGTGATGACAAAATGTTACTTAAACGGTTCAATTTTGCATCAATTTGCCACGGTCAGCAGCAAATGTGTCGGCCACTTTCTCGCTTTATCGCATCCGCATCGAGAGAATTCATAATGTCGAGTCTAAATGGCTTTGCCGGATCATTGTTATGGCAGTTCAAGATGGAGATTAATAAAAACTTATAGTTTAAATGGTCAAAAACGATAATTGATAATGATAAGTTGGTTCTATTTGATACATTTTTTTGATGGGATTCACAACTTTTTTTTACATTTGACCACTTTTTTAACATCCTGCAACATCTGAGGCCGAATTTCTTCAATTTCGTGACGAATATTCATATAAACTATTGATTTAAAAAAAATCCCATGAGAAAAAGTCTGGTGCTGTTAAATACGAAGATCTGACTGGTCTTCGTGGAAAACGTCATTCAATAATTGAATTGTTGAACAAGCTGTGTGTGCTGTGGCCCCATCTTGCTGAAACCACATGTCCTCTAGCCTTGCTCTTCCATTTCAGGCACAAGAAAATTTTGAACCATGTCTTGGTACCGTTGAGCAGTAACAGTAACAACAACAACTTGGTCATTTAAAAAAATAGGGACTAGTGATGTTTCTACTACGAATATCACACCATGCAGTTGTTTTAGTGGATGCAATGATGTTTCGTGAATTAATTGAGGATTCTGTGTTCCTCAAAACTAACTGGCCTGTTTACTGACGTGGCCACTGAGAAGAAAATGGGCTTCGTCGCTCATTATTAATTTAGACGAAAAATCTTCAATTTCACCAGACAGCTTTAGGATTGCATCGCTGTACTCAACTTGTTGATCATGATCTCTCGGTAGCAATATTTGGACAAATTGAATTCTGTACGGGAACATTTTCAAATCAGTTTTCAAAATTCAGCTTAAACTGCGTGCAGAAATGTGTAACTGGGAACCACGTCTCCGAGTTGATCTTTCTGGAGACTCTGCAACACTATCGCGCACTAGAGCCACATTTTCAGCACTACGAGATGGGCGGTGTCTTCTGGAATAAATAGTAGTTCTGTGGGACACTGGACGATTAGGATATTTTTGACGCAATTTCCGCTGAGTGGCGATCAACAATTGATGGAAATTTGAACTGAATTCAACAATATACTATTTAGTTTTCAAGTAACTTAGAACTTTTATCTTTATAGGTTTATTAATTAGTCCAAACTTCGCCCAAATGCTCACTAGTTCAACTGTCAGGACATTTATTCTAGGATATATTCTTATAACAGATGTAGTTTATTCACCGCTAATATTTCGACTCTTATTTCCTTAGAACGATACTATTGAGACGAAACTAAATCGTATTAAACTATCGAGAGAAATAATATCGATTTTTTCGTTATAACAAACCACCTTGTTTACCGACTATACGCTTCCGTATTTTTCATCGCTTTTTATCAAACATTCTCGAGAAGAATTTGTTATCCATCATTGCGTGACACGTCTAGCATCCGCAAGGGCGCTATATCGGACGCTGGTGCTTAAGAAAACAAAAGGAACAAAGAAAAATACCTTTAGGAGGAGTGATAAATCTGTGGGAAATTTTCAAAGCCATCTGGCTGATGGCTTTTTCGGCGTCGGTATTAATTTCTATTCAAAGGCGAGAGGAAAAAATCCGGCAGCCATTTTCTTTGGAAAGGGTGGTGATTAAGATTGCGGGGAATTTTGTAAAGTGGCTAAAACTTATCGTTTCTTAGTGTACTAGAACAAAATTTTAATATGAAATTTACCTGATGCTTCTATTGGATTATATTTATGTTAAATTTTTGTCACTTAAATCTTGTATGGAGAAAATTTTCTTTTATCAAAAAAGCTTGGTTTTTTATTCAAATTGCAGTCTTTTAATATATATTTTATACGAAAAATATATTAATACATAAATGAAGTAATGAAAATATGTAGATAAAGTGAAACTAACTACATAATCTGCCCAGATGGAATACACGAACATAGCAAAAATATTTGTTGTTACATGTATATTTACTATTCATTTAACATTTCATGGATAAAGGCATTTTTCTTCTTTATATTGTTTTATCTTAATTAAAAATTACTCTATATAGATAATGATTACATGGTTATTAATATTATTTTTATTTATCTCTTTCAGGTAAGCTCACTTGTCCATACCAATACCAATTATATTTATAAACAAAATGTAAGTAACTTTCTATTTTCATGATTAATGGTAATTAGTTATGAAAATTGAGATATTTGATGAAAAATTTGGAATCATTTAAAAGGATTAAATGCCTTTAAAAACCTGTCGAAATACTTACGCTAGAATACACACGTATTTTAAAAAAAACCTTGAAATAAATCAGTTTTATAAGAAGTGCTCGAACGAAATTTCTTACTAAACTAAGCTATGTTACATGGATTGGAGTTAAGTGAGTTAAAATAAAGGTTTTAAGGAGGTTTTATTGACTTGATTAGTATTATTCTTAGCCCAATAAAGTTTCTAAGTCCCCAAACTTCCTGTTATGTTTCATATATCAATCGATATCAGTTAGCTTCACTTCAAAATAAAACAGTGCTTGTTGCCTTTTATTGGCACAAAGTTAAAATAGCAGGAGTGTTTGTTCCTGTAAGTAAGTTGTATATATTTCAGCGAAATGGCACCTGATATTTAGAAAACAATGATGAGGATATCAGATGAATATAGCTGTCAAATGACCTTTTGTAAATCACTCAGAACTTATTTCTACACTTTATAATTACAGAAATGGCTATTGGAAATAGTATAAAAGTACAAAGTTTAGGTTATAAAATATACATAGTGTTCCATCAGCTTATGCTTATGCCAAAACTTAGTCATTTATGTTTAATTTTTAATATATGCTGCAAAGTAAACAAAGAAAATAATTACTGGTGATCATCTAGTATTACTAGTTATATATACTATGCTAGTTTTTTCACAAACAGAAAGGGATAGAGGTAGAAATGCTCTATAGAATTGATTTATTATGGAGCATTTTCTCATAATGATTTTCTCTAAGTGATGCCTATTATAATTCATATTCAACAATTGGCGAAAGGGTTTCAAGGAAAAGATACAGTACATGACAAACCATCATTGTGATATGGCATAATATACATTATATTATCTAACAATGTTCAATATTTAAATAAAATGAAAATTAGATTATGAGATTAGTAGCCAGTCTAGATTTTTGTTTCACTATATTCATGTTCCATTGTCTGATTATGAGATATTCAGTTGTAAATAATGTGTCCCATAATAAAATTTCCTCAATAGATCAGTTTATAGAAAACCTATAATTTTTCTTTTGTCCACTTTCGCCATTGCTATTGTTTCCATCCTCTGAATCTTACGAAACCTTTTCGCTGCCCGTTACGTCAGAACGAACACATTATAACTTTTTTCCTTTTCCTATTCCATAATCCATTTCTGGAGCTTTTTCAATTATTAACTACAAAAGAGCTACAATTTCGTTATTCCCGCCGGAGGAAATATCAAAAATTAACTGGACAGGGAGCCGTTTTGTTAGAGATTTAATTTAAAGGAAGACAATGGAGACAGTTTTTCTAAGAGGAAGGAAATAATATTACCGTTCCAATATTAAATGAAAAATGTATTTTTCTTTAATCGCTTGTTTTAGAATTTTCGGTTCGAGATATCTAGGAGAAATTGAAAAGTTTTAAAGGAAAATCTAATTGATTTTATCTATCTAAATCTATAGTTTTAGTTTAGTTACAGCACTCGTTTTGTCAGTTTATCTGAAGTGATTTTTATACTGGATAAAAATAGGGTACGATAAAATATTTTTAACAAAAAAATTGAACCGACTTCAAAAAATAAATAAGGAACTCACTCAAAAGTAAAAAATTAACAAGTTTGATAAAAAAGTTAGATTTTTTTCACTTTTTAGTGAGTTCCTTATTTAATTTATGAAGACGATTAAATTTTTTTGTTAAAACTATTTAATTTTTCTCTTTTTAGTGTCAGATATTTACTCAATAAATTACGTAGTTATTTTATTTGATATTACGAAAAAGTTAGAAGTAAAACTACAGCCCGTATGGGGAAAAATAGGAATAAAGAAACAATGATTAACAACAATATGGAACGTTTCAGGCCCTGGGGCTACCTAGTCTAGGTGGTTTGACAAATGATCCAATCAAACTAGAACAAAAAAGTTGCTGTCCTGTTGGGAATCGAATCCGCGACCTCCGCGTGTTAGCTCAAACTCAAAAGTTCTAACCGTTATACCATAAAACAGTTGCCTGTAACGTTTCTACGACGTCTCATATGGTATGGTTAATGCTTAAAAAGCAAACTAAAGAGCTGATGAAAATGGTATACGAGTGCTATATTGAAATTTAAAATATGTTGGAAGATCTGGCTTGGCTCTAATCTAATATTTTCAACTGATAGAGTACCACCATCCCTCAGGGCTATCAGTATGTTAGTTAGCTAAATCGATATATATATATATATATATATATATATATATATATATATATATATATATATATATATATATAATATATGTGTGTGTGTGTGTTTGTGTGTGTGTGTATGAAATGACAGTAAATTGAAATCTAATGAAATAGCAGATATTCTAAAGATCAACTCGACGTGTACATCATATCATTCGCGAATATTTGTGTATGAGAAAGCCCTCATTCTCAGATCTCAAAAGAATGCTCGCTGGGAAGAAATTTTCGTCGAATGAAGAGGTGATCGCTCAAACTGAGGCCTATTTTGAAGCAAAGGACAAATCGTGCTACAAAAATGGTATCAAAAGTTGGAAGGTCTCTATAATCAATGTATCACCCTTGAAGGGAATTATGTTGAATAAAAAAAAAACTAATTTTGCTAATAAAATATGTTTTACTATGGTATACTGGAGACTTTTCAACTGACCTGTTATTCCAACTGTTATAGAGAAAATTAATAGATTCGCACTAAAGCAACAGGTAAGACTCCACTTCCATGTTAACACCGAAATGCTGCAGCTATTGGATGCTCACTAGGATGCAGACTCAAGATAACCAAACAGTGTGATTTTGCGTGGTTGTGTAATAAGGTGTTCTAAATGGAAAAAACACTGAAAAGTGCTACTAACTTTTACTTCATTAGAGACTAAGTAAGGGCAATGGGTATTCCTAGAAAATTACCTAGTGTTAAGTCAATGTAAAGAAAAATTGTAACTTAGTGGGCAAAGATTGGTAATAATATATTATTAAAAAAATTTCGCTTTTTTAAATACATTACTTCCAGAGAAAATGAATTTACCCGGACACCGTATGTTAACCGAAGGATAGACAAATATTGTAGATAGTAGTGGATAGTGGTACAGAGGACAGTAAAAAATTTAAAATTTGGAAAATAAAGATGTTTTTAAATTTGTTCTCCTAATATTCTCGTGTGGATTATATAAATTAAGCCCGAGGCACTAAAAACCGACACAAGGAACACTACACAATAATGCACATGAATGATTTTTTATCTTAATACCGCTCGTTTCATCTTTATACATTTTACAAGAAATATTCTCTCTCCTAAACAACCCTCCCATCTTGAAATATGCCAGACGTAGAGCATTTTCTCGAGAAGATCGTCGATCCAATATCAGCCACAAGAAACCTCCAACTTCATCTTAACAAAGTCGAATTGTGGTTGAAAACGTGACGTATCAAAGCAAATGAGACAAAATCTATCCATGTGACATTCACCCTTTGTGGAAGAACATGTCCCTCGGTAAAACAGACTAATCATGAACTTCCGCAAGCAGATAACGTTAAATATCTGGTAATGTATTTTGATCGACGTTTGACATGAAAAAAACGCGACAAAACGCAAACGGCTTGGGCTTAAACTAAACCAAATGTATTGGCTGGTAGGGTGTAATTCTAAATTATCATTAGATAACAAGGTTTTACTGTATAAGTCAATACTTAAGCCCATTTGGACCTATGATATTGAACTGTGGGGTACTACTAGCCAATCAAACATGGATATCCTCCAGAGGTTCCAGAATAAAGTGTTGCAAGTCACGGTCGATGCTTTATATTACGTGTCCAACAAACCGATTTAGCGCGATATCCCCTAAGAACCAGATTAAATTTGAAAAAAAGTTGTACAGTAGATCACTTACTGAACTGGGATCTTCTATATGTCAGGATAGTTATATTATATAACGGAAATCATATAATAATACTTATTGCCCAGGGGCCAGTTCCAGGAGACTAATAAAAAAGCATTAAATAAAACGGGCTTTCTTATCAAATTGTACCTGTTGGACACAAAACTTCAAGAGATTTTTTTTATCGCTTGAAATAATCATTGTATCATTTGAAAGTTATGATAAATTAAAGTACTATATATAAAATACAGACAGTATGAAAAATTGAAATCATATTTATTTATATTAATAAATTTAATAAATTTGTAAATAAAATAGTAATATATTTTAATAAAAAAATGAGCCATATATTTGGAAAGAAAATGATGAAATATTAACTTTTCCTATTGTGTATAGTAGAATCATCTTGAATTATAAACCAGCAGTAATCTGTTAACATTTTAGCATTCTATTTTCCTTGATAACGCTCTTCTTTATTATTTGATTTATATACTGGTGAAAGCTTGATCCTTGTTCGTCACTCACGATTCCAAGATTAGGGGAAAATGGAAATGAGAATTCAAAAAATGTATTTTTAAATACATTCTAGACCCCATCGTTTTAAATTTTTCTAACAGGTCATTCACTAAACAGTGGGCAGCTTTAAGATTGCCTAAAAAGCCATGAATTACTTTCTTTAGAGATTACTTGGCCGCTATTTCTTTCGCGGTAAGATTTTTATTGAATTCAGTGTTTTTATAAGTTTTCTTATTTGTGCCTATAAAATGCCTATTTTTATTTAGCATGACTTAATTTAGAGAAAAGTTTTCAAATACAAAAATCCTTTACCATTTTTATCCATGGCCTTGATAATTTTCTTCACTAAATCAAGTTTTATGTGTAAGCGTGGAAGATTGACATTTTCTTGTAGAATAAAATGGTATTTAACATTTGATTTACCACAAACAAAGTCAGTTCTTTTCGGCTTAACTTTAACTTCATAGTAATTTTTGGCATCTCTACTCTCCAACAAACAGAGAAGACAAAAATATTTCCTGAAACCTCTCTGGAATATCTGTAACTTTCCAGTTGTGTTCTTTGTATTTAATTAAGTTTAAAATTAGTGTAACTTTTTCATACGTTTCTAAAATCACTGAGTATGAAATAGGTATGGAAGGATGTCGGCTGTCATTGTGAAATAATATAACTTTTAAGTATAAATAATATTCACACTATTACTAACGAAAGTGACGTGCTAGATAGCCATACCAGACAATATTTTTAAGAATGGAATAGAGACTAGCCAATCAAAATACATAATTTTTCACACAGTGTAATTATTAAATAAATTAAGAGTATAAATTGCAAAGTTCCGATGAATAAGTAAATTAAAAAAAATAATAGTTAGATATTTGTAATTTAACGCACTCATATATTTCAACATTCAATTATTCTACATCAAATGTATTTTTTTAGCTTTTCTAGTGTGAAATAACATATACGAGGGTGCAATTAATTCATAATGAACGTAGTTAAATTAAAATCAACACTGACACGTTTTGATAGGCTAAAACAACAATAATATAATTCGAATGATATACATAGATAAAACTAAATATAATTAAGCGTAATTAAATGCTAGCCTTGTATATTTTTGCCATCCTAGTGTCAACCTGTCATTTTATAATTGCTTACATATAGTTATATTTATGGAGATTCATTCTTCGGATGATTTTGGCCTTGGATAAAAGTTCGTGGGGTTTTTAGTGATATTTAAAATTTAATTGAGTGCTTTTATATCAAGTGATTGAACTGCTGCACTCCTGCAGTTGCTCTAACCAGGTCCACCAGAGATTTACAATAGCAAATGACCTGTTATTAATTAATACTTTGGTCTTTTCTTCAATAAAGCTTTCTCTGCATTGAGAACTATATCATGGAGGATGTTGAAGCATCAATGTCTGTAAATTTGTAAGATGTTCGATAGTAGTCAAGAGACGCTTGGTATGTCATCGATTAGTTGATCTAGTCTGAATAATTTCATTGTCCTTTAATGATTTTTTAGCTCCTTGTTGGCTAGAATTTCGAGGTTCGTTCTTTAACATCCAAATTTTAGGAACAAAAATGAGCAAACCAATTCGTGTTCATCCTATTTGCATTGTAAGTAGTAATCAGAAGGACAAGGTCTGGCGAATACGGCGGGTTGGGTAGCACTTCTCATTTTAATGTTTCCAAGTACGTTTTATCGGTTTTCTAAGATATGATCGAGTGTTTTCGTGCTGAAAAATAACTATTGTTCTATCCTTGCTCGTATTCCCGTCGCTTTTCGCGCTATACTCTACTCCAAGCCAACTAATATCGATAGAAATCTACATTAATGGTTTCGTTACGTTTGAACAGCTCGTAATATATTACACCAAGCTGGTCCCACCAGCATAGAGCATTAGCTTAGAACCATGGATATTCGGTGTTACTGTGATGTTGTTGCATGATTGGGTGGCTTTTCATCATCAGTAATAATACCATGCAAATAACAACTCTCCAACTTTTACATGTTCTTCAACCGAATGGATTGGAAATGGCTTCTTTCATTACTCTCAACAATTCTGCATATTGTTCTTGCACTTGATACGTATTATCATCGAGTAATGCTTTCAAATCCTCATCTTGGCATTTTTTAGGCTGTCCAGAATGCTCTTTGTTTTCGGTGTCACTATCAACAGTCAACAACCATTAAGGTTGGGTATCCAGCAATCTAAATCGATGGAGCATGGTTGCCATAAGCCTTACACAATATTGGATGACCTTTAGCCACCTTTTCCTTTCCGTTCAAGTAAAAAAGTAAAAGTTTTAAGTACACTCTTCTTTTTTGATCGCACTTCGACGAAATGACACATACCGAAATACTTCATCAAGCTCCTCGTGCCGCAGCCACAATCAACCAGGCATTAAGAAAAGGTCGAAAAACTGGAGCTATATTTTTAGGTATTTCCAAAGCTTTCGATCAAGTATGGCACCACGGTCTAATATTCAAAGCGAAACAGCTTAGTCTACCGAATAACCTAATCTCTCTGATACTTGGACGGTAGATCGATAAATTTCCTATCCCCCGGCTCCAGAAGATATCATACCTCGGTCTCCAGTTCGAATGCAGGTTCCAATGGTCAGCTCAAATCCAGCATGCTATCTGCAGAGGCAATGGCGTGTAGAGTCTACTCTTCACACTCCTCTACAAAAAAGGTAAACTCCCAATCCTTCAGAAAGCGACTCTATGTAAAATGCTAGTCCGTCCAGTATGCCTCTTCGGGGCACAGGTGTGGTACAGGTACGTCTCTGAGAGACAATTTGCACTAGTTCAAACATTCCAATCCAAAAAAGTCTACGCGTTATTCAATACCCCATAATTTATGAGGAACGTCAACACTCACCTCGAATCAGGCATCCCGTTCGTGAACCGTTTCACGAACATACTCAGTGTAAGGTTCTCCCAGGCGCCCTAGAACACGACAATATCTTGATAAAATCCCTACTCATTCACCAACCTCGGTAGATAACCAACTACGACAATCCCAGTCGTAACCCAGGGTCTGTGTCTCCCGCAAAACACTTCACTACCCGAACCCAAAGTGACATCAGCAAAAGACCATTTGGTTCTAGCTGGTCATTCTGGAACAGAAAAAAAAAACGTTTTGATCTCACTTCGTCTAAGTAACACATGAAGTTGGTTAGAAGTGTGCGCTATACGATTTAGTACATAATCTACTTTAATCCTTTAAGTGTTTCATTTTTTACGGTTCCACTAGTTTTATAAGACTTTAATATTACTTTTAAATAATAAAGCATGGAGATGTGAGTATTTTATTTTAGTGCTTTCATATATTTTACAGATATCTCAGTTAACAAAGATACCTCAAAATAGAATACAGGGAACGACCTTCCCTTCCCTCTTCCACCTATCGCTCCGACAGATAACCCGAATGTCATAAAAATACCAATTTATTTCAATATACCCGTCGACGTACTAACACGATGATAATCTATTATGCTAACAAGACAAGTCGGACGAAAACCGACGTTACAAATGATGCTTAACAAGTATGGCCCGATCGGCATTTTTTTCTCTCTTCGTTCCTCTTCGAGGATACGTCATATTCTCCGACCAGATCGTGGAACGGTATAAAGTTGTTCGGCGCGGCCACGGAACTTTCCGGTGATTTATGGATTCGACGGGCGATGGTTATGACTCGATGGAAAAACAATCGAAAAATAATTTGTTATTCGGAATAAGGTTGTTGTTGTTGTTGTCGAAATTGTTTTCGGAACGGTTCGGTTCGGTCTGTTTTTCCGCGTGTGGTTATTATTTTCCATCTATGTATTAGCCATAGATTAAATTGATTCCGAATGAAAATAAATTTGTTAACGTCGAGTGCTTTATGACCGTTCCTTGCTGTATTGTATTTGAAATGGAAGAAAAATTATTACGTCTACAAAATAGAAGGTGTGTTGGTAATTCATTTTCCTTTATTTTGACCAAAGAAAGCGCATTAATAACAACGGATAGTTAAAATATATTTATCTATATATCGGCCTTTTTTGAGGAAAATCGAAGCACCGAGAAACTTGAAATAAACGACCCGCTGCCCGCTCCAATTCTCATACAGTAGATTATTCGTCATTATTGTTGTACGTAAATCGACTACGTACGTGTAATTTTACGTTGTGACATAAATTTGGCAGGGCTGCATGACAAAATGCCGACAGAGCAATTTAAAATTGGAAGACAACTATTTACGTATTGTATTTGAAACGATATTAACACGGAAAGTGACAGTTTTAAGATTTTATATAACTTTTGGTTATTCCTCTATCACTGGAACTATTAAAAAGTTGAGGCAGTTATGATTTAATAATTAAGAAAAGTATGATCATATGAAGTTACATTTTACATTATTTGTATGGACAAATTAATGTGTCCGTTTTATTCGAAAGTATATTCAGCTGTGGAAGAAAAATACATTATATTCGAAAATACCATGGCAATATAGATTAACCAATTTTCAGAATAACAAAAATCGTAAATTTTACATGGTATTTAGATTTTCGCAAGCAGCTTTTCAGATTCATAATGTAAAAATCAATCAATCCATTTTTAATTTTAAGACTTCATTTATAATTCAGTTCATTTAATATCTGGTGAACTATTTACTATCTGAAAAATTAAGCATTAAATAATGGATAAAATTCTGGAGACATAGCAAACCATTGTATTACAGGTAATTGTAATATTTATTAAGATTTTTCAGTAAATTTTATTGGTATCAACTTCTAAGCCTTTTTAGATAGTAAATAACATTTTGTAACAAATATTGCAGGTAATAAATACATTAATTTGTATATCAAAAGTTAAAATCGCTATTATAATTTGGCCGTAGTTGGATTGTTAATTATTGGCAGAGTTATTTAATCTTATGGCGTGTTACGAATTTTATAGCCTTATTGGACCGTTTCAAGGACGAAATCACCGAGAAACGGTGCATTTTGAAGAAAAGGAAAGTGCTGCTTCACCAAGACAATTCAGCGTGTCACAAGTTAGTGAAAACGATGGCAAAAATCCAAGTCTTGGGCTTCGAATTGCTACCTCATCCACCGTATTCTCCAGATCTGGCCTGCTACTATTTCCTGTTCTCGGATCTCAAAAAAAATGCTCGATGGGAAGACATTTTCGTCGAATGAAGAGGTGATATCAGAAATTGAGGCCTATTTTGAAGCAAATGTCAAATCGTACTACAAAAATGGTATCGAAAAGTTGGAGGGTCGCTATAATCAGTGTATCACACTTGAAGGGAATTATGTTGAGTAAAAAAAAACTAATTTTGCCAAAAATGTGTTTTACTATGTTAGACCAGGAACTTTTCAAGTGACCTGTTATTCGTAACTAAAAATGTTAATTTTCAATAAAATAAGCATCATGAAAGTTTTGTACGTCTGTACTAACATGAACTAAATTTACTTGCTTTTAATGCTAATTTTCCAACAAATGTTAATGTTTTGGTTTCATAGTAGACTAAACAGAAACAGGATTAGATGGTTTTTGTTTGACGGTAATTCATAATAGTGGAGTTTTTAATGTGTTTTCAACGTAGTCGGTAACATAATTATTTAAAAATTAGGTACACGTGCTAGATTTGTTATTTCAAGTTCTAAACGATAGAATAGAATTCGTATATTTTTTCACATGGAAAAAAAAGAAAAAATCTAAAAACGCGAAGTAAACGTACCGAAAGGAAGGAGTTGATTATCAAAGTGGCAGGCTCAATTAACCAAACTTCGAGAATGCCTAAAACCAAACAAGAAACAGATTCTGCTTGACGAAAATAATTGATTTTTATTTTCTTCTTCGCCTTCACCATTTATTGTCTGTCATATTTCTTAATTATATCTATATTCTTGGAAATTATTTATATAGCAATGTCAAACAATAAACAGGTTGTTTCAGGTTTCCAGGATATTTTGTTTCAAACAAAAATAACCTTTTCCATTATGTCAATTTATTTTCGTATAAGAAATGTCTGAGCGCATACCGATCTTTATCAAATACTCCCAATTATAGAACAATCAAACAAATAAAAATAATTAAATGTCAGAAAAAGTTGAAATGTTTTTTATTCCAGCAGAAATTCGGAAATGGTATAAACGTTAGGTTATTCTAAAAATAATTTTCTTATATTATTTGGCGCGTGTAACTAAATTTATTTCATATGAAACTTCCAGACATTGTTCATTGTTTTCTGTATTTTTATATAATTTTCCAAATTAATATACCGCCATGAAAGAAACTGTCCGTTCACAAAATCATGCCGCATTGATTAGAATAAATTGTCGTCCATCTTTCTCCAGCCATATCTTTCTGATCAAGTTCTTCGCTCAGTTCGTTTAATTTGTATCTATAGAATTAGGCAACTATCGTCTGATCAGTTTCCATTGAACATACCGAACTACCAAAGAACCACGAATTTTTACATGTGAAATTTTCGTAAAAATCTATTTTTGATCACCTGTCATAATTTTTAAGTAGAATCCTTTCGGTTGTTATCAGATATTCAGAAAATAGCATGTATACATGTACACCTTGACCTAGATTGTTGTCAGACACTTAAAACATACCTTTCAAGCTTTTGGATTAGTTTCATTTAGTGCAAGGACTTATACATTGTTGTGCTACCCTATCTGAGGTGAAAGTTGTTCTGGGTTAAGTCTCCATACAGAATTACATGCATCTTCAAAGTTCGGAGTCTATCCAAAGCATATTTGGCCATAAAATTGGAATTACTCTTCTAAAGGACTATATCAATAGCACCTTTCATAGGGAATAATGTTAACACCAAAAGCACTACAAACTGGTGCTGTATTTTTTTTGTGTTAAAAATTTAATGTCGACAAAGAAATATTTAACATTTGGATCAGCTGTCTAAAAAAAGGGGTAGGGACAAAGTAATTACAGTTAAAATTTGTTATTGTAAGAAAATTATTATTGATAATCATCATTAAACATGAGTTGCTTGAACATGTAGAAACTATTAATTTAACTCTGTTGTCTACTACGAAGAACTAGTGTGAATAAAGGAGGCGAATAAAGAAAAATGTCAGAATCAACACAAAATATTACCACTTGTTTCAGGCTGTGCACAAATATTGGCGAAAATTTCTTGCGCAGAAGGTGTAAAACAGGCTTCAAAAACAGGCTCTAATAGTTTTACAAGAATAGTGGTAAAAAGTCACCGATTAATACGGTCGATGTAACATCATTGGTTGGAAATTATACTTGAAAACGCGACCTAAATCGATATTTCGTATTTCTCAATCCATTATTATAATGTATATATGATCCAAATTAATTATTTAATTTATATTTTCACTAATGTGTTTATAATATCGAAAGAGGACTATTAGTTGTTGAATAAAATATGTAAAAATCAATTGATAAAACTGGCAAACTGGTAATTTATTCTATTCCTAATATTGTTTAGTCTACTAATAAAAATTAAAACAGCGATAATAGCATCAGATAGAATTACAAGCAATTGATTAGTATTAAAATTATAGTAATATTTGACTTTGTAGTTTGCTATTTATTTGAAGAGAACAATATTAGTTGTACATGTTTTTTCAATTAAGTTATAGTATTGTTTTCTTAACTTCCTTTATACATTTTTTGAACAATATACTTAAGACGGTTTTTAAATTTTACTAGACAGAATATAAATGAGTAATCATTATCAGTGAAGCTTAGTCACCAATCTCTTGAATTATGTAATACTAGCTACCCTTAAATAAAAAAAAATAAATATTGAAAATCATATGTCGCGTTAGCAAACCAATCTTTATGATCACATCAGTAATAGAATAACGAACAATGTTGTACAAACACAACCAATGCGAATTTCTACATAAGCACATATAGTGTGCATTTTCTTTTTGGTGGAATAAAAATGTTTATTAAATAATATAAAATTCTATTCGATAAAAATATTATGATATATTTAGAGATTTTTATTGTTCCATGTCCATAATATATTGATAAATTTCGGTTACAAATACATGTCTATGAGATATTTTGTACGTTTATTTTCGACAATCAACCTTCAATATTGTTCAGTATGACAGTGATGGACAGATACGGTGGAATTGTTCGTTTTTATGTGGTTTTTTATTAAAAAAAAGGAAATTATTTTCTGTAATTTATTATTTTTTTCTATAAGTTATATTTTGTTGCTTTTTGTAAATGGAACCTCCAAAAACTTGTTATTGTTTAAATATTGTTCAACGTCAAACATTGGTTTTTGTCATTTTAGTAGAATATGATTGAGACTGTCCTAACAGGTTGGTTTATGAAATATTGTGCTCAGCCAGACAAATGACATCGATCGGAGCAAGTCGTAATCAGAAAGGGCGATGTCTGGGAATTATAGGTGGGCCAGGAGTTAATTTAATTTAAGCTGTTTCAGTTTTTAACTCAGACGAATGTACGGGCAACGAACGCTTTACCAAATGTGAATTTGCGAAATTAATACTGATGCATTTTTATTGGTGACTAGCGACCCGCCCCGGCTTCGCACGGGTGCAATGCTGTTACTAAATTAAATACACTACAGAAAAAATATGAACGTTGTATATAAAAACATAGCGGCCCGCTCCGACTTTGCACGGGTATAAAATATATATGCCTATGTCACTCAATGAAAACATGATTAAAATCGATCCAGTATTTTTGGTTCATTCATTACTGCCCTTGGGCTGCACGCATTAAATTTGGAGTAAAACAATTCCTCTTCCCCTATACTTACTATGAAGATTTCCTGCTATCTTTGGAATATCTAAATTCATACATTTTTATTACATTACACATTTTTAAACGCAAATTTTAAATTTGTAATATCTCCGAAAATATTTGTTTAATTTACATGCTGTAAGGAACCATATTGATCTATATTAATTGCACACTGTATTTAAGGTACTTAATTCGATAAGGATTAATGCCGTATTGCTTAAAATAGCTTCGTAAATAAGCCATTTTCTCACGTAAAAAGTAAACAATAAAAATGGTTAATGTGGGTTATCCCTAAAAGATAAACATATACCATCGCGGACTTTTTTATAGACCTTTTTATGGTGTACAATACTGTAGTACATTAATTTGATCTAACTCGTAGGGTTAGGCAGCGTTTTTGCTAATTGCTAAATAAGCCTAAAAAATAGGTTAATTTACGACATCACGTTAGAAACCTCTAAAATTAGCAATGTTGCCTTAGTATATTATGCATGTATTATACATGTAAACCTTCCTCTTGAATCACTCTATCTACTGAAAAAAACCGCATCAAAATCCGTTGCGTAGTTTTAAAGATTTAAGCGCACATAGGGATATAGGGACAGAAAAGGCGACTTTGTTTTATACTATGTAGTGAAGTATACGTTAACCATAAGTAAGTCTTCAAGATAACTTGATAACTCTTGGTAGATATTTTTTGGAATACAGTAAGCTATCTTCAGTTCTGTTGTGGATACTGTACATTAAATCGCATGGGATATATTTACGCAACTAAACAAACTATGTAGTTTTTTTTCAATAAAAAACCGTCAATAACTGTACCTGGTATTATAACTGACGGGAAATACCGTCACCGGCACCTACGTGACGACCCTCAATATAATACTATTATATTAATTGATAAGACTATAAAGCAGCATAAGATTAATGATAGCGAACAATGCAAATATAAACACAAAACAAAGATTCTATGATGGAATCGAAACGCTACCCTCTGCTGGTTAAACGATTTATGGCGGTGTGAGCCGGGAAAATGCGTCCCCGAAGAGTGCCCGTTGCATTTTTCCGTTGCACCTCTTTCCTCGTCGCCCTAATTGGGAAATAAGGTTTTCCAGATGGCGAAAACTAATTTTCGAACTTTCCTGCGGCGTGAGCTGTCGCCAGACGGCCATAACCTAAGTTGGGTATGGGCGTTTGGCGCATTTTACGGGCGCAACTTCGGAGTTGCCGTCTCCAAATTTATGTCCGTTTGTTGTTTTGTATGTAAACCAGAATGGCGAGGAACTATGCAACTTGTGGAATGATCGTTGCGAAACTGACTTCAACTTTTCTTTTTCAATTAAGGAGACTTCCAGAGTTTAGAACCATCAGCCACTTCAAGCATATACCAGTTATATCTTGAAAAACTGTTCATATTTATACAATATATTAATTAAAATATTTCGGAAATTTTAAGCTCAAAACTAAATAAAAGTGTGTTGTTGTTTACTCAAATTATAACTAATAGGTCACGAAAAAATAAATCTCAGTATTTCCATGTATTTTAAAGAGAATTAATTCAATACATTTGAAATATTAATTAATAATACTGGTTTTTTTGTCGCTTAGACGGGTGTCGTCATTTCGCAACTATACAATAGTACGGTGTTGATCTAAAGGGGACGGGGACAGACATAAACTGTATAGAGAAAATAATAAAATAATAAGCAAATAAAATTAATAACACAAACAGGGGGATTAAAAGTATAAATAGTGTATATACAATTTAAAAATGAACACAAATACAGGATTACAAACACAACCATAACGAAGTAGAGGTTCTATCCAGAGAGCATACATCAGCACCCAAACCGAAGTGGCAATAGTTATTTGGTCAGTAATACTACACTTAGCATATCACTACATAGTATAAAACAAAGTCGCCTTTTCTGTCGCTATATCCCTATGTGCGTTTAAATCTTTAAAACTACGCAACGGATTTTGATGCGGTTTTTTTCAATAGATAGAGTGATTCAAGAGGAAGGTTTATATGTATAACACATGCATAATATACTAAGGCAACATTGCTAATTTTAGAGGTTTCTAACGTGATGCCGTAAATTAACCTATTTTTTAGGCTTATTTAGCAATTAGCAAAAACGCTGCCTAACCCTACGAGTTAGATCAAATTAATGTACTACAGTATTGTACACCATAAAAAGGTCTACAAAAAAGTCCGCGATGGTATATGTTTATCTTTTAGGGATAACCCACATTAACCATTTTTATTGTTTACTTTTTACGTGAGAAAATGGCTTATTTACGAAGCTATTTTAAGCAATACGGCATTAATCCTTATCGAATTAAGTACCTTAAATACAGTGTGCAATTAATATAGATCAATATGGTTCCTTACAGCATGTAAATTAAACAAATATTTTCGGAGATATTACAAATTTAAAATTTGTGTTTAAAAATGTGTAATGTAATAAAAATTGTATGAATTTAGATATTCCAAAGATAGCAGGAAATCTTCATAGTAAGTATAGGGGAAGAGGAATTGTTTTACTCCAAATTTAATGCGTGCAGGCCAAGGGCAGTAATGAATGAACCAAAAATACTGGATCGATTTTAATCATGTTTTCATTGAGTGACATAGGCATATATATTTTATGCCCGTGCAAAGTCGGAGCGGGCCGCTATGTTTTTATATACAACGTTCATATTTTTTCTGTAGTGTATTTAATTTAGTATCAGCATTGCACCCGTGCGAAGCCGGGGCGGGTCGCTAGTATATTCTATAGGTAGATTATATGGAGAAAATCGATCTCTCGTAGAAATCTGAAGAGTTTGTGTGTATTTTCTCCTGTTAGGACATTGCTCAAATTTTGCAGCTCATAACTAGTTCTAATCTTGGCCAGCCGTGGCAGTCGTTCGATATGTGGTAGACTGATATAGGGGCACGGTGACAAAACTGACAGTGAGCAGATGGGTCAAGTGGACGTGCAAGAAACGACAGTGACCCAATCTCAGTCATTTCAAAGCTACGGGATGGTGACGAAGGGAAGGAGCGCGAAGAGAGGAGAAAAATCAGCTTTAACCACGTTCCTTATTTGTTCGCAAAGCTCTACGATTAATTACCAATGCCTATCACTACATAACTGATGGAAAGTTGCAGGATGACCTCGATATTACATAATACTCGATACATTTTCGAAGTTATCCAAGATTTCACCTTAAAACATAAAATAGAGTTACTACATCACAGTAATACGGATACAGAACTACACTCAGGAAATCAGAAGATTGAAGTGAACCAACTTGCCTGAACTTGTATAGTGTAAAATGTTAATTTAACTTTAGCTAAAGTAGTTTAATTTAATTTCTATTTGATTAGACAATTAATCTAGTAGATGGTATTGTTAATATAATTGAATATGATTTAAAGCCTAGAGATGTTGAACGATGTTATTCCACTTGTCAGCAACTGCCCGAAAACCCCTGGAGGAAAGTTTTCTTGCATTGCATTTTGACTGGAGACCAAAGGTGGACAACTATAATATGACTTATATCACCGTATCACCATATGACACAAAATCTACCCATGTGACATTCACCTTTTGTAGAAGAACATGTCTCTCATTAAAATTGAATAGTCATGAACTTCCGCAATCAGACAACGTTAAATATCTGGGAATACAATTCGATAGAGGTTTGACATGGAAAAAATATATAGCAAAACGCAAACAGCTTGGGCTTAAACTAAACCAAATGTACTTGCTAATAGAGCGTAAATCTAAATTATCACTAGATAACAAGGTTTTGCTGTATAGGTCAATACTTAGGCCCATTTGAACCATGGTATTGAAGTGTGGGATATTACTAGCAAATCTAACATAGATATCCTATATCCAGAATAAAGTGTTGCGAGTCATCGTCCATTTACCATATTACGTGTCCAACAAACTGATTCAGCGCGATATCCCCATAGAACCCATAACGAGTGTTATTCGGAGTGTTAGTGCGAATTACTCTGAAAGACTATTAGTGCATCCCAATGCACTCGCCAAACAGTTAAATATGCGCGATGACTGTGAAGTATGTAGGCTCAAACGCAAACTGCCGTACGAACTGATTAATAGACACATAGATGAGTGTGACATAATAATCTCTAGAATAAGCTAGAATAGTTTTTAGAATAAGTTAGGATAGACTTTAAAATAAGTTAGAATAGTATCTAGAATAAGATTTAGATTATTACTAAGTTGTACAGTAAGTGATCACTTCAGTAAGTGATCTACTACATGTTAAGATAGTTATGAAATCATATAATAATACTTATTGCCCATGAGCAGATTATTGACGTTCTAGGAGATTAATAAAAAAATTCTCTAGATAATACTCCTTCAGATTATCGTATATTCCAATCAATACTACCAGGTCTGACTGAACTGCACTTATATATCAAAAATTAGTCGATTCGTTGATTGTTTTCAAAGAAGATGGGCAAAGGCTGTAAATAGTGATGGATAGTATTTTCCAATGCACTCGCCAAACAGTTAAATATGCGCGATGACAGTGAAGTGTGTAGGCTCAAACGCAAACTGCCATACGAACTGATTAATAGACACATAGAGTGAGACATAATAATCTCTAGAATAAGCTAGAATAGTTTTTAGAATAAGTTAGGATAGACTTTAAAATAAGTTAGAATAGCATCTAGAATAAGATTTAGATTATTACTAAGTTGTACAGTAAGTGATCACTTCAGTGAGTGATCTACTACATGTCAAGATAGTTATGAAATCATATAATAATAATACTTATTGCCCATGAGCAGATTATTGACGTTCTAGGAGATTAATAGAAAAATTCTCTAGACAATACTCCTTCAGATTATCGTATATTCCAGTCAATACTACCAGGCCCGACTCAACTACACTTATATATTAAAAATTAATCGATTCGTCAATTGTTTTCAAAGAAGATGGGTAAAGGCTGTAAATAGTGATGGATAGTATTTTCTAAATACAATTGAAAAATTAAAAATTTATGCCCATAAAATATAAATCAAAACTTTACGAATTTATTCCAACATTCAATGTAATATTTTTTTATTATCGTATTAAGAAGGTATTCCATCGTTATTTAGCAGATTCCTCAGCTCGACCGTTGAAAATAAAAGAGCTAGGGTACTCTTTCTTTAGGCATTGTAGAATTTTCGTTAATTAAACCTTCCACTGTAATGACCGTTTCCTTCCCTTTGCCGCATTCATTTTCGTCTTTTTTCGTCGGATCTCTCGGACAGGCTCGCGAACTCAGTCGAACAGAAAATGAATATTTATGCGGCCAACATGAATTAAGTCGTTTTTCTCGCCATTTTCCCTTATTTAATTACTCCGATGACAGGCCGCTTTCCACCGAATGGGTTTTCTTAGCGTGTATAATTAAATCTTAATTATTTTTCAGTATATTTTTCGTCGGCCATAATACGCACAAAGACGGCGCTCATCAAATGAAATTTCGGTTAAATTATTAAGTGCGTACGTTCGGCGGTATTTAACGATTGTAATTAGCAGCGAACTCACTAATCTCGCAGGATTATTAACCGAGAGGATTACGTCTCATCTGGAGTCTTAACAAAGGAGTTTTTTCGGCAGCAAAAAATTGTCAACCGCTTTATAAAATAACGTTGTTCTTTTATCAAAATCCTTTAATTATTTCAAAGTTTCCACATAATGTTCGACAACATTTCTGTTTATTTAATTAATAATATTTTTTCCTATATTTTAGAGCTTCCTTTCTACCAATTAGAGTTTACCTGAACCACGGCCCTCGGCCTTAAGCCTAACGACTAGCGAGTGACCAACTTGGAAATCATCAATCGGCGTAACGGGGATCATTTTTCTTGTCAGATATTGCATTCTTGCCTAAGAATAATCGCAAATTTTAAACAATCACAAATATAAATTTAAAACTAGCGTTGGAAACTAGTGACAGTGCCATAAATGTGAGAGAGAAGAGCTATGCATGTATTCTTTTTCCAACGTCCTTTGGGAAAAAGCAAAGACATAATTGCTGTAACTTATTAACTTCAAAATAACAGTTTCATGTTGGATGATGTATAATTATATTATATAATTATATTTTATATATTTGTCTTGATTGTAGAGAGAAACTGAGTAATTTCCACTAAATTTTTGTAAAGTATTTTCTCAATCAATCTTTATAAACCATATAATAATTTTAAGATTATTATTCGTTAAATCTGAAAAATGAAAGAATCTTAAACATTCAAAAGATTTGAACAAACATCAAGAAAAAATTCGAAAAGGTTAGTAACGGAGGACATAA
Source organism: Rhynchophorus ferrugineus (assembly GCF_030347505.1). Classification (NCBI taxonomy): domain Eukaryota; kingdom Metazoa; phylum Arthropoda; class Insecta; order Coleoptera; family Curculionidae; genus Rhynchophorus; species Rhynchophorus ferrugineus. The sequence continues at coordinate 2,495,312 of NW_027472583.1, read as the reverse complement.
ATGCAGTAAATTTTTTTTTCTGTTTGTCAATCAAAATGTTGTTCTTTTTATATTGTTATATTAATAAATAATCTTGACCAATAGAGTTCATAGTACTGCTATATTAATCTACAATATATTGTGATTTACAATTATATTACAAACCAAACATAAAACCATATTTGACAGGTTAATTCAAAAGTACCCGGCCTGACACATAGACGGTGCTACTAGAATTAAATCCATATGTTTAGTTTAGTTAGCCCTAACCCTCAAAAGATGCATGTATAAATTTGACAGCTGTCGGATCATTAGTTCGTGAATTATCACATTTTGAGTGAAGCAACTTTTCTTGTTGTGAAAAAAAAATGAATAAAAAGGAATTTCGCGTTTTGATAAAATATTGCTTTTTGAAGGGAAAAAATACAGTTGAAGCAAGAACTTGGCATGATGCCGAGTTTTCGGACACTGTTCCAGGAAAATTAACCATCAGGGATTGGTATACTAAGTTTAGACGTGGTGAAATGAGCACCGAAGACGGTGAACGCAGTGGACGCCCAAAGGAGATTGTTACCGACGAAAATATTTTAAAAAATCCACAAAATGATTTTGAATGACCGTAAATTGAAATTGATTGAAAGAGTACACACTCTAAAGATGTCATCTGAACGTGTACATCATATCATTCGTACATCACGAATATTTGGGTATGAGAACCTCTGTGCATAGTGGGTGCCGTGCGAGCTCACTTTTGACCAAAAACAACGAGTTGAGTTGATAATTCGGAGCAGTATTTAAAGATGATCAAGAGTAATAAACCCGAGTTTTTGCGTCGATATGTGACAGCGGTTGAAACATGGCTCCATCATTTCACTTCAAAGTCCAATCGCCGGTCATCCGAATGGATTGCACACGATGAACCCGCTCTAAAGCGTGGGAAGGTTATGCCAGTCGGCTGGCAAGGTTATAGCGTCTCTATTTTGACTACCTTGAAAAAGGAAGGACCATCAATAGCGACTATTACATAGCGTTATTGGACCGTTTGAAGGACGAAGTCGCCGAAAACGGCCGCGTTTGAAGAAAACGAAAATGCTGCTTCACCAAGAAAATGCACCGTGTTAAAAGTCCATGAATTGGGCTTCGTATTGCTTCCTCATCCGCCGTACTCTCCAAATCTGGCCCACAGCGACTATTTCCTGTTCTCAGATCGCACAAGAATGCCCACTCGGAAGAAATCGTTGTCGAATGAAGAGGTGATCGCCGAAACTGAGCCGTATTTTGAAGCAAAGGACAAATCGTACTACAAAAATGGTATCGAAAAGTTGGATGGTCGCTATAATCAATGTATCTATCACCCTTGAAGGGAATTATGTTGAATAAAAAAAAATTTTGCCAAAAAAATTTCTTTTACTATGGTAGACCGGGGACTTTTCAATTGAATTATTAAGTGAAGTGACTAGACATACGTGTTATCACTCTTGAGATGGTTCAGATTCACGGTTAGGTCCATTAAGTAGCGCTAACAGAGTTCCAGAAATATAAAGTTTTAATTTTTTGAATATAAAATGTTTTTATTGGTTCGTAAATTAGTTTTAAATATTTTTTTTATTTGAAGCTATTTTATTCCGGTATTTTATATCAGTAGCCGTCAATTTTTGTAATATATCTGGCAATTTACGTATTCCATCCCTAAAGAACGATGCATTCTTTGGTATGTTCATAAGAAGTAAAATGCTCCTCAGATAGGCCACGAAATTTATGTCGGAATAAGTAGTAATCAGAAGGAGCAAGGTCTGGAGAATACGGCGGATGGGATAGCACTCGCCGTTCTAATGTTTTCAAATATGTCTTCACCGGTGTTGCAACATGTGATCCAGAGAGGTTGGAGCATATTTTCCACAAGCTTCGCACAGCATTCGACGACCTTCATCTGTATTTTGCTTCAAGTTGAAGCAAGAAAATAAAACTTGCCGCGAATGCTATTTACTCTGTGTAAATCCAGACATTTTCAATGTACTGAAAACATGTTTTGTTTACACTTCGGTGAAATAAGATTTAATATACAGTAGCATTAACTGTTCTAAATCTTTCAACGTTAATTTATAATATTTATTTCTTTTTCAAACGAAATGTTGAAGTAGTTGTAGTCAATGTAGTCGGACAGGACAACGTGCTACACCACTATTATCTATATTTCTACTCTTATAATAGAATTTTGCAATTTTACTTTATGATTGTTCTAAAAATACCGCTTTTTAATTATTTAATAAATTAATTACATAATGAACCAATTGGACAGGATCCAGCAGAGATTAATTCGACGCTAACACAGCGTGGGCCGATATTAAATCATATCAAATACCGTTTCGAAAACGAAGATCAAACCGGCTTAGCTTAAACTTCGCGGATGGATCACGGAAGATGGATAACTAATAAAAGCGGAGACCAGGAAGCAGACTGAGATTGAGCCGCTGGTGTCGTTGGTAATGATGGTGGCAAATTCGGTTTGCCGACGAAATCTGCGTAATGTCGCATAAATCTTGGCCCTGAATCCCGTTGGTTTCACAGCCAAGGGCTTAATTATAGCCACGTCCCTTATCCTGGATAGCCTGGATGGCGCATCAGCGATGACGATGTTAGATATACCGTGCACAGACCTGTTTTACGGCGATGAAAATCTGTCTCATTTAAATACTGATATGTTATATCCGTTGCTAAATTTTTTGGTAGTTTAAATTTAACATTTTTTAGATTAACAGGCGTTTTTTTTTTATTTTCCAAAGCTTGACCCTCTAAGAATATGATCTATTTGACAATTTTCTTTACTATAATATACTTGATTTACAATAACTTAAATTCAGCTAGATATCAAAGATGATCCATCGATTTATAGGTAATAACAGGTCAATAGAAAAGTGCCCGGCCTACCATAGGAAGACACATTTTTTTGGAAAAATCGTTTTTTGTTCAACATAACTCCCTTCAAGGGTGATATACTGATTATAGCGACCTTCCAACTTTTCGATACCATTTTTGTAGTACGTTTTGTCCTTTGCTTCAAAATACGGCTCAGTTTCGGCGATCACCTCTTCATTCGACGACAATTTCTTCCCAGCGGGCATTTCTTTGAGATCTGAGAACAGGAAATAGTCGCTGGGGGGCAGATCGGGAGAATACAGCGGACGAGGAAGCAATACGAAGCCCAATTCAGGACTTTTCACACGGTGTGTTGTCTTGGTGAAGCAGCACTTTCTTTTTCTTCAAATGCGGACGTTTTTCGGCGACCTCGTCCTTCAAACGGTCCAATAACGCTATGTAATAGTCGCTGTTGATGGTCCGTCCTTTTTCAAGGTAGTCAATGAAAATTATTCCATGCGCATCCCAAAATACAGACGCCATAACCTTGCCAGCCGACTGTTGCGTTTTCCCACACTTTGGAGAGGGTTCATCGTGTGCAGTCCGCTCGGATGACTGTCGATTGGACTTCGGATTCTATTCAAGACAATTACTCACTTAACTTCACATTGAATGTATTCATTAAAGACTTACTATGCTAACATTACAATCCACAATACGAATAGGTACATAATAAATTTTGAAAACTTAACACTAAATTATTATTTATATTTTCTAAGTTTCAAGGATCAAATCCTTTGAATATCATAGGAGGCATGAAAATTATTTTGTTATACCACATGATTAGTTTAGAACTTCAGTGTCAGGACATTTTTCATATTGTCCGCCTTCAAACAACACTACAAATATTTTATAAGAAAGGCAATAGCTTGATAGTTTCATGCCTGAATAAGAAATATTGTTAGATAGGTATAGATATCCGGCAGGGAAAGTCTTGCAAAGCGACCAATACTCAAACATCAGCCTGGTACACTTAGGGCTTCGGTATTTTGGGATTTTGACTATTTTGTGAAAGACAAATACATTAAAAATCAATGTTATAAGGCGTTATATAGAAAACAGTTACTATCTGCTGTCTAGACCAGATATAGATTTTTTCATACTTCAAAAGAATTCTCCATAGAAATAGATTTGGCTCAAATGATGCAGTTGCTGCCGAAACTGGAGTCTATTTTTGATAACAATTGCAAATTGTTCTATAAAAAAGTATGAAAACTGTGATTAATAAAATTCAATGCCTATTGTTGCTGAGTGATGAGTGTTATTCTCCTCACATTATATGAAAGTTATTAAATTTAATGTATAAAAAGACCAAAATAAAGAAAATATAAAACAAAAGATTGTTTATCTTAAAAATGAGTTTTTATCAAAAGCTTTATACCGATAACGAAGCAGATGTAGGAGGCAAAAAAATAATTAAATGCTCGTAATTTCAGCAATATCCAATATCGTAGGATCAGCTCAATATGGGGATGGAGAATGTGGTTAATTCTTTACCTTCGAAGTTAATTTAGCAGCTGGCGGTAGGAACATTGGTGGCCATAATATATCAAAGGATTGTGATGGTATTAAGATGTAATTTCTTTGAAAATATTTTCCCTCTAATATATCATATGACAAGGACTTTACAAAAATTAACTCTGTGTTACTAATTAATAATAATGCAAGGGCAATTTTAATTATTGATTTAGATCTATTAATCTCTCTGAAACCTTATATCTTAGTAGGAATTGGAGTTATAGCGAAAAGCCTAGAAATTGCCAGAAATTGCGATGTTTCTTGAGTATATATATGAAAAAATCGCCAAAAAATTGTAATTACTTAAAACTTCAAAATGTTTTAAAATAGTAATGCTACTGTCTTATAGAGCGTTCAATTTTATGTAAGTAGTGGTATTTTTAAGAAAGTATCTTTGTGTCAGACAGAGTTATGATAAAAAATATTAAAGAAAATAATTAAATACAAGACATTTTCGCTAATTTTGCAAAACATTTAACAGAAAACAGAAATTTCATAGTATTATGAAGCAAATAACTCTACCCATATATTGCTATTCCCATTATTTTGGTATGATTAAACTATATTGTAGCCACTAACAACATAGAGCAATATTAATAAAAACATCTGAATGAATAGCTGAAAAACTAGCAATAGAGAAAATAGTACCAAAGTCATTATTTTGACTGGAAATGTCTGGAATACATCACTGTATCTATTATCAGAATATTATTATCACCAATGACTTCAATTCATCATTACTCTAACTCACAACTCTTCTTAAGGTAAATAACTTAATTTCCATTAATGTTATAGACTTAGGACCGTTTCGTTCGTATTCGCGATAAATATCAGCGAGATATTTCGAAAGTTTGTCGATTCTCAATTTAAACAGGGACGAAATTTGTCAGTGCCTCGAAACAGAAAGGTTAAACGCTTCCCTCTAATGACATACGATGCTGAAATTACTTGTCGTCTATATTTCTCTTTTCTTCTCTTCTTTATTCGGCAATTCCGTGTAAGATAATCAGATTAATGCCTGGGGCACTGTTGACAGAACGAAGTCGTTTGAGGAATTCGATATAGAGAACGATGTAATTAACTCAATAAACATCGATGTCGAAGATTTAATTTCCTGTTGCGGAAGAAATTTTTTCCGATATTATTCGTATTAAGTGGATATTGTAATTTTCAATATACGATCGTTAGATAGAGCAATGTCGTCCTTGTTATAAAGATAAACTCGCCAGTGTTTTATGGCGTGGATTCGAGAGCAATATAGAAAATCTAGTAAAAAGTACAACGAATACTTTATGTAAATATTGGAACGTAAAATAATATGGTTTTGAAGAAAGTAGCGTAAGAACTGTTGTAGTATATTATATGGATTAGCGCTAGAACAGTGGTCGAAATTCGACCACAATTTCGTATCTCAAACATATTTGTCACATAATGGGTAAAAAGAATATTTTAAAACTAATACGTTTTGGTACTAAAACTTGTTTTGACAATATTTTCAACAAAAGATCAGAAATATACTTTATATATAATTTTAATTAAAATAGGTTATATTAAAATATATACAAACTATCTCAAGAACTAACAGATAAAGACCATTTTTCAATTGCACATAATTAAATATAATTTCCATTAAGTTATAATAACACTATGTAACAAATATAGCGGCTATATATATATATATATATATTTTAAAGTCTCCTTTTACCAACTATGGGTTTGTCTGGACTGGGCCTAAAGTTTAACGTGGGCTCCGAACCACGGTCCTCAGCATTAAGAAGAAGATATCGGGTCTTACCCAGCCTGGTTACTGGCGTGACAAGGATCATTTTCCTTGTCGGATTTTACACTCTTGCCTAAAACATTCACAATTTTTAAACAATCACAAACATAAATTTACGACCATGCCACAGCGGGATTCGAACCCGCGGCTATCGCAACAGTAGGAGGGCCCTTCCATCACCTTTACCATTGCGCCACCAAGCCGGCTTTTTATTAATTTTATTAACTGATATGTTAGCTTTCTATCCTCCTTGATAACACTCTTCTGTCTGTTTTATATCTTATTGAAAGCGTTCACCTTGTTCGTCCCTCACCATTACAAGATTAGGGGGGAAAATCAAAATGGGAATGGAAGGAATGTATTATTTAAAGACATTTTGCACCCCTTCGTCTTATATTTTTGTAACAAGTCATTCACTAAAAACTCAGCATTTTCAGCTTTAACATTGTCTAAAAATTTGTTTGTCAATTAAGATAACCAAGTAAGTAAAGATAACAACGTCTGTTTCATCGAGTTCATTGATTTTTATAAGTTTTCTTATTTTTGGACTAACAAAAAATGCCTTTGTTTAATTTAACATCATTTAATTTAGAGAACACATTTTTCAAATAAAGGAATCCTTTATCATTGTTATCCATGGCCATGACAACATTTTTCATTCTACCAAGTTTTATATGTAAGGTTGGAAGAATCACGTTTTCTTTGTGGAATAAGAGGTTCAAAGTTAACGTACGTTTGATTTGCCACAAACAAAGTCACTTCATCTTGGACAATTTTTAACTTCATAGTGGTTTTGGTGTCTCTACTGTCTCATAAACAAAGAAAACAACAATATTTCGTGAAACCTCCCTGTATTCCAAGTAATATAGCAACAACTTTTAAATTAGCACATACTTTCCAGTTGTATTCTTTGTACTTGATTAAGTTTAGAATTAGTTTTATGTTTTCATACGTTTCTTTTAAAATCACTGAATATTTAATAGATATGAGAGTACATGTGCTGTCATTGTAGAGTAATAGAGCTTTTAAGCGTAAATATTATTCACTTTATTATTAAGGAAGGTGACATGTTAGATAATCATGTCAATAAATAATGTTTTTAAGAATGGAATAAGGAATTCAGAACACGTAATCATATTTATGTTAGAAAAATTGTGTCACTCAATGTGATCAAAAAATTATTAAGTAACAATTTCAGAGCATTAAATATCAGTATACATGATATTTTTTTAAATTTTAAGTTATAAACTTCAATATGGAATAATAAATTAAGTAAGTTGCATAAACAATAAACACACGAGGCTGATTAACATAATATTTTATTCTAAATGTTTAAATAAAATTTCATATTTTGTTGTTTATTTATTCCACTTAAAATAGTAGTTGCAACTTTTTTCCTGCCAGAAGCGACCTGAGGAATGTCGAATTTTACATCGTGGAATAACGGTCTACAAAATACCCAGAAATATAATCTCAGATGTTGAACACGGGCGGGGTGCCAGCAGCTCCAACTAGAACCCGATAACGAATAGCTGGCAACCCCGAGAGGTTTATCTGGGATGTTATTGAAGAGTATTTCCACTCATTCAGTACTCGACCATCGTTTGGTTTAGACGTGCCACCATCGACTGCCCAAGCCTCATCACAAGGCAACACCACTGTCATCGGTTTTATCATTTGTATTTTTACATTTTTATATTACTTCAATAAATAACAGTCACATAATGTAAATACCACTGTTGCATTTCATTTTACTTTTATTCAACCGAGCATCTAATTTACCCTAAACTATGTAGATCTGGAATCAATCTGTGAGTCCACAGTAACACCATGTCTTGTATATCTGTTATAAATAAAATTAATATACAAGCCTGATACTTTTTAAAATTTTGGTAATTTTAGCACAAAAGGAGAAAGAATACTTATCTTAAATGCTTCTTGTTTCCTTTCGTCTCGTCTCGAACATATCGGTTCAAACAAAGAATAACGTGATTAAAATGACTACTCGTCTCATACAATTTTTCCATTTTAATACAATTCCCAACGTAACATTTTAACTAAACACAATTGCGGCCGAGAAAAACCTTTCATTTTACTCCGCGTCCCAATCCTATTAAACTAACAAGTCGAATGGCTTATCGTGGCGTGCCGAACAAGCGAAAGAGAGATAAAAACAAAAGACGACTGCAATTTCCCAAACGTCGAAACGCACGTCTACCGTTCAACGAAATAAAAAAAATATTAATTTTAAAGAGACAATGTAAAGACAAATATTTTCGAGAATGTTTCCGAATACGATTTCGTCAGGAAATGGGCAAATATTTCCCATTACATTTCTTAAACTGAGATTTTGTTATGATAGATGGTAGCAAGGCAAATTGAAATTTCAATATAGCAAAAACTATGTTGCAATTTCCGCTGCGTGGGAATAATGGAGCGTTTTTTTTCAATAAATATTGTCACTATTTCTACTCATTCTTGTGGCGTATATTTATCTATAATAAAATTTTGACGTCTACACAATAAAATGGTTAAAGGGAAACTGAGCTAAATGTCACATAACCAAGATAGTGCGCAATCGAAACGGACTTTTGCCCCACCTTAGTGTCAAATCAAAATGGTACCGGGACTTTTGCCACGCCCTATATTAGGCATTGTGAAGAATCAGTACAATGTATTTTTTAATAATTTTGTTGTAATTTTTTGTAATAATATCTGACTACCTTAAAGTGGAACCAAAATTAAGCTTATGACAAGAAAAACGCAAGATATGACGAAAATGACCTTCTGAGATTCAGACAATTTTCAATGCAGTGAAAACATGTTTTACTCATATATGTACCAAATAATGCATACTAAAAAGTGGAGCCTATTTGTGTGACTTCGACATGAAGTTGGTCAAAAATGCATCTCATGCGTTTTAATACACAGTAACACCATCTGTTGTAAATTCTTTTAAATTAATTTATAGGTAATAAATTTGAAACATTAATCAATGACAGATTAAAATATCATTTCAAGTTGGTGGTAAGTCAGAAACAAGTGATAATTAATAGCATAATAATAAGTTAGATATAGTGAACTTATATGTCACTATAGATGTATGTAGTCCAGTGTTCTAGTGATATAAAATGACAATATATTAGTTGTTGACAGTAGATTGTCTAATTAATGGTTTGGTGAAATTCTAGCAGCTCAAAATGAACAATTTTTTTCCCATTCCGACAAATGCTTAATAGCATTCTCATTGCCTTCAGTGCGGGTTCAGTAATCATTTGTAAATACTTTAAAATTGAAACTTCTTTTATGAGGCATATTTTTCTTTATAGCAGGATGAAAGCAACATTTAACAGAAATTAACTTCCGGAATACAAACTGCAAATGTGATTTATCGGTACAAATTCAGTCCATTTCCAATGCTTTGAATTTTTTATACAAATTTTGACGAAATGACACATACTAAAAAGTGAAACCTATTAGTGAGACTTTAACAAATTGGTTACAAAAGAACAATGATATTTAATACACAGTAACACCATTGGTTTTAACATAAATTTATAAATTTATGAATACTTTGTCCTTTTCTCAAGCAATTTATTAATGCCAGATTATTATGCCAATTTATTAATGCCAAACGGACAGTTTAATTTTGAGCTAAATCATTCATGAGCTATTTTTAACTGTAATCTGTAATCTGTTCTGTAATCAAGATGCGCTACTCTATAAGCGCGTATCCCATTAAAATGAAAACGTGGCAATCGAAGAGAGTTATATTTGGAGAGTACTGTGGGTGTATTAACTTCCATCCAAGTAGTTACAACACTTCTTTGACTGATTTTGCTGTATGAGACAGTGCGTTGTCTTGTCCCATAATCACCTTCTCACGTCTTTGAGCGTATTATGTACGGTTTTCAATAAATTTCTGTTTCTCCAGATCTTAACAATTTATATGACATCAACACACATATATGGCATCAACACAGAACATTGTCTTGAGGAAGTTAGCTCTGACAGATGTTAATCATAATCTCTTTTGTTTGAGATTTTCGATCGATGCAAAAATGACTTCCTGTCAATCGATTCACGCTAATCCACGTGGCACCCTTCCTCTGATCTTTCGGACCTTTCCCATCACTTAAATTTTTCTGCCAAATGTTTTTGAGTTGATGTCTTTATCGAATAACTCCTGCTGTTCGGCGTCTTCAAATGTTCCGGCGTACCAAGACGTTCTTTGTTTTGAACGTTCAAATCACCACATTTAAATCGTCCAAACCATGTTTTACATATTCTGATGTTTGGAGCATGATAATCGTAAGACTACCAGCAAACGACCACTCTTAGCGACTTTTTTCTCTTGATGAAATAGGAACAGTAACATGTATCGCAAATGTACGTTTTCACTAACGTAACATGTAGTTTTGAGGGTAGTATCAGTAAAATAAAATGAATTATGACTCAAACTAAAAGCAAATTGTAATTGGGAACAACTTGCATATAAAAAACATGTATTTTATTATTAAAAGTAACATATTTGTTAATTAAACCAGTTAATTTATTAGTTCTACTTGTCACTTGTAGCTATATTTAAAATACTACAAATTAACGAAGATAATTGTGTGTATTAACAAGCGGTGAAACTGAATTAAAATTCATGTCTCAGAGTCGTTCGCTAACATCTGGTTTATTATAGATTTTCCAGGTTGGCATTAAAACTTTTGCAGATTTAGTTAACAGCAATCTGTCGAGCAAATTAGTGCAAGTCTGCGAAATCTTGCGCGTGCAACAGCGATCGCAGTTTCCTGGCCGTTTAGAAACACGAGCGTGCTGAAAATATGTTTTTAATTATTTAACTGAAAAAGCCATTAGCAGCGACGTATCAAAGCGAATGTTACCATTCCACATGCAAGCGCCCTGGCTGTTGAATACTGCAAATTTGTGTTCAAATTGAATTTTAAATGCATATACATTATAGAAATACACGTATATAAGGTTAGGGAAGACGTTTTTCTCAATAGAATGTTTCTTAGAGTTACATCTCACTAGTAATAATTATTCAATGAAAACATTTACTGTTTACATCAGAAAAAAGAAAATTGCAGGCTTATTAAATATGGACATGATGAAAGAAATAGAGAAGCACAAAATTATTTATTTAAATAAACAAAATGTTTAAAAATTCGCCAAAAAACATAATGGAACTTGTATGATATATATTGATATTAGCCATAAAATGTAGCAGGATATTGAAGGAAATGGCATCAAAATCAATAACTAATTAATAAGGAACTTGGCATGAAAATTAATCATGCTCTCTGTTATTTCCAATAATATACCAACAGAACAGGATCATATAGGATATAGGAACAGAACAGTTTTATTGAGCTCAGATGTCCCACATCGTGTTTTACAATTACTGTTACTTAATAATAATAATGATAATTTAAATGCAGATCCAAATAGAAATAAAGATGTTTAAATTATATAGTTGGTAATACTAGATATTTGATTATCATAAACTTTTACCAAGTCTATGGAACGTATCCAGTATTACGCCAAAATATCTTGTGGTAAATATAATGGAGACATTGTAATTTTGAAGTTTATTTTAAGAATAGATTCGTAATTATAAGAGCAAATCTATTGACAATACTTGAACACTTTTGCAAAACTTATATTGAGATGCTTCTATCACAAATGAAATTATCTTAATAGTCTAATTATCTTCGAAACATTAATTCTTAAACTAGGTATCTGCTTAACTACCTTACTTCACTTGCTTAGATTCTCTGGCGATACTTAAGAGGTCGAATACTATCTATGAGTAAGAATTGTTCAAAATGTTTGAAAGTTTATTATACATTTTTTTGTTTGTCGATAAGATTTGATCAAACTGATGGACCAAGTATGTATTTTTATTATTGTAAGTATAATTTATCGGAATATTTGATTAACAGGAAACCAAATATTGGATATTAGCTTTTTGTAATCTAAATATGATGGGAATTTGTGCCGCCGTTTTTTAGTAGTGTGAGATAGAAGCTCATTATATTTTGTTTGGTTGGTTTTATTGCAAAGCAGAAATTATCTTGCAGAAATATTTGTCGACATTAAATACACTTGTAAAATTATAAACCTATCATGATATTAAATATAATTCTCCATGTTATTTGGCAAATGAATAAGAATAAACAACTTTTTTAAACTTATGTATTATTACATAGAAGAACACAGCACACCATTGATACACAGAATGAATACTTATTTATATCTGTTTTTATACAAATCCTTCTAACAAAAATCCATTTATTCTGGGTAAAATAATTACGTAGAAGAACCCTGAAGTATTTTGTTTACATTATTTTTTTGTACATTGAAAAGTAGAAATGAAAAATCATAGCAGGAACAAATATATTTGGAATAAGAAATATGCTCTTTTGTAAAAATAATAATTTTGAACCAAACAAGATTGAATTAGAATGCGCCAAAGGTTTACACAGCTTCATTATACAAATTCAGCTTAAGTGTTTGGAAGTGAGACAATACACAGTCCAAGAAGTGCAATATTGATGCAATCTAGTGCTATCAGTAAATATTTTCAGATATACAACCAGTACGCTACGACTAGGGCACAACAAAATTTACTTTAATGATAAACTACATCTTATTCCAGGGAGAAGTAATCTAAAATATTTAAAGTGGTTTTAAGGCCAAATTAAAAGATATTTTTACATTTTACAAAGGCTCTCCTATAATTATAACATAGGAAACACAATATTTGAATTAGATGATGCCCTTTGTGCATTAAGTTAGCAACAAAAACTAATGTGATAACAGCAAACCGTTATCGAAAAGCTACTCGTGAAAATAACGCATTTTCTATGTTCAACAATACTTTTTCCTTATCGGATTTTATACTCTTGCCTAGGACAATCACAAACATAAATTTACGACCATGCCCCAGCAGAATTCGAACCCGCGACTCTCGCAACAGTAGGCGGACCGTCCTGTCGCCTTTACCACTGTGCCAACCAACCCTCATATACTTGATTTATTTTTATGGAGTTAGTTGAAGCCAAGAGTGCCTTTAGAGTCATATATCTAGAGTAGTACCTATTCTGGGAAGTCATACTTTAAACCCTTTGAAATAGAAATAGTGATTGAAGAAATAGATGCCGATAGTGCCGATAGGAATTTTGAAAATAGAGATATCAGAAGGTCATTTTGCCCATAATATTCATTTTTATTTTCAAAGAGAAATAATGCAGTACATGCAATCTCTTTGTGTTTATAGGTATGAGTGCTTAAGTGAACGTCAGTGTTAGAATTGGTTTTCCCAATTTAATATCTGTTTCCTGGCCTCATAATGAATTTTTACGTAACACATGGGATCAAATTTCCCGGGCCTAACACACGGGTGTGAATAGTTTTATTGCATTCGCCATATTTTCAATTAGTACTAACCTTCAAAAGAAAGCTGTTTAATTTTAATGATATTCTACCCATAAGTGTGTGAGTTATTGTGCTAAGAGTGATGCTTTTATTATATTCAAAATAATCGATCAAAAACAATTTCGTATTTCAATTTTGCACTGCCACTTGATGGGAAAAATATCGTTCAACCGAAGCAATGGCGTGAAAAGTATTATAGGGACTCTGTTCCATCAGAAACATCAAAAAAACATTGGTTTGCTGACTTCGAACGTGGTTGTAGAGACACCAATTATGTAGAACACAGTGGACGACGTCCAACTGAGATTCTGGTAACAGCAGAAAACATCAAAAAAATTCACAAGATAGTTTTGAATAATGGAAAAGTGAAGTTACGTGAATTAGCTGTGATCGTAAAGATATCAAAAGAGCATGTTGGTTTTATATTGCATGAGAATTTGACTATGATAAAGCTCTGTTCTAAGTGGATGCCGCGTTTTTTCACTGTTGATAAAAAAAAAGGATATGTCGATGATTATGAGCAGTGTTTGGCCTTATTTAAACATAATAAACCAGAATTTTTTCATTGATATGTGGCACTGGATGAAACTTGGAACGATCGTCCTCTGCATAGACAGCAACAGTGACAGGCCTATTTGGAGGCAAAAGATAAATCGTTCTATAAAAGTGTGTCTTTCGATTGAGATTACGTTGAAGAATAAAGCCAATTTCAAACAAAAACAAACGCGTTTTCTTTGTTACGTCCGGTACTTTTGCCCAAGTGTTATAAAATTGTATATATAATTTTGGTTAAAATCCTCATAAATTAACATTTTTTATTAATATCTAGTGTTACACAGTTGATTTTAAACGCACCTATATACAAATAATCACCAAAGGAATAATGAACGATTCTTTCGAAACCCCATCAGAAAACAATTGCTCCCTTCTACCCCTAAACGTAAAATATAACATTTATAAATGAGTTATTGTTAAATGGCTGGACCATCGATCCGGAACGGGGTCGTCCTAAATCATACTTTATCAGATTTTTCGTTATACAACCGACATTTAATTTCATAACAAAAACCCTCCCAATAGTGAACAATACCATTCGCATCGCCCATTGTTTCCGAAAATTATTAGCTCGTCAATATATTATCGAAACTTCGATATCGAAATCGCTCACAGAACGTGGCCCACGAATCAGAAGAATCGAATATTCGCATTTAAACTCGCAACGTTTATTGGAAAATTACCGTATCAAGATGTGTAGCGTTATAATGGATTGGTGAAAAAGTTATTTTAGATTTTAGTGTTATTCAAAGCGAATTTAATAGGTTAATTGAAAAGTCCCCGACCTACCATAGTAAAACATATTTTTTGGCAACATTATTTTTTTATATTCAACATAATTGCCTTCAACGGTGATACACTGATTATAGCGATACTCCAACTTTTCGATTCCATTTTTGTAGTACGTCTGTCCTTCAAAATAGGCCTCATTTTCGGCGATCACCTCTTCATTCGATGAAAATTTCTTTCCAGCGAGCATTCTTTTGAGATCTGAGAACAAGAAATAGTCAGTGGGCCAGATTTGGAGAATACGGTGAATGAGGAAGCAGTTCGAAGACCAATTCATGGATTTTTGTCATCATTTTCATTAACTTGTGACACGGTGCATTGTCTTGGTGAAGCAGCACTTTCCTTTTCTTCAAATGCGGTCGTTTTTCGGCGATTTCGTCCTTCAAACGGTCTAATAACGCTATATAATAGTCGCTGTTGATGGTCCTTAGTTTTTCTAAGGTAGTCAATGAAAATTATTCCATGCGCATTCTAAAATACAGAAGCCATAACCTTGCCAGGCGACTGTTGCGTTTTCCCTTCCCACGCTTTGGAGCGGGTTCATCGTGTGCAGTCCACTCAGATGACTGTCGATTGGACATCTGAGTGAAATAATGGAGCCATGTTTCATCCATTGTCACATATCGACGCAAAAACTCGGGTTATATTACGCTTGATAATCTTCAGACACTGCTCCGAATCATCAACTTGTCGTTGCTTTTGGTCAAAAGTGAGCTCGCGTGACACCCATTTTGCACAGAGCTTTCTCATACCCAAATATTCGTCAATGATATGATGTACACGTTCAGTTAATATCTATATTATAGTTTAGAGTGTCTGCTATTTCATTCACTTTCAAATTAAGGTAATTTAAAATCATTTTGTGATTTTTTTAAATATTTTCGTCGGTAACAACCTGTTTTGGGCGTCCCTTGCGTTCACCGATTTCGGTGCTCATTTAACCACCTCTAAACTTAGCATACCAATTTGATGATACCACCTTGATGGTTGATTTTCCTACGGCAGTATCCAGAAACTCGTGATCTAGCCAAGTTGTTTGCTTCAACTGTATTTTTTCCCTTCAAAAAGCAATATTTTATCAATAATAAAAGCTGCTTCACCCAAAATACTATAATTCACAAACTGATGATCCGACAGCTATCAAATTTATACATGTATCTTTTGAGGTCTATGGCTAACTGAAAAACATATGGATTAATTCTAGTAACACCATCTATGTGTCAGGCCGTGACCTGTTATTTATATTAATTCCCAATGCGATATTATTATAATACTATACTAAACAGTTATATGGCTGCTACCCAAAATAACTTGTTCTCCAAACGTATTATTCCACCACAAACTCGCAACTACCGATTACAAACTTTTGTGTCCACACTGACCACTACCCCATTATAAAATATTTATTAGGGACATAATACAGCCACGTTGGGGGTCAGAGATACAGAGAGAAAGGCAAAAAAACTGTTTGGCATCAAAAAGGAAATCCATAGTCTGCTTCCTGTTTCTCCCACTCGTTCCCATGCAGTGGTACTGAACAGGCTGAGACTGGGACACTGTCATTTCACATACGGCCATCTATGTTAACGTCCTTGGAGAAGCCGACTAATTGCAAATTCTGCAATCACTCACCAACCTCAGTCCGCCATCTACTGAGCAGTTGCCCCTAACTAGACCTTTCGAGAATAAGTTTCGAATTAACAAATTTGAACAACGTACTTATGGGTAACAAGAGCGACGGTTCCTTGGGGAGATCGGCTACTTGTCTCAGCTCTTATTTAAACCTAAAATAAAATATTTTTAACAAAAAAATTGTACCCATTTCAAAAATAAATAAAGAACTCACTAAAAAATAAAAATAATCAAACTTGGGATTTTAATACAAAAAAAATATGTACATAATAATCATTGTAATAACAGGAGGAGGGATTGTAATAACTTGTATGAGGAAAAATAGTAATAAACAATGATTGAAAATAAGGAACGCTTCAGGACCCCTAGTCTAGGTGATTTAACAAATTTTCCAACCAAACTAAAACAAAAAGAGCTGTTTCCCCCTTGGGAACCGAACCCGCGACCTCCGCGTGTGAGCTGAAGGTATTAACACTTACATGGTGTAACAGCTGCCTGCAGTGTTTCTAGGACTTCTCATATGATATAGTTTAGTGCTTAAAAAGCAAACTGAACAGCATTTACACTGAGCTACTTCTGATTTTTCGTCATATCAGTTCAGCAATAACATTGTACACAAATATATGATTATTTTAGAAGAAAAATATGTGAAATTTATGTACGTGTCTTTCAAATTTAAGGGTGTCCCTCGATCTCGCCCTTTCCCCCAAAACAGATCCAGACTTTGTTCCAACGAAACTACCTCGGAAGTACACCCTTCCGAATGAAGAAGAATTTTGAAAATCAGAAAATAATTTACGCAAAAATCGGCGAACACGCATTAAAAAATATACAGCCGAACACAGAACCTCCTCCTTTTTTGAAGTCGGTTAATAGGGCCCTTCAGTCCTACCTGCCAGGCCTCTCTCACATACTAACCCCTAGCTGTTATTTATACTTATTTGTTTTATTTTATTTATACAGTTTTTTTCTATTATTCTTTAAATTTAATCTATACTTTTACACACATACGTATTAGTCATTGTTCAATTTTAGCATTTGGTATTAAAAAGTTAACGCAAATGAACAAGCAGAGTTGTATAGTAGCGAAGAGACGACAAAACGTCGAAAGCGCCAAAATCTTAATTTTTCATTTTTAAAATTACTTTCAAAGTACCAAAAACAGCTTACAATAAATTATTATAAGAAAATATAAGAATATGAGTAAAAAATATCATACTGATTATTTTAATTACATAATTAGGCTGAGATGGACACGAAGGTTAATTAGTTATTACAAATAATTTCTATAATTAATTTAATTACATTAAGTAAGTGAAAATCTACGAGCACAATCACCATATTAGTCTTTATAAGTGTTTTATGTAATGTAAGGGTGATAATCTTTGTAATCAATCAATAACATTATGTCGAGAAAGTAGGGTAATATTGTTTCTAAAGCTTATATCAAATCTTTAGGGATGTTTTGAGAGTCTAGACTCAGAAGAAATATGTAACAATGGCTTAATGAATATTCATAAGCCTTATAAGTAATTTTAATCCAATTTATAAGATAAATAAACATAATCTGGCCAAAATATATATTACTGTTTTCTTTCTTTCGAACATAAAGCATATTCTTAGCTTTTTCTTTGGTAACTTGTCTGGTAATCATACTCAATCCTTCAGGATCTATTCTTGAAATGATTTGAATGGTGATCCTATCTTATGAAACCTTTCTCCAGAGATCCCTATTGAATTGTTTCTTTATGATACACAATTTAGATGAAGACTAGATTTGGGCGAAGTCAATTTATAGACATTTCACAGTTACATACAAAAAAATAAAGGATTAAACTATTAAAACTCGATTTTATTGAGATACTGACCATTTACCAGACCTCCAGGTTTCGTTATTTAACATTTTCCACTGCGATGTTCTTAGGGGATTCTTATTCCTGATTTTGCTTTCGTACTTCTGTTAAGATCGATGCTGGATTTTTATAGCATCGATCGTTATAGTCGGCTGGCCTCCAATTTATTGAAACTTTTTCAAATCACCTCAGGTTCGACCCATAAAACGGGAATAGTTCTTTTTGTTCGGTTCGAGCCTGAAAAATGTGTCTCGCTTGTTTTAATTTGTTTTTTTATAGCGAATTTAATAAATATTTCGGCTCCGGAACACCATCTTGTAGTTGGAGGAGGTTGGAGGAATGTTCGGGACTTTAATGCGAAACAATTCACATAAATTTGTAGGGACAAAATTAATTTATATACAAAAACAGCAATTTATGGCCTAATTAATTGTTTTAGGATAAACTTTTGTATATTAAAGATGATTTTTATAGGGAAACAACAACCCGGTCACATTTCACTTCATTAACGGAAGTGCTTGTTGGACAAGAATACCCTATGACAATTTAGCTCGGCTTGAACTTTTATTTCAGTATCTTCGTATAACTATTTAGTGCTTGATTCCAAGTTCATTGCTTATGTTCTTGGCATATGCCAATCTTATTATACGGCGTTATATATACGACAATTTGTTATTATTTATGTGGTGACTTCTTATATTGAACACAAGAAACCAGGTACATAAAATTACAGACGTTATTGAAAAAGTCTACGAAGAGACAAAAAAAGTTTGTTCAGCTATATTCTTGGATGGAAAGCAAGCCTTCGATAAAGTCTAGTCGATGTTTGATGCCAAGTTCATTGCCTTTGGTATTGACATATGCCAATCTTAATATACGACGTTATAAATATGACAATATCTCATTACCTAAGTGGTGACTTCTTTTTATATTAAACACAAGAGGCCAGGTACCTAAAGTCACACACATTATTGAAGTGAACGCAGAGAAAAGGTTTGCTCAGCTATATTCTTGAATGAGCCTTGAATAAAGTCTAGCATAAGAAACTCTTGTATAAACTCCACATAATGTTATAGAATCACTACACTGAACACTTAATCCTCTATATCTCAGTCAGAATCTTTAGAATTAAACGAGAAGAAGCTGACTCAACAATAAAGAAAAAAAAGCAGGGGTTCTGTAAATAATTCTTTTAGGTTCTATTATTTACCTACTCTATATATGTGGTATATATGCAAGTAATGAAATGAGTCAAATATCTTTTATGTTACTGACTTGGTAAGGGCCTTAAGAAATCTAATAAATTGCGCAACTAATGCCTGTTAATATTTTTATAAATTTAGTCGATTATTATAATTTATTCATCAGAGTTACAGTCATGTACAACACCAATGTCTTTATCATTACTCTAACATAATTTTGTCCAATGCAGCAGTTTAGCAGCAAATATTATAACATTTTTCCCTTCAGTTCAGATAAATTCACTGCTAGAAGAAACAGTTGATATTTTACATGTGTGTCACTACTATTTTAGAAAAAAACAATGAATCATGGTACATAAGTAATTGCATTAAAATGAACACTCATTATAAACAAGCTATTAATACACAAAAATACATGCTATGACATATTAAGGCTAGGAAAGAAAGATAGCAAGCTCATTACTTAAATTGATCTCATCACTCCTTGTTATTTTTTAGTTACCCCAATATGTATCAGTCATTTAATAATTTCAGTCATAAAAAGTGATTTAATATGCAATTCATTTATACGAATATATCTGAGAGTATTTGGTCAACAAAGGACGTCTTTACTATTAGAAACAATTCTTATTTTTTTATCAAATAAGAATTTCGAACCAACTATTATCTCTAATATAGTAAAGAAATATTTATTACGCTTTATTGCCAGAAATACTTTCCTCAGTTTTCAGAATAATGTAATAAATCTTTAATACACATCGTTAGCTGGCGTCTAGACGTCCTTTATTGTATACCTTTGTTTGCTATTTTATATTCTTATTATATTTTTTAAAACCTGAGCAAGTTTTTATAGCGATTCTATTGCAGAGGACGTGTTTATATTTATAAATTTTATTGTTAAACTATAAAAATAATATTTGAGATCATCCATATATGTTTTTAAGAAAATCTTCAAGTAAATCTTATTTTATCAACCAATTTTCATTTTGTTTTTTCACTTTTATCACATGCATTTAACTAGCTAATAATTGTGATGAATTCAGTTCTCTTGGAACATTAACATTTTTGTTATTCATTTATTATTCAGTTCTGTCAGTATTATTGAAACTACATGTATGAATCATTGTAAAACTGAGTTATTGTTATATGTTGAGTTCAGTTAAATGGCTCCGGTGACACTAACTTAATTGTGAACTCATCAAGCAACTTAATAGTTCCAATATCAGTAGTAATGTGAAATAATTTTCTACATTCATTTAAGGTACGAAATATCCACTGTATTTCAACATAGTAATTGGTACTAATAAAATCATACGAAAGGCTTTTAAAAAGAGCATAACGTTCAATATGATGCACAAACTTCTTTGGCGAACTAATGTTGGATGATAATAGCGATTTCAGTGATACAGATGATGAAGTTTAGCTATCTTCACGATATAGTTCGTACTGCAGAGCTATATATCTAGATAATTAATCAAGCAAAAGTTAAAACAAAAAGAAAAAAGTACCGACAAATTTGTGGACTTTAACAAATACCTATTTTTGTAAAAAAGTTTTTCTCGACAATTACTGCTATTTAGTTCAAGGTCTTATACCTTTAACTGCTGTATTTGTGTCAGGAATCCACTGATTAGAAGTGTTTTGCAAAGTATGAAAAAATTATATATTAAAATGTCTGATCTATCCAAAGACGAAAAAATCAAATTATCAGCTTCCTAAAGTCATAATTTTAAATGGATCTGCTATATGAAAAAATATTATTAATAATAGTTAAACAAACAATAATGAGAGAGGTAAAACGTAAAGAGCTTCCGGGTATGATATAATAACTGGAAGAATTTTACAACTATCAGATAATTGTGTACAATTATTTTTTATTTATCTTGTCTTGGCACCTGGAAAATAGTAAAAATAATAATTATTCTCAAACCAAGAAAATCACCTGAAGATGTCACCTCCTCCCGGCCTCTAACTTTATTTGAGAAATTATACGTAAATGAGCTTAATAATATAATAATAGAAAGAAATATTACATCACATCAACAATTTGGGTTTCATAATAAGCATGAAACTATAGAAAAAGTGCTTGTAGACAAAATAAACGTAGACTTAAACATCAGAGGACATTGTTCGGCTCCATCCTTGGACATATCTCAAGATTTTGATAAAGTGTGACACGCAGGGTTGCATAGATATAGAATTTCTCTCATATAATAATAATGTAATTAATATTATATTTTAGTAACAACATGTTCAATATTAGTATATTAACATCTTGTGACATATGTGTTAAGTTCTGTAATAATAATTTATCAACTAAACGACAAATTGCCAAGAGAAACTATATTATTTAGCTATTTGGAGTGAAAAATTTAATAAAGCTCATGTCGAATTGTTAAAAATTTAAAAACCTTTGTTTAACTTATATATTCTCAATTTCTTATACCAAACAAAAGGGAAGCCCGAAAAAAATAATGATAGACCTCAACATCGCAAACGATCTGATTGCGCTTTAAATATTTACGTCAATTTTAACTCAGATCTTACGCGTAGGGCGATACACAAGCCAAGCGTAAACAGGAATAATAGCGTTGGTGGATAGGATCTCTAGGCAGGCAAGATACGGCGTATGGTGAAAACTTTGAAAAAGCTTTTTCTTCGGTGTCGTTTGCCGGAAAAGGGATGAGTGGATGCAAACGAAGGCCCTTTCAGAGGGACTGATGAGGCTGCTGAATTATAGAACTGCTTGAAATTAGCTGCATTGTTTACGGAATAAGGCAGCTTGTTGTTAGAGTCATCGCATCATCATTCAACGGCTAAATAGCACATCGTTTGGAAGATGTGTTCGAAACTTGGTAATTTTTAAGGAAAAATTATATTATAATTAATCAGGTAATAGGCAGCTTTAGGGAATGTTTCCTATAATAAATTTCAAAAATACTATTTTATTTTTATAAGAAAAAGGGTTACTAACTATTACTAACTATTAGGGTTACGTATTATTTACTTTTTATTTCATTTTTTTTAATATTTAGTAGCAATATTCATCTTGAATACACTGTCCATTTATTTATTCCTTCCTCCGAGTTTCTTACTTATTATGTAGCCTACTCCTAGTGATGCTCTGTTGCTTTTATCTACTCCACTATAAATAAACGTATTCCCGTTACCCATTTTATAAATGACAGACCTCTTCTTATTTGTTTATTTTTTGTTCTGACCTAAAACCAGGCGGTGAAATGCATGGCGCATACTAGGTCGCGGAGACTTGCCCTGGAGTGACAATTTGGGCCGGGTTATGCGGGACTGCGTCTGGGCTTACCAATACACTAAACCAAAACCGCCTCACCGATGACCCCTGTGGATCACTACTGCTACTGCATCAAATTTGGGGATATGGCACCCGCTGATCGGGCAGCCGTTATTGGGCACGAGGACCCGGCGATCCTATTGATTCGCGAACTTGAATTAACACACGGAGTGGATACTGACGTATGGGGACAAAAGTTATGACTGCATCGACGAATTAGATTGTTTCAGACTGGAAAGGGGGGGGGATTAGCGGTAACGCGGTGCTAAGTTCTTAGCATATCTATCTGCTCGCAAACAAGAGCGTTTTCAGAAGCTTGAGCTGAGTTGTTGTTTGTGGAATGATTAAGATATGAAGTGCTTAATTTATGGAGTGTAAGTTTCCCTATGAATTTGTTTATTTCTGACAAACCATGGACCGTTTAAGATTCTCCTGAGGAGCTTATTTTAGAAAACTTGAAGCAGTTTTACCTAGTTGGGTGTAACAAACTTGAAGTAGACATTAAATCCATAGAGGAGTACGGACCGAATTAACATCTTGTAAAATAAGCATTTGATGGAGATGGGAAGTCTGCTAGAAGGGCAGATCAGAGAAGATAGCAGGTTGATAAAACAGTAAAAATACATTATTTTTACTGTTTTATTCTCCTTTCTCTATTATCTTGCATTATTTTGCTCCCTCTTTTAGACATGTCTCCAATAATATACATTCTCTGTCTATATTTGGTCAGTTTTACTTTATGATTAGTTTCTTATCATTGTTATTTTCTACTTTTATTAGACATGTATTTTCTCCCATTTTCCTGACATCTTCAATGATGTTTTCACGCTTCTTTTTTGCAGACAATCTCTACAACCATATTGAATTTCCTTTTTTTCCTTATCCATACGATCGGTTTTATTTCACATATCGCCTCTTTTTCCTCTTAATTTTAGTGTTCTTAATATCCAGTTTTTTAATTTCCTCCTTGATTTTGTCCAGCTATATTACGTATATTCTCTTTGTTCCTAACTTATTTCATTCAAATCTTGCTCTAATTCCTCTAGTCTTCTACAGTTTTTCCGAGATTTGTGTTTCTTCTAAATGAAAATACCAGTGGTGTTTTTCTATATCTCTTACTATTTATGAATCACTCTGGCAACAACGCATTCCGTTTTAACTCCACACAATTATTATCTATTTTTAAAAGTTAGCAAAAAAAACTTTAAAACAAATACGCAGATATAGGGTTTTCAATATTTTAATTAATAATTAGTTTATAAATATAACTGTAATTCGATTCCAAATATAGAAACCTAAAATCATATATTAATATATAACATTAAATAATTATAAATTCGTAGCTCATGCCATGCACATTATCCGCAGTGTTTTTCATCTCCGATTTCTAATATAAGTAATTATTTAAAAACGAACATGTAAAATATACTAAATTTAAAATACAGAACAAAAAAATATCCATTCTCTGAAGTGATGTGGTGGTTAAAATGATATGGAATTATTTATTTTCTATTAAAAGCTAAATATTTCGTATAACAAAACATTATCCGTTTATTTTACTTCGATTTTTTGAATTCGTTTGTAATAACACTTGAATTGGAAACTCACCGATTACAAAACAATAAAACGCACTTAAAATACATATCCATTTGGAAGTGTAAATTTAAATCATATATTGGTGTTTGTATGCCGAGTTGGGGCAGTTTTAGTGATGAAGTTTTGGCCAGGTTGTGTATAAAAAAAATTAATTTAATATGGCAAGAGCCTACTCACTAATCAGATTTTACCACGTTGCCAGTTCTTGTAAATTATATGTATATTTCAAGAATATAGGTTATTCTGGATTCTAGATTATTATTATATAGGTTAATATTATTTTCTTCGATTTATTAGCCTAAAAGCATTTTCGTTAAATTCGGTTTATTCAGTATGAATGTTATCTGTAATATACTAACAGTAATATCACGAATTTTTTATAAAAATAAATTATAATATTTTAGAGTACAGGATTTATTTGGCAGTATTGTTTGTGCAGTCATTTTGACAAGTAGTTGTTTAGTTTTTTATATCGTATATTATAAAACTTATATGTGCATGATATTAAATAAATTAATATAAATCGACAGGAATTGTAAATTAAAAACTCATGTATTTCAATCCGCAATATTACTGAATACAATTTCAGTAATTTCTTTAGGTGGTATTATTATGAATCAATATTTGTATGAGACGCTGAGAGAGTGTACGTTTTATTTATTTCTGTTTTTGTTTTATCTGCAGAGAAAATTGAAATTAATTCAAAGCAGAACAGTGGATTTGTATCTCGTCGCTGTGTTGTTGTTTTGTGTTGTAGGTAGGTTTTATGTTCTTTCTCCCCCTTTTTTTATGCGTTCGGTCTCGTTATAGCGGATAGATTGGCCACTAATTAAAGGTATGCTTTCGAAAGGCCAGAGAATGGAAAAACTCGGCCCTATTTACGTCGAAGCTTGTTTAAAGGTATCTGCTTTTGATGACCTATTTTCTGAACAAGGATAATTAAGAGGGGTGCCCGAACACAAAGAAAAAAGTAAAAAAAAATATAATATCGATACCATCTTTAAGATTTCTTTGAACGTAAGAAGATTTGTTGTAAATTGGTCTAAACAAGACAATTTTTAGATACAGTCAGTTTTCTTTTTATTCTTATAGACCGTTCAATAAAACAGCGAGAAAAGGTCATGAAAATTTATGACGTTAGCACGGCGCAATATATTAATATTATGCAGAATTTTAAAGACATTTGGCAACACGGCGTGCTAGTAAAATACCCAAATCAAACTTTATAGGCCAGTTTAGTTACATGTTTTGAAGCATCAGATTTTTTCTTTTACCAACTGTTTTCCGCATTTCTGGAACCTTGACAATATTATGTTGAATCAATCAGCCTATGATGGTTTGGAAACGAGTCGTTTTCACATGTTGAACAACTATGCACTAATCCAAGACGTGCTGCATCGAGCTGCATCAATCCTTCATCTATTCTTCCCTATCTGATATTTCTCTTTGCATATAAAATATTTGAAAAAGTTTATTATTATAAAACTTTCGAAATATATGTATTTTGGGACGAATAAAATAAAAATTCGTGTTAAATTGTCTATTGATGTATAGTTCTTAAGATATATAACATAAACATAAATAAACTAATTTCTTGAAAATACACTCACCATTGCTTAATTCGATTGAGCGTTAAAATGTTTATAATTTCCATAAAATTCATCAACTTGAGATAATTTCAGCGGAAATGACAGCAAAAAAGTCGAAAATGGCAAAAAATCGCAAATTTTCACGATTATATACATGGAAAAAATAACAACAAATAATAGCAATTTTTCTTAGCTTTCGGATATAGATAAAAATTTCGAAATATTTGTATTGTGGGACGAAAAAAATGAAAATCCATGTTAAATTCTCTATGGATGTATGGTTCTTAAGATATATAACATAAACATAAATAAACTAATTTCTTGAAAATACACTTACCATTGCATAACTTCAAAACTAATAACTATCTACAAATTATTTTACTAGCATTCGATTGAGCGTCAAATTGTGTATATTCTCCATAAATTTCATCAACATGTGATAATTTCAACGGAAATGACAGCAAAAAAGTTGAAAATGGCAAAAAATCGCAAATTTTCACGACTATATACATGGAAAAAATGCAATTTTTTTTTAGCTCTTGAATATAGATACAAATTTCGAAATATATGTATTTTGGGACGGAAGAAATGAAAATTTATGTTAAATTGTCTATAGATGTATAGTTCTTAAGATAAATAACATAAACATAAATAAACTAATTTCTTGAAAATACACTTATCATTGCATAACTTCAAAACTAATAACTATCTACAAATTATTTTACTAGCATTCGATTGAGCGTCAAATTATGTATAATCTCCATAAATTTCATCAACATGCGATAATTTCAACGGAAATTACAGCAAAAAAGTTGAAAATGGCAAAAAATCGCAAATTTTCACGACTATATACATGGAAAAAATGCAACTTTTTTTTAGCTCTTGGATATAGATACAAATTTCGAAATATATGTATTTTGGGACGGAAGAAATGAAAATTTATGTTAAATTGTCTATAGATGTATAGTTCTTAAGATAAATAACATAAACATAAATAAACTAATTTCTTGAAAATACATTTATCATTGCATAACTTCAAAACTAATAACTATCTACAAATTATTTTACTAGCATTCGATTGAGCGTCAAATTATGTATAATCTCCATAAATTTCATCAACATGTGATAATTTCAACGGAAATTACAGCAAAAAAGTTGAAAATGGCAAAAAATCGCAAATTTTCACGACTATATACATGAAAAAAATGCAACTTTTTTTTAGCTCTTGGATATAGATACAAATTTCGAAATATATGTATTTTGGGACGGAAGAAATGAAAATTTATGTTAAATTGTCTATAGATGTATAGTTCTTAAGATAAATAACATAAACATAAATAAACGAATTTCTTGAAAATACACTTATCATTGCATAACTTCAAAACTAATAACTATCTACAAATTATTTTACTAGCATTCGATTGAGCGTCAAATTATGTATAATCTCCATAAATTTCATCAACATGTGATAATTTCAACGGAAATTACAGCAAAAAAGTTGAAAATGGCAAAAAATCGCAAATTTTCACGACTATATACATGGAAAAAATGCAACTTTTTTTTAGCTCTTGGATATAGATACAAATTTCGAAATATATGTATTTTGGGACGGAAGAATTGAAAATCCATGTTAAATTATCTATAGATGTATAGTTTTTAGAATATATATCATAAACCGAAATAAATAAATTTCTTGAAAATACACTTACCATTGCATTACTCTACAAATTATTTTACTGCCATTGGACTTAACGTTAAATTGTGTATAATCTTCGTAAATTTCATCAACATGTGATAATTTTAACGCAAATGCTTCTTCATTTGTTTGCCCGTCTGAATGGTAAAGCGAGAGTGAGGCCGGTCTGTAAAACTATTTGTTGTTACGTCTGTAAATTCTTTGAAATTAATTTATAGGCTTGATATATGTGTTAATGCAATAGAAGATACTCAAATATATATACCATATAGTAAGATGAGCAAATTGTTACCGCGTAACTATTGTCAATTGCAGGGACTCCATCTTCGGACCTTCCCTATGTCTGCTCTACATTGATAACATCCCAACAACAAAATTCAACTTAAGAGCTCCAAACATGTTCATGTTAATTTTACATTGCGGCGAAATAATAAAAACTTAATTATATCACGACGCCCGACTCCAGAAGCAGAATCAGCTAAATTCCTTGAAATTCATCTTGAAGGTAGATTAAATTGGAATCATCATGTTAGATAAAAAGCAAAACACATTAGAACCAAAATAAAACAACTATAATGGTTAGTCGGAAGATACTTTCAACTTGATCTAAAATCAAAAATCAAATATAGGGTTGCACTAAAAATTCAAATTAACTAGTCATCCAACGCTGTCAAAACAAGGTTCTTCGATTGATTACCAATGCTTATCGCTACGTAACCAACGAAGAACTGCACGATCACCTGGGGATCAAATGGATTTGCGAAGTTATCCACGATTTCGCCTTGAAACACGTATCAAGATTAGTAGATAATACTAAAATGGAAGCAATACAGCTGCTGGACAGCGGGCAGGATGTCAGTAGATTAAAGCGAACGAAACCATACGATCTTATATATAGTGTATGCCTTTAGTGTAAACTGTAGCTTAGGTTATAATTTTATAATTGAGGAATACATATTAATGTATTTTCTTGCGCTCGTCTTGCTTGTGAATTAATCCAAGTACAAATGAAATATAGTAATAAATTCATTTATTATTAAGATTGTGCTAAGCGTATCTAATAAAGATGTTATCAAAAAATATATATGCAATAATTATTTTGAAAGAAAATTATTAATTAAACGAATTGCAACCGAAATTCATTAAAGATTTTTTTGTTTTAAATACCATATATGACGTTTGTGGATATTTTTTCGGTGAAAGGTCTACAACAGCTTTATATCGCATTTTTGCGTAATACCGTCACAAAATAAAATAAAAAAGTATCATTGGCGTCCATATACCCATAAAAAGGATGATTATATCCCGCCACAGCTTTCATTCAAGTAATTAAGAGGGAAGGAGGAATTAAATTGCACCCGTTGCAGCGACCTATTCGATATAGCGCAAAACCCCCAACATTTTTCGATCTTTTTCCCGCTCCCGCTCGTTTCCAGGTCGACGTTTTCGATCCTTGTCATTCTCGCGAGACAGCGTCTGCGTCCAATAATGTCAGACTAACTCAACCGATAGACCAGTGCCAATAACCGAGCCTGATGGTGGGGGTTAATTCGCGTGTGTGAGAGGGTGGCGGGTGGTCGTAGTTAGGAAGGTGAACAGGTGAATGCGTATGTTACCCTTACAGTCTGATTATCATGGGGGAATTACGTACAAGGTGATAGGATGGACGGTTTATTTACTACCGAGCAGGCAGTATATTTTTGCGCTTAATATCGATTTCATAGTCAGTGGATATTTTTTATTGAATAGTTATTATCGGTCATTATATTCCTGAAACTCGTAGTTTTATCAAAAGATTACCACCGTTTTGAATTTGCTTTTTTCTTTAACACGAGTTCTTTTATTAAAGACGCTTAACGCCATCATTGCATCAGTGTATAAGCATTGGTAACTAAGTGAAGAAATTTGTTTTGGATTGCTAGTCGGTTTGATGATTTAGTGCAAGCCCATAAATCCTAGTAGGTTTTATAACTGACTGATAAACCAAGTTATAAAAATCAAATTTTCTGGATGCTAGGCCAAATCGGGATAATTTTTCGACTAATAATACAGCTATTGAATGTTGAGTCTCATATGTCCCACAGCTTAATTTGGCCAGCTTTATTTCTTATTATTATTACTTTATCTTTGTTATTTTCTACTTTTATTTAATATTTGATTCTAATGATACTTCTATGTGCAGTTTGTGCTTTATGAAAGTCTGTATATATGTTTTTAGCCAATTTTCAAATTAGTTTTACAGCCAATCCATGTGCCCACCCACATTGAAATTCCTTTATTCTATATACATAGTATCTATTACATTTCACATTTATCTTATTTATATTTTAATTTTATTATTCTCAGTATTTAGTTTTTACTTCCTCCCTGATCTTTTGTAGCTCTTCGCTATTTTATCTTTGCTGCTCTCTTATTTCGTTGAATTCCTACTGTCCATCTTCTCTAAACGATCCAATCATTGCAATAAGCACATCCAATATATTTTCTATAAGTTTTATAACCTTTGGGCTTCTGCACACTACATTTTTTGAATTATATTCATTTTTAATGCTTGTTTTTAAAAATATTTCTGATTATTTTTGAGTTACTCTGGGAACAAGGCGCTTCTGTTAAACTTATTTTCCTCAACTACTTGTCCAACATAATGTTTCCAATTTAATCTACCATCGAAGTGAATGACAAAGCAGTTCATTGATTTTGATTGTAGAATTAGACATTCGTTCAGTAATAAAATCAGATTTATGTAGATTTCGAGCTATTAAATTACATTTTCTAGTCCCTAGTACATGTGTTGGGTTTGTTATGTGTCAGTTATATATATATATATTATATATATATATATATATATATATATATATATATATATATATATATATATATCTTTACCATCTCTCTGTAATAGTCATAATTAGATTACTATTTTCGACATTCCCCTCGTTTTATTTTAAAGATTTTAGAAGTTTAATTAGATAATTAGAATAGCTACACAAATCATTTTCATTTGATTGTTGTATATTGAGTGTTCACCACTTTAACCATTTACAAATCATGTAGTTAAAAAAAATATTTATATTTTATGTAACTTGCGAGTGTTCCCTTTCCATTACAACTAAACCTATTTTTCGTTTATGAATGTATAAAATTTTAAATCACGAGTTATATTATAAATAAGATAAATAACACTGAAGAAATAATACACTATTAAATAGTACAAGGCTCTCATCATTTATTGAAAACAGCTTTCTCAAAAAATAGAAATCAAGGAGAACTAAATCTGGCTAATAGTTCAGATGATGCGTATTTTAATTTACTAATTTTAAAGACTATTTTGATTTTATATTTTTTATGATGCTCCAATAACTTATTGAATAAGTTATCATAAATTATTATCAACATATCATGAATTATTTATAGTGTCTCTCGATTAAAATATCATTTAATGAATTTAATGTATTTATTATCGAAGTCCTTAAAATACAAATAGCTGTTGCAGCGATATAATTATTTCTGCTTCGATTATCTTCATCGATAATACCAATGTCGAATGGCCTATTTGCAGCTGGAGCTGCCAATTTAATTTTAGATACGTAATGATTAAAGTGCAAACCTACCAACAACAATTTACACGCTCAACAACTCATTCGCTAACGTTAATGACACCACCTGCAGCGATCAGGGGGGCCAGTTGGGGTTATGTTTACGGAATGGGAGGTCTATTTCCTCAGGTTCGTGTTTGGTCATCGGGAAGTCTAGCTGTATCCTATTGGATATTCGGCATTTCGATTTGTATGTCGTAAGTAAAGCCAAATGAAATGAAACGATGAGAACTTTTTTTCAAATATTAATGTACATATTTTAAGTTTATACTAGTTTGATAAAAAGCTTATTTTTTCATGCTTTTCGCAAAAAAATCACTTTTCAAAGTGTCTAAATTTGAAACTAGCTTTAAATCATTAATATTGGTTTTCAATTTTGCCATGCAATTCAGTTTTGCCGAGTCACTAAACATGTGTCAGGTCTATAATGATAAAGGACAACTCATCATATATTTTTTTAAATTTATTTATTACATTGTTACTACCATTTGTCATTACAATAATCTAGATATATATTTAGGAGGACCCATCAACCCTATCATAATCTCTAGTGTAATAATGTTTATGTATAAACGCTGCTATTTTTTTTATTAAATGCCACCTCACTACACTATACTACACAAGACCAAATGGTTTGACTCTTTTGAGACTGTTTCCTGTTCTGGTGTTATCCAAGAGCTGTGCTACTTCTATATTGATATGCAAATGGAGTCGACAGGTCTCTTTACTATTATCTTGGTTTCCTGAATAGCAATCGATATCTGAATTTCTCAGAGTAAGTAATCAGTCCTGTAGTATCTAGGTGCACTTACAATATTTCTAAGGATTTTGTTGTGGAAAATATGTATTCTATTTATATTTAATACTTGCTTATATATTAGCAATTTATTACGTAATGATAATTGTGATTTTCTGCCAATTAACTAATTTCCCAATTCTATTTTACAAAGTTCTGCATCAAAATTCATTCCGAAGTAATTAGCGTTGTTGCATATGGAATTATTTTGATATATCACATGTACAGAGTAGATAAAGAATTGGTCCCAATACATTTCCTCGTGGTACAACCACTGTAACTTCTTTTATTGTAGTATGTCTCATGACTGGACTAATATTTTTAAGAAATTTCATTTCATAAAAATATTAACTAAGTTCTTAAACCTATCGAGGTAGACCAATATAGTAATCTTTCAACAACGCTACGGCACTAAACATTCAACATAAAACATTTTTCAACAATTTACATAGAATTAGATACCAAAAAGATCTAATACTTGAGTTCGTGTAAACTTATTAGCTCTAATTTGTCTATCAAAGAGTCAATCATAGTTAATTCATTTATTCGTTCACTAATTAAGATTCAATCATTCCATATATATTCAAATGTTTTCAAATATGAATCTTGTGACTGTCTTATTAACGTTGAAATCTATTCTCGACTTCTTACGTTGAATTTTTTAAAATATTTAA
The DNA here is from genome assembly GCF_030347505.1 of Rhynchophorus ferrugineus. Taxonomy (NCBI): domain Eukaryota; kingdom Metazoa; phylum Arthropoda; class Insecta; order Coleoptera; family Curculionidae; genus Rhynchophorus; species Rhynchophorus ferrugineus. The sequence continues at coordinate 2,462,382 of NW_027472583.1, read as the reverse complement.
TGTCAAAGTACATAAGATGCCTCTATCAAAATTGATACTGCTATTACTATAATAACCTATAATAACATAACATATAACCTGCTATAACTCGGATATTATTACTTTCAATTGGGATATTATTAATTTTTTTACCTCTTGTTTAGATTTACTAATAAAAGAAAACTTCACATAAAATATATTATGTTCTTGTATCTCAGCTCATAATATAATACGTCGTAGATCCCAACATTTGCACTGCAAAACTTTATGGCCATGAATGATCTTTGGCTTTGGTGTCGATGTAGCAATAGTCGAATCATCAACTATTGAGCTGTCTGGATATTTTTTGAGTGTCTGAGCTGGGTTTTCATCAAATAATTCGATCGTTGCCTCTGTCAAAATCACCACTATTAAATCAACCAAACAAAATCCATAATTGGTATATGATGGAGCAGCATCACTTTATAAAATTGAATTGGGTACCTGTAAGGACGACAAATGTTGAAAATACCACTTTTAGCCTTGTATAATTAGCATTTGTTAGTAAAATTTTTATTTAAAATATTGACTTCGGTTTTTACATAAAAAAATCAAGCATTTTTGTAATATTATACATTAGTTCAGCACAAAAAAAACATTTCAACAAGGCTTTTTCCATCAGTGCGGGAAATTATTATGTATCCCAAAGATCGCACCAAAAGATATCCCCTAACACTACAAATCAAACTAATTACAAACGTGTCAATAACCACACAATAAAAATCATCAGTAAAATTAAAGCCACGTTAAATACTGGACCGCCATACGAAGTTAGCAAATGTCACGCACAACTGTCTCAATCACTGATTCATTATTTCCCCATTCATAAGCCTATCAAAGCTTATTTGCGACTATTAATCGTCATTTATGAATAATATATATCATCGAATTAAGCGCGACAAAAACAGCTGGTCAAGAAAATCTGCAAATTAAGCGACCTATGAGTTCGCCATTTTTTTAAATCAATCCATATTAAAATTTTAGTCTCGCTTGATGACACAGACCATATGGCGCTGATCTAGTTAGTAGACGGTTACGAGGTCGTCTGAACCAGTACTTCACACCGTTAAAAATAGACAAACAGTGTACGGGGCTTTTTCTTAATATACAGGGTATTCGTTGAGGAGGTGTGGTTTTTTAATTCGCAAGGAAAGGGATTTTCATATCTTAACATTCTAGTAAAATTGTACAATTCAGTTGTAGTTCAGTGTAGTCGTCACCCTGTTTCACAGTAAACTGTCAAACTATGATATAGGATTTTATAAAGTGGAAATGCCGATGGGGAAGAAATTTTTTCAGTTTATCCAGCACTCGAGTGTGCTATAGCATGTACTGTTAAGGAAGTAAACCAAACAATACGTAAAAAAATCAATGCTAGAAAAGCTCCTGGTTTTGACCTAATTATTGGAAGGACCTTAAAAGGGCTCTCAGGAAAGTGCATTAAATTAATAACATTCATATTTAACACCATGTTAAGGCTTAATAACTTTCCTAGCACTTGGAAAGCTGCTGAAATCATACCTCACAGACAGACATTTTATTGTCAAACAGGGTGACGAATACACTGACCTACACCCTATATATTCGGGTGTTCCGCAGGGCAGTGTTCTTAGCCCATTGTCATACATATTGTATACAGCTGACCTACCGACCTCAAGAAACACTACTATTGTAACATATGCGGATAATACAGCGGTTTTATCATCACAAGAGTATAAAATATCAGCCATAAGAAACCTCCAACTTCATTTTAACGAAGTCGAATGCTTAGGCCCATTAGGATCTATGGTGTAGAACTGTGGGGTACTACTAGCAAATCTAACATGGATATCCTCCAGAGCTTTCAGAATAAAGCATTGCGAATCATCATCGATGCCCCATATTACGTGTTCAACAAACTAATTCAGCGCGGTATCCCCTTAGAATGCATAACGAGTGCGATTGGAACTGTGAGTGCGAAGTACTCTGAAAGACTATTAGTACATCCCAATGCACTCGCCAAACTGTTAAATGTAGTAAATAGGCTCAAACGCAAACTACCATACGAACTGTTACGAATAGTTATGTTAGGTTAGGCTGTTTAACGGTTAGTTATATTGACATTTGAATATTCAGCAATAGATTATAATTTCTGGACGCTTGATGATTGGCAGAATGTGGTACTGTCTGAGGAAGCATCGTTCAAAGTTTCCCCAGGCAAGCATGGGGGAGATTCTGTTATGATTTGGCATCATTGACCGGATTACAGTGATTAAATTTGCGCTGAAGAAGGTAATGCGGCCTTACACACAGTCAATAAGCTTCAGTCTTGGTTTGGTTAGATCAGAAGATCATCAAGCATTTTTCGTGGTTAGCACAATCACCAGACCTGAAGATAAGTGATACTTTATATACTGTTTTAGAAGAGAGAGTGAGGAGTAGATGTCCAATTCCAACAGCGCTGAAGGATGTTTAGGTACAAAGATGCATCAACATTAAATTGGAAACTATGTAGATACGAATCTATTCCACAGAGATGACTCAATCCCTTCTTAATAAATAAATATATTAATATATTTAAACACTACTTTGAAAGCCTTTTGTTTAAACTAAAACACCAAACATTTGTGCCAACCTTTTTCGGAAGTTTATGATATTTTGAAAAAACTGCGAAGCATATTTATATTTCCTGCTCATGACGCTCAATGGTAGAGAGACTGAAGAGAATATTCAAGGACTCTCTTACCATAGTATTTGAGTTGATTTCGACGTTTTTTTCGGAAGCAATGAATCCGCATACTTATTATGTCCTCATCTTATCAGTAATACGTGCATAAATAATATAACCGTTAGTAGTAGCACAGATAAGCAAATAATTGAAAAGTTTAACTTCGTCAGCTCTTGTAATTTTGTAATGATCACAAGCACCAGTTACATAAATTTTGCTTCGTCTGTTTCATCAATAATTTTTTCTATTTCTTGTTTCATTTGCGCTCTTAATTCTAGATTATTTTAATTTCCTTTTGCCTTGAATGTTTTTTATATCAGGCCATGAAAACTAAAACATAACATTTTACTAATATATTATATACTTATTTTCGTGCAGTTTACTACTAATTTTTCTACTAAATAATAAATAAACATACCAGCTCAATAAACTCTTGTAAATATAAAATTAACTTAAAAATTAATTCCTAAGTAAACAACCATCTGTGGCTATCAAATATATCATGCTAGGTCATAGTAAATGCGAATGAGTCGTTCTGGCCAATCCGCATGAATGCTAGTATCATTTCATTATTGTCCCTCAATGATGGCTGTTATTCTAGTGAATGCATGTTTAAAAAATAAGGTATCTTAAGTGTATAAATAAGACTCCGTCATTCAAAAAATGAGATGACCCTAAAATTTCTTATTGATGCTGCAGAATTTTGAACCTAGTAACAGTCATTGGCATTTATATTGCTTACTTATTCGGAAAAAAACTGTAACCTGGTTGACTAATTTTTGAATTTTGAATATGGTAATGTTAATTTCAATTACATAAGTTATCGTCAGCCTTCGAAAATAATGAAAAATTAGTAAATGGTGATTAAAAAATCCGATCAAAGCTTTCGCCGTGAATCTAAAATCTACAGAACCAGAGTTTTATATTAGTTAATGTAATTTATATACACATTAGTCAACTTGATGATTAAAAAGTCGTGTAGATCCTTTCAAGGGCCTTATTTTGTTAGACAAAAGAAAGCGAAGCAGCTTCGAAAAAATGGCCGATCCCCTGTCAGTGCACGGTCCTAATTAAATTGCCTTTTTTCGGGAATTTACCATCCACTTCATCCCGGAAGAACTCGGAATTGCCGTTTCGCCGTTGTTTTCTTAATCCGATTCGAAACAATTTCCAAAATCAGTTTACTGCAGATATTTCTTTTAATTTTACGAGATGTCTAATCAAGAAACGACGACGGAAACGAGGAAAAAGTTTGTCTGGATAGTTGTTAAGGGGCGAAACAAACGTTGAAGAACCGCAAATTTCAACGGGGATTTAAAATTCTCTTTTCAATTGTTTCGTGTAATGTGAAGCTTTATTAAATTTGTTTCGCAAGTAACTTCTTATGTATTTGATATTCAAAAATATGTGGTCAGCAATAAAATAGTTTCCCTATAAGCGCTTGCATGTATTTTGATCAACTATATATATTGGTGAAAATGCGAATATCTATATTATTAGTTTTCATTTCAACGATTTAAAAGTGGTCATTAACCGACTTCAAAAAGAGGGTGTTCTATGTTCGGCCGTATATTTAAAAGTATGTTGGCTAATTTCTTGTTTATTCGAAAGGGTGCACTTCCGGGATGGTCCCATCGGAACCAAGTCAGGATCCCTTGGGGGAAAGAGGGGGAAATCGAGGGAAAACCTCAAATTTCAAAGGCAGGTACAATGTTTTCACATATCTTTTATTTAAAATAATCAGATATTGGTGTATAATGTTATTGCTGAACTGACGTGACGAAAAATCGGAAGTAGCTCAGTGTAAAAGCCATTCAGTTTGTTTTTAAGCACCAAACCTTCTGTATGAGAAGTCGTCGAAACGTTGTAGGCATCTGTTTCTATGGTGTAATGGTTAGAAAGTTAAGCTGACACGCTGAGGTCGCGGGTTCGATTCCCAGCAGGGCGGCAACTTTTTTTGTTCTAGTTTGATTGGAACATTTGTCAAATCACCTGGACTAGGTAGCAGACTTCAAAGCCTGAAATGTTTCCTATATTCAGTCATGTTTTTTTTCCATATTTCTATTTTTCCCCATAAGGGCTGTATTTTACTTGGGCTATCCATTATTATACTTAATAAAATAACAGCGTAATTTATTGAGTAAATATCTAAACACTAAAAAGAAAAAAAATAAGGAACTCACTAAAAATTAAAAAATAAAAAAACTTAGATTTTTAACAAAAAAAAAAGGTTTAATATAAAATATGTACATAATAATTGTTGTAATAACTAATTAAAAATAAACAAAAACCTTATTTAACCTATCTACTACACGTATTTTATTTTCTACTATATACGCACATTTTAGCTTAATACCTACATAATCCTTTTTATCCATGTACAATATTATTTTATCTACTACCAACTGATCAGTTTGAAGTCGGTGCCGAGAAACAACACAGAAATAATACTACAATTTTGTGACATTTACACAAAATGAAATTACGAAGAAAAAATCTAATTTGTTGCTCGATTCGGCCCTCAAAAGATACACTGATCTTTCGAGATAAAATCCACAAATAGTTTCAACGATGAAAAAAGTTGGTGCTATCGATGGACAAAACTTTGCATAAAATTATTGTACCGATTTTTCACACTAAAGCTTGTTATATTGTACCAGTTCTTCTCACTAAAAGCCTTTTTAAACAGAAAAAATGATCAGAATACCTGCATCTAATATTATTTTACCAATGTCTTTCAGTAATTTGTTGCTCTAACGAATATCCAATATATACCAAAATACTCTTTTATTTAATAGAACTTTTAAGTTGCGAGGCTTCTTGGCTCTTCGCAATAATCACTCATAATAGGCGGCGATGAATCACGGTCGCTGGGTAACGAAAACACTAGATGAAGCTCATAAATCACAAAGTGCATTAGGATGCATCATTGGCGGTGGTTCGTTCGAAATTCGGCCACTCGCGGACCATCGTCGACATTATAACACAAGCTCTAAAAATAGGAGTAGAAAAACTGGCGTGTAGATTCGCATCCATCATTTATTTAAATTAGCGATAGAAAAACTAATTAAAACCGTTCAAGGCCGGCTTGTTTTTCAGATCAGGCGTATCGGCGAATAGGTCGGTGCAAGACAGCACGTCCATCTGCTCAATTGTGTTCGTACGTAATCGTTCATATATCATTTTTATTGGGTGTTTAGTCCGTAACGTGTATGTTAAAACTGTTAAAAATTAATCATCTGTTTCATGTTATTGTCTAAATCTGGCTCGTGAGCTTGTTTTACCATTTACGACTACAACTACCTGCTATATTTGATAGACCGCTTATAAATGATAATAAGTCATGTTGTTAGTACCATATTTGTTTAAGTAAAATTGTGATTAAAGAACAAACATGATATAATGATGTCTTTGAGCCTGTTTCAACAAAACGTCATTCAGTTTGTGCAAATAGTGGATTTGATATCCATATTATATGTTTGTATTTAATTTTAGCAGTTCTTAATGCACTACATCTTGCTGATCCCACTACATACACTGCAAGACTCTATGAACTTGAATATTCCACACTGGTTTCCATGACATGACCAGTAACGTGTATGTTAAAACTGTTAAAAATTAATCATCTGTTTCATGTTCTTGTTTAAATCTGGCTCGTGAGCTTGTTTTACCATTTACGACTACAACTACCTGCTATATTTGATAGACCGCTTATAAATGATAATAAATCATGTTGTTAGTACCATATTTGTTTAAGTAAAATTGTGATTAAAGAACAAGCATAATATAATGATGTCTTTGAGCCTGTTTCAATAAAACGTGATTCAGTTTGTGCAAATAGTGGATTAGATATCCATATTATATGTTTGTGTTTGATTTTAGCAGTTCTTAATGCACTACATCTTGCTCACCCCACTACATACACAGCAAGACTCTATGAACTTGAATATTCTACATTGGCTTAAATGTAAATGACTCTTCTGAACCAACTCATGACATTTTGTGCTTGGAATTGTCATAGTAGAACCATTTTTCGTTACCAGTCAGAATACGTTATGAAAAACGTTTCTGCAATCGAACTCGAAATAGTATTTTTAATCAATAACACGCATATATCTAGGAACAAGGAATTCATCAACTGATAAGCTGTCTGAAGAGTATGTTATTTCAGTTGGGTTTTCATTCGATAAGACCTGCAATTCACCATTTCACTTTTAAATTGTTAATCAAATAGTAAATGTAATGAATATTAAAAATTTTCTTTTGAGCATTCCTTTACTAGGGCTTACTACACTAAATAACTCTATAATACTAAAGGAGATATAATACTAAATATGACTAATTATGTGACTAGATGACACGGTGAACTTTGTATAACTTATATCTATCTTATAAATTATAATATCATTCCATATAGCAACAAAGTTAAGTATCTCGGATGAAACTTGCTCCAAAAGCTCGCTGGGAGAAACATGTAAAAAAGAAAAGAAGAGAACTGGAGTTAAAATATATGAAAATGTGTTGGTTAAATAAAAGAATATCACAATTATAAGTACGTAATAAATTGCTATTATACAAGCAAGTATTGAAATCTATATGGACATATGGAATCCAATTATTGGAATGTTCCGCCAAAAGTAATATAAGTAAAATACAGGTTTATTTTTTTGGTTTACTTGTTTAACAGACTATTACCTTAGAAATGCGCTACAGTATGGCTTTGTTCAATAAACATTACTAGGCAAACATAACTTCTATTAGGAAAATCCAAAATGTGTTCCTCCAATTTATATTTTTCTTACATATACATATAAGAACAACACTAACCAAACAGTAATGTTACCTTACGTGTACTATTACAGAAATTAAGCTTAATTACGTCAAACAACGTATTATATTAATACATATGGTGTTTTGTATGTAGAAACTCAACAAGTATCTCATCAAATCGGTTTAGAATTCTGACTGAAGACGAGAACAAAGGGCAGAGGGGAGTTTTTTTACGTTCTCAACGTTCGTTCTCTTTTCCTTTTAAAATGGAAATAATATAATCAGTTAATTAAGTCTGCAACAATTTGTGAGATTTCTGCTATGTTCAATATTTTTCTTATATTCCGAAGCTTTGTTTGTAAAATTTATTTTAATCAAATTTATTGTCTCAAGTTATAATCAAAATTGTATTGCCTACTCGAAATCATTCATATTATATTTCTTCTTCTTCGTAACTTCATCTTGATTTCTATCTATAACTGATTGATACCAGATCGAATTTTAACCGGATTGGTCACCGATATGACTAAGATGGGTGATGTTTGTCATATCTTATACTTTTGTTTATATAGAATAACGAATGTACATTGGAAATATCACAAAAGCTATTCATGCTAATCGAAAACGTTTATGATAAATTTAAAAAAAATCATTTACCAGATTTTGTTTATATACTTATCAACATTTGATTTTAATTAAAAACAGTCGACAATATGTTTTAATATTTAATTTTGTTTCAGGTGAGTGGCATAAACATTAATTTAAAATCGTTTAGTCTGTAAAGGTAAGTAATTTTTGGAACATTCCGTTCACTTAACTTATATTTTTGGTAAACATTTTTTTACATTCAATTATTTTTGTCCGCTAAGCACATATAGTCTATTCAAAGTTTTTTTGTACATACCTCATCTAGATTTGTAACGTTAAAACGTCACTATATTGCCACATCAACTCTCTCTAAAAAATGTTATCAAATATAATTTATTTTAACATTATAGTACATCTAAAAACTACAGTTAATTATAGAGCCACAATAGTTTATAGGTTAAAATAATAACCAACCAATAACCATCAATAATTTCGGATACGTTTGACAACCGAGCGACTTTGTTCGGTTACATGTTCGAACTTATCAGACAGCATTGTATCTCTTTTTAAATAGAATAAAATTAAACCACCTCATAACGTAAGTTAAAAAAAGTCAAAATTAGTCATTATAAATACTGAAACAACCCTGAATTTGCTCGACATTGTAAATCGATAGTCAGAGGGTGCAGAAGGTTCTGGTCTACTTTTCATCAACGCTTTCCTTTACTTAACTTCGTTACATATCCTCAGTTAATATTCTTCAATTTGCCAGATTATTCTCTACATTTTACAGAGGACTATCTACATAGAGCGGAACCTTCTTCAAGGCTTTGTTTGAAGAATCTTAGCGCAAGTGGATACATTATGTAGAAAAAATGTTTACCTTTGAGGATAGCCTCAAGATTATTAAAAAATAGTGATTTTGATTCGCATAAAAAAGAACGACCTTTCTGTTAAACAATTATATCACTTTAAAGAATTATGGGAAATACTTTGTGATTTTTGATAAACTGAAATTACTCAAAGCTAATTGGTTAGATATGCCATAATCTATGTATAAATAAATTCTGATTGGCTGATCACAACATCTCCAAAATTATACATAACTAATAATAATTTGATATAGTTATTCCTTTCTCGACATAGACATCCATTAAGAATGGATTTAAAGTAAATCCTGTTCGAAACAACTTTTTATCTGCGGTTTATATAAAAATCAGGTTTCGTATGTTTGTCTTGGTAAAATTCAGAAGAAAATCAATGCGTTTCTATGTAACTTTTTTTAAAAAGTTCTGATGGAAGTTTTAAGCATTTTATGTTGATTTATAATTTCTCATGCTTATGGTACCTTCGTTATAAAATAAATCGTTTTAGTAAAATCTTCTTCTTTTTAAATATAAGTTAAGCTTGCCCATATTACTGTTTGCAAAACTCGAGCTGGTAGATGGATTAATAAGATAAATTAGAATTCTACAACCGAACAATTATAAAGATTAAGAAAGGTTGAATAATTTTTCGTTCAAGTCCGTTTGAACACCTATTTCATCTTCAAAGAGCTCGGTATAAACAAGCGAAAGAACCATCAATGGGTTTACCAACAAATATATATATATATATATATATATTGATTAGAAGCTGTGAAGAGAGAATGATCGTTATATATTTTCGTTACTTTTCCTTTTGCAAAGTAATGACGCTAGCATTTGGGAAAAAATCTGACGCTATAAATAAAATTCATGGATGAACGCTATCGAATAAAATGCCTTTTTGGAGCGCGTGAACGTGTAAAGGTTTTTCGTTTTTATTTATTTCATCAAACGCAGAAAAGCCGTAAATTTTCTTTGAGTTTTCAAACGTGCTCACTAGACGATGCTCCAAACGATTTAATGACAACTTTTTAATCATTTGCTTTATAAATAGAGATAAAATAATATAAATTAGTTAAAGAGAGCCTGGATAACAATGACAAAATAATTAAAAGACGCTTAAAGAGATTTACTATTACCCTTAGTGGTTTAACACTCTGTCTAGTAGTCAATAATTATTTATTATGATCTCTATTAAGGAAATCGAGTGGTAGTAAAGGCTTTAATCTACGCACTTCACTGACATTATACACATTGAAATTATTGGCATATAAATTGCGATTATGACACTCTTTCGAAATGCTTAACACTTTGAATACTACCGGCCATGGGTTCTAAAGGGCTATTGCTGTGATCCTTCATTAGAGACGTATCAACATTGTTTCCGAACCATTGAATAATGGCTATATTAGATTTACAAGAAATACCCTATAGTTGGATTCCATAAAAACAAACGAGCTTAAGTATTAATTTGTACAGAAATATCTCGTTATCTAAGTCTCAGTTGTTTTTATCAAGAAGATCTAAGCTTCTAAGCTTTAAGTTAGGCTTGGGTCTAAATGTATGGCAAGATACATCCTCCTCCAGGGTTAGCTGACAACTGTTAAATTTCACTGAGAGTCTTGTTCTAGTTAGAAAAGTAAAAGTTACCAAGACATATATTGTTTCGTTGGTATTAACATGCCAGGGTTTCACTAAGTGTGTGTTAGTTTTACGGTTACAAAGTACTTCTGGATGTTTAAATTATCAAAATTTTGATTTTTTATAACTATCTTTGTTTCAATTATAATATTTTGAAATTTGGACACAATGTATCAACCAGAACTTGCTTTGTGTCTTTGGAAAAATGTCTTCAACATTTTTCCCAATATACGTATTTCCAACTGATATATAGTGTGACTATTCAAATGTGTGAGTGGTGCTAATGTGCTGTTCAAGTGGGAAATTTTAAATTAAAACGTACTATAAATTAAACTAAATAAATAAATGAAAAATAATTACGAAAAAACGAAAACGAAAAAGTAGCTGCATTGCATATCTTAGAGATAAATATTGATGTTAGTAGTGACAATGATTCATTGTAAATCGTTACGGCGATATTAACTTCATCAAGTAGTGACATTGTCAAACATACATTTTCTCTTCTCTTGAACTACCAGCAAACGTTGTAAAGAATTTAGATATGATATTCAATTTCAAGTTGGTTTCAAGCAAGGATGATATTAAAATTTAAAAAATCTGATATTTCTGTATTTACCTATGGCTGTAACCTTAAAGAATTGAGTCGGTTGCAATTTATTGTTTATCTTATCAAAATCATATATAGCTCGTAAGAAAATAAGTCGTGAAGAGCAGGCAGGATTTGCGGTTGTGTAGACAATATTTTCACAATTGGCCAGTTTATGGAAGGTTTTCTTTGTCTTGTCGCTAAATTTCTGCTTCCGCTAATAACTAGGAGGCAGGTAAACTATCAATAGCAACGTCACGGTCATCTCTCGAATATTCGTCGGTGAGGGCTTCGTTTGTATTCCTTGGAGGTAGAGTAACAATGTCATGTTCATTACCACTGCCGTTATAGATATTTTCATCTAGCTCTGTTAACATCTCAGTGAGGGTTAAACAGCTAAAATAAAGTAGAAATGACATAATTGAAAAATAATTCCAATATATAAGTACCAATAATTTTGTACTCTATAAGTAACTAAGCCCACTGTACGTTTAAAGGAACAGTAAATATTAGCGCCCAGTAGAAAATGCCAGAAAATAAAATTGTGTGCGTAAAAACCTAATTTCAATATGTTTTAGCCCTATCTAATACCCTGCAATATATTTTTAAACAATAATGTAAAATAAAACTCAGAAAAATTCAGATTCGTCATTTTTGCGAATACCACAAAAATAAAGCAACTTCTTCAAAACAATGCACTTTAAACCTAGTTTGCAAAGAATACAACTACTAAAAAGCTGTTTTTAGATCTAGAATTAAGTGACACCAACTAGCCGTCAGTACTAGATAATATGGAATACGGCAGAATGTAGAAATATGTAAGATGTTTGTTAGAACGAACAGTACGCATATCTGGGTTAATATATGACAATCAGCGCACAGTTGAGGAAAATATTCAGGAATGCAGATTACAATGATTTGGGTACATCTGTCGGATTTCTGATAGTATGTGTCTCATGTCTTCTTTGGTGAAACACATTTTAATCCAAGCATCTTAAACACTTTTAACAGTGGACATAATTTAAAATAAAAACGAGTAAATGTGGAAAGCTATATTTTATAGTAATATAAAATCTGCGTGCTCTTCAACGATAACGTTGATCAATATAGTCATCAAAGTGGTTTTTTCATTTGAACTAATCAAATTACATGATACATGACTTTAGATCTGTAACTACATTACATTATATGTAATTGAAACTTTTTTTCAACAGTTTCTGATATATCTAACTAACTGTAGCTATCAACACTACACGAGAAACATATAAAATTGATGTGACTTTCTAGAAAAAATCCCTCCGAACCAAATTTAGTTGCCAAAGAGCACCTCGCAAGCCTTTACAAAGAAACTGAGAGAGAAAGAGAGAGAGAGAGCGCGAAAACGAATCAAACCAAAGGTGGAAAAATATCTGGAATATAGTCACGTGCCACGGCGGCTGACAAATAGTGGTGGCGCACCATCAGCAATACAAAGCGTTTCTTTTAATCTTTCGTTCTCGTTTCTCGTCTCGTCGAAAACCGGCAGTGATTCGTGCTGGTCTTATCAATCAATCGCACATGTTGCCGCCAACAGCGGTTCCTACAAACCCGAAAATTGCTTCATTAATCGAAAAAAGCTGAAAAATATCGATGTCATTCGACAAATACGAAACGAAACCAACGGAATTGTAGAAACTTTTATTACATGTGCCACAATTGTTAACTATAGATATTGGAATGGAGAAAAAAGTAATCGGTTATTCCTAATATATAGATTTAAGGCCCAAAAAAGTCTCCAACCCATTCTATTCATTTCTTTTTAATCGACTTCAAAAAAAGAAGACGTTTTATACGGCTATATATATTTTTAAAATATATTTTCGACGATTTCTCCGTCAATTATAGACTGATTTTCAATATTCTTTTTTTATTCGAAAGAGTGCACTTCCGAGTTGGTCCCATTGGAACCAAGTTTCCTAACTATGGGGGGAAGGGGGAATCGAGAGAAAACCTGAAATTTCAAAAGCACGTACAATGTTTGCACATATTTTTTATCAAAAACAATTTTATATTGGTGTATAATGTTATTGCTCAACCGATGTTGCGAAAAAACATGTAGTTTAGTGTGAAAGTTAGTCAGTTTGCTTTTTAAGCTTTAACCATATTATATGAGACGTCGTAGAAACGTTGTAGATTGTTGTCACACGCGAAGGTTGTGGATTCGTTTCCCAACAGTTCAGCTTTTTTGTTCTAGTTTGATTGGAATATTTGTCAAATCACCTAAGATTAGGTAGCAGAACTTAGAGCCTTCTTTTCAATCGGTGCTTTTCAAAAAATAAATAAGAAACTCACTAAAAAGTAAAAAAACAATCAAATTTTTTTCTTTCTTCGATCTTTAACATAAAAAAATTTTAAAATAAAATATTTACATAATAATCGCTGTAATAACTAAATAAAAGTAAACAATAAACTTATTTAACCTATCTTCTACATGTATTTTTTATTCTATTATATTATATAAACACAATTTAGCTTAATACCTACCTAAATATATTTACCTATTTACAATGCTATATTAACTACAACTACTACCCACTGGTAAGTTTGAAGTCAGTGCCGAGCCTAAACTATGCAAAAATAATAATATAATTTTGTGCCATATACACAAAATTAAATTACGAACAAAACAAATCTAATCTGTTGCTCGACACTGAGTTCGTTAATCAGTAATCAGTTGGATAGCCATACAGCACGACAACGCACCGTCTGATAAAGCAAAACCGGTTAAGGAAGTGCTGAAAATCGTACTCTCCAGACCTTGCCCCGTTCGACTATGAACTTCTTGTATTAATGGGACCGTTCAATTTCGAAGAAGTTTGAAAAGGCTCGATGAATAGTTTTGCTCAAAGAACAAACATTTTTTGATGAGATGGAATCCATAAACTGCCTGAAAGAAGTATGGAATCAAATGGCTAATACTTTAAATAACTAAGAAGAATTGTTTTTGAAAGAGCAGGTTATGACTTTTCAGTACATCTGATATATCGAAATGTTATATATTCTCATCTTCAGTACAATTATCCAGTGCTGAATAATATTTATATTTAAATAACGGTGTGTATGTGAATTGTGTATTGAAACATTTTAAAGCAATTGCTTTTTTGCAGTTTTGGCTGATTTATAGCCATTAAAAAGTGAACTTCATTTTTTTTTCAGATATTATGATATACTATGTAGAAGTTAGAAGAAAAGTGTGATTGTTATAAAGTAGCCAATACTGGAAAAAGGCAATGATTATAAAATGTTTCACAGTAAGGGAATCACACACATATCATTATTTAATACGCTAAAAAAAAACGGTGCTATTGTAAGAAAACTATACATAATGATTAATTTTGAGGGAATTCCCCTTCAGTGGCTCTCGGGTTCATTATGTTTACGCAGTACTAATCATACACCCTTTGTACTACTTAAGAAGTTATTTTTTATATTAATTATTAACATTCACGGTATACAAAATTCAATGTTATAATAGAATTTTATGTTCGCAAAAGCATAAAACCAGCAGATTGTCATATTTAATATTAATCTTTCCGTTGGCAACACATCAAATTCCTTCCAGTCTGCTAAGTAATCAGCCGGTTCCCATCAAATCGTACATCGTACTCGACCTCACTAATTAATTCATTTTTATGGGTAGGCGTTAAAAGAACGAAACCTCCTCCTCCATACTTCCTCTCCCCTTCCCCTGCAGGGGCCGATTAAACGCATCCCTCATAGAAGTCGTTTCGCGTTGTTTGTCCGCTGGTTTTCTCCATGTTGCGTAGCGGCGCCATAAAAAAAATAATCAAAATTGATTACGGAAGCTCTCCCCACATCCCCAGATATTAAATCTTGAAATATTATTCGGAAAACCTAATGGAATATTAAACGGTAGCCGGCTCTGCCCTCTTAAATGTCGTAATAAAGTGCGCCCCAGGAAAATTGTTAGCCAGATCCGTCTCCAAGATCACGACCGGTCGCTCGAAATACATCCGACGTAAATGTAACGTGGAGTTGAATAGTTTGTGAGATTTATTTTATATTTATGGATAAGCTATCTGGAATATTGCCTGATCACTAACATTTACAAAATACCGAGAATTCCTGAATTGTTTAGTGTATCTCGAATATGAATTGACTATTCGAATAAAACAGTTGTACCGGAAATTTATATACCGGTTTTTGGGAAAAAACTGAAAAAAAAATCGAGAAAATGGAAACCATCAACAATACCAGTACCTTGTTTTGGAATAACACGTCGATTGAAAACTTCCCGGCCTGACACATAGATGGCGCTACTAGAATTAAATCCATATGTTTTTTAGTTAGCCCTAACCCTCAAAAGATGCCTGTATAAATTTGCAGGTGTCGGATCATTAGTTTGTGAATTATAGCATTTTGAGTGAAGCAACTTTTGCTATTGTGAAAAAAAATGGATAAAAAGGAATTTCGCGTGTTGATAAAATATTGCTTTTTGGAGGGAAAAAATACAGTTGATGCAAAAACTTGGTTTAGTCCCGAATTTTCGGACATTGGCCCAAGAAAATCAACCATCAAGGATCGGTATGCTAAGTTTAGACGTGGTGAAATGTGCACCGAAGACGGTGGCGCAGTGGACGCCCAAAATAGGTTGCTGCCAACGAAAATATTTTAAAAAATCCACAAAATGATTTTGAATTACCGTAAATTGAAATTGTATGAAGTAGCAGACACTCTAAATATATCAACTGAACGTGTACATCATATAATTCACGAATATTTGGGTATGAGAAAGGTCTGGTAAACTGGGCAAAGTGGGTGTTGCGCGAGCTCACTTTCGACCAAAAATAACGACCAGTTGATGATTCGGAGCAGTGTTTGAATATGAACAAGCGTAATAAACTCGAGTTTTTGCGTAGATATGTGACAATGGATGAAACATGGCTCCATTATTTGACTCCATCATCAGTCATCCGAATGGGCTGCTCACGATGAACTCGCTCCAAAGCTCCACGCTTCAGTCGCAACAGTCGGCTGGCAAGGTTATGACGTCTGTATTTTGGGATCCGCATGGAATAATTTTCATTGGTTACCCTGAAAAGGAAGGACCATGAACAGCGACTATTACATAGCATTATTTGACCGTTTGAAGGACAAAATCACCGAAAACAGCCGCATTTGAAGAAAAAGAAAGTGCTGCTTCACCAAGACAATGCACCTGGTCGCAAGTCAGTGAAAACGATGGCAAAAATCCATGAACTGGACTTCGAATTGCTTCCTCATCCAACGTATTCTCCAGATCTTGCCCCCAGCGACTATTTCCTGTTCTCAAACCTCCAAAAAATGCTCGCTAGGAAGACATTTTCGTCGACTGAAGAGGTGATCGACAGAACTTAGGCATATTTTGAAGCAAAGGACAAATTATATTACAAAAATGGTATCGAAAAGTTGGGAGGGTCGTTATAATCAGTGTATAACCCTTGAAGGGAATTATGTTGAATAAAAAAAAATTTGCCAAAAAAAAATGTGTTTTACTATGGCAGGACGGGGACTTTTCAATTGACCTATTATCTGAAACATTTCTTGAATGTCGTCATTGAAGAATCATGACTAGACATAGAGAGATATTGTGTATGTTAAAAATAAAATCCTTTTCAGTTAAAAAAACGTTATTGATGAACGTGATTTGACTGGCATGAAATAGCATACGCCGATCGCTAATGGCGACATCATTCAGAATCTTTCCGTCGAAAAAGTTTCCATGTAAAACGAGATGCCTCATTAGGACTTCTGGTAAAGTAATAGCCAGTTTTTTTTCCAAGTGGCACGCAGAAAAAATAATATTAAGGACGTCGCGGAATACAGTTTATCTTTTTTGCCGCTCAATTTGCTTCCTTTACGTTTAACTTTGTTGTGGTCGGTTAAACTTTCCTTGAAAATGTTCTATTTAATGACTTGTCATCTCCATTGGCGGACTCTGCGGCACCGCATTATGGCCGCTAGATTTTTTTCTGTTGCCTGTTTTATTTTACGGTTTGGCTTATGGAAAATTAATTTTAAAGGGGATTATGATGCAAGAAATGGCTAATCATTTTCCAACACAAATACGGTAATTATTCAGGAATAGTGGGTGGGGTTATTATATTATAAATCAGGGAAAATATTTCGATGTTTTAAATGGAATTCCCCGCGATTCATAAGAGGCCACACGAATATAATAATAAGTAAGTTACAATCTCTATATTAATCAGTTTAGCAAAAATTTTGCCTGTCTTTTTGCGGAAAATGGAAAAATCTGGAGGCGGGAAATTTGGCACGGTTAAAGCTTATACCGAGGAAGAATTTTTAGACCTAAAATGTTTGATCAAGCGTAATAAACTCGAGCGTTTGCATCGATATGTGACAATGGATGAAACATGGCTCCATCATTTGACTCCATCATCAGTCATCCGAGTGGACTGCATACGATGAACCCGCTCCAAAGCATGGGAAAACGCAACAGTCGGATGGCGTTTGAATTTTGGGATGCGCATGAAATAATCTTCATTGACTACCTTGAAAAAGGAAGCTCCATCATCAGCGACTATTACATAGCGTTATTGGCCCGTTTGAAGAGCGAAATCGCCGAAAAACGGCCGCATTTGAAGAAAAAGAAAGTGCTGCTTCACCAAGACAATGCACCGTGTCACAAGTCAGTGAAAACGATAGCAAAAATCCATGAATTGGGCTTCGAATTGCTTCCTCATCTACCGTATTCCCCACATCTGGCCCCCAGCGACTATTTCCTGTTCTCAGATCTCAAAAGAATGTTCGCTGGGAAGAAATTTTCGTTGAATGAAGAGGTGACCGCCGAAACTGAGGCCTATTTTGAAGCAAAGGACAAATCGTGCTACAAAAAGGTATCGAAAAGTAGAACGGTCGCTATAATCAGTGTATCGCCCTTGAATGGAATTATGTTGAATAAAAAGAAGCTAATTTGCCAAAAAAAGTGTTTTACTATCGTAGGCCGAGGACTCTTCATATGACCTGTTAAAATCTGACAATGGCAATTTTCCATAGCACAGACTGACTAAAAGATTTAGCAATACACAGACAGTATCTGTAAATCAAGTCCACTATCTGTATCGTTTCCATCACTTTAACTCAAATGCAATTTATATTTACATATATATTATATTTATATTACAATATTTTTAGGAAGTCTCCAAGGAAATTCGACCTCAATTTATTATGCTAATCTTGTTTAAGTATTATATAGCTCGGTGAATGGAGATAGTTCGAAATAAAACGTATATATAAAAGTATATTAGATATTAACCCACTTGAACATACGATAATGTGCGAAAATAATCCAGGTCAAAGTCCGGGGATGTTTCCCAAACGGTCTTAAAGCACACATTATCGACAGGGAATGTCATACTGTGAGTTGGATGTAAGAGGAAAGAAATTGTTCATCATAAGTTGCAGATGAACCTGATCAAACAAAAAAATTATTGGAGTTAAAAAGTACAAATTAAGTATACTAATTAGCGACAGTTAATTACATATATAAATAAATAATTTCCATTTTAAAGGAAAAAGAAAAATAATGAAAATATGTGCTTAAATAATTAAAAGAAAAAAACATGAACGTTATGGAGGAACATATTTTCTATTTAAGGCCGGTGAAAAACTTAATTAAAACATTTGAATGGATGTATCTGGGTTACCCATCAATTTCAAATACTGTACAGTTGGATATATAGACAGGAGAATATATATAACAGATATATTCGCGAGAATTTTCATTTAGCTTCGGTTGTTCATTAACGAATGAATATTTTTTGCATTTCGGCATGGATCATATAGAATGAACCAAATTAAATGATTTGTTTAAATAATGTTATTTTTTTGGCTTTTTAACATGAATTTAGGAAATTGATATATTAGGTGCTTGCCTGTATTTTGATCATTTTTTCACTTTAAAAAGGCCTTTATTGAAAAAAAGTGATACAATACACATTATAATGTGTAATGGTATGAGTTTGGTATTTTGTTAACATTTGACTTACGTTTGTTCTCCCATATTCTTTACAGTATTGGAAAAATTAAAAGCAACAAAAAAGTATTGCCTAGTAATTTTAAAAAATGGCATTCCTTGCATTTGACAGTTCCTATTAAATATAAAAAGTTACAAGAGGAAATTCGTTATATATCTGATGAAAACATTGCATATGCCATTTAATATGTCGAGCTGGCAGCAGCGCCTAGTTGTATAAACGTACGGCTAAAATGGACATGGGTAAAATGCCAAGCCGACTGCTTTTTATTATATTTAATTTTAAAATATAATATCTATAGTCGATAGTTGTGATATGACACCAAATGCAATACAAATATTTCGCAAAAGAAGACGTCACCAATATATTATGCTGCCATATTTATTTATTACCCTTCTGTTGGTTGGATAAAAGTGGTTTACTATAAAATCATTAAAAAAAAATGAAAATCAAAAACAGGTCAAGTCGGATATCAATGAAAGGCATCTGAATCGATTTCGACAAGAATGGGAGGTTTTTTTGAGGCGTACTCTCTGAGACGTAAGAAAGGATGGAGGCTGCCAAGTCAAAGCCAAAATCCATCTGTCAGCCGTAAAAGTGCTTGCAACTGTTTTCTTTGACTCAAGAGGAGGACCGTATTCATTGATTTTCTTCACTATCTTTTTATCTTCATAATCGCGCATCGAAGCACACGACAGGGTATGTCCATTCGGGAGGTCATCATTCACTTCTTATAGTCCTGACTTGTCACCTTGTGATTATTTTTGTTTGCGTCCTTGAAAGAATCACTTGGAGGCAAAATATTTGAAAGAAATGAAGACGTAAACGTTTATGTGCGCTATCGGCGAACTCGCTCTCAAACTTTTTATGAGGAAGAAATATTCAAGCTTCCAAATCGACGGCAAAAGTTTGTAGAACACGGAGGTGATTACACTGAAAATAGTTGAGAAGTTTAGTTTTGTACATTTTTATCAATGAATACATTTTATAAAATTACTTAACAGGTCAATTGAAAAGTCCCCGACCTGACACATAGATGGCGCTACTAGAATTAAATGGCAGCAGTCGGCTGGCAAAGTTATGGCATCTGTATTTTGGGATGCGCATGGATTAATTTTCATTGCCTACCTTAAAAAAGGAAGGACCATCAACAGCGACTATTAAATAGCGTTAATCGACCGTTTGAAAAACGAAATCGGCGAAAAACGGCCGCATTTGAAGAAAAAGAAAGTGCTGCTTCACCAAGACAATGCACCGCGTCACAAGTCAGTGAAAACGATGGCAAAAATCCATGAATTGGACTTCGAATTGTTTCCTCATCTACCGTATTCTCCAGATCTATTTCCTGTTCTCAGATATCAAAAGAATGCTCGCTGGGAAGAAAATTTCGTCGAATAAAGAGGTGATCGTCAAAACTGAGGCCTATTTTGAAGTATAGGACAAATCGTACTATAAAAATGTTATTGAAAGTTGAAGGGTCGCTATAATTAGTTTATCACCCTTGAAGGGAATTATGTTTAATAAAATAAATTAATTGGCCAAAAAAATGTGTTTTACTATGGTAGACCGGGGACTTTTCAATTGACCTTTTATATTTGATTCCCCCTCGTAATATAAATAAAGTCAGGATGCACCTCAATATATTTATAAATCATATTAAGCATCGATCCAGTGCGGCATCACTGGCAATATCCCCGAAAGAAAGGCGAAAACTTATTCCCACGCCCCATATAATTCACTTTTCAACCTACCGCCTCATATATAATTAAAGGGTCACTGTCCATTTGGCCATTCTCTCTGCGAAAGAAAAAAAATCACGATCTAAAATTACCCTTTTTCGCACAAACCTGAGTTAACTCTGTCCAACCCTCGGCTTTCATTTAATATTTATCACCCAATTTCGTTTCACATGGCGCTGGGGACCATCAAATGTGGCGAGCCGGGTGAAAAATGACCTCGGCACGGTGAGGCTGTTCCTCATCCGGCAGAGGGACCGGCCACTGTATACCAAAACCGAAATCACTGTCACATTGTCGGCGACGGTTGTTTGTCGTTGGTGCGGCCATATTCTGGCTAAACTTACAAAAAAATACTTAAAAAATAGTAACGCCCTCTTAACTGAATGCAAATATTTGTTATTTGTATAATAATTTATCATATACATTAGATTTTAATATTGTATCATCATCCTCATCAATCCATGGCTGACACTCGGTGATAGAGTCTACTTTTCAACCCTTACACTGCCGTTGGAGTTCCAGTCCTATTTTTCAGATCGTTTTTTATGATTTTGATCCATATCTTTATCGCAGTTTTTTACTGAGCCCTTTACAGAAAAGGTTAATTTTGTACCAGAAGGTGTCCTCTACACAGTACTGTTTCAATATTCAACCTTCAGCTGTGCACTGATCGTCGCATCTTAAACAAGTTACTTCATTTGATACGATTTCAGAGAGAAACATGT
The DNA here is from genome assembly GCF_030347505.1 of Rhynchophorus ferrugineus. Lineage (NCBI taxonomy): Eukaryota > Metazoa > Arthropoda > Insecta > Coleoptera > Curculionidae > Rhynchophorus > Rhynchophorus ferrugineus. Next base: position 2,440,703 of record NW_027472583.1, on the reverse strand, counting down.
AGAATTTTCCTTAAGCACCTTTGAAATATTACAAGCTTATATATGTCTCTACTTCTAAGAGCCGTGAAAGTTTTTAATTGGTGCATTTCATTTCTATGGTGCATTTATTATTATTTTGATCGCTTTTGCTGACTACAAAAGTAAAGAACCGTATTTTTGGCGTTTTTATATATTTTCGTAATTAAATTATAATCAAAATTATATCGTAATAATATATACTGGGTCTAAGTGTAACCAGGCGTACAGAAAACTATTAAAGTATTAAACTAAAAGTATTATGTCTTAAATTAAAGGCATTAATGAAATGTGAAATACTTAATATGTCTAATAAAAGGATGAACTTAAGTTATCGGTATATATCATCATTATACTACCACAATAATTTGTAGGTTAGAATTACTTTATTATCTCTCTTCCAAAGCATTAAGTAGAGTTCTAGGTGCGTTTTTTTTTATATAGTGGCATCCCCTGGTCAATTTCTTTTGTGCGTCTCATGAAGTTGATCCGAACTGAAGAACCGAACTGAAAACTTAACATGTTTTGCAAGCCATTCCTTAATTAGAGTCTTTGTCGATCGTCTTGTTGGATTATTTTCCACCAGTGAGCTATGGTACATTGTCCACAACAATAACTGATAATTCATCAAAGTTCTTTAACAGCTAATTTTCAAAGCAGATCAAAAGATATATTATAGCTTATTTCTTCATGGCAGTCACTCTTGGACTTGGAGGAACCCATTAAATCTGCCCCAGGAATAAAACCCTTCCTATGTCCAACATGAAGAACAATATTTGAATTGGATGCAATGCAATGGATTATTAATAAATGTGATGATCAGTAAAACCTAATCGAATGTCTCTAATTTTTATCATTTTCATCCACTTTTGTTCTAGATACACACAATTAAAATAATAATTTTCTTTAATTTTATTATATGCATTTAAAAACTGTTATTTTTAAAATCAATGCCTGAAATCCTTACCATTTCGAGGGTTATCTTTTAGTGCAGCTGCAACATGATAAAAGTATTTCCAATAGAATCGCAACTACTAAATATTAAAGTATCAACACTTTAACGCTTTTTACTGGCAAGAGGGAACACCCCCATTATCTTAATCGTGTTCGAAGTAACTGATTAGAAACGCAATCTCTTTCTGACTGACATATTTATTGGCTTTGGCATTTTCAATCGGAGTAAATTGAAATGTATCAAAACAAGCAAAGCGCCAAAGCAATTTCTGCAGATTTATAACCTCTAATTATTGTGATTAATAATTTGAACTATTTGGCCAGTTGACAACCATGAGAATTTTTTAAGTGGATTCGGTTACGTGTTCGGTCCTATCAGACAACAATGTATCTTTTTTATCTATGTTAAAATGAGAATAAAAGATACTATGTAATTTAAAAACGAATTTACAAACTGTGATAGGCAATATATTCGACATCGTAATGACGTGAGTTCACTGTTATTTTGAACTGACTATATGTGTAAGTATTGTATGATTTATTTTCATTTTAATGTTTATCACTTAATAGTGTTTTTGTTAATAGTAACGGTTATATTTGTTAGTAAATGCTGGGCCCAAACATATCAATTAGAATATATAAATATCCGAAACATCAACAAACAACTTTGCTAAAGCAATCTTAAGAAACAGGAAGTCTTCTGGGGATAATTTTTCAACCTAATCTGCTTCTGCATTACTATTCTAATAGTAAGAATATATTTTTAAATATTATGTAACAATCAACCAGAATTTGTAATTAATCAAGTTGGCGTTGATTATTACGAACTGGAACGGCTGAAATTGACTTTCGGAGAAACCGTTCGGTCCAAGCTTGCCGGAATTGATTAGCGTTTGTTTCGTGCGACTGGATTGCGTCTTGTCCAAGATTAATTCAATAGGAACCTATTAGTGTTCGGAGTGCAAACGACATGGATATCATTAGATTTTCTCGTCGTCGGAATCAATTTATTCAAATTGTTATCTCGATGACAATATATTAAATTAGTTATTTTATTTTTGTATATTAATCCGTGAGGCGAAAACTTGAGATATCTTCTAGAGATTATCGAAAGTACGAAGGAGTGTAGAACTTACTGTTTCTGGGGGTTTCGATTTTTGGTCCCTGCACATGAGCACAATTACTGGACCCAATATATTGCATAGAATAAACTATATTGTCCTCATTTTCTAATAACGACACGTTCTCTTCGAGTTGATCGAGTGAAGACAATAAATAAGATAGAATATTTAGACTTTGTGCTGCATTATTAACACTGTCTGACATAATTTTTCTAACATAAATAAGATTACGTGTTTTAGGTTCCGTATTCTATCGTTAAAAACATAGTTAGCACGTCATATTCCTTAGTAATAATGTGAATACTATTTCCACTTAATAGTTGTATTACTCCATAATAGCAGCCGATATCATTCCATGCCTATTGCACATTTAGTGATTTTAAAAGAAACGTAAAGGATTTTTGTATTTGAAAACTATTTTTTCTAAATTAAGTGATACTAAATTAAAAGAAGCCATTTTAGTTGGCCTACAAATAAGAAAACTTACAAAAAACAATGAATTCGTTGAAAGTGTTGCCGTGAAAGAGTTAGAGGCAAGCTTGTATCTAAAGAAAGTAATTCATAGACTTTTAGGCAATCTTAAATTTTAAAAATAAACTTCTTGCAATAATTCATTTTTTTTGAAAATATTCATACTATCCTATAAATAAACATTGCCAGCTTAATTGACGCAGTAATCGAGACGACAGACCGGCCCTTCTACTGCGTGGATTCGAATCCTGCTGGGGCATGGTTATAAAAATATATTTGTGACTGTAATAGAATCTCCATAAGGCAAGAGTGAAAAATCCGACAAAAAAATTAATTTCAGTCACGCTAGTAACAAGGCTGGGTAAGACCGGACGACTTCTGACATAGTCCCTAAGATGGTCACTCGTCAGTCGCTAGTTTAGATATACCTTAGTGAGTAAAAAGAAGCGTTTCAAAATATTTTTGAAAAACTGCTGCCTTACCTCTAATATAAATTATAAAAGCTCTCCTTTGTAATCAACTTTCTGACTATTGCCATGAGTATCAATATTAGGTCAAACCACTTTCTTTAAAATTATTTATTATTAATTGTATTAAACATCGGTAAAATAAAATTTATGTATATCAGGGAAGAACTTTGAAAGAGCAGAAAGCCAATTATTGATTAAAATAAAGTTTTCTAATTTGCTTTTTCCTAAACTACATCCCGAAAAACCTTTAGTCGTCATAATAAATCGACTTCGGCCAAAGTTTTCTCATCAGACTCTGTTCCGTGGAGAAAACATTTTGAATTTCAATGTTTTCAACCACAGTTTCTATTAATATTGGAAAGTTATGAAGATAACCCTATTCACTTTTAATATATACCATATCTTACGGATATTAGAATATAAACTACCTAAAATAATTTTTTTAAACCGTAATATAAATGGAATTATAAACAATATATTTTACTATTCTGATTATATTCTTGAAAACCGTGTACATTTGTTTATAATGATCTTATTTATAGCTTATACATTATAAAAATATAAAATTGTTTTTTTTTTTCTAATATATGGCTTTAAAATAGCATATATCTAGTTCTCATAATAATGAAACGAGTTAACAAATCGAGCAATTAAATTTAAAACTAAATAGAGCCAAAAATAATTGAGCTGCAACATTGAGTACAAAGATCGGGCCACTCTGAAGTCACTTAACCAAAATTATTTCCCAATAAACCCTTATATTAAATTATCATTTGCCAACATTTGTATTATTTAATAAAACTTTTTTAGTTAATAGGGTGAAAAGCTCTAAAATTATTATTTTCGCATTTCAATGTACAAATTAATTCCTAACGGCACATTAATGCCAATAATAGCATATTTTGGCTTTAACCAATAATTTAAATAATTAAATTTAACTAATAATCCCAAATAGGTGTATGCAAATGAAAACCTGTCGAAAACTAGAAAATACTGCGATAAATTATTAACATAAAAGCTTAAAAACATTTATATGCAAATAGGCTGCACAAATTAATTATATTTTCTAACTAAAATTTAAAAACTTTGGAATTTGGAGCTTGTGGATTGTATTCCAGTTTTTTGTATTAACTCCAAAAAAATTCTTTAAACCAATAGTGTTCGTTTTAGCAATTGGCTCATATTTAAAGAAGACGTCTTTTTCTCAGGACACTTTTTTATATTCGGACATAGTAATCTGTGGAAACTAATTCTTGTGGTTAGTTTATAATGAATTAATTTAACAATATAACAGTAATGTATATATTAAATAATGTATGAATGTTTGTTTCAATGTTTGAACGATGAAGGGCCGCAAAAAAATCTGCGTTCCGGACAGCCTGCCTCCTACAGACAAGCATGGGATATGCTCCGTCATAATTTCAAATCACCGGGCTAGATTATAGCTGTTTACTGAATATGTCGACATCCTCAATGATGAAGTTCTTACTATGACTAGCAGATTTTTGCCTGGCACTGATATATTTCAAGATGATAATGCGCGCATACACACATTCAAAAGGGTTCAGTCTTGGTTTGGGGAACCTCAAAATATCATTAAACAACTTCCCTGGTCCGTACAATCGTCATACCTTAGAGTATTAGAGAAGAAGGTGAGGAGTAGATTTGCACCTTCAGTGCTGGAAACCATCGAGGCACTCCGTGTCAGATGTTCATTTTTTTTTGTATCTCCTATACTTTCTAGATTGAACAATAAACAACAAACATACAGAAACTAAGTATTATTCCACTATCTTATTAAGCAGCTAATTTTACCTAAATAGTGATGTTTTCATCAATATATCTTGGTTTACACTGGAGTTATAACAAAAAGTCTGAAAATAGCCAAAAATCGCGATTTTTCATATCATTTCGCATATTACATAAATAATGCGACGAAGGAAATGCAGAAACTGTCAATTTTTGTATGAAGTTTATAGTTTTAGAGATATGACCAATAATGGAGTTTACATTATTTTTGTGAAAAAAAAAATTTGTTATAGCTCTGAAAGTTTTGAAGTGGGACCTAAAATTGTGCTACCATCTTATTAAGCAGTTAATTTTACATGAGTCTTGATGTTTTTAATAGTATGTATTGGTTTAAAGTAGAGTTATAACGAAAAGTCTGAAAATGGCAAAAAATCGCGATTTTTCCTGAGTATATATATGGAAAAATCGTCAAAAAATTTCAGGTCATCAAATGGATTTAAAACTTCATATTACATAAATAATGCGATGAAGAAAACGTAGAAACTGTCAATTTTTGTATAAAGTTTATAGTTTTAGAGATATGAGCAATAATGGAGTTTACATTATTTTTGTGAAAAAACATAATTTTGTTATAACTCTGAACCTTTTCGTGTGGGACCTAAAATTGTGATACCATCTTATTAAGCAGTTAATTTTACATGAGTCTTGATGTTTTTAATAGTATGTATTGGTTTAAAGTAGAGTTATAACGAAAAATCTGAAAATGGTAAAAAATCGCGATTTTTCCTGAGTATATATATGGAAAAATCGTCAAAAAATTTCAGCTCATAAAATGGATTTAAAACTTCATATTACATAAATAATGCGACGAAGAAAACGTAGAAACTGTCAATTTTTGTATAAAGTTTATAGTTTTAGAGATATGAGCAATAATAGAGTTTACATTATTTTTGTGAAAAAACATAATTTTGTTATAACTCTAAACCTTTTGAAGTGGGACCTAAAATTGTGCCACCATCTTATTAAGCAGTTAATTGTACATGAGTTTTGATGTTTTTAATAGTATGTATTGGTTTAAAGTAGAGTTATAACGAAAAGTCTGAAAATGGCAAAAAATCGCGATTTTTCCTGAGTATATATACGGAAAAATCGTCAAAAAATTTCAGGTCATCAAATGGATTTAAAACTTCATATTACATAAATAATGCGATGATGAAAACGTAGAAACTGGCAATTTTTGTATAAAGTTTATAGTTTTAGAGATATGAGCAATAATGGAGTTTACATTATTTTTGTGAAAAAACATAATTTTGTTATAACTCTGAACCTTTTCGTGTGGGACCTAAAATTGTGATACCATCTTATTAAGCAGTTAATTTTACATGAGTCTTGATGTTTTTAATAGTATGTATTGGTTTAAAGTAGAGTTATAACGAAAAGTCTGAAAATGGCAAAAAATCGCGATTTTTCCTGAGTATATATACGGAAAAATCGTCAAAAAATTTCAGGTCATCAAGTGGATTTAAAATTTCATATTACATAAATAATGCGACGAAGAAAACGTAGAAACTGTCAATTTTTGTATAAAGTTTATAGTTTTAGAGATATGAGCAATAATGGACTTTACATTATTTTTGTGAAAAAATATAATTTTGTTATAACTCTAAAACTTTTGAAGTGGGACCTAAAATTGTGCTACCATCTTATTAAGCAGTTAATTTTACATGAGTCTTGATATTTTTAATATTATGTATTGGTTTAAAGTAGAGTTATAACGAAAAGTCTGAAAAAGGCAAAAAATCGCGATTTTTCCTGAGTATATATATGGAAAAATCGTCAAAAAGATCAGGTCATCAAATGGACTAAAACTCTCACATTTTAATAATATTGTGGTGAAAAACTCGAAAAAATGTTTTTTTTTATATAGAGGCAACAGTTTTTGAGTTACAAATAAAAGTTGAGTGTTAGCAGTTGGAAAAAAATATGTTGCAAGTAATTTCATAAACATTTCAAAATGTTTGGACTAGTAATGTCACTAACTTATGGAACATTAAATTTTCCATATTTAGTCGTATTTTTATCGATGTATCTTTGCATCAAACAGAGTTAAGTTAATAAAAATATAAAAGAAAGTGATTATGTATGTATATAACAGAAATAATTTTATCGTATCATCCGGTATTTAGTTCTATTCTTATTTTGATATTTTCATCGATATGTATTGATTTTATCTATTGTCCGTAACGTCAACAGAATAATCTGAATGATGAACTGAATTCATGTTCACATTATTTCATTCATCCACTGTATAAATGTTAAACTATTTTCTCTGTATAGTAATTATAAATAGATATATAATAATAAATAAATAGTAGTATAATAAGAAATTATCATCATATAAATCTAGAAAAAAGTGTATATCGTTGAGATTGTTAAAAAGTCGTTTTTTTCGTTCGCTCTTTCTTCTCCGTTTTTACAGCCCTTCGAAGAGACAGTCAGATAAAGATACCCGAAACTTATCACCGGGGCATACATATTTATTCCAACCTACAACAGTGCATTATTTATGGGTATTTTATTCATGCGGCTGTGGTCCATATTCGTGTTTATAATACGTTTTAGACCTTTTTCTTTCGTATACATTCATTTCACCTTTCTAATTTAAAAATATAATGGCATAGGTGACTTGATGGAAATCCGAACGCTACACTTGTATTAGTGCTGTGTCATTCAAAATGCCTTGTGTTGTATTATTGGTATTTTGAGGCTTCATAATGTCGAACGATGTACATTATTTCAGGTGTCATTTTGATACTACACCAAAAATATTTTCAATTTCTTTAATTAAATATTGTGTAATTTTTAATATTTCATACTCACATACAAAATATATGTATTTACGTTTAGGAATTAATATACTAGGTATTTGTATATATTCTGGTAATATTTTCACTTTCACAAAAAATCAACACAATATATTTGGGATTTGGGCAATTGGCTCATATTTAAAGAAGACGTCTTTTTCTCAGGACACTTTTTTATATTCGGACATAGTAATCTGTGGAAACTAATTCTTGTGGTTAGTTTATATGAATTAATTTAACAATATAACAGTAATGTATATATTAAATAATGTATGAATGTTTGTTTAAATGTTTGAACGATGAAGGACCGCAAAAAAAACCTACGTTACGGACAGCCTGCCTCCTACAGACAAGCATGGGATATGCTCCGTTATAATTTCAAATCACCGGGCTAGATTATGGCTGCTTACTGAATATGTCGATATCCTCAATGATGACGTTCTTACTATGACTAGCAGATTTTTGCCTGGCACTGCTATATTTCAAGATAATGCGCGCATACACACATTCAAAAGGGTTCAGTCTTGGTTTGGGGAACCCCAAAATATCATTAAACAACTTCCCTGGTCCGTACAATCGTCACACCTTGGAGTACTAGAGAAGAGGGTGAGGAGTAGATTTGCACCTTCAGTACTGGAAACCATTGAGGTACTCCGTGTCAGATGTTCATATTATTTTTTGTATCTCCTATACTTTCTAGATTGAACAATAAACAACAAACACACAGAAACTAAGTATTATTCCACTATCTTATTAAGCAGCTAATTTTACCTAAATAGTGATGTTTTTATCAACATATCTTGGCTTACAATGGAGTTATAACGTAATATTTTCACTTTCACAAAAAATCAACACAATATATTTGGGATTTGGGCTACAAAGAAAAATATCGATATTTCGGAATTTTAAAAGATATCGATATAGTGACGAACACAAAATGTTGATACCACTTGATGTCCAATTCCGATTATTGAACTCTTTTCGCTCTAGTCCTACTTTTCCACGCAAAATTCACTTGATGATATGGGAAAAATCGCAAAACAATATTTCATTAATCTCCTTCGAGAACCCTAGGTTTTTTATACCGATATTTTCGTTTACAACTAAAAGTTCAATACTCTCCTTTACAACTAACGATACTTGAAAAATATCGATATATATCCCATCCATATTACCATCCGTACAATACATATTGATTAATATATCAATATTTCCAAACTGTACACCAGCTGGGGTATGCTGTATCGATCTTAACAAGTGCTAAGTTTGGAGAGTATTCTGTGTGCAGTAAAAATTTCCATAGGAGTAGCAACAGTAGTAACAATAATATGTCGTTGAGTTTATTAACATGACATCGGTAGGAATCTGCAGGAATAGCTTCATTCGGTTTTAGCAGTTCCTAATACACTATACTTTGCTGATCCCATTATATTCACAGCAAAACTTTATGGTTACCTACATTACGCTTCGCTGTCTATCTGAATGGCTTTCACTGAGTAACCTTAACGTGCCTTTTTGAACTTAAAATAGACGTATTAGATTTGCTTTTCAACACTAGTCCCATTCTGACACTTCGTGTATTAGCTGTTTCTGAATGTCTGAACACAGTTTGTTTAATCAATTGCTAAAGTATCGTATATTTTTTGAGAGTTTGAAGTAGGTTTTTATATTGTTCAGATAATTTTCAGTACCTATAAATTTGGATGCTTCAATTCCTATCGGATCCTTTGATTCTAGCTAACCATTACAGTTTCCTAATTTTGAATATGATTTAAACTTCGCACTTAAGACAGATTATTATCTCTGCAATGCATGATATGATTTTCAATTTGATGCATGTCAGGTGGTGAAAGATTATTAATCGCTAAAAGTTCTTCCTGACAGAAAAAGTTCTTACTTCGCAAAACAGAGTTATGATTAAAAATATAAAATAAAGTTATAAACATTATTTTCTTATTATTCTTACCAATACAATAGAAATAATTTTGTAATCATATCAGGCATATAATTCTCATATGTTGATATTTTCATCGGTCTAGATTGGCATTATCTATTGTAGCTACTCACATCAACAATCAGAAACAATCAAGTTCGTCCCCTGTTTACGTCATAAACTATTTTTTCTGTATTACATTAATAATGCGACGAAGAAAACGCAGAAACTGACAATTTTTGTATAAAGTTTATAGTTTTAGAGATATGAGCAATAATGGAGTTTACATTATTTTTGTGAAAAACATAATTTTGTTATAACTCTGAAACTTTTGAAGTGGGACCTAAAATTGTGCTACCATCTTATTAAGCAGTTAATTTTACATGAGTTTTGATATTTTTAATAGCATGTATTGGTTTAAAGTAGAGTTATAACGAGAAGTCTGAAAATGGCAAAAAATCGCGATTTTTCCTGAGTATATATATGGAAAAATCGTCAAAAAATTTCAGGTCATCAAATGGATTTAAAACTTCATATTACATAAATAATGCGACGAAGAAAACGCAGAAACTGTCAATTTTTGTATAAAGTTTATAGTTTTAGAGATATGAGCAATAATGGAGTTTACAATATTTTTGTGAAAAAACATAATTTTGTTATAACCCTGAAACTTTTGAAGTGGGACCTAAAATTGTGCTACCATCTTATTAAGCAGTTAATTTTACATGAGTCTTGATGTTTTTAATAGTATGTATTGGTTTAAAGTAGGGTTATAACGAAATGTCTGAAAATGGCAAAAAATCGCGATTCCGATCAAGTTCGTCCCCTATTTACGTCATAAACTATTTTTTCTGTATAGTATTTTATCACCATATGAATCCAGATTAAATTGTGTATCGTTGGAATTGTTAAAATGTGCACAAAATTTACTTTCCAACATGATTAAGTCTACCAAGATTATATTTTCTTACAACGCCGAATATCCCCGAAGACATCCTTAAAGAATACACTGAAAATAAGAAGCTTTGTCGAAGCAATTCGGTCCCGTCTAACGTCCAGTTTAAAACAAAAACTTCGGCAGCTAAGTGCATTAAACACTCCTTCGGACGGACGCCAATCCAAACTAACAACCTGTTCCTTAATCCTTTTAGCCCCTTTTAGATTCGTCCCCCATAATCCGCCGCTTCCCCATTTCGAAAACCGCCACCACTTCCAACCCCTGAAACCTCGACAATTCAATAATGTATTTAAGTGAATCTCCAGCTAGGCCACCGTTCCGTCTCCCCCCTCCTGCCGCTCATTCCACATACACCCCCGATGCCAAATTATATTTTGCCGAGGAGCTATCTGGAAAAATTCCTCCTCCAGTGCGCGAGAGGAGGGACGTCGAAAGCGTTGAAATTCAGCACGCGTATTTTATACGCTACGGCGGCGTTGCTTCATTGCCAAATTAGGTTTGACTTCGGCCAGGACCGGTTAAAACTTAAAGCGCCGACCGCAGAGGGGATTTTTCCCGTTCTTTCCCGTTTCCCGGTCCGTGATGTTCGGGAAACGGTTAACGGGTTGCCGTCTTGATGAGTTTCGGCTTTTGCCTAAAGGGTTTCGGACGAAACGATTCACTCTGATCGGATGAAATCCACCAAATGTAATAATAAACTAGAAAGTTCGTTTTAGTGACGAAGTATAAAATTTTAAAAACGTATAATAAAGTAGTTAGTTAATTAATTTTGTACGTATTTCGAAAAACAGTAATATTAACCTTACTATAGATATATTAGATATAAGTGTTTCGATATATTTGTTCATGGAGGGGGTTGGAAAAAATAGGGTAATATGTGTCTGTAATTTTTACCTCTGGAATCAAGGTAACATCGTGACATGTGTATTTTGGATTGAAAAGAAACGAAAATCTTTGTTAAATTATGTTAGAATATTTAGTTTTTAGGATATGAGAGGTAAAGAGGAATCCAATCATTTTTTAAACATATACTTTTCTTTGAATATCTTAATAACCAATGATTATATAAGATATATTAGTACTATTCGATTCGACGTAAAATTATTTATAATCCCTATGATTTTCAGTAACTTAGTATTATTTGAAAGGAAATTATAATAAAAAATATTAAGATGGCAAAAACTCGTAAATTTCATATATATATTATTTCATAATACTTTTTTGTATAATTTCATAATCTTCCATATATATATATATATATATATATATATATATATATATATATATATATATATATATATATGGAAAATGTTCTATATTATTTACGTCTCGGATCAAAATAAAACCTTGAAAATACATGTATTTTGAAACAAAATCTAAATTCTATTCTAGATTACGTTAGAATGTATAGTTAATAAATAGAAATCCACTCTATTTTTTAAAATTACACTTTTATTTGTATAGCTTAAGAACTAATGGTTGTATAAAAGTTATTTTGACACCGTTATATTCGACATCAAATTATTTACAATGTTTGTAATTGTTATTAACCTAATATTATTTGAATAGAGATGACAGTAAAATATGTGAAAATGGAAAAAATCTTAAATTTTCAGGTCTATATGGAATATGGAAAAAGAGGACAAAATTGTGTTCTCTGGAGTAAGGTTAAAACCCTCGATATATAAGTATTTTGGCGCAAAAGAACCTAAAATTCGCATAAAACTGTTTCAAAAATGATGGGTTTAAACATATATCTTATGAATAGTTATTCACTCATTTTTCAAATTTATTATTTTCTATAACAACTTAAAAATAAAATGCCTACTAAAAATTAGTATATTACCATTACATTTTACATTTGTGATTATTTAAACATAAGTAACAGTAAAATATATGAGAATGGTTAAAAATCACAAATTTGCATAATCATATATTTGGAAGAAGTGGCATCAACTGTTATATAATATAATTTATGAAATTCCAAGCTTTTACTATATATTATATATTAATGTTATGTGTTGAAGTAAACGTCACTTTTTGATAAATATTTTCTTATAACTCTACTAGAAATTTTGGGTTATTGTCGAACACTGAGCCTTTGAAACATCCTGGTAAAAAATCGAGAGGGGATAGGTCCGGGTTTCATGCTGGCCACTCAATATCACTTCTTCTCAAAAGTATTTCTGTTATAATTCACGTACAAACGTGTGATAGACGTGTGACACATTTGAATTTTGATCCTAAAAATTGATTTATTTCGGTTCTGTAATGATGTAGACGGCTAAAAACTGGCTTTTTGCTCTTGAAATTGTGGTTGTAGATCTACAATTAGATTAGACTACATATATTCTTTTTAATCCTGCCGAGACCATTTTTCACAAAATCGAAAATGTGGATAACGAATGTATAGTCTTTCGTACATGGTATTTTTAATACATACTTATACTTGAACTTTGGAATGATTGGATAGGTTTATTTGAGATTGAGTATAGAGTAATAATTAACAACATTAAACTAATTAAACCTATATATCGGTGCCAAGTTTCCTCTTGTTTAGAAATTTGATCAACATTGGATAAAAATAAAAAGTGCATATTGATTTCATCAAATAACAATATAATTGATTTAAGCTCAGGTGGAAGCCATTTATTAAGGAACAATATGTAGAACCCTAGGTAGAGTACAAAAAAAATGGTTATTGGGTAAATATTTAGTCTTGTTAGTTTATAGTAAGTTTTTACTTTACCATCAAGTTTTGAAACCAATATAGACTTATAGTTTTCAACCCTGGAGTTATACCAGCCAAGGCAATAAAAATATCATACAAAGATTTGAAAGCAAGGTAATGTGAGGCACACAAAAAAAATTTTCCTAAGATAAAGTTGTCCCTTTTCGAAATAATTATTTTTTCTGTTTTTTCCTGCTCCGGGCGTTCAAAAATCAATTTTTGGCCAAAAAAATCATATTTTGGTTCTTTTGGTTCCGTAAGTCGTTCTTTATCACTGACATCAAATTTACCAATTGTATAACGTTGAAACTAAAACCTACAATTGGGATGTTTGAACCTACAAGTAGTTGATGGACATTTGATTGATCAGCAGCAGATTTCTCAAATAAAATAGCAAAAGTAATGAACGTTTAACGTGTAATTTGAAGAATTCTAGGAAAAACGATTATTTTTGTACAGAAATATAAAAAATATCGACTTTAATGGTATGGTTAGGTTGTTTAACACATTTTTACATTAATATTTCGTATTTTCTAAAATTTAATAAAATAAAAAAGAAAGATCACGCTAATAAATACATATCAGCACACAAGGATTTAAAATGGACGAAACTCAATTATTTTCAACTCTCAACCATCCAAACTTTTTTTGATTTCCGGCTAATATCGCTATCTGTTCCACACCGGTCGCCGTATAACAATACAGACGAAGAAAAAAAACATTCCCATTTCAGATAGGGCCCGACCGAAAGAAAGTTTATTCGTAATATTGGTGCAGAATCTTTTATGTGAGAAGGTCACGAAATATAGATTGTCGAATAAGGACGAGGAACGAGTTCGTGAGCGAAGAAAATGTTTTTAGCTGCGGCGATATCGCGGAATATCCAGAAAAATGGAGCGTGGGGATATTGGGGGGCGGCGATTGCGGGGCGGCTAAGGTGTTATTGAGAAAAACTAGTTTGGATGCGGGGGTGAGAGAGGAGGAGGATGGGGTGGGTGGAGTTGATCGACTTTAAAAGATTACGAAGACTTTTGCTCGATCGTTTGCCGTCAGCTTTAGCGGTTTTTTCCCTATCGTGTAAATTGTATATCGCGGTATCGAATTGTCGATGGGAAAGTGTATGGTAGGGGGAAGGAGTTGTGTCGCCGGAGGGGTGACACCAAGGTGACACTTAATGGTTCTCCTCTTTTCTTGCGCGTATTTTTAAACTGACGCGTGTATTGAAGATTGATGTTTATAAATCGGAATAGGCATTACAATGGATAGACAAAATAATATGAACACTTATTATATATAGTCAATTCAAAATAGCAGTGAACCCACGTCACCTAAATTGATGTCGCAATGTTGCCGCATCAACTCTAGGTTTTAGTACATTTTGACTTTGACATATAACAAAATTCTAATCTAAATAAAATAATGAAACAAAAATATTATATTATATAATTTATTTCAACATTATAGTACATCTAGTGCATATATTATCGAAGAACTTAAAACTACAATTAATTATACACCCACAATGATTCATAACTTAAAGTTGTTTTATTATATTTATATTGAATTTTTTCCAAACTAGCATATGTAGAGTTATAGGCGCATTTTTTTATGGAGTGGTATCCACCGAATTTGAATAATGTATTTTACTTATATCAGAGAACATATTTATGACCTTTTACGCTTAGTACTTGTTTCCTTCGACGCAATGTTTCCCTGTCCTAGGAAAATGAACCGTCAACGATTGGTATGCTAAGTTTAGACATGGTGAAATAAGCACCGAAGACGGTGAACGCAGTGGACGCCCAAAAGAGGTTGTTACCGACAAAAACATTAAAAAAAGCCACAAAATTATTTTGAATGACCGTAAATTTAAATTTAATGAAACAGCAGACACTCTAAGGATGTCAACTGAACGTGTACATCATATCATTCACGAATATTTGGGTATAAGAAAGCTATGTGCAAAGTGGGTGCCGCGCGAGCTTACTTTTGACTAAAAACAACGACGAGTTGATGATTCGGAGCAGTGTTTGAAGATGATCAAGCGTAATAAACCCGAGTTTTTGCGTCGATATGTGACAATGGATGAAACATAGCTCCATAGTTTCACTCGAAAGTCCAATCGACAGTCATTCGAGTGGACTGCACACGATGTCGGCTGGCAAGGTTATGGCGTCTGCATT
Organism: Rhynchophorus ferrugineus; assembly: GCF_030347505.1. NCBI lineage: Eukaryota > Metazoa > Arthropoda > Insecta > Coleoptera > Curculionidae > Rhynchophorus > Rhynchophorus ferrugineus. The sequence goes on along the minus strand of NW_027472583.1, from coordinate 2,425,254 downwards.
TTGGGATACGCATGGAACAAGATAGAGCCATCAACAGTAACAATTACATAGCGTTAATGGACTGTTTGAAGGACGAAATCGTCGAAAAACGGCCGCATTTGTAGAAAAAAGTGCTGCTTCACTAAGACACAAGTCAGTGAATACCTATGGCAAAAACCGATGAATTGGGCTTCGAATTGCTTCCTCATCTACCGTATTCTCCAGATCTGGCCGTCAGCGATTATTCCCTATTCTCAGGTCTCAAAAGAATGCCCTCTGGGAAGACATTTTTGTCGAATGAAGAGGTGATCGCCGAAACTGAGGCCTATTTTGAAGCAAAGGACAAATCGTACTACAAAAATGGTATCGAAAAGTTGTAAGTTCGCTATAATCAGTGTATCACCCTTGAAGGGAATTATGTTGATTAAAAAAAACTCATTTTGCCAAGAAAATGTGTTTTACTGTGGTAGGCCGGGGAATATTTAATTGATCTATTATTGAACCGACCTTGCCACGTTGTCTCTGCATTTTCACGTATATCGAAGGAGAATCAGATCACAAAAATGAGCTTCAAACGTTGTCTAACGAAACGTTATAAAACCGTGTTGCTACCAATGGCGTACTCGAAAATTAGAACCAATCTTGACACATATATTGAAGTTCTGAGTTCAGTCCATCAAATAACATTAAGAATCGCTCTCCACTATCTACTAAAGTCCAAAAGATGACCCGCGTAGCTGAACAACACAGACATCTTTGCCAAAACAGCAAAACTTGAACTCTTCACAAACATGATTAAGAAGATAATTGGTCAAGCCCTTCTCAAATGTTGTGATTAGTAACACATTTTTACTTATATAGATAGAACATCTTACCATATACGAGCGTCACGAATTAATTACAATCCCTAACTGGATAACGCCTCTAAATAACAAATGAAGTACTTAAACTAGAACTTATTTTATTGAATTTAATACTATATAGAATAGACCTTATTCCATAAAATAATAAAACCGTACCCATCCGGAAAATAAATTTTCGCACTAACACTTCAACGCAAAACTAAAAACTAGTAATTCAATTTTCTCGAACAGCCACCGCCGTGTTTTAATGCTTCGCCGTCGTACTTTCTTCACGTTGAACGTTTTTTTTTTGTCTGCAGAGTTTCCGGTTTCGATTTTTCTCCTCATTTCAATTAATATTCATCCCGTGTTGCTTCGAAAGTACATATATTAAGGTGTGGTAATAAGGGTTTGTAATTTACCATCGAGATTTTATGCGGATTCGATTGTTTTTGTAGCAGAATATTTAAATTTGTGGTTTTTATATATCGAGGGAAATTCAAAATTTTACGTAGTCTTCATAGCCTCATTTTAATTAAAAAAAAGCGAACATAACGAATCGAATTGTAATGAGCCATAAAAACGTAAAAACAAAACGGTAAATGGTAAGATTTGAAATTATTGAAATATTTTTGTGATTGCGATGATAAACTGTTTTATTTAAAGGAACACTGTTTTATTTTACGGGAAGAAGGCGCGACTGATTGAACGGCGATACAATACGAAACTGAGGGTTTTTATCTATTAGAAAACAGAATCGCTCGTTCAACTTTCAGGTTGATCACTCAGGACGTCATTATATTGCGTCTCCCTCCTAAAGAAACGGATACATGGATATATGTGATCGTTATTCTGTATGGATAGCTTATAGTTGTTATAAAAATAGTTTTTGAGCATGCATTGTATCTTGATCAGCCAGTTTTTCTTGGAAAATCTTTGAAATGGCTCTATTTCTACCCAAATGTCCTTGGTATCCTTCTATGGAATGCTTTCCCTGTTTTGGTGACTCCATATTCCAAGTGGTGTCTTTGGTGGCCGTTCACTGTTAACTGTAAGCTACTCTTTAAATTCCAGTAGACTCTGATAAATCATAACAACTTCAGTCAGTCATTGATAGTACTACCGTTTCATGTGCGATAACTTTGTTCAAACTGCACTTAATTACAACAAGAAAACGCTTCAAGTAAGTCCGCAACCATTGCCAATCCAACGTCAGTCTATCTCCTTTTGATGCTAATTAATTTTATTCCTATTAATTGAATGAGTCCAAAAGAGAACTGCCTTGTGACATCACCGAAAACCAACCGTCAATTATATTTTATGAAAGAGTATCGAAGAAAAAACTATTATTTTACTTAAAAAACTGTTTTATATTATGGAAAGAAGATCTGAGGGTAAAAACAGACGAACCCGTCTAACCGTCAGTAAGTATATATACACGTATATATAAGTATGCATAGACGTATGTATTTTATATAATATATTACAACAATGATTATAAAAATGTATTAATTTAAAACGGCTAATTAATCAAATCTAAACGGTAAGAATATTTGTACATAAATATATTCAACAAAATAATAGGTGGGCCAACAAAATTAAAATAGTGAATATTCTTAGCTCTTGTCTTGCTTTTTACTGTTCTTCAGTTTTCCGGGAAAAGGTCAAGTTGGTTGTAATTTATCAAGCAACCAAAGAACTTGTGTCATATTAGTTGGGATGAATTTACAGATAGATCTTTCAATATGTGTAATATATTGCCTATAGCAGTATGCAAATTCGTTTTAATACTAGACATATTAGAAATATAATGCTGTCTGATATGTTCGACCACTTAACAAAATCAGCCTGCAAAATTCTTGTGCGTTTGCTTTGGCGCTTTGATTGTTTTGGTAAATTTCTAATCGTCGATTTATAATTGTGATACTCTGGTTGAAAATACGGATTACGCATCTAATTATTAACTTCCAACAGGAACGAGATAATGGGGACACGTTCTTAAGTTGCAGCTGTATAAGCAGATACTAACGCATATATGGAATTCAATTATGGGGATGTTCTGCATGAAGTAACGAACATAATAAAAGTTTTTCAGAATAAAGCCCTGTGAAGTATTTTGGATGAACCCAGATACTAAAGGAACTATTACTTATACCGAGGTTTCTGATCTTCGGAGTTACTACTTTCTTTTTGATATGCTCCTTCCAGTGAAGTTTTGTTTAATTTTCATGACAAGATACTCAGCATTGCTACTATATAGAGTAATAGTATTTTTATTATTTATATTGATTGATATTTGAACATTTTGGTTATAGATGAATTCAATATGCACTGATTTACTCCCATTGATTTTTATTCTCCATATCTGAGTCTACTTATAAATATGATTACTTGCTTATTGCATCTGTCTATTGCCTTTCTATTCTTGCCTCTTCGCTATTGTCTCCAAATATTAAGTTTCGAAGTGTCATCAGCAACTGCAAACATAGTAACATTTTCTATTTCTGGTATGTTACATAAATAGTATAGATAAAAAAACAGGACCCAAATACCAACTTGCAGTACACCTGCTTTGGTTTATTTAATTGTTAAGTAAACTTTCCTCACTATAACTCTATACATCTTGACTGAGATATAGGGGTTCAACAGTTCAACGTATTTCTTCGTATCCACCTAGATTTTAGAAACCCTTTTCAAAAATTCAATATTTTCTGACAGAGTGAAGGAATGTATCATTATTTCTATTTAGAATTGTTGCCTTTCAAATGCACTATACTATAATTCAACGTGTTTGTGTGAAGTACTTCGAAAGAGTGTCAGTGCATCCTTTGGGATGGTACATTGGTACTCGCTAATCAGCTAAATATGCGACGTGATAGTGAAGTGCGTAGACTAAAACGTTTAACACCACCTGATCTGATTACTGGACATATGTAGACCTTAGAATAAGCATTAGAATAAGACTAATTAATTAAGATAATATTTTATACAGAAGATTGCTTAATGAAGTGATTTTCTACATGCCATGTATATATAATATAGACATAAGAAATACTTATTGCCACTAGGACTCACGAAGAGTAATAAAAAAAGCACTATAGTATGTCTTTGTAGTGTAAGTAATATTGGAGATTTGTAGGAATGTTCGTCTTGTCGGTAGGAATGTGTGGCTGTCGACACGATTATTTATCGGAACACTCACTACAATTTTTGTGGACGGAATTCGTACGGAAACAGAAAACACATGCTAAATATAAGCTTTTTTATTTAGATCTTAAATACTACTTGTGTTCGACGGGAAAATGGGTAGGATATTAGGTTAAGTTAAGAAAGTACGGTAGTGTTATGGAAGTGATAATGTTACAAGGGTAGAGAAACATCGAGAGACGTCGTCGTGATGGTTTTTTATAGCCGGTAACCGCATGGTACTAATCCACCAGCGTTGTCAACATTTGAACTTAGTGTTAGTGTATACGTGGGGTCGTAACGGTCGCTACAGATTTACGACTTCCAAGCCATCTACTGGAAAAAAACCGAAATAGCTATTTTCCAACTAAATATGATAAAAAACTTATATTAAAAACGCTTCATTACCAGTTGTTATTCCGTTGACAAACGAAATGCAAACATCAACGGTCCCCTGAAACCATTGGTAATGGTCTGACGACAACAATTGCGAGTGTGCCGTCTAAAATGAACGAGTAAATTTTTCATTGCCACTGACACATCAATTTTACGCACAATTACATTTGCGATATATATTTTTTCTCTGCAATTTTACTACTCTTTGATAAATTGATCTCTAATGGAGTTTGTGCCCATAAAAAAATCCTCGGAGAAAATTCGCATTACATTGTTAGAACGTAGTCGGTTTTTTTCCCAAACTTTTTCTTTATTCCCAGAGGTGAAGGTGCGTAAATTTAATTATCCGCCGTTTTATGATGAATTTAAATTTCTTTTTTTTTTGAAATTTTAATATACTATTTATATTTTTAATATACTGTTTTTATCAGCGGTATCTGTTGATGAGCGAAGTATCAATAAAACTCATTATGATGCTGCTCCCTCATATCCCATTTGTCAAAAATTTAAAAATTGAGACTTTGATAACAATGACAAAAAAGGGCTTTGAGGACCTTTCGAAAATAATGAATTATAAATCTTATTGGACGTTATTATGTAACACCCAGGTCAAACTCTCAAACTACTTTCAAATCATAGTAGTTGAGAAATCAACTATTTTCATACGTTACTAGGTGACAATAAACATCTGGGTGGGCTACCGAGTGATTTTTTGACATGAAAAAGACCAGAAATAGCTAGTAAGAGAAGGTATGTTCTCAAAATTACCAGAAATGAAAAAAATCAAAATTTAAAATTTTCAGCAGTAATATAAGTCTTTTTGAGACATCAATACAATTTTCTTCCACTTTTTAGTCTTTATCAAAATGTTCATTTTATTTATGCTCTTAATTCAAATTTTAGAGTATAAGAATATGCGAAGAAATATATGTCTAATACACATGATTTTTTACAGAATACTTTAATAACATGTAACTGTAAAGCACAGACCTACAAACACTATCCAAAACGTTTAAAATAATCTTTTGCGAGGCTATAAAAGTATTTTAAAAATATTAATATTTATAGGGTTATCTTGAGCGAGTTGTATATGCTGTTTTTTATCAATAATTGGTTTGAGTCGTTTTCTCTTTTCTCTGCAGTGAAATTTGTTTTGAATCAGGAATGAATGAAGGAAAATTCAGTAGCAAATATTTGGATAAAAAAAGAATAAACATTCAATAAATTTCACATTTATATCCATATAATTTCTTACAAGTGTCTCTTTAATTTTTATTGTTGAAAAAGCAGTGCCAAGTTCACAAGTCATTTTATATTTTCATTTCTCTTATCTCCTCAAGACTTTCACTTGCAGTATTAGTTAGATGACGAACAATAATATAAACTAACATACAAGTGTTTGATGTAAGTCTGAAATAGGCACTATGAACAATATCCAGGTTTCAAGAAAATGTTCTGGTATCTAATGAAGCAATGTCATCAGATTTATCAAGAAAATATTATGGAATACAGAAATCCACAAAAATAAGTCAGAGTAAAGAGATATTATGGCAGTAGTGTCTAGTTAAAAAGAGTTGCAATGCAATGCCAATCAGTCTATAAATCTCGCCTGGTTGTCTGGTGTCAAATGTCCGCAAAATACTTTAAAATATTTGTAATAATAATTAGAGGCTATAAACCGGCAAATTTTGTTTTGACGCTTTGCTTATTTTGGTAAATTTCAAATCGTTTAAACTTTGTGATTACTCAGATTGAAAATTCCAAAGAAAAATATAATGGGGGCCTCCTCTTGTCAGTAGAACGAGTTAGAGAGATAACTTGTATATTTAATTATAAAGTATTGGTACTATTAAATATTATAAACTAAAGTACAAGAAATTTTAATGGTTATTGGGTAGATATTCAGCCCTGTCAGTATATAATAAATTTTTGCGTTACAAACGAGTCTTGAAACCGTTATAGACTTATGGAGTTCAACAATGGAGTTGTACTAACGATAGAATGATCAAACAGATTCCAAAATAATATACTGCGAGGTATTGTTGATACCCTATGGTACATTTCTACGAAAATCTGCGTAAAAACCTGAATGTACAAACGTCGATAATATTATCAAACACTGTGTCTAAAGGCATGAGCTCAGGCTCCATTAGCCCATCAATGTTGAGATCCTCCAGCTCCTGGATAATGACGGATGAACGATTTGATCTGATCTATGGATCTCAAACCCAAAGTAACTAGAGGCTATAAACCGGCAAATGTTGTTTTGACGCTTTGCTTATTTTGGTAAATTTCAAATCGTTTTAACTTTGTGATTACTCAGATTGAAAATTCCAAAGAAAAATATAATGGGGGCCTCCTCTTGTCAGTAGAACGAGTTCGAGAGATAACTTGTATAATTAATTATAAAGTATTAGTACTATTAAATATTATAAGCTAAAGTACAAGAAATTTTAATGGTTATTGGGTAGATATTCAGCCCTGTCAGTATATAATAAGTTTTTGCGTTACAAACGAGTCTAGAAACCGTTATAGACTTATGGAGTTCAACTATGGAGTTGTACTAACAATAGAATGAACCAAAATAATATACTGCGAGGTATTGTTGATGCTCTACGGTACATTTCTACAAAAATCTGCGTAAAACCTGAATGTACAAACGTCGATAATATTATCAAGCACTGTGTCTAAAGGCATGAGCTCAGGCTCCATTATCCCATCAATGTTGAGGTCCTCCAGCTCCTGGATAATGACGGATGAACGATTTGATCTGATCTATGGATGTCAAACCCAAAGTAACTAGAGGCTATAAACCGGCAAACGTTGTTTTGACGCTTTGCTTATTTTGGTAAATTTCAAATCGTTTAAACTTTGTGATTACTCAGATTGAAAATTCCAAAGAAAAATATAATGGGAGCCTCCTCTTGTCAGTAGAATGAGTTAGAGAGATAACTTGTATAATTAATTATAAAGTATTAGTACTATTAAATATTATAAGCTAAAGTACAAGAAATTTTAATAGTTACTGGGTAGATATTCAGCCCTGTCAGTATATAATAAGTTTTTGCGTTAAAAACGAGTCTTGAAACCATTATAAACTTATGGAGTTCAACTATGGAGTTGTACTAGCAATAGAATGATCAAACAGATTCCAAAATAATGTACTGCGAGGTATTGTTGATGCTCTATGGTACATTTCTACGAAAATCTGCGTAAAAACCTGAATGTACAAACGTCGATAATATTATCAAGCACTGGGCCCAAAGGCATGAACACAGGCTCCATTAGCCCATCAATGTTGATGTCCTCCAGCTCCTGGATAATGGAGGATGAATGATTTGATCTGATCTATAGAAGTCAAACCCAAAATAACTATCATAAAATAAGCACTATATAATAGCAAATTGGTATAAGGACAAATAGCTCATTAGTGTTAATTTACTATATTGCCATAATAAATAATTAAAAAATATTATATTGTAAAAAATATACAATTAATATAAGTTAATATTGACGCCGACCATTGTGATTGTGACATCATAAATTTTGATGATGCGAATTCCCTGTTATTTTGGAAGCAGTGTATATATATATATATATATGTGTGTGTGTGTGTGTACGTTCCCTATACGTAAGTGATCTTTCTCATTATCGTTTAGCAGTTGAACAGAACGCGGAAGAGGAAAACGACCAGAAACCGGGGGACGTCGAACGAAGGAAAAGTCGGAAAAGCCGAGAGGATCCGGACCGAGAGAGTGTAGCGAGCTTTTACGGACCATTAACGCTACGGGCGGCAATTGGAAAGAATTAAACCCGAATTGGTGGTAAAATTCAGGTCGAATACAAACTGTCAATTAAACGGGGCGGATTCGTGTCAGTGGAAGCGGTAAAGGGGGCGCGCACCGAAAGAGAAATGGAAGACGGAATGATTTGCTTCAAGAAGCACGACCGTGGCGGAAGGTTTCGTCGGTATTTGGTTCTAGCAATTAACGTTATTCTATATATTTATGGTTAGTGTAGTATTTAAATATTTTAAACCGTTTATGAACTTGTTAATAAACTAAACTGCTCCTATTTTTAATTATAGATTATTTGTTTTGTTTTATAAATATCACTGAACCATGCACTATACAGGGTGTCCATTGGGAGACTTCATACACTTTTAGATTTCCAAGGTAATGAAATAACGAGTCCTAGTGTTAATTTACTAAAAAGGCGGATAAAGAATTGAAGCAACATTGATGAAGCCGCAGTTGGCGATCAGCCACAGCTGTTCTGACCTCAGACAATATTGGTCTCTGTTGGTTTACAGATCGCTTTCTATAATGTTGGTCCCTGAAAAATCTCTCAAAAAGAAAAACGGTAAAATGACATCATAGATTTTTACACAGAGGGTGTAAAAACAAAAATAAGTAAAACATTCCGAGATTATTAACATTTTCAGATAAAATTCTCCTCTACAGTTATTTTTGCTGTACTTGTATTACAAAATAACTTGAAATTTGAAGTTTTCCATTAGATATATTGTATAGTAGTTTCTACAAAAATATTCACAATAAGGTCAAGTGGCCCCTGGAAACTATATAACAAAACGGATAATATTATCGGAGTTCATCGCTTCTCATAATAAAATTATATATATATATATATATAAAATGTGTGGAATAATGTAGAATTTTTGATAAAATATATTTAAAGCTTATTTTATTCCGAATAGTACTACACTACTAGAAATACCTTTTAATTTAGCATTAATATTGTAATGAGACGCCCATTTGACATCTATCCATTAAACTTCTACATATTTTTATTTGCTTAAAATTGTTTAAACGTAGGGTGTTAATAGTCTTCAGCGATAACTCCTGAAGAACCTCAAGAATCAGTAACAATATTTTTCCCATCTGCTTTTATTTTATTACCAACATCAAACAAAATCATAGATCATTTGTAGTTTTATGATAATGTTGTTTCTTTTGTTATATTTTAATGTCTTGATATTACCAAGTTGTGTTTTTTCTGGACTAGACCTACTGCTTAACGTAGGCTACGAACTACGGTCCCCGGTAATAAGTCTACCGACTGGCTAGCGATCGACTTAGAAATCATTGCAGAAGGCATCCGGCCTTACTCAGCCTGGTTACTGATGTCACTCGGATTATTTTCCTTCTAGCATTTTGCACTCTTGCCTTTTGAACTCAAGCGGTACAATATTTCTAATACTAAAAACGAGATGGTCAAGATGACATAAACTGTCACTAGATAGTTCTTATTCTGTAAGAGCAAAGAGATAGAAGAGCAAGCAGGATTTTCAATTAATCAAGATTGCTTGTAATCCTTTCACTTCTATTGTACTATTTCTTTATTAATAATGCTGCATGAATTAATTTGATTAATTGCATACATAATACAGATTCAAGTTTAAAATCTTTCGTAAGTTTTGGACACCCTTTATATTTGCTAATGTCAACCGATATACTTAAATCTTGGAAAAGTAATGTGGAGGAACACGTCTAAAAGTAAATAAACAAATGGTGCGTTTTTTTTAATCGGACATCACATCAGCCTTATATATATTCAACTTTATTCATCAATAATTATTTTATAACCTTTTTAATACAACAGTCTGCATTTATTTCTAAAGCAATCTTCAACTTGCTTAATTTGACCGAAGCATATTTTCTTGTGGCGTTTTTCTAAAATCCGCAAATAATCAACTGTTACTGGAGATCAGATCTCGACTATATGCAAAGAGCGGCAAAGTAATTTGAAGTATTCAACATTAATAGTCTTGTCACCAAGCCATTATTTAACATTCACTCGTTTGGTCCTTCTGGATCATGTTACTGACTGCTGCCACTCATCTGACGACGTTTTTGACTCTAGTATGTATCATATGTATCCAAGGTTCATTCGTTGCTGCACATCAATGTAAAAATTCTGTTTGATTTGATTAAACAGTTCCTTATAGCGCTTTTTTATATACTGTTTCGAAATAAGTGAAAGCTATGAAAAAGGTAAAATTACTATAATATAATATAGGACAAACAAATAAGGCATATTTATATCACATAGGTAGTGTAAGAAATAGTAAGTGCAAAGGAAACAAATTAATAGTATATGAATATGCATAAATAAATATATTATTATAAATAAATATGTTATATCAATGATATTAGTTCTATATAGAAAAATACTATATTTAACTTCAATTTTATATGGTTTCTTTCATTTTCATTAATATTTTCTTAATTAACACCTCTATTAAAAGTTTTTTATCCGATTGTCGATGCTAGTTTGATATTATTTTTGAGTTAAATTTTTCGTAATCGTATTGTGACGAATTATTTGTTCTACGAGCACAAAAACTACAAACAACAACAAAAACGTCAAACATAACCAGACTAAATTAAAATGTTACTCATTTTATTTAAGTGTAGTCTAAGAGAGATCTATATGTCAGGCCTGAACTTATTGAGTTTCTAATAAAGCGAGATTAAAGTTTCGGTTTACAAATAAAACAGGTTATGTACACTTATGCAGACGTTCTCATATATCAGTCAGAATATATATTATGATAAATCATTTCGAAAAAAAAATCGATGGTTGCGGTTTTTTTTTGATGAAATTGAATTGAACGGTGCCACATATACGATACCGTCGATGATGAAAAAATGTTTGCGAGCTAAAAGGATTTTTTGGTATCTCTTTAACCACCCAGTTCGGTGGCGGCCGTAAAAAAAACCGCCCTTCCCTTTTAGCGTGCCCCCCTACCCCCGACCCGGTCGCCCCACGTTACGCCGTACAGTTTTTTAGGCCTTATATTCGCGGGGTAGCAGAATAGCAATTTCCTACCGGGATTTTGTTATTAGGTGTCGAGATTCTGAGTAAATAATATCGCAAAAATGATATGCAGTGTACAGGGCGGTATTGCGAAACGTCACGTTTATTTGCGGCTGAAATTCTGATATATGTTGGTCTAGGAAATTGTTCGTTTTTATCGCAATCAAAAATCCGGGTTAAAGAGCATTGTCACCAGCATATAGTATAAGATATCGTATATCAAGAACTATATTCATAGCTGATGAACATTTGCTTTTTTAAGTTTGACAGAGGCCATTGATCTTTTAGCATAATTCAACTAGATTTCTTAATGTGTAAACATAAATATATTTAAACCAAATTTATTCCAATATTTTTTAAATTAATTTTTTAAATTGTTACTAGTCTATTCCGACTAACCTACAATTTATCTTTACAATAACTTTAATTTAGATATATCTCTAGGAGAAACCATCGGCCTTATCTCAGTATATGGTATAATAATGTTTATGTATTAATAATGCTGTTTTACGTGCTGTAAAATCATTTTACAGTGTCTTCCTACCCAATATGAACGTCTTTCGATCAAAGCATGGTTTAAATTGTTCATCTGTTATCAATGAAGATTAATATTAACTGTTTGAGGGTTGTTAACTGGGTTTCAACAGTTCGTGATACACCATTCTGGTTCCATCAAACAGATGGAACTAAGATCCCAGTTCCAGAACTAGAAGAACCAGATCCCAAGAGTTTTGGTCTTCATCCAATAGCTCTTACAGCTTCGTATATTCAAACTTTTTGGTCTACTGTGGCGACCGTCATGACCCTTTAGGCCACCACGAATTCACCAACAACAAGTACAAAGGTTGGCAACGCCGGTGGATTGGTACCATGCAGTTCCAGGTTATGAAAGACCATCACGACGACGTCTCGTTCTCTTTTATTTTCTCCATCCCCTTGTAACAGTACCACTTCCACAGCGCTACCGTACTTCCTCTACCTTACCTAATATCCTTTCAATTCTCCCGTCGACCACATGTATCAATTTAATAACGAAATAAACAAGTATTTGACCCAACCAGTGTTTTTAGTTCTCGTGCAAATTCCTTTCAAAAAATAGTAGTGAGTGTTCGGATAAATAATCGCAGCGGCAGCCACATATTTCGACGGACTGACCGACCCGACGAACATTCCTACACTATCAAAACGTCTAGTGACATCTTTTAGAAAAACCGGTAATTAATTGTAGGCACATCTGGTACATTAGAGAGAGTAAATATATATGGTAAGGTTTGAATTCTCCATCATAACTTTATAGAATGTAGCATAGAATAAAAACAATCATAATAAAAATTGTAATAATATTTCTGGTTTCAACGGTTCATTGTTTTATATATCTCCCAAGTACTGTACTCTTTGCATCACCATCCCCCAGGAGGGAAACTTTTTGCCTTCAAAAGACTATGAAATTCCTGTCTAATGGGTCCGTCCGTATTTCAATTCTTCCAGCCTGTAAGAAAACAATAAACCCTAACGCCTTTCGGGCACGCACAAACAATCCCCTCCCCCCCCTCCTTTCACCTACCGGAACGTTAACATTCCTCCTAGTCCTGTCACTTTTAATATTTACTTGACCGTACAACTTCCCCCATTGTACGTGCTTTTGCCAAAGGTTTTTACCGTCACATTATTTTCGCGTATTCTTCTTTTCGTCTTCCATCAAACTGGACCTTTGACGGCGAGAAGCGTCAATATACACAATAACAAACACCCAGATAAAACAAATACGTGCGAATAATAGATTATATATTAGAAAATATAAGCCGAACAGACAAATACTGTTTACATGGATGAATTCCTAATGGTATAAATGCTTCTACTACTCGTTGCACTCTTTGGTAAAATAATTTTAACAGTTAACTCAATATATGGCGTAAACAAATAATTTTGGTGGTAATTTTGATACTTTATTTAATTATCCTAATCATTATCCGATGTCTATGATTCTTCGACATATTTTGTACAACATATAGATTCTCCATCGCCACAGTACTAATTGAAAGGAGCAACGTCTTGTGAGTACGGTGAGAATAATATCTTATACAGTATATCCCTGTAACGTTTCCTTCAGTGTTTATGCAAAAAATGTGGTGAATATTCGACTTGATCTGATTGAAGCTTATTGATATGATGTTGTGGTATTTGAGTTGTCGATGCAAAATTACTTGTCAATAGAGAAAAGGTAATCTAGTAAATTAACACTAAGAATTATTTGTTATAGACATACACTTTGGGCTTATCATCGATGTCACTGTTTTAATGTGAACTAAGTTTATTTATAACATTACTGAATTAGATCAAATGGTTCTACTCTTCCTACATTTCTGACTAAACCATCTTTCTCTAGATGAGGAACCTCAACATTGATGTGTTCATGGAACCTATGTTTATGTTTTTGGATATAGGCCTTAATAATGTCATCGACAGCTTCTATCGTCAGGCCCTTACGAAACATCAACAATACCTCACAATACCTTATTTTGGAATATATGTATGATTGCTTGCTTTCTTTGGTACAATCATGGAGTTGAATTCCATAAGGCCACACTGATTTCAATATTTGTTACCCAGTACATTTTTTGTACTTCAGCTGTAATATTATTACATGACTTTTCAATTTACATAACAAGAGAGTCCTGAAATATATTTTACTAGACATGGGCTAACTGATAGAGAAAAGTTGTTATAGATATGAATGAAACACTGTCCTCAAAAATAGAAATATTGTCAACAAAAAAGCACTTGTTATGTCAATAAATTTCTAATTCTTACTTCTTCCTCTTCTATAGTTGCATTGTTAGGTAAAATATAGTATTATGACTTACATTTAACAAAAAAGGCCCAACTTGTTCAAGTGTTTATTATATCAGCTTAATATCTTTCTTATTTCTTGTTATTTCCATTTTTCTCTCTTTGTTGTTTATTTTATCGTAAAAAAGTTTGAAACCATTTCAAAACCTTAGAGGTGACATTCATGTACAGTGTCTTAGAAATAAATGTCTTTGTATATAGTGCACATTGTATTATTTATAATATAATTTTATTTTCTCTGTAGAAATTATAAATAGTATATATAGCAGGTGTATACAATTTTTTAACTATTAGTATACAGTGAGTCTCAGGAAACTATTTACCCTTTTATGTTACCTTTAATCCTTGTGTAATGTGTAATACATCTAATGTAAGTCATCGTTTTAATTTTTTCATAAACATTAACATGTTTAACATATTCTAGTTGATATAACCTATAAAATATATTTTTAAGTTTATTGGAAAGCCCAAAATGATACTCAATTTCTATTAAAGTTAACGTGAAGCTTAGAAAGATACCTTTATTCACAATATATAGAATTGATTTTCGCCATCCACATGTCCGATATTTTCTACGCGAAACCCATATATATAGTTACAAACAAATAAGTAAAATAAATTAATTTTGGGTATCGATAAAACTGAGAGTGTACAACATCGAGTTTGTTGTTTCCATTTTAAATTTAAAATATACCGTTCATCTAATGGAAAGCACTGTTGTTCGTTACATTTCCCTTTGGGTTATTGGACATTATTTAGTTGCCAGCAATTGTCGAACAAATTGGTATTTTTAACGTTGTAGTTAATTAACAGTTTGGCCATTTCGATTGTTAATATCTTCATGTATCATCGTATTATTTTATACATGTTCAATAATTATTGTAATATTGTAGAAACCTCTCACTGAACTCGAATGTATCACTTAATGGTGTAGGTGTGTTATTGTCGATACACTCGATTTTAAATTACCCATCTTCAAACTCAATTATCTACTTATACTATTTAAAAATATTAAAACGCATATTAGGAATTATAATTAATTAAACCATCTTATATTTTGTAAAATTATTTTAAACCAATAACAATGAATAAAAGATTTCAGGTAAAAAAGTTATTTCCATTTAATGAATTTAACAAAGCATGAAGGAAAAACGATTAATAAAAACTTTTTTATACTTAATATGGATATAATTAAATAATGGGCCTTAATGTGAATGAAAACAATAAGAATTATCATTAATCTTTTGTTATATATACGCTTTATAACGAAAGGTTATGAGATAATGGTATTTATATACTGTTATATTGAACCTAAATATTGAAGTTCTTTTAAAAAAATCCTTAATGTGTAATGTATGTTGACAATGGATTGATATGAGGTGACTAATCCTTATAATTAATGTAGTTGAGACATGAGATAACAAAGTTAGGCTAAATTTTCAAAAAACCTAAAATCTTGCTTCGAAATTATTATATTATTATAATGCATGTGTAACAGGTCACTTGAAAGGTCCACGGCCTAACAAATAGATGGCACTACTAGAATTAAATACATGTTTTTTAGTTAGCTCTAAAACTCAAAAGATCCATGTACAAATTTGACAACTGTCGGATCATTAGTTTGTGAATTATAGAATTTTGTGTGAAACAACTTTTGTCATTGTGAAAAAAAAAGATAAAAAGGAATTTCGCGTGTTAATAAAATATTGCTTTTTGAAGGGAAAAAATACAGTTGAAGCAAAAACTTGGCTTAAGACCCAGTTTTCGGACACTGCCCCGGAAAATCAACTATCAAGAATTGATATGTTAAGACGTGGTGAAAGGAGCACCGAAGACGATAAACGCAGTGGACGACCAAAAGAGGTTGTTACCGACGAAAACATTGGAAAATCCAAAAAATGATTTTGAATGATCGTAAATTGAAATTGAATGAAATAGCAAACACTCTCAAGATATCAACTGAACGTGTACATCATATCATTCACGAATATTTGGGTATGAGAAAGCTCTGTGCAAAGTGAGTGCGGCGTAAGCTCACTTTTGACCAAAAACAAAGACTAGTTGATGATTCGGAGCAGTGCTTTAAGATGATCAAGCATAATAAATCCGAGTTTTTGCGTCGATATGTGACAAAGAATGAAACATGGCTCCATCATTTCACTCCGAAGTCCAATCGACAATCATCCAAGTGGAATTCGCACGATGAACCCGCTCCAAAGCGTGGGAAAAGGCAACAGTTGACTGGCAACGTTATGACCTCTGTATTTTGGGATGCGCATGGAACAATTTTCATTAACTACCTTGAAAAAAGAAGGACCTGCAACAGCGACTATTACATCGTGTTATTAGACCGCTTGAAGAACGAATTCGCCGAAAAACGTCCGCATTTGAAGAAAAAGAAAGTGCTGCTTCACTAAGACAATGCACCGTGTTACAAGTCGGTGAGAACGATGGCAAAAATCCATGAATTAGGCTTCGAATTGATGCCTCATCCACAGTATTCTCCATATCTGGCCCACAGCGACTATTTCCTATTCTCAGATCTCGTTGGGAAAAAAATGTTGTCGAATGAAGAGATGATCGCCCGAAACTGAGGCCTATTTTGAAGCAAAGAACAAATCGTACTATAAAAATAGTATCGAACAGTTGGTGGGTCGCTATAATCAGTGTATCACTATTGAAGCCAATTATGTTGGATAAAAAAGAACTGATTTTGACAAAAAAAATGATTTACTATGGTAGGCCGGGGACTTTTCAACTGACCTGTTATATCGGTACATTCAGTATTTCTGAAGAGTAACAGTCTTAGTCTGCCTATAGTAGTGTCATTTGTGCACCAGAACATAAGATTTTTGAATATTGTGTTAACGAACTGGAACAAGAATCATAAAAACTAAATACTACTTCATGAAAAAATCATTAACTCGACTGAATACGACAAAGTACAGTATAAACATAACTCAACTAAACTTCTAACGATTTCTTAGTATTCCTACATTAAACTTCGGTCTCTAAAATGTTTATCGAAAAGATACCGCACGCATTTAACGCGAAGATTGGTTAGATTGGCCAGGTCAAAGAGCTGAAAAAAGGGTGAATGTACATTAGTCAGGAGGCGAAGCAAGAGCGTCTGGACGCCCTGGATCGTCGCCAAATTGGCTCCGCGGTACTTTTCACCTCTTGGAAAGACGCCGGCAACGTTTAATCGCATTCTAGGGACTCTGCCAGGAAAATCGGGCAGTTTCAGGTGTTAGTTTATCCGTGAGATAATACCGTAGCAGTGTGGTTCGTTTGATTTCATTTAAAACCAAAATTTGAATTATTATCTAACGGTGTCTGGTTATTTTATTCAAAAAAAAAAACAAATGTAAAAAAAGTTTAGGGTTAAGTAATAATAAAACAATAAGTAAATGGGTTATTGTAAAACAAGATTCTACAATATCAGTTATTCGAAACAAAAAAAATTGTAGTAATTTTTCAAAATTTAACTTTTTTTGAATGAAGATTCTGATTCAACTTATTCATATATAGATTACTGAAATAACTGGATAAATTTAATTAAGTCCAAAGATATTTGAACTACTAAAAACATATTTTAAAGCTCTAATAAATAACAATAAATGAATTCTAAAAATATATATTTCTAACTTTAACCTTACCCATCCCTGAATAGGTTGAAGATATTGTTGTGACCTGAAAACGATCAGAAAGAGAATTAGGCATTTTTAGACAAATTGTTATTATAATTATTATTATAACAATATATTATAATTATAGCAATATATTATTATTAAATGAAACGATATCCAGTATCTGAAATAACTATATTAATTTCACGGTAACTTTAACGAAATTTGTTCTTATCTTATTTTTATAGAATTTAAACAACAATGTTGTTTTCTAGGGTGTACACGTTTGTGACTTATTATATTTGTTATTTTATATTTTTGTATATAATTTTAAGAAAATTAGTTTCAACAATTAACTTAAATGCAAAATTATAGTAAGAGTGTTGTTCTTCAGTATCTGAAGGTTCAAATAAAATTAAAAATATATAGGATAACTTCAGGGAACCTCTTGTAATCTTATAGTATTGTCTTAACCTGGACGTATACAATTATTTGTATAGAGCACTATTTATTTATATTTATATTTTTATATATATATAATGCTCTATATAAATAAATGTGTACGTACCAGGTTAAGATAATACTAAGTCATACACACACATCTTTAATCTAGCTAACTCGGGCAGTTTCTTCTAAGAAAAATGACGTGTCTGTTGAGATACAACAACAACTCTTTTGAGACTAAAGTTACATGTGAGCATTCATCCTGTATCAGAACAATTAGCGATAACAAGAATCTGATTTGGTCTTTGTAAATAATATGGTATTCTCTAGGAGACAAAACGATTTTACAGAATTATAGAATTCCCTACGCTAAAACAGAAAACACCCAAGTCCCGCCCTTAATCAAGGACACGACGATGGAGCTGGACGTATAAAAAAACCCGACACAGGTACTCGACAGTCCTCACTAGCAAGCAACTATCTGGACTTGCTAATATTGTCAACTATATCTTGAGGGCAAAGCATTTCTCAAGGAACTGGAAACATGCGCTTGTCGCTGCCATTCCTAAAATAACTGCCACGTCCAATCCATCTGACTACACGCCCATCAGCCTGATTAGTTTACCCTCCAAATTTGCCGAAAAAGCGATTTCAAACGCTTTAAACGATTTTAATCCCGAACGAACAATTCGGTGTTCGTGCCAAACACTGATGCACTTTTGACCAAGTATGGCACCATGGTCTACCTGAACAGCTAGGTCTACCGAATGACCTAATATCCCTGATAGATTCATACTTGGACGGTAGGTCCTTTCAAGTGAGGATCGGTAAAGCAGTCTCCTCTCGTAAACACATTTCCGCAGGAGTCCCGCAAGTACCAAGAACCAAGCGATAGCGTGGTACAAATTCTGGCAACTACTGATAAACCCGAGCAAATCTCAGGCTATTCTGTTCCATCGCAAGAAGGATTTCCGCAACTATCGCCTCCAAATCGATGAAGTTCCTATCCAATGGCTCCAGAAAGTTTCATACCTCGGTCTCCAGTTCGACCGTAGATTCCAATGGTCAGCCCAAATTCAGCATGCCATTTGCAAGGGAAATGTCGTGTACTATTTCCACTACTCTGCAGAAAAGGCAATCTTCCAATCCCAGACAAAGCGACGTTGTATAAAATGCTAGTCCGTCCAATCTGCCTCAACAGAGCACAGGTGTGGTACAGGTATGTCTTGGAGAGACAACTTGACAAGTGACAACAACTACTACAAGTATTCCAATCCAAAAAAGTCCGCGCGTTACCCAGAGCCCCATGGTTTATGAGTAACCTCAATAAACACCTCGAATCAGGCATCATGTGAAAAATTTCATAAACATGCTCAGTGTGAGTTTCTCCATAGGAATCTTAGAACACAAACCCAGGTAGTAAACAAAGTACGATACTCCCAGTCGTAACCCAGGGTCTCTATCGCCCGCAAAATAATCTTACCCGGAACCCGAAGCGAAATTAGCCGAAGATCATTTAGTTATAGCTGGTCAATCTGGTAAAAGAAAAGAAACTCGACGATCTCTTCTTCTCCGTGCTCCCTCGAGTAGCTCTGTCGTCAATTGTAAATTTTTAATCATTCGAATATTCAATTCTCACATGTATTATACTAAAATAATAATGATTATAATTAAGTCACATAAATACTGAACATAATTTATATCAGGTGCACAAAAATGGCGTCATAAACACTATAACTCAAACAAACCGTATAAACGAACAATCGCGTTATAGAAATGAGCCAATTAAATATCTTTGTAGGGCAAGTCAAACAAATTAATCAAAAAACTAGTCTCAGTGCTGATACCATGCAGAATATATCCTCGGTTTTGCCAATTTAAGTTAAACCTCTATATAATGCTCTATGATAGCATCCAAGACATAACAATCTTCAAAGCCACGTTACTTATAAAAATAACCTAAAATGGTAATTTCCATAAAATATTTAAGTGTTTAGATTTTTCAACTGTTCTTTTTGGTTTCCCTATAGGTCTTCATATTCTCATATCCTTCTCTAGATTAAAATGAATAGAATTTTAAAAAACAGA